>NC_071292.1:73830157-75030157 GCF_943737925.1 Anopheles nili | reverse complement strand
TTCCGCTGGAGAAGCGGTTCAAGCAAGCCATGTGAACAGGCAGCAATTACGCAAAATTTGATAGAACTCCGAGCTTGAGCTTTGATTTGCTTTCGAGCGTCAGTCAGCGGAAGCGAGCAGGTTTCATTTCATTTCGCCTCACCAAAAACCGTAAAACGCGACTGTTGCGGTTCTTGCTCACGGGCCAGAATGTGGTTTTGTGGAATTGGTGCAGAAATAGCGTTATTTTATTTTCACACCAGCACCCCGAAAGCTTGATTTTGTCATTACGCTCCTGTCCGGGGCGATTATAAATCATGTCACCTGTCGTGTATCGAATTGCTGGCGGAAAATGGCACGCCAAATGGCAAACTGCACAGGGTAAAAAATCAGAAAGTGAGGCTGTTCCGACAGCGCAGCGAAATAACGCGCCATTTTCTAATGCAACGCTAGCATCAAATGACCTCAAGTTGTCAGGGATTTGAGGAATGACATGTGAACGGAGCATATTTGATTTTTGCCACTTTTTCCGGGCGGGGATGTCACACTATTTAGCTGATCTCTGGTGCCCTATCTGTATTGCTAGGCGTGTGACATATCGAAAATGCGCAATGCGTTCGATTGTTGGACATTTTAATCTGCACTCGTTTCCGTTGGCTGATCGCGTTTCCCAACTTTGATGTCGCTCAAGCGTTGCATTTTAAGCAACGTTTGTCTGTTCGAAAATAGTTGATGTATAATAACTGGTAAAGAACACAAACAATATCGAATGTCTTGTATAACTGTCACGTGAACGCTTGGTTTGCTCACAA
Source organism: Anopheles nili (assembly GCF_943737925.1). Classification (NCBI taxonomy): domain Eukaryota; kingdom Metazoa; phylum Arthropoda; class Insecta; order Diptera; family Culicidae; genus Anopheles; species Anopheles nili. The sequence continues at coordinate 75,029,366 of NC_071292.1, read as the reverse complement.
ACTTACCAGCTTGGATCACATCCATAATATCGTTACAACGCTGTTAGCCTGTTATTGAACAGTGAACGTACTGTGTGATAAAACCGCTACATGAATCCGCATCATCAGGTCTGCTCTCCACAAAGTTTCGGGTTTCTGCAATGCGTTCCATTTTTTCTCCACCACATCCACGCTGCCACTAACTCACGGCCAACTATGTCGGGTGACCAAGAGCTTTCGTCAGTACGTGCAAAACCGGCATTAAAACCGGGATATTGTTTTTCTTTCCGCTTCGTATTTTGCACCCAAAAAGTCATCCGCTGACTCAAAACCTACAGACACGTCTGTTCCGTCCTAAAGAGAAAACAGAAACAGAACATCGAAGCTCATGTTTTAATTACTTCAAATGTTACTTCATAAAAATGAAACAACGTTTGCGTTTTTCCTACAACAGTCCTTTTTTTCAAGCGGCATGTTTATGCTGTCGCTCTTTTGTTTTTTTTTTTCAACCACGCTAATAACATTCAGCGATACAGAGATGCCTGAGGGAACATTGGGTGTCGGCCGAAAGTATGAATTCGGATGCAGAATGTTCGGAAAATGACAAAACAAACGCCGGGAAGGGGAACAAAAACTCGATAGAACCCTTTTTCCCAATGACCAAAGGGTGATTGAAGATCGGAAACTGGCCAACCTTCTGTGAAACGTCGACGGTATCAGTCATTTCGGGGCACAAAAAACTCACCCACCAACAAGCAAACGAAAAGAAGGTTTCCCCACCGGGCTTGTCAGCGAGTGTTTTTTTTTTTTGGGTTTTTTAGCTGAGGGTCTCTTATCGCAGGTCACAAACAGCATGCCCATTCATGCGAATGTGTCAGACTAGGGTGAAAGGTGTTTGTCGCGCCTGTGGTTCACCCGGAAGAATCCGCGATAAATAAATGGAACCACCAACGACGCGTTAGGGGTGAGAAGCACCCAAAAATGTACCACCCGTGAAGGGAGAGGAACGTGCTTTTCGGTTTTGATCGTTTTGCTTTTGGGGTATGTGGTCGCTTGGGAGAGCCTTTACAAACTCATCACGCTCACCGCGAAGCGAGCCACCACAAATTGGCCAACTAACTGCACAAGAGCAGGACAACTGACTCCAAGTGCTTGCAGATATTCCGCCCTGCAATCCTGTGGAAGGAATCCCATTTAAATCAGCAGTACATCTGAGCCGATATTGTCTAAATCAGCTGTCAAAACCCGACTCGGCAACTGCGTCCAGTTCCTGACCATTCGTCGGAAGTCCGAATTTGTACAGTTTCAAATTTTACCTCGCACTGATACCGTCCTCAAATCTTACAAGCCACTGCCGGATTCAGGGTCGAGCTAATGAGAGCTTAAACGGTTCTCTGCGGTGCGGCTAGTGATGATACAATCGCTCCCAAAACTCGGAACCCTCCACGCCACGGCAACTAAACTGACCAAAAATGGTCCTCTACGGACTTCCTCGGAGGCTCCCAGACACTCGGGCACGTTCGCTCTTGTGGGCACTTTTTAGTTTACTCCTCCACAAGACGACCGCAGCCCCGGCGACAGTTTGCGAGCATTCTTGTGGCTCTGTGGCGTGTGTGCTTTTGTCAGTGTACCACTCGACTGCGTGATGGGAGCATTTAAAAGCACATTTGCCTGTTTTTGGTGTTTGTGTGTGTCCTTCCCCGCGGTGTGTCTTTTGCCCCGCTTGCCACGGACTCTTCACTAGGCTCTTCGTCCTCGGTAGCTCTGTTAATTGTATTCGTCTTTCCATTTTTCCTACCAGCGTCTGGTGGAGCGTTGTTCCGATCTTCTTCGATCTGTTGGACGATGCATGAGGGAAACAGACAAAAAGGGAGTGAGCGAGCAACCGAGGGTGGTGCCGGTCTTGTTTATGGTCCCAGTGCGACGTGTAGAAAATTGTCTTGTACACATGAGAGAATTTGCTCGGACTCCCGGACAAACTTTGCAAATGAAACGAAAGTGAACGACAATGACAAACATACTGGGGCGAGTTGGTTTTTGCTTCCGTCTCCCATCCACTATCACCCCTTAAAACCCCACCCCTATCCTTATCCACGCGCTTTTGAGGCTACAGATTTTGTGGCCTCGTTCCGAGAAGCTAAAGGGGTTGAGGCCACCAAGAAGTTGCAGCGGGTTTATAGTTCCAAGTTGTTCTAACGCCTTGTGGAGCTCTCGCCAGGAAGGATTGCGCTGGGTGGGTGAAACTACCACAGCAAACCATTAAAGCGAAAAGCGTACAACACAAATGTTATTAAAACTAATGCCACCTCTCAGTAGCTCTCCACCATCGCTATTCGAGACGATTGCATCTGAGAGGTGCACGGACTAAAGATGCAACCGGGACCAAATTATCGGGCTCTGGTGGGACCCAGCACTGTTTGCTTCTGCAGCCCACCAAGCTAAAGCGGAAGCCAATTCAGATAGTGGCCCGAGACCCTTTCGAAGTTGTCATGCTACAATCCGCCTCGAAATGAAGACACCAAGGCCCTGATGGGATTGACTTTGCTGGAATTTTGCATTGGTGTGTGCTGGAAAAATCTTCAAGCTCAGCTCAGACATTGTTAAAGGGCCGTTCCTAAGCAATGGATGTTTTTTTTGTCTTCGAATTCGTCGAGCTCTGTTCGACTTTTCCGAGCGCCATGGAGCACCAAATCACTTACCCTCGTCGAAAATTGATGGCAAAATATCATCCATTAGCAAACAACACCAGAATGACACCCGCTCTCGACCAACGCGTAACCGTTCGGTCGTGGAATGTTGCGAAAATAATTTACGAAATAAATCAGCTGGAACAAAGTTATTAGTACCTTACCACGCGGTTCACCCTCGGGAGTCTACGGAGCTCGTCCTGCGATTCGCATGGCACACGCGTCGTTCCCGACCCGGGGGCGCATATGTTTTTTTTCGCTTTGTCCCGGCGTTCGGAATTGGAATTTCTTATTGCTGCCCTTCCGGCAAACAAATAGCATCCAATGAGTAACGATTTCAATATGCCCGGTGGGCTCACTTTTTCCGATGCCTAATTCCATTCGCAGCGTTCGTTTCGGGCGTTCGCTTCAGGTCCTTGTTTTTTGCCTGTTTCGTATGCCGATTTCGGACTCGTTATTAGCAATTACCAGCATTCGGCACATTTCAATCGTCCTGTCGGCGACGGCCAGCCCGCCCTCTAAAACTAGGCGGAGAAATTAGAACCACCGTCAATATTTCATTTCCTCGTGCGTCGCTTGTGCTCGCAGCACAAATCAGCCGTTAGCACAGTACCGTTGCGCTACGCTGGCGTGGTGACGGTGGAATGCGTAACTAATGGGTGGCAAATGTCGCCGACCGTTGACGAACGGACGTACCATTCCCGGATACCGTCGGGATGTGGCCGAGCAGGGAAAGGATACAATTCCGGCCCATCAAAACGATTCACGACGCGGATGGGGAGCCGTCGGTGTCGGCGGTGGTCATTTACCTTCGCGAAAACGAAACCGCACTTCGGTCCGGTGTGGCTGCGGAAGGACCACGGAAGCCGTTGCGCCATAAGTCAATGACAGAACGGCTGGTGGTCGTCAATAAATAATCACAGCTTGATTTCAATTACCTTTGCCTATCATTATTTATGTTATTAATATGTTGATAATTTATATCATCACCTCCCGCTGTGAGCAGGCCCAACCTTCCAAAGCAGGAGTGAGGCCGGCTGCTGCCTTTCTAGGCGTGCCCGGGAATGGGTGGCTTCTGGAGCGAGACCCTGAGCTGGAATATATTCGCTCCGCACCAAAAGCCTGCTCTCGAACGGCGCCCACTGTGTGGGTGGGGCGTTTGCAGGTTATTAGGTTACCGAGTGGGGGAGGAAAGCAGTGCCCAGGCTGGCAAGGGTGAGCCATTCCTCCGTTCCTTTTCTTATTACGCCTCGAAGGATATTGATGACGTGCTCCTCTAGTTGCCACACCTGTACGCCTCCGGCTTTCCGCGAGAAACGGTTGAATTTGTGGTCGGTGGAAATTGGTGGAAAATTTATCGCTCAACGGTGCGCATTGTGTTCGCGTGTTGGAATGTGCTTTTTGTGTGCGCGAGCTCGAACAACGGGGGATTCTTTTACGTGCTTGAGCCTACAACATAAATCGCCCGGTACGCGAATCCTCCAAATGGAAGGAAGCCAGGCATTTTTCCAGCCCCTTGTCAATAATGGTCATAATTATTACGGTCACTGTGTAAAGCTCCCGTCGTCCTGTGAAGTTTCAATGGAAAGGTGTATCATTTAGGAGCCTGATTAGGTGATGCAAAATGTGTGATTACGCTGAAGGGGTTGAATAACCGTAACGTTGTGAAAAATCTACCGAACGTTTTTTGATGTCGGCTAGACAAATTTGATAAGAATCTCTTGTTTCGGACACTCTCTTCGTAAGCTCGTTAAATCTCGTTTCTAACAAATAGTAAATGACGCTGCTCCATAATACAGATAGAACGTCTGCTGAGTGGAACTGTGCCAACGTTCCACTGCCGAAGAAGTTGAAATGAATCATTTTTAACGGTCCAATGGGGCGCATTCGATGGACGGGAAGCCATTATTCTCTCGAACTGGGGTTAAATGGTGAAGAAGGGCTAGAATGTGCTCCCAGCAAGAAAGGGTAAGACCGTGTGGGCGAAGAATCGAGAAATGACCCAAGAAAGGAACAGCTCCACCTCCTGTGAACTTCGACCACCGGTGGGTCACGCATTTTGTGTCACATTTTAATTAATCATCAAACATGTCACATCCAGATGGAAATGTTACTGACGTGTCGCTCCGCCTCATTCCCCATTCCCATCCGACGCCACACCGACCTAGCGGATTGGTTTGGAAAACGGGTGGACAGCAACATGAACTTTTTTCGTGTGTCTCTCTCACATTTCTACCGCTTCTGCATTATCCTGCTTTTTATATCTGCGTGCATCCTCTGACCGGTTTGCGGTATCTTTTCGACCCATGCGCTTATCGCTCGCGTGCATATACCCGTTTGGACGCGGCAGATATGGTCCGGTGATCATCATTTATCGTGCGAAGAGGGCGCATATTTATATCGCTGACCGATACCGAAAGATCCACTCGATGTAGATGACATTAGGATGATAAATGGATGCACGCTGCGTTCGTGACCGAACGCGGTGATTGTAATAAATTGAATTTAAATTATGGCGACCTCTCACTCCCCGTAGCCGGCACAATGGTTCTGGTGATGGGACACTGCGATAGTGCTTCAAATCTGTCAAACTTAATCCGCCATAACCACAGGTTTTGAGTTGTTTTTTTTTCGATCCGGCCTCCTCTCGGGACAATGCTAATTATATCCAATCAACGGGAGACCTGCCATGAAGCTGATAGCGCTCATGCAGCAAACATACTGCTGGCTGCTCTCGTTCAAGGATCGAAACGGGCTCATATTCTTGATGTCCTTTGCTATACAGGATCTTCGGAGGAGAAAATTAATCACTCTGCCATCGTTGTTTGCCGGCATGTCAGCAAGTAAGTGGTGGCGTGAGAATGAAAAAAGACGAATTTGAAGAAACACGTTGCGTTAGTAGAACCATGTTGTGATAGTAGAAAAGCTCGTCTTAGTGCAAAATTATCTGACGCGCGCCCATGATACGCCAAAAGTCAGACAAAAAACGTGTTCAGGATGATTACAGCACTCGCTTGTGATGGTCGCAGGTTTCTATTGTGTTTGAGCGAGATTTTTTTCACCCCTTCGAGACGCCAGAATCCGGCTCTGGATGGGTTCAAGCTGGTCGCCCTTTGCCAAGCAAAAGCACATACACACACAGTACATCCGCAACAGAGCGGGTGGATCATTTTTCAAAATCAAATCAAAATTGATTGAAGTCATGGCTTTCCGCTGCAAGGAAGCGGGAGTTTTCCGACGCTTTTCCCGCCAGCGTGTGTTTGCGGGTGAATTTGTGCATTATGAACGAGTTGGGCGGGGCGATAATTCTAGCGCAATCCACATCCCGTGAGCTGCCTGACCGGAAGGTTGGATCCGAAACGCCGGGAAGGCGACTTATCGATTCCTCGCCCCAAGCCTGTGATCCGTGACCAACAGATGGGATGGTAAAGCAAATCAAACCTTTCCTTCGTACAGCTTGAGACTTTCGAGTAACTCCGGATGATTTTCGTACCACACCACCCCAGACACACAAATGGAAATCCAAAGTAACGCTCCTTCGGATCGTTATTGATGGCAAGGGAACAGAACCTGCACCCGAGCGAAGGACACAAAAAACACACACTTTTGCACACATCCATGAAAGTGGAGCTACACGCGGCATATGCCAGTCGGGGACCGCGATCTAGCGATGTTTTTCCAGAGGTTTTCCTACCCACATTCATCCTCTCTGTGACGAATCGAGAGCGAGTTTGGCACCCGTGAAAAATGTGATGCCGTGGGTAAGTGTGTCAGACCCGATGGTACGATTCTGTGTCGAAGCTTGCACTTTGGAAAACATTTATCTTATTCGACAGATTTTGTGGCGCGCCGGCCGAGTGAGAGTAAGAAAGAGAAAGAATGGAAGCTACTGCCACCCGCACGTGGCACCACGTTGTAGGTCGAGATTGTGTGGAGTGTTTTAAAATAAATGGAACGGTGCGAAAGAAACCCACACGCGCGTCCTCGACGTCCTGAAGGGCACTCGAGTGGGTTCATACGCGAACGCGTGCATACATTGCCCGTCGTCGGTTGGTGTTGCTATTGTTTGCGCACGATTTTCGCGACTTTCCATCGCCCGCTTTCCATGCGTACGTTGCTTATTATGGTGCTTAATGTGGCTGTGGATTTTTCCGTGCGTCAAAATTGATGATGATGAAATGAAATATGACGCAAAACGCTGCTGATTCGGAAGATGGATCGATGGGCTGATAGATGGATGGATCTCGTAGGCACGAGACATGTTCTGCCGCTTGTGCTTGAGGTCTCGTAATATGTTCATTAGAGCTGAATGAGGAGCTGCGGTGCTGTGTTGTCCTATCCAATCTTGAAAAGTTTACCAGTTATGTTGTTTGTCAAGCTAGGATTTTATTGCAGCAAAGCAAATGCATGCAAAGCTGTTTAGTTAAATATAAAAAACAATTGAAAAACTTAAAACACCAGAACAGTGAATTTGTGGGTTATTTATGCAAAGAACGTAAATCGAGACACCCTGCCATGCCAACACCGACCGTATAGAAACTACTTTAGCTTCATCTTTACAATCTATGCGCTCTCTGAAACCCCGTTTCCAGCAGTATATTCCGGTGATACTCCTTTTATTCCGCGTATTTAGTCCGCTTTTCTAGACAATGATGGCGCCTGGACAGGGCTTGTGCAAGTTTTCCACCACGCCTCGGCATAATGTTACACCAGATAACAAGATTTGCAGTTGTATTCCATTTAAATCTACATAAAGTTAGTTACCGTCTTCCCGCCGGTCCGAATAACCCCATTCGCTATCTCAGGGCTATTCAGGTTAGGCGAACGGGCACATGTTGAGGGCTCGGAAACTTTTAACCACTCGTCGGTTTACTTTCCGCTTGCAAGTGTCGAGAAATGTACGCCCGAAATTTTCAACACCCTGGACTAGGAAAGCGGATCTTTTCTGTTTTCTGAAAGTGTGTAAATTTCATTCACGTTGTTCTGCTGTTATCCTTGTGCTTTTGGGCGAGTGTTTGTCAGGTGATTTAAATGACGCTTCACCTCAGCAATTGCTGGTTGTTTTTGTTGTTAAAAAATAGCTCAACCACACCTTCTAACAACCAAGTCGTCTCATTTTTATCGTAATTCAAATCAGTTAAAACCTTTGCCGTCTCCATGAGGCAAGTTCAGAGATTCTTTTTGTGTTTCTTTTGCACACTAAACCGCAGCCTTTCAAATCAAACTACCACCGCTGGCATCATCATTAGTGAGAGCACGCTTACCGTAAGTGCAAGTTCACTTGCCTTACACCGTCTAGGGCGGTTTCATTCCTTGTACGATACACCAGCAGAAAAATGCACATACCCTCCCACTCACACATGGCCCAAAAGACGGGGTGTGCCGAGTCAGGCATTATTCAAATTTTTGTATTCAACATCTCCTACCTTGCGATTATTTGCGCAGTACAGACGAGAGCTTGGGAACCAATACAATACGGCAGCGGATATAAATCCTCCCGGTTGGTGTGAAGCTGAGCGAAAACGAAAAGTAGAAAAAGAGATAGAACAACCCAAGATCCGAGAGCTAGAATTATTGCCGTTTTGTCTGGCAGGGGGAGCGTGGAACGGCGAGTGTGAGAGACCGAGTGTCTGATTATGCGATACATCGTTTGCACTCGGCGCAGATTCTGTGCCACTGCAATCACGCTAGCTCAAGGCCAGCTGCCCGGTAGCACCGAACGGAAGGCGTGTGAAAAAAAAAGAACGCACCCTGGGACAAACACTAAGCGCCCGGTTGCACAGCACTTAAGAGAACAACGCGTTGCTGGTATCCGTGCCATTCCGCAACATCCGTTTTCATGCCCCAGCCAGCTCCTAGGGCCAAGGAGAACACACCACCCTTTTTGCTGGTCGAACAACCGAGTCGACATGCTGCGAATTCTGCGCCCGGTGGGTGAAAATGCAGGATGTAACAGGCGCGCGCGCGGGTGGGCAACAAGGACATCGCTGCAAGAAAACGAACCACACACCAGGCCGCTCTCACACGCTCGCAATAATGCTAAATGTGCCCGTTTTTCCAAGCCGCACAAGGCTCCGAGTACGCTACACAGGTTGGGCTGGTTTGCGCTCCAGCCAAACCGTGCACTAATGATAATCATTTGTCGTCAACGTGATTATTATGCTGGTAGTACTACGATCATGCTTCCGGGGAACGAAGCACTTGGATGTGTGTGTGTTTTTTTTTCGTTCCCACCAGCTCCTTTGGTGGCACCGAAACCGGGACTGTTTGCTTCCTGCGAGCCAGCCACCGACCGACCAACCAGCTCGACAATGACTTCCGACTGCTCGACGGGTCTTGGGTTTGGGAGTCGCATTTTGCTGTGCTTAAATTAAGCGTGTCGTGCGCGGTTTTGTCTGAAGGATTTTAAGAAAACAGATTAAATCAAAGAGAAAAGAACTGAACCATGTGACCCCTTCAAAGTATATGTAACAATTGTGAAAAGCTTCGAGCGACAATTTTAAAGCTAATGAAATAGATCCGCCTGCTTGCACCCATGTATTTGCTGAAACGTTCTACCTACAGCGTCTTATACTAGCCAACATGCACACACGCATTGTTATGCCATTCAGCGGCATGGTACCGATTTGCAAATAATCTGCAACGCAACTGTTCCAACTTTTATTTAGAGCAAAACTTTTATCGTACCAAAACGCGGTTCTACGTTCACCCTCTCTTTCTCTCTCTCTCTCTCTCTCTCTCTCTCTCTCTGGCCTCTTCTCGCGTACTAACATCATGATGGCCTCCGATCCTTGGACCCATTATTCATCCTAATTGGGCAATGTATATTCCAGCGTCATACGAAACATTTATGCTTCCAAATACCTTGGTGTCGTTTGCTCCGCGCACACTCTCCTCCCTTGATAGCTGCTCCTTTTTACTGTGTGGTATTGAGAAAAGTTTGCAGCTTTCCTACATGTCACCTGGCGAGTGAGCCCAACGCCCAACCGGCTGGCGATGCGTCCCATGCGAGGACCATCGCATGCTGGCGGATGGCATTAATGTGCCCGTTAGCTTTCACCATGACCGCCTTCGGAGTGAGTGGAGCCGGTCAGTCAAGCCCCTAGGAAGCGACGGGCTAAAACAATCGTGGATCTTGCTGTGCGAAACAGGACAAACAAGAGCACCTAACGAAAACTGTTCCCCCAAACTTCCGGCCACCGACGCAGGGACCCGGATTAATAATCCGCAAAGCAATTGCCGAATTTCGTCTCCCTATCCAGCCCATTTGCGGGCAGTGACGTCGGGAAAAATACTACCCGACAGCTATATATCCTGCCGGGCTCGTTAATGTTATTTAGAAACATTTTTATAAGATTAAATTTCATAATAATTTATGCTCTCCCGGTTTTTCCAACCACCAACCGGCTGCGGACGAGAGAGTTTGCTGAATCGAGCAATATTTTCGCCCGCGTTTTGTGGGAGGCGTTTTTGTCTTCGTTTTCCTTTTTCCTACCACTCGGAGACGCCTGCCGCAGTTCCATTTTCCTGGCACTTACCTTTTCGGTGTGTTTGACTTGGCTGTGGGGGATGTATTTTTACGAGGCGTAAGTTCCTTCGTTCCAGCCGCCCGGTTCCGTTCCGGTTGTGGATCCGCAGAACCATTGCAAGATTTATGCGCCCCGGGGAGCGAAAATCCAAGCGTGGAAAATGTAGCGGAAAACGATGATGCTTCCGTTCCGTCTTGTGGTTTATGTGCGGCCAAGCGGTGTGTGAGAGCAGGAGCGGGAAGGGACGCAATAAAAGATAAGAAGAGCAAGCTAGATACTTCCGGGTGCCATGGAGAGGATAACTATGGTGCACAAATAGACGATAAGGTTTACTGCTCAATTAAAATTAAGGAAAGCGGCTGAAAAGCCACTGTGTGTTAAGAATAAACCACAGCCGCAGTGCAAGCTGTTCTGATGTTCTTGAGCCGGGTTTGAAATTGTCAAGATAACCAATATTCAATGGATAGTTTTGAGTAACTACTAATTATTTCACTGCTTTTCTCTTCATTTCAGGTGAGTTTGACAACATTCGTAACTCTTCAACATAAGGTAATATGGGCAGATGATATAATGGAATAAGGTATGCAAGCACGAATTTGGTCTCCTAAGTGCCTAAGCCCACGATACCAATTCCCTCAACTCCTTTTAGTTGTAAACGAGCTTTAAAAGGTTTACCGAGAGCTAGCCCGACATTTGACATGCGTCCATGTTGCCATTAAACCAATGATAGTGAGTGGCATTTACACTATCACACGACTAACGCCCTTCACTTGCGCTTCTTAACGATAGCTTTTAAGCTTCGTATTGTGTTTCCAAATGGCACGCTAATTTTCCGTGCCATTTACTAGACGAGCAGGTTGGAGAAACCTTTCGCGTTCGCTTCGAGTGATGTGTGCACAAGTACGAGAGTTATCTCCTCTCCAGCACACTAGCAGAACCTAGCAGAGTTGCGACGTGTAGTTACATTTCAACATAAGAAAGGCTATCAATAAGTTGGAGAAGTTGAACAAAAAAGAGTGCTGACGGTTGGTTATATGTTTTTCCCACCCTGATAAGCCCTTAGACAAGCGCTCCTTGTGAAGCGATTAGTGAGATGCTTGCTATGACGAAACGCGTTGATAGCACTCGCCGTGAAGCAGTACCCAACCGGCGACGAGGAGGTGGTTAATCGCGCTTTTTATTTACCTTACTCCCTAAGAACGGCACAAGCGCCGGGTATCTTAATTAACGGAATGTGAATGTTTTCTAATCAGCTTTTCCCACCCCGTTCACGCCACCCCCATAAATCCACGCTCCCTCGCTGACACATATCAGTCATCTCCCGGTTTCTCGTGCCTGAACCGTTGGAAGATTTCATTACTTACACCGGGTTTGGATGTGGTAGGTGGCGTGTACGGTTGCCGAGCACTTAAGAATTAATTTCCCCGCCGTGGGTCCGCTGCTTCCATTCCGCGTCGATGAATCTGCTGGTAGTCGTGAACCGGCACGGGTTTGATTGACAAGAAGCAGCACCGGCCAGAGAAGAACGAGAGAACCATCCAAAGGCAAACAGACATTGTCATGTACTGTCTTCGATCCCACTCCAGCGTGTAGCAAAGGCAAAGCAGGACCTTTCGCTCAGGTGATGAAACCGAGCGGAAGGATCACGAGAATTTTTCTGCTGGCTCCTCGGATGAAGGTGGCGACGGAGAAGCATATCTCGTGATGTTCAAACTTGAAATTTGTCTTTCGACTTTACACCTTCTTCTGAGATCTCGGGAGCTGTTTGCCCCTGCGACTTCTCTACACACTCACAAGACCATCGTCCCTGGGAAAACGAGTCAAAGGGAGCCAAACACAAAAAAAAGCTAGCTCTAATCTTGCGCTTTCGTGTGAGGGGTTGCGTTTTTCTCGCTTTTCTTTTTTTTGCCACTGCTCAAACAAACGCCAAAGTTGAAAGCGATGTTGGGCAAATAAAACATATCCGTTTCGGTGGGCTCTGGGAGCCCGAGAACCAGACACTAATTACATCGACTGTTCGCTTTAATCCAGATTTTGTTCCCAGCGCCTAACACAAACACACACTCGCGGGCGAGCAAATAGCGCCGTTGCGCTCGAAGATCTTGAAACAAGGAGCATTGACGAAACACACCCAGACTTGCAATCGAAAACAGGACATATTTGACTCCGTAATGGGGTCTTTTTCCATGCTTTTTTTTTTGCTTTAAGACTTCATTTCCACTCGTGTTGCCTCCCGCCAGCACCGCAAGAAGGCCTGTTTGTGCCAAAGAACTTACCGAGTAGACCGAAAGCGAATGTTTATCCTTGCTTTTATGCATTTTGCCGACACATCCTTTCGCCTGCTGCCGACGCACCATTTCCTTGGTTTTATTTTTGCTCTTCCACCCGTGCCGACAATGGAAAAGGGGGGACGCAAAACTGCTTTTTTCCTCCCACCGGTCTGTCCGCTCAAGGATAAATCCGTGGAAGGTGTAGGGTGGCGGAGTGAAAGAGAAAATATGTCCCAGGTAACGTGGAGTAGTACGCTCCCCGGTACGGGTATTGTTTGCGGATCCATTAGTCCAATGAGAAGTTTTGTGGGCGATGGAAACGTAAACTAAGACGCTCGTCGAGGAGCAGGAGGTGTTTCAATTTTGAATATTATGCGTTTGTTCTCTTGCTTTCTTTATTTTTTTTCGCAATTTTTTTGCTCGTTGCCTTCTTTACCCATGTTTTGGTGTCACTATTTAGATGTCAACCAATTCGAGTCAGCTCCACAAGGTAATGATGATAGCAGATGTTCCTCGTGCCATTGGTACGCATATACGCCTAGTGGATATCTCGGTGAAGCTTCGAAAGGGAGGCGTTTTCCTTTTCACCATCATTCCTTCCTTCATCCTCCTCCCAACGGTGATATCAATGAGTCATCAACTCAGCCGCCGAAGAAAAGCAGCGTCCATTGCTCCGAGTTTTCAAAAATTCGCTTAGTCATTTCAAGGCGAGCTGCCCTTGTCATTATGATCGTGAAAAAAACGCTCCACGCGTTTTGCGGTAAGCCCGTGCGGCGATGGTAAAAAGGAACCGCTCCCTTTTTAATTACATCAGGTCCTCGGCCGGCCAAAATCTGGTGATGTGAAATTAATGAACAGTTTGCCTGTGCTATCTCTTCGAGTGGCTCAAACTGAGCGAGCTGAAAAAAAGGACAAAGAAAAAGGTCAGCAAACGAGGGAGCAGAAATTGCAAAAACAAACCCCTCTCACATCGAAACAAATGAAATTGCGAAGTAAAACAAAATCGAATCACATTACATACTGACGAGTCATTGCCGAACCATTACGTTCATCATAATTCAACGTCACTTTTTTTCGTTGGTTTCAAAGGAGATCATTTTTAAATAATTTACTTGAGGCTGCTTCGGTTTCGTGCATTGCCCATAAGCTTATTAAATGTCTGCAATTGCATGCAAGGTAAGCGAGCGAGCAGAAAAAAAAATCACGGCCACGTTTCACGTCTCCCGCACTGCCTGCAAACAGATTAATCTACCATTACCAATTTGGAGCTTCCCATCCAATCTCGAAATGGTCGCGACGCGCGCGCGTCCGAAACCGATTGACAGTCATGTGTCAGTCGGGGTGTGAATGCGAAATCGAACTCACCCAAAACGTGGAGTAGAATCGCGGCAAAAAACAAACGGCTCTCGTCCTGGACGCAAGCCAGACGCGCAATGACGGATGCGCTATTCATTCCGGCGCCACGGCGCGCTGGTGTGGCATATTGAGGAAATCAATTTATCAACCGGAAGCTGGTTGAATTGAATTTTAAATTTCGCCCACTGGCACCGCCGTCTGGAGGGAGAGCGACTACTACCGACCCACTGTGCACGGTGTGGTCGCGCGGACTAAATTCGCCGGAAAACGCGCAAGCAATAGCGGCGAAGCAACGCAACATGGCGGTGGTTGGGTTCGCGAACGCGAACGTTTGCTAAATTGCAATCGCCTTTTCAACCAACTCTCCACCCCCACGCTCGAGGCTTGAGACTGATGCGAAGCACCACTTCCATTCCATTCCACGAGGAGCTGGCAGCGAATGGGGAGAAAAAGATTGATGTACACATCAATATTCGTTCGATGCACGAACGGAATGTGTTGTCTTTGGCCCGGGTCGCGGACGGGCAGCTTTTTGTTTGTTTGCCGCTGTTGCTGAAACCTGCCAGTGAAGTGTTGACTTTCGTCCGTGTGTAATGGTAATGGCTGGCAAGGAAACGCAGCGGAAAAAGCGAAAGAAAAACGACTCCCGTCAAAACGAGAGGAAGCTTCCTTCTTCGAGCTGGCATCGAGACTCGATTTGCATTCCATTCGAATCCATCGCACGGTCGCCGGCTGATGTGTCGATTCCGCCATGTGCTGATGTGTGCATTTCTCGAACTGCAAGTCCACCGCCTTAACGCCGGATGACCGTTTCCTATTTCGTCGCCACGTCCCTCAGTGCCATTCCCTCGAGGGCCTCAGCCGTGCTGCGTATTTTCGCGTTATTTACCCACTGCAAAGGGCTCCCGACATCCGGACACGGTTGCCTCCGTTTGCAGGAACGCGGGCTAGCGCTGATGATGATACTGCCGGCTTCAATCGGTAGCGAAGGTTTTCGCACTAACAGCATTCAGTGGCATCGACGGTGCCCTAAGTCTCGTAAGTCGTCTCCGTAATGCTGTCAGGAAATCGTTTACGTACGTGCGTCCTTCGCACGCGGCAACCCGGTGAGCGGACTGCATTCGTGCGGCATTGGAATGCAATTGCAAACGTCCTGTTCGAGCGTCCTTGCTGTGGTAGACGACCGTTGCCGTCGTCACTGGTACGACGAGGCATCAGTGCCGTTGCCGGATGAAGCCTGGGCTCGTGGAATGTGCCTGTCATTCGGCACGATGCACGATAAATCATCGCGGAAAGTGTTCATTTCAGTCCTTCCATTCCAGTGTGAGCGGCTCGGTGACGGATGAGGCAGAATCGACAGCGGTTTTCACCGGCCAGGACTGGATCGAGAATCTTCCGCAAAGAGACGTTAGGGTGTCGACAGCTTGAGCGCACTCTAAGACAGATCGTGTCAAATGGCGATCAAAGTTTCGGCCTTGGTGACATCAAACACACGACACTAAAGTCTGTCCATCGAAAGCCCACCCGGATGGATTGTGGCGAACTTTGACGACGTGGTCACCTTTGTTTTTGTGTTTTAATTTTTCATGCTCCAAAGACCAATTCACGCCCGTTATCTCACGGTGATAGAGTGCAATTTTATTTATCACACACCGTCGGTCGTTGCGCACCGTCATCGTGTTTAGCTTCACTTTCAACACGCTCGGAAAATCGGTCAAACACCGTAGCCGATACTCTTTAATCCCCCTACTCGAACAATCCACCTCTGCGTGGTGGAGGTGGAAATCAACTCCGACACCCCGAAACTTGCAGTGATCTACAGATTGCATGTCCCGAAAATCCCTCGCAAATACCGAACCACGGCACGACGGAACGGACACTGATTGACAGCTTGATTGACTGACTGGCTGATTGATGTTTACTGAGCAGCCACATATTTTTCACCAAAACTTACCACTCTCTATGACGCGCGAGTTGCGTTGGGTTCAAGGGGAAAAAGGCCACTGAAACGGCCGCACCAACGATGTGATCGATGGTGGAAAAGAATTCGACAGCTGTATAAAACCATCCACGGAGCGGCTCCGTGGCTCGGTTGCACTATTACTCAGCAGCCATTAGCGTGAACTTAAACTGTCAAACTCCCGCTTGACGTCGTCGTGGAAGATGTGCCACCTAAGACAATGCTTTTAGGACGGGGTGATATCTCCGTACCCGATCGTTGATGCGCGTAAATGGATGAGTAATCGACAGAGATTTTTTCTCCCGCCCCCGAGAGCTAAGGTGCTGTGGGCTATTTCAACAAGGAATCCGAAACGGTACGTCTTGTTTAAAGGTGGGCGTGTGAAGGCCAAATAGCTCACTTTTATACAACCCTGATAACGCTCTATAGCAGCTGGAGTGATACGAGAAAGTATCGGATTCAATCAAGGTGAAAAGAACATAAAAGTTTCATGGCATAAATTGTGTCCCAGGATACTTTCCGTGTGTTCGTCAGCAGGTCGACAGCTGATGAGATCTCCCTGGCGGAAGTATGCTAATTTTTTCACCCTCGTTTTGAACCTCATGAAGCGATTTTTTCACAAAGAGTTTGAGAGTTTCTCACAAAAAAAATTTCACCAACTTCTTTTTATATACATAGTGAGTTGCAACCGATAAAAACTTGCCCTGATACTGAGGATCAACAGCATCCGTGTTGTCGTTTTCGAGTTAGCCTTGAATTTATTGAATCTCGTCATGGATGCAATTTAGTGCGATAAAAATTATCCCAGCAGTTTTTCCGTCATGGGTTCGTCCCTCGACCTTCCTGCCGATTTGTTCCATGGCGGATACTTCAAACCCACCAACGAGCCGTTTAAAGCTCAAGCTCAAACTTCGTCGCCGCTGCCTGGTGGTTCGAAATGGACCAAGGAGATCCTTCGAAACGGTATGTCCCTTGCACGAAGGCGCACTGGAACCACGACAGATGTCGGCAATGACATTTTAATGCTCTTACTTCTCGTTAGCTTTCAAGAGCCGGCTCCTGCTAGGGGAATGGACAGCCCTGAGAGGGGTTCCGTTTTTGAATTTTCCCACCACCGCTGGCCGTCGGGGCGAGATTTTTCAAAGCGGTCTACGACGCAAACTTAGCGTTGCCGCGGCTTCTCCGCGTAGGTGCCCTTAACGCCGGCCAGAATGAATGGTGCTTGTTTGCTCGGTAAAGCACCCTCAGCGTGCCTGCAATGGTGCTGGTAGCAGCGAAAATTTCCCAACCCGCTTTCGCTGCTGGAAGACCAACCCTCGAATAACGCGGGCGGGCAAAATTTGGCTCACCAGTAACATTGGCAGCACATCTTCACCCTCAGTACGCTTTGCTGGCTCAGGAAATTTCTCCACCAAACTCCCACTTTTCGTCCTGGCGCGCTTTCTTTTCTCTATTTCGTCCCACTCCGTGGACATTCGCCAACTGGCGTGGAGTTGAACTTTGACTCAAACTGTCATTTGACGGATGGCGGCCAGCACAAGGAGGCAAAGAGACCAGCTTCCAGCAGCAGCAGCAGCAGCCGTTCCTCATCCCGAAGAAAAATTATGACTACATCTGACTACATTCCACTAGGGAGCGGCCCAGTACGCGGGCATGACCGGGCATAAATCCCCCAAAAAACAACGCTCAAGAACGGGAAAAGCTCGGCGCTTTCGCGCGTTCGCCAGGCCAAATTGCAAGCATCTTAATTGTACACTTGCTCGGTGAAAAATAAAATCCGCGCGCTGACCGAGCTGCGAGAGCACTTCACAGGCGTCTCCTCTGAAGCCGGCTGTAGCCACCACCGCTGCCGAAATTGCAGTGCTAAAATATTTACCACATCAACTTCTGGCGACCACTTCGCGATGTTCCATGCTTGCGCCGGGGCCTCGATGCAACGCAAAAAAGGGGCTCAGTGGGCAAGAAGCAGGAAAAAGTAAGCACGAACTAAAACATAATCTTGAAGAACAACAACAAAATCTGTTCCACCAACATCGGAACATCGTTCATTTTGAAAAGTGCTTCAGCGTCTTCTCGCTTTGACGTTGGTCAGGATGAAGCGCAGGCGAGTCATCGGAAAAGCGGCACGGCTATCAGATAGTGGAAGGAAATCGTGAAACATAAAGTATTGGTAATTGTTCGACAAGTTTCGAATAATTCTGAGCGCAATTGAAGGAACCAGCATTTCCAGCAATCAATCAATATGCAAATCGAGTGCAACATAGCGCTTGATTTACATAATTGTTACTCTAGCTACGACCAGTTCTGTTTTAAGAAACTCCAATTAGTTTGAAACGTTTAATCTGGTTTAGGCAAATTGGGTTTGGGTTGGCTATTAACACTAACATTGTTATAGAGAGACCGAGAGAGAGAAAGAGAAGAATGAGCAAGCTTTACAGTTTTCACTTGTTTTACGTAATCCCTGAAGTAAACCCAAATTTGTTAGATACACTTAGATCCTTCAATTCACTAACAGCAACTACTGCTTGTTCACAAGCACCACTGCTGAGCTGAAAAAAATTATAATTTCCATGGTATGGAGAAAAGCAAACGCACATCCGGGTTTTCCCCAAATCTCATTATCCGTGCCATTTAGATCAATTTTTAACCTGTTTGATACCTCCCCTGATAAATGTCGCATCATTCGGCGTGCGCTTTTTACTTCAAACAAAACGAAATTGCTTTTCTTTTTGCTGCTTCCTTCGTTCCTTTTTCATGTTTTCACGCCCTCTCCCTGCACAAAAAGGCGCCCACCATTTACTGCTGCCAACCAGTAGCAGTGCGCGCTGAACACCGGGAATGATAATACATCACACCCAGTCCCAACACGCCCGTGTCCTTGTATTGGGGCCCGATGTGAACATATCTGTTTTTCACTTTTGCCAGCTTGCTGCACATCAATCGCTGAAAACTCATCACTCTCTGCGTGGCGAGCGCCTGGGCGATGAATTTCGTGTGGATTGTGTTTTTTTTTTATTCTCTCGCGTTCCATCCTGTGCACCAAAAAGAGCGCTCCTGTTCTTTGTGCCAACCACCGTCCGGATGCGGATTTTAAATGAGCATCATCCATCGCATCATTACGGAAGAGATAGCGTTAGTTATTTTTGTTATTATGAATTTTGAGCACGCTACACTGAATCGCAACAAAACCTGGTGCTCGTGCGGGCGAGTAGGAAAAGAGTGGGAAAGGCGGGGCAACTCGTGGGGGCTGGGATTCAGCACGATACGGTTGGAATGCGCTCAACAAAAGTTGCACAATTTAACCAATCGACCAGCGGGCACGGCCCTCTCGGGGCCCACCCGGGCTGAGGGATGGAATTTTACAGTTTTCTATACCCCCTACGGGAGGAACGGGATCCTTGCGCCCTTTTAATGGCCACCGGTCGGAATGGGGAGGATGACGGTTGAAAGATTGAATGGAAGCGAGTTCCTTCCTTCAAACCCCCGTTGTGTAGCGTGTATGTGTGGCTCGAGTTTACCCCGCCCTGCCATCACCAGGAGTGGATGGATGGATCAAGTTTCCAACCATTCGAAAAGTTTTGATGTATCTTTAAACTTAATCCTTTCGGCATCGGTGAACCGCCGCCTGCCGCACAGCTTCTTTCGAGCCTCGTCGAACGTACCAAAGAAAGAAACACACACCCGCATGTTTTCAGTCAATCCAGCATGCAACCGGTCCCTCGGGTTCGTTCGAGGCGACCGCGGTGAAGGTTGCAGCCACCGTCACTCTTCCCGGTCTAGCCGTCGTAACATCCCTGCCAGGATAAATGGAGCGAGATAGCAAACTTTTACGGGGCGAAAATCGAAGCCGCTTTTCCAGGGCGGCAAAACAAACAACTCCAGTAATCATCCGAAACGGATCGCCTTTAGAATGGTCGTCATTTTCCATCAATCCATCTACCGCCCAGCCCCTGGCCGAGTGCTGCAGACACAATTGAGCGAAAGCAATCAATCGAAAATTGCTCCGTTGACCGGTGGAGGCCTCGGGGGGAGAACAGGAGCGGCTCTCTTCACCCGCTTTGAGCCGGTTGGGTGGGAAGGAAATTTATTACACCGACCGTTCGGTATAAATTGTTCTCACGAGCTCAGGGCCCTATCTCGCTGGGCCATCTGCAGGGCGCTCACAAATCACGAAAATTCCCGCACGGATGCGCATGGTCGTTGGGTGGAATGCGGCGGGACGTGTTTATACCTTCGTGATATGGATCTTGAGTGAGTGGGTTTCCCTCCCGACGCCGGGTATCGATTAAAGCTCATTCTCAATGCGTCAAAGTTTGTAGACGGTAACATAATTACACCCACACAAATATGTGCCTCAAAAGGTTGGTTTGCTGTCTCTTATCAAGCTCATATCGTGAGGTAAAACTCATCCAATCGTTTCAATATTTTAGTGTCGAGCAAGTTCAATGCATCATCCGGATACTTCCACACCAACAGCAATAGCATCCTTTTCGTCTTTTCGAAAGAACTGATAAAATCCTTCCACCGATTGAAACCGTCGTACGTCATTTAACACAACGCCTCGTCGATCGGTTCGATCATTACGGCAAACGACGACGCCGCTGTGCGTTGAAACAAAATACGAAACGGGAAAAACAAAACCTCCCACTCACTACCCTTCACACTGTGCACCTACCCGTCTGCAGGTGGATGGGAAAAAGGACGGTGCAGGGAAAAGTAAATCTTCTTGGGCATCGACTGAACGACCGACCAACCAAAGGCTGGCAGTAAAGCCAACCTTCGGAATCGATAGCAAATTTCAGCATCATTTAATTTTAATGATCCAATTTATTTTTTTTGCCGTATTTTTTCTCGATTTTGTTTGTGGCTTTTCCGATCGCCGACGTGGATGTACGCCGGCGGACCTTGACGCCGAAAGGCCACTCGCGGGTCTGCCAGTCGGGCTGTGGGTCCTTGCGAGTGAAAGAGAGCTGGAAGCTGATTTTTTTCTCACTTCTGATTGGTCAGAAATGTGTTTCCTTTCTATGCCGAAGCAGGTCGGTTTCCACATACACCCGGATCTTTTACGCAATCCAGCAACCGTTTTGGCACCATCATCGATTTGTTTTCGTTCGGCATCGTTTTTTTATTGAAACAACAGACAAATGCGGAGTTTATTTTTTATTGTGAACTAGGACTAGGAAGCCGCGACATGAAAGCATCTCAAAAATTGATAAGCGTTTATGTTTGCCGCGAGCGTCGGCATTTCTATTCGAAAGTCGAATCCCCAACCATCACTCGCTGGGCCGCAATCGGAGATGATTCGCCAATAAAAATCAATTCCCACGTCAGCGGGGACGATTTATAGGTGTCGTGTATGTGTACCGGCTTTGCCCGTCGGAACGGCTTATCTCAATTTACGAGCGTGAGATTGCAAATTTTCCTTCTTTTTTGGACTCAACTCAAGCGTTTTACTTTTTCATTTTTGCTGAGGCTACCTAGTGTTGATGGACTCAAATTAACCGAAGCAGCATTCCCATTCAATTTGAGGTTACAGTTGCGTTCTATTACCGGCTGTTTTGCCAAATAAAACGTAATGGAAGCTTTTCCACTCATACGAAAAACTGCATTCTCCCCGCATTAAAAGTTGATGATAGTTGAACCCCTTTCAGTCGTTGAGTGCCATAAAAAGGATGAGCAGTGTAGCTAAAAGAAAGAAAAAACGCCACCGAACGCAAGTTGTCTTGAAGGATAAAGATTCCACCGCACCTTGGTGTCATAAGCTCGCCTTGTGCATAAAAATGCAAAATGCTTTTGTTCTAGTCGGTTGAATTTCACGATTTTTCCACCATACAGATAGATATATGGCCCGTACGGCACGTAGGGTGCCAATGGAACACGCTACCACCGCTCTCCGAACTAGACAATTGTCTAGAAAGTAACGTTTTTTTTTTGTATGCTTTTCTATTTTTATTTTCGTACAATCTCACTTGCGTTTCATATTCTCATTCGATTGAAAGCATTTTGCGAATGCACCGGGTGTGTATGTGTAGGTGGAAGAATGAATGTTTTTTCGCATGTCCTTTTTATCCTACACTGTCACTTTCAAAAGCAGCTGCCAGCAGGAGTAGTTTGGAATGATTCTTTCAGATTGTTTGATTCGGAATGGGGCGCAAAAAAAACCTTGCACAAAATGCGAGCGCAATGAGGACCGGAACGGACGGTCCAGGGCGCAAGCATACTCCTGCTACGCGGCCAGGTGCAAAGAAAAGCTAGTAGTGGGAAAACTAACATTTCCTTCTAATGCCACTTCGGCGTCATACAATGGGCAATGGGACCGCCGCCGTCTGACTCATTCAAGTGAGTAGGTGTATCTGAAAATGGCTCGCATGAATAACTAACAAATAAGCGGGAGGACCCGTGTGTGCTCGTACGCGGCACACATACGAGCGCGTTCGGGGGGTGAATTTAAAACGAAATGGAATGAAATCGCATCTGTCGAAAGAAGGAGCGGGTTGAGTATCCACCGCCACTCGACGACCCAGAACCAACCGGTACGGTCCTGCCACTTTACACCTTGTTCGCGTTCTGCCTTGCAAGGACTCTCTGACTCTCTCACACACACACATTTGCTGTTCGCCACTCGGTTTTCTCATTGGCTTTGTGTGTATTAAATGCGCTTACTCGACACTTGCTTTTATTTTTAAGCGAATGCGAATGAAGGATGAAGCGCATTCATGAGCCGTGGAAGAGAGCCCCAACGAGCAAGCCAGTGAACGAGGCGCGCAGCCTGTGAAGTGCAGCAAATAGTAGGGGAGGGAATCCTCTGAAAATACTTTTTATTGTTGATAAAAGCAATTTTCCTTACAACGCAAGAAGGATAACAACGGCTCACCAACGGAAGAGGGAAAAACATAAACGCCGTTCCATGTTCGAGCCGTATTCAAGGATTTTTTTTGCTTCTTATTGCTGCCACAATCCACCGATGGCTTCCGAGTGGGATTCTTTCATCTTCGAGCCTGCCCCTAGATGGATGGCACGGTCGCTTTATCATACACGCACGTATATGTACGTACAGGACTCCTGTGCTTTTCCAAGGAGGCGTGTTCTTGTTCCACATTTCCTTCGACAGGTTTCGTCCTCACCGAATGCTCTCTCGCTTGTAGGCTGCCAGTGTTCGCATTCGACGAGCGCACCGACATTTTCTTCGTACATCGAGCAGTACCTTTCCAGTTGGTAGCTCCCTCGATGCCTCACTCAGTAACAAGCAAAGGCCGCCAAAGGGCCGCTCCTCCATGCGATCACATTTGCATTTGAGGCGTTGTGATGGAGCGTGAGCGCGCGCGCGTGTACGAACGACCTCCGGCTCATGCTTGTGGTGTGGGAAAACGCACCAAAAGCGCACACAAATAACGGTATTTCCGTCGGTGCGGGTGAGGGAAATAATTTCTGCTTAACCTTTTATGAAAATTATTCCATTTGGAAAAAAGGCGGGTGGAATATATGCTCGGGTAGCTTTTTGCTACCATGCTGCAATGGCCCTGTTCGGGGTTCCGTATTTGGTTGCAAAAGAGCCAACGTCGCACCAACCATGAAAGGGTGATGGGCACCGAACACAAAAGCCCAGAACCACTACCATGAATAATCGATTCTTTGGACTTCCGGTAACGATCCACCGTGTGCTATTCGGTTCGTGGCTATGAAAAGCAGATCATTGCTTTTTTCGCTTTGGCATGCTCTCTCAAAGGCACACTGGCACTTCTCTTCTGCAGATCGATCACATTAAATGTAAAATTCGTTTGAGCCACCGAATATGGGATTTGTTGTTAAAATTCAACAGCACCATCCGTGTCATCAAATATGGCACCAAACACATTGGTGTACTTTCCACATCCGGCAGTGAGGATTTGGGTTGCAGAGCAATTCTCTAGAATGACTGCCAAGATACACACAACGTTAATTCACAATCAATATAATCGACCCTTGTAATCAATGGTAAAAATCGCCCGTCCTTTCTGGTGTCAAGGCCAATGAGCTCTGCCCTCAAGGAACGTTTTACGGTGAACAAGGTGACCTTTAGTTAAACTCAACCACAAGCCCTACGATCACATCAGGAACGCGGAATCATTAACATCGAACCCAAAATCTTCGTCAATCTGCGGTTGAAACATCGAAACGTGCTCTTTTATTCGAAGCCAGTAGATTTTTTTGTCGGTTCCGTTTCCCATCCCCACTCGAAATCAAACCTTAATTTACGATGCCGAGAATATTCCGGGCCCGAGCCCATAAGTGAGTAATGAGTGTAGCGGCAGGACGGCGGGGAAATACGAGAATTGCGTTTTATAACAAACGATGCGGCCGGAATTGAAGGAGTTCCCGAAACCGTACCGCAACCGTAGGGACAGGCAAAGGACTTGACCGAAAAAAAAAAACGGTGAAATAAGCTCACCCAACCCACGAACGCGGCGGTTTCGATCCCGCGCCGGCCCACCCGAGTTAGGCAAATGAGAAACAAATCAATTCAAGCACGCGGAAAGAGAAGGACCTCGAAAAAAAAACGATTTTAGTTCCTTCCGCACCAGGCTGGCATGAGCGGCCACCGGAAGGAGCCGAAAGGACGCAAATAATACGGCCGATGGGCCGTTGATGGGAGCGAAATCATAAATAAAACAAGCGACATAATTTTCCCACTTTTCATTTCACCTTCTGATTCTGATTATTCGAATCCGCCATGTAACAGTTGTGTCAGGGACTCGGCAAGAAGCTAGAGTGTTGGAAGAAAGGCAGCCACGGCTTTCTTTTCCTTCCCTCCTTGTTTTCTGCACCATTCTGCAGGGCTCGTGGAATTATTTCTGGCGCCTCCATCGCCGGTGTTTTCGGGCCGTGCCTTTGCAAGGTTTCATTTCCTCCCCCGGGAGCGCTTTTCTTGTTCGAGTTTCGGGAACCACCGTTGCCACCGCGTCATCACTGCCATTCGGTCGCTTTTGCTATCTTAATTTATGCGCTTCCACAAAACACTCGATGCTAATCGGGAAAGAAAGAAATACATTTAATTAGAGTGAGCTGTTGGTGTTGTGAGTGTGCTTTTTTCTTCTCCTTCCGTGTCCTTCCGCCTTGCCGCGTCGCGTGATGGCATTCCAATGAAATAATCGGATTGTTTTGTTGCCTCCCGCTTTGCTGTAAGAGAGGCGAAGCATTTTTATTGTCCAAAGATGGTGCTTCATCGATTGAAATGGAAAAAAATTATCATACAGATAATGAGTGCCTGTAGAACGGTATGCAATACGGCTATGCCAACGACGGTCAAAAGAAGCATCTACAACATCATGTGTTGTTGCAAAAACCCATTCAAATGCAACAATTCCCTTCAATCGCAGAAATCCCAACACTAATCAAATGTTTTCGCTTCTCTGTTTTTTCCCTCAGGCTTCGGATTTGTGACATTTCAGAGCGAAGATGTGGTAGACAAAGTTTGCGAAATTCATTTTCATGAAATCAACAACAAAATGGTAAGTTTGGAACACAACCCTTACCCACTGGCGCCTAACTCTAGAGCCACTTATCTCCTTATCTCTCTCTCTCTCTCTCTCTCTCTCTCTCTCTCTCTCTCTCTCGTTCTCTTGCTCGCTCGCATAGGTCGAATGTAAAAAAGCACAACCCAAAGAAGTGATGCTTCCAGCGAACCTGGCCAAAACGCGCACCGCCGGGCGTGGGACATACGGTGAGTTTGTAGTGTTGAGCGGTGCTGGTCCTTCTTCCGGTTCGCTCGGACCAGTAGGTCCATCCGCGACCTCCTCGACGGCCACGTTGCGTTATGCCCCCTATCCATTGCCCGCCACTATCACGAGCCAGCAGGCAGCCGCGGCTGCTGCCGCTGCAGCCGCAGCTGCCGCCACAACCTCCCACATCCTGCCACTGTCGGCGGCAGCCGCTGCTGCTTCAGCCGCGACGCCCTCACTCCTGCAATACGCGGCCGCTGCTGCCGCCGCCAGCGCCAGCAACCCGCAACAGTCGGCCGCCCTCGCGTACGAACACTCCCTCAAGCGGCTGCTGGCGGCGAACGCAGCGGCGGCGGCTAACGCGCTGCGGCCACATCCTGCTGCTGTGGCGGCGGCGGCTGCTGCACATCCGGTAGCCGCCGCGGCTTCGGCAGCGGCCGCCGCTCACCACCATCACCACCACCACGCGGCCCATCACCAACCGCGAGCCACGGCCACGTTGACCTACCCGATCGGGGACCTTCTCGGGGCTCAGAGCCTCGACCTGGCCAGTATGTACCCACTGCAGGCCGCCGCCAGTCTCGGGCTCTGACAGCCAACCACCACGATCATCCAGGTGCAGCGGCCCCAGTAGAAAGGACCGCCCTTGGAAGCCATTTTTACGCATTTTTCGTTCTGTAGCACCGGCGTCCTAGAATGGCTAGATAGCTTGACGTAGTTAAAATAGTTTACCCGTCGCCATCTCTAAGACTTATTGCTAGGATTGAGAGTGGAGCTAGGCATAGATGGGGCAAGTATTTAGTACGGGATATCCGATAGGTGATTTAGCACTAATTTTAGGGTTCCACTCCATATTGTACATCATTCCTGGGATACACCAATCCAAGTTCAGCGTTTATGAGCTGTCCTCATCCCAAATTACTGTACGCCATCTGCTGTGACCTGTCGTTGGC
This sequence comes from Anopheles nili, assembly GCF_943737925.1. Classification (NCBI taxonomy): domain Eukaryota; kingdom Metazoa; phylum Arthropoda; class Insecta; order Diptera; family Culicidae; genus Anopheles; species Anopheles nili. The sequence goes on along the minus strand of NC_071292.1, from coordinate 75,002,934 downwards.
GTGTTTACTGCGCATCCGCGAATGATAGATAGTTCTAGCCACCATCTCGTTTCATTTTTCCAACTAATCACGGGGTGTTTTTACTCATTGTGGCATCATTTTCAAAACGTGAAAGATCCAGAAAAGAGCGGCGAATGTACACCGAGAAAAAAAAATAGGTACATAAGCACATTCGTCAAGAGAGCTATTTTTCTAATTCCTTTTTTGTTGCTTTCGTTCAAATTGTTTACATTGCGTAGAACTTTTATCAGTGGTGGAGGTAGCTTTTATTTTGGGCCTTGTCTTGGTGACCAGTTCCATGCTGGATGTTCCATGGTTGGAGTGGGTTAGATTAATTAAACCACTTCACCCCGTGCTGGTCAAATCATCATAAATGTGTTCCGGTGGTTGGTCGCTTGGCCAGTCATATTGTGGTCGGCTCACACTTGAGAGCGAACTTGCTCCAACGAACGATCTCTCGGAAACTTCTTCGAAAAGGCGATTGGCATCCGTGGTCCTTGGGAGACCGTGCTATGGGCACCGTGAGTTCATTCCACACCGAATAAGTGCCAAAATTCGAGAGGTGCGCTCTCGTGGGATTTCTTGGAGAATTTCACTTCCTGCCGCTTTTCCTCTTTAGCCATGCAGCTCATCAACTGTTCCCGTTCTTGATGTAGGAACGGGAGAGACGGTGGTCGGAAAAGTTTTTTAATAAACCCAAACGGGTCCGCCGGCCTCTCCGATCCCCGACATCGATCACCGATGCTCCCGTATTCCCAAAGCCAATAGGCAAACCATCACTTTTCTCATTAAATCTTCCGCAGGCAACGGGAAAACTTTTCCTCTTCCGGTTTGTGTGCCGTGCCGGGTGTATGTGGGTATGTGAAAGAGAGAAAGAGAGAGAGAAAGGAAAATTGGGAATAGTATTCGCCAACCGGATGGATGCTAGCGCGTCTTGTTTGTTACGGGTGCTTGTTGTTCTGGGATTTCGTTTTTTTGGCTTCGTTTGCGATTTCGATGTTTTCCAAAGCCACCGAATGATGTCGGTGGTGCCCATTTAATGCCCACGCCCTCTTGAGTACCTTTCGAGTGGTTAATTTTTCTTGCTTATCTGCGCATTAGCACGCCGAACCAAATGAGGAGCCAAAAGTTCCGATACCAGGAAGGCACGTCCCGGCGGATGAAGGCCGTTTCTTGGAATTCGTAATCGAAATTAAGAAAGAATATTCAAAGGAGCATTCTCTCACCCTGTGTGAACGTACTAGGAGGGTCGGAACGATAATAGGCAAGGCAGGTGAAAGCAGACTTTGTCAGGGGGATTGACGGAAATTTCTGAACATGTCCCGTTGGCAATGGAGAGCAATTTTTTTATACGAACGAACAGCCAAAACATATTCTTTAGGGTTCTGAAAAAATGTGGTACTGCTAATTATCTGCAAAGGTGTCCGATCCGATGGCCGTGGCTCTACAAATGTGTGATGAAATGCGCCGTGTGGAAGAAGGGAAAACAGGATCATATCCTGGACTCGACAACTAACGAAAAAAAGAGAAGAAAAAAGATAAATGATATAAATTCGTGTAACTCCCTGTATCAACTCATTCCCTATCCCATCACGTTGAAACCCTTGTCCAAACGGTTACTTCGTGTGCTCGGAAGTAGAAAAAACTGTTGATAAAACGGACTTCCTTTGCACTACTGGCCTTGAATAGTTCTCCGCGATTCCCCTTCACAACTATCCGCTCAGAGCAGCGGAAACACTCCGAATATCGTACTAAATCGCGCAAACCGCACTCTGTTGTTATAAAACAAGAATTAAAACAGAAAACTACTTCTTCGGCTATGTCGCTCGGTGTGGCCATGCAAATATAGATGCATGCAAGTTTCGCGATATCATTCATGCAAACACGTTCGAATGGAACCAACCGATATATCTTGCAGTGTCCAAAGAAATGATTTGTTATACGAAATTGTTAAGCTAGTGCAATGATGAACGAGAACGAATGGTTGAATTAAGTCATGCTTTGACTTGGTGAAACCATGTATCGGAGAAGGGGCGGTAATTAAACATCAGCAAGATACAAAATGCTTACAGATATAAAGCGATCACGAAAACACGTCATAATGCGTATGATGCAAAAGATTTAATATCACTGATTGGAATGATTATTTTGTAATGAGAGCAAAAATGTATCTCAAAGTGCACCCATATGAGTCAGCCAAGCTAATCTAGGAAAACGTAACCATTGTGGTAATCATATTTAAAAGCCAGCAAGTATAACTCCGCTTGTGCCAGCAAAATAAACCACTTACATCATAAAAATGAGCATATATAAAATTCCCAGCATAACGCACTTGTATATCGATGTATGCATACATAACTCACCTAAATCAGTCTTGCATTTCAATATTAAGCTATAAAAGCAGGTACTATCTAATGTTTCGCGAGTGAATCAATTCCAACGGCGTCTGTATTAATGAGCAATGAAGAAATATGCAAGTCTCAAGAGCCGTATAAATTTTTCTCATGATTTTCTTATCTATGTCCACAAATCCTTCTATAAAACAATATGGTACGAATTAAACAGAAATGTTCCGGTCAATGATCTCTCGGAAAGCTGAGAATCTTTGCAAATGTGTGCTCAAATCACAGAACGCTCAGGTATAATCTACGAATTGTCCTTTTTACTTTCACAAGTGATAAGTTTCATATGTAGACCAAATAGTATCATGGAAATGTTCTGTTTAATTTTGCTAACATATCGCAACAGCACTGCATAAAAAATCCACGCTGCACACAGCTTCTGCTTTGGTGCTTCTTTTGAAATAGAAGAAATAGAGCCCTTCAGAGTCTCGTTCGAGCGTGCATTAAAAGCGGCTAGCACCTGGAAAGTATAGGCGACGTTGCCCTGAAAGAGGGCTTTTTCTTTGAAGAAACTCATTACATTACACACACTCTAGCGAATTGCAACATGAGAATGACTAACACGGTGCTCAGAAGAAAGGTGTGATCTAACTCTTCTTGCATAAAGACTCGTTCCGGGATGGGGAAGGAGATAATTATAGCATTTACACCTATGCAAAACCGCAGTGTATGAACATTACTTCCTTATTCAGAAGAACCATTTCACAAACCAGTTTATTCTTTTTGGTGTAAGCTCACATTTGCAACTAATTTTAAATTGATGGTACTCTCTAGGTAAACTCGTGTAACATCATCGAACATTACTCAATGGCATTGAAGAGATTATATAATTGATAAAATCAAATTTGACATTCAGTAAAATTAGCTTTAACAAAACCGATAAACACAACGAAAACGACGCATAATCAAAACTGGCACTTTCGCCATTTCTCACGAGGACAATAACAGGATGAGTTGCGTTAGGTAACGGTGTTTAGTTTAAGAACCCATGTTTTTATAACATAAAGAAACCATTAAACGTCTTCCTTTCGTGAGAAGCTGTTACAGTATTCTAGAATGGGCCATTTTCAATCAGGCTTTCTTAATTCGTCACCCTGCAGATAATTGAGAGGATTACTAATCAACTACATATTTACAAGAAAGCTCTTATTTCTAATGTTAATTTTGTTCTAGAATTTGAATAATTAGTGTGTAGGCAGTTTGTTGAGTGAGAGTGAGTGATAGTTACAGTTTGTTGTTGTTTCTCCTACTTCGTTCCTAGGCTTCTTTTCCATTGGGAAGCGTCTCACTAAGAAGGCGTACTTATCGCACCGATTGTTACTACTTCATCATTATAGCTCATACTCGGCAGCGTTCACATTAGTGATTCGACCGTAGTAGCTCTTCCGAACGAATCTCCTCTCCCAGTACTAGTTTACTTTACCTATAAGGATAGTTTTACCTTTACGATGTAACATGTAGTGCTTGATTGCAGCCATTTTTGGGAGACCATTTCCTGAGGTGCACCCGTCAATGGTGAGACTCACAAGACGGCAGAAAAGGTAAGTGAGAGCGTCCGACATTCGATCGACTCGCCGAGGTGGACGCAAGTTGTAACGTGTTGATCCGAACGCTTTTCCGGAAATCTTCACCCCAAAAGCACTGACTGAGGCTCGGAGAAAATCCGCAGAATCGGTTTGATTCATAAATCAACTTTCAATTGGATTGGATTGGATCGATCCTCTCTTAGTGATATTGACATGGTGTGATATGAAGCGGGTTATAGTTTTGAAACAAATCGGTTTGATTGTTTTTGTTTTTACTTGAACTTCATAGAATAGTTTGCTTCTTTAAAAGCAATATTTCTGAGTGCATTTCAAAGTGTGATTTTCCAATATTTAATAGAACTATCTATTTAAGCGCTTTTAGGCTGAGCGCAAAAGATACAGCCCTGCGTGTTTGATCTTACATATCCGTGTTATACTAGACATAGTGTGATCGAGTGTAGCTGGATCACAGATCAGCATCGAATAAAAATCGAAATATTAGATAGAATAGAAACTTTACTGATAAGCTGGATAAGAAACCTCTCCGCGTTCATTAGATGATTGAAACAAACATTAAAAAAAAAACGAGTTCGTAGCTTATAGCAAATCATTCTTGACACTGTTTGATATTCGTAGTTTATAGTTAAATTATATTTCTCCCTAACTTCAGAGTGCGTGTGTGTGTGTGTGCGAGCGTGTGGTAATAAATTATGTGTCTGTATGGTAGCATCATTCCTTAATTCTCTGTTGCTGGCCGGCATCAAGATACGCTCAAGTCCGGCAGTTAGCTGAGCGCGTCTGGTGGACTTTGTTGTTTCTAATAATAAAAATCTATCATTAGGGAGTATTTGGAAATGTTTGATGTATTAAACATAACAATTTTTCCCGAGACAAATTGAATTAAACGACTGCACATTGCTCTGTGTTCGATTATCAAGCCCGTTTCCGCGCCTTAGACGATCCTGTGTGCAACAAATCCAAGCGTAGCTTTTGCTGTGTTTTCTTTTGTATTAGTTTTTCTTTCATTCCGTTTATCCAGCAAGCTCATGTTTTCGTTTCAATCAAAATTGATTAAAACACATAATAATTCAGAGCTCGTTACTAGTGTTCATAGATGCCGTTTACCTATTTCGTTTCGTTGTTGTTAAATTTTTTGTATACTGGATGTAGTGTTGCTTTGCTATATATATATTCAAATATCAATCATTTTGTTGCCAGTTTCTCTCCGATACAATCGATCATATTCTAGCTCCCATCAGCTAAACAGTTCCACGAAAAACGTCCTGCGAAAAGCGCCCAACGTTAAATGTCCCTCAAATGGTTCCTCGATAGCATTGAAATGTTCGATCTCGGTTCCCACGTTCTTGGTTACACGTTCAGTTTTCGTTAAAGTTGTTTTCTTTTTTATGTCTAACCAAATTGGTAACCACCTCGCTCGCCCTGTTTTTCACTAGAAGGTGTCTAAACGTAGCATTTTTTTTCGTTTTCTGCATTTTTAGATTTTATGTGGTCGCTGGGGACATTACCTGATGGTAAGAAAATTTAAATTTCTCTATTACTACTACCAAACAAAACTATTCCTACAGTTCTTTCTTCCTTCTGTGCGAAACGTTAACCTATTAACGGGGCATGCGTTTGCGGAACGCGCCCCGTCCCAAAAGAAACAGGAAAATTTATCATTATTGGAAACGAAACAGCAAAACCTGAAATTCGTAGCAAATTCGTTTCTCTGTCACAAGCAGCAGCAAGCTCAAGAGTAAAAGTACAGACAATACCCAATCCATACGTCACTGCGACAATGAATGGCAAAAGTTTTAATTTTTCTTACTATCAATCTATATCAGATAAAAAAGCGTAACAAACAGCGAACATTAGCAGTTTAATATTGAAACACATTTTGTTTTGTTTCCTTTTGTTTCACGTCAATTCTAACGCCTTATTCCAAAGGGTTTCTGCAACCCTTCTTTCATCTTACGTGTAGACTCAATTTTACTTTGTATAATCTTCCTTCACCAAATGAAAAGAACAATTACGAACGACCATCCGGTTTGACCTCACATAGCGATTCTCATGCCCAAGGTATCATGAACATCATTCAACATCATTGGCGCTCTAGTAAAGCATTTGCATCGCCACACCCATCAGAACGTTATAAGTTTACACAATTTTCCTGTGGCTTCTTATGTCAATGTGTACCCTTTAGTTTACAGTTTTAAATTTGGCCTACACCTCGCTCAATTCGGTGTGCTTTAGATGGATTTTCATTTTCACCTGATTGGCCGCAAACGAAAGCGTTCATCATTAAGTTTTCATTTACACACCCGCTCGCTCTTGTCACACTCGATGTTGTTGTCAGCCTTACGTACCCGTACTAGGCATGCGATCGTTTGTGTTGAAGTAATGTGTTAATAATTCGGTGCACCTGATGCTTATGTTATCCGTTTCCAAATTCTTAACATTTTTGACGCTTGGTCCAAAAGCGAACTGTTCTTTTCATACGCATATGTATTCCCTCACTGCCATACAAAATAGCACACTGCCTACGGAAACACAATAGCGCCTTTCTACGGGACAGAATGAACCAGCAGAAGCTAACACACGTACACCTGTTTCCATCCGTAGCTCGTTATCAATGTTCGCTAGTTATTTCGGTTTACTTTTTCGTTTCGGTTAAATAACACCCCTGTTTTGAATAGCTGTGATAGTTTTGGTTTGAATAAAACTTTACTACATGGATTGGCCATGATCCTGGAAATTTAGAGCTAAATCCACGAACCTGCTTGGAGGTTGAGTACATTACAAACGAAAACATTCCAGCACTTTTCAAGAAGAAATCAGCGAACGAAATGGCAAACGCGTCTGCCTTTGTCGAGCGTGTAAGTATGCATCAAATCGGTTAGACTGAGAGACATTTAGTGGCGATCGAGCAGCTTATTTTTTCGACTTCCGCACACCCGACTTATAGATGGCCTCTCGTACGAGCACTGACGTACAGACGTACGATACTGCAAGAAGCAAGGATTCTTGTTCGTTCGAGTGGCCCTACTAAGTGCCGGTGTGTGAGCTGGGTCCAACGATCAAACGAATCGATCGATTTAACATTCAATTTATTTACTCACTTCTTACTCATTCTCTTCTTCAGTACCTAGATATTAGATAAACGATATTACGATCGAAAACTCATAGTAACGATTTATTTTTTAGTAACCAAGGCTAGGCGATTGAGAATAAAATGCAGTTTGATTTTTTTATCTAGGATACACAGAAAATTAGTTTGTTTCATTCCATTTCTTCATCGTTTCGATTTCGCAGTAGCTGTATTTAAAATAGATCTTCGATTTGTAGCAACTGCAGTGCATATCGCACACCAGGCGAGTGAATGTTGCCGACCACGCTCACGAGACTTAAATGAGCTAACAAGCAAAAAGCCGTCATTTCTGCCCATCCGGTTTGGATTGGCGAGGTCACTGTTCAAGGATAAATATCGCACGAAAAAGTAAACGATTAGTGCCACGAAACGCATCTGCTGTAGTGGTTGTGAGATTACAGGAACAGCATGAGGAACATGAAACAATTTCCCTTTCCACGCAACTATCTTGAAGCTAATCGAAAATGATGCATACGAACACGATTTCCGCTCGTTGATTTCGCCTACCGTTAGTGCTTGTGCAATTTCAGCATCTCAGTTTTGCTAACATGGTTCCCTATCCGCGGAAGCTTTCTATCTATCAATTTCTCCTATTGAATCCCTTCAAACTCACACTGACAGACGCCGACATGGAAGAATTACTGTACTGATGCATTTTCCGCAAACCCCCTGAGCTGCCTGATGATGCTGATTATTAATACATGTTTTCGTATTTCTCTTTCTCTTCTCTCTCTTTCGTTTTTTCTTCCTCAATTTTCCATCTGGTGACACCGACAGGTTTCCCCGCTGCCGCATACGCTGCGTACGCGGCTGGTCGTGGCTTTTCCGGATACCCGAGCTTCGGACTACCGTACCCAACAGGTAACCTTAACTTGGCCAGTTTGCACGCACACTTAACAGGCAACCATCACCTGCACCACCACCACACCAGCAATCCTTCCCATTCCTCCTCGTCGTCGGCCGGGGGTGCGTCCTCGGCGACGGCAGCGGCTGCTGCAGCTGCCGCAGCCGCCGCAGCCGCTGCTGCCGCCGCCATACACCATCCACTGCTTTCTTCACCGGGGGCGGCTGGAGCCCTTTCGGCCTGTCACCCCCTAAGCCACCACCACCACCATCACCATCCGTTCGAGCACCTGGGGCACCTTTTCTCGCACAATCATCATCACCACCCAGGGGCTGCAGCGGCGGCCGCTGCAGTCGCCGCCGCTGCCACGCATCACCACCATGCGTTGCAGTTGTGAATGCAACCGAAAGCGCGCCCATCAACGGCGCTTGTCCTTTCGCCCGGGTTGATAGAGGCCAAATCCGTAGAACCTCCGGAGTCGCTTCCCAAACAATCGAACCCTTCCGCAGTACAGGAGACGCGTTCAGTCGATGAGGAGCAGCCTGTTGACAAGGCTTTCGCTGAGTCAAACATCTCCTCCGAGGAACCGGGCCGAGGACGACGATCTGATCGGTCCAAATGACGAGGGTTGGCGGTGAGTGGATCCGGCACAGCGAGGTGCTCGTTGTGCAGGGACACTGCCGCAGTGGTCGATCGTTGCTGCGTCTGTTTCTGTTGCGATCCGCAGCTTTGCTACGAATGCTTTCTCTAGTGAGATTGGTCCTTTTTGCGCTCACTGTAACGCGTGAAGTTCGACTGCAGTTCGTCCATTTTGAAGCTTGTAAAGCTGTCCACGACCAAGTGGCTTGCTTGGCGCATGTAACGGAACACCAACCATTTGAAGTTAACAGAGTTCCAGTCACTGGGAACATGGATCAATTAGCAGTTATTTGCTGCCGATGATTCTATGCTCTTGTTGATCGCACCGAGAGAGTCCATTTTTCTCCGTCAATTTTATTAGAAAAAAAAGTCGTGAGGTCACGAATTCTCGTACACCTCCTAGTCAATTCTATCCTAGCAAGTTCTCCACCATGTAGTTCGATTTTAAATATTGCCAGTTTAACTCGGGGCCACGGGCCCTCGCTTTGCTCAGTTGTTGAGTAGTTTGGAGCATCAATCTCCGATCATACGTACGTTAGCTTAGATGTTAGCAATTTGCGACGTTATTCAAGCTCAAATGGGCACATGTACCGCTCCCAAAATATAGCCAGCAAATCGCGTTGTGTTGTAACGTAATCCGTAATGTAATCGAGTGTAGCCAGCATTGGAATTATTTAGCTAACCAACTACAATGAGAAGTGTAGTTAGCGCAATGTAGACTCTACCAGCAATATTAAAAAATAATACTTAGAGTGAAATATTACACGTAATCGTAGCACTTTGAAGCTCACGGGTCTCGAGAAAGTCGGCTCACCTGCTCGGGATGTTCTTTGCTTCGCAATTGCTATTATTCTCTGCTCTAGCGAAGGCTTTGCGTGCGTCACAATGAGGCTACTCATCCGACCACATCGCATTTCCGGGATGCGTATTGTGTCGCTTTTCACGAACGACTGCCTCCTCTCGCTCTTATCGCGAAATAACACACCGATGACCAGCGTTGGCCAGATTATCTTCCACCCAACAAAGGCATTAGAATGACGTTCATTTTTTCCGCCACGGGCGGCTGGAGAACTTTTAGTTCCCACACCACGGAATAAAAAGGATCCATCCCAGCTGAACAAACGCGATGACTTTCCCTTCGTAATGAGCGCGGGTTCGGGTGGAATCCGGGATCATTTCGATGATGACATAATATTTTACCCGGTATGATTATAAATTTTCGGCTCGTCCCCGTTCGAGAAGAATGGGAAAGTAAACCTCGCTATCTCGCTCCGTCCGTGCCGTTGACAGGTATATTTTGTCACAGGCGCTAGCTCGGCACGAGCTACTGCTTAAAAAAAACAACGAGATCCGAAATATATCAACCATATCGTGCGGCGGCTCGAAACTCCATCACACATCCGTTCCACTCACATACAACCGCACCAGAACGGGACAGGGTTTGGAGCATAAATATTTACATAATTCATAAAGTGACTATAATGCGCACCGGAAAATGTCCACCTTTTTCCCCTGTGTGTGCACGTGTGTGGGTGTTTATTTTCCTATGACACATTGGGGGAAAATCCGAAACACCACCATTACGTGCCGAAGCGATAGAGCGCGGCGAGCAAATTACGCGGTCGATGTTGTTGTTCCAAGCAAGGTGTGACCCCGTATTCACCAAATCCACTGGCGAGGTGGAGTAGAATCCTTTGCGCCAGCGTCCTGCCAGGGCTAGGGAATTTCTTTTCAATCAGCTTGCTGAGTTGGCACAGTCGACCAGAGTGAAAGCAAAAGGATATCAGGGCCGTGTAAATGAGCGCACCATATATTATATCGTAAAACAAAAACAATTTTCACTCACCATCCCTACAGAAGCATCAAGGGTGGTGTTCGGTGGGGAAAACTAACAACACCTCCTTCAACAACCACTGCCGCCATGCCACGCCATGATTACATGCCCGATAGCACCGGCCGAGCATGGTGTGAAGTTTATCACCATAAATTTACATATAATAACTGGCTGACGGGAGCGATGGTGCAGGCTTTTACTACGGCAATCGGCTTTCCCGGTTGTCGGTGGCCGTGCGGTGATAAATATACCACTGCTCCGTGTGCCGAAACGGAAAGGGCTATTTTTTCGTCACCCATCGGTACGAGCGGACATCTTAATTCGTACGGTCGCTTTTCTGGTGCGGTACTCAAACGAACAGCTAGGATTGAGTCTCCACTAGCCACACGGTGGCCCTTATCTCCTGGCGGCCTTAACAGCACGGTGTCCTTTTAATGTCAAATCAACCTCACCACTCCACGTGAATATCGGTGGAAAGATGAAAAAGAAACGCGCTGCGTTGTTTACCATCCGTCAACGCTAATCGTCGTTCGCTGGATTGGTTAATCAGAGTGTGCGAAGGGATTTGTAAGCTTCATCCACTGGAGCATTTCGGCACAGCATCGACGTGGCATCATATTTCGACGCACGAACCAAATTAGAACCTGCCATTTAGAACCGTTGGTGCAAAACTAGTCGTTTTTTTTTAGCATACGCGGCATCTATCACGATACCGTTGAGCTCGAAAGTCCAATGCATAGGAAATTATCTGCCCACATGAAAGTTCTCGCAACGTACTCCATTGCTTGGCATTTAGAGTCACGATGGCCTTTGCCCAGACCGAAGGGCACCCGGTACGATGAAGTGCACCCTTGCCGCAACCCAGACACTGCCTTTCCGGGCGGGAGCGCAGAAAAGATTGACGACGGCAAACCACGGTGCGATAATTGAGTTCACTTTTCCGTGCACACCTGCTCGGGTGCTCGAGTTTTGCATCCGCTTAAGCCGACGAGCCGTGCTTAGCCAGGCGCCTCGGCGATGATATGATTTATAGGAAAAGCGACGCTATACTCGCCCGGTCCGGCATCCTTCTGCAGGGTGGGCTTAAGGTGTAGATTTGCATTTTAATTAGTGGTAGTTAACGCCGCGCCGCCCAAGCATCGACCAGCACTTGATGGCTTTTTTGGTGGCGACGTGGCGGCCCTGGACGCGGTTGGGTGATCGTTTCCACGCTGTTCGAACGCCTTGTTCTTCATGCCTCGAAAGGGTGGTGTAAGTTTTCCCCGCATGATAGTGGTGGGAAATTTTCGCTACCCCTCGGCTCTTGGGACGGCTTTGCCGTGGTGGCTCTGGGGAAAAGTTTTACGAGGTTTGTTAGCGAAAAGCACTTCCGAGCGTGTAGAAAGCCGTGCAGTGGTTAAGTATTTTAAATGGTCTACCCCCCAATGACCATCCGACTTTCTGTCGACATGTGGTGGAGCTCCACCTTTTGCATTCCCTTTTACGGCAGCATTTATAAACGCCGCTAAAATGCACCCTGAATACAGGGATTACGAGCCACGACGTTATGGCCCATCCCAACCAAGGCTAAAGGGCGTGTATGTTGGTTTTTGTTTCAATCAGATAAGTTAATTGAGCAATTAAGATGGTCACGTTGGCAATGCGAAAGCTAGCTGCAATTTCTTACCCTTACCCAAGCTTGTAACCGCCATCCGGTTGATGTAGCATGCATTTTAATTTGCCGTCTAATTGATAAACTATTGCTTACAAGACGCTAGCGGCACCAAAAGAAGCGCATTCTAACCGATTGATGTCGGTTGAACCGAGTGGAAAACATTCGTCCATTATTTTGTTTTTTTTTGTTCTTTCACATAAATCAAGAGCTGTGCTAGCTCCTCCGTGAGGTCAATTTGCAGTTGCACTTGCTGGCTTCGGAGCAAAACTCATACGAAACCGGTCGCAGATAGTAAAACGTCCCTTAAAATTGGGCTGCTCTATTCCGCAAACGGCTAGGTTCGCGTACGCGCAAGAAAGAGCCACTTTTACGAGCGGGGGCGTAGTTTATTTGGCGTGGCTGTTTCTCGTTATGTCCTTTTTTGTTACGTCTCGTGTGTGTTTTTTTTTTCACCAACGAGCACACGGCGACCACAACCATGTGTCCCGCGTGTGAGTTCGTTCCGCCGAATGAAGCCATTTCGATGCAGCTCTCGGGCCAACGTTCGCCCTAGTAACGAATGACGCCAGCAGAGGGCTCAGGAAGGACATCTCTCGCATTTGCACACGCTTGGGCGTTGGTTTCCGAAATGGTTTCGAATTTCAGTCGAGCAACGAGCACACGCGGGCCACGTACGGTCACGCGGCCTTATCTCGAGCCCGTCCTCGAAGCCTCAGGGAGTAGCTCCTGCGGCTCGCAGCCAAAATAGCTCGTAATATACAACATGCTGCCCCGGTCCACATGGAAGGCTGCACAATGAAGAGAGCATATGCCGGGAATGCTTCTTATATGTTAATGTGTTCACCTAAATGGCTTTTATTGTTCCGAGCCAGTTAGTTTCGCTTGGTGGCAGCGAACGGTACAAACTACTACCACGCCACGGCACCGGATTGTGATTGCGCGAGATTTTTTGCCGCTTCTTCTGTTGCTGCTGTTTTGGTTTCGGTTTTAATTGCAGAACGATAGTGTTATTGCCATCCTCCCGACGGGGACCCCACAGCAACCATCACCCTTTCGGATACAAGCGACTGAGGACGATTGGACCTTAATTTCGCTTAACATGCCTTAACACACCACCTACCGAGTGTTCCGTTGTTCCGTTTGGTTGTTTTGCATTTAGTGTTTTTGTTGCGTTTCGTTCAAACCCCATCCAGCTTTGATTTTGACAGTATTTTTCCTTTCCGTTGTTTGGTTTGATAGTGTTGTGCTGTTGTTGTTTTTCTGTCTGTTTTTTGTTTGGTTTACTGATCTCCGTCAAATATTGTTGTTTTTATGCGTTCTTTTCCTTTCATCATTCTTTTTTCTTTCTTTCTCTCTTTCTTTTTTCCCGTTTTCTTCTCTCTTTTCTTTTTACGTGCACATCCTACGCAATCGCTTCACCGCGCACGTTTCGTCACCAACCTCCTCTTTCTTGTTTGTCCGTGTGGGTGTGTGTATGTGTCTGCGGGTTTCTGTTACTTTGGTCATCTCCCCGCGCACCCACGACATTTTACGCTCGCAGGCGTGATGGGGGTCATGCCCGAGAACCGAATCATCATGGGCGACTATATGAGTATGGGTCCTTCGACGTCATCGTCCTGAGCGCGGGAGAAGGATGGGGCCACGGGAAGGGACACGATTAAATGCCGATTGATCACGCGGGAAGGATCCAAACAATGGAGACCGTCGACCTAGCTTCCCTTAGCGGTGTTGAGGCGTTGCCTTCCATCTTCATCTGGACCGGCTCCATCAAAAGATGCAATCAACCGCGTAGCATCCGTTGCTTCCCAACAGTGACGAATGTGATCGTAATCTTCTTAACCGAACTTTCTCGGATGACGCGGTTCCGCTCCGAATCATTTGCATTGGAATAAATTTAATAATTGTAAACGAACAGCACCATGTTGTTTAGTATTTACTACGTTAGTAATGTATCGGGTGGCTTACTAAATCGGATAAGGGATTGATTGTTTCAATAGGGCTTTGGTATGTTGTATGAATTAATACGCTTCAAATGTATCCGGGGCTATTGGAAGCCAAAAAATCCGCAAACTAACAATCTAGCTACCCTATCACCGGTAACAGCCAAAGCCAAAGGGCCATCCCGTAAGGACGCTTCCACACCGCAAATGAGCTCCGCAAATAATTTATCTACCTACGCGAAATGTCCGAACACGGAAGCCCGACATAGGATGAGTGAGCGTCTGAGCTGAGTGTGGGTTGTTTGTGTACACGCCCTAGATATGTTGTTCTGTGTGCCGCTAACGTGTCCCGTTTTCCAGGAACTCGGGAATCGCAGCTAATCCACTCACGGAATCGATAACGCAAATTTAGTCATTACGGTTTGCTGGCGTTTGCCAATTTGCATTTCGGTCCTACCACAGGGGCTCCCACGTCCTCACTCGATAGGAGCATGTGTGGGTATGTGTTGCAGAGAGTCCGTTTCAGAGGAATCATTGACAATCGGCGCTCCCTTCCGTGTCACAACCGCACGGAATACGATCGATTGGTTGGGATAGAGCCGTAACTTTCTGTTCTACGATTTAAGTCTGAACGTTTTGCTGGGGCATCTTCAATGACCATTGTCCAGAAGGACTTTCCCTTGTTCCTTTCCCAGATTGATTGACCCGCTGGTCGTACATGCATCGTTCGATGCTGGAGGGTTACTTTCACGCAAAATTGCACTCACGTGCGCGTGGTCGCAAACACTGATCGTGCCACTAATCCGACTCTGGCAGAAGCTGGGCCTGGCACGCGGGAGAACGAAGTGAGAATGCATTTTAAATGATGTTTTCGGCTCGGAGGGTAAATTAACATTTTCATTACAAATTCTAACATCGTGATGAATACACGCCGCTACTGTGGTGGGTGGCGCGATGGGTGGCGAAAATTCGCATACCAACCGCCCGTGCGTACGTATGTGTGTTTCAGGTAAACATGCCATATAGAGCTTGGGTGGCAATGGATGCCGGAAACGGGAGACCGAGGGATGATGGCTACACATTTACGACATGAATAATAAATGGTACCGAACGAAATAATTCACCATTCGAAGCGAGCATCCGGGCGTTGGAAACGATGGTCGCTCGATCGAAGGGCCGATAGGTTTGCAACGTGCTTGCAATTCTGCGTAAAGTTGTAACACGGGCGTCTAATTAAACGCTAGCCGTGAACCGGTTAATCGTTCACGGTCGGTCCATTGTACACTTGCTTGTTTTCGTATTGTTGGGCTCATCGTCGAAACGCCGCAGCAGAACGGCCCACTCTAAGCTCACCTTTGAATTTGTGCAACATTTATGGTGCAGGTGGTTTCGACGTAGTGGTGGCGAAACATTTCCATTACATTCCTTCCCCCATCACACCCATCCGATTGCAATCTCTTCCTGCTTCATCACTCCCTCAGCATACTACACCAGTACAAAGGTTCGCCATTCGGTAGTCTTTTCCGCCTTGATCCGCCGAACACTGAGCTAAAAAGGACACGTTCAAAGACACTCTATGTTGATCACTACTCAGCTGTTCAGCAGCACAAAGGGAGACGTAAATGGTAAAGATGATGGATGGTATTATGTGAGGATCTGATTGCGTACTATATGAGCTAAAGCGCAAGACTGTGATTCTACTTCGCTGAGTAGGGCCGGAAACGGCCAGAAGCCGCTTAGTAGGGGCATATTAATTGAAGAGAAGGAATGGCTGTTGTTCTAATTTTTGTTCGCTTCTTTGTTCACCTTTAACACACGTATCTTATCGTAATCGTAAAAAATCGTATGAGCCACCATCCAGTATCTGCTGACGGAACAATGTTGTTAGCAACAAGGGAGAAAGTAATAATTGAAATATAAATCGAATGTGCACATCTCCAACGCAACGGTCACACAGTCTCGTTCAAGGTCTTTAAGGAACGCTTGATGAGGAATTCGAAATATAGCCAGCTGAAAAGAAAAACGATAGCGAATGTAACACAAGCAAAAAGTAAAATATGCTCGAATCAGCAAAAACGAACGAAACAACAAACCATTTGCAAATCCGCTGGTGTGAATAAATGAAAATGATGAATAAATGAATAAATTTCGAGCAGTACATCGGTACGGTGTCGATTGCAAAACACTCTTTCTCTTCCCTCTCTCGCCATTACCGGGTGTTCTGAGTCGACAGGATATCCAAACCCATCCAACCCAGAATAAACTCAGGAGCGGCCACTGCGTAAAGGTGTGTTTGTGTGTGTGTGTGTTGGCTTTTTTTGTTTTGTTCCTGCAGCTTCCCATTTCAGCACAGGATGGGAATAAAATCAGACGTGCACCAACATTCTCGTCGACCCTTTGGGGACTCCAGAGTACAACCGGCAAAACCGGAACCCGCGGTTAGCCCTTGATCATTAATGCATGGCGAGCCTGTGGCCATTCCTAACCTTTAATTCCGAATCTGACCGATTTCACCTGAACCGTTTCATTGCACATTACGCTTCTAGCCTGAGCGTGTTCCTCTTTTTTTCCGTGCTTCATTAATTGATCCAACATTTAAGTGGATGGTTAGAAGCGGAAACGACAAACCCCGTACGACGTTATGATGTTTTTTTGGCGATGAATTTTTAATACTCAGACAGTACGGGTTGTCAGATTGCACGACAAAAGAGCAAAAATCCAACACACACACGCGTCCGCTCCCGGTCGCTAGTCAAACGGGAAACTAATGGGGGAAAATCAAAAATTAACATCGAAATGTGTAGTTTTACGCCACCATCGGGCGGCACATCGTCAACGTTCCTTCGTTGCACTATGTAAAAGCGGATTTTGGAACGGTACATCCAAAGATGGCAATAATTTGTTGCTTCGAACGTGCTGTGGTTTAGAATGTAGTGCTTTATGGCGTGTAGTGTAGTTCATTTTCAATGCCATTGAAACCCGTATTTCGTTACACTGATGATGTTACACTGAGTGCACCATGCGAAGGACGAATGTTTATTGTTAAATATCTATCGGGTGTAAAGAAACAAGCGAATTCGAAGATTTCAGCAAAATAATTTACGCACAAATAACGGCCAACTGTAAGATGATGGAAAAACAAACGTAGGCAGGAAGTTATATAATTACAAACGCACGAGGCACGCGTACATTAAGCTGGATTTCAAAATAGGCTAAACTGCTTTTAACTAAAAATACCACACGCTATCGCAAAGAATAAACAAAATTAAAAAAAAACAATACGAAATAACTCAATGTATTTCCAGAGAGGGAAACCGAATTCAAATACTCTTAAGCTTGAAATCAAAACGCAAACTTCGTAACAGACCGATCCGAGTATGTTGAGCTGCACGCAAGCAAAAGCACTCGTTGCTAGGAGGAGGCACTAAATATATACCTACGTAACTCCTAACAAACCTAAACAAACCTAAACAAAACATGCACACGATCAAAACTACTCTCAGTATTATATCCAGCAGGAAGAAATGCACACCTACTCACCCACACAAACACAAGATGCCAAAGTTAATAAAGCAACACATTTGTCAATGTTTGAGATCATGGCTTTACAACTAGCAAAAATGCGCCCATAAAGAACCGCGGCGGAATGAAGTTTGCGGGACGTTTGACAGGCTAGCAACAGGTCGGTGGGAAAATCTTCCAAAGCTTAATTTCGAGGAATAATCCTTTGACATACACGCGATAAACAAGCTTCACACACGGCATCGGAACAAAGTTCAGTTCATCGCCACATTTCATTTCCTCTCACAAAACGCCTTTGTTGGGCTTCTTTTAGTTTGCAACATCATCTCAATGGCGTAGTGGTGGCAGGTGTTGGAATTAAATTAAATTTTAGCGATCTCTTCCCCCAAAAGATAAACCACATCGATAGCATCCCGTTGCCCGCTTAGTGCAAGGAATTTCAGGGTGATTTAGCCTCTGTTACGTAAGCGATTTTCATATTTCGGGTGCTTGCCACGGGGTCCGCCCATCGTCTGTCGCCATTTTCCTCCATTACACCACCCTGAATCAAGGCCCGGTACGACGAAGCACTCACTTCTACCGGGCTGGCGGGCGACTTTTACGCCGTTACCGTGCTGGGGTCGCCTGACTGATTACGACATGTGTCGCAAAAATGTCATTAGAGAGCTCGTGCCTGTTCCAGCATTTTCCACCAAGCCACCAAGGCACATCTACAAAGTGTGGCCGGAAGCGGTTGCTTTTCCGGTGGGCATATGCGACCCGACGCTAGTGCCACCACCGATGGCCGCGCCAGTGGTATTTCTCGCATTCGGTGGTGACGTCGTACCCTTGTTCAAACATTGACATTTATCCTCAATCGTCCTAATTACTATCCACCTCTTTATCGCCTTCCATCATTAGGGTTTCACTGTGGCACATTGGAGCCATGGTTAATCCATCCGCCCGGCTCGAAACAAGCAAACGCATTGTGTGCGAAGAATCCGTGTCGGTTAAAGCGACCGGAACCTGAAACTCTACATAGATTACGAGTTTTAAAGCATCGGCAGAAAAACGGGAATACTTCACGTGTGAGGACACGTGAATGCAAAGTTAATCAAACTTCCTTCAAACACAATACTCGGTAGAAACGCAAGAGCCCTATCACACCGTAAGCAAAAACTCCCAAAACGCAAACCCCTTGTCAACACTAATAGGCGAACGAGGGCGGACATATCGGGCGCTGGAGCAGCCACCTTGGGTTGTCCGAGGGACCTTCTTCAGTTTTAACTCTTTTCATTGGCATAGGAAGGAAAATAAAATCGGAAGGGAATAAAAACACACCTTTCTGGTAAGGGATGCGGCATGAATGGACATGAGCATGAAGCTGGCCGGATTCAGCTGTCATACCCAAATTTACGTTGTCCAAGATTACTGTTGACACTTTATTTTTTTGCACGCCAAACCGCTCTCTGGAATTGGGGTTGGTTTTTTTTGCTTACTCTTCTATTCGCTTTTCTGTCCGTTTGTCCGAATCTCACGTGACAAGGGAAATGCCTCGATTATGACGCGTAAGGTGGAGCGAAGGCGCACCCACGGTTGGGAAAATGATTTAGTTTAATCGTAATGCGACGCGCCGTTTCCCGCACGATCCATTGGAATGGAAATTTGATTGCGAAATTCAAACCCCGTCATAAAAATAATCTCGATGCCCGGAGATGCGCCTTTAATTTAATTATATCCAAACCGAAACGCGTACCCAATATTGACAGCTGTGGCAGCCGCAGCAACAACTCCTTTAAGAGCTCAACTCCCTTCAATCGTCGCATCTGCCCCTGCGTCAGTTTCTTTCGGTTAGCAATAATGTAGTCAAACTCCGTGTTACCTAATACCGGTACCGTGTTCCGTGCCGAAGCGTTTCATTACGGGCCCAGCTGCTTATGCCGGCGCACGGAAACTCTTACGTAACGCGAATACGATACGGCATTTGCATTTTTGGACAATCAAGTCTCACCCCCAACCGGCACCTCTGAGGTTGATCGGCAGCCTGCGCGTATTACACGTCGGCATCTTCACAACATCATGTAACCCATTTCACGGCCGTGATCGGTCCCTTGCTCGTTCCTCATGTTTCGTGTGCCGCGCACTTGCTGTGATATTATTTTCGATCGATGTTTACCTTCTGGTGCTGCTGCTTTCGGGACCACCGAAGGAATGAAATATCGAACGTTGCACGAGCACCTAGCAGCAGTTCCGGTTCCCATCCACTTTCCCGACCGGAGGGAGGTTGGTTCTTTTTCCACCAGCCTTTCTGCTCCACGTGTGCACGTTATAAAATAGAAAACCCAGGAACCTTGCACGGATGGGCAAACCCCTAGCTCACGGTCCCCCGTCAGTTGCGTAATTACGTTGAATTTCGATGAAATATTGATGCCACGTCTGAAGTAACGGAGCCCCCTTCGTTCGATAGCTTGGTACGGCGCGTCATCTCGCGCCTTCTTCTGCGCGAACTTTACTCAATACCTTACCAGAGAATGAGCGTGAGGGTGCTGCTTCGTCGATTATTTCATTCTCCCATATTTGTGCGCAAGTTTTTCATTCGCCCATCGCTCCGCAAGAAAGGTGGGAATTCCAACAGATAAATTTCCCGTTACACAAGCGAATGCTGGTGCTCCCTTCTTGCGGCCATGCGAATCGCGATGCTCAATATTTGTGGCCGGGAAAGTTTTTCCACATCACATTTCGTGAGGTGGGGATTCATGGTGGAATCGGATTACGGCACCCGCAAAGGCAACCAGCGGTACCTCCAAGCACCCGTTGAATCACCGGTCGGTGGGAAATTGCCACCAAAGAAATCGATCAACTTCAGCCGCTCTCTTTCACCATCTCTTCCCACGCACTGAGAGGCACCAGGCGCCTCCATCGGTGTGGGACGGAAGTTTATTTTTTCGCCACAACCGGGCACCAGCTCAGCGGGAGATCATTAATATAATGAGCGAAACTGTGCACCCCAACGGGATATCGGTATGATTGAAACCCTGGTTCTGTAAACGATATTGTGCAGCGCAGGAATTGGCTTGATGATGAGGGAAATGCGATCTTTCCCGGATCGCGCCGTGATTACGCCCAGCGATGGCTTGTAGAAAGCCAGCCGAAGGAGCAAAGCTCTCTTGCGCTGATTTGATTCAGTTTCCTACACTAATAGCTTATTCTTCGGTTAACGAATTTGCTTACTCGCCGTGTGTCAAATGATTATTCCGAAAAGGCGTTCGCGCCAATGTCAATTTATGCTCCCACCGAAGCCTTTTGAACCGTCCAACGAATGCGTCGATGCTTCCGAATCTTCTCCCCTTCCATTTTACTGTACTGGTTACGTTTGTCTGTCTGTCATCCTCCATATCCTCTGTGGAACGCAAACGTCACCATCAGAGGGTGTTTGTGACGTTCATAACGGCCACTTCCGCCCGGCTCGGAGAAAGAAACCGTCGCTTTTTACCCATCCGTCAGCTAGCCAAACAACAACGAAGCCGGATGCAGAAGTAACCGCGTAGCACATCGACCAAACGACGACAAGAAACGCGAGTGCATGACGACAAGTCACCAGGCCAGTGATTATTGTTCTGGACCTCAAACATATCTCCAAACCAGAAGGGGAATGCGAACACGCAGACAAAGAAATTCTGGGCCCTCCAACGTTCGGTAACAACAACAAAAACACTGACTGGCTGACTGTCGGACGGGGCAAAAGCCAATCGGAAAAGCGCTTGACCGGAACCGAGACGAAAGGCGGCAACGGCGATGGTCTCTCTATCGAAACGTCCTCATATTGAACAGCTCGTGATAAGCGGGCGCGTGGGAGGACGAGTCCTTTGCACTGCTTGTCAATCGGTTTGAAATATTCGGTGAGCGTGTTGTTTCTCCTTCCCCTGTCGCGTTGCTGTTATTTCGATAAGTTCCATTTCGAGCGCTGCGATTTTTCATTTCCGTTCGTTTCCGGGCATTGGGGGTATTTTTTTTTCTGTGTCTGCCTGTTCACTTGTTTGGAGATGTTAGAATCTATGTATCACGCCCCCTATGATATTTTGAGTGGTATAAATGTTGGGCATCATTTTGCTCGAGTTATGATTAGACGTGCATTCAATGTATGAAGGCGAGCAATCGAGTCACCAGCAAAACCGATACGAAACCAAACGGCTCAACCACGAATCGGGCGAAATGCATTGTAGGCGTGTGTAGCGATCACTAGAAAACGGGCGAATCCGGAGAATATGGTAGCATTGTAAGTGTAAAGCGTGTTTTTCCCGACTGTATTCGTACCCTACATAGGCAAAACATAGAAGCGATCTCTTGTTACACAGTTACGGCCTCTGGCCATCGCTTCAAAATTTATGGATAGCGAAGCGGTGCGTCTAGTGGGAGGTATAGTGCCGTAGTTTATAGAGCGAGGTGTGTGGACGTATTTAGGACGGTGTTTTCATTAGTTTATAGCCGATTTCCACCGCTGCTGGTCAATTTGGCCGTCATCTCATTTCGTAACGTAAAAACAAGGAGCAAATCGAAATTATGTCACCTTTTTCTTATCGATTGCGTACGTTTACGGTGTTACCGAGTGTGTGTGTGTGTGTGTGTGTGTGCCAGTGTGGTGTAAGTTTGGGCTTTGAGATATGCTCCGTTTTATTTATGATAGTATTCGAAAGCAAACAATCACTAGCTATTGTAGGACGTATTTTCATCGGAACATTTCCACTCTCCGTGTGCGTGTGTGTGTGTGTGTTTGTTTGAATTTTCTTCTTTATGAGTGAATTTAGCGCTTCTATTCAATGATATGTAACCAACGGCGCCAGTTATACGTCAAATCATATTTTTTCGGAGCTTCTATCGTTTTCCATTTACAGCGATTATAAAAATATTACTTACCATTAGTTGGTTGTAGAACGACATCCTATAGTCTTCTCTACATTGTTCATACACATAAACACATAAACAACACACACATTATCGTTAATAGAATAGCTTAATCTGTAGCTGTTTTTTTCCATTTACCAGTTGAAAGACGCATAAACTAGTCGGTTTTTTTATTTGATCGTTTAATCTAAGACTTAGAGTGTCTGTTATTGTCTTTTTTTCCTCTTTTTTCTTTCCATTCTTAATTATTAGTCGATACCAGTTAAATCAAGGAAGAAGAAAAAATTACCCCTTACACAACACATTTTGTTGATATGAAAGTTTTCCAAACATTTGAACAGGAAACCGTAGCTCGTGTTGAAAGCAAATGTGTTTTACCGTACGAAAAATAGCGTTCTTTTCAAGTAACATTGGATCACACAAAAGCAGAAAAGGGTTCATTTCGCTGAAGCGTAATGAATCTTTTTCAAACAATAGATTCACACAAAAATAATGAATTCGATCCTATATCATCTGTAGATACTTTTTTTGTAAACAACCGTAACTCAGAATCGTAAATCTCTCCATAGGCCTAGCTGCAGTTAGCAGTAGCCTTATCTTTATCTCGACAATGCCAGCACATGTCGCCTAGCGTAGGGGAGTTTTGTTTCGTTTCTTGTAACTGTTCCCGTTTTCAACAGCGTACAATTAGTCCGTATCTTAACCTATCTTGCAAACTGTAACTAACCTCTTTCACTCCCCCATCAAACTCTCAGCTGCAGCGTGTTGAACTGACGTTGCAGATAAAACAATTACCTATCTCTCGTCTTTACTTCCTTTCTCTTTCTCTCTTTCTCTTTTTGGTGCAACATACTTAGTAGTTAGTGTTTTAGTGCACCATGCGCTTTCAAATGACAAACGTGCCGGATATACTGCGTGTCAAAACAAAACTGAAAATCAACCGATCATCGTTATGGGATGCCAGTTGTGGTCTAGCTAGATTTGCATTTGATAATTTAAACCTGACGGGTTGAAATTTGGCAAGTGGTTAAATTCACACGCCTTTCTCGAACAAAGGCCGCGAACAAACTTCTGTGTTGTGATTTGGCGCCTTGTTCAAGTCAAACGAAAACTCCTAATTTTCACGCGAATATTCCCTCCTTCTTCGAAGCAAGCCAATTTTCGTGTGCAATTTTTAATCGCAACTTGTGGGCACAAATGTCGTCACGACTCCTTGGTGTGAACTTCGTGACTGTTGGCAGTTGGCAGCCTTGACAGTGAATCAATTTTGCACCTTGCCAGTAACGGTCGGTAGTACTTTAGGAGTTGACAGGAAGTTTTTCCTTCCCATCAACCTCATCGCAACCAGTTGCGTGAGTTGTCCTTCTAACCAAGCGATGCTCTTGCCGGTTGACAGGCGAAACGATGAGGCGCGATAGTCCTTTAGTCAATAATTACCCTGCTTTGGAATCCATTTATTTTTTTCAATCGTGCATTTAAACCACCTGACTTCATTGGCATATAATCAAAACAACTATGCCACCTCAATACGATGAGCGGAAGAATTTCCGTGATTAAATGAAAATAACAGCCAACAAACAACTGCCAAGGGACCATGTGAAAATCTTGCAAAGAAACGTGTTTCTGCGAATGCCGTCTGAGTAGGATGATGGCCGGCGACAGCGACTGTTTTCGTCTTTCATCTTTCGATTTGTTTTCCATTTAGTAAATCCGCAGCACGGGCAACTTTTTTCTCTCTCGCCCTTGCTCCAGCCAGTTAATTTATGGCTCATTGCAAAACACAACACAAAATGGCATCCCTAGGGGCGAACCCAACCGACAGAACTAATTTTTCCACGCCACCGTCCCCTAAACGGAGATCGGAGCGAGTGTGATCGTTGCTGCAAATTCAACCGTAGCCAATGAGCAGTAAACGCATTACATTAAGTATATTAAAATAATTTCCTTTTGTCGCAGGCCGCCGCAGGAAGCGATAACGAGCAAGAAAAGAAAGCCATGCGCCACCAGTTTCGTCCATTTCCTCGTCCAAAGTATCATTTCTCTGAGAGCTGAGATTCGCATACGAAAAAAAACGACTCCTATCTCGTTCCCCTACCTTTTTCCCATGCTGCGGCGATGGTTTGGAATGTCGGCATTCGATTGGGCTGCTTCTGAGACTGGCCTCTTTTCTGTTTGCGCCGTTCGCTTCCTGTCCACTGGAGTCGAGGCGACAAAGAGAGCCAACTCATGCACACGGAAAATAAAACAGGAACTTTCTACCGTCGGACGTATGGTGGGGCACGCAAAACGGCCACACAAGATTCGTGTGTACTTGAGTGTAACTAGAAGGTTGTTAGGAGGAAAACGAGGAAAAACTTTACCGGCGCCAGGAGTCTGTTTTTATTTGCCGATATCCAAAGTATGACTTTTCTCCTTCCCTTGGCTGCCGGTGACTATTTCTCAGCCTCCCGTTGCTGCTAGCATTTTCGACGCCACGTTTTCCAATCACTTGGGGGATGTTTTCGCAAACATAAATACGTACACACTTTTGCGCCGCCTTTTATTTTTCTTGACGATGAAGAAAAGCGAGAAGCAGAAGATGAAAACAAAGCGCAACCTGCTCCAGTGGTGAGCGAATAGGCGAGTGAGCTCAATTTTTCCATCGTTCTACGCAAAGTTTATTTTTTATGGTGCCTCATTCCGATGAGGGGGAAGGATCCGTATTTCCGACTCGTTTCTGACGTAGCCGGGGGATGTCAAATTGCCTTGCTATTGGAAAGCGATTGCGAACCGGGGCTGCTACGGAAAAACAAATGTGAAACTAATTGTTGGGCACGGAATGATAATCATTACGCAACGCCCGAAGACAGCTATACGCCATGAGATAGCTTTTTCCCGCACATATCTGCAGCACAACTGGCCCCTTATGATGCACTGAGAGAAAACGAGAGATCCAGAGAAAGAGAGAGAGAGAGAGAGAGAGAGAGAGAATTCTGTCTGTAAATATATATATATATATATATATATATATATATATATATATATATACGTTTATTGACCCATAAAGTTCAGATTACCGTAGGTTTTGATAGTGCGCTCGCTCGGTTCACGAGAGCGGATTTTGTTTTGTTTAGTTTCAGCTTACGAGCGGTTTATTCGATTATAGCTAGTTTTCTTTTAGTAACGTTCGCGTTTTTGACGACCAATTTAGCTGCAACTCTGGCTCGGGCGGGTGTGCGTGCTCCACCGGAATGCAGGGAA
Organism: Anopheles nili; assembly: GCF_943737925.1. Lineage (NCBI taxonomy): Eukaryota > Metazoa > Arthropoda > Insecta > Diptera > Culicidae > Anopheles > Anopheles nili. The sequence continues at coordinate 74,977,304 of NC_071292.1, read as the reverse complement.
AGTCGAGAAAAAGCAGTGTGGTGTGAAGAGCTAAGGGCCTCTAAAAGGCACAAGAAACATATCCTTTTCCAAACGGTAAAACAACGCGACAAACAGCCATAGAACTGTTTACGTTAAACTCATTTGCTTCTACACAGGGAGAGTGTATAACACACACGAATTATCAAACACACTCAGCCGGGGGTGTCCTGTCAAACGTTTGGGAAACAATATACACTTAAAAACTGTTTAAAACCACTACAATCTACAATAAAATAGAAAAAGCCGCAGTGGCGTTTCCATTGTAATCGAACGGAACACTCTCGATCGCGTCTTTCTAGAACTTTTGCCTCATTTTATCCTATTTTTAACTATCGTTGTTTAGCTTCAAAAAGAATAAAATGCCCCTCTTTGCAATGCTGTTATATAGATCTCACTAATGTTTGCGCGTTGTGTTTCGCTCTTCTTTTCTCTTTTTTCATCCCCAAAACCTCTTCAGTGGACATCACCAACGGACAGTTGACACCAAACAACAACACACCATTGCTGACGCAGGCTCTGTCGGGTAAGTTTTCTTCGCTCTTCCTCCTTTTCCGCCGCTTAACTAACTCACACAAATGTGTCCCCTTGTTTGCTTCCAATTTGCCACGAAACAGTGATGAACAATTATCAGGCTGCTGCTGCCGCCGCCGCGCAAGGATTCGGTCCGCCGGCATCGCCCCACACCACAACCACCCGGACCGCCGCTGGCTTCCCGAACGCCAACTCGCCCGGACCGACGATCGACATGTACAGCTCGAGCGCGGCGGATAGCGTCGGTTATGTTCAAGCCACCAGCCCGCAGCCATCCGGATTCCCAGCGATCGCCGTCAGTCGTGCCCCGCTAAATTACAGCCCAGTAAGTGTACTGTGTGTTAAGCATTTTTCAAGACAACCATTATGCCAACATCAATTGATTTCAACTTTTCCTCCCCTCCTCTCTCTCTCTCTCTCTCTCTCTCTCTCTTTCTCTTTCTCTCTCTTTTTCTTTGACACTCTATCAGGGCCAGCTAATTCCAGCGGCATTCACCAACGGCTACCATTGAAATACACTAAGCAATATTTGATCACCATCGCTAGTACTTTGGACAGGGGTATGAACACGGTTAGCTTGTAACAAACACATTGCCATGCGACGGGAATCGAAAGGGGCCAGGAAAGGAATGTGAAGTAAATAATACGAAGGATTGGTAAACCTCCATAATCACCATTATTAAGAGCAGCAGCTCATTCGCTCAACATTCAACTCGATCGAGCTGCGGTATCATCGCACCACCAGTACGTCTACTCTCCATCGACAGCAGCAGCGCAGCAAGCAGAACGGCAGTGATATCTGAGGATCGCATATAAATACTAGAGGTAATGCTAAACATGAAATAATATGATACACTAATCACATTTCGAGCGAACGTATTTGGGAGAAGGAAATTAAAACAAAGCAGAAGAAAGAGAAGTATGAACGATAATCCAAAAAAGAGAAACAAAACCTTATTCCCATCGTGTTTTCGCTTGTAAAAAAAAAATTCTGGGCAGCATAGTAGTGCGTCCCCTTTGACAGCAGGCGTCGTATGCGCGATCGTCATTTCGAAATTTGTAAATGGCACACCTTTTTACCATTTTGGCAAACATTGTCTAAGGCAGCTGGTGAAACAGACGGCTGCCTCAACTGCCGGATTGTCAACTGCGCGCAATCTTCGGGGGTTGGAAGGAAAACTATTCGTTTTCTTTTTTCTCTTTACTCCGTGCATAAAACACTTGAATGTAAAACGTGCATTTTCTTCCACGTTTCAACCCCATCCGGATGGGATAAAGTGTTAGATATTGTTAAAATTTCGTATCATTCTTGCTTGTAAAGCATGCGCTCGTGCATCTGCTCGATGTTGGCTGTTGCTGTACTCCTTCGATGGTGAAACAGTTTCTTATTCCTTCGATCCCCCATTTTTTGAGCGAGCAGGACACTGTCAGTTTTGTTGGTGGCGGATGATTGATATGATGGAAAAGCCACGGCTACAGAAAACCCCTCCCGAAATCAAACGCGTGAAACCTTCCGAGAGAGATCTCGAAGGTGACGATCGCGCGGAACAAGCTAACCGTGTCGGGAGATGGCAAAACAACAAAGTAATGAAGCGAGTTGAGAATTAGAAGGATTCGTTGGCCGCGTAGAGACATGCGTGGCGTACAGATATACACGACTCGATATACTAAAATGGGCAGCGTTACGGAATGCAACAACAAAAAAGAGTAAAAGTGGTAGCAGACACGCAAAAAACATACACACATGCAAATATTTTACGGGGAGAACAGGAGGGAAACTAAACTGCATTGTTTAAACTATGAGCTAAATGAACGATTTGTTTTCAAAACTAATTTGTTATGGATTAGTAATTAATGTTTACTTAAAGTCTTTTTGAATTTGAGCCAATTTAAAAAGCAAATACTTAGCTAAATGAAAAAAAATACAAATAAGAGAGAACGAGCTGTGGTGGAGGCAGAGAAACGAAAAACGAAAGAACCAAAAATCTACTATTCTTTATAAAAACGAATAACAAAAACCAAGCATACATTTAAACTTAACTAGACACACGCAGACTCGAACCTGAATTTTTCTTCATCCTTCATGCAGAAAACAGGATGAATTAGGGCTTAGGTGGACAGCAGAACGTTGGGGTATTCTTTTAAGATGCTCCGGGACCGCACATAGGCGACGGAGGCAGCTCATGAGCCATCGGTGACGTTATTGCACAGGCACTCTACCCAAACTCCCGCTGACAGTAGCAATGTATTGGACGTAAATGCGCCTTGCAGTTTGACGCTACTCGCATTTACCTTCGTCTCCTTCTCCTCCTTCTACATCCTACGCACATATTTAAAACACTGACAGACACACGGACAGGCCCCACAATACACAAACTCTATCAATTATTGAAACAATTATTATGTTTGCTACAAGCATATTAAGAATAAAGTAACTTTTTTTATAACGTAAAACAAATGAAGCTAGTGGTCTTAGGTATATATATATATAAATATATACATATATATATTTATTAAAGACAGATTGCGGCAACAGAAAATGCGCAGATGATTAACAGCGAATACACACTCTCACTCTGGAAAAAAACTGAATGCGGCGAACGCCTTGCAGAGACCCGTGGAGCAATGAAATAATAGTAGTTTAAACACGGATGGTGGAGAAAATTACATTCAACAACACATACACTTAATCACACATACACGCACTGCAAATCTATACATTCGTCCCTAGCCTTGAAGCCACCGGGGCTGAAGGAGACGAGCTATTGCGTTTCGTTGTTTACTTCCTTCTTTTATACAACACGAAGGTAGCGAATGATTAGCCCGCTCGTATCCTTCGTGGAAAAGACGGGAAAATGGAGACAGATATAACTTTAAAATTTGTCGACAGAAGCAGGGGCACCAAAAAACTGAAACAAAACCAAACACACACATACATACACATTAAACAAACTGTAACTTCTTACAAATATGAGATTTTACCACTTTTAATCGTCGCAGTTACTTTTACTGTTTCTTGTACGTTTTGATTCCCGTTTCTTTTTACACGAGCAGACGAAGACCGAGATCGAGAGAGAGGCAAGCGAGAGAGGAAAAATATACAATGATAAGCTAAGCTAGCAAGCTGAAACAAAACTAAACAAAAGATAAAGAAGCAACAAAAAAAATCACATACACACAACAATTTATTATAGTAATTGAATTTTTCCCAAATTCGAAACAAGATTGATGTTTGTATGAAATAGATATGGAGAAAATATTAAGAAAAAACCAAAATGGAAGGTGAAAACGCAATAATTGTTATTAGTACGACGCGTGCGAGCGAGTAAGTGGGCGCGCAGAGCTAAATATGAAAGTGCTAAGCGAAACGCGTGCAGCAAATAGCGCACGCGCAAAGGCCTGACCATACAGGGGGCTCAGATAATTAATTAAATAAATAGCCGACGGCAAATCGGCACGGCCGACAGTTCGGCTAAAGGTGTCCGGTGTAACCTCCGCACTGGCGCCGTTCATTCGGTGGTATCATTCAGTCAACGTCTAACACTCATCCTCACATTACGCTGGGTATCAAACTAAATAAAACAGAAAAAAACAAGGACACACACAAATGGGAAAAAAGAACGTAATCGAAATTAACCAATAACCTGACGCACACACAAAAAACTGCAGACAGACCGATTAGAGACTGCACTGGTTGCATCTTGATTCGATAACACTTCATACAGACGAAGTCATTCCCTAGCCTCCATGGATGCGGTGGTGAAGCGACAGATCCAAGGAAACCTCATGCACTTCTGCACATACACACATACAGATACATAAACTGGAACCCACACAGGAAACGGAAATCAATAAAATTAAGCAAAGTGCAAGGCAATGGGCTTGTGGTGGGCACACGGCCCGGGGTGAAGGGTGACAAACTTTGGATAATTTTACACTTTTGCGGATCGGAAAGCTGGAAGTACGAGCAAAACCGGTCCACTGCATCGCAAAAACGCCACCATTACACGTTCATTCTGACCCGCTCCATTTCCCGCGATAATTGAACCAAACAAAAACAAACCAACATCTTTGAAACTAATCACACTACTTGCAGCTCATCTAAAACATTTTCACGTTATTTTAAGCGAATCTAACGATACCACTAATACGATTCAATTCATGGAAACTCAACCAAATTATTGAGAAGCGTGAGAAGGATAAATCACCTTAGCATCAGTCGAAGCAACAACAAAAAAAAACAATGAAAAATCACACTTGTAAAATATTATAAATATATAACTATGACGTGAAGAAGAAGCGCAGAATCGAGCACATGCAATGAAACAAGTAAACGATCATCGTTGTCACTGGAGAGGTGGGCGAAGCACAATGGAAGCTCCGGTACCGAATAATAGATAAAAAAGCAGGAGATTTCCTTTACCAAGATACATACCCCAAACCAAACGATGAAACCGCGGAAGTGAATAAAGCGGAACTGGATTTAAGAAAAAAAAACAAAACAACAACAAAGCAAAAGAAACGCCCAACACACATAAGCAAAACGGTGCGGAGGGAGAAAGAAACAAATCTTAGTTAAATATAAATTATATTAAAATTTAAATTAAATAATTGAAGGAAAAAAGTAAAACAAATATTTAAAAATACTATGATAATAAATTACAATTATTATAAATTAATTTTTATCATAACGGAAACAAGTGGCATGTGAAGATGTGGAAGCAAACAGACGTTGGGAGGCAGTAATCAACCAATTAAAAAACGGATGAAGCGTCCCGCAAACATGTGGTTGAATGAGTTGATTGAACGTTTTGCCAAGTCTGCCTCGTGCCGGACGAACGAACTCACGCACGCTCCCTGACCCGCCTTTTTAGCCATGGCCCACCCGCGGCCATGTCCCGGGGCCAGCAAGGGTGGCGGAGTGTACCCGTTTTGATTTTGATGCCCGCATCGCGATGGGGAGGTGCCCATCACTTTTGCCTGGTCGAAGCTACCTTTTTAAGTCCGGTCCGGTTAAGCAGTAGCCCCAAATGAAACAATGGAAGTAGAAGCTGATTGAGGTGAGTGAATAAACACACACAGACACAGGGGCAACAAGGACACTTGAGAAGTATATAAGTAAGCACCGAACCCAGAGGTCCGAAACCGCCGTTTGAAACAAGCTCTTAAGTCCGGCTTCATAACGGGTGTATCTGTTTCTCTCCCTCTGATATTACGAAACGTAACATAAGAAACTCACACCCTCTCTCCCACACACACACACACACACCTCAAAAACAGACACATACGCATACAAAAAATAAAGTCGCAAAGTAAGCAACACAACATTTTCTCTAACTCTAATGCTAAAATAACGTAAAGTTTAAAACCCACATCCCAGCAAAAACGGTAAAACCATACCGTAAACGCGCATAAATAAAAACTATATTGCAAACACACGCCTGATACGAGAAGTTGGTGGCTGAAGAGGATGCGAAAACATGTTGACAAGTGGGTAAAATAATGCTAAACCAATAAAAGAAGCCTCAACCAATTTCCTTCAAACAGTAAGAAACAGCAGCAAATTTACGCGCCGATGGCAGCAGCTAATACAGCCCAAAACCAAATGATACACACGAATGCTCCCATTCAAGGAAGAAAAACTTGCTGAAGAAAATGTAATCATAAACATTCTAAACACATCCTCACACAAACACACTCACCCAAACACCATGCGTTCTGAGGCGAAAAACCAAACGATCAGAAACCAAACCAGAGCAGAAGATGTGGTAGAAGAAAAATGAACAAATACAATTAACAATTGTGAATTATGAAGATTATTACAATTATTGCTAGCTAGTAAAAGCAGAACGAAAACAGATACAGCTCGGAGGCAACAACCACAAAACAAAACAAAAGGAAACAACAAAGGAAACAAAAACCAGACAAACAAAATGGAAAACGGAAATAAAACAAAGCATTCGCGATCAATCTTGGAGCTGATCGCGCGGCAAGGAACACTTTCGGGAGAGCATGCACTTAAACATATTCTACTTTTATTAAGCAACAATGAAAGTAAGCAAGTCCCCACCAAAAATGCAAAAACAAAACAAAAAAAAACAAAATCGTTTATGGCATGGAAGGTAATAGCATAAAGAGTGGAAGAAGGAAGCACTAGAAGGGCAGCAGTGGTATGCTGCGTGCATGGAGACAAGTCCGTTGAAGTGCAGCTGCACCAATGTGCGCCCCCGGTAGACCAGAAAAAGAGAGAATGGCGCTGAGTGGCGCCCCCTAATGGGCACTCAAGGATGTGGTCGAAGTGGATGCGGGCGGGAAAAGAAGGGGGGGGACCACCAGGCAGAAGAAGGATACAGGCACGTTTTGCTAGGAGATTGAAATGCGAACGTTACAAAAAAAATAAAGATAAAACAAACCAGGAGACATTTTGAGGCGAATGGGCATCAAAGTGAAAACAAAAACTCGAGAAATGACGGAAGGAGAGAGCGAATAATAATCAATTTCACACACATCAAAGAAAAAAAAAACCAAAAAAACAAACAAACCTTTGTGCATTGGAGTCTTTCAATTTTTTTATTTCATTATACTTCATTTTTTCGCCCAAAACTGTGCCGAAATTTCTACTGCGTCGTTTTGAATCGTACGATTAAAACTCAATAAGAAGTTTGATCTGACCGATCTTCTCCTCTTACATCAGTCGCTTTATGAGTCCATCTTTCAACGCCTCCGAAGCTAAATGTATAGTTTACTAGACTATTTGTCTCTAACAGCCTATCCGCTGCGTTGCCTAATCTACAAACTGATTCGATACTCCTGAAACGTGTTTTATGAAAGATATAAAAAGTCACATGTTTACCGGGTAAGTCGTATGTTTCAAATTTACTACAAATAGTCACACTTTGAATGCACCTGTTTGGTTGCTATGTAATGCATGCACCTTCTAATGCTTATTTTTACCGGTTTTGCATACATGCTACACGCTTATCCGCACAGTTTTTTTTTTCGTTTGCGATCACCATTCGTGTTGTTTCATTTTTAGAGTTACTTGTTTAGTATCACATAATCATTTGTGTTATCTAATTTCATCTAAAACACCTTGGATACCTATACTACGACATTCTCACCAGTTTTCTTCATTTAGATTATTGCTGTTAAGCACTCTGTGATTATCTTTCTGATTTTCCCGTGCAAAAACGTGTGTTCTCACACACACACACACACATACACGACAAAATAAACAAACCTGGGTTTTCGTGCTTCTCCCCTTAAGCCACACACACCCTCCACATACCAATTAAATGCACGCTCCGGTAGTTGATTGTTTTTTCGCTTGCTGATTACAGCCATTTAAGCGCGTTTGAAAATAGACACGAGTCGAAGTCAAATGGAGCACATGAAGTAGGAGGAAAACAACAACAGGCCCGCACACTCATGCTCTCGCTCGGAAAAGTCAGTAATGATTCGTTGGTACTATCCACCGATAAAAGGACACCCTGCAGGCTCCAATTGCCTTTTTCTCCCAACCCGGCACCCAGCACTATCGCACGCAGTTGGGTGCTGGTTTGCGCTAAAAATAATAGAAACCTATGTCCAATTACCGGATCGAACGCGGATCGTAAGGTTACCAGGGGGCTCGGCCTGAAGGGAAAACGTCAGCAAAAACCTCTCATCCCCTGCCTATCGGACTGAGAGGAAGCGTGACGGAACGGAACCGGAAGCTTGAGGAAATCGGGGAAAACAATCTATCCCACCATGAAATTAAATTATCCAATCCAATTAGATCGATAGGTAATTGAAATTAAAATTCTGCCGGGGGAATGAAGGAAATACACATACACACACACACTCGTCTACCTGGCCCACCCAACCCTCCCTCGGCATCTAGATGCGGGGTGGGGCGAATGGATGGCAAGCACAATGGTGGGAGAGAAAAGAAAACGACAAAATAAACAACCTGACTGGCCAACACTGAGCCAATCATTTCAAATTTCTACTGCTGGTATTCGCCTCACCTGTTATCCCACCCCAACGTAGCCTCGCTTGGAGATCATCGATGCTGGGAAAAGGCACGTGAGTGGATAAAACCCCTGTGGTGTTGCTGAAAACGGACGTGCAGTGCCGCGGTTGCGAAATATGGCATTTTTTTATGGCAATGGCCCGGACTGGGACAGGACTCGATATGAGGACGGCAGGTCGTTGATTGACGCAACGAGAGGTCGGTTTCGTTCAGCCATATCCGGATAAAAAATCAGGTCATTCAACGAAGAGTAGAGCGTGTAAAAACGGGTGGACCAGGGAAAAATGCGTGATTTGGTTTTCAGATGTCCACGAAAATGTGAACGCTCGTTCGATGGGAATTTGAAACTTGAAAATTGGAAGTGAGCAAACAAAACCCTCGTGTGTGACAAATTAGCATAATCGCAATACTGAATCAACAACGCTTGACGGCACTAGTTCATTTTCCTGCACCGAAAGGTGAAAGCGTATTTTTTCCACACTGAAGTCCATTATGCACCCAAATCCCTTTTGTATCAGTCAGCTGGTTCGAGCGGTTCGGGTCGGATTATGTGTTGCGTCTATAAAAGTGAAGGATGAAAGTCCAAATATCAAAATAAGTTAATATCATTGAAATAATCGAAAAAGTGGCGTTGGAAGCTAGCATGCACACAGAAAAGCGGACATATCTGTCTTGAACAAAAACCATAAAAAATTTCACGCTCGCTACACGCGCGACGCCGCCTGCAAGGGTCATTTATTCCTTCCCTGGGAATACCAATTTAACTTGCAAATGGCAGAGTGAAAAAGCTCTGCAAACCATAGTCGAACGGAATCAAAGATCGACAAGAAAAATGTGTCGATCGAGTTTTACTCTTTCACGACGGCAGAATTAAACGCGAACAAAGAGAAATACCCTGCGACCGACCGAGGAACAATTGGAGCAATTTTATTTTTAATTAAATTTGCTTATTTCATTCCCCTCCGGTCGTAGTCGTCGTTTTTCCACCTGGTTGAGCGTTTTTGTTCTCCTTCCTCTTGTTTTGCACGCTAAATCCGGGAATGCTAGAAAAAAGGTGCCTGAAAAAGGCGTCTCGAGAGCGTGCATTTGCTCCTTGCTCATTCCTCGAATGTGATCCTTCCGAGCACGTCGGGAATGTCATTGAAGCGCGTAACTTACTACCACCAACCTGTGAGTGCAGGAAGGCGAAGAAACGAGAGGAGTATTTTTCTTTCATTATCACTTACGCTGTGCAATTTTCGTACCGGCATGTGAGCTTTTTTTCCGCTCGGTAGTGCTAAATTTCGATTTGAAATAAATTCCGTGCCTTTACTATCGTCGCTCTAATTGGCGCCAGCTCCATCGAGCGAATCGTCACGCCCTCCTGAACAACCTTCGACGTAAGCGAGATCCATCCCCAAAGAGAAAAGGGAAGCAAAATATCATTCGCCAAATCACACGGCTGAAATGCGAAAAGGCTTATTTGTGACATCTGGGATTATCAAACGCCACCGTTAAGTATGATATCGTTCATTTTGAGGAGTCACTCTAGTCGGGTCCGTAAGTGGGGTCGTTCTTGACTGCGCAACCCCATTACGACTCCAATTATTGATGCTTTCGAACCATCGGTCTCACTCAACACTAATAAAAACTAATTCACTCATGCCCATCATGGCGGCAAGGATTTTTCAATCGAATCAAATCAAACTTTCTCAAGCCACCGCACGCGATACAAGAACAATTCTCGAGTAGGACTCATTCAGGGCTTCTCCTTTGAGGAATAGTGAAGAAGGCAAAAATTCGATTTGGATCAAACCGAAAGTGCTCGCTAGTTGAATATCGAGCTGGACGGTGTCAAAAATCATCTCACGCTTCCCAAAGCCCGCACTTACCTACCCACACACACTCACGACGTTCAGAAATCAAATTACCAACACTTTTGCCCCTGCCGTGGTTTTTCGATCCACTTGATATGAGCACGAAAGGTGAAAGGCTCAGATGAACACTCTGGAACGAGGAAACGTAGAAAATTCTCCGCCCAACCGAGTTTCCGAGGAGGACCAAGAAGACTGATGTCACGGTCGAAACCGGCATCTTTAGCCTGCATAATACAAGTCTCCGACTGGGCGTCACCTAATGCCAAACAAACGCGCTTCCGAGGGGAACCGGTTCAAATTAATTGGAGATCCGGTATCAGAAATTGGATTGATCCCTGATTTCCACCCGTTCTCCATTACCGGGCGAGATCGGCCGTCGAATCCCATCAAAGGCGAGCCTTCCACATCAGTCACACGGCGGAAAGTCCTTGGAAAAACTACTCACTCGACATCCGCCTTGACGAGCGGTCTTTTGAAAGATTTTTCAAACAAACCTTTTCCTCCCATTAGCTGTGGGAAAAGGCGCACTTGGATCGGTTTCAGATCGCCCAAAAAGGGAGTAGAAAAACGGGGAAAACCGATACCCTTCGCCTCGACCGTGCCGTCCCACACGCCCATTCCCATTCGTGCTTTGTCGTGCAGATTTGTGTGTTATTAAATTTATCGATCCCCGCTTCCCGTCCAGCGGACCCATCTTGCAGGTCCACTTGGTGGGTAGTAGATCAAAAGTTTTATTGAATTTTGTGACGCTCTAATCTGTGTTCAAAACAATGCGAAATCTCGTGGAATGGGAGAGAAATTTTGTTCGTGTTTGCGGAGAAATGAAACAAAAACAAAAAAGAAGCATGTGCAAAACTTTCCCGCAAAAGCACATTCCTGGTTGCCTTGATCGAACGCGTTGCTCGGAAAAACAAAACGTCCCGATGATGATGACTTTGCGATTGATATCGGGCTTTGGACGAGTCCCCACCATCGTTGGCAGCAAACGTAAACATCTTCCCAGGCGTCCACCATCTTGAACACGAGCCTCATTTTGTCGATGATTAATGGTGAAACGATGCGTCGAGCTCAGCGTTTGGTTTTGGTTGGATGTTTTCTCCCACAAAACCAGCACGCCGGTGGCCTACTGTTGTGGCACTCAAAGGACCCGAGATGGCACGAGCGAGGCGCAAACGTTTATTCAAAACTTCACCCACCTACCGGACACAACGCCGGTCGGGGTTGGTAAGTTGAGCGTGTTGTTTGAATTTCGACGTAATCGAAAAACAATCCAAAGTAGGCTTGAGTAAGCACCCGGAAGATTACCACGCAAACTGATGTGATCCCGGATCGACGGATTCGCAGAGAAAAGCAACATTAGCCACAACACTAGGCACTGTTGCGGCAAGAAAGTTGTTCGGTTACTACAGACAACAAATAGCCTCCCAAAAGCGTAAAGCGTCGACCATTGAGACTGGTCGAATGTGGGAAAAACTGGCAGACCAAGAAATTATGATAATTATTCAAACCATGACGAAGAAATCGAATGTAACACTATACATTTTTATTTAGTTTGAATTCCTTTCGCTTCATTTTAACGGAATTATCACGCGTTCTAATCTTTCAAACTTAAAGCATATCACTAATCATTGTAACCTACAAAAAAAGTCTTTCAAAATGGACCACTACGATAGGCACCAATATCACGTGAAGAAAGAAAATCATCACAAATTAAAAATTCAGCAAATTTGTAGGCTTGGACCAATGGCAAACATGTTTTCATATCTGCGACAAACACAAATGAAACACACATGCAAGGATGCGCAGGCGCATTCTAGCCTTCTCCTCCTATACGTCAGAAATGTTTGCATAAGTTGGTCGAATTAAAACTGGATCGATGATTACTTATACATATTTTATCAAATTTCCGTTTCTCAGGTGTATTTATGTTTATAATATAGGCACATCTATTACAAAATTCATACTCTTTTAACAAGGAAAACACATTTTTGTGAATAAAAAAGAAACCCTTCAAGCATCGCGAATATTGGATACCTACAAGGATTCCATTATACTTCCCACTGGATCATCCCCATTTGATTGCGTATCGGCCGATAAGCCCACGGTCGCGGAATCGGTTCCACTAACGCTCACGGTGCGCCACTAATCCGCTTCGCAGATCAAAAAAGTGGGCCCGAATTACATAGCAGTGAACAAATGAAGATGAAAATCACCATTCAGCCGGCGACAACAACGGACAGATTAACGGCCACTCCCTTCGTTGGTTAGCCGATCGCCTTAGTCAGCTGGTGGGACGAAAGCAGCCACACACACCAACGCATACATAAATCCCTATAGCCGATCACCGGAAAGGATTAATAGTAGCAACAGCGGTGAACTAAGGGAAAGAAGAAAACCCCTATCACTAGCCCCGATAGCCGCTCTCGAAAGCGAGTCCCTCAACCGAATCGCAATCCAATTTGCATCAATTTGTCACTCAACTGCACCGCGTTCGATCGGGCAAGTAATGATCTGTTTCTGTATGTTCGCTGTCCGATGGGTTGCATAATGATTTGAGAATTTTTAATGCTTTCTGCTGCTTTATTTTATTAGAACTGCTATCGATGCCAATTTTGCTTTGGTGTGCTGTTTAGATTAATGCAACCATACCGTATTTTCGCGCTCAATTGATACGCATTTGCATATTTATGTTAGTTTCCGCAAAACCAAATCTTTCCAGCGATTGTTCATTGAAAATTCTACATCCAAATCAGCTGCTTTAAAATGCAAACAAGCAAACCCTTCAGAGCCACGCAGACCAATCAAGCCCGGTAGCGTTATCCAATTTCGCAGCCAAAATAACCCAGCACAAGAATAACAAATTGCACCAACGACGCCACAAGGATGCTGTCAAATTGAATTGTGACGTAAACGTGACGTAAAACAACGCTGATGTTTTTGTGTCTTTCAGAAAAAAAAGAAATAACATCCACTGCGATGCAAGGACAACATTGGTCCACCAAATCATCCAAGCGACGCGTCGGAAATGGGAATGCGGGTCGGAAAATGTTGTGCGAAATAGTTGACCCGCACTCTATGCCCCCTGTCGCTGGCTGTCCTTGCGTTGTCCATTATCGGTGCCATTACGCTTCATTTTCTCTTGGTGCGGAACTCTGGAACACGCCGCCGGTAAAAATGGTAATTTTCACCAACCGTTTGGTCCCAAAATGCATCGGACTCTCTTCCTTCCCTCCCTGACGCTTTTCGCTTTGTCGACCGAAAAAGTGACGCCGTAATTAATTCCCTTTGACGCTACATAACTTCAATTAATCGCAAAGCTGCTTCACCGGAACCGTGGCTGGAACCACTGGCACGGCTTTATCGAGGGCAGGGAAATCGGAATGCGAGAGCGAGCGGAGGATCGCTAGTGAAAAGTTCTCCAAACAACAGCCACCCATCGGTCCTTCCGGACGCAAACCGGCGTTCGTCCCCAAAAGCGACGTCCGACAATTGTTACTAGTTTTTATCACTTTAATTTGCGTCGCTAGCGCGATCGCCTTTTTTCGGGTGTTTCTTTTTTGTGTTCTCGCCCGCAATGGTGTCCGTTGTGTTCTGCATGCTTTCCCAACGTGCAGGGTGGATGCGTTGTCAAATGCATTGTTTTCGTAAATTAGTTCAATATGCACACGCCGCCGGAGGGAAATTGGCATTGCAAGTAAAACAGCAAAGCTTCACTACAGCGCTAATTGATCAGCTCATTGTTCGGTTTGAAAATGAAAAGAAAAAAGGCTTCTTCTTATATATTCTGCTCAGCATTATTATTGGTTAAATTTCCTTTTTTTCGTCAATTGTATGAGCATCGACCTTCAAAATGGGATCGCTGAACGAGACACGTCATCGACCGCTCAACGATACGATCGGCTTAAGCAGGGACTTTAGTAACATTTCTTAAGCGTAATTGTTTTCTCAAGCGATATAAGGAGTATATAATGTGGGTTGTCAATTTATGAATCGCTTATTATTATGATTTTTGAGCAAATAGCTACACGCAAAACTCCATAAATGTAAATTTGACGATTAAAAGAGCATTAGTGTAAGTGTTCACAATATAAAAAATTATTCGTACAGTTTTATTGCACTGTCCTGTCGTGCAGGAAAATTCGTTCAAAAGGCAACAACAAGGCATTTTTCCGCTAAAACAGGAATCGTATTCAAACAAGAAGAAAAACTGTAAAACATTGTAAAATCAATGGTGGCATGTTCGAACACCAGCAGAGAATGCTTCATCAGTTCCGACGTGAGCCCATTTTTCTCACGCTTACAAGCCGCGGCACCCGTAATCACCAGGAATATTTCATGCTTCCTGTCCTTCGTCCACATAAAGTACAACCGTCGGCTTTTCCGGACAACTAAGCCTAAACATCACCGCATATGCATCCGTGTAGCGACAGCTCTAAAGCGCTCCTAGCCAAGCACCCAGGAACTGGCAACCCACGACTTTTCGCCATGGCCGACGCAAAACAATGGAACGCATTGCAGATTCCTTTTCAACGCCCATTTCCATCCGGAACGGCACTCACGTACCAACGGTTCCGCGACCGGAGGCGATAGCGGACAAAATCTGTTCCAGATTTTTATGCGAATGGATTGGCATTAACGGGGGGAAAAACCTGCATCTGAAAGGACAAAAACCCAGTATCCCGAACGTGGCCTTTTCCCAGGCGCCGGTGTAGGAAATTGAAATAATAATTGAAACGAATTTAAGCGCACAGATGGATTAATTGCTGGTCCTGCTGGTGCTGCTGCTGCCGAAGCTCGATGTGATGGAATGTGACGTGAAGAGCGAGACAAAAACCCACCCATCTGCTGGTCTTTTCCACCAGCAATTGCATGCGGCGGCGAAACAGAGCTACGCACACACGCAAAAAAAACATTGAAAAAGGAAATTCCTCACGTCAGACCGTTCGGGATTTGATTTTACTTAGTTTGCACAAAAATTTCTACCCATCTCCCTCGCTCGCTGACCGAGTTTGAGTCGCATTTTCCAGCCCAGCGGACGGCCTCTCGCCACTCCTCGATCACGACAAATGATGGTCATTACACGGAACTGCTTTTATGCAGTTCCGGCGCGCCCGAAATTCATTTCCCGGCTCCCGTGGCGAACAAAAGCCCCCTTAGCGACTACAGCACCATCCGAGTGAATGTTAATCGAACGTGGCTCGGTCCCGGCAAAGGAAATGGAACAAATTTCGGAACTGTTTCCGGGTCCGCGTGCGCGTCCGGTCGCTGGAAAATGAAAAATCCTTCCCCGGCTGCGCGGCTGGCAGCCGAAAATGCGTGAAATTCGAAAGGACTGTAGAGCGGTCAATCTCTGGTGCGTGGCGCTAGAACCCAAAATCACCGAATCAATCAAATGGTAACGCGCGACGCCCGAAACGTGATTCGATTTGACGCGCGGAATCGGTTTAGGAATTGAAACGCGCGCGAAAAACGCGCCGTCCGTAATGGAGCGAAAAGAGGAAAAGCTACAAAATAAATAGCTTGACAACCTTAAAAAAACGGAGCAGTTGCGTCGTCGACTTGGTGCGCTTTCTCTTTCCCATCGATTGCCTTTTTTTGGGAACAAATACCTCGGAAAGGCGACAGTGTGTGGCTGCAATGAGGCAGATTTCCCTTTCCCGTTTCTATTAGCAACGGTGCTAATATGTGTTGAGTCATCTCTCATCAAACCCGTCCAATCAACACCAATCTGCGATAAACACCAGCATTGAGCTTTATTTTTCCATGTTGATTGGATTCACCCTAGCCAGCTTTTATTAATAAGAAAAGGATGTACTCTAGTCTCTGACAAAATCACCAGTATAGCACTTGGATCTTAGACTCTCAGAAACGATTCGTGACGTGCACACACATATACGCTAGGAGGCCAATAAGTCAACGATAAGCCCTTTGAATGCTGGCGCCCGGTGCAACGGCCCATTTGTCATTCGGCATTCGTCCACATGTACCATAAATGGTACTCTTCCAACACCTGCACCGGTCACAGAAGTGATGCTGCACAAAGAACAGGAAAGTGGTTCCGAGAGTGAGAAGAATTCACACTGGAACGGGCCCGGACAGTAGTACCCCGTGACAATGTAATCAGTCGGCTTCTGCCTGATTAACCCCACCTCAATAACTGTGACGGATGCAAACGCGTCGGTCCGGCTCGATATGCAGCCATAGCACACGGAATGTGATCCGAGGCGGAAATAGAGGGAAGTGACTGAAGATTTTTGCATTACATGCAGGTTGATGGACACGCTCAAAAGCACACTCTATGTTTAATCACATTCAGTGAGCCACAACAAAAGGTGCTGGGCAAGTGGGGATCCTTGATTTGACATCGAATGCCCCGTTTTCCAAGCCGCCATCCTGGTACGTAAAAAAAGAGAAACTCCATCCTGAAATTGGCTGTCTCTCGAAGGTGCAGCACTCGTGTCAGATGAGGAGATGCTAGCCTCAGTCCCTATCAAACTCACGGCCACACGGAATGCGCTTTAACCGAGGTGGAAAATGGAAAAAGTTTTATTCGCCCGCAGCAGCGCTCGAGTTTGATGCAACTCCAAATTGACTAGCAAGCCGAAACAGGTGCTTACGGACACCAGGTTTTCCAGCAGCGATACGGGAGCGAGACAAATGGCCGTCGAAAAATCCCACCTACGGCCTAACAGAGAGCGACACGAATTTGGTGAGGACACAAGATCTTCAAGGTGTTGCTGTGTGGGAGCTAATTTGCTAAGCTTGTAACGGTCCTTACATTCCAAAGGCAACCGAAAACACGCTCAAATGAGATTCCGGCCGAAATGAGACGCGAATTTGGGTCCCTAATAACCACAAACAAAACCAAACTGGCAAGAGCGGAACGAGATCGACGGCCCGGAGTCGTCTGCAAACGAAATGAAAAACCAACCGAAAGGTGGGAGAAAAAAACGCTCCAAATTGATAGCAGCAAGCCAGAGAGTGACTGTCCTTTGTCAGGAGAACTCGCAGCACAGTCGTAGCATCCCAGTAGCCATGGGAAAACTATCGTCGAAAGTTTTAATTAAAAACATATTTCCATACGAATAGTGATTCCTGCCGTTTTGGGAACTTTATTATATTTTCCCCCTTCTTAGTTCCCTGTTGGCCCATTGTTTTTTTTTTGTTTTTTTCGGTTCTAGTGGCTATGTTTGCCCTGGACTGAAGCGACATACTGAATGGTCCAGGAGGTGGAAAACAATTGTATAAAGCAACGGACGTTTTTGTTTGTGTCATTTTTACTGTGCCCGTTGCTTATTTTTTCATAGATACTGTACCAAAAAAATGACATCTTTTGTAGGACCACAACGTCGTTGACTTTCTGCAAATGGCATGCCCTGCGACGGTTGCATCAGGTGCACATTTGGCCGTCGCCAATCGCTCGAAATACGGTTCGGGGGGGGGAAAAAAATGCATCCATTTTCTTCTACTTGTGCACACCTTTGACGCTTTGTCTTTGCTCGGAAGAAGTGAAAAGTAACTTTCCTCTTTCATCTGTTTCTGTCCGAGACCATACTTTTGGTGAAACAAGTCGCAGTGCATATGCTTGCTTAATCCTAGAAACTGGCTTGGAAATCCCAATTTTATTTACCTACACGTGGGATCATTTTTATACATTCTCCATTCGGTGCGAATAAACCGGGGTCCCGCAGAATAATGTCGATTTTTAATGAGAAGAGAAAACCCACAAAATCGGAAACCATGCGCTCTGTGGATTTTTTTATTTCAACCTTTCTATTTAACGTTGATTTGTCCATTTTTCCTCCAACATCCGGCAAAGGGACACCGGTAAGGGACCAGTTAAAAGAAGCCACCCTGCCAATGGGACAAAGCAACTGTCCGGAAAAGTGCATCAACTCTTACGCTTGAAGCTTGCGTGAAAAATGAGCGAAAACCACAAACTGATTTCTTTCTGTTTTACGCTTTCCGACGGCGGGTCTTTTGGCTGGGCGGAAATTTCGCTACTCGCCCCACGTGTTTGCCTTTGTCATTCGGGTGCCTTTGTTCGGCCACAACCAACCGAGGACTGTATAGGGCGGAGAAAACTGTGAGAAAAATTATCACCAAACGCCGAGCCGTGGGAGCGAAAAAAACTTTGCGAATGAAATAGGAAGTAGAAAAAACGCCACCCGTCCGTCCCAGATATATGTGTACACGACGCCGCACCGCATAACCGGGCTAGTCTTGTATGGACACCGGGCAAGGAACGGGTACGGTCTCCGCATGCGGATGCGACGGGGTTTGAACTTTGAAGCGGCAAGCCATTCCTGCGGTTGCCTCAAAGCATGAGCAACCAAACGAGCGGTGGGAAGCAAGAAACCCTGCAGAAGGGATAAATTAAGAGGTGACTATGTGCGCTGAAAAATGTCACCGATAGCAAACTTCTAGACCGAATGATAAATAGTGTCTATTTGTTAAGATCAAGATTTTTATCCTCTCCATTTCTTTTGGGGCATTTTTTCCTTCCTTGTATAGAACGAGTAACGCAAGAAGGCGAGTTTCGTAGAAGGGTTTTTTTTGCAATATTTCTGCTGGCCACTTCAAAGCAACCACCCATTTGTGATAATGAGCAGTACAGTTTGAGCACACATACACATAGACAGACAGTAACCGCTGAAGAGTGGCTGCGTATGACAAGTTGTCCTTTTGCGAATCGGCCTTCTTGGATGGAACACTTTAAAGCGAGATCCTTTGAGCCACAATTTATCTTCAGTGGTTTGGTACGTAGTTACTATATTATCTTACCAGCCCAATGCAGCATATTTTATCGTTATGGAATCGTCAATGTTCACCCACTACTGCTTACTACTCGAGAATCGAAGTAAAAGTTCTCCCACCTTCGTTGCTTCGGCAATCAATCAGGAAAGAATCGATCGTTTGGTGCTACTTCTGGAGCTGCTAACGAATCAAATTTCTTTCTCATCCTGCCCTCCGACCACGTTACAGGGTGCTAGTTGTGCTTGCGGCCTCCCACGGCCATTACTGGCAACATAACGATGACGGCGGCCCGAGAGAGTGGCTTCACGGCGGATGCAAAAAGTTGCGCTAATTAACTTCATTAGAACTTTTGCTCGGCTCATCCCGAATCATCGATGCCGACGGGGGTTCGGCACCGTCGTCAAAGGTGAAAGTGACTGGCAAGAGAACGCTCTGTTCAAACTCGGGTATTGCCACTTTAATGCGCTGCCAGCCCAATGCAGCCCCAGAAACATGTAATTATGCTGCTCGCCTCCAAAGGGGCGGCCCGTTGCCATGGGATGCAGTCTCTCGGTCGCTTTCGAGAAACTCGCAGCTAGCGCATCTTACTACCCGACAAGGAAATATTCTTATACAATCCACACAGCCATTCAAACCTCTCAACAAGTGCACGCAACCACAGCTACGCAATGCGCCGAGGATGTTTCAGAGATTTTGCACACAAATCCGCTTTAACGTGACGTTAAAATTCCAGAGTCTATGAAATTCGTTTACAGTATGATCTAGAGGGTGAATTATTTAATCAGCGATTAGTACAACGAAGAACTTGATTGTGTTAGTTTTTCGATATTAAAACGTATTAGACAGTTTGTTTTACGTGCACAAATGAATATATTAAATTATATTTAATACTAGAGGCAAATATGAATGAAATTCATTTAGAATTCTCTTCGGTTTTATCTCGCTTATACATCGATTACACATCAAGCCCATGCCCTAACAACTCAAAATTCAATGTCATCCTCCAAACGCTTGTAATTTAATATCTCAATGTAGTTCGGTCACCATTCTAGCTGGTTATGCTGTCGCTATCATTTTTTTTTCGACAATTTACTAAAAGTCCCCTGTTTTGTCCATCGTATTTTAGGCTTCTTTTGTACAGAATCCATCGGCCTATCAATGTTTGGTTCGCGGGGCCCTTTGTGGCACGTCGGTGAAACTTGTTTGGAAAATACGAACCAACCACCAACACCACCCAGCACGGCCTCTCGCACATGCAGCGGAGTCGATCCGTCCGATAAATCTTCCCATTATGGACGAAATGGAACACCATTCGCCAACGAGCATTCTTGCGTCCTGCGAGCGAATGTGCGGCTGCGGAGGACTACGCGGGACGCCATCGGGAGGAAATAAGATGCTGATAAAAGGATAGTGATTACTTTTGTCCCGCTCCCATACGCCGCTCGAAGCCACCACATTCACCCCAATCTTCACGCTTTCGGTGAGGCACGGACAAGGTAAATATTGGTGATCGAAAACCGCTCCTCCGTCGTCACGGGCGCCACAAGACGAGTCCTTGAACTCCGTGGACCATGGACCGAGGAGACGAAGGAGCCTATTTGGGCGGAAGCTTACGCTTGGCCGAGCGCGATGAGTGAGGATGTGAAAGTAGCACACGTCTTGCTATTATTTTCGCTTCTCCCGCTTCATTCACATCCTTTCGCTGTAATAATATCTATTATCCCGATTATCCTACAACAACAATCCCACAAGGAGCCCGAACCACGGATCACCTTGAGAACGACGGCTTCAGGCCGGTTGGACGAGTGTTCGAGCTCATTACTGCTCATCAGGGACGAGGATCCGAATGAAAGCATGTTGATTTTTTGTTCCGTTTCATTTGCCCAAGAAGCCCGAAAATATCCATCCAATTCTGGCACGGTCTATGATATGATAAGCCGGACGATGCGTGTGTGCCACTTTCCCGATCCTGTCTGATTCAAATATCCAGTTAATAATGTCACTTCCGTGTCCTCGAGATCCCAGAGACCGCGGATGATAATGTGGCCACGTTCGAGATGAAAATAATGAAAAATTTACCATCGCAATTAAAAATGGCGGTAAGTTCAATTGATAGAAGCGTTAGCCTGGTTCTCTGGTTCTTGTTTTTTTTTCGGCTCATTCGACATCTCGCACTCACACACATACACACACACGGTATGTGACGGCCATGTTGACTTCCTGCAGCCTGCCACTCGATAGCCGCTCCGTCGTGTGCGCATTGTTTCATCATTTGCGTTAATGATATCGCCCATCCCGCCCGTGTACGCGCCCGTGAAGGATGCTTGTGGCGGATCAAACATTTCCACATTTTCCACCTGGCATCCATTTTGGGGAAAAAAAAAACGTACGCGCGATAGTGGTGAGGGGTGGTTGGAAGTTAATTTGTTCTTTTTTCTGCCACTCCCACGCGTTGCAGTCCAGGTGATGCACACCCCGTTTGGTTTTGCTCATTTGTTGGCCACTGACCCGTGTGGGCAATCACCGAGGTCCTGACAAACGGGTGCCCGGGCGATGGCACAATGGATTAATTTGCAGCGGCCGTATCCCGTCACGGCCCGTCGCGTTGTTGTACCGCGCGCGATTGATGGAAATTGCCTCCCTGGTTGAGGGAGAAAAAAAGCAATCATTAAATAGGAGCTTTGTGCAGGTTAATCGATGGTTTTGGGCCGGCGGATTACGGCCAACCGGTAGCCCTAGCGGTTAATGGGTGACCGGGAGGAGGTGATTTAATTTCGCCAGGACGACGACGGCTCCCTCTGCCACGTTAGTGATCGATCCGTCGGTAGCACGGTGCCCGGTTGTGATTTCAGCTTTGTTTCGGGATTTTTATTGCGTTTTTTGTTATGCTATCTCTCACTGATTAAAACGTACGCCAAATAATCACGGCGCCGTTCGGGGGCTCGTTTTAATAGCTCACGCCGGTGCTGCGTTGGAGATGCGTTCGCAATATTATTGCCTTCGTCGCCGGCAATTGTCGCCTGATCGTTATTGCCCGGGACCGAAGTGGTATTATCGCATTTGTCGCGGTGTTTCAGTGATAAAACGGAGTCGATATTCGGTGCATGCACAAAATGCATTCGCCCCCATTTGTCGTAAATTGCAGAGGGCAACGCTAGATTTGTGATAGTGCGCTTGAGAAACAATTATAAATTCAAAGCTTTTTCGTGGAAATCCTTATGGCAGAGCATTTTTGCATGGTGGTGGTTAAATCGTTGAGCAAGTTATATTTGTAATACTACAAACACACTATAATTTACAATGACTAACGC
The DNA here is from genome assembly GCF_943737925.1 of Anopheles nili. Classification (NCBI taxonomy): domain Eukaryota; kingdom Metazoa; phylum Arthropoda; class Insecta; order Diptera; family Culicidae; genus Anopheles; species Anopheles nili. Next base: position 74,954,814 of record NC_071292.1, on the reverse strand, counting down.
GTTACGGAAATGAGGAAGAAATGTGAGTCATAGGAAGCTATCGCCTTTACTAATCTCGTCAGTATTATGTAGAATTTCCGTCTAGATGGAAGCATGTGCAGCTTTCGCATAATGTCTCAATCCTGGCATTGGAATATAAGAGAAAAACTGTATCCCTCCAGTCCTTCGGTTCGAAGAATCCTTATGTTTTCTGACAGTTGCTTTCGAACGTTTGCTTAAATCATAGGCTGATCTGTTGCACAAATACGCACGAAAATCTTCTTCTCTCACAAATATAGCTTTATTAAAGTGTTTCATCTTTCGATAACAACGCCAAGAACCGAACGTGTTTCGTGTCGTCTCGATTGCTATGTGGCTAAAATATGTCAGAATATCCCTTTATCCTAGATTGAGTTCATTAAAATATGGTAAGCCTTTACAACCGTGATTTTCCCATTGCAGATTGAAACTATACCCAGCCATGGGGTGCTTTCTCGCAATTGCTGCAAATAGAGATCCTTCCATTCCACAAAATGTGCGTGTGTGTCTGCTTTTCGAACAACAGCACTGCCGCTAGTCCAAGCCTAGAGGGTCATCTCTCTTTCTCTCCTTGTCTCTCTCTCTCCCTCAATTGCTCGCTACTCAACAGCAGTGCCCTGGAATGGTGCGGAGTTTATTTAAATTATCTAACCAGATTCATTTATTTATTTATTGTTTACCACATGTCAGCATCTTCATAGGCAGCTGGTATCCTTTCCGTGCGAATGACGAGTTTCTACTCCCGCCCACTCTCCGTCAGCTGGAAGGGGATGATTTATTTGTTTACGCCACACTTCTACGGGCATTCCGAGAATGCACTTATGCAACCTGTGCTCACAACCGTTCGGTCGAACAGCACACATCCAATCCTCTTTCAACGGAAATTTGTCGTTTGCCACATTTGCACAACTGTTGCATTTGCGCACGTAGAAAAAAAGGAAGAAAAAACAGAACATGTGCTTGGGAAAATATCGGAAATTCCTCCTATTCATGCACGGTGGGCTACGACTGGGAGCGCCTCAACCTCGACGGAGTTATGCAATCGAGTTTATTAATAATGCATTATCAAACAACACTCCGGGTGCCGGGTACCGGGTTGCGTACCGGGATCGTAAGATTTCGATGTCGAATTAACCCCCCTCCTTTAGGGGATAGAGAAAACCAATGTTGAAATCCCTGAAGACGTGGCATCTAACGAGACGGATTCACCCGAACATAGTCGGCGCCAGATCGGATCAGGCTGCTCAACTTCTCGCTCACCGTGGTCGACGCAATGAAAATTCATCACTTCGCAAAACCCTCACTGGCTGTTTTCCCAACCTGCCCACCGGCCAAATCCGTGACCGGTTGGAGGCGGAAAATCCGATATTATTTCACATAAAGCGACGAATAAATCATTTATGATTGCATAATCTCGGGCCGGCCGGTGCAGCTAAACCTTAAAACTGCATCCCATGCCCGATCCCGAGACCAGCGCCAGCAAGTGTCCGGTCGAATGTGCCATTTCCTAGCCACGTCCTCTAAGCCCTCGACTTCCGGCCACGCGTTTTCCGGACCAGGTGTGTTCCAGGCGGCATGGAGGTGGTGGTTCGACCCGTCTTCGGACGTCCTGGGTTCGGTTTTGGTCGCCGGCGACTGGCTGGCATTCTCTCTGGGGTATTCGGGCAGCGCAGGCTGGCGGCTCGATATCGGTGTAAATAAATTCATTGGCCAGGATCCTTTCACGCTGGGGCCTCGGAACTCGGCGCTCGTAAATAGCGCCCGGACTGGAGTGTATTTTTCCGGCCAGTTTTCCGGCCCTTCTCTTGTTTTATTTTGTAACGCCTTTTAAGGGTGTTCTCTCGAATGGACAGTGTGAATGCATTCTAGGGGCCGTGGATTCGCCGCAAGCGAGGCGGTGTATATATTTCTTTTTTATTTGCCGTTAGTCATTCCATCATTACGCTCCTAGTGCCGTGGGTTCCCACCGCCACCCTTTCCATTCTCCCCTTCCCTCCCACTCGTCTTGAAGATCGAGATTGGCTCGAAGGGCGCTGTGGTTGGGTTTAGAGCAAAGATCCTCCCCATTCATCCTCTCAGCCGAACGGGACACACTCATTTTTTTTTCGCCTTTTTTACCACGCTCCATAAACATGCTATCGTTATTATTTCCACACTTGGTGATAACAACCGTGCGCCCAGGTAGCCTTGGTGCTCGTGTTCTAGATGCCCATGTGTATGTTTGTGTGTTTGTGGGTGCAGGTGTTATGTAGGAAGGCATCGAGAATGGAAAAAGAAGAAAAAAAAGGAAGCCACGTGCGATAACTGGGCTCGGCGGCGCTCGGCATAAAAACAACCCTTCGTTAGGGCGCTCTCGCCCGAGGAGCGAGAAAATATCTTTATTTGTTCATTTGCCGTATTTATGGTTTTTCACGCTCTGCATCAAGTCGGTCGAAAAATGGTTCCGGGAAGCGCGTTTTGGGCCACGGCAGCCCGGAGCACAGGGACCGAAGATAAACAACCGCAATGGTACCGTGATCGCTCGAGAGGGTTGTGTTTTTTTGTGTGTGTGGTTTTGTGTTTGGGAGGTTCTCCTCGCACGCAGAGTTTGATTTGTGTCCCGCGACATGGGGCTCCTGGAGCTATGGAGAGTTTTTCCCTGGGAGGCAAAAACGCGCCAAACAGATGAAAAAATGGGATACCTTCAAACACCCCGGTGGGCCGTTTACAGAGGGATTCCGGGCCAGATAAAGAGTTCGATGAGTAGACCTAGCGAACGAACCATCGATGAATGCTTAATAATGCCACAGGGGAGGAGTCCGTGTTTGTGTGTATCTGCTTATGTGCTTCCAAGCATCGATTGGCGTTTGAAGTCAATTGAGTTTGTTCAGTTGATTACGAAGATACCGGCATCCAAAGCGTTTATTTTCCTTGGTTGATCGAATTAATTCTCCACACAAGCCATGACGACGCCCTTCATAGATGAGCAAGCAATCGTACTCGTATTTACGGTGGACAAGGGATAAAAAATAATCAAGGTTCATGGAATGTTGTTTGATTCTTTCTCACTCAAAAACTCATGTATCAGTTACAAATTGGATGCTTTTAAAAGAAATCAGTTGGTTTAAATGAACACCCAAAATATATTTACAAAAATTTGATTTGAAGAAAATTTTCGAATGCTAATTATTCTTGTACTTGTACAATTTGTACCAACAAAATGTATTTTTCAACCAGTACAGTATTGCTTGTGAGACAGGCAGGCTCTCGATGATTCACGGCATTCATGCTGCTAATGAGAACACCGATGGCCGTCGCTCGTCAACTGACCGGCGCTTACAACGACGCTGGCCACGAAATTTAATCAACCCCGAAAGCTCCACGGCCTCGACCCGTTTGATGGCGTGCCATACATCATGGTAAGCTCACCAATTTTTCCTTCCCAAGCGCACCAGGCGTTAATCCACTTTGAAAGAAGCTTGCCAACCGGAAGACAAATTTCGGAAGCCCGGTTTACACCCAGAATCGCCATCTTTATCGTTTTCGTTTCGTTTTTCCAGCTCTGTACCTAATCTCGTTGGTTTCGACCACCACCGTGACCAGACCCGTGGCATTCAGTCCAAGACGACAGCGAGGACGACAACGGTGAGACTCCAGACGAGGTGCAGCTAATCAGTGAGTGATTTTAATTAAAATATAATTAATTACGGTAATTCAATACGCTGTGGCAGACCCCGACACAACTCTTCCCGCTGGGAGTCTCGTGTTCGGTGGAAGAACAGCAAAACGAAAAAAATCAGGATACAGACTGCCCAGGAATACGGGAGCATCTGCGGGAGTGTTTGTTCCTATGCTCCTTGTTTCCGGTGGTCGGTGAATTTGCAAATAATTTTCCTTTCGCAACCCCTCGAGTGACGAAGCGTTTGTGGTGCGCACCTTTAAGCGCTTCCATGGTTCCGATTCGGTTAGGTGAAAAATTTGCGATGAGCTTTTTGAACGCTCAGGTACGCACAGGAAAATCACTTTCTTCGAGTCCCTCCTGAACTCCAGCCGTTGTTGTTGCATGTTGGAGTTTATTCGACTGGCTTTACACATGCTAACGCTACACCACGCAATGGTAGCGACGGGGAAAAATGAGTTGCGAAAATTGAAAACAACCACTGCGGGATTTTATTTCCACCCGTGCTGGCAGCATTCTTACCTCAGCTTCGTGATCTGAGCCAGCTCAACCCCAAGTTCCCGGTCTGGTAACGGTTGCCAGTTTTAAAATATTATCCGCCATGAAACTCGCGTGACGTGGTAAGGTGAAGGGTGGCCAACAGACCGGATTCATTTTAATCTAAATCCTCCCCACCCACCCAACGATGAGCGTAAAGAAGGGAAAGAGAAGCAAAAAAGCGAGAGTCAGTGAGAGCAAAGTGCGATCAACCACGTATGGAGGCGCCCAAACGGAGAAAGATGGCCAGGCCGACAAACATACACCGGGGTTGTTCAAGTTTTAAACTACACCTTCCAAAGGACCTTCACAAGGGCACAAACCCTGCCACTTCGAGCGAGCAGTCGAGCTTCTGTGGATACAGCCGTGGTTACGGCTACTGTCCGTTCCCAGTTCGTTCCTGACCAGTCGTTTGCGATGTAATTTCATTTTTGTAAAAATAATTGGATTTTACCGGGGATTTTGATACTGATACCTATGCCTCTACCGTCTTCATCCATACTCTGGATGATGTTGGCTTCGCCACTATCAGCAGCAGCTTTTTTGTCCAGCGTTCTCGTGCTCGTTTTCTTTTTTTTTGTACATCGTCGTTGAGAGGATGCATGCAATTTCCACCTTCTCCCAGTGTCCGGGCCTACAGTCAATGAAGCGAATGAAATCAGGCACGGACCTCTGCGGCATCTTCCCTGCTTTGCACATAGCACCATCTGATCGACGTGATCGCTCGATGGTCAGCTCTGTGGCTGTGGATGGTGGGCTGGGAACAAGAGAACATCAACATTTTCCGCTTATAAAACGAGATCCCTCTTCAAGGTTAACCATTCTAATTTCAACGTCGGGGGCTTACTCTTTACCGAGTTCGTTCATCGCTCTCGAGTCAACGGGAAAAAGTGATTTTTCTCCACTCGTCGCATCGGGCAAACGGTAGGCAAACGCGCCTCATGGTAGATGTACGAAAAAGGATTAATTAAAAAATACCTTTCGGTCCTAGAAACATCGCCCAGCGCTGTAGCCCGTCATCGTAGAATGGGTAAAAATACACGAAATCGTGTCAAACGGATGTGGGTTCTCGGAAGAAATGGGAGCTTAAGCTTCTCTCGTTTAAAAATCAGTAGCTCGCATAAATATGATCCAATATTGTGAACGAAAACTGCATGAGCCGTCGGTCAGTTGTATTGCCAATTGGGCAATATATACGCTTACATTCATTGTCAAAGAATCCCTCTGCTGTAATGAAACCATCTTACTCCATGAAGGAAGCAAACCTCCAAATGGGGTTGCCGAAACCAAACGAGCAAACAGAAACAGACTTGCGGAAAATGGTTCACGGACCGGCATTAATATTCCTTAAACACGGCACCGGTATCGGTTACCTAATGACCACCAATGATTCGCATCGAAGGATGAGCTCTTTTCGACAAAAGGAGGCCCCGAGCGGCGGAAAGGATTATGGATCGCCAAATCCAACCCACTAATCCGCTTACAGGCCGGGCCACGAACCCGACACCATTAGCTTATCTGGTTGGGAATGGTTTTGCTCTATTAATTTCGTGGTTCACCGTTGGGCCAACGGATATGTCACGTTTGCTCCATGTTCAAGTACGTCACGCCGGGTCGGATGGCATTGAACATAAATCGGTTCATTTGTGGCTTTTTTCTCATCAGAAAAACTGACTCAAGGAGTGCGTCCTTTTGAATGTGACCAGTGCGTTAGAAACATTAGTAACTGAAAGATGCCGATCCTCAACAATTCATGTTCATTGCCAATTATGCCTGAAATTTCTCATTAAAAATCTCATTCGGCTAGAACTTACCATTTCAATCCAACAGAAAATGTCACCTTTTCTACTGGGTCCCATTCGACAGCAAACCTGCTATCTTTTGTAGCGACTATTACCATCGAATTAATAATTAAACGGGGTTCGGCCATAAAGCTGATCACTGCGACATTGCGGGCTTAAACACGGGGCTCGCTATCCGTTCGAGCAAAAGGTTAACACTCGGTTGGGTTTGCGGTTTTATACGATTGGAGGCAGTTTTTTTTTCTCCATGAAAACTCCATGCTCATTTTCACCATAGGTCTTGGTATGATAGCTTTGCATCACCGTCAGAAGTTTCGGACAAAATGATTCTGAAAATTTGCTTCTGATTTGTTGTAATGAAAGTAGTGTAATTTAATGGTTTTTTCTTATTTTGAAAAACGTATTTATGAACTTTTGTTTTAGTAATCCTATTCCAGATTTAATCTCACACAAATAGTATACAAAAGCAAGTTAAATTTAGGTAGAACAATTCATCAAATATTTGACCCATGCCACTTAGTAGTTTTATCGTTCTTGCCTCTTGTTTTTTTGCAACAAAAACTTCACCAAAACCCCGCTTTTGTGGCACTTCATTTGCGATTCAAGTGTCTATGATAATTAAGAGCATCAAATTGTTGGCCACCGATATCATTATCAGCACATTTCGTGTTTAGACAACCCGCGCGCAAGACGGTCTTCATTACATCGGCTATCAACGGAAATCTCAATCCTCGCGACCCCTTTTCCTTCAGGGGCCGGTTTTTCGAAGGCCGGGCGTTGAAACATTAATTTCTACCGAAATAAAAATGTCATCCCAATGCTGCCTAATCGATAGCGGGACTTAATTTCCGCACCGCTTTCGTCCGAGGGGCTTCGGTGGCATAATTTTCCAATTAACCAAAGAGCTTCTTCGTCCTGCTCCAGCAACCGCCCATAAACCCTCCTGGAGTATCCTATCTCAGTTTTCTTTTCATGCTGCGCTGCTACCCCTAACCACTCTGCTCCCACTGCCGCACACATACAAGATATCAATTTCGCTCCATCAGAGGCAGAAAGAGAGAGGGCGAGATTTTAAGAGGTTTATTTAATTATTTCGATTTGGACACTTTATCTCCCTGCCCGGGAGGTGCCTATCGATCCCGCTCCGGTTTGACTTGGGTTTTGATTTTGGGGATGTTTGGATTTTGTTTTCCCCATTTTCTTCTTCAATTCGCTTTCTCTGTCTCTCTTTGTCCTTCACTTTCCTATTCCCCGTTTTGTTTTAGTTGCTTTGTTTGAAATGAAATTATCCTTTCCCTCACTTGACAAAACAACACGCTATCCTTCCGCCTCTGCGCTGGTGTTCTTTTTTCCGGAAGAGGGCAGAAAGATACATGAAATCGAAAACCCACGACTCGACCCGTGGACGGAACCATGCACCAGCCCATGAATTTCAACTTTCCGGTCATCCAGCCAACACCTTACCACGGCCCCATCGGTGACCCGTGCGACCCGTGACAGGACGAACCCGGACCCGAACGTATTGGGCGTATTGATTTTCCACATTCCGTCCCGAATCCGGAACCCAACTCTAACCAAACGGACAGAGGGCATGCGAAGGCAAACAAACCACCGGGGAGGAGGTGCCTCTCTACCACCAACAGCACCACCTCCACCCAAAAGAACATCATCTAATCTCTAATGAAACTCATTTTCCCCGAGTTCGGACACGGGCCAGTTCGAATGCGTAACGGCAACAGGATGTTGCTGAGGGGACGAACCAAAAAAAGCTGGGCAAAAATTTCACTCGCACAAAAAAAACCCACACCTCTGGCAGCCCACGGTCCCTTCGGATACGGTGTGACACGGCGACGGACTGAAACAACGAGGACCGAAGGCCGAACCTTTCGATAAATTTACAATATTTATTCCGCTCAGGCAGTACAGGGCCCTTCTCTCACGCCCGGGTTCGGTCTCTGACCCGTGTTGTTGAAAAGTTGAGCCACCCGGCTCCGATGGCCGCACCGTCGTCTCTTTTCCCCTAAGAAAATGAAAGAACGCGAAAAGGAGAAAAACCAGACCCCGAAAAGGAAAACGCGAGCAAGAAAAACAACCTCACGGATTGGGTGACGATGGATTTGCGAGGATCAAGCCGTTTGCCTGCACGTCGTGTACTTTACGTGTTTGCTTCCTTTCCGAGCTTTGTACCTCCCCCACCATTCTACTCCATAGGGTGGCTATTTTCCACGCACTGGACAGGCTAGAGCGTCTTCTTGAATTTCCCTCCTTGAAGGGCTCGTTCAGGCAGTGCGTCCGCAGCCTATCTTTGGCTTTCGGTTTTGCAACCGGACGAACCATCGGCATGACCGCTCGAGGAGCGAAGCACATTATCGAAATCTCTCTGCTCAGGCGGCGCCGTTGCGCCGTGCAGGCAAACCCTCGTGAACCGTAAAATTATTATTACGTGCAAAAGGTCCCACACGAAACAAATGGCGGCCGGCCGGGGGACGATAATATCAATTCGTTGCGAATTTTGTTGCCTTGGCGATTTGGCGAGGGATTCCGGGATCGTGAACCCCGGCGAGAAAGGTAGAAAAAATTATATCGACTCACAACTAGGGGCGGGAAAAAACCACCTCGTGCCCACCATTAGGCAGATGATATCGGACAGCCTTCGTCGGTGCATGTGTCCGCTTCTTTACAGCGTTTGAGCCACCGTTCGACAGATTTTGCCTTTCGGCGATGGGATTGGGAGGTGGTACCGTGCAAATTTACGACACCGTAATTGAAAATCCGATTTTCCCGTTGCCGGGTGGAAATCGCGAGCGAATAAAACTGTCAAACGTCGGCGTGGCGATGGAGGTGGGACTCCTTTATCCTGTGGTGAAAGAAGGAAAGTGGTTCGGCTGGCACGGCGGGGTAATTAAATAATTATTTATGCATCTTGCCTTATAGGAAACACCTGGCGCGGTGCGGAATCCATTTCCTTTTCGTCTTGCGGGTGGATTTTGGCAAGGAAATAATTATGCAAACAACTGTTTTTAATTAAACGGTTGCAATAAAACGGGCTGCCTGGGATGGGCACGGATACGCATGTCCTCGCACATACACAACCGCCACCCAACGCCACGAGACAATTTTAGCATGTGTGGGTAGGTTGGTGGATGGGGGTGGTAATGATTAGCCCCCCTTTGTCGCCCTTCGCCGCCTTACTTGGATCGCAACGAAGGTGCAACTTTTGAAAGTTTTCCAATCGTAACCATCACGATCATCAGCCGTCATCATCGTTGGCAGGCGTCATTATCTTTACGCACAGTCAGCCACACAAACATACACACTCGCCTCACCCACACACATGCATGTGTAGGCCGGAACGAATCGGAAAGGATATGGCATTGGTTGCTGAAATTGGGTTCCTAAATTGATATTAAACACAGAACACGATTACATTTGCGTGCCTTCCAAAACACCCTCAGAGAGGGAGAGTGAGAGTCAGAAAAAGCACATACACCCCCAGCAATCTACTTGCTCGTGGAGCCATTTCCCGCTATCCCGGGAACGCCGGTCTCTGATTTTCAGGCCCCGAAACATGCTTCCGGTGAATTTTGTATGCCATAAAATCAGCCAAAAACTTTCTCCCAAAAAACCGTCCCCACGAGCCCGAGCCCTGCCAGCCCGCGTAGGTCGAAAGTTCCCTGGTCAATCATCTTATTTCCGACGGTCCAATGGGAACCCGGGGCGACACATGCACGTCGTCCTGCCCACCGAACGGGGCGAAAAGGACGCTTACAGCGAGCTAATCACACAAATGGATTTCGGTGGAAAGTTTTCATCCCCCCCCCCCTCCTACTACTCCCGCATTCAGCCGCTGCTCAGAATAAGTACATTTCGTACAAATTCCCCCACGCGTACGGCCATCGATTTGATCTTTTATGGCGAATGCCACACACACGGCGGCCAAGGCGAAATTATGCCTTTTTCATATGCGAATCAAAAAAAGGGGCACTTTTCGTGGCACTCACCCGTTTGCATTGACAAACATATATATATATATATATATTTGCTTTGGAGCATTTGCATTTCTTGTGCGATGATAGCGAGATATAAAAACACCAGATCTGATTGCTCGAACGTGGAATAAACTACGACTCGACGAATACTAAACTCTAAACTCGACGAATAAACGACGCAATATAAACGTTGCCATAGGTGCTAAATTTCAACCAGAGACAGTTATTTTTCTAACATCGAATAATTTCGACACCATGTTTACTGCGATGAAGCGATAAACCGATCGAGTAGGCCTGGCGAAACCGCGCAACACCCTAGAGAGCTAATCCCTAGCCATTGACAGCCCCAGCATTGTGCGGGGATACATCATGGCCCACCGGAGCGGATCGTGGTTTGCCGGAAACATGAATTCAATTAGAACTGACCGGTCCCGGAAGGTCCGTTCGCGAAGTAATCGATGGCAGGATCCAAGCCCCTCAATCATTAATCGCCAAAGGGCGCTGGCCGGCGGAGGTAAAATGGTGCGATTTCATTTTATTTTTCCCGAGCACAGCCCACGATTTCTAAGCGATCTACTCGCCAAACTGGCGCATTAGCGGATCCGCACTAGCGCAGCCCCCGATGCGTCCGATGGACTTGTTTGTGGTCAGCCCTTACCCCACCTTCAATCACACACTCCTCTCTTTTTCCCTCTCTTTCTATTTTGTGTTTCAAATATGTCAACTCGCGACACGCCCTGGCGAGAGCTAAGTTTTCGGTGTCCCGTGACAGGTTGGAAAAATTGGCCAGCCGCGTGGCTCTTTGAATGCCCTATGCCTCTGGCGCCCTGGCCACAACCGAACACGGTTCCAGTGCCGCGTGTTTTCAGCTGTGCACCGTGAATTAATGAATAAAATAATTCATTAAACAGTTTGCACCGGCGCGCGCGTTCTTGCACCTGCAAGTAGCGAGTGCGGCGCTCAGTTCGCCGATAATGAATCAACTGCCATCCTGGGACCCCTCTGGAAAAGCCGCATCCACACATACACAGGGCCCACGACTTGCACCTTACTGGAAGGAATCGTTCGCGGGATGCTGCGACGGCCAAGCTTGACATCCATCCATGTTGGCTGGTCGGTCCGGGCCAAAATGGAAGTCGCACCGATTCGCGCAGTTTAAATGGTCTATCATTAGCCTACGACTGCTTTAATTAGAAATTAAACTATTCATTCGCCCCGGCTGCCATTTGCGTGGTTCTCTGCCCTCGTGACAAATGCCCAGCCCAAATCATCGCGCGGTGAATTCCGGTGCCTCATTCTCGCCGAAAGCGAACGCGGTGGAGTTCAATTAGCCTGCCACGCGTCCTTCCGCCGAAACCCGAGCGCCGTGGAATGGGGCGCGAAAAATTAGCGCACCACACGCTGCGGGCACGAGTGGGAGGATTTTTCAACCCCCATCGCTCTTGGGTGGGGTTGTGTTTTGGAGGACGGGATCGGATTGCGTTCGCGTTGGTGTTCGAATGACGCCTGTAATGGATGGTCATTTCATCGCCATCGCCTTGGCGCAACCCGGTTGCAGCAGGATCCGACATCCACCCGACTAGGCACACTCGCTCCCCGGTAATGGCCAGTGGGTTGCTTCACACACACACGCGCGCAAACCACGGGGCCATGTGAACGAAGCGACCAACCGCCCAGCCGACCGTCCGGCCTGGCACGGGACAGAAATCATATCCATTTATCAAGCACAATTTGCAAGTTTAATGAGTTGAAATTATTCTCTCCATCTCGGGGCAAGTCTCGGTTGTGGTTTGCAGCCAGCAGGAGGCACTGGGCAGCTAGGAGCGGACATGCAGGGAATCGTGTGTACGTGTGCCGGATTTAGAGGGCGGCGGCCAGTGAAGTTTCACATTCATCCTTCGACCCACCAGACGGAAGCGAACGAAATGGAGTTAGGATCAGTTTTCCACCGTGCTCCGGTAAACGCAAGGCGGCAGCAGTAGCAGCACGAGAACAGAAGATTTAATTTATAGTTTTCTCCGCACGCCGGCGACGGCTAGAGTTTCGCTCGGTGGCCGCCGTCCGTCTTTAGGATCAAAAGGACGACACCGGGGCACACCGGAGCGTGGGGATGCTTCGATTCGCAAGGCCTCCTCTCAAGACACAACGCACACGGCCAGCAGGTGTACCAGGAAGAAAGGCTGGCTTTGATGAAATGGCTACCAAACCGGCCGCCCCTGGGATGTCGGAACGGTTTGATAATGGCCAACGAGCACGAGGATGAACCGGGACTTGGGTGCAGCAGAACGAGAACAAAGAAGTTTACGGGTCAAACACGAAATTATCTCACTCTGATTCGCCATTTCCCTCGTCCCGCCGGACAGGGATCTCTGATTTACCCGGAGCGGCCGGAAGTCTCCGGAAAAGTCGTCGCTCCGTCTACTTGGCTGGAAGGATAATCCGTCAAGAGACTCTGGCTACCGGCGGTTCCGGAGACGGACGAAAGCTGCAGCAGCTGGAGGACCTGTGACCTCCTTCAATACCGTTCTTCTCCACACAGCACCTGGTTGTCCCGCGTTGATTGTGCGGCGGAGTGGAAAATGATAACGATGAAAAGGAGAGAGCATACACACACACACACACACCCGTACACAATCTCCATGGAAGGTGGACCGGGTGTTGTACGATCTTGGCCAAACCTCCGGCTCGGCGTGATGGATCATCAACGTCGTCGTAACGCGTTAGCCCTTGGGGGTGGTTTGGGTGTGGTAAAACGCCTCGGAACGATGCTGCGTTCTCGTGCGGGCATCCGGTGTCTTCGAGAAGGCACAGCACGAGAGTGTGTGAGAGAGAAGCGTTAAGGTCAGACAAACCGACCACAGTTCGAGTGCAGTGTCATTCGACCGACAACAGCGGCGGCTGCTATCATCATGCATCGGTGATAATTTAAGGACGAGCATCATGCCGACCGATGGGATGGATGGAAAACCTCTTTCGAAATGAGGCTCTTCACTGAAAGCTGTATCTTGCGCAGTACGAGAGTCAGGGATGCTCGCCGGCCAGCGATGATTCGGTGCCCATTTTTTTCACATCATGGGATGGCACCAAAAATGCTACGTTGAGGAGCTATTTCATTAAAATTACCCAGCAAACAAGGCATTTGCCAAAATATTATTCTGTCTGGTTTTCGCAGACATTGTTAGCTAAGAATTATGAGATTCTAGGCGGCTAAACAACTGCTTAGCTTATTTTATGAGTCGTAGTAGCTTTATGATTGCAAAATTCGCTCAAACTTGGTTTCTCTGTAGCAGTTATGAATCAATTTGAAATCATTTCTCTATTTAATTATTTTACAAGTATCATCGGCAGTTACGTTAAACTTTTCAAATCAAACAATCTCAAGCTTTGATCACAAAAATTCCACACAACAAAATTTTTCTCATCATACCGAACGCATTTGCGCTCAGTGGCGCATTTGTGAAACTGTTATCCTTCCCAAATCGTCCTCGTATACAGCCGGAACCTTATTTCTTAATGTCCAGCATCTCCCCAGACCGGAACCGACGGTACCTTTGCCAAATTCGTTCCAAATTCCCGGAAGACGCGGTCAAATATCTGGTGCTGGCAGACAAATGGTCATCATTAGATTCTGGTTCAATGTCAATGCGACCGGTGGCAGTTCGCAATTTCGAGCCGAACCACCCGTACCAAGGGGTTCTCTTTCTCATTTCCTTTCTCGTATTTATTTTCTAACCCGACCCTGCTCGTCCTCATCTGAGGACGAAGCTCCTGAAATCCGGGCAAGGTGCAGTAAGCTGGCCGAACGAAAGTTTAATCCACGTCGCAAGCGTTGCATTCGCAATAAGACTATCTTCTTTGCCCGGCTCGTGCTCTTGCCCGACTCTGCCAGCACTGGAATGGCACTGAACTGGAGAGTTCACAAAAAAATACTGTCCCCATAATCCAACACCGGAAGAACGATGCTCATTCGAACGATCCCAGCCCTGGGTTGATCCTTGCTCGGAAACCGGTTGCATACTCTCGGTGCTCCGAAAGCAAAAATGCTCCTCCACCAGGTTCGTCCTTTCAATGATGAAACGTCACCGATGCCTCCAGTCCGTCCCATTGACGGGTGGGGATCAATTTTTCCAATCTTTAGCCATCCACCGGACCAGTTCGGTCGATCTTTGACCTCGTACCACACTCGCCGGCCTCGGGCTATCCGGACAACCGAAAGGCAGCCTGAGACGACTTAGAATGAAAATAAAACCATTTTAAAATTCATCTTTGATTCGCCGTTTCTCATCAATCCCGGTGCTCGCACCGTCGGGTGTCCTTGCGGTCTTCGTACGGATACCTCGGAGTCGAGCAGTCGAGCTCGAGTGTCCGATGCACCTTAACCTGAACGTTCTGGATGCTGTGGGAGCGTTAAGACTCCGGCCACCAGACGTACCGAAAGGAGCAATATTTTTTTCGATGGAATGGGACCAAGAAGAGGTACTGCGGGATATGCGAGCGGGATTGATTCGTTTTTCGTAATCTCACCAATCCCCAGAACTGTGTTCGAAGCATTCTGCAACGCAGCTTCAGACGACAAACTCCCTAAAGGACCATGTCTCATGCCGAGACGGTCGAATTCAATTGTGAATGGGATTCGCATACATACCAAACATGTAGAGTACGGGGTTTCTTTAATTTCCAATCGAATCGAAACCCGGCGTCGGTGACGCACTATTGAGTATCAAGAGTTGGCAAGAAATTTATGAACGGAATATTACTGCGAGTGGCAACAAATCAAACCAATTGCTAGCAGTCCGTTCGTATAACGACGGCTAATAACTACGGCGAGGAACGAACCATGTACTGTAAATGACGCAAACGGACTAGCTATACAGAAGCTCACTTTCTTGAAGGACATCCCTCTCCGTCGTGTGAACGTCCAATCGATGATTGCCAGCAGTCGGATGCGTGCGGAATACGAAATTCTAATCCTGCTAGGATGCCGACACCTCCTGGCTGCCCTTTGCATCCTCCAGCATTAAGATTCGATTAAGCCGATCCCTTCGTGCGGATTACCAACACGAGCACAACCGCAGCAAACAGCACTTGCACCGGTGAATGGGATAGTTTTAATTCCGTTTGGCTGGAAACTTGTTGAGCGGTGTTGGGGCTGCACTTCGGTGTTTCGGGGTTTTATGATTTCTCGCATGATTACACCGTCTGCACCTTCTGATGTTTCGGACATTTGCAACCAAAAGGCACTTTCAGCTATCCTCCAAGAGATGCAACAGCACCAACACCGACCGGTTCACGGAACACTCCGACGTTAAGCGGGGATTTTAACAGAAAAGTTTCGATTCGTTTTGAAGTAAGTGTAAGTAACACCTGCACGGAACTTTTCACTCGAGCCAACCGGCAGTTGCAGTGCTTTTAGACGCTCGCGCTAAAGAACTCGCCAAGCCACGTAACTCGAAAACAAACTCGTTGTGGAGGATGAAAAGTGAAGAAAAATGGCACCTAGCCTAGGGGGGCTTAGAAGCGGTTGCACTTTGGCAAGATTTTCTCCTCTCAGATGCTTGGGAACATCTTAAAAGATCAACCGCTACAACCGCTATTCGCTTGGGGCGATGTATCCGGAAAAACATCCCCGGGAAACCAACCCCGTGCTGAACAGGGAGCGCTTTTCCTCTGTGCTACTCTCAGGGCTATGGTCCCCTACGGACAAATAGTAGATTGAGCCGTTTGAAGGTTCAACCAATCCAACCCCAAATGACCGAGTGCAGCAAATTGTTGCTACCACCGGCCCATCGCCCTGGTTACACGCTTCCCACCAGGAGCATCATGTCAGCAACACCAACAGTAGCAGCAGCAACATGGCGCAGCAACGTGCAGCATTTATTACTCGATATGATTTATTGGATTAAAAGGAAATAAATTATGAAATAGAATTCGATTTGATGCCGGTGCCGACCACACCCGAGTTCCGAACGCCCGATACAGTGGTGGGCATTCGATTTGGTGCGTCTAATCCAACGTCCAGCTGTACAGACCGTTATTGAAAATGTATCAATTCGGTGCCCT
Organism: Anopheles nili; assembly: GCF_943737925.1. NCBI lineage: Eukaryota > Metazoa > Arthropoda > Insecta > Diptera > Culicidae > Anopheles > Anopheles nili. Next base: position 74,938,750 of record NC_071292.1, on the reverse strand, counting down.
ATCGATTCTTCCACCGGTGTTCGGTGCATTCGAGCGATTGGCGTTTGATTTATGGTGCATTAATCTTATCCCCCCACGCTAGGTGACAGTTCGGGTGCAACAAGTGTACCTTGACGCGGGCTTCGAGTGAGATCATAAATGCATTTTTTATTTTACATTTTTATCTCGCCATCCTAGTCCACACCATTCGCCTGTGAAGAGGCGTTGGTTTGCCCTGAGCATGGAGGCGCACCACCAAAAACAGGAAAATAAAAATAAAACCCGAATAAAATGAAGGGAGCTGCTTCGAATGTGGCTGTTCGTAAAAAAAAGGATTATCCTCCGGCCCGCTTCACACACATACTTCGGCCCACAAAACGAAGGATGCATCTCCAGGATCAGAACGAGCACCCGGTATCGGGAAAATGCTATTACGTGTGCCCGAGTGCGAGCCACGGCGAACATGACTTTTATGATGCTTTGAAAAATTGCCACGCTCCAACCGCACTTGGCTGCTTGGGCCGAATTTGATAATAATTCGTTCATTCGGACAAATCTGGACAGCCCTCAGGAGGCTCGACTATTTATGCATTTTCGTTATGCCACCTTCGCGAGTGGGCTCGAATCGTTGCATTCTGGCTGGGGTGGCTCGGATATTAGGATTTTGAATTCAATTTCGCCACCCTCGGGGTCGGAAAATTCACGCTTATTTTTTATCCAAGGCTCTCACGTGTGCTACGTTAGACAAAAAAAACGAGATAAAATTCTGTGAAACCCACAGTTGAGAAGGAAAAAACCGTACCACCGGTGGTGGTTTATATTTGCTTAAAATCCCAAGCGCTTCATCGCATCGAGGCTAGATTTTCGTAATAAAAAAAGGTCCGCTTTGGTGCGCCGACTAGTACGCTCTCGCGGAATAAACAAAAGTCCTCCCAACACCGCTTGGTCACTGCGAACACGAGTAGGTTGTATAGCTCTACAAAATACGTATATAAAACCGGCCCACTGCTCCTCGAGGCGGCAATCTACTGATCCTGGCGGAAACGCTTCAGCTCCTGCATGATGTTCTGCAGAAGCGGCGCCGTCGACAGTTCGCTCGCCTGCAGGACCTCCTGGGGGGCCGTGATCCTTGTCACCTCCAACCCAATTGGTGTATGATATGCTCCTGCACTCATCGGGCGCACCATAGGTGAGTGTGTGCCACTGCCCCAAGCACCATGCAGGTGGTTTCCTCCAAGGGCCGCCGAACAGTGATGATCCGAGATGGGTACAATGCCGCCATGCCTACGAGTCGGAGCGGCCGTCACTGGGCGGATGGTGGCCGAAGACGAGCGGGATGTTTCTCTGTGTGTGGGTGAGAAAAAAATTCTCAGTACACGGGCTATTTCGACCATCAGATGCGCGACCTTCGGACCACGGGTCCGAATCTACCTTACAACGACAGCTGATTTCCCACGGCTTTCCACCGGCCGGATCACTCCGGGTAGTGGGATGGAGTTTTTCTGCTCCTCCTCACATTCCGGCCCGTCCGCATACAGCTGAATAGCGCCCTCCAATAGGCCTTCGAAGCGATTGCGTGTTAGCACGGGATCGCGCATGGGGCTGGTCATCTCTGGGAAGAAAATTTGACGTCTTCAGGAAGGACCATGTATAATTGACGTCACCCGGTCATGCTTACCTTCCAGCTCCTGCTTGTGCATCTGCCAAACGATCGGCCCCACAACGCCCGGATCAGCACCATCACTCTGCGTTCGGGCCAGGTGTACTTCGGTGTCCGTGTTGTATTGACTAGTACCTGCCGTATCCGGTCCGGTGGACTTCGAACCCTCGCCAAACGTCTCCGACTGATCCAGGTGCGTCATCGTGACCGGTTCCAGCACGCGACTCAGTGGCTCCGGAACGAAACACCTGTCAAGAAGAAGTGTCTTAATGGTGGCATCTCTTTCGTAGGTCTTTAAGGTCTCTCACCTGGGGAAACTCTTCACCGACGCCATGCTAAGGTACGAACCGATGCTACCTGAGTCCAGGGACACGCCACCAACACCACCAGCACCACACTGCTCCAGCGCGCGGATTCGATCGCGGTTGAGCGCCTCCACCGGAACCACGTGTCCTTCTGCACAGCCCAACAACGGCTTTCGACGCAGGTAGTGCTTCAGGATAACGTCCGTGTTGAGCGTCCCGTGGTCCTGGCCGTACGGACCCGGCACTAGTGTCGGTGGACGACCTTCAAATGACCGCTCGCTCAGACTAGCGCTGCTGCCGGTGGTTGGCGTTGTCCCCGGTGGTGTCCTGCCACGAGGCTCCACCGACCCAACTCGATTCTCCCCCAAGTATTTCCGTCGGCGCTTGTGCGTGTCCTTCTTGGGCTTCTGCACCGAGGCGTACACGTTCTCGGCACCACCAGGTCCACTCGCTAGTAACGACTGTAAATGGAACGGCTTGGCGAGACGATACCCACCGGTGGCAGGAGCCTTCTCGTCGAGCAACTCGTGCTGCTGGTGCAGTGTTGCTGCGACGTGCTTCAGCTTCCGCTTCGGATAGTACACCGATGAGTCAGATGAGTAGCTCGAGGAAGACGAGCTCGGTCGAGTGACTGGCGGTAGTGGGAAATGGATCGTAGGCGATGGCTTCGGCATCGTTAGACCCACGGAAACCGGTGCGTTGTACGGCGAAGGACTCTCGCCTGTCTTCAAGGCATTCAACTCTTCTGTGATCGTGCCCGGCATCACGAGTGCCTGCGTCGACTCTAACCTGCAAAGTCGAATCAAGTAGCATTAGTCATCGATAACAGATCCTACCAAACGAAGTTTTTAGATTCGATTTTTCTCACTTTTTCAGCTCGCCGACATGCTTCCGCTTGCCACGAGCCAGCAGGAAAAGACCAGCACACAGCAGCAGAAGAAGTAGAGCTGCAACACACGAAACCACCACCAAGCTGGTGTTCTGACCGATCAACGCAATCACACTTCCACTGCCGTTCTGCGTCGATGGTATGAGTGGAGTCGCCTGTGGTTCCTTCAGGTACGCTGCAATAGACATTCCATTAGATCCTGCGGGCAGTTGCTGGACACGCTACATACGGTCCGCCTTAAGGTACACCATCGTTTCCAGCACGTGCTCCATTTCATCCTGCGACATCAGCTTCATGTCCTCGGCGGCTGTGGTCGCCAGCACGGGTAAACCACCCACGAACACGGAGTAGATGATCTCGGTTTGATTCGCCGGATGGCTGCAAGTAGTGAAAAGATATGAGGCACAGTGACTTCCACTACGAGAGAGCTTCAGCATCGGTTCGGACTTTTTATGGCTCCGGATTCAATGGCTTCACAAACGCACCAAAGAAAAGGCTCACCCAGCACGGATCAAGCATCAAGCGGTCGCAAAACAGCAACCTGTGCAAATGACGACACAAACAAAGCCCTCCATGCCAGGATCAAAAGGATATTTTTCGGTTCGAAGCCACTCACCCACCCACCCACCCTCCCAGCCTGGATGGAAATACCACAAGTACGCACTTACTTCGCCGTGGCCGTGGCCGCTGCCCCCATCCCGGCACCGTCACCATTCCCCGACCGTCCAGCCTCATCCAACGGCAATCGATCCTCCTCCCGCAAGTGGGTGGTATTGTGTATCAAGATCCGCACTTTCCGGCGCCCGGTCGAGTACGCGCCCTTGTCGTGATTGCGCCTCACCACCGTCCGGTCGGCCGCTGGGGCGTCCTGTGCGTCCTCCGGGTTGCTGAAACGATTACCAAATACACACTCACACAGGGGCAGGGCCTACACGGGCGCCATTCGCTCGAGAGGGGTATGTATGGGGAACAACGCAACGGAAACGGGAGAGCAAAAAAAAAAGACCTAACGCGTTCGAGAGGGTGCGCTCCAAGTAGGCTGGTCGGATCCATTTTTTTCTAGGTTTTCCATTCTTCTTCGCTCTACCATAGCGAGCGCTCTCTCTCTCTCTCTCTCTCTCTCCTCCAATTGGGTTGTTTTGAATTTTTAGATGCAGTCCTGGAGCTCGGATGTGGAAAACAAAAGAAACAGGACATACGGCAAACAAAAGCAGGTGGCTGGGAGGGTGCGCTCTCGACGCCAGGACACCGACATCGGTGAGTGCGCTTTACGTACCGTGCTAAATCCGCAGGCTGTGGCTCTTGGTCCACGCCACTGCCCTCCTCATGGGGTCCAGTGGAGTCCTCCGCTCCAAGGATCTCTACCACCGGGGGCACCGGCAATACGTCCCGGGTGTCCCTTTTGTGTGGAGCTTTCCGACCACGACGACTTCGCCACCGCCGTCGGTTTCGCTCGTACGCGATGACATTTTCATTCAGCAGCATCCGGCTGGGTTCGGGTTTCGGTCCGTCGGAGGTTTGAGCCGCGACAGGATCAGGATTTCCGGGCACCACTCGACGTTTGGTGCGCCTCGTGCCCACCAGCCGCTGGTCGAGGGTGTTGTTGCGCGCGGAGTCACTGCTCCCGTTGATGCCGAGATGTAACGCCTGCTGCCTGTTGAAAGGAACCGGAAATCCGACCGTGAGCTTGAACGAGTGGTGGGGATTTTCCCGAACCCGATTCACCCCTTCCGAGACCTACCTGGCGAACGCAACCCGATACAGCTTGGCCAGTCTGCCCTCAAGCACTGGGTGATCCTGCGGGCCGTACAAACCGCCAATGACCGTCATCAGCCAGAACCGGCGGTCTGTCGGCATGACGCTGTGTACAGTGTGGCCGTACAGGTCGTCCTCGTCTTCATCGGACGGCAGCAGCCCGTCCATGCCATCGTCCCGAGCCGTTGCGGGTGGGCAGTCGAAGATGCAAAGCTCATCGTACCCGTTCGGACCGGAGCTGCGGTCAATGTATACCGTGGCCACGACCGTGGCCGTCTTGATGATGGCGTCCTCGCTGATCGGGAACCGCTCGAACGGTTTTAGCATCGAGCTCGGCCCATCACCCGATCCCGTCCAGAAGAAGTCCCGGATGTCCTGATCCGTAGCCTGCAGGTAGTTCCCAATGATGTAACCATCTAGATGGGGCAGACGGTTGGAGAAGGAGGTAGATAGCCATTAGTAGACCATAAACGATTTCAAACACGGCTTCGTCATCGTCGTTAGTGGGCCGTGTACGGAGCGTACACGCCTGCGAGGTATGCAAAACGCTTGACAGCCAGTTTTTGACAGTTTTCGAGAAGTTTGCGGCGCCACGCATACGGTGGTGTTGTTTCGGGACGCGAACCAGAAAACAACTTGTTTAGCGATTTTTGACCGCGCGCGAATCGTCCCGAACCAAATCGGAGCCACGAAAAACACGCACCAGTAAACAAACTCATAAAATTCCCATTTACATCCCTCCTCCATCGAATTCATTCGGTTGTGCGAGGCGCAAGTAGGTAGGTGAGGCGTACCAAGGAACCGTAGCAAAAAAAAAATCACGCACACACGCACACGCCACGTCAAGTCCGCTCTCGAGCAAGCACTCTCCCACAGCCCCAGACGCATGATTTATTGCCGAGGAGCGCTCGAATCGAATCAAAATAATATTAATGCAACGGAGGAGACGAACAACGAATTTTCCACCCGGTAAGATTTATGCGATCGTGGCCAGTTGCTGGGATTCCAGTCGCACGAAATGGTGGTTTAAGGGTTTGAGGTGGCCTGGAGCGTGAGGCGTATTGTCGCACAAAGGCCCGGACGGCTTGACGGTTAGCTGGACGCAAGAAAACCGGCAGGTTTCGCTGAGCAAACATATTGCTTACGACGGCACAACACAATCGTCCCGAAAACAACAACTCGGTTGAATGAGCGGGATGGGGGAAGAGGCGAAGGAAGGGGCGCAAGGGAGTAGGGGTGGTTGGAAAAGAGGATGGTTTATGCGAAAGTTTTCCGCTTACGAGCAACTCGCAACCGAAATCCCGGATTCGCTGAACTAGGCAGGAAAATGCCGCTTTCCCGTTCGTCCTGGGGAACTTCCGCGTCCGGACAGCTGCTCCCTCGGCGTAGGAACACTTTCCTCCCTAACCCACTCGCGACCCCTAGGAAGGGTCGGAAAAACTAAAAGTTTCCCGCGTAGGCGCCCGCTGCCAAACGCGAGTTATGAGAAATTGCGTTCGCCAACCCGAAATGAGGCCCAAGCCCGTTGAAGGGATCTTATTAAATGGCTTGCGCTAGCCCTCAGCCCCGATTGGTACCGGAAGTGCTGGAAAAACATCCACCCCAAGCAACCGGCCCCGTCGGGATGGGCTTCGGTGGCCCGCGTGCGAGAGTAGTATCAATTTACTTCCGCATTTACACGGTTATCGATTCAACAAACACACGAGCCCTCCAGCAGGGATGGAAAGGGTAAATGTTCCCCGGGGTAACGAGAGGGGACGTATGTCGAACGAAACAACCCCTCCGTTACTTCGGCAACATCGCCGGTTGGGTAGAATGGGATTTTTTTGTTTCGCAAACCCCCAAACTCCATCCCCCCAGAGGGGTGGTTTGATGCGCGGGTTTTATGTTTGGTCTGCGATTCGCATTAATCGAACCGTAGTTACGGGCAATAAACATGCAACAACTCGCGATATCGATCACAGTTTAGACGCTTCCCGCAGGCTCAGAGCGCTCCTCATCACGACTCTAATCGAGAACGCCAATGGAGGTGAGAAAAAACCACCCCAAATCGGGCCGGCGCTTTATGCGAAACACGTGCACCGGTTGCTGTGTGGTCCATCGGCCATCTTTAAACCCTCAGCGAATTTAATCGGCACGATTTCTAGAAGCAGGAAACATCAACAACAGGCAACAAGCCGTCGAACAAATCGCTTCCAGTGGCGATCAATCATCACCAACCCAACTGGTTGGCAACCTCTTTTGCACCTCCATTATGCCGGTTTGAACATACTTCCGTCTAATGTCAGCGCTACATCCAATATCCTATTACGATGTCGCATCCTTGGGCTCGCTGGACCATATTTTTATACCACACGAATCTCCCACAAGCACGGTCCCTTCCGATTGCAGCACTGCTAGCAGTAAGATCTCGCTTCTGGATCGCACCATTAAAAGAAGGACACAGAACGCTTAGTTTATTTCCGCTAAATTAATAATTCGCTTCAAAAATCAATCTTCCCCGTAAGTGGACGAAGAAGGGATGAGAAAAATCCCCATATTCCCGGTCGCCATTGGAATGGACACTTAAAATTTATCATCGGCCTCGGCCAGCGTTCGGTTGATGGATTTTCCGGCCTGTCCCGGACGGCCGGCGACACATTCACGCGTAAATGATGATGGACTTGCCCCAGGGAAGGGCAAGTGGCACAAAGCGCACCACAGAACGCTTTCCAGCGCTAGGGCGCACCCTACGCACTCTTGCCTTCGTTTCGTTTGGCCTGTAATAAAACACTTATCTTGGATTAAAATCTGCCAATCGATTGAATTTGCACCGTCTCACGTGCGCGGTCGGATTGACGCATCGCTGGAACTCCCAGGTCCCAGGGTTTGGCAGTTTCGTTCAGGCTTTCCGGCACAATTTCCATCAACCGCAGCACCGTCCGATGGGTTCCGGTAGCCACGGAACGCGTGAAACGGCTCGTAATTCTTCGCGCGTGAAAATTCAATCGCTTTTTGGCCCCCTCCGAGCGGTGGAAAACCCCACCGAGAATCCGGCCGTGGATCTCGATTGATCGACGGCCGAAAGCGAGTCGATAAATTTGAGAATAGAGCATTTTTTCCTTCCCTCTTTTTGCATCACGCTCACCAGCACTCATCTCCTGTTGTGCGTTTTTTTGTGTATCCCATTCTAGGCCTTTCACCCATTTCCCACGATAATGCAGCTTGTGCAACGGTGCAGCAGGGCTTTGCTGCTTTTTTGGCACGACACCGGAAAAGCGACTTCCCAAGCGAAGCGGGTCCGTTCCCGCGGTAAAAGGTAAGTGTGATTTAAGTGCCGCCCAATAAAATCCATCACTCGTGCGGCACTGTCCAGTTCGGGAAAATTCCTGCCACGTCGCGGTATCGATATCAAATCGGCATCACTCATCACCTGGTGACGGTTTTCCACGGCCTATCCTTCGAGCCGGTAGCGGTTCGCGTTCGCTTACAGGCGCGAGGCTTGCCTGCGGCAGACCTGTGTGACATCCTGCCCGCCGATGATGGTGCCATATGACGCCGTTCGAACGGCTTCAATCCCCAGCACCTTCGCACTTTCGCCCCACGGAGTGGATTAATATCCGTTGCCGAGGCATCAAAATTAGATCAGCGCTCGTTGAATCGAAATTTGTCAATAGACCCCCGGCGCTTGGCGGTGCAACGATGCAGAGAAGCTTCCACACCAGCTGGCTGACCGTCGGTGGCCGTGTTCGCGCGTGTGTCTCTCCACTGGCCACGTGCAAACGGGATGTGGCTAAAGCACCCTTCGGAGGGCCCCTCACGAATCGCTCAATAATGGCTCATAATAATCGGCCGAGTGTATTTTGTGCGCCGCAAGCTGAAACAGCATCCAAAATCGGATCACCAGCTGGCGGACCGATGATAGGGCGGCTAGTCGGTCAATCCAGCAGCTTCGCGGGAAATAGGGATTCGTGCTAGCGTGTCACGGGATGCATTCCCGATGATGGGGAGAACGGATAAAGTAAACAGCTGAACGGGTGGATCTTTTCTGAAGGCTTCACCAATAGTACTCTTTGTGTAACTAGGAATACATGTATTAATGCTTTTAATCAATGCTGCGAAATGGCAGGAGCTCATTTGAGATTTATGAGAAGCTAGCTAAATCCAGATTCAGTTCATTTATTTTAATTCATATGGGTATCGTACTCTTTTAACTGCTTTTATTACATGAAAAATATGACAAAACATAGATCTGTTAACACATGCAAAAGCAGTTACAAACAGGTCTGTAAAATAGCGACAAAACAGAAATCAACATTTGTCTGATTTAAGGCCGGTTTCAAACCTAACGTACAACAATTAAAACAATCCTTTGTCGGCACTTCACATTGGCTTCAAAAGAAGGATGCGCGCTTTAACAACTAAACACGCGAACCGCAACATGCAGACCACCCCTAAATGTGGTCACGCGCCACAAGCATACCAAAAAAACGCAAAAACAAAAAAAAAACAAATACAATCCATCCCACAAAACGTCTACTTATTGGCCGTTACGCTTTTTAGCACCGGCACCAGCGTTGTTAGTTTCAATGAGCTGCATTCCCGAGCAAATCAACTGCCACGGCACGTTTTTCGGCGGTTGGAAAGAGATGGAAAATAGACCGAGAGAGAGAGAGAGAGCACACTCGAACTAAACCTTCCCCCAACAATTCCAGCGCGCAACCACAACCGTCGAAAAATGCAAAACTGGCTGACAGTGGTCCTTCTCTACCCTCCAGGGCGAGTCCAAAAACACCGACACATTGTTCACCCCTGTCCGTCCCATCACCCATGACCACCCTCATCGCTCATCCCAGGAAAAGGTCACCCCTGCCAACGTCCAGAACGGGGCCAGAACGAAACGCTCGACTCGCTAAAAATCAGACCACTAAAAAGTCACACGATATGGCACCGGCATCATTAGCCTCCGGTGGCAGTAAATGGGAGCGCATCCATCCATCGGAACGCGAGGTCGCGAGCCTCCAGAGGCCGTTCAACATCGCCACCATTCGCGAGCCCGATTTGCCACCGACGACGAGGGCTCCAGCATTCAATTCACGCATCATAATAACGCCAGCCTGCCCCAAAACAGACCACTCTGTCCAGATCTTCCACAAGTGATACGCAGCAGCAGCAAACGGTCGATAGCTCCCGGGCGACGTCAACCATGAACCGTGAGTGTACGTGTCCAAGCCTCCCTCTCCTCAAACACACACACATACACACACATACGCACTTGCGGGTCGTTTTTGGGTGGAAAATAGATTTGCTGTTAATTTATTTCCCGTGGCCGCCTTCACCTCTCCACGGCACGGGACGTTTCACCCGCCGGAACTTAATGCGATTGTTGCGGGAGCGATTGTCATCCGGCCGCAGGTCTACTATACCGGGATGTGCGTTTATTATATGTTGCTCTATGCTTTATTTTTCATACGCCAAATTATTGCAGCTGGGGTGGCACAGGGTAGGGAAATTCACCACATTTGTGCTTCCGCAGCGAAATGATTAGCGCTTTGATGAGTTCCCGGATGGACAACTGTTGAATCGGCGTCGTTTCGGCGGGTGTGTTTGTACGCCGGTTGTAAATTGGATCGGCTCGGTGAAAATGACTGCCCGTTTGGGGAGCATTACATTGGCACAGGGTGGCTCGGGGCCATGCTGAGGGAGGCATTTGTACATGCGGCATCGCAATATTAACTCTTTCGTTGGAACGAAGTATCCATTGGAAGTGAAATATGAAACATTGAATTTATGAAACAATGCTGGGGCTTATTGTTTCTAGGAACATATGATTTTATGTTTTATTGAAATGACTTTTTATTTCAATAGTAACTTACTTTCAAATGACTTTTTATTTCAATAGTAACAAAATAGTAGAGCTATACAAATCACATATACAAAGCTTACAAATATTGTTCAAGAAAAGTCATATTTCATCTGAAATTCCCATGCTCAACGTATCGCTTATTACTGAAGCTTTTTTACAGGCAACTAAACAGCAGAAACCGCCGTCCAATGTGGTTGCTACGCATTGCAAAAGGTGGTAAATTACACTCCCCTAAAAGAAACGCATTGCACCGCACTATCAGCGGCTCTCTTACCGAACCTCTATCGAGCCAGTAACGCCTCCTGCAGCAGTGTTTGTCCTAGCGCTGGTCCGCAGGCCAAATAATTTAATTTCACCCCCAAAACATCCATGTGACAAGCGCCTACAATTCCGAGCGTAACCCACGCGGCATAGATGGCAACAATTCCACTCCAAACCATCAACGAGCGAACGATTAATTTCCAATCATTGGCAGTTAAGCACGCCAGCATCTATAACGCTCATTTTCAAACCCCAGAATCAAGCACCAACCAGTCATCCAGCCCACCGAGTGGAGAATAAGGGACCAAATAGATCACCGCAAATGTCGCCCTCACGGTCATCCGGAACCGTTCGGGTCCGATTATGGGTTTTCGTGGCAAACAATTCCGGACGGCCCCGTTCCGGTTGGCTGCCCGGAAGCGCATCTCCGGCTCGATGCGCCCTTCGCTGTAGCGGCTTAATCACAAACGCCGGCCAATTCGAGGCACCATTCGAAACCCGATCCAGGGGACGACTCCGACCAAACGCAGGCCCGGAGCGCTATTTGCATATATTCAATATATCACCCGACAGTCGGCGGCTGGAATGAAATTAAGGCAGCCTTAGCAGGGTGGGCGTTAATACGCGCTCTGGCCCTTTTACGGGCCTTACGAACCGTCGCGATTCGCCAGTCGCGGAACTTTTGATTTAGGAAGAGTCGACAAAACGCCGACCCGTTCGCATTCGCGCCTCAAATCCTTTGCCCATTCCAGGCACGCAAAGCCCACGGCATAGAGCCGGTATCCTTTTATTTCCCGCTTTCCGCAACACCGGCCACGTGCAAACGGGGTCGCCATTTGTGCACGAACGCAATCCATTACCGGTTTGCGAGGCTTCCAGGCCCACCTCAGTTTGGGAGAGGAAGGAGGATGGAAAAACCCACCCGAAAATCTATTTTCCCTGCCATTTGATTCATTCGCAGCCACCAGGCGCGATCCGAGGACGAGCCGCCATTGGGACCATCGGGAAAGCATATTTCTTGCCATCAGGCTCGGTTCACGCACACCGTCTTGCAGTTTTTTCATCTCTCCACCCCCGCGCACACATTTACGTGCCTTGCGTTGGGCTTATTTATGGGTGCGCTGTAACAAAACTCATTTTTATACGCCTCACCCACCGCCCAATAGGACAGATAGAATGGGTCCCGTGGGGAAAAGGACCCGGTTCGATTCCTTGACACTCGAGGTTCGATCGTTTGTGCAACTTCCCCGTCCAATCACGCTTTTAGTTTTGTTTAGGAACCAAATTGGGCTCGCTTTGCGTAGGACAGACGCGTCTTTAATGCGCCTCCATTCCTCGCTACGGCCCCATGAGCGGGCAACCCTCCAATGACTAATGCGCCTTCCTGGATGCAAAAGTTGTGACAATCTGTTACGGATGGGCTACGGAAAGGGTTCCCTCCAGTGACTGTGTCGGTGAGTCATGAGGCCATGGGGTGAGGAAGAAATAGGGAGTGCGGGGAAAGGTGTTTCGTCACGGGATGTTACCGATACGTGGGTGGGTGAGAGATGGGGTGTTTAAATATGAACGGCAATTTATGGGACCGAAGAGGCATTTTTACGTCCGCCTCTAATGATTTAGTGAAGTTGGTGTGTTGTGACATTATGATACCCCTGTAGAACTCAACTTTGGTGCTAATACCTGTTTGAATACTTTCTCCAGAAAATACGCTCCATAATAATGCTTTATTTTCATAGCAATGCTTTTGATACGTTGTGGGAAGCATCCCCTAATCGAACTCACCCAATCGAAATCCAACACTCCACATGTGCAGTGATATCTCGAACAATACGAGCATCTAATTATCATAAAGAAACCCCACGTAAAAACGCACGCTAGCTGCTACGCCCTTACCATCAACTGCCCCAAAATATGCGCCGGAATTAGGGACGCGCTTATGACGGCACAATTACGGTTCCGTTCCCTAAAATTATTACGCTCCATTTGTCCAGCCCTCAAACTCTCCCTCAGTAACACCACAACGAGCGGTGTTGAACCGAACAGACCGAAAAGCTCGCTCGAAAGGACGACCCGGATGCAAGAAGTCACGATCCACAACTGCATGCTAACTACCTTCCGCAAAAGGACAGCGAGCGAGAAAATGCAACGACGATGGAGTGCAAAAAACAGGCCCACATTTTTCCTCCTTAATGCCATGCCGTTCCCGTGGCTCGAGCACGATCGTATGCGGATGCAGCAGTAGCAATTGCCGGTACAGGACACCAGGATGATACCGCTGCATCCTCGTACAGCCATTCCGTTCCCTTTGGTACTGCAACCCTGGGTGGACAACGCTTAATTCAATTAAGTTGTTGTTTTGCAAGCGTAATTAAGTTGTTTTGCCTCGCGACGTCCTGACTCGCGACTCGCGCCAGGATCTCTCTAGCATATTCCGCTGCGCGCATGTGTATGTGTGTGGCATCCTGCAGTGTCATCCGTTTATTTGCACGGCCCTGTTCTGGAGGAACAAATTCCTCGCGTGGCAGCCACGAAGGAGTGCAGAAGCAAAAACGAAACTGGTCGTTAGTCACTTCCACCTCCACGGGACCAGTCAGCATCCTTCCATAAGGCGTTGCTTCCCGGTTGGGCATTTCAATTATCTTTGTCAATCAATCAGCCCGCCCTTAAACAGGGAAAGGAGTGCTCGAATGGGTGAGCCGAGAAACAAAAAGGCACGTAAGTCGCTGGCACACACCGGAACCGTGCACCGAGGCGCATCGTCGATCGTACTCAGCAGCCGGAGGAACCATTACCATGCCGGAGGAAGTGACCGTAAAATTGCATTCCATCGTGATCCTGATCGTCTCGTTCGTGGGCTATGTGTGAGTGTGTTTTTTTTTCAACCAATCAAATCCTCTCCACCCATCGAAAGCCAAAGGAAAAGATGCATCCAGGGTTGGTGTCGGAAAAATTACCTCTATTCTCGAACAGGTGCGGATCGCTGCTGTATCCGAGGACGAGAGCACTCGCCATGCCCAGCAGGAGTCCGCCCGCGACCGTTAGGTTGCGAAAATTGCACTTCATTACTTCCGTTTGCCTTCCGCATCAATCCGCGATGGGTGAAACGCTCGCGTTCGCGTTTGATCCTGCAGCACTGGGATTAATCAGTCGCCCGCCGGATCAGTTCGCTGAGTAACGTGCGAACGTCATCGGCAATCGTTTTCGCACTCGATCAAGGACTGCTCCTTCCAGCCGCATCAACACCGCCGGTCCGGAAAGGGCCGCTCGCTTCTGGAAGGGATTCCTTCCAAAACAAACAAAAACCTCCACTCGTCTAGGCAAGCGCCAATGCGCTTCACAAGTGTAACGTCACTTCACTCTCACAAACACAGCTGTCCGTTCGATCCTTTTGCAGAATGACCACCATGCGCGAGGGAAAACACTTTTCTTTCGGCGCTCGTTTTCCGCCCAAATATTGCTGCGATAGGATCACAAGCAGCACGCGTTACAAGGCTCTCGTTTACTTTACTGCACACAATTACAACGTCCCGTTTTGTGGGGTACAAACTCACGTGTCTCTAGCTACCGATTTGCCTCGCAAGGGTTGACAACTGTCACTCGCTCACACCCCACGTACGTTCGGGTCACTTGTGTCCGAATTGTCGTGAATTTCCACGACCCATTCCGTCATCGACCGGCTCAACCACATCGGGGGACGCTTCCAGGGAGACTGCCACTCTGCCTTCTGTTTCCCGCCTAGGGTCCCGCACGTTCACTGATGTGCATGTGTGTGTGGCTGTGTGTGTTTTTGACAATTTTCCACCCCCACCTGGTACACCTGTGCGAGTGGCGAAGCGTACTTTTCATTCCATCACCGCGCACAAGCCGTTTCGGTGTTGTTTAATTCCATTGTCGCCATGGAAACCACGCCCGACTACGTTTTTGAGCCCTCGGGAGGGTCTCTGCAACCCTCACTACCATCCATTCGTTTGGTGGAGCTACTACCAGAGCCAGTGCCGGGTTTAATGGCCGGAAGGGAAGACGGCTACTATTGTTGTTGCGTAGTGTCTGTGTCGGTGTTGGCGTGTTGTCAAGGGAACAAACAAAGCACCCTTATGATGCGGCACACGGAAACACGGGTTTGCTGGGACAATCCACACGCACACACGGACTTAGAAGGGAAGCCATCGGAATGGGCCCTCGAGCCGGGGAAAGATAATGTTCAAAAAAAGAAGGGTGGAAATGTTTGGAAAAATTATTACCCAAAAAATTAACAACGAAAAGCATCACTCCGGTGGATTACGCAGTTTTAGTTTTTGAGCGCTTTATTGCCTCCTGCAATGTATACAAAAAATGCACCTACTAACAATGCAGCACGTGTAAACCTGTAAGCTAACCCGCGAACCAAGGAAAACCTGCAAATCAGTTTGATACTTTTTTCCGATCAGCCGCAAAGCATGATTAAATAAGTGCACGAGACTTCCTATTTATTAGTTGCGGTAGCAAATTAGTCCGCCGCGTATCACACTCGCGAATTAAATCAACTGATTATGCTATCTCGGAGCGCTGGAAAAATTACACCTCTGCTCCGATCGCATGAACAACACACATTGTTGGCATTGAGGCTGCGTTGCGGGAAAAAAAAGTGAACCCAATCGCAAAGCAGACAAAAAATGCTCTAACTTACCCAATAGGAAAACAATTTGTAGCCCATCAGCCGGCTCAGCTTCCGCCCACAATCCGGTGCATCAGCCCATGCGCACTAATTCCATTTCGCTAATTACGTTTCGTCCATTAGGCGGTGGCCTGATCTAACCCCCGATCGATGGAGTGGGGATTGCACCTGAGGCTATCACTTCCCGATGACCGATGATTTAATTTCGATGATTAAATTATTATTTAAACAACGCCACCACGAGCTATACGCCCTGTAATGCATCCATCATAATCGTGGGCGGTGGTCGGCTGAGTCACGCAACCGATGGCCCATTGAGTCGGTTAATGATTTAATTTGCGAATAAAAGAGTTCCACCCGAAACGATGGGGGTGTTGGAAATGCGATCGAAGTGCCTTTCAAAAGTTTTAAGACATAAATCCTATGGTTTTATTTTGAACGAAGCTATTTTCATGTAAACTAGCAAAAAGAATAAATGAGGATCACGCTAGAAACCACCGCCCTTTCGATGGAATCTATTCGTTTCCTCCAACAAACCTACCCAAAATCCAACGCCCGTACCTCGCTGTTACATGCCGCGTGCCATTCTTCGAAACACCCGTCAAAATAACCTCATTCAATCCGGTCCCCACTTGCACTTCACTGGAAAACAGGGCCAGAAGCAGGCAACCGTTGTTGGGTCGGGAAAATTGGTGTCACCTACATCTACGACCAAGCCCGGTGCAGTTGCATCGCTGCACGTTGCAACCCTGGTTGCGTTGACTTTGGCGAATCGCGGAATCGCAAACGGCCCGGGAAGTTTTTCAATAGTGTCGGAATGTGGTGGATGTTGCACTTGTTTGTTTGTTCAGTTTTGCAAGTGAACCGATGCCTACAATTCCGCAGCTGTCGTATAACCGGGTCCGGAAACGTGCCGATAATGCAGCCTTAGCATAGTTTAGCATATTTCCACAACTAGAGCTAGATTTCCGTGGTGTTTCATTCATTAAACGGACCGTGATGAATAGAAACGGTTAGGATGGACGACTTCATTCACCATTCAAACAATAGGAACTGTTTTTTTTAATTCATTTCAACATACCGTTGGTGTGAATTGCATGCATGAAATCGTTATTTTCAATCACATTTTTCAAAAAGTTCGTTTTGTGGCAATGGTTTTCAATAATATTCTACAGAATCAAATTTATATGCATGTTGATAAGAGCTGAAAACATATTTTATCAGTCAATTCTACTTAAATGACGTACGATTTCTATTTATACTTAATACATTTTTTTCAAATTTTCCTATCATTTCAGGGAAAATAATTTCTTTTGCTTTTTTTGTAATTGCTATCATATCTTGCTGCAATTTAAAGGCCATCACTCGATCAACTTGCCAAAGAAACCCAACTCCAGCACCTGCTTGACCCAACAACCCATCAGCCCCGGTTGACATTCGACCGCAATGCGAACTTCGTAGCAGGATTTAAAATGCAAATTAATACTATAAACCACCGCAAATGAAGTGACTCAATTAAAGTGCTCATTTACGGACATCGGGCACCATAATTGTCCCTTATCAAACGGCATAATTACCACCCACCGGTAGGAGAGCAAGCTCAGGTCAGTTCCTCTCCAGCTTTACATAAGAAAAGGTTCAACCCACAGCCGCTAACACACCCCGTCCTGAGCCTATGTGGCACATTCTTGAAGCTCACACTAAGCGCCCGCTAAGCGGTCCTTGTGGTGCGTGAAACACCCCAATATCAAACACCAACGCCTTCACCGGCAGTACTAACTCATCCGCGACAACTTCGTGACAGCATCCACCGATCTGCCCGATTCCAGCCGCGGACGCGTGATGATAATAAATTCAAATCACAAAAACCGCCACGCAAGCCACAGGACCAGCCAGCGATGCTTTCTGCGGCCTGAAATCTCATTATCATCGTCACCATCATCGCGCGCTCATCATTCGAAATGCAAAAAGGCGGCTATTTTGGCTTTTCGGTCACCACCGGAATCGCTCCGGCATCGGCGCCCTGCTCCGGGGCAGAGTTTATCATAATCGGGAAACTTAATTCCAAATTAATTTGATAAATTATTTATCAACTGACTCCATCTTTCGTTACATCTTAATGCCCGGCAATTATAGTCCGTGGGCCGGCTCGTCTCCTTGCGCAGGACGTCCATCCTGGGAAGGAGCCTTCGTCACCTTGGAAGAGCGAGCCGCCCGCCGGAAGCGACACCCGCACGGTGTTTTGTGATATCTTTCGATTTCGAGATTTATTCCTCCTCTCGGGCATCCTTTCTACCCCCGAGCCGCTTCGCTTCATTGCGATCCATTTGATTTGTTGATGATTCAGCGAAGACGAAGCCCACAGCCACTACTTTCATCGTCGTACCGTGCTGCGGAAGAGCTTCATTTCCATCACCGAGAGCGCAGAGGCTAATATTAAAGCCCTGGAGAAGGATGAAGGATTCGCGCGCCCATCAAGCCCTAAGCACTCTAAAGAAGACACCTCTCGTCCTGCCGAGAGCGCGCGCGCCGTTCGCTGGCGTTCTGTTTATTTGTTTTTCCAACAAGCCAGCCACACTCAACTTCGCCGACGGTAACGACGCTTTCCTTCGTCCTGGTGTGGCCGCATTGTTTTCCCATCGACACCAAACACACCCGAGCCCCCTGGAAACCGCATCACTGTGTGTTGGATCCGCAGACGGTTTGTGGCGTTTGTCACCAAGCGCCGGGAAAAGCCTCTCTCCAGCATACCCGTTCGTGCCACCGGCGGTGGGTTCTGCAAAATCTTAATTTGTCGATTTCTCGTCTGCACTATCTCGCTGGGCCAATCTATTCCTAAATATTTACGAGCGTATATTTATTTCTCGGCCACCTAGCGCCCGTTCCACCCCGAGCGAATCTCGGCACCATCATCCTTTACCGCGTGGAAAACTTTCCTTCTCATGGTGTCTTGGTGTATTTTTACTTCCAGCACTCAGCGTTCTCTCGCGGGGGATCCAGGATAAGATTCAACGTTGCCGTTCGATTGGCTTCCGATGCCACCAGTGGGGACGGAAAACGAAGCAGTCGGTTGCGGGAGAAGAGGTCCTGGGAAGAGATTTATTGCTTTTCAGCTACGTTGATTATTTTCTCTATGCCTCGGTGCTCCGCTGGTTGCCTACCTTGCGGGCGCAATCGAACCGCGAACCGATTCGATCAAGCTGCAACGTTCCTTGGCCCCGTCGGTCCGGGGAAGGTAAGTAAGTCGAGACGGGATGCGGCAAAGGACCTATTATTGCTTCATCTATTTACAGCGACGATCTGGTGCTGGAAATTTTAATTCCCTCCTCCTCCAGCCAACTGTCGTAATCTTTGCTGTCGCAGCTTTCGGATCGGTTTTCCCAGCGAATCGGAGAATTTTCCACTGACACTGCCGTGATGCGATGCGTTGCGCGAGATAACACACCAATGCTGGCTCATCGCTGCGTCCGGTCGATGAGGATGAAATTGGAAAGCGTTCCGTTTTCCCGATTGGGTAGGTATTTCGGATTTGCCACTGGAAATAATTATCCCTTCGACTAACTCAGGTTTCTTTCTTTCTTATTCCCGCCCCCCAATGGAAAGACCGCAAATACCATACCGATCAACGTTTATTGTGCTATACATAGTTTTCCCAATCGTAGCAGCCCGCGAGCCCCTCGGACTCGGCTTTTTCTACGCACCAGCCTACCGGAGGGAAAAACAAGCAGCTCCTAAGCTCACCCACACGCCACGGTTATGTCCTAATTTTGTGCTACTAAACTTAAACCCTGCCCTGCCGCTAATCGGGTGCGGAATGCTGCGTGTGGAAAGAAAGTGAAGAAGCGCACCCAAGGTCACCGCAAAAAAGGACGAAGGATCGGCCATCGGATCGGCGTAGATCGCGAGCTAGGAAGCAGAAGCGTTTGAACAAAGAAAAAATCGCTCGCCAAAAAGGGGTTGCCGGCGAGATCAAAAATCCAGATTGAGCCCGAGACCTTACCCTCGTCCTGAAGGACCTTGTAAAAGCAAAACAGGAACGGGTACGAGGAGGATAAATAAAACGTGCATTAGCATAGCAAACGACGCGGATCCAATCGCCGGGTCGCGACTGTGCTAGCTTATCGGGATTATTGGAAGGAACAGCAAGGTGGAGGAGTAGGTAATTAGATTTTTGGAACCGATGGCCTCCTGCCTGAACAAGTTTAATTAATTTCTGACCCGATCGGTTCTCCCAGGCTTAAGCAGGAGAGGACCCACTAATAATCGTGCAGTTAATTTTAATTAAACGCTCTTCCAGAAGACGACCCCACGGATGGCTTCATTAGGCTGGCAGGACATCGGGAGAAAAGCGAGACACTCCCGGATTCATGGATGTTTATTTCCCCAGCGCATTAAGCTCACTTCGCCTTCGACTTTTTGAGGTTACGCTCCTGGCTGTACTGTTGGTACCAACGCTCATACCACAACGCACTGTTCGTGATGGCCTTCTCCTCGCTGTAGATGGGCTCGTAATCGAGGTAGATCGACGCACGGATGCGGTTGAACAGCATGATCGAGGACATGTACGAAAGCAACCCGCACGGTGGAAACGGCAGTCGGATCTTCGTGAAAGGATGCAGCGCCCGGACAAGCAGCTCGAGCAGGAACGCCAGGAAATACGTGACGAAGAGCGGCACCTGGTAGCTGGTGGGTCGCAGCTTGAGCGTATCGTTGGCCCGCGAGATCCTCTGGCAGAACCGGGTCGTGTCCTCGATGCCTGATTCATCCGTCACGAACACCGGATACCCGGCGATGTTTTTGGCGTTCTCGGCGAGCGCGTCCTTGGCACGAACCAGACACCAGGCTGCATTTCCGACGTAGATGATCTGCTGCTTGCCTCCTGGACCGGCCAGCTTTGGGATGGCGCCCTTGAACCGTTGAGCGACCTTCGCAATGGATGGGACGAAACGCTCGTCACACTCACCGAACATTACCGGCGGACGGATGGCGATCGTTTTCAGCTTTTCTGTGGATGGGAAGGACATAGGACATATTAACTATAAGAAAGAAATTAGCGAAACTTACATAACGTACAAAAACATTGTAATTTCAATGCGTGAAGAGGTCACAATGCGTGAAGAGGTCACAATGCGTAAAGAGTGGTGCAAATTGATGCTAGGAATAAGGAGGCAGCTCATTTTAAGCATTCGGTCGGTCCTAATCGATTATATATCACATAATAGTTTTATATTATGAAGTTTTATACCATAAAAGAGTTAAATCAATGCGTTTCGATTGCATAGGCTGATTACAACATAGATTTCAAACGAACAAGGCTGCGTTCTAGCTACCAAGTCAAAATAAGTAATATATAAGTGTGTTTTAAATGATAACGAGTGAAACTAATATTATTTATGTATAAATAACTAAACAAACGAGCGAAGGGGGCATTGAAATAAATATAATTTAATGGAAAATCATAATACTAAAAATACGAATGGGCAAAGGGACGAAAAATTGTGTAAACGAGTTTAAAAATTGCAAATAAACAACCTGCTTGAAAGTACTTAAAAATACTTTATTTAGTTGAGTTATTTCGCACAAAAAATGCTTTACTGCATTGCATAAAAATGATCCGAAAATGTCCGCAATCCTCGAGTGCGTCAATCGAAGCGAAAGAAAAAATAGCGAACCGGCGACGAAAGCCAAAATGTTGATTTTGTAACAGGAGCGCAGAACATCAAGGAGGTTGCGCTACCCTGGAACGACGGCAAAAAAACCCGTCCGGCGCGATCGAAAAACGAGCCGCGAAACACCGAAAATTTCAACTTAAGTAACAGGAGCGCAGGAGTTTTGGAGTAAGACCTAACGGACCATCTCTCCATCTCACTTTCGCGCAAGTAATTCTAGGCGGAACCCAGACGCGACACCGGCGATCGTGCCAAAGCGAGACGGACGACAAAACGGCACATGCCAAAACGAACGACACGAGGAGGCTTCTGGAGAGTAGTTGGACTATGGGTGAGAACTCACCGATCAATACTCATAATTGGTTTTTGCTTTTATATCAAAACTTTATTGATCAAATCGTCACAATACATGTCCGTACGTTTAACATGCATTATATTATGTTATCATTGAAACAATTCGCAACGAAAATCATTTGCTATTATAACGAAAATGGTATTTCGTAAGTGCAAGCAAATAATTAGTGCGCATTTTTTGGCCAGTGACTTAGTTTGCTTGTTTTTCATAGTGCGTGCGAGAGGAGCGTTGATCGTATCATCCCGACTAGGAAGCTGTCTTCCGCGTGCTAGAAAGAGCGACAATACTTCACGGCCTGGCGGAAATACACTCTCATCGCCGTTGAAGGCACGGATGGGAAAGCCAAAAGCGACAAATTTGTTTTCATGTGTGAGATGTTAGCAGTACATATCGCCGATGCCATAAGCCCATGCCCATATCAGTACATAAGCCCATGCCGAAAGATTACTATTTCGGATAACGGGAGCAGCCCGTGAGCGCAACAAGGACAAGCTACTATAGCTATATTTTGTACCAGGCGAGCTTAGGAGGTGATCATTGATGGCACTATGGAGTGATGCGTGCTAGTTGAACACCGTGTTTGATCATCCCGCTATTTTTATATAGTTTTGTAATAAAAAGATGCTCAATGATATGGGGAACAGTGGTTTAAATAACAGAAATTTATCGCACACCGTATGCTGCTTTGTTTTGTATCGAAAAAGGATTTAATGTATGCAGCCACACTATTTATTATGACCGGCGACATACTGCGACCAAATTATGACCGGCAAGATACGACGCTCAATAAGATCCTACAGTGTGCTTAGAACAACGCGATCGATAGCAAACGAAAGTAAACG
This sequence comes from Anopheles nili, assembly GCF_943737925.1. Lineage (NCBI taxonomy): Eukaryota > Metazoa > Arthropoda > Insecta > Diptera > Culicidae > Anopheles > Anopheles nili. The sequence continues at coordinate 74,916,536 of NC_071292.1, read as the reverse complement.
AGATGGGATGCTGAATATCATGCGCCGGAAAGATCGGCGATATGTACTGATAACATTTGGAGGGGAAATCCATTAAATTTACACGCAGCTGGTACACGCAACCTCTTCGACACGTGACCTTGTTGTCTTGTTACTAGCGAAATCAAATTTGACGATTTTGGCGTTCAAAATCCGACGCCGAATCGATACCGCTTAGCGACGAGAGCCACGTGAGCTTGATTTTTGTGCATTTGTTGCACCTTGGCCCGCGTTTCGCATGATGGAAAACTATCGGATTGACGGGTTCGTGTGCCTTTTGTGGGGGATTTGGAAAGGTTTTGTTGAGCTTAACCCCTTCACAGTTTTTGCATTGGGGCACATTGAGCGTGCATCTATTGATTTGCCCGAGCAGTGCTCGGCCAGTTTTGATTAAACTTTATTCTTCCTCATTTGCCTTGTGCACTGTTATTTCTTATGGGTATGCATAGATTCTTCAAGAATATATGTCTTGCGATTTTTTACTTTTATGTTTAAATCGTAAAATGTTTATAAATTACTTAAATATTTTGATGGAAGGAAATGTCCATCAGCCATGGACTATGCAAAATTATAGAATCAAAATGAATGAATTATGTATTTATGAACTAGAAATTTAGTTTTGAGAACAATACCGCCAGGTCGTCATTAAAATATAAAAAAAATTGAACTTTTTGGCTCAAGTAACGAGAGTGCAAATTTGTTGTTCGTGCAGAAGCAACGGTAAAAAGCTACGCAAAGAAACTAAATATTATTATTAGACTGTGAATAGAGTTCCTTGCACTAGGCAACAGAAAACTACGATGAAATTTAAATTATGTTATAACTAAAAAAAGAAATAATTGATATATTGATAAAACAATCAAGCAGTTTTTAATTAATTTTCAGAAACACTGAGCCAATTATCATTTTTTAGCAAAAAATCTCAACTAAAAAGAATAAAAACCTTTAATTTTATGAATTTTAGAGCACGTTTTTTCCAAACCACAAATAAAACAGGATTGCAATTTTTTGACCTTTTTTTTAAAATTGAAGGACTGTGAAAGGGTTAATGCATACGCCCTTGAACTAACATGATGATCTCTTACTTTACACCCCGCTTTTACACCCTGACAAGCGACTATAAAGTGCAAATCGTTAAGAATTAACCCAAAATCGATCAGAAACGCGCCAATTAAACTCCTCATTTTATGAGAAAGGCAAGCGTGTCTGTAACTCCCAAGCCGTATTTTATAAATGGAACGTTTCTGCATCATAAAGGCGCGAATTAAAGCCAAGCTAGCTTCTTCGTTTTTTACATCGATTAAGCAACCACTGCCCAGGAAAACCTCCAGCTGACCTCCACGCCCTGTAGTTTATTAATGGGCAGCTACGTACGCCCTACAGGCACGGCTCTCTCTCACGCTGCCTAAAGGACACCTACCACCATTCGCTAGGTCCGTGTCGTTGGCCTCGATCACTAGGCACTCTGCCCGCCACTTGGACGCGGCATAGCCCGGGATCTGGAACTCGCCATCCTTGGCCGGGACCTTTGTCTTCGGTTCCGTCTGGTTGCAGATGATGGTGAAGTTCGCCTTTCCGAGGTACGGTGTCATGTGGATGAGGCAATCACTGGCGAAGACGAGCCGGGACACCGCGTACCGCCGGCACAACTCAATCACCCGTGCCGTCCCGTCCACATTCACACGCTGCAACTCGGCGTAATTGGGCGGGAAGTCGAAGTTCACATACGCGGCCAGATGAAACACGCAATCGACGTCCTCGAATGCGTGCTCGAGTCCTGCCGCCGTGTCGCAGATGTCGCCAACGAACGAGACCACTTTCTTGCTCTCGGTGTGACCTTGAGTTTGGGAAGTGAAAAGTGAAGTGAATTAAGCGCAACAACGTACAGGAACTGGGGCGAAATTGCCGCGTATACTTACCGAGTCGGTTCTCGTAGGGGTTAAGGTCGACTACTCGTATCTCGCGCACCTTGCTGTCTCGTTCCTGCAGCAGCCTGATCAAGTGTTGTCCGTAGAACCCGGATCCACCTGCGAAAGAAATCGTGGAAAAAGAAACAACGTCAAGCTTAAAAAGGTTATTAAATAAGGACGCGAATCGATGGCCTTCGATGGCTGGGTGAAATGTAATTAAAATCCGCTCGATTAACTCACTCGGTTGGCGAAAAATAGTACAATTTACACTCAAGGTTTCTCCAAGGATTCTTAGTGAGCCAATCCCGGAGGAAAGACTCATCGATGGCCTAAATTTAGGTGCATAAAATTCATTGACCGGCAGCTCAACTGTCACCGTGTCTGGAGAGTCCTTCTGCGGGGGGGCAACGGCGGTGAAACCATGGCGGCCAAAATAACTATAATAATGCCCAGCAAACAAACGGCAACGGGGTCAGCAAACTCGCATCCTATTCCGGAATTGGGGTCGAGGAAACGTGGCGAACGGGAACGCTGCATTCTGGTGGCCGGAAAAAGGGCCATCCAGGCAGGCCGGAGGAAAATTTTGTCTAGCAACAAACGCCGAACGTCCAAACGAGGCTTGTTTGTCGTCGGTAAACACTTTTGAATGTATGACGCAGTACGATGTCCGTCTCGAATTTCCGCGGTAAAAGGGGAGGACAGCGAATTGAATACGTTTGGAAATAAAAACGTTTTCTCGCACGCAGAACCACGGGTTGGGAGCACGAGGAAAGGGTGAACATAGTAGAAAACAGAAACAATCGAAGTCGTCAAAGTTTAAGAGACACAAAACACTGTGTTAGAAACAAAACACTCTGTTAAACAAAACAATTAATTATAAATGACCGGATATTTCTACAAAACTGCGAAATTTTACAGGCAGTATGACCAACACTTCCAATTTTTGTATCATTTGATTAGTTATAATGAAAAGAAATGCTCATAAAACTGATTTAAAACAGTTACTCCCGGATTTAAAACTGTTCGTGTATCATCTATTAGTATATAAAAACCACCTCATGTGCCAATATTTGAAGCACTAACGCATATCCTAACCTCCAAAAGCCTCGAAAAGCGATTAAAACGATCGAAACCCACAAAGTACTAGCTCGCGTTGGCCCCTATAGTGATGTAAATTCACACTGGTGGCACCATTTTCTCAACCCACTCTGACTGATCGAGGTCCTCACTCTCGCGCACCACTCTAAACCACCATCCCACCAGATGCTGATGAAATATGATGCTCGCGAGCCGTTGTGACAGTATGGAGGGTGTCCGATGGAGCATACTCGCAAACCCAAACCATGCCAACCATCCTGTGCGATTGAAATTGCGTCCCGACCGAGAGATCCTCCACGACGCAGCACACCAGGACGTTGGTATGGTCCCATTTCGACAGGATGTAAATTTTTTACATCAATCACTTCCACCCAGCTGCCAATGGAGCATCCAGCAGCAGCAGAAGCAGCAGCACGGGAGAGCGGAGCCCGATGGTGCGATCAAATAAATCAACTCCTTTCTTAATGCACCGACGAGAAGCTGCCGCACGTGGATGGTTGATGTTGGGCGTTGGAGGAACACGGGCTGTTTGCACGGGCGATTGCGCTGAATTTGCGCGAATTAAAATGGAAAACCACCCGTCCGTTATCGTGGAATGCCGTGTGAAAAGCTGCATGAAAGACGATCCACTTGCCACGTGTTTGCGATGGCAAAAAATAAGGAAAACCTGTGCGACTCCCTACCGCAAATAGTGGAAAATCAAACGAAAGTGTCACTCGAGGGAAAGCTGCGAAAGAAAACTCCCGATTTCGAGGATGTAATCGGCGCCAAAGCTCGGCCGATTCATGCTGTTAAAACTGACAGACAGATCGATAAAGAGGTTCCATTCGTTTGATTCGCGATCAAAATTTGGTTCTCGGTGCTCAGCGATTAAATTAATATGAAATTAATTTAATGCACCTTTAACAACAGCAGAGAAAGCGCACAGTTAAAACTCTACACGAGCTAAATGGAAACTGCAATAAATACACACACACACACACAAAAAGAGTCTGCTCTCGTTTCTCCACTGCCAAAAACCCCCACGCGAGTTAAACAGCTCCTTGTGCAAACATTATGCTTGATGGTTCATTGAGTTTCGAAACGAATCCAGCCGCCGTTCTGACTTAATTAAGCCGTGAGTGTGAATTCTGCCGCCGCCGTAAAATGCACTGCGCCGTGTGTGTGCACTAATAAATGGCAATACGGCACTAATAAATGCGATACTATTGGCAAACAGACATTGATTGCGAAAGCGCATCCGGAGATGCGAACGCTCTTCCGCCTAACTTTCCCTCGAGCGGGGTTTTTCCATTTCCCCGTTTTTCCCGTGCCCGACCAGAACAAACAGAGCGAGCCCGTTTGGACCGACTGCATCGGTATCGGATTCTCGGCAAAAACGGCCACGAAAATGGACGCGAGCGCGAGATTTACAGAGGCGGCGCATCAAACCGGCAATGTACACAAACACCGCCACGAGGGTGTGAAAATGCGCTCCCTGCGATGGGAAAATGGAAGGGCGGAAAAGTAGGGTTGGTCGCGATGATGGTCGTCCTTTTTGACCCCTTCAGAGCGAGCCCGCGGACCACGGAATCGAAAGGACGCAAGCCGACAGCATCGTGCCAATATTACAGATTCATTATGTTGATAGAATCATCATCGTCGTTTTGATTTTGTATTTACACATAATTTGAATTTTAAATAAAACGTACCAGCGTGAAGCACGGTTTTGGTGCCGCTGGCAGTTCTGGGCTGGTGTTGGTGTGCCTTGTTCCGGTGGAAATCTGTCAACTCGAGCCATGCGACCTCGGAACGCAAAGGCTAGGATGAAAATTGCGTGATCCCGTTTGGTCCCGGTTCTGACTTCACCCGTTGGGAATGATCTTTAAGCCCGTGTACGGAGAGATTCAATGTCCCATTCTCGAGTGCGGCGAGTACGATGGAACGACTCCGCGTGGATTGGAATCAATATGCTAATTTCGCTCATTTCCTGTCGGCGGTCGAGAGGTAATGCGCCCGAAATCGTATTGTTTTTCCACTGATCCAACCGTTCAACTGCGCTTCGATAGGAACGCTGAAACGCTGCTGGTTTATCGAGGAGATGTTGTGAATGGAAATTTGCAAGCAACATCTAGGTGACTTGGAGAAAAGTATGTGTCATTCGCTTTCGAGCCTAGGGTGGACGAATTAGTGAGCCCATGAATCCATCCAATGCACTGTTCAAAGTGAGACTGCAGATTATTTATATGCATTCAAAAAGCCCCAAACGTTCACACTCAAAAGCTTATTAATAAATGAAATAAGGCAAGAGGGAATAACCACATCACACTTTGACATCTTTTACAAAAACAAAAACTAGAATCAATGCTCACTTGCAACGTGTGCGCGTATCTACAAAAAAACCCTCACTAATGGTGGCAAAAATGTGGAAAATCGCTTCACCATACATTTATCAACCCCAAGGCGCTCCGGCGGGGTGTGACAGATCCTTAATCCCTTCCCGGAAGGCGCTCACTAATCGATTTTCGGCGCAATATTCTGGCAAAATTCAATATCACGCCACCCAACCAGGAAAATGCAAATTTTCCATCACCCTCTAGCCCTCGTTCAAGAGCACCTTCGATGGCATTTGGCATAAAAGCAACAACAATCGCAAATCCCACCCTTTTCCACCTCAGTTTTCTCCCCTCAGCGCGAACATCCTCCGCGACGGAATGTTTTGTTTACCTTCGCGAGAGAGGATTTTCGCTGAATATTGAATTCCAGCTAAACGATGGCTCTGGAACTCGCGTACCCGCTTGAAAGGCGGGCAGTTGGCAAGTCAATCGAAAACCCCAAACGTGGATTGCGCAACGGGAGAAATCGGGAATCGGAATTAAAGGACACACAGTGAAGGATGCGAGGATGCGTTCACGCAAAGATGGAATATTGTAGAGGCCCTCCTGCTTGACGGTTGAGCGCTCAGAAAAGCTACCAGGGCTTTCCGGGAAAGCTGTGCTCATTCTTAAGCGTACGTTGCAAACGATCCACCTTTTGTATACACCCAGCGGGTGTAAGAAGAAGAAAAATACGGCCACTGAAGGAAGAGGAGTGCACTTTTTTTCCTGGGACGCCCAAAATGAGTGATGAATGCCACCGAACGACACCTGGTGTACGCATGTAGGAGGGTTAAAAAATGGAACAACGCCACCCCCGTCCCTGGTATGTGCGAGTGTGTGTGTGTGGATTTGGGGTGAAAAATTAGGAATTTCGTTATTAAATTTCTTCCCAGTCACGTTCCCGACTTATCAGATTTGTTCGACGACGGGGACGACGTCGTCTTCGGCTGACACGAGGAGGTGTTAAGTGTTGCCACGTGATGGCATTTCTTTTTTTGTTACCTCAGTGAGATATGGAACCGAAACGATGGTCGAATCGAGGCAACCGAAAAGCTGGTGGGAAGAACAAGACGGCGTAAATTTATCGATGCTGAAAATCAAACCACAACTCAGCGAAAAATGCGCCTTGCCAGCCGAATTGCGAACCTGATCGAATAAATAATCCATCAATCATGCACGGCCGGGGCATGTATGCGTTGTTGTATCAACGGCATCGCTAAATGGATTATAAATCCCCTCACCAAGGGATCGCTTGTATTTTCTTAGTAAGAATTTAAGCACTCCATTCAAACAAAGCACCGAAAAGCCAGACAACATATTAGTCTTTTGGAGTTTTGAGTGAAATAACGCGCCAAAGCCAGCAGAAACACAACATACGTTACATCACCGTCATCGTGCGAGTGATTGATTTTTAGTAATTAACTAACGCCTCGCGTCCTCGGACGGTTGGATTTGCATAGTAACTTTCGGGTCTTTCTGCCGACGTCTGCCATTCCGCGGGCCACGCCAACACCTGCGCGTTGGGCATTCGCGTTTACGCAAGCGGTCGCAATCGACCACGCGGAGCCCACCGAATAATTTCGTCTTCGAAAGCAGCTTTTTTTAGTTTGTGGCATTTTGGGAAATAAAACGCCAAATCCGCGCCCCTGCTTCGGCCACGGTTGAGTTTCGTAAACCCTCTCTTCTACCCTCACCATCCTCTTAGTCACCACAAGTTGTGTTGATTTAGTAACAGCGTTTTCACAAAACGCTCGTCCTAAGACGGGCGCGTTTTCAGGCCAATCGCTGGACCGGTTCGAACGACGAAACAGTTTCCTACCTCCGTCCTCTTCTTCCATCTTCCCTTGCCCACCGTGGATCGCCATCAAATCCAAATACGACGACTCGCGGTTCGAAGATCATTCACCACCGGAGAAGAAAACGGCCCAAAAACTTGCCGCGGGTGGCTATTTGTTGCGTGGACCGGGTGGCGATAAAGCCGGATGGTGGCCCCATTGGGGCGAAAGGGACACGCAAACGGGCTCCACAAAACAAAGCGAAAAAAATTAAAACAAAAGAAACGACAGAGAGAGAGAGAGAGAGATAGAGTGAGAGAATTGGCCTCCCTGCTCAAAAAGCCCATCGGAGATTGTCTTTCGTCCGAATGGCGGTGACGCGTGTTGGGAAATTTTTACAAAACCTTCTCACCGTGGAGGCCGCGGTGATAGTAATCCGTTGCCCTCGCCTCCCTTCTACCCGCCCGACCAACCAGACTTCTGCCCCGATGATGTGAAGCGTTTTATTTTATTTTTGTTTCCAATTTCGTCCAAGCGCCGATCGCCTGCGAATGGAAGATGTCTTCGTCACCTTCACGCTCCAGCAGAGACGCCCTTCGGATACGTGAGAAAGCAACAAAACAGTCGAAAATGAATCCCGCCAAGGTCACGCCTGATGATCCCTTAGCACTCCCCCGAGGGTTGCACCCGTCCAACCGAAACCTGAGACATTAAACTGTGACGGCGCGTAGAGACTTCGATAGCCTGCGATGGCTTTGCTTTCGCCTTCCTCGCAAGATCCATTAATCATGCACCTAAAAGAGCCCTGCTTTGGTGGTTGGAACGCACCGTTTGCGTAATATAGCCGAAAAATCCATTCAAATCGAACCGACCAACGTTTGATCAGTGGTGTTACGTACCTGTCACTAGCACTACTTCTTTCTTATCCATTTTGCCGTCCACGAGGTTCCTTTTTGACTCCTTTTTGCTTTCAATTTGCAACCCCACGGAATGAGGGTGTCTCGGCTCTTTTTACACACACATACACACACTCCAAACTACCACACCAGACCGTTTAAAGCTTCAGCTGATAAAGTAAACGGCAGCTCACATAACACGCCCGGGATTCAGAGCAGCAGCGAGGATAACGAAGCAGGGGCTACGAACAGGATTACATCACATGCACGTGCGTACACCCACACACACTATCAAACACTGGGCGCGAGGATCACGATCAGGGATGAGAGCATGGTCGCGAATTGGCGGCTTCCTTTGGATGGGTTTGGGTTATCTGGCTTTTCAATTTTTCACTCAACACCCGCACGTTTCCTTGTTTGCGCAACACGCGATAATTTCTGCCAACGCAGGCGAAAGGAAAATCGTCACAACCACTCCGCCACTGTGTGTTCCACCGATCACACCAAAATTGGGTACCGTTTGTGCTGCGCTCGATAAAAAAGCTCCCAGCACGTCCAAACCACGGGCCGATCGCCGGTCAACTGATCCGTCCCATTCCTGGTCAGCCGCACGATCGCGATATTTTTCCAACATGTCTCCTTTTGTTACCGAATGCGAGATATCGCTCCAGCACCGCGTGGTATCATCACTCGCGTTTCTGCTCGTGGGGCCAACCGAAAGGGTGCAGTCGTGATCACTGTCTCACTTTCACGCGCTCACTCACTGGAGGCTGGCTCCACCGGAATGTGCGTGGCTATGTGGCGTAGTGTCGGTGACGGTTATCACCCCGATGGGGGTGAAGAAATGTAGGGCTTTTGTTGCAGGCACAGTTTCACTTTTTGGGCTCTGACCGAAATCGGGATCACCCGATGGTGCCCACGTGGTCCAGAGGGTGAGTTTGGAGGCGGAAAGCTGGCTACCGGGGGTTGACGATAATTATGCAACCGTGTGCTTCTCGAAATCGGTGGCCATGGCTGCGAAACGAGCACCGTACGATCGGAAGTAGGATGGGGTGAATTTCGGTCAGCTTTTGTTTGTTTCGATACATTTTTCTTAATGGATTTCCATCGCGCTTTCTCATTCGCTCTCTCTCTCTCAATCTCTCTTTTCCTCGATTTATTGGCCTCTGAAGGCGGATGTGTTCTGTTGCAATGATTTACCCAAACGAGGGGCTCTTTTTTTCCTCCCATTTACTATTCCGAAGATCGATTTTGGAGGCAGAAAAGAAACATTCCGATGGCTCGCGGGAATGTGATTGAAAAATGATAGGTTGCAGTCGTGCGGAAGCTGCAAGGTGAAATCTAATTTATCAAAACCGAAAACGCTAGCAAGCTCGAGAAAAATTATCGAAAATTACTGCACTACTTAAAACTGAACGATTCATTTATATGCTGCTTTCGATGCAAACTGCATATCTTAACTGTTAATTATCGAGTTTTATTATATGATCCAAGCGCTTGTTTGCAACTGTTTTATAGCTGTTGGAAAATTGGGAAGTTTTGCAATTTATTGTTCTTTCTCTTTATTGTAATTGATAGACGAAACGACGATCATAGAAAGAAATGCAGTAATTTTAGTCTAATCAATATAAATTTCAAATTCACTCAACCGTCAACCGTCATACGAGAGGTGGGAATGTTTTAACTATTATCGACAAATTTACCGATAAATTATCACAGGTAATTACAATTAAAGCCAGCGAAACGTCGAGAGAAATTACTGCATTTGCCTACAGTACATTAGTTACAGCTTCCAAATCCGATCATCGATAGTAACCATTCCATCCCGTTTCCATAGCAATTCCACACACAGAAAACTTATTTTTTACATGTTTTGTGTATATTTCCCCGAAGTTGAACTACCCGTTGTGATATGTTGTGATGAGTCACTGCCTTTCACGGGGACGTGTAATCAAATTATCACTCTCCGCATAGGACGCACACACCACTCTCCCACATGGTTTCCAAAAATTGCATAAGATTTAACGAGGTAACTTGCTCGCGTTGGGTGGAACGAAAACTGTTCGTCTGGCAGCCACCAAAACCAATATAAGCGCAGTTTTATGCTGTTTTAATGAGCTTTATTTAAAGCTCACGCGAAAACTGCTGCTTTTATTGTTGGAAAATGGCCAATTCATGGCACAGCGTCAGTCGCTTTAACTACAGCTGCATTACTTCCCATCAGCAAAAGAGAAAAATCCCTACTGCTTTTGGCACCGGCAGAAGGTCAACCTATTCAACTGGACCCGGGCCGGTCGGTGTTAATTACCGTATACTAACACTCGGTGGGCGGTACTCGCGAAAAACTATTGATTGAGCCCCATTCATAACGGTGCAATTAGCATGCTTACGTTTTTGGTATAATTTCACCTTCCTCTCACTAAACGGTCCAGTTAATCACACGCTCTCCCGACCGATTTCGAGTTTCAATCGATGTACCGTTTATTAACAACCACGATTGAACCAATGCACATTTGCATCTGGGAGGTTAGCCCTCATCACAACCATATCATACGTCCGGCGGATAGGGCTAGGGAAAGGCTGGGAAACTTTATTATGGGAATAAATCACCGCCCGATGCACCCAGGTCCTGTTAGGTTGCTCCTGCCATTCTAATATCGAACTCACCTCTCGTGACAGCGGAGATTTGCGCAAATTTGCACTCACACACACTCACACGTCACTCTCGTTATGCATAAATCGGACTGCAGCAAAATTGATTTATTTTCCAAATTTTTGAATGCCAATAATTTTCGTCCTGCATCACCCTCAAGCTGTGCCGGAAGCGGCAGAAAAGGTGCTACCGATCAGAACATACCGTACAACATAAGCATAGACTGCGTGGTCAGAGGGTATGGGAAGGGAACGAGTAGAACTGCGAAGGTGCAGCGCTTCTATGGACTCAATCAGCCTCGACCCAATCGGGCATGTTAATGCTGACAATAATTTTCCGAATGAAATCAATTAACACTAATTTTAATTAATTTTATCATATTTCATCGTAATTATTTACGCCCAAACGCGAGCTCAGGGCTGCTACTGTCGGCGGCGATTTACTTTTTTATGCCGCTTATATCAGCTATTCTACTGCCCTTCCATTATCCTGATTTCCTTTCGGCTTTCATATTTTATTGTGAAAATTTTGCACTGCATTTTCACCACTACTCTAACGGATAGAATCCACCTCCCTTTCGAGACCACTCCCCAATACGGCTTCGAGGGGTTTTTGTCGGATGATGCTGCTCATTTTTAGATTTGTTTTATCACCTGGATTCACTCGGATGGGTGCATCCATTTATGTGCAATGCATTCGAACGTCCCAGGTTCGGTAAAAGAGGACATTAGTATTGATTGCCGAGCAATATCGATAGAGCAATCGGTCAGATGCAAATGGTAAACGCTAAAAAATGAGGATAATAAAGCTCCCTAGCGTTTTTGAATATTTGACCGAGGCTGCGATTGATATCGAGAAGGAGATATGAAGCGATGATCTGTACATCACCACCTGATATCCTTAACAAGATCACTTCCTGAGCACTCATGCATCATTCCCAGATAGCATGATAATTGGTTGCTCAAGTTACCTGCGAAATTGTCCCTAGAAGGACATTTCGTATGCCGAATATGGCTCCGAAGGTCATTGCTTTTTCAAGCGTTTGAAAGCCCTTTCGTATGTAAAGGTCTTTCTCTAGTTGATCCACTACAACTGCAACCGGTAATACATGTCTCGTTTGTCACCGGAATTATCACGAAAGGCTGATATCAAACATGCCCCCCTCCCCCCCTACGAGCTTCTCTTTCCGAGAAAATGTCAGTTCTTTTTTATTAATTCTGGTGCACCTGTTTTAATTACACTTTAATTATCGCACCGATTAAGTCCTCGCACGGGCTTTGGTTCGACCAATTTTCCGATGTTCTCACCCGAGCCGGGAATTGTGTTCGGTTACTGTGGTTGTGCCAACACCGCGGCTGGGCCCGGTTTGGTCGTCGGAACTCCTGAAAGGTTTTCCTTCCTGATTTTTGTGGCCATGTATATGACCATCCGGTTATCCGAGTCGACGTTGCCCACTGCTCCTGTTCTTCTTTCCCTCATTCTTGCTTACATGGCCAGCGTTTTTCCAGCCCTCCTCCATCCTTGGGTACCATGATCGAGGTCCAATGTCGAACACGCACCACACAAACGCGCGCTGGTGTGGTTTTCTTTTTCTGTTTTATCAATCCCCACCAGCCCAACGGCTGGCAGCTGGCCAACATCATTATTATTATAATTACACGCCGATTTCACGGGTGTATCTTTAAAATTACATTCAATCTGTGTTTCGCAAAGCAAAGCTCATATTGCATCCCGAAAAACAACCCAAAAGAGAGAGAGAGAGACAGAGAGAGAGAGAGTGAGAAAGAGAGAAAAACATGGAGGGTCACCAAAGAAAAACTCCATTTGCAGACCCGTATTCTGGCTGAGTTTATCTTTACACATTTACGCGTGTGTGCCTCTTTGAAATCATATGAGATTAAAGCCCTCCGTTGCAATCATCGGCACCCGTTGAGTGCGTTTTTTTCTTGCTCACTGATTACTGCAGCTGATCGCCCTTGATTCTTTGTGTAATGATTGCTGTTGTAACGGTAATTGGTATCCAATTATTGATTAAATTATTTAAAATCACAAAGAAGCCAAGAGATCCGCGATATGTAAATTTGCTCATTCCCAGTCGGACCATTGTCTTTCAAGACCAAGCCTATTCCTATATGGCAACCGCAAATTCACAATCAATCAGCGTGACCTCTTGTTTTTACCCATCAAACTGCACCAGTGGAAATAGAGATGGGCTACCAAGGAGTGTGGTATAACTTTCACCCCGCTCAAACGAGGTCTTATCATCCAATCCAAACGCGAAAGTGATAAACAAGCCGTCAGCCAGCCACCGTAATAATACTATTTGATGATTGGGCTCTTTGGGGCGTGCGGAAAAAATGTGTATATATCGCATGCCAATGCCGTTTTGATGAACGAACCCCACGAAATTGAGGCAACATCGAACAGAGGAGAAAAAAAAAGCACCCCAACAGACATCTCAAATGGTACGCAATAAAAAATGAAAACGATGCAGTCTTTGCCGACGCGTTCGAGCTCCCGAAATCGTCTCAACCGGCACCGGCCATGTAATTTCGTTTGATCGATCAACCTTTGCGCGGATTCCAACGTCAAGAAGCAACAGTAACAGAAGACGAAATAAAATGAACAGCCGTACCATTATCGTTTCCCTGTTATTATTTCAGTTAATTATTATTGTTGTTATCATCAATGCTAATATTGCTGTGGATAACCGGATGTTCCTGTTCCGCTTTTACAATTACACCACCCCTTTACCCGCCTGCATCGAATGTTGTGTCTTATATGATAGAAAATGGTTGTTTGCTTCAATAGTTAACCAATAGATACGCATGATTAGTTTCTTTTTAGAGTGTTATCATTACCGCTTTATAGAGGCTCTTATTGAACTGATTGGCCTCATCGATAAGATCCTCTCAACGTTTACGTGAAAAACGCACCCGAAAAAATGATAGGTCACGTGCGAAGGTGCGTGGCTTTTCCAGTGCCCAAACAATAGGGAATGTGTACACACCCTTAGACATACGCATATTTACATTCGCACAAAACATATCAATTTCAACAGGGCATTTTTGTTTGTTTTGTAATCCTGCTACCAACTCATAGAATTTTGTTATCAATTAGCTATTATTGTCCTTACAAATCGCGCCAGATTCGCGATGCTGGGCTATTGGAAAAGGGTACGTGGAACAGAAAAATGCCACCTACCTTGATGTTTATTGCTATATACGAGGAAACCTACTAGGATGTGGATCTGCACTCGTGATCAAAAGAGGTTTTGCCAATAGTTTTCCTTGCGACATCGAAACACCTGCAATATTGGACAATAATTTAATGATGCCCATATGTGGGGTTTGGTTTGTTATCTGCTCGCATGATTATCAGTTAGACTTTCAACTGTGTTATCTGGGTTTAGTATAGTAGAATTCACTCGTTTGCTTAGTTTACCATTAATCCACCGATTTGATTATTACTGCATGCGTTTCACTTCAATCTACTGTTAATGTGCTGGATAGGTTCCATTATACATCCGCTCTGGGGCGGTTTATTTCATAATTTCGGAAACAATGGGGAAGGTGTTTCTTTTCCGTGATTTTTTTTTAATTTCTCATACGCTAGATAATATATTGAACGCATTATGCGTTCTCTATTTTGTTTAACGAATGTAAAACTAATGCAATAAATGTGCATGGTCGAACAATACCACTAACACTACGCATTGGAACACGCTAACGCAATTGACTTTGAACCGTTTTTCCACGCAATTTGTTTAAAACATGACGGCGTTACGATCGCTAAAACGAACTTGGTTTCAGTTCTGCGCATCGCTTACGTTCCTAAGTAGAGTATTAATATTGAGATCATTTTGTATGCCAGAGGTAGGCACGTTTTGTCGCTTAGAGTAAATAAAGTAGCATATATGTTATTGTTAGAAATCAAACTAAATACACAAAAGACGTTTGTTACTACTATAGAAGATAATAAAAGAATAAGACAGTAAAAAAATCAAACGAAACATAACTCACCATTACCGAGTCGTCAAGGAAAGTAAAATTTATTCACGTAATCGAAGATACAACTAAAATCCGGATTCATTATTCTCATTCGCCGATCAGAAACATGTAGAACATCACATTCAGCATTTGGATAAATGGAAACATAATGTAAATGCTACGCTATAAATATAAAAACAAAATTTCTAAATACATCCAACAAACATTATGCCATCCATTGCAAGTCACAATTGACCGAAATGACAAAAAAACGACACCAAAAACGTTACCTTGGAACTAAAACATGAATACGACTCTCCATCATTCGTCTTCCAGGCTTACAATTAATGACTGAAAACGGTTTGCAGAAGTTTCTAATGCCGGTACTAACTAGCTAATTGTTACCACACAACGATTTTATCGAAAAAGCAAAACATGAAGCAATATCCTTGACAGTTGATCATTGCATGTTTTTTTCCGGTCTTCTTTTAAATTGTTCTACATTATCCTTCGAGATTCAGCTAGTCCAACGACAGAAACATCAGTCAATCGGTGTGCATAAATATGCACCGTTTGGGGCAGGCATTTCTTCTTGCATGAAATAGCGCATTTTTCTTGGGTGGCTTTTGGCTTTATCACATATTAAGTGTATATTATATCGATTGCCAATCATTGATCTCGCTTCTGGGCCTGATATCCAGA
Source organism: Anopheles nili (assembly GCF_943737925.1). Lineage (NCBI taxonomy): Eukaryota > Metazoa > Arthropoda > Insecta > Diptera > Culicidae > Anopheles > Anopheles nili. The sequence continues at coordinate 74,901,138 of NC_071292.1, read as the reverse complement.
TGTGAGACGCTACTTTTCTAAATTTGGCATGCTAATTCTACGCTGGTTTGGCTTGCTTATGTTTGTCAATTTTCATTCATCAATTATTTCTTTTTTTAAGTACAGTTTTGTTGATTTATGGTTTTTGTTTTTGTCATGAACCATTCAGTATTCATTCGAAGCCAAGTTACAAGCCGTCCGAAACCAATCACGAAGTTACACACATTTTCCCTATCGGACACGCGCAATTTTTATGATTCGCTCTACTACAAGCCCTTCACAATCATGGCACAAGGTATAAAAAAGGGAAAATATATAGTGAGAGCCGGTAGTTCTACGATGCCGCCTCAACGAGGTTTATACAATTTTTTTTTTTCAATTTCTTAGCCTAATGCAATAACAACAGTAGCGTTTGATCATAACAAACATCAAGTATACGCATCAACAAACGATCGCAGAAAGGGGGAAATTTCCGCGAATCTAAGAAGAACTACCCAAACTGCCACGTACAAGAAATTCACATCGATACAGCCGACGGATCCATCCATCCAGATTCAGTGTATCTCCCGCCCTGTGCATGAAGAGTTTCCGGCAACCATGAACAAGACCGACGGGACGGTTAGAACGCCTACGATGGGCACGACAGCATTCGGCAGCATGGTGTGCAACCGCTGGATGAATGGATCCGGCATCAGTACGACAATGCCGATGGTGAACGAGAACCAACGGTGAAGTCCTTATATTGCGAGAATACTGATATCTGGAAAAAGCAAACAGAACACATTGAGGGTTAAACGAATCAGCCTTACGCGAAACTATTGATTAGCAGGGGTACCATATATATCTATATTATTCACACAAGTTTAGAGAAAAGTAATAAAAAATCAATATGATTCATTCCATTAAAAAGGATTTGAACGGAATACCTTGCTACCGATACGCGTAAATCGTTTTGATAACGTCCACAGTCGCACATGTCATTTCACGCCATAAGCTTATCTGACCCAATATGCATTCTTATCGTACATACAATCATACCAACAAAGGCCACATTGAAAAATCACAGCAAAACTACCATTTCCACTTGTATAGGGCGAGAAACGTCGTTCACGCAGAACAGCATCAATTGCAAAGCAATAAAAAAAATAAATCTCCCTACAATCTGGGATGCAAATCGATACAAGAACACGACCGCGTATACCTTCGCCTACTACGCCACTAGCCGAAAAGCGTTTCCTCCCGTGCAAATTGGTCTAATTGGCGTAGCATCACTTATTAGCGATGATGAGCGACCCGATTTCTCCCTCTTGTACGAATCTTCCCCCGGCGACAGCAGTTTTAGCTCACCTAAGCGTGAAATGAATGTTATGCGAACTGCTCTGACGCAAAAGTGGTCGCTTGCTTACCTTGTCCTTCAGCTGCTGGCAAAGTTGCAGTGCAACGGTGAACAACACCAGCACCTCGTTCAGCCACGGTACCGAGCACTCCGCCTGCCACGAGTCGAACTTCATAGTGCCCTGAAAATTCGTGAGCTGGTACGCGACGAAGATGAGTTTGTGACTCTGGATGTAGAAGCTGATCGCCAAATCCTCGGGCAGGTTCGGTGAGAGTGCCTTCATGTTGCGACTCTTCATCAGCTCATCGATGGGTTTTTTGCGCGGGACGACGAGTGATGTGCGGCCTCGCTGCAGCGCCCCGAGAATGTTCCCAAGTATATGCAGCACCTCGTCGGAGGTCTTGAAATGATACGCACTGTCCACGTTGTCGATGTGGTTGATCGCCTGCTGCAGGTGGTTTGCCGCGTCCTGCACTTGCTGTATCTTCCACGGGTAGTCCTGCGTGATGGTGGTACGCTGAATCTGCTGTTGCTGGCGCTGCACCTTGAAATTAATATCCTGCCAGGGAAACGAAGGCGCACGAAACGAAAATATAGTTCATGAGACTGGAAAAACTTCGACAGAAAATCACACGCCCAGTACTTACCGCATATGTAATGCTATCTCCCGTAAGCGTGACGATACACTTCAGCTGCTCCGGGGCGGTAGTGAGCACGAATTTGTCCTGCTTCTTGCCCTCGTTACCGTACAGCGGAACCGGAAACCGGTGGGCACATTCCACCAGGATGACGTGCAACTGCTTTAGCACCGAATGGACCTCCTCGTGTAGCACCCACTCGAATTCCACCTGCTGTGACGATTACGGCGGGCACAAGAAGTCAACGGAAAACCGAACGGACACAAAACGCAGCGGGTGTGCGGAGAAAAAAAAATCCAAACACCGGTCAGTTGTACATCGATTTTCAATTACATCCACGCTATCCTGTAGTGCTACGTCCTCGCCTATCCCGCATAGAAACGCTTGAGCTAGAACCTAGCCCGAAGCTCCAGTCCCACGGTCATCAAAACATTCCCAAATCGGAACCAGAGAATTGATAACCACACGCTGCCTGTTCGATGAATGACTAGCCACGAGTGCCAACAACCTTGTAGATAAATTTAGAACACTCGAGTATAGCCAGGCAGGCTGCTTTAGGGAGACGTGGCTTTGGAGCCGCTTGGAAACAGTCGGAGCTGCGAAGAACTAGCCCGCGTTCGAGGGAAGGCGTGGATCGATAATACCTCTGCGATGAGAACGACAATCTCCCCTCCCACCGGTGGATGATATTACTTCAATCACAGCGATTATGCATAATCACCGACACTAAACGGAATTATTGGCATATCATTGAGCAGCCCCCTTCAAGGTGACGCCTCCACCAAGACGGCGGAGCCGACAAAAACAATCACGCTCGGCTCAAATGGCAGCAAATACATTTACTCTTTGCATGCTGATAGTGGACCTCACCGAGTACCCTGACTGCGTATCTCGGCCGTCCGGCTGGGGGTATTCCCGAATGCTTACCAGATTAAGGGCTTCCTCCTTCTCGCAATCGGCCATCTTCTGTCCTAGTTTTCGCTGTGGTGGTGGTCGTCGGTTGTAAGGGCCACTGCTAACGGATCCAAAGCTGGTATTACTCTGCCGAATGCTGCTGCTACGATCAAACGCGCCTGCTGATCGACTACCAGCTGAAGCTCCCTTGGACGACCCGAACACGTTATCCAGATAACGCCACCGCTGGCCCGCTGCCGATGGGCTCGGAGAGGAATATACGGGGGTGGTGGCGGTGCTGCTTCCGGAACTGTCCGATGGGTCAAGCTGGTCCGAGAAGGTTACCTTCACTTTTTTCCCACCCTTCCGCCGGGAGTGTGGTTTGGTGAACCAGTTCGTTCCGCTGCTGTCTCGGTGGCAAAAACGACGTACGAGCAAACGATACAAAAACAAGCGGTTATGGATTAGTCCGATTAACGTTTAACGATTGCACTCCATGCTTTTCTTTGCCATTTGTAGTGCTTGAGCGAACAGTTTCACTTACAATTCTAATACACCACGGGAAAAGTTATTACAATTCACTTTTATACACGTAAAACAAAACGAGTGTTTCGTCCGCGGGATTGAGAAACATATCCAAACATTCGCGCACACACTCTCGTATACTCGAGTCCTGACAAACGTCAAATGTGTCAGCACGCTGTCGGAGCAAATTGATCCGAGGTTTTTAAAATATACTAATCTTAAGTGATTTTCAGCGCTCATATTTTTGATCCAACACCTTACATAATTTCAAATCAGCTAATAGTTGTAAATATGATGTATAAATAAAAAAAATTTAAATGTACAACCTGAGCTCGACCTCAAGATGTAGTGATGGGCATCCAAAGAGCAAATACTCCAATGCGTAATGTTGAGGGGTTGTGAGTTGAATAACCATTCGAAAATTATAATGTTATAAAATAAGTGCACAATATTATCACTTCACCTTAATTAGCATCATCTTTGAACATAATATATACATTTTGAATTCAGATTATAAATTTATACGCAAGGCACAAACTCATAGGCATAGAATCACTAAAATATCCATAAGGTGCTATTGCTGAAATAAAATATTCACACATGAATGAGCCACAATAAGTTTTGTTCATGACTGCTTCTAAATTCACTCCCAGGTGGCTTCCGAATTATCAACTCCATAGTTCGTTGACGTCTTATCAAAAAGCATCTTAAATTAGAGGGCTTACATAAATATCAATTTCCCGTCATATCTATTACACTATCTTTGATCTCCTCAGTTCAATAACGTGACTAGATAAATCAGTCGCAAAGCCTTGAATGTGATTACCGCCAAGAGTCTGCGTACATCATCTGACCCAAATGCATTACTCGAACGGTGAACCCTCATTTCCCGCTCTACACACCTTCAGGAATCAAAATCTAGTACAATGTCTTCATTAGATTACAATGGCCTTCAGCGGCACTTGAAATGGCTGAAAGTGAAAGTGTTCTCACGTTGCCCTGATCACTTATGACATCCGTTTCCATGCACTTACGAGTAATTGAACTGCCACAATCACAACAAGAATACTTACAAACGCAACATTTGGAGCTGTTTCCTGGAGCCGATATAAAGTCCTTAAGGTTCCGGTTCCTACTACTCAAGCGATTTTATATTTCGTGGCACACACTATTTGCAACCTGTCAGCCAAAATTCTACGACAAAATTAAAATAATGACTCTTCCTATCGGGGTCGTCTGCCACAGGTGCCCGCGTGATCAGCAGACCGTGCTTTTTCCTGTTATTTTTTTTTCGACGGCGCGAGACTCAAATATGGTTCGATAATTATCAAAACCAACAGTACGATAAACAACGGAACGCAGAACGTGAGCGCCGTGTCCGGAGATGTTACCAACGGTGACGTCCACTTCGACTGATTCGAAGTCCGCTTGGACAATATACGCGACAAAATGCTGGCAGAGCCTCCAATGCCAATATTCGAACGCCAATTGATTTGAACTACAAACGCTTCTACAACCTCGGGGTGTTTCTCGCGCCACCTCTACTGATTGACTAGTTTGTGCTTTCGTTTGATTTATTCCATACCCGTTTCGAGCCCGCGGCATCGTGGCGTTTCCCGGCAGATAGCAGGCGTCGTCTCCCAAGCGTCCAGGCTTACCGGCATCTTTATCATCAGCTGTGTTGACGACTATCTTCACCCTAGGGCTCGTTGATAAGCCGACACACGCTATCCGGCGACTCTCGGTTGGTTTGGTGGAGTTGATATTTTTGTGTTTTGTTGTTTTGTTCCCCCCACGTTCGAGCCCAGAATCAGCTGGACCATGTGATGGACATGCCCTGACGTGACCTTCGACGGGTGTCTTTCGCTGCGAGGCAAATCAGGTGACGGTGACGGGGCGGGACTTGCATGGAGTTAAGATGCATATGACGCATCGTCCGCGATGCATATGACGTTTGAGTTCGCTAACGAGGAATGGTTTTCAGACTCCACGTGGTGTGGTATTTTTTATTAACCTATCTCCACACCGGAAAAAACGGTTACGCCAATAATTAATTAAAATCACGTGCGAAACGAAACGTCATTTTCATATCAACACGAGCCGTAATAGCTACGTTACATTAGACTGCTGCCTCAACAAAATGGTGCCAATAAAGGGCCGTGATTAGAACTGGAAATATTCGATATGAATTTGACTCAAATAATTTGCATTAATTTGCATTATGCAAGCTACATTTTTCAACTGACAAGGATATGAATTTAGAAAGTCAAATCTGCTGGAAACGGCATATACCGGAATTTATAATCTTCAAATCTCGGCGTTGAGCAACATACAACACTTATCATACGTCAGCTAGCCATATAACTGATGCATTTATTTGCAGTAATCCCCATTGCCTATGAAAGCAAATGCGCAATTAAAACGTGAAACGCCCGGTCATTGCATTCATCAGAAATAATCTCCAATTTCAACAGATTTTCTTCACAACGTACGATATAAGAAGCACTTTCTTCGTCGGTTTCCTCTTCCACCACTACTCGTGACCACCGTCTTCGTCTCCCGCATCGAGAAACAACTTGTTGGATGTCATAAATTTAGCTGGAATTAACTTTTCTCTTTCTGTCGAAAGCACGGCACCACCGGAGCCGAACCAAGAGGATCGTTTCGCGCAGAAAACGGTCACGTCTTGATCGTGCTGGCGCCGTGGGCGGACGGAGTGGCAAAATTCACGCACGAGTTCAACCGCACGGTGACGCGATGATGTCAACTCGGGGTTGCGGGTTTTCCTTTGCTGCCGCCCACTCCGACGGTGACCTCAAAAATAGTAACTAATCCCCATGTCGCTGCAGTGCAAATGAGTGGCGATTGCATTTAAACGAATCGAGCATTCGAGTTTCAAAAAATTCGAATCGTAGGATTCAGGAAAACTTCAGATAACGTCATAAAAGCCCATAGCACCTCTGTGTCATTGTCTGCATCATCGGGAGGTATCCTAGCAACAGATGGCACCAGGCATCTCTTCACACTACCATTTGTGCAAACTCCCAGTTGTTACAGATCGTGCCCATTTTACGATCTGCTAATTGTGATGCACAATATTGCCAGCTGGCTAGACGGACGGAACAAAATTATGCCATTTATTACACGATACAATGAAATTACAGTCGAGTGGCCGTTTTGGCGATCGACCGAGTAGCTGGTTTTATCATTTCACGTTTACAGCGGTTTGCGGATGCTATTTTTATCAATACGCGTTCATTTTGGATCGTATTCGGTGTGTTTCGCAAAACATTGGAGAAAACCGCAAACAAAGCCATCATAATTTCATCGCATCGCATCGAAATGTACAATGAATGTTTCAAGATTACAAGATACGAATATCGGGAGATTTGCGATTCAAGCAAACGCTTAAGTCGTAAATTAATCCACTACCATTGTAGTATATCTGATTTTATTTTCGTTGGCTTTTTCATTTCCTCAATAATTCAACTTGTGATTTATGGTGAAAAAATACTCACTAAATGAGACAAAAGAGAACGTTTCAATGAACCGTTTTACCATTTCAAATGCCCAGCACAGATCCACAAGGGGTGATCCGATGCTCTCTATGGCAGATAGCCGTTCCCCTGGTGGCTTGTTATAATCACCAACGATAGGTTCCAATTCATGCATATGACAAACTGCCGCACGCGTTTAAAAAGTGATCCACTTCAACGTCACAGAAGACCTATGATACGCGCAGATGACTACTGGGGGCGATAGAAACCGCAGACGACGAAGATCACCGATCGCAACCCACATCCCAGCGTCAGTCAGTCTAATATGTTCACTCCGATCGCGAACGGAACGAAATGACACGCTACCTTCCTGGTCCGGGTTTCCACCATCCTCGGATGAGGACGATACGAAAATTATGAGTTTCCTCCAACGCACCATCAAGCAGGAGTAAAGGAAAAGCAGCACCATGGCAGTAATCATCATCATCTTCTGCCACCGAGAGCGGTCGTAGATGGGTGGTTCTTTTAAAAATAGCCACCCACTTCCAACGGCACATGATTTATGCGACTGGCAGCTTCCGAGAAACGATAAAGCGACCAGAGAAAGGTACGGTAGCAAGTCGGCCGGAACTTGCGTTGCCGATTTGTCCTCGACGGCACTGATTTGTGGTCCGATAGATTGATACATTGCAGCACTAGGCGCAGCTGATTGGGAGACGAAGCACGATACACCAAAACAGGCGCTCCTAATTATAGCCCAGACCGTTCGAAAGTTTACTCCACATGGGCGGGTTCTCGATCGACCAGCAAATTCTGCACCAAATGTCCTTCGCTGGCCGGATGACGAACAACCCCAACCGGCGGTTCTTTACCCACGGCAGGTGAAGATTGCCGCACCCAGTGCGGTTGATTTACACCGACACAGTGCTGCCAGCGCCTACTTCGACTTGGGGAATCTGGGAAACAAAACCTACCCACCAGGCAACGTGTCGGGACCTTAGGGGCCATAGATTACGACGTGTAATTGTGTGGTGGATAGCGATTGCTGTTGGGGCCTTTGGCCCACGACCTGTCCGGATTATAGGGGGCACGGACAATGTAAACGGCTCCGTCGGGACTCCTTGGGCATGACGGGAAAGTCCCGAACCGTCCCGTGTCGGATTGGATAACCAATAAATATTATGATTAACCGTAATGTACACAATGTAAATAAACGACTACGTGTCGCTGGGCTGGGTGGGTGGGTTCTTTCTTCTGATATGTGTGCTTTTTTTCTCAATCCCACATCACACCCACCCCTAGCACGATCCCATTCGTATCTTTCTCCATAGTTCCATAGTTGCTCCACGAGCCATTGCAGTCGCTTTCGAGTGTGGCTATTTTAGAAAACCGAACCACCGACCAGCACAATGAACCAAATAGCGCAGCCAAGTCCACTGCAAAGGGCTGTATCGCCACTGACCGTGTGTGGGTGTAGCAAGAACGTCCGCGATGAGCTACGCGGGGGAAGGTCACAAAGGAAAATCAAGACTCGCGCACAAATAATGAACGTGGAAAATGTGCTGCGACGGTTTGGCTAATTGTGGCAAGTTCGTGTTCCAGCGTGGGTTTGCAAACGAATGGTAGCCCGTGCTTGTTTGCACATGAACACCTGCCATCAATGTCAGGCCAGCGTCACCTGATCGTTATTTTTTTTGGAACCATGTCCTTTTCGAAGGGATGGGTGAGGAAAACTCCTGTACTTCTCAGTCACCTGCTTCCGGACACAATGAAGGCCTTTTCAACAGCGGTCTTTCAGAACGTCCACTGCACTGACCCAAATCGGTAGTAACCCAGTCCAGCGAAACAGCGATTGGCCAAGAGGTGCTATTTTTACACTCCACTTTCACCAACCTTGGCCCGAAGTGGAAAATTGCAAGCATCTTCCATTCGCGTCCCCATTCTGAAAACGACAGGAAATGCATAGGACAGTTCGTTATACTTGGGGAGGTTCACCATTACCTCTCGAATTTGAGATTCACGAAAACGAGTAACAAAATTTAACCCACCTTATAAATCTATCTTTTGGGGGGTTTTCCGGTTCAAAGGATCTTACCCACTGTCTCTTTTTTCTTTTGCCGTTGCCACGAGCAGCCAATTAAGTCAATCAACTATGACAACTCGCCATGGGAACCTTGAACAAATTAAACCGACCGAGCAGGCGTGTCCCTAACTGCTGGACGCACTTGCACTTGCAACTGTCACCTGCCAATCTTTCGCTCGCATCCTCCTTTGAGCATCTCTTCCTCAGCTCATGCAATGGTTGTGGGGAGATATGCATTCTCTCACTGCTCCATTCTTTGCCATGCGAAAAGCACTAAAGCCAGTAGTAATCAGCAATTTGTCGTGATTGATGATAATCGTACATTTCAGTGGTCGTCGTGATGCGCACTATAAACTGGCCGGGACCTACCACACAATTAATCCTGCCGACAACTCTCGCCGGCGGGTTTTGTGTACATTCACCCTAACACATGAAAGGTGCTCGACCTAACCGGTCTAAACTGCAGTAATTCGTCGGTCTCTAGATCCATAAAAATGAAAAATAACTCCCACCGTCTAGCGTTTTGCTTCTTTGCGGTGGAAAGCAAATAATCGTAATCGTACATCATGCAGGCACGAAACGAAATGCCGCTATCAAGTTTAGCGTAGTAGTAGATCATAACGCAAATACCGACAGACAAGGAGAGCAACTCGTTGAAGAACAATGTATGCCAAGCAAAAATGTAATTTTGCACCCAAGGCTAGGCCCTACTCACGTCTTCCATCGTGAGATGTGTTTGACTCGACCCACACTCACCAGACAGGATGTAAAATGATTTCATTCAACTTTTCTGTTTTGTTTTTTCAATTTTATTTGAAATAAATGGTCCCTGTTTGATCGGCGCATCTAGGTGCTGGGTTCACGTTCAAGAACGAACCTTCTCGTACTTGTGATACGATTTAAAACACAAAAAGTAAATAAAAAAACTAAAATCGTCATCTGTCACAAAGGTGCATCTCGATTAATGGGGGATCGTGTACGTATTTTTTTCTGAGGACGACCGTAACTGCGTCAAGGGGGTGGATGTTTTGTAAGGAATGAAGAATACGCCATCAATGATGGCAAGCGTGAAATTGTCACGCTCGTTGGTAACGATCTCATTACCATCGTGTGATAAAGCTGCGATTTTTCTAGCCGATTATCAGTGACCGTCCCAACCCCTGCGGGATGATTTTGTTGATCAACAAACCTTGGTCACACCCACCTACTCTCAAGGACGATAACCGTTAATCTTAAGATGTTCACTATTATTGACATTGACAACAAAACAAATTGGTGGCGTTTGCGTGAACATCGAGTCAACGTTCTAGAGGCACCGGAATTGCGTTTTCAATCGCATGGCTTTTTCTCAATATGTTTGTTGTCTTTAAGGCTTGGTCTGTTCGTTTCGTAGGAATTCGATAAAAACAAGTCGTAGCTGTGTGAAGTAAACTCAAGATACCGAGTCACCATTCGAAAATGGCGTGTCTGCTACCTCCCATAAGCCAGAGACGTTAGGTTTGACTTAACGTGTCATAAAACTGGGCCTTAGAATTTATGAATTCGTTCACCAAGACGTGACAGTATATTGAGTCCGAATTTTACGACTTTGACGTACTGGAAGGCAACAGTTGCTAAGAGGGAAGTAATTTTAGCAACCGTTGCTCCTAATGCATTTAAACGCATACCGTTGGCTTGCATTAGTCAGTCTTGGTATGTTTGTATGTCGAAAAGACTCACAAATGGTACACTTGTGTAATTTAAAAAAATTCAAATAAGTTTGAACCATCGTTCATTTAAAAACATATTTGTCATGCGCGATTGCTAGAAATTCATTTCAGTTCTTGAGGAAACTTTAAAATAGAATATTCAACATAAAATATCAACTGCAAGAACTATTAATGTGCAGTCGAAATCATCGCTAATCGAATCGTTCAACACGTTCACTAATGCAAAAAATATCAAATTTGCAAAAGCTTGTCGAATTTAAAAATGAATTGCGTCCCGGCGACAGTCGACGCGTCGGTCGGACGCACGCATCAATCTTCCGCAAAGCCGATGAAAATACGGTGTTTACAATCGTTTGACCCTAACCTATCTCCGCTTTGCGCTCCACCGACCCTAAGAAAGCCGCAACGCAAGCTGCAACATGGCAGGTCAAAATGTCCGTCACGGGTTCGTGTGCAGCAAGCCGTGTTGCACCGCTGATGGTGGCGATCCGACGCGTCGATCCGGTTCCATGAATGCTCAGGATAAACCGACGTGGGCCTTAGGGTACAGGTGGAAAACAGCTATACTGCCGTCGCTTGAACGTCGCACGATCGCGCATGTTTATCGTCGTCGTGTTTGCACGCATACCAAACAGCGTCCGTCCCAGGCGCACACACGAATTGGTCGGTGAAGGGACCCCTAGAGATAGGAGGGTGAGAAACTGTTTGTCCCAATTTTCCCCTTGCCGCAGCTCACTAGAATGCTGCTGCTTTCGGTCGCGGCGGTTCTAGATGGTGCAGTTTACGCGCAATAACGCGATCGTACTGCAGACGGGAAAACACACACACCACTGCGTGAGCAGCGAGGCGCACGATCAGGTGGGAGGGTGGGATGTACCGTAGAAGGGTCATTTCCATTCGGCCTCACCAATAAAACCAGCCGCTTGAACCGTGGGTAGTAATAGTTCGTTGGGAAACCTTCTCTGCGGCCAACGGGAAAACCACAGTGACAAGAAGTGGGACGGAGTTTTCCACCAAGTGGAAACCAGCTACACAACTACAGTGAAGTACGGTACGGAGCCGATCTCCAGAGAGTGCGAGTGGGAAAACGGACAGAAGGAAAACTGAAAGTGCTAGGCAAAGTTGAGTTAGGATTCGATTGACACCACCAGAGTTCAGTCGATAGTGAACGATCGCGTCAGCAACAGCTAGCCCAAGTGCAGTGTAATTCGAGCCCCAGAGCTCGACTCGACATCGTTTAGTATTGTCCAGTGATCGAAAGTCCATCGGAAAGAGTTAACCATGGTTAGTAGTAAACGGTTAAGAGTTATATGTGCTGGGAAGTTGTACAAAATGTGAAATTATATGTTTTTTTTGCGTTAAGAGAGTCGACTGTGTTTGTCAAATCCTTATTCGAAAACAAAATATATTCTATCATACTTTCTGTTTTTGTGAGAAAAAAATTGAAATTGTTTGTAAAAAAATTAGTGTTTGTAAAAGTAAAGTGCAGCTTTTAGCTAATTTGTATTATATTTTATGTGTGCGTATGTGCATATTTTTAATGTTTTAGTTATTTTTTCCTAAATTACTTCAAACATTACTGAGAACTCGAAAAATGGAAGTGATGTGAATAAAAACACCACACAAGCAGCATCATCAATAGAGCTGATTATTAAATAAATTCAATTATTTACACTTAAACTAAAATAATCAAACGTCTTTAGTAAAAAAACTTAAAAATTCTCCATTGCATATGACCAGCGACGTTTCACCGATAAAAGATTCCCTTGTACAAAAAACTAGGCGTCTCCATTGATCGATGTTTTTTTCGCAATATAGAACACACGATCCATGTAGCGTATAAAAAACTAACATGACACGAAAAATATGACAACATGCAAAGTGAAAAACCAGGTCAAACATCCGAGTTTGATGTCCATCGTTTTCAACTATGGAGACGCCTGGTGCGAGGTAGCATTGCTGGCATACCGACGACATGTTCTTCTAAAACGATTTTTTACGTCGACCAGCAAAAACCAAGTTTATTCTACTACCCTCTTGTTCTTTTTCTTCCATTTCCTTCCAGGATGATCTCACCCCAGAGCAGATTGCCAGTGAGTATTACAACGATTTTCAACCAAATTACTTCCATCCGAACATTTTGAGAAGATACTGCTAGATAAATTTCGATTAAAATGTATCTGCAAACATTTTAAACCACCCTTATCGTTTTCGTCCTTACTGGAAGTAGCAGAATAAGCTCTTCCAACGCCTCTTTTGCAATGTAGTGAAAATTTAGTTATTAACAGAAGGAGTCCCGTATGACGTCGGAGGCGCCATCTATTTTTGGTGTGAAAATGACCTGTAATGTTGCTGCTAAAGAGCGTCCCACGCTGTGTGACACGCGACTGCAATACCACCGACTCTCGCCGCCAAGGCTGCCCTTTCTATCAAGGGTAAGATTTCAAAGGCGGTTTTGTGTGTGACTGATTTCCTGCATCCGGTCGGAAAGAGCAGCGACGTATCGGTCCGTCCGTTTGGTGACGTGATTTCCGTCAAGTTTCAAGACATCTACGCAACGCCACCGTCGCCAATGAATCGTCGCCACCTGAAGCTACACGTCGAAAGTAAAATACGGCCACGGGCTGGAGGGGTTTTGTTATGATTCGTGCGGTAAAAGAGAAGAAAAAACTCCTTCCGCACGAGTTTGTTTACACGGCCACACTCCTTTACCTTATGCTTCCTCTCTCCTCTACTCTGCGGGTCATGTTTTGACAGCCATCACTCATCGCCTACCAGCGATCGCGATCATCTTCTTATCCAACGCAAAAGAGATTTCCTCACAGCCATCTTGAATAGCTTTCCTTTTTTCTAGTATTTGTTATTCCTCGTTACGCTCTATATGAAACATGCCCACACTAACCTACTTTATTGGCGTTCTCTTCTGTTTGGCTCCATCCATACCCGAAAGTACGAGGGAGGTGTATGTAAAGGAACCCATTTCCCCATCCGGACGCCGTACGCTACTGTTTAATGAGCAACTGTTGAAAATACTCGGAGTTCACACGGGACATACATTCAATATACCTCTTAGAGCAGCATGATGTTAATTTGTCAAATTCGGTTCTCATCGTGGTGTGCACAGAAGCGCTAGTTTGGTTGTGTGTGTTTTTTTATACTTTTCATCCGCTCCAAGGCAACACTCCAAAGTGTGCAGTCGGTCCAAAAATAAGTAATGGTTATTTTCCTCCCACTTTTGGAGGAAAAACGATTGAAGGTTTTTTTTCCCGTGTTGCTACTCAACGAGTGTATCTCTCGCCATTCGAGCTCTACGCTACCTCCCACTGTTTGCGGTACATTTGGAAAGGTGTTAAATTTATTTATCGATTCCGCCGCTAAATTTGTGGTGGGAAAACAGAGCAAACGGGTATAAATTATTTACCAATTTTCCATCCGACCCACAGCAATCATCACTAAACAGAGCAATTGTAGATATTTTGATGCTGTTTCTGTCGTCTCTCGGGCGTATTGATTCATCGTACAGGCACACCACGTGTCTGTGTTAGAACATACATTTAAACACAGCAGAAATGGACGATTCAAAAGGGTAAATGAGGTATAACGTTGCTCGTACTTTATAGCAGAAAAGATCACGCTACTACTGAACAAACATGACTCGTCAATCGTTGCACCTGAAGTACAGCAGTAGTTCGTTAACCTGAAGCCAACCGGCTTCAGACGGCGGCATCCATCGGTCAACCAACAGACTGCGCTTCGCGGTCTAATTGCACGTCTCGCTTGATCGCGAACATTTAATCCATCGTACGTAAGATGCAGAACACGACCGCACTGGCTCGTCTAGGCCATAGTCTGAGCTCACAATAACTGTGAGTTGATTCAGCTGATCACCAGACGTTGGAGAGGAGTAACATTTTCACTTTCACGTCTTTGCCTACTAACCTAGCTGAGTTTGCTACTCGGTTGGCAACTGGCCAGCATTACAATTTGCCGTGGTTTCAAGCCCGGAAGAGCTCAAACAGGGTGCGATTTAGCCACATCGTTCCCAGAGTAACGGACGGCAGAAGGGAACAGATAGCAACCGGGCACCGAAGGAGGTGACGGATATTAAAGAACGCCTGTTCACTCGATTGACACTGCTAATTGGGCGGAATTCGTTATTGGCACGAGAGTAGATGGACCATGGCAAATTAAATAGTATTCCACAGCTTATTACGAGAAGGATGACGATCAGTTGGGACATTTTCAGCACTTCCTCCAGTTCCCATCTGGATAGGCATGATTTTCGATCACTTCGATTCAACGATCACGTATTCAATCACTTATACTTTCTTGCTTTTTCTCTTCTTCTCCTACAGTTCTCCAGAAGGCGTTCAACAGCTTCGATCGCGAGAAAACTGGCAGCATCTCATCCGACATGGTGGCGGAAATTCTGCGGCTGATGGGACAACCCTTCAACAGCAAAATCCTCGAGGAAATGATCGAGGAGGTCGATGAAGATAGTAAGTAACCGAATCGTGATAATCTTAACACATTCAGTTAGTTAGCCTCTAACAAATACTTTGTACGCAAATCACAACCGTTTTTCCTCACCAGAATCGGGACAAATTGAGTTTGCAGAGTTCGTGACCCTTGCCGCTAAGTTCATCGTAGAAGAAGACGAAGAGGCACTTCAGAAAGAACTGCGAGAAGCGTTCCGCTTGTATGACAAGGAGGGTAACGGGTTCATTCCGACCACTTGTCTGCGGGAGATCCTGCGCGAGCTGGACGATCAGCTCACCGATGAGGATCTCGACATGATGATCGAGGAAATCGACTCCGATGGTTCGGGAACGGTTGACTTCGACGGTAAGTTTGCGCGATGTTCGAAAGGCAAACGAGCCATGCTTTAGCCTTGAACATTATAGCGGAGAACGGGTGCGGGTCTCGCTTAAAACATATGGTCTATTCTCGACTCTAACTTCGTTAGCGATGTTTCGAACGCTCCCGTCGAGTTGCCGAAATAATGTTTACGAGATCGAACAAATAAACCCACGAAGTTGTATTTCCCAAACAGACCGGACCATGCTAGCTCAAACGGGCCGTGCCGACGCCATTCGCTATAAACATCTCATAAATGCTAATAATAACAGGACCGGCCTCGAGCCTCTGCCAGTCAAAGGGAAATTGCGTAAAGTCCATGCATCCATTCAAGCAAATTAATTTCAATGAAAAATTATTCTCGAAATCGCGAGCATTGGACCGAAATGAATTTCAATTGTGATAGATATTGTTCTCTCCCAACATTTTCCGCACACCATTATTAAACGAAGCAATGCTGCAGATTTTATTCCACCTAAACAAATATCTTGTCTTCATAAGTTGTTTTAAAAGGATTTTATCTTGTATAAATATGCTTTCATGATAGATTTTATTTGGAGCGAGTGCTCGTAAACCGTCACGAATAGCTTCTATCCTATTCGGTGGACACGAAAATGGGGTCATTTACCAAGCCAACGGAGGTCTCTGTCAGGCAGCTCTGTTGGAAAATTTGTGAATAATCCTCAAATTATCATTCCATAAAACTGTACAGCCATAAACCAGGCGTTAAATAACGATCTAGTTTTCCTTTTTTTGAATCGCCATAAATCATCCACGTCCAGACGCAATGAGACATTCCGACCCTTTCCAAAGAACGGCACTATAAGAGTGAAACATGTTCCATGTTTCGTGTTGCCCAATACGTGCGTTATAAAGCAGTATATCTTGCTGAAAATTATGAGTTGAGTGCTAAAAAGCGATACTTATCAAAGACAGCCAGCTCACACGGCATCGTCCTGACAAAGACTCGCCAGGAGCTAGTTGGCTCTTAACAGCGATCAAACGTGTACGACTGCCGGGTTTGATCTCGCATCGTAAAACACTCGAGTCGGCAGCAAATCCAATCCGGAATCACGCCTCGAGTGGCAAAATACGGTAAGTTATACGTGATGTTTGGCAAAAACCTCTTCTAAAATTAGTTCATGGACAAATGGTGCCATCCCAGCATCATAATCATTATCATCATCGATCCACGCTTTTTACGGTCGGATCCCCAACACCGACATCGTCATTGTCCAGAGCAATGCGACGATGTGTGTCTTTCATAAAACTCTGTCGAAATCAAGCTACGGACGAAACGTAGACATTTCCGTCCGTTTGACTACATGCGATCAAACAGTGCAGTTTGTCCCTCTCAGGCTGCACCTGTTGGCACTGTGTGGGACGATATAAGTTGTACAAGGTACACGTTGCATCTTCGTCTGTATCTACCTACAACAACTTCGTAAGGAACTGTAGATCCTCATCGACTCTTCAACCCAACATGTTTAAGCTATTGGCTGAGCTAGCAGATGACTGTATCTCTGGTCCGTTTCAGGAGACCATTAAAATCTAATTTAATTTCTTCCTTCTTGACTTCCCCACTTGTATTTTCGTTCCACAGAGTTCATGGAAATGATGACCGGCTAAATTGGGCGTGCCAAGACGAGCTCGTCAACGCAGCAATCAACGCCGGTTTCGCTCATCACCATCACCGACCTCATCTGCGGCACCCGTCACCACCTCGTATTTATTGCCGAAACCCTCCTACATCTCTCCTACTTCTATCCGGTTGAACTCTACACGCAGCTTCGAGCGGAGGTCTTCATCCAGCCTTACAAGATTTAGTTTCCCTAGCTCCCTCCACGATCCAAATTCATCCCAATCATGCGCATCGCTAGTGTGTCCCTTGGGGGATGTAATTTTCGATTCATTGTTTTCACTGGTAAACCGTAACAAAACAATATTCTTGTACTATGATACTTCTTTTTCACTAGCACAGCGAAGCGTAACATATTCTTAAATTAAGAATGGGTCACTGCACTGATACGTGCTGTCCTTCGAGCACATATCAATCCTTCAATATCAAAAATATGTATGAAAGCATTCAGATTTCAGATAGCAAAACAGTAGCAATCGAATGATTTGCGACTAGCAAACGACCAAATCGTCAGCCAGCATTGCCTAGCAATACCGACTGAATTTTCAATTTTGTCCCGCCAGACTCAGTGAAGCCGTTCCATTTGGTTTGGCTCGATTACTCGAAGAACATCTACATTAGTGATCGTTTCAATGCTATATGAATCCGATACTGTTTCTTTCTGTACTGTATTATTAATATTTAATAAAATTACTTTAATAAAATGATCAAAGTTCGTCAATTGTTTGTGCTGGGATTTGGCCATCTGAACAATAATCATCCGGCATTTGGATCCGACTGGTGATCCGTACCGAACGGATGGAGGAGTTCGAACTCGCCAAGGAATGAAAATATTAAGAACATACCGTATGTTATGATCATCGAGATTCCAACACTTCTACGTCCTTGAAAATTGGTGAAAAGCAAACACAGCCAGGTGGTGGTAAGGATCTGAAACAGGTAGGCTTCGCAGTTTTCTCCCATCACTCCTTTGCGAACCTGAGAAACAAAATTATAATTTTGTTAAGCATAATGGAAACATCTTCATCCAGGAAGAATGTACTTACTTCAGCTACTAAGTTAAATGAACCAAAAGCTTTTACCATCAGAGTTAGCCCCAATCCCAAGCAAAGATCTTTAAAAGAAAAATGAATATATATTTTACAGAACCACTATCTACTACTTTGGAACTTACTCAGCAAAGGACCGCCGAAACATGCAGCAAAAGCCATCTTGCCGTAACCCTGGCGAGCTAGGGCAACGTTCGAGAATAGATCACCGATACTATTTCCCCATGCGAGCATCGACAATCCGAGAATGGATTTTGAAAGCTTCAACACTAATCCTAAAGTTTCAAGAACACTCACAACTTCCTGGGCGATTATGTAAATGGCCTGCACGCACCCCAAAAAACTAAGAATTGTGAAACATCTGTGGAACTGTGGACATCGATCGGTTCGCGATGTGTAAAAGATAACAATCATAAACGGTAGCGATGCTAACATGGTCCACATGAAGAGAGGCACGTGTGCAATCCATATGAAAGCCACTGCAACATAGAAGAGGAGAGAATGAAGTAACTATCATTATCTAAAAAGTAATAGATTACCGTTTCTGAAACTTACAACCATTTACAAACACTACCATTAACGGCAACGTGAGGCAATGACAGATATTTAGTAGTTTACACCAGCCATTACGCTCTGCTGTTACGTCCACAATAGGTATCGTTAACAGAAGCAATAAAACAAACGGGGCCTTCAGTAGACAAATCGTCCTTGTTACGCATCCTCCTAGGCTCCATTCTTCAGGATCAATGGGCTTTATGTGAAACCAGAAATCAACTAGCAAACCAGCGTTAGCTGGAACGTTTGATTCGACATTCAAATGATCGTTTCTTGCACTTGGATTGGGCATTGATGCTTCTACAAATGCCGTACGATTGAATAAAAAGTATATAATTTTCATGATTGACACCTAAAATATCAAGAACTTACCTCTTGCACGAGCTGTTTGCATTTCTCGCCTAGCCAGGACAAACTCCCAGATCACCAGAAACAAAAACGTCAAATAAAGACCTATCAACACGGAGCTATCTACCATGTTGAACCGCTCATCAGCCGCTTTCAACGAAATCCATACGACCGAAATTATGAAGAAAGCCAAATCTCTAGATATACCCCAAGGGGCGAAAGTGAATGGTTCAATCAACAGGACGGTTCCACCAATCACGCCGATTACGAACGCGGCTGATCCGAACAACTCCGCAAACATAAGCTCGGTGTCCTCATCCGGATTGGCGACGGCGGTAAATAAATCTGGAGAGCCATTGCCAAAGGCGAGTATCGTAACACCAGCCAAAGTCTCACTGATGTTCAGTGTTTCCGCAATGGCGGCTAGTGTCGGGCAGAAGCTGCATAGCAGACAATGTGAATAAAATGGTGGGCACAGTTACCTCGATGTTGTGCACTCGATCAATACTTACAACTGGTCCGCTGTAGTCCCCAAAATGATAAAGTAATAGGCACATACGCAGAGTAGAAACATGAAACCTGCGTTGAAAAGATACGCTCTCTCCGACCCTAAAGTGCAGTAGAGGAACCAAACATAATTGAAATAGAAGACGCTTTCCGTGCATGCCTCAGACGACTCTACGAACTGACACTGTTCGTCGACGCTCAGCTTATGCAAGTAGGAGCAGTCATCCTAGAACGATAAAAATGTGATTTTGGTTTACCAGTTTGGAGGGCAGAAATAAGGGTAATATTAAAGCCACCATTAACTTACTGGACGTGGAAAGTTCACGTATGTGGCGTGTCGAACAACTCGTAGGAGCAGAGAACCGTTTAGATTAAACGTCATCGTGCAAAGACAACACGCAGCCTACATTGTCGAGAGATCAGGTCTGAACGATAATGATATTAAAAATATGCACTATCGCAGTAGGTCAATGGCAAGTCAATATCAAAGTTTTTCTCTCTTATAATTATATCTGGCTAATACTCTACAATGAATCCATCCTTACTTTTAGAGTTATCAAACAACCGGACTATTCACCATGAAGCTCATCAGAACGTCTTCGTTTCCCTTCGAGCACAACCGTGCAGCAACGTACACGCGGTTCACGAAGAAGAACGGTGCGTTTTCGTACAGGAAACGGAAGAATGTCGAGAATCGATGC
This sequence comes from Anopheles nili, assembly GCF_943737925.1. NCBI lineage: Eukaryota > Metazoa > Arthropoda > Insecta > Diptera > Culicidae > Anopheles > Anopheles nili. The sequence continues at coordinate 74,880,821 of NC_071292.1, read as the reverse complement.
ACTATTTCGACTACATGTACTTTATGTACTGCATCATCGACAGCTCTAATATGGCGGTATTTGGAGCGGCAATCATCGCACTGGTAAAAAAAAAAACATTTAAATGAATGATCCTCGCGCGCCATGATAATGCACGTGTTTGGTTTGTTTCTCCAATCGTTTAGTTGCTGGTTGTACTGTACATTGGAGTGATCATACACAGCCTATGCGTCAACTATTATGTCGGCAGTGTATTGTACGTAGCCAAGACTTGGAGTCTAAACGAATACACCGCGGGTATTACACTCCTCACATACGGCAACGGTCTATCACAGGTACTGTCGGAGTTGAAGCACCACACATCCGAAGACACGGAACTGATTTACAACCAATACCTTGGGACGGCTGTCTATCAAGCATCATTCCTTGCGGCGCTGGTCACCTGGACACGAAGGTTCTACATCTATCCGGAGGTCATCGTTCCCAATATCATCACCCTGATGATCGTCGCACTATTAGTGGAAGGTATTATGTTTGACGAAGAAGTGGGCATCTTTCAAACCGCCATCTTGGGTGTTCTCTATGTGGCATTTCTGAGCACTCTTTACACGGTGACGCTGATGTTGGATCGAGAGCGTAATCGATCGCGAAGCCAAATAGAAGTGCGTGATGTCAGCGGAAAGTTGTTTGATATCTCACTTACAGAAACCGCATCTACTGTGGAAAATTACCTAAACACCTCCTGGTCAGAACGCACCTGGAGGTTATTTCGTACTTTTCGCAATGAAGATTACCGAGCCGCGAGTTGTGGAAAAAAACTTTATCTTCTTTGTAACATGCCTACGGATGTCATCGCAGTACTTTTACTGCCCAGAGTGAATTATGAATTGCCGTTACATGGATGGAATAGGTGGTTATGTATCATGAATGTGAATTTTTACCCCCTTTTTCTCATCTCTACAGCAATGGGTATGCAGCAAAATTGACACAACAGTTTCAAATGTTACCATTGATTCGGATATCACCATTTCAGTTGATTTGTTTTCGTTCTATGAACTTTCCTGGGCTTGTTTAGGGAGCCTGGTGGCATCTATGACATTAAGCCTTGCCATTTGCATCAGCACCCGTGATGATCTTAAGCCTCCGTTCTTCGATTGCATTGGGATTTTCGCTGTGTTTGGAACGTCCTACCTTGTAATGCTCCTGTCGTACGAAATGATAGCCATATTGGAGACTTTATCAATCATTGCGAATATTTCGACTGCATCATTTGTCATAACCATTCTTTCGTGGGGTAGCTGTTGGATTGATCTCGTTACCTTAACAACCCTGGCTAAGCGTGGATATCCAAGATTAGCCTTCGCCGCATGTCTTGGAGCACCAGTATTTAGTAAGTAAAAAATGCTTAGTGCAGAAGAAAAAGCTAGCTTTTAACCCTTCACAGGAAATCAGCTGAATACGTGCATCTTTTGTAGACATTCTGATTGGTCTATGTACGGTGTTCAGCGTCCAGATGATAAGAGCCGAGTCCACGACAATTCATGTACGCGATGGAACATCAGGACCAACTAGTTCAGCGTATCTGTTCATCATTTCGTTGACGATTCTGCTCTTGGTGCTTATTACGCACTTCCGAGCAAGCTTTAGCCTATCCTTATGTATGATGATGCTCTATCTCACCTACCTCTTGTTCATAGCGCTCTGCGAGCTAGAAATCACTCATGGCTACGGAACTGATCATAACGATGACGGCGAATACTTCCAGGACCAAGTGCCTCAACACATACGCTGAAAGAAGAACGAAGAAACCTTTTTCTGTGATGAAACATTCTCCAATAAAACTAACAACCGAGCCGATGTATACTTTATTTGGGTTTTATTCACAAAATAGTTGGATAAAGTTGCCGTACTTTACTTTCGAAGACTCTTCGAAGTTGAATAACGCGATATTTATATATTTTAACTATTAGCGGCGGTAAATCCATTACTTGATTAAAACTGCCCACAGTTTAGATCCTGCAAATACTTACGCCGCATACGAACAACATATTTACTTCTCAACAGACTTCGTCGATCCCTTCTATCGGTCATTCGGAATCCTCCCAGCAATGGCATTTTGTGATTACTAAATGTATTCGTTACATCCATTATGCTTCTGATCGGGCGGATACATCTGTTCACACCAATTAATCACCATACGTACATGAGTATCATAATAAGGGATAATGAGGGTCACTTATCCATACTGACATAATTTGTTTGAAGGCTTTGCATTGGATGAATTGGATCGTTTTGAGTTGCTTTTCAAGTTCGTTAAATTCGATTGAATTATTTATTGCCTTACTGGCAAAGCGATACAGGCGAGTAGAATTGGTTTAGCTAAAACGAATTAAAATCGAATAGCTAGGATGTTGAAAATTATTTTCTTTTGTTTTTTTCTAACGCTATCACCAACCAGTGATGTCGCTTTTCACTTATGTCTTTATTTCACACGAATCAGTTCGGGTACCTTGACTTGTATCAGTTCGGAAGCAAAAATGCACGTTTATCGTATTTTTAGATTTTTTTCTGCACCATCACATCAAACCCCATCTAGTGGGGTTAAAATTATTGCCTCTTTTAATCTTCCTATTGATTGCTCTTTGTTTTCGATTAAGTTTGATGCAACGTGCAAACTGAGTGAAAGCTAGAGCAGTTCGTAAAATTGTTTTGTTTGTGTAATGGTGGGGAGATACAACCGAAAATATGTGCATTTATCCCGGAGCAGCAGAAACAAGGAAAAATAGATGGAAAATTGCTTTGCTTAAGCAGGATTAAGACAACAAAACATATAAAAAAACAAAAACAAACGTAAAAGTTTAAAATACATGAAAAGGTGTTTATATTGCGTAAGGTTATAATGTGCACTCTAAATGCAAACGATGTAGATATTCCATACAATGATATCAAAATAAAAAATACTAATTTACACTGACTGCCGATTGTCGTCGGCTGAGATGAAACATATTTACAAAGTACGAGAAGAAAGGGCCCGGGAGCAACAATTTTGGTTAATTTTGCAATCAAACACAAAATATAAAATACACACGACAGTTGATAGCTGTCGGGAAACTAGGGCGTACTCTCAGCAGCGGAGTTTATATATATAGATGCATTTTCTCCTACATCGAGAAAAGACTATAATAAATGCGAGAGAAAAAAAACAACAAGTGTACAATTAAAATCGGAAGTTGGCTGACTCGAAAACGCATGACTTTTAAGTCGTACACGTTACGGAATGTGATGGTGCAGAAAAAAGGCTATTATCAAGTCTGGCGAAAGTCTATCCATTTCTCGCTACAATATCGATCAATTCCTTTTAAAATACAGCTTATCGACAATGCGGATTGGTGTCCTTTATCTTTACAACTACCTAATTTATGGAAGGTATGCTATAAGTTAAATATCTCTACATCTAAAACGTGTGGCTTGGAACTATCAACGGAGGAAAAACGTACTATCGCCGACGACGTTCACCACCATGGAGGAGATGTGTGGGACACCAACGATGGGCTAATTCCTTATTCTTTTATTTAAGAACATAAGAAGATGTTCTATCTATCATCTTAATTTTTCCGTCGTTTTTCGATTAACAGAACATATGTTGTTGCTTTTCAAATGCGTTTATGAAATAAATTATTATCATTAACGTAATTTGTCCCTATGAAGAGTGTTTCAGTTTTTCTAGTATGGTAGAATTTCAGCACTTCTCTTAGTACTTCGGTACAAGTCGAGTCTATATAGTATCAAGAACAGCAAATCACAATCAAAATCTACGTCTAGTATTAATTATGGAACTATGGAACATAGTTAATCTGTTTTATGCTTCTTTTCCATTCATAGTCTAGTAATTACTAGAAATCTCTAACGGTTTACAGAATCGGTCGACACGCTATGTGAAACCAACTAAACAGAATCAACTTATAAATACAGTGAACGTTGATGAACATAATACAAGTTATACGTTGACGAATTGCAATTAAAACGAAACCTATTAACAAAAACCACGAAACAGCATCGAAAATAATTCCACAATAAAGAAGAACAAGTAAAATAAATCAACTAGCAAGTTGTTGGAGAAATACATAAATAAATCCTTCCAATTAATACACAACAAATAGCAAATAGTTTAAGCAGTTGAATCAATGTAACAGTTTGCATCGGCGCTCACTCCTGTGCCGTCGCTTGCGATGGTCGTTTCATTGGCATTCAGATCTATAATACCATTTCCGTTTACACCGGCACCGTTGCCATTCGACGTCCCGACCTGACCGCAGTTTAGCTGACTAAGCTGAGCTGCTGTTACAAGCGGAAAACTGGAAGCGGACGCAAAATTTGTTTCCTCCAAATCACGCTGCAATTCTGCTAGAGCCGGTGTTTGTTGTACTATAGACTTCACGCTGTCCAAAGTCTTTTAGAACAATGAGCAACACAATACACAATATAAAATAACAGAACAATAATGGTATGCGATCGTTAGGATTGATAAATTACCTCTAGCGCACGATCTATCGCCTCATACTGCCTCTTGGCTTCGTTCAGTGCTTGGTGCCAGCTAGCGGTCATCATCAGATTGGCTCCATTTGATGCATTGCTTGCCATTGTCGCTAATTGTTGCTCTTTTTCAAACAACTTCGTTTTCAATTTCGGAATCTAAAATTAATGTCATTGGACAAAAATGTTGAAAAAAATTATAAAATGAGATGGGAAACTAGCATATTAATGCTAAGATTAGAGAAATACCTCAGTACACGCTTGAACGATAAATTGCGAAAGTTCCTGCTCCGGCACGACCCCATCCTCGTTGCAGAGCTTAAAAGCGTTTAGAATCTCCTCGCGATCGATCACAATCTTCTTTGTCTGTTTGCTGTCGCTACAAAGCGTACTCAGTTGACAAATATCCTCATTTAATTTCTGAAATGGAACACAAAACCGGTTAAAGATCGAGATTGACAAAATACAACAACTACCCACATCAATTTCCTTGCGGTGTTTCAGCAAATCTAGCTTATTGGTATTTAGTTCGCTTCCTCGCACCTGCAACTGATGATAAGCATCCTTCAGGTCGTCCTGAAGCTTGAAATTCTGCTCCTCGCATTCTTTTACGCGATCTTGAATCTCTTCATTCGTGATCGCTAACTTATTCCTGCGAACACAAATATTTCGTTAATAAAAATGTCGAATAAATGATACACCCGCACCCATCTACGTACTTGTGGTTGATTAGTTCCTGTATGCAGTGGTCATTATCCATCTGCACGATGCGCAGTACTTTAAGCAGTTTCGTGATCAGATTGTCTACATCGATCACTTGGTCGACCAGCGATTGCGCATTACAGTACTCACAGATCGAGGGCATTTCCGCCATCGATGCTTCAGCACAGCAACTGTTTTCGTCATCGTCCAGCGACGAAGAATGGCTAGCCGTCGTGTGATCCGGGGCCGTCGTCACAGCACAGGCCGCAGTCGACGCTAATGCTGATGTCGAGTTGCGTGCCTGTTGCTGTTCGCTACTGCTCACCGAGTGATGGAACCTTGGCGATCGTCCGCTGGCTATCATATTGGATTGAAGTTCGATCTGCTGACGGTTGGCAATTGCCTGCGAAAGGTTGTCGAGCGATTCATCGTGCGCCATTGTCATTGCGTTACTGGTAGGTCCTACGCCACTTTCCATTGATGACGGCATTTCGATCTGGGAGATACGCGTTGAAGACGATACCATGTTGTGAGAATGCGAATCCGGCATTGTGACATCCTCAAGCACATTGTCCATCATTAAACACGGTTCCGTTTCCGAATCGAGCATTTCAGTTGAATCCGATTCTAGCGAAATGAAACAACATCGTATTAGAATTCATGCGACATAGCATAGCTAAAAGGACGTTTCCACATACCATGGCCATTATTTTCACGGCATTCTTTGTTCACAGGGACGCCATTTGTGCCTACGGCAGACTTCACGACAGTTGTCTTGCTGGTGGCGTTCTTGATGGCGCTAATTACGGCAGCTATGAATGACTGGCCCCGCTGGGGAGAAAGAGGTACAGCACATCCGGCTACCGCAGATTTTGCGCTTCCCTTAGCAGCCGAATGTGAGTCCGAACAGTGTTGTTGATACTGCAGTTGATGATGCGTATGCTGCGGGTGTTTGCCCGAGTACGTATCTGCGTTTTGTTCGTATTCTGGACTACCATCGCCGCTACTCGCACTGTTCGTATAAGCCTCATTGTGATAGATCACGTCCTGGGGATGAAAAATGAGAAATATAAAGCTTTTCATTAGCCACCTTCGAAGAGGTATGCTTGGGGAAAAGTGCTTCAAACCACAAACCACAAATTGACCATTTAAACATGCGATGTGAACGGAAAATTTAACTATCCATGTATCTACGTGAAGCACACTAAATGAAAATAACATCTACAGCCCACATATAGATGGCGCTGCTGATGCTCAAGAGAACTGAGCTAAATGAAGTGGTATATTCAAGATATATTCTTCATGTTCAAGGTACCTACTCCATGCTGGGTAATGATAGCGGATATCGAGACAAACCGTAGTATTAATACCGAGGTATCAATTATAACCCGGATTTAATGTTTGACATGCTGCCAAAAAATGCTTTAAACTCTATACCACACATTCTTGCGACATGCAGCAACAGTTTTACGAGTGCTAACGTTCGGTCGCATTTGCACCAGTGCCAAATCAGTCTATAATTTCACGTAGGAAGCCTGTACATACTGTAGAACCGGTACCTACGTTGTAGGTAAACAGTAGATCGAATAAATACTCAATTGATCGCTTAATAAGAAGCCATACAAACGGGGGAATGGTTATGTAAAAACCTGCAGCAAAGGACATCGGGAGTAAAAAGGTGTATTGTGGTGGAGCTACGTCGTTTCCGGAAAACTACTCGCACTATTTATTTTTTGTACTCACACACACACACACACACGCAAGCACACGCCTCACTCACTTACCGTATGGCTCGCAATCGCTACAAGCAGTACGTAATTTCATCGTTCAATTTTGTTACAACCGTATGTACACATTCAATGCATTTCAGAGATTAGCGTGTTTTGTTTGGTGTTGCATTTCCATTCGCACCAAACGAAGTGGACAGTGCAGAGCCGTGCACCGATGCGGTGCATCGCAGGGACATAACATAAACAAACACGCATCACGTGGGAAAGGAGGTGGATTGATTTTTTTTGTTTTGTTTTGTAAACACATTAGTACAATCACACAAGCCACACACGGTTTCAAGCGCGCATAAATCGAACCAAAACGGGAACAATGAGAGCATGAGGATTCGTTCGCCGTTTGAGATACAGAGAAAGAAATGGAAAGACAGAAAGAAAGAGCGGTTGTTTGGTGAAAGGGAGAATCATGTTAGTGACGAGATGTGAACGGTTCTTGGGTAGATGATCCACGATGGCTTTATAACACGGCGTTTAGTTTTTAGTTTGCGTAACTTAGAAATCACTACAACCATCTATGAGAAACTACTAAAATAAGGCACTATCCATGAGCCGTGAATCGCAACAAGAAACCGACAGTCTGGCACTAATCAACGCTTACCTCGAGATCCTGTTCAGAGATGTTGTAGGATGCGATAAGCTGCTCTACCAGGTTGTCCAGCCGTGATCCTAATCCCGAAAGGGCGACGGAGGCCCCTGAGACGGCAGCTCCCTGCTGCAGCAGGATATCCTTAGAGCGACTTTCCAGTGCGTTATATTTAGCTTGCATTCCGAGATACTCTTGTCTGTAAATAAATCGCACTGAGATTAGAACCAGACAATTCAAAAGAACAATCTTGTACCTTCTCTGTTCAGCTATTCGGACAAGATGGCGACATTCCTCTTGCTGCCGTTCGATGTTGCCATCCTTCATCTGCAAGCTCTGTCTGAGCATTGCCACCTCCTGCTCTGCCTCCTTCAGCGCATCCATGCACGATTGCTTCTCCACCTGCAGGAAATCTTGCATCTCGCTAGATTCCTCCTCCAACTCAGTCTTTTGGCGCAACAGCTCCTCTTGGTTCTTGAGCGAACGCTCCATGTCCATCTGTAGCGCCCGGCAGATCGACTGCAGACGCACGATCTCATCCTGCTTCTTCTCTAGCACTGTTCCAGATAGTTGCAGCTGTGATTCCAACATCAGCAGACTGTCACATTCGCCGTTGTCTGCGTTGCTCGGGACGGCTTGCATTGACTCCAGCATACCCAGCACCCGATCGGTGTTATTTTGCAGTTCTCTTTGAGCGGCTAGCTTCTCCTCCCGCTCGACAAGCAACTTCTGTTCCAGTGACGTCACCATTTGCGATTTCTCCGACAGCTTCGATATCAGGAGCGTGTACTCGCCCGTAACCTTTTTCAGTTTCTCCTCGAGTCGTTCCATTTCCTTGTCGCGGATGTCTGACTGTGTCTGCTTGGTAACCATCTCCACGGCGTCAATGCGGATATTCCGCGCATTACCTCCAAAGGCATCCGCCACATCCTGCCCAGTGATGGCTGTCTGCACGCTCGTTTCGTGATAGATTTTCGTCTTTTGGGCCAGCTTTTTCGACGAAGACGACATTAATCTTGCGTGAGACGAGGACAGGAGCGCGATTTTGTTCGCACCAGAACCCCCTCCTAGTTCTGGCTTACCGCTGGAGGGCAGCTTCTTGAACAGCGACATCGCCATCCGATTCGAGACTTGCTCGCGAGATACGGAGTTGCTACGAGAACCGGACCCAGCAATGGCGCCTGCCTTCAAATCTTCAGCCGAGCGTTCCTTTCGACGACGAGGCAAGGTGGCGCATTTGTCCGCAACGCCGGTCAAGCTCATCGGAGAACCCGTACCGCTATGGCCCGGTTTGGTTCCGTCCAGCGACAAAGGCCCGATGCGAGTTTTAATGGACATTCCTCCGTCCGGGACGGCCGAAGTTGCTCGGACGGAACGCGGTGTCGTATTGCCACCACCGCAACTGACACCACTCTTACCGCCGACCGATGGCCACCGACCGTCATCCGTTGGTGTTGCCAACGGCGTACGGCCCCGAGTGATGGACGGAGTACGCGAGACAGACACTCGCTGACCGGACGGCGAATCCTTGATCCCGGTTGGCAATGAATCCGGCTTCAGTGGACGCCTTGGCGGAGGTATCGGTTTTGTTGGAGTCTGCAGGATTCGGTTCATACTGCTAGACATGGAAGTCGCGGCACTGCCAACGACAGCCGAGGCGGATTTGTCCCGAGAACGTGCCCGTTCTCTGGCAGCAGCCGCCACATTCGCAGCCGAGGTGGGTGGAGTCGTTTTCAGATTTAATGAAACCGAGCGTCCCAACGAAGAGCCTCTGGATCGAGAACTGCTTCGACCACTACTGGACACACTCTCGGAGGACTTTCGTGGCGACCGGGTCAACGGTGGTTCCTTCACAGCCACCTTCTTCTTGATCGTGCAGGCACCTTTGCGCAGCGAACTGACCGGACCGCCCGTCACGGACGAGCTCTCACTTCCACCCTCGCTCGCACAGTAATCCGTACTCAACCGCCCGCACAAGACGGTATTACCAGTCTTGTCGTAGATATCAGAGCTGTAGCTTATCATGCTCGAGTTGCACGAAACACTCATCCCGGTTGGTTCCCCATCCAGACCGTAGCAGCTGCTTGCGTAACCGGCGCTGTTATTGCTGAGTGCCCGCTGCAACACACCGGTGTCCGTTAGGGAACCGGATCCTGCGCCGAACTCTACACCGCTATCACTTCCATCTCCGCTGCCGGCGACTACAACCGCCGCTGCCGACGCCACAACAGTCACCCCCAGATCGTCGATCGTTTCCACAGCGTCACTGATCGTGAGAACCTTAAACTTTTCCTCGCACCGACGCGTTTCGTGTGGCTTTATGAGATCCTCAATCAGCTCGCTCACCTTCGCGTCCAGTTGCAACTCGTTGGCGTCCAATTTCTCCGTGCGCTCGATCAGTGACGAGCAGTTGCAGTCGGTCACTGTGAAGGAGCTCTCCATGGAAGACTTGGTGGAGTCGACGTGATCGTCGTCCTGCCTCGCGAGCTTCTCCTGCAGCAGATCCACCTCAATCTCATCCGCCGTATCGTCCGGCATCGGGCCATCGTTTGGTGCGGTTGCTTGTGTCTCCTCCGGGACTCCAAGTTCCTGATTTACGTCCTCCATCGTGGGAAAGGCCAAAATGGATGGATTTAAGCCCGCGTCATGCAAGGGTCATGGGATTTGCTTTTCGACCAGTCTTCACGAGCCGCGGGGTATCATTTCATTCGTTTGTCCATTCGCCACCGGCAGTCACGAAACGGGGATCTTCTCGCGTATTCAGCCCAAGGTTCTGCAAGAAAACAAACACGACACTATTAGTTTTTCCAAATGTAGTTTGCATGTACGGCCAATGCCGCACAACCGCCAGTAAACACTTCCGTAGCACCGCACGAAAAATCTAGGTCTGAAAACGTAGCACGATGGATGCAAGTCTTTTCCTTCGAAACGGCTTTCGGAGGATGCTATCTTATCGCTTATGATTTTTACCACTGATAGAATCACAATAAAAAAAACCGCCCAAATTGATATGACTCTCTTTTTATCTTACACAACTTGAAGATACTCTTCGTATCAATCATTTTAACTCTTACGGATAGATTACATGTCATTTGATTCATGACGATCTGTCATAGTCATTTAATTTCATGTTTTCACGTAAACTCTCTCTAGTATCACTTTGTTATAAGTATTTGTAATATTTTAGTTGATATTTTATGGTTTTTAAATTATCGTCATATCATTCTTTCGATACGCAGCTTTTCGCAACGTGCGCTGTCTATGTCGAAGCCACCAAAATGGGGACCAACTGCAACGTGCGTTCGATTGCATCTATTTGCCGTGCAACGAATTTGGGATCGACCCTGGGATTGTGAGTCGTTTATGTTATGGATCGCGTGAGAAAAAAAATGGTATAACGAAAGCGGCAACCTCGGCTAATGAAACTTTGCCGACGATGAGCTATAATCCTGGTCATAATTTCATTGCTCACGATTTCCACATCAACTGCGGGTCATTTCTTCGTTCGTTTATGAGTTCACAGCTTAGCCTGGTATACCATGGAGAGATGGAGAAAATTTATTCAAACACAAAGACTTCAGATGATGATGATATTAAATAGCTTGAAACCACAGATGAGGATAACCTCGGACCAGGCTACACCATAACGAAGGTGTAATAGTACCACGTTTCTAGTTCACGTTCTAAAAACGACTTTTATTGACATTTTTAAAGAAAACAACTCATTGACTTGAGATCACAAAAAAAGACAATTTTATCAATAAAAATGAGGCTAAATATGGTTTTATTTTTCTTTTCGCAAAGAACAAAGAATGGCAAACGAGGCTCTGACCGAAACGAAAGCACTTTAAAAGTCAAGCAAACGGTACAATCGGCACGTATTAACGGTCGTTCGATGCAAACAAGACGGATATACACGCTCACATCCCGGACAAATGAAATAAGAGCTTTTCGAATTTAAACTTTTGCAAATTCTCCCTTCCTTTGTTATACGTTTAAACAGATGCAGGAAATTAAGATAACCGTTGGCTATTTGGGCCGGATTCACTGAACAAAAGTCACGCAAAAAAAGAAGAAAGAACGCACCACTTTCCAAACTGAAAGGAGGAAAAATTAAGCTAACGTTTCCAATGCGGTTCGAATAAATATACTAGCAAAATCATTTCATTACTGGCTTCATTTGAATAATCGTATGCGTGAATTGTAGGCTCGCGCGCTTTATATTATTTTTTTAGATGCCGCTGAAAGCCTGTCGGTGTTTCAATGCAGAAATAAAGCCTCACCACCGGAAGTAATTCGTTTTCGATTTCTGCCATAGCCTTAGGCTTTCCGGCAGCTTAACACATGCGGCAGATTGTAAGCGGTTTGCATATGCGTTTTTCGCATCTATCGAAAGGAAACACACCAGTAAACGAAGCAGATTTACTTTCTGAACTAAGCACACTAGTAATCGTCTTCATGTTTGACATTCATCATGTGAGATTTTAGCCAATTGGAAAAAAATTGGTTCGCTGGAGGGGTAATTAAAACGCGAACGAATTTCCTGTTACCCGAATTGTGAGTGTGTCTGGACACATGCGGATACAGGCAAATCCGTCCAGTAAATCCATCGTAAATTGAGGAAAGCTGTCCCTCGTCATCGGAATCATCTCTTCACCTCCTCTTACTGAGAACTCCGCATACAAACATCAGCATCAATTTTCTGCAGGGATACCCTTAGAAAAAAACATCCGTATTACAGATTGTGATTATGTTCCTACCCACGTCCGCGAGCAAAACGACTTCAATCTAAAGATTCTTCACCCCTATTTCCCGGTGTTGCTACTGCCTACCCTCTACAGAAGTTGCCTCATAATCCGAAGCGGCACTCTACACCCTCAAATGTCGGCCGTATCGTTATTTGCAATATCCCTCGGGCTGAATGGCCTTGTGGCGTTTGCTGAATATGAAAAACGTTATTTGAAAAAACCATAAGCCGACTGCACAGTGCTACGGAAAAGGCGTGAAGAGCACTACGGTCCAATCTAAAAAGATATAACTCAATTACTGTCGCAATTTACTGAAGACCAAAAGGAAAACAAAGCTCAACTGGCGATACACGATAAGATACAAACATCGAAATTTCGACCCTAAGTATCAAATATTCACCACTGAAAACCCTAAAACCCATCCGCAGTCACCGGCGTTACGATATTCGGAGCGATGGAAATCGATGGAAAATCAATCCCCGAAACTAACTCAAACACACACAACACAAGTCCGAAATAGTGGAAAACCCGCGAAGAAAATCACATGAACCGATCACAATGAATTCACAAAAACGTACGCCTTAAAAAATGCAACCTTAAAACCGTACAAGACAAAGGAAAAAGTCAGCTCTCGAAGACTGGAAAAGCGTAAAAACAACACGTAAAGGCTATTATGCATTGGCTGTTTCTTTTTTTTTCTCTTTATCAGGAACCGTTGAATTTTATGTAAAACGTTGACGGGACACCTTTTGTTGGGCAACAATAACCAGCCCGAGGCAGACCGGTGGTCCACCGTTCCGGTCAGCAAGTTGTCTGTCCGTGGAAACGGAAAGAGACTGCTGGAAAAGCGAAAACCCGCGATAGGTGGCTTTCAACCACGAACCACAACCATAACCACCATCTAACGGATGGCGTTTCACGAATCGGCAGCCATTGGTCCACCATATCTTTCGTATCAATGTATTTATATTAGGCATCGCAGCCATCGGTGCCTTGTCGGTTACCCTCTAGCCGAAAATAAAATCACCCGCCGGCCATTAAACGATCCCTCGGCAATTTTTTGCCCGCACGTACCTCGTTTACATCACTTTCACTAACACTGTTCTTCTCTGGCTCACGATGTGCACCACGCGAAGGGTGACCCAGGGATCGATCGAACTCGACGAAGACCCCAGTGCTGCTTCGACCGCTTCTCTCGACATGTGCAGTTCCAGCACGTGGAAATGGACTTCCTCACCACGCATCAACGAGGGCGAGGGCTTGCGTTGCGGATTTACGTAGCAAATACGGGGTCATCGTAGAGTTTTGCCAACCCTCAGCTGCGAATTCCCTGCGGAACCAAACCTAGTAGGCTGCATCACCGTCTACACCATTCACGTAGCACTCCCCGGAGAATCCATTTTACGAGGCCTTGCACATTATGCCAGAGCAAACGTTTAGTCCCTTTTGCGCCCGTATCGATTCGGCATCGGTCATTGCAGGCTGCAAAGTTTATGTAATGAACGGGCATAAGAAAGGAAGGCGGAAGTGGAAAGCAAACTTCTTGTTTAGGCTTAAACTTCCCAACAACACGTTTGTACAATCACATACCTACGAAATCAAGGAAAGTAAACATTATCCGGCCTCAAACATTGATCGCACAGATCAACCCTAAGATTAACGACTTTTAGTACACTAAAATTACATTTTCCGAACAACTATTGGCGTTTGTGTATGTGTTTGTTTGTGTGAATCGAAATCGTATTCCTGATGCGGTACGCCATTTGGAAGACTCATGGAAAAAAGCAATAGAATAAATCAATAGTATAAGAATCGTAAATATTTCTCGGTGCCGTGCAAGAGGCATTAAATCCCACTCTGTGTATGGGATGACACCGTCAGGAAGGTTTACTACCTGGTATAAACACCGATAACGAGTTATGTAATTCACGAAGACACCCGGGGGAGGAAACACGACAGCCAACGTCCTCACGAGATGCACTTTCTTCGACGCAATTATTGTGCAATGACACTATTTCATTCCTTCGAGCACTAACGTCACAAGCTGACAAAGTAGCAGCGCTGCCAGCCGAGGGGCCATATTTCACTAAATTAATTAAAATGCTTGGAAAATAATATCCGGCTGAAGAGAAACGACACAAACGCACAACACGCGACTGCGCTCCGAGATCTCGGCTGCAGGGTGTGGTTCGCAGGTTAGTTTATTGCATGACCAAAGGCCTGGTGCCGACTTTTTGTCTCTCGCCCTTCTTCTCCCGTCAAGAAAGGATTGTACCTGTTCGGACGAAAACGCCACCGCGCTCTAGGAAAATCTGATCGTGCTTTCGAGCGCTATCCTCCATTCCCCATGCAACCGGACTACCTTTTAGCCGGTGGCAAGGGAAAAGTTTATCGTGAAAAATGAACCATAACTATTTGACGGCACGCAACCTTGATGGAACGCCGCAGATACATTTCCGGCGAAGTCGTCGATGGTGGCAAAAACACGGGGTAATGGCAGTTGATCTGCATACCATCTCGCCGTGTCTTCCCTCGTCAACCTGGTGGAAACGAATAAAGCGACCAACATGATGGCAATATGGCTTAATCACGGAATAAGATTTATGCTCGGTATCGATTCAATACATTCATGTCCTAGCGACAAATGAGAACCGAGAAAATTAGAGAGAAATCAAATTTAAATTTCATTCGCAAGTCTAACGTGAATCTAAACCGAGGGCTTCCGTCTTTTTCCAGCTACCAGGGACTAACACAGCCCATTTCTGTTGCCACCCCGAGGAGGTTAACGATCGTTACCGAGAGCGAAACATGCTGCGAGCGGATCTAAATTATTAAATCGATCACCCCTTTTCGTTGGCCACGTCGTCACGATGCCAAAGCCAGAGTTCATCCTTCAGGTGACTTTGGGTGAAACGTTTCCACCGATTCGCAATGCGGCTGCTCTCCACTATTTCCCACCTGACGCTAGCTTAAGCGACCGGAGCATAACGCAAGCAATGTTGCTGGCAAGGCGAGAGGCACATTAGCGCCATGGATAATTATTTCATTTGTTTCACTCATCTCACCCTCGCGAAGCGTGGTTGAATTAATTAACCCCAAAAGCAGCCTAGTGGCGTGTGATCTCGCCAGTGGATCGCCCTCGCAAGCCGTGATCGTAGCTGCTCGCAAACGGTCAAATGTCGAAACTGTCAGTCAAGTGAAGGGTTGCGTTGTTGCGCCTCATCCAACGAGGCCTAATCCGGTGCAATTGCCAACGCACGCTTGCCCTAATAACGTCTCGTTTTTGACCCAAACGCCGATCTGTCGATAGTCGGATCCCGTCGAGTGAGAGCGAAAAACGTCAGCTCATCTCTGCAACTATTCGAAACGTCAGCTTTCTTACGCCTACACGCGGGGCCAGCGACCCAAACTTGCCCAAATATGGACAACGATTGATTAACTTTGATCAAGCACATGAGTGCTGCTTTTTGTCGTTTTAGTTCAAGGTGGAAGACGATGCCGAAAGAGACATGACAAAGACCGAGAGACAGTACAATTGGAAGAGCTAAAAGAGTTTCGGGGGCGTAAGAAAAATATGACTGTTTCTTCTGATCTTGGCACAGTAAGAAAAGGCAAATTCCAACAATGAATCATACCGGACTGCAAACTCCACTTGAGTTCACTATGTAGGGAAAATTACATTCTATGATTGAATGATGATTTTATTTCAAATAGAGAACTATTTTAGATTGTTATAATACCTTTTTTATAAGGAACCGCAACCTTCCGTTGTTAAAGGACTTATTTTGTAGCCTAATTAACTCAACAGAGATTGGCTCGTTGAATCATAATCATTCATGGATATCTACTATGGCAAATGATGGCCTTTTTCACCTTGTACAGGCTCCAAAAGGAAACAAAAACAGAGCCAAGAAGAAAGAGAGAGTTGAGTTTATGTATACCTCTGGAGAAGTTTAAGCAACGGATGCGGTTTAAGAAGGACTAGCGAAAGGTGAAATAAAGGAAACCGAACATGATACGCATCGCAAAAGAGAGCACCATGAAGACCAAACGATTGCGTGTCTTGGGAACAAACCAGTGGAGTTACATTTGCACTGCAGCTTCCTGCGGTGGTGCGTAGACGGAAACAAAAACAGCCTGAGACGTGGTGCGTGTCATCGAAGGGTATTGAATATCCGACACACAAACAACACCTCTCGACGGGGTCGACCTTCACAAGGCTGACCTGACTGAGCGTGGCATTCTTGCTCCATGCTGTGTCACTTACACGAGGTTCATGAGAGGTAATGTTCGGGGTTTTCTCCCTCTCGATGGTGCCCTCCATCTCGTAATGCGATTGATTCCACATTAAAACTCGTTCCCTACGCTCCCACCTGTCTAATTTACAATACCCTAGCGGGCATTTTTGTAAAGCCTTCTGCTAAAGGAAAGAGCCGAGAAAAGAGAAATCAAAGAATGAACGATTCCACCGGCATCAGTCGAGGGGTTTGTTGGGTCACTAATTATCCCAGAGTTCAGTTGTGTCCGAGGCGCAACAGCAAAAACTACTTTACGCAACATCAACACACCTCGGGGTAGAAACGAGGTTTCGTGCTCTGGCCCCTGTATAGGATAGAACAAACGCACTAATCAGTGGCTGAACAGAACAAATCTTTAGTCGTCTCAGGTTAAATTGCACACCGATTGTACGGTGAGCATTGTCGGAAGCGAGATGTAGCAAGAGGTCGACGTCGGTTACAAGCCAACGAGGGCAAACAGGATGTCTAACGAGCACGCCATGCACGTCTAAGGCCATGTTCTTGGTGAGGCAACAATGGAACAGTCCGATCAAATCCGGTCGGGAGTTCTCAGGCATCTGGCAATTTAGTTATCAAACGGCAATAAACCTACAATGATGATGCCCATCCAGTCCACCCCTAGAGAGTGTTGGTGGGTAAAAAAACGTAGCTTGCTCTTCTTGCTACACGAGAACCTTCATTCAGTAGTCGTTAGCATCACGATATCTTGGCAAGTGCCCGACGCATACGTGATAGCTCAAGTGCTGCTTTTTCTACGGCACGTTTTCTCATTTCCACCTCTCCAAACGAGACCGCCTGCTTCTTCCGGAACGGAAATAGACAGCCTGACTTTCCTGACATTACGAGAGCACTATTATCATACGGGAAAGCGACGATAGTGTCGAACTGCGCGTGGTGTGTTAATGGCAGGGCTTTTATTCCACGCTTTTACTGCCTTCGGCTAGGCCCCGACATGGCGAGCAGGGCGGCCAGAAGTTTACATTTGCCCAAAGGAGCCCAAAGTATTGTCATTGCCGAAGAGCCGGAAAACATCAATCAGAAGGCATCAGGCAATAATAATCGTAACACTCGTCTCCCGCTTGGGGGCTAATTAAATTTAAATTAACGTGTTCCCAAGGACGTGCGCTTGTGGGTCGAATTCCCGGCAAGATAGGAAGCCCTACGGTGGCTTAGGTAACAACGCCGGGGTGACGATGCTGCACCTTCCCATTCGCAGCCCTCAAGGGAGCAATTTTGGGGCCTGATATTTCACCGCTCGGAGCTCACCCATAACAAGCGCGCTTCTTTACACGGTACGGCCAGGAACCCGCTCGTGTGCGCTGATTAAATCGATCTGCAGTGCTGCACCCGAGCAAGGTGTTGCATAAAAATTGACAACGCACTCGGTGGCGTCCTTACGTCACGTGGCCGCCGCCATTCGCGCGCCGTGTGTCAAGATGACGTTGCGAGATGGCCACCGCCATCGCCATCGCCACCGCCGCCGGCTAATCATCGCGGATCACCGAAAGAGAGCACGTGAAAATGAAACGAAACCACTCGAAAGCAGAGCAAGGTAAGTGGCCGACCGAGAGGCAGCAGCTTTTTGATTGTTTTCGGCGCCATTAGCCACGGTGGTGCGTGGCCGCAACAAGAAACGCATAACTCTCGAGTGTGCAACCGTCAACGCGTCAATCACGGAAAGCTTGATCAGGAACCAGGTGGTATTGGAAGGGAGAAACGAAGCACCTTAAGCGACGCAGATCGCTACCGATGCGAAGCAAATTAATGCATCACCATTTTCACAGCCCTCGCCCGACCGACGGCTGCTGTCACTGAGAGCCTGGGAATCCAAGCCCAATGACAGGGCCCAGCTCACGCCCCCACAAAACGGCGACGGTAGCGCGTTGATCGTGGTTAGCGATAAATTTTCTACCACACCGCGGGAACGATGGGAAAATTCTGACATCACCGGGTACGCACGCGCCCCCTATCGAGCGTCCGGGGTACAACTTCATCGGCATCGGGGCGGAGGAACGCTTGTTAGCATACAATGCCACATTAAGGCAGTGGCTCATCTGTGGACCGCAAGAAAAGCGCATTGGAGCACCCGAGAGCCACCAACGTGGTCAGAGTAACCAGGGGCTAGGATTGTCGGAACCCATTTGTTATGTTTTAACCCTCGGGCAACCGGGTGGCAACATCCGGACCGAGTCAGAAGGAGCGGTAGGTTGTGGGTAACTGTTTTAAAAGCAGATACAATCAACCGACTGATGGTTGCGGCAAGACAGTTTGTCACTTTGCGATGCCGCGACAACGTCTCGTGCATGTGCAAGAGTCAGGTGGACCGAGGGGGTGCTGGGTGGGGAGGAGGAGGGGAGCATAAATTATCCCCGATTGGCCCCAAGGGGACAAATTATCATTCGGAAATGTTTTCATTACGCTTTTGACTTTGTCCAAACATGTTGTACAAGTCGAAGTACGCTCGAGTAAATTTTAAATGAAGCTCTATGTACCCCGTAATGCAGTACAATCAAAGTTCCTTTTCATACCACTATAGACAAATGTTAGTGCTGTAGTTGACGCAAAGACAGCTTCGAGTGTACTCATCTAATGGCCCTTAAATGTGCTTCTACATTATTACCAATGACCGAAGCTTTTACGAAAGCTTCCACTCCGAACTCATTTCAAAACGTGTTAAAACCACTTGCATCACTCACATGACGCCACCTTCAGATGCACACACACACTAGCCTTGGAAGGACATTCATCATCTTCGACAAACGGGCATGAGATAAGATTCGCGTGGAAACCACCTTCCGGTCGTCTCGTTTCCACCATACCGACATGATAGCACGCCGTAATGACCTCCTTTTCGCTTGACCGGGGTGTGAGTCTGGCCTTCTTAGCAACGATGTGCCATTCTAGAATCGTTTCGTTCGTTCGTTTCCAGTCTGGATGGAGCGCCAGCTGCTACTTCAGCAAATTATGTACCGCAGGGTACCAGCGAAACGATCTCGAGAAGTGGTTCTTAATTATGCTCGCTATGATGGTGTGCGGAGAATACACTTGCCACCATGGGCGGCAAAAGACGCCCAGCTTCTCGTAACTGCTGAAGCGAGAGTGAAGGTTGCAAAAAAAACCCACGATGTGCGTGTAGTTGGCAGACCCCCGCTTATTAGTAGGCAGTGAAACTGTTCACCAAAGAACCATTCCAACCCAGCCACCTGGGAATGCACAGGTAGATGGTGTTGCAGTAGTGATCTTAATCATGTAATTCGAGTATCAATGGCCACCGTAATCACCCACTGTGCGCGACAGATGGCGAGCGTGTACTTGTAAATGTGCAGAAATTGGTCCAAAAGGTAAAAGCGCACCTCAGCCGATACAATTGGTGGGCTCTCGCGTCGCTCTTGATGACTTCATTGAACAGCCATCGAGTAGTCACACCATCAACCGCTGAATCGATGATCACAGGCGCCTGATCGCGGATGGCGAGTCAGTGTCCTTCACCTACCAGCCACCATCATGGGCGAGTGTTGCTCCCGAGCAGCCTGCAGGTAAATTGAATCCTTCCTTAAATGGCTTAAAGTTCACCTTCATGCGGACGAAGTTGTCTACCGTTGCCAGGGTGGGTGAGTAGTGCCTTTTCTTCAACACCACTACACGTGGTTCGCTGCCAACTCGGTGGTGAATTTTGAGTGCAATATCGAGGACACGTCTCGATGACTGGTGGCTGACTTTGGATCCTCCTACTAGATCGGGCGAGGCATACGTTCAAACACGTTCCACGGTCTCGGACTACCTGTGGTGAACATTGGTCACGCGACTTCCGGGACGGGACGACCGCACGCTATTTATCACCACCTGTCAAATAATGTCTAGTATAACCAGCCATTAAGCCGTTCCCCGGTTTAAACACGCGTGAGCCCGCGTTCTGAGCGAAACTCCTACCAACCTTTGCAAAGGCATCGATCCGTGAGGTGCGACAAGGTTTGCAGTTGTAGAGGAACCAAACCTGAGTGGGTTTTGGATTTGGAAAATACTGAGTCCTTATTCAGCGCATAAAGGCTCGAGTCTTTCTTGCACTTCCCGGACTCCGGAGTCGGGTTGTTCACCTGGTTTGCGTTGGATGATGTTAAAGAGACGTTGCTGCAGCAGCATGCAAATTTTGCACGATAAAAGTGCGCATGACATGCATACGCAAGTGTGCCACCATTTGGCTTGACCTATTGCCTTGGTTTCGCTTTCTGCCGCAAACCGGATCCAGCGCGTGTACCTTCACTCAAGGATTAGCGCGACGCGTTTATGCTAAGGAATAATACTATTGAGCCGTGCATGGATAGATGAGTTTTATTTCAAACCACTGCTAACGCTACCAAATTATCCGGTGTCACTGAAAGATCATTATGATCTGATCATAATCCTCGCAGAGTGGAAATCACAACGATATTGGGATTCAAAACGGTTAGCTCAAAAAACTCGTGAAAAGTGATACTACAACAAAGGCTGCTTGAGCTATCGTTGTGATACACATTACCGCAAATGGCGTAATAATTTGGACGAAATTTTGTCGCAGACAAATCGACATGTTAACAACAATCTCCTGTCTCTTTTTCCGCTCAAAGCACTTTCTATTTGTTTTATTTATTGTAAATGATAATTGTAGGACGAATTTGTTGTCAAATAAATTCCGTTTGCTCAACCACAATGGTGTGATTGCTTCGTTACGCGAAATTCTTCATGTCACACTACTAATGCCCTCTTTGAAAGCCAAATTTTTCCCAAATCTCGAATGCTTCTCGCACTAAGCCGCACTTTCGAGGAACATAAACAAGCGGACGTACCGCGCGTGCCCACTTTCCCGTGCCCACGCTACCCGTCCTATCTGAGAGATATATGTTCGAACGAGTGCGAGAAAATAAACATACACGACACGAACGCGACATAACTGCATAACGCAAAGGGTGACGCCGGCAGTTGGAGTGTGGCTCCCTCGCGAGCCGAGACGGATTACGTTGGCCCATTTATCTTTCGTGCCGTTGACACAATTTATCTTGCTTTCTTGATTCCCCTCAAACGATTGGGGAGAAGCGAAAAAAAACGTACAAGAACAGATCCAGAAACCCCTCGGATGGGAACAATGCGATGGCAATATGCTACTACTTGCATCCTGCTTAGGGACCCCCAAACAGCGACTCCTCCGGGCGATTGATTTATGCTGTGCGACGGGGCGAAATGTTGTTCAATTCCGAGGTATTTCGCTTGTCCGCTATGAGAAAATCATGCTCCATGTCGTGCCCTCGCTGTCGTGTAGTACAGAAACTAAGTCACCTCAAGTCAACTTTCTAAACGCTTCCCGTGACGTATGATTCAACTCCGTGCGTTCGTCCGAAAGACCCCCGACCCGGCACGGAGCCAGCGAACAAATGCGATCGAAACTGCATCTGGTTCTATTCGAGGCCACGAAACCGTGACCTGCATTGGCTGCCCGCAAACTCGATCGGAAGGGCAAAAACGAATGGAAAAAAAGTAGTGTGGACCTCCTTTCACACAAAACGAACATGATTTATTAGCTCTCCTTAGCGATGCGTGGAATCGTCCTGTTTGCTTTGCGTGGGAATGCTCGAACGATACGGGAGATCAATGGCACCTAGGAAAGGGAAAATCTCAACTGCCATGGTTGAAATAGATTTTCAATTATTTTTTTCTTTGTCTACCTCAACAGCAACTGCAAATCCCCACACAAGATACCGGTTCGAGATAGTGTGAGTCAACACCCAACCCGTTCAAGCTCTCACAGTGGAATTACGGTGTGTTTGGGCTAATTGAAACTTAGCCCAGTTATCGCACTGCCCGCTCGTGAGTTCGAACACCTCCCATTGGCACAGTTCCCTATCGCAGCGTCACGTCACTAAAAAACAGCGAGCCCAGCCAGACGCCAGCTGCAGCTTAGTGCAAGGGTATCACGAAACGAGTCCGGGGCTGCTTCCGGCAGGCGGCAGCACGAAGAAAGGCAACTCTCTGATTCCGGTGCATTCTCTATCTGAAAGGAGCACGCAATCGGATGGAAACGGTTGGCGACGACACCCACTAGACCGCCTATTTCTTGTGCCGTACGCGGCCCAGTAGGGACGCACCTTCATGGTGTTGCATTGCAGCCGTTTATTGTGGGAGAAAGTCGATCGAGGAAAGGAAGAACAAAAAATACGATCACCATGCACGATGGTGGAAAATGACCGGTCGGACCGCACCGTCATGGTGTTAATTTCTTCCATGGCGTGTTATGGAAAAACGCTGTTCACCAGATAAGCCATTGCCATGCGCCGTGTCACGAAACGGAAGGGTTCATTATTTATAAAGAGCAAAAAATAAAACAACGCAACATTGTGCGAAAGGCGTTCTACTTACAATATGTATGATCGATACACGATGCAGCAACGCAATCCGGTTTTATAACCAAACGCATCGAGGGAGCGTTAAGGATGAAAACACTGGAAAAAAACGCACATGGAAAAGAATTAAAAAATGTTCACAAAGCGATCGTTTGATTTAATAGGATTCATTTGGAGAAAGTTTGCGAATCACGATTTAACTGATATTATGTGTGTTAACAGAGATGACGAACTAATAAACTCGTCTAAATATTCCAAGCCTACTAGTGCAATTATTCTTTCAAGGATTTACGCTCATAAAGCGACCGGTCATCCAACTCCTCTCGCCATAAACAAGGTGAGAGTTCAAGACCATACGGTCAGCAAGAACAAACCACAGCGGGACGAATCGCAGCATAACCTCATTCAATATCTCCTCAAACACTCACGACGGGTATTATCAATAAAATGCAGATGGTTGATCGACAAAAAAAACGCTCAGCTATAAAGCCATCACCAGGCACTGAGGAAACCGTTTTACGGCCCTCAACACAGCTTTGTCGATATCTCGCTAGATGTCCGATCGGTTTTATGGCGTCCCTCCACTGCGCGACTACCCTCAGCCTTCACACGTTTCCGTTGTCTCGATTTCCGTCCCGCAGACGCATATGTTGTGCACATGCAAAGTTGGTTTCATTTCCTTTTGCGGATCTTTCACTACGATTCGCTTCCGCGCAGGACCGGGCCGGTTGGCGACATGATTAGCATACGCCAGCCATGCCGATCGTCCGGTTAGCGGTGGATTATAATTTCACGGTTCGAAGGATTAAGTTGCATATTTATCTAGTGGATTGGCCGTCGGTGGCAACGCGCTATCAACCCGTTTGCCACCTCGCAACGGAGGGCATCTTGGGCTCTTACCACCAGGGCTCAGAGAGATGGGCCTCCGATGTTTGCGGGTTTTCGAACCGCGTAAACCAATGAAACACGCCATAAACACCAACGACACACTCCAATCGATGGTCCGTCACTTCCGCTCACAACCCAACAACTACTGGCCGCTTGTGGTGCTTTCTAACCACGTCGGCACGCGATTTACATCATGCAAACGATATGTTGCGCACGGATTAACATACGCAGCCGCTCGGGTCGTCTATCCGCTGTACTCGACTGCGTTTGATGTAGTTTGTTTGCACAACATTAATGCTGATTGTTTTATCCAAATGTGAACGTTGCAACAATGTTGCTAAACGGAGGATCAAACGCGCTAACCGCTAACGTCTTTTTGCCGGTATATCTTCGGACTCTTGCTGAAGCGGTACTCAAATTGATACATCGAATAGTCGTGCTGTTCAAGCCACAAAAAACGTAAATGGTAAAAATGGAACGCGAAACAACGGATCATTTCATGCAACTGTATACGGTTAGAAACTTTCCCGAACACATCATTGTGTACTAAATTGAGACTAGTTGCCATATTATTTTCTCACTTTAAAATCCTTCACCAAAGCACCACCACACGGCCCAGAGAGTTGATTCAAATAAAACGAGCATAAGCAAGTAAGCACACTCCATTAACGAGCGCTGGACACTTGTTTCGGTTTCCGTTTTCGACAGCACGTGCAAACGAAGGATGCAAAACATACTCCATTCGCAGCAAAGCACTTGTCCGGGGAAAAACACTACGACGACATGAGCGGCAAATCGCGATTCAAATCGGGCTTGCTAATTGTGGTCACGTTTTCAGCATCTATTTTACTCTCACCACATATGGTGGTGTGACAGTGGCTTTTCCACACAAAGAACCGAGGACAGAAAATCGTGTGTGACGTGTAAAGTTGCACGAGTTTCATTTAACGAACCAATTTTTACGATGCGGCAATGCAAGAGCAGAAAAAAAAGGAAATGCAAATGCAAATGACACAACACCGGTAAATGCAACCAAAAAGTGGAAACAGTACCGCTGCAGTGGATTAAAAGCGCATTGCGTCGTTGCCATCTTACACCGGACAGTGCCTTCAGGAGGGAAAAACGTCGGGAAAGTGTGATTGTATGGAGATAATTTCTACCTGGATGGAACACACAGCGCTTACAGGAAGGTTTACACGTCGCGAAAAAAAAACGCCTTTGTAAGAAGTAAGTGGAGAGTAAAAAACGATCTCCTCAGTAATAAAAACCACTAAAACTTTTGTATACCGTAAACCCCAACCACATCCTCGCTCCACGTCACTTACGTGATAATGCTGCATAAACCAAAAGCTTTCTTTTCTAAAAGCAAGCGACGTTCAAGAAACCGCTGCACGAAGGAAGACAATTCCTGAATCACCCGTCTTCGCCAACAGCTGTACCCTTAAGCGGACAAGAACTTCCTTCCGGTTTTCCGGCCAGTGTGCGATGCATACACTGCACCACCGGCACAATTGCACTCGCCCCAACATACACCGGCCCTCTTTTCCTACCCCGTAAGTGTCAGTGCACTTTGTTAACACAATTGGCGTTTGGCGTCGCGATGTCGTCGTTTATTCGCTTTCGACAGCGGACATTCGAAACCACTTCTTCCTTGAGGCAACAAGGGAAGACCGTGTGGAGGACAGTACAATCATCTCCACCGGTTAGTGGCGAGAAAAACTCCACTCTCGCACCCAAGAGCCGCCATAAACAGGAAAAGCCAGTCACTTTGGCTGATTAATTTTCGACGCATGATCGGCTACGGGATCGTGAGGAAATGGGGGAGACAGAAAGCGAAAATGCATAAACAAACGCTCTAACGGTGCTTCAGGGCTCGGCGTTTTCGTGTGCCATCAAGAATTCATGTCTTTGTTCAGCAGATTTCTAACATAATGCTCAACCGTACCGATCTCGAGCCGCCATTACGCGATGAAGCTTCATCTCTTGCAGACGACGGCCAAGATCGGGGTTTTCGGCGTCCTGAGCACCGAGAAGAGTGCGTTAAGAAAGAAATTGTGTTGATGCAAACAGTTACTGAATGGAGTACAGCACCATGAGGTCTGGTCGAAAGCAATTGCGCCGAGGACATCATGCTGGGATGGCAGTGGAACCCGCCATTCGCACGTCAAACAATAACTTCGCAGGTTAATCGTTCGTAACACTCGCTGGTAGATTGTATTCATTCGACAGAGCTGCTTTGTGTTATTCATACTTTGATTTATATGCTTGTCTTAGTGTCAAAAAAAAACAAAATGAAATAAAATACATATCCACAAAGTATTGTCCTTTTGACAAACATGCATTAAAACGTAATGCACGGTCCACCCGCTCCAATTAAAAGTGTTATTTCCTTTTCATTTATGATGTCATCGTCGCCAATGTAAACGCTGTAAAATCAAACGCAATCACGTCACCGGAAGTGTACGTCTTCGAGCCAATCGTCACTCCACTACACGCGAACAAATGTTTCGAAAAAAAGCTCTTACAGAATAGAATGGAGCTGTGTAACAACAAACGGTTTGAACATTCTAGAAAACCCAAAAGCTCACTGTGACCACCGTTCCGAATGATTAACACCCGCAAGGCGTTGGAACGTGACGTATGTGCGCACATTAGCCCAATCGGATAGGTTTTGGTTGCCGGCTGCTACAAGATGCAACCACCTTCATGGGTTTCCTTGCACAAATCGAATCGAATATTAACAAATCTGCTCGAATCGTTGTGAAAAACGTGGTGTCTGGGGTGTACGGTGTTTCTTTTTTTCATGAATGTGCGCCTATTGCCAGCAAAGTTAAGTGGAAGGAGGCTTACGTTTGCCATGCGAGGAGAAAAACACCACCTAATCATTCAAGCGTTTAGCACGAATCGTTGAAGAAACCCAAAAAAGCTTCCATAACCACGAAACAATATTAAGCCTTCGCGTAAGGAAAACAAAAACCAGCAGCTACAAATTAATCGCACTTAATTTACTACATTTTTCATTCCCACACCCAAATGAATAAGAGAGAGAGAGAGAAAGAAAATGAATACAACGTCATAAAAAACGCTAATATTGACCAAAAGCTTCTACTTCCGCTGACGTTTTATCGATGCAACGTTAGCTGGCCAGCCACCTTCAAACAGGTGGATAGAGCCGCTGGATTCGGGTGATGCCGCGAGATAGACATAAAATTATGACCATCTAATAGGAAAACGTAAATGCCCCCTTTCTGCTTCTTGTCCGTGTTTCTACTGACTTCTGAGCACGACCAATGTAAGAAAACTATAGATAAACGTTAAGAGAGGAAATAAACGAAAGGAGAAAAAAAAACACACCACCCAATAATTAAACCAAGCATCGGTTACGGTTCTCCCCCGTTCGGTTGCTGTCGGCTTTCGGTTGCAAGTGGATTCGTAGCAGGGCCCTCAAATAATGATGACCAAACGCCATATTGGTGCACAGTTCTCCACCCATCCAGTGCATTCGCCTGCCATGCCAACTTTCCCTTCACTTCGGCCGGTGCACCTGACTGCGATTTGACGGAAGCCACGTGAAGTCACTGGGTTGGAAACACCCCTTCAAATAGAAAGGAAGAGATTTTCCCTCAAAAACTCACGTGTGTGTAAGTTGGAAGAAAAACTAGTTTAAAAAAAGTCACTCTCTAACCACCCTCACTTCAAGCAATCAAACTCTTCACTGGACGTTGTTATTCCATGAGTTATCGCAAGGAAATATGAGTTTTGTTTCCAAATTCAATCTGAGGGCCTCGTGCTAGGAGATCCTACAGTCAAATAAGGTTGCGAAAAAGGCTAGTAGTAAACACGACGTAGTTGGAAAATTGTGTTTTAAAATGATCAGTTTTTAGTTGTAAAAAGTTATTTATAAGGTAGCAACATGTTGAGCTTTAATGACACCACTTTGCATACGGAACCGACGAAAAACAAAGCCCCACATAGCCCAGCCAATGCCGTATCACTTCCTGTTTATGCTCTTTGCTATGCTTCCTCAGCAACACCGATGCGGGAAGCCCTTACGAGAGGTAAATAAACACCTCCCCCATCAAATATGGGCATTGTTTTTTTACTATTCGTTTCTCTTATTATAAAACCATTAAATTGATCAGGTACGCAATCACCGCGCAACGGTTCCGTCGTGCGCCGAAAGGCGGAAACGGTAATGCGCGTGTACACCCGACGAAGTGAGGGAGGAAAACAGAATTAATTAGCATAAAACTAACTTCATTTATGCACGGCATGTTGTGCAATTTATGAGCCACCTGCAATCACCCGTCGGCTGTCCATTTACTGTCCATTCGCTCGCATTTATACGCTCATTTTATTAGGGTCTACTTGCGAGATAAAAGATGCTGATCAGCGACGCCAGCTCATCAGAACGTGCCTTCCAGTTAACACTCCGTTGACAAATTGACCGGCGTCCGACGGTCTACAACCTTCTTTTTTGGAAGCACGCGCGGTGCATTGAGAAAAAAAACATGCAACGAATCAAAATTGAATCTACCGCGCTTGAACCCGCAGAAGAACTTGCCTTGGTAATAAAATAAACATAAACATTCATCAACACAAACGAGAGCGTAAATGACTGTTGCATTGAAGGACAAAAATGCGCAACTGTGTGCGGGGTTTTTGGACAGAGGATCGTAACAATTTTTGGAAAATATTAATAAATCGCTTCAGCTCATCACTAAAAGGTGAAAATAACACTAAAAAACCAGTACCGCACCATTCAAGGCATCTTTTTTTAGTTCCAGACTAACAGACGAGGAAAAGCACACAAAAAACACATTAAATTAATCAAACAAATTTACGATCATGCACGGTTATAAGCCATTCGATACGATGTATTCCACGCATTGAATCAATGTTTTACGGTATGGATGTCTTAAAACACCCCAAAACAATCTCCTGATAGTGCGAGCTTAAATTTTGAGTAGATTTTATCTTCTTTTTCATTTCATCCTCGTCGAAAGCAGACCACTCACAGACATTCTCTAGTGCGTCATGCTCTTTCCTCCCCTGGTGCTAGTTAAACGACGCTCTAATGGTTCATCATAATTTTAAGAACCGGATTTCGAGCGCCAACCAAACGGCTCTCGGAAGCTCGGTGGCCGACCCCAATGGCGCTGGGAATGGAACGATGCCAAGGAACACACGCCCGGTGCGTCTTCCAACATAAGGCACCACACGGCTTCTCACCCCGTCCGAGACGCACCATCGTCGTAGCCAAATACCGAAAAATACCATCACAGCATAAATCTGTGCTGCGAGGGACCGCGCGATGCGTTCCGCGGCAGGAACGTTTGTTCTGCTTTTTCTGCTGTCTCTCAGAAGCACACATTCCCTCGGAGACCAAATCGTTCTGGGAGTCGGCGAAGCTGGGAACACGTTGTACCGTTTGTGCGTGAGTATTAAAAATATATGCCCAGAGGAACGCCTTCGTCTCGTGATGCGCGCGTTGCTGGTGGTGTAATTTTGGCTACACTGCAACTTTGCTCTGGAATGCGAGCGGAATGCCGCAATGGGGCGGAAAAATTTTCGCGAGTGCAATAACTTGCACAAGCGTCGTCGAGGAAAATGTCACTCAGATAGAGAGACAATCTGATTTCCTTATGCACAGAAATGTGGCTTCCCTTTCACGTGATTAAATGGCAATGGTTTACTGTCTCTTATATATCTAAAACTAAGCAATCAGATGCCAATTCAAATTATACTCCGAGCAATCTCTAAGCCCTTCGCAACTAACCAATCAGTCCAGCGATAATCGCATCGAACTAAATCAATCAAGACGTGATTCAATTCGAGCTCCAACTTCGTTTACCTTAACCCCATTTGCCGCCAGGGTGCCGAAGAAGCGCTGATTATAAAACTTTTGTATGACCTACATTCTGATTTTCTCGCCTTGTGCCCGACTTCTTCATCTCCTTTCCTGCCGCCCGTGTAGGGACAAAGAAATCGGAAAGTAAGCTCGAATAAGCATTCCCCAGTCCACCGCGATTCGATAGTTGAGACTGAACAACCAGAGGGTACTTTTCCGATACTAATGGATGCTTCCTGGTTCGACGAAGGAACCGACGGGAAGCAGGAAATCCCCACCACCCGCCATCTCCGAACCAGTAACAACCTTCACCGCGGCCCGACAAAGGTTGAGACATTGACCAGACATTGCACCCCAACCGGCACCTCGAGTTAATGCTGCAATTAAACTATCTCTGAGTCGGCAGGGCTTCGAGCAAGTACCCCAAAGTGCAGCAAGCGGGAAGGCAAGATAAAAAAACGCCACATTCTTGCACTCATTTGCTCCACACACGCGCCGATGGCGAGGAGGCTCAAAAGCCCACACCGATGGACTATTTTCGTCCAACGCTTCTCACTTCCGTGCGTAATCAATCTTTCCGCACCTCGCGAAAAGGGCCAAGTGAAAGATAGCGACAAAAACAAGGCCACACATGGGTCGCCCGGTTCCTCATTCAGGTGCGGCCTTCAGATAGAGCGAAGGTAAATAAACGCCACACGATCGCTGGGCTCGAAACCGGGCAACTTCTGGTGCATGTAGAGCAAAGAAGCCACCCCATAGTGGCCACCCGGTGAGTCGGCTCTCCCGAAAGTATTCCAATCACGATTCGCGCTTGTGATAATTGATTTCACACACCCTTCACTCCACACGCTCCTAGGGTTTCTCGCCAGGAAAGAAAGCGCCACTGGAACATGGAGCCGAGGTTAGGGTAGGTCCTGGCCTCACGACGTCTGACCTACTTGGGCAGACGCCCTGTCACGTACGTACGCTCGTGGACGTCCGAAACACCGTAAATCGGACGCGTTTTCACCATTTCTCGCACAAACCACGCAAGATGTGCCCTCCACGGAGGCCCAACGTCCCGAAAACAGGCAAACATGGCAAAACAACATCACACCAAGGGGGGCATGAACACGGAACAACGAAAACATAAGAACTCCGTGCGATCGCGACGCACGCAAACAACGCACCAGTGGCGTCCTTCAACCCACCGAGAAAAAGGCTTCCGAAAATAGTGTACTCTAAGGCGAGAAGGGATTGCTCTCTATCTCGCTCTCGTGATCGGTTCGTTTAGCATCCGTTCCGTGATGTCGCTTTGGTTGAATCGAGGGAAGGAGACAGGGAAGGTCAAAGGTTCCGCAAGGAATCAAGTGTGAGTGCGTGCGGCTGTATATGGGCAGGTTTCGATCAGCCCACTTGCGACCACGAACACATTTGGGCTTTAATTTAGTTGCATTAATTTATGGTCCGTTGATTAAATCACAAGTGGCCCGACCAAGAGAGAGAGAGAGAGATGGGACGATATATTCGAGCACCAAGACTCACATACAGACGTACATCTTCTCTCACAGAAGGCCAAGACGAGCGGAGGAGAACGATATTTTCCACCGTTTGCTGACGGAAGCGTTCCGTTCCGTTTGCTATGTTTCAGTGTACATAATCAGCACCCGAATCGCAGCTCAAAAGTAAAGAAAAAGGCACAAACCCACCCAAAGGACAACCGGTTAAGGCAACCCCTTCGGTCGCGAGAGGGCAACATGCAACACGTGGAAAAAGTGAAACTGATAGCAATAAACGAAAATCCACTCAAAAAAGAGGTGGAAACATACGGATTAAAACTAACAAACCAGAGCGTGAAGTGGAAGCCGTATGGAGTTTGGCCGTTTTTATTTTCTCATATATTTTACCCCTCAAAGTTGGCGTTACTTTCAACGCCAAATTGCTGTACTGGTTAGTCTTTAAAGAGAGTGTATGGTGTCGCATGCAAGGCGATTGGAAAAACGGTCTGAGTGTGGTAAAACTTGCCAAACTATATATGCGCACGGTACTTCTGAGGGGCAGGTGATTAATATGCGCGTATGACTTTCACTAACAATAAAATCGCCTTTCCGACGTATCGAAAGGCATATGGGTAATGCTTATAGGAGTTGATATAACCCAGTTGAGTTATACAAAAGTAATCAGCTGAAAAAGAACAAGGACAACCCCTAAAACAAAAGTTAACTGCTAAGCTAATTGTGCAATTTTAATGTGACTTTCTGTCAGATTTCTTAAAGTCGTTTGAATTCTCTACATATCAACACTTTGTTATTTGTTCCACAAATGTAGTTTTACTTAGCCTGATTAGCCTTTAAAATTTTATTAGTTTCCCATTAGTGCAGCTACTCCACAAATCTCGAGCTAAGCGGAAGGCGCAGTGCAGATAAACACAGAAGTTCACACGACTATTTCGAACTAACTATTCGCCGCGGTTAACTCTGCTTCATTCCATGTTTCCCTTCGTTTTACGATCGGGAGTGGGAAATAAAACCTACCATTACCAACCATCCCCATCCCTCTTATCATATCACTCCCATTGAAAGTGGAGAGCCACCGATAAATCATCGCACACCTCGAAAAGTCGCCAGAAACAGCCTCTTAAAAACGAAGTGAGAACCATCGCAGAAGCACATTTCAAAGGGCATTCAAGTTCGAACGTAAATGGCCACCACTAACTAAGGGCGACCGGAAAAATCTCCAGTCTCCAATGTGAGGGAAGAAGATGAGAAACAAACCCATCTCAGTGGAATTAGGAGCAATAATCCATAAAAGGCGACTACCAGTGACTCTGGAAAGTTCAAACCAATTACCCCAAAACCACTCGAAACTATCATAACTCATATCAATTATGCGCTTCCCCACACTCCCGACACACACCATCGCAACCCGTTCGATTCGCAAAGGAGCTTCGGGAAAATTCCAACCAGGGAAAAAGTCGACTCTCAACCATCAACCAAAGGTCCGTCATCGAGGGCGGCGCATAAAACGCCGTCTGCGACTATAACATTCCCAAGACCTAATAATAGCTCGACGGCAAACGTTTTAAACAATCCGCGAAACCAACATCATCTAATGTCGGTGACTACTCTGTCGTCTACGAATGCATCTTCTGGCTGGAACTAATTAAATTAAACATTCATTTATAGTTGTACCAACGACCCACCAAAGGAGGCCGCCGGAATGCTCTCGCCTATCATAAGTAAATCAAGCTGCTGAGCTCATGTGGCGTTGTTTAGAGCTTCCTCATTGTCGAGCACTCTTGTTCTAGTACTGAGCATAGTGAAAAGCCCGGCAAAGATTTAAGCAACGATACATCAATCATGCACCGAAGTGGCTTGAAAATGCACCATCATCCTGATGGCCTGTTACGCCTGGTAGCGTCGTGTGCATTATTCCTTCACAGACATAACCCGATACAACGCTCCACGATTAGCAGCGAACCCACCGAAAAGAGTGCTAAGAATTTTCGTTTACATCACACGCATCAGAAACACGGAACATCTTTCTCGCGTTTTCCGCAAGCCCACCTTCCCCGGCGCGTACTTCACCTCGAGACTCCAAGGCACTGGGGATGGAAAAAAAATCAGTTCATCCCTCTTTATCTCCAGTCGCGCACGCACATATTGTGAGCATGCCGGACCATATGCTTCGAGGGGGGAAAACGGGAAGCTTGCCTGGCCAAAACACAGAAAGATGCAGCATACGGAACGGAGCAGACATCGTGCAAGCGTGCAGCGTAAACACAAACATGAATATTTATAAATAACGCCCCGCACATAACCCAGCCAGCTACCGTGCTCCAGCTCTTGGCGATGGGCAATGTCAAGAAAAACGTCCCGAGATAGTGCATAAAGCATATTAACCCTCACATATTTTGTTAGCGCTCATCCGTACACGTTGCTGCTATCGCGTTTGCATTCGTCATCTGCTAATCTCGCTGGTTTTCAAATGAACAACGAATCGAAAGCGGAAGCGGATCAATGGAATGCTCAGGGTTACTTTATAGCTTGAGTTTCCAGTACCGATCCGGCAACTGATCGTTGGAATTATTTTCTCACGCGTTATAAAACGACCCACAATCAGATCACGCTTTTTGGCAACATGAAACGGGCCAAAATGCGGCAACGTTGCAGTTGCTCTCCGAAAATGTGCATCACACAAGCAAGGATGGACGTGCAGCTGCATCGTACCGGTCTGGGGCAGAATCAGCCATCTAGAACGGAGCATAAAGTGGTAGACTGCTTACACGCATACAGTTTCATCAGTGGAAAAGCAGAATCACGAGGTAATAACTGCAGCATAAGCCATAAGGACGCGTGGATTGGGTCTATGTATTGAGAACGCGAGAACGGTTGCAAACGGTTAGCAAGCAAGCATTGGGGGGTTGAATTGGAGCTGTTCGTTGCCACGCCGTTTAAGTGGATAATAAGAACTTCACTTTAAGCCTGGCTAGGGAAAAGACGTCCAATCGAGCGTGCGTTTACCAGCCGATGGATGGACTCAACACGTAGCAGCCAAATGGGATGCAAATGGGCAAAATTTGGTGTTTTCTCTTAAGTCAATGAGTTCCAAATATGTCGTCATTGCCACCAGCATAAGCATCAGGCATTAGCAACGTCAATTAATGTGACAATATACCCTAAAAATGCCTTTCCCTATTTGTTGAGCAAAAGGCCCACACACCCATACACCTCCATCACGAAATGTTTTCCACAGTGGCTCATTTGCAATGAAACACCATTCAATTATGGCCGCATGGAACGGGAATGCATGAAAATAACATTAGAGAAATCATGAATTGCAACGACGAGGGGAGTATAAAATTACATGAATCAAAACAGACGCATTTTGTCTGCATTACGTCCATTTTCACACCTTTTTATTTGAGGGCGAAAGTTTATTGTTTCCGATCTTATATGTACGCGTCTCATTCAGCGACGCAGATGGTTATAATGGAGCATAATCCATTTTTCGGAACCAAAAATGCGGGATAAATACAAATAAATAAACATGCACGCTCTTTCAGACTGCTTGTTGAAAAACACCTCCAACGGGTGGCACAGCCAAAGAAGACAATCTTTCACACCTTCACCCTCATCCGACACTGGCAGCGAAAGGCGAAGTCATTAGGGTTGCATCACCGGCTGGTAAAGAAAGCTAGAGGATGTTTTTCTTTGACAATTTGTGGAAATTAGAGGAAAATAACTTTCCAACCAAGAAGTCAGCCAACAACAGCGCAGCACCGAACGCATATGTCCAACGCATCGTCCACCACAGCTATGTACTGGTGCGGGTCCGGATCATGAACCTGTTCGGGTCACCACAGCCTCAAACCCGTTGAGTTGGCGACCACGAACGAAATCACGTCCCACTGTGCGTTACGCTCCGCTGCACAAGGGATGGGCGCAATTTTCCACAGCACGACAATACAAAGCCAACCCCCAGAGCCGTCTGTGGTCGCGCACGGATAACTTGGCCAATTTTTCCACTCGCCGGACGAGTATCGTAAAATTTGGGGCATCAGCAACCACAATCAGCCGGGCTAAAACCCGCTAAAAGCGACGTCCGCTAGCGCACATTTAGCGGTACCGTTTAAAGTCGGGCTTCCGATTGGGGAACCCATTGGCGGAAGCATGTCGCTTACGGGCCGTGAAAAGAGAGATGAAAAAGCCACCCGGTTTCCCCTGGGCCGACGGTCATCATTTTCATCCGCATCGCACCATCAATTTTCCCCGTGTTCCGGTTCCTCTCGCAAGCGTTGAGGTCGGAGAGATTTGCCAATCTCCGCCCACTTGGTCGCTTTCGGTGTTGACTTCCGTGCGTTGCCCTGTATGGAACCTCAAAATTGTACCTCGGATGCACAATCTTCAGCGCTTGGTCGTTGCGTGGTCGTCGTCATCATTCATCCAAAGGATGGTGGCAATTGCATAACGTGGTGAAGAAAAGAGCAATCGAAACTGACGCCCGTCCACACTCATATCGTCGGGTGGAAAATTCGACTCATACAGCACCGACCGACGGGTGATAACGCACGGTGCATGGTTCTCCATTAGAGCGGTTTCTCTCGCAATCATAATCGAAAGGAAACGCACAATTGCACCAGAATATCGATAAAGCTAAGCTCGAATCCGCGCCGAACACCGATAAAAGCGTGTAATGACAGGGTAACCGAGATTCACCCCACCATCAAACCCACCCATTATGCTGGCGATTAAAACAAACGGCGCTCCGGCAGGGAAATGAGCCAGGGGTCGAAAACACCCCACGCCGAAATTGTGCTATTTGCGGCCGGTTTGGTGCGAGATGAGCTGCGTTCAAGACGGATTGAGTGGGATTTTGACGTTATTATGCAACCATGTACTCGGCGCGAAACCGAAAGTATCCTGCGGTGAAGATGAAGCAATTGCATTCCAATGCTTAGGTAAACATCAATACACGCCACGTCTGGACGGATGAGCATTGAGTGTCTCGTGTGTTGCCCAAGCCAAGTACTACAGTTCCATTCGCTAGAACATTCGCTAGAAACCCGTGTCTCTTCATTACTGCTCCCAAAACACTGCCCACGATGACTGGCGGCTTTTGCGCACTGTGAACAGAGCACAGTTTAGTAATCTGGCTTGGCGCGGTTAGTTTATTATAACAGCTAACGCGACGCTTGTTTCGTCCCACTCGAAAGGGCTTGTCTGCGTCTAACGATTAACGAGCGACGCCAAAGCCCGAGTTTGCGTCCCTATCCCACAACACTATCTCTCTAATTGCGATCGATGATACATTAATTGGATTGATACCAGTCACTATCAATTTACTATTTCAAACAGTCCCGTGACAGTCAGACTCGCTCCAATCGATCGTAAACTGCTAGAGAAAACTGTCACCGAGCATGATGAAGCTCACCACCGCAAACTAACGCGTATAGAGCGCTGTTTTGGAAAAGCCCATTTCCACCACTCCAAACCAGGAAACGGAGCATTCCGTGGACGGTTGATATAAACCAGAAACTAATGCGACTCGGCAGGTCCACCGTTAGTGGATAGCATAACTGAAATAATAATTGATTTACAGTCTCTACAGTATGTCAATCAACTAGCGAGGGAGCAAAGGAAAGTAGGCCTGTCTGCACTCGCTTGGAATGACGATGGAACGCGAGAACAAGAGCGGTATGTTTGTTATTTCCAGAGAACATCCCGTGCTGGATCAGCAAAATATAATGAACCCTTCACTAGGCCTCATCACGATGCGGGGACTAAGACTGACTCAGTCTACCTGACCCAAGTGAGGCACAATTAACGGTCAAGTGTCGCAGTTCTATGGATCTTCCTTTCAACGAACCAATTTGCAGTTGCACCTCCGTTCGGACGATATTGATCTACACGTGACACCAGAAAGGCACTGCAAGGTACATGGACTCTCTAGCTATCATTAAAAAGTAGCGGATTTTCTCTCTCTCTCCACCTATCTAACGCTCAACGACGAAAAAGAACATGCGCCAACAAAGTGCTCCAACATGATGGCTTTATTCTTTCCGGGAAACCCGAACCGAGCCGAGGAAAATGCTATCATCCATTTCGTTTCAAAGCGCTTCTCGGCACTCGCGAATGGTTTAGTAGTTTTTCCGAGGAGCTTTAAAAGCCGTCCACATAGCATTCTGTGCTCTAAAACGGGTTCATAAAATAACTATTGCTTCCGCTTTCCTTTCGATCGCAGAAGACGAATTAATTCCTCCGGTCGATGGGGCTTGCTCTCTACTCATCATGCTGCTAGGTGCCATGCTCTCCTCTACGACACCACGTGAACATCGACCGCCTGACTTCCAAAACCATCCTCCCTAGTTCCCGACTATCAAATGTAGGACAGTATCTGGTCGAATTTGTTGATTTATGTTTTGTTGCATTCGGAATGGTGCTCATTTTTTCTCCCTTCCGTTTCGTTTTCCACGCTAGAAAATATAGACATGACTACGCTTCTGTCTTACGCCTCAGCAAACGCCACTCTCGAAGGAGGCATGTTTTTGGAAAACGCGGAAAGAACAAGGCATTCCGACACGGCCGTTTAAGACCTGAAAAAACCGGGTCCGGAAAAGCGCTTCCCGATTTTATCGCTTTGTGTTTAGTTTTAAGAACTCATTAAAGCATCTCCGATGTCGGCCGGTGACTTGCGGGTTAATTTATGTGTTTCCCATCGCTGACAAGCACAACCAGAAATCGAAAATGGCTCCCAAGATGGTCTAAAAGATGGGACATAGGCAGGGCGAGTTCTCGGACTGTGAATGACCCCTACCGATGAGCATATTTGGTAAGGAACGAAGTCGGCATGAGGCACAACATGCATGCATGCATCTTTCTTAGATGCAACTCAGAGTTAAATAGATCTCAAGATCTACCTTGAAATTGCGCTTTGAGGCAACGGTCTGATGGGGGAAGACAAGCAAAAACGTGACTCTTGATAATAGCTTCACGTCTTCACGGCGAATAGACAAGATGAGCCTAAATAACGAAACAGAAATAACACCCTTAGCCCTTTGCCCCCATTCCTTTGCTGCATAGCCGAACAAGCGAATCTGTTTCTTTAAGTAGAGAAATGGACCATTTGATTCTCGCGAAATAAGAACACACGAGCATACTGAGCTGTAACGGACTGTTCTGAGAAGGAATCTTCAAGAACTTACGTTACTTTCCATCTAGAACAAGCACACCATGAATCATTAAATGTTATTTTCCATTCAAATGCACATTCGTTTAACCAACCGACTGCTGATACGGAGGCTTGATTACGCTGCTTATGCTTATAGTAAGGCGTAACAAAAAACACCCATGATGTAACGCATGTAGAGAATTTGTGAAGAAAAAAACATGATAAGCAATGGTTTTCCAAGCCACGGGACTCATTCGAGATGGCTTAAAATTTTGACATACATCTGGTAGCCATTGCAAACGCGAGATAGTTGTACTGACGCTATTAGTCTTTAAATAAACTTACTCATGGCACGATTACAGCGTTACGTTTTTAATCCACTTTGTAGCAGTTCAATTATTAGTTTCCGTATTTTTCAACTTTGCAGCAAGATGAAAGGATCAAAATTCAATAAATTCTCATACAAATACGATACATTACGACGACTAAACGCAGACAAAACGACCGAAATCAGGGTTGGCGAATGTATCTGCGACCGGTTGTGGAGTTGCAATTTCGCTTGTGCGCAACATTGTTTCTCCCGACGACGATCGCACAAATCACCGGATATAAGGCGAACGCGAAACCAGGCCTAGTCCGACAGGCGACCGTAAATCTAGAGACCCTCAGTGACGGCCCAGAAACGATTCGCCATTTATGGAAGATCGCTAAACCTCCACCAAACAAGGAACTTACACCGCGTGGTTTGCCATTTTGTATGTCACTATCGCACTCTTTTTGTCACGAACGAGGGGTTTAGATGATCGTGTTGACGATGGAGAAGCCGGATTTTAAAAGCAGGTGACATCCAATGGTTATGCTACACGCATCGAACGAACTGTACGTCTGGTGAGCCGAAAAACATCCTTCTCCATCCACGGGAAGCCTCGGGGGCTATGCGACCATAAATAATGGTTCCGTTTTCCACCATCTTTGCTCGGAAACGGATCATTTGCTACGAGACAACCGGACAATTAGAGAATATTTAACACTTCCTAATGTGCTGACGTTGGCGTTACGAAGTCAGCGACCCTGCAAGGTTGAGAAGCCTTAAGAGTATGCGCGTAGATCAGGCTAATTGGGTATTAATTTTGGCAACGTTCTTGGATAAAGAAATTCAACCTTGAGTTCAGGAAATACAACGTCATGGCCCAAAAAATCTTAAACCCGAAACAGTTTGATAAGTCTTTTAATTTTTAATAAGTTACTCTAGTCATTTATATTATTATCATTATTTGATTCGTTAGCATGCAATGCCTAAACATTACAGATCTATTTTAAAGTTAATTACTAAACATTTGATAAACAGCACTTGTGATTTGTTCTCGTGAAGATTTATGAAGCATGCGAACAGAAATACAATTCAAACATGTACATCATTGTAAATTATAAGGTACACACGAATGGGTCAATAAAATGTGGTCAAATTTATGTACGGCTATCATCCCGGACTAAAACTCCACAGGCTTCTGTAGCAATACTTAGACAGCCTTGGCTAACGATGGCCCTGACCAGAATGCGATATTTTCTGCCCCACCATTTCCCTCTGACGACATCGACACACATACACACGAAGGATTGACGCGTAACGGGGTGGAGTTCATTTCCATAAATCCTCCAAGACATCCTCGACGACGTGTCCTTTTCTCCATGGACACATATTCCAGTTGACGACAGTCCACCATCAAGGTGGTGAAGGAGCGCGTCCTATTTCTTCAAGTTGCAGAAACAAACTGCATCATGTTCATTCGACGACAAACAACACCATGAGAAGGATATTTATTATACATAGAATGGAGGAAAACTAGAGGACGATAAACTATTTATCATTATGCGACGTGAATTTATGCACTCACTCCGCTAGCTTACGACACACATATCGCCAATCCTATGGACTAGGATGAGATGGACTGGGTCCTTGAGGTACAAATTAGATTTCCGAACAAATCACTCGCCCGGAAGGGCGGCAAAATCTCATTTCCCCCTGAGCCCAGATAAAAGCCGATGAATGGTGAAACTCTTTTAAAATGAAATTCAACATAAAATCCCAAACCATCTCGAGGAGCTTTTAACACGGGCTACTTCTCAACTAGTTTCGCGATACAATCGCAAAACGGGTAAAAGAAAAGCTAGCCCACACGCGGGGAAAACCTGAAACTATCATCTGACGCCACCATCAACAGGAGCAAAAACAAAACACAATTACGACCGATCCGAGGACTGCCGTTGAGTTGTGTTTGTGTTTTCATTCTTTTTTTTTACGTTCTCCTTCGTAACGCAAACCACCGGCATCATATCAGATGTCCGATTCGGGAAGGGAGGAGATGAAAAACAAGCGAAAAAAATATATATACGACGCCCTCGGAGCCGTCGGAATGGAGCCTTCTCTTTTTTTCTTGCTTCTATGGGTTGGCGTGTGCGCGTCGGTTCCCCTCGACCGCACGATTAACATTGAAATATGAAACTGCATCCACCATCCACCCCCATGTCGACCCCCATCTATGCAAATGTCCTGCCAGGTGGCGGTTTCCCTCCTTGGAATGGTTCGCATAGGACGACCTTTTGCCAAAGCTCGCCGAAGGGGCGAAAACTACCCTTACGAAGGTTACCGACTAAAAACACACACACGAACCGGAATACCGGTTCGCTGCTAACGGTAGGTGGGAGGCGCATCTTGCAGAATCATTGAACTCGCAGATCCTCCTATTTCCAAGCGAGGGTGGGCGAAAAAAGAAGAGATTTTCCAATGGCGCCCACATCCCCCGGGAAGCCGCGATCGATCGATCCGAACGATCGAAATTAACTCCCGCACTCCCAGTGCAGAAGTCTGCCAGCTGCAGCTCTTCCGGACGAACCGTTAATGGCAACCGGGCGAATAGAATAGAAAATAAAGCCCCACGACCGGAAACGCAATGCGCCCAATCCCACCCACAGTGGATTACCCTGCGCCGGGAAAGAGGAAGATGAACCGTTCAGTCCGTTCGGGTGTTTTTTCCAACCCCCTGGGGGGTGGGGGTGGTGGTTTTGGACCAGATCCCCTTCCCTAATCGGCTCCGGTTTCATTTAGCGTAACTAAGACGCACGCCGCTGCGGTGATGAGGCCGCAGAATCGCGCTATCCATTCAACCACTTCTTTGCGTGCTGACGCAGTAGAGAAGGAAGCCGTACACGGTGGAAAGCCGCCAACCGGAAGAATCCGGAAATGCACGCAAACGTGACATAGGAGAACGAGGGGGAGAAAGTGAGACATTTATTTGATTCCGAGGACAACTTGACGGTGCATTGTTAATGATGCTCTATCCTCGATTGAGCCATAGTTTGCTAATTACCTAAGCAATCTAGCGGAGGACGGAAGAACGCGAGGTTTTCATTAGAATCGTGCCGGAAATTCGACGACATGGAAGGAAAAGTTTTGGTCACGAGTTGTCCTCTTTGCCATGGGCAAGCGGAAAGTAACTGAACGCCACCTAGAAGTGAACAATTATCGACCCATCAATTTCCCATCGGGGTTGTGTCCCCTAAAATTTAGATTATTTTCTTTTTTCATTCAGAAAACACACAGCCCCGAGCGACACTGTAGAACGCAACATATCGCTAAGGGAAAGGGCGAGCTTGTTTGTATGCAAAATTGCTGCTGGTTGCTAACAACATTCAAGCAATCGTTCAACGGAGTAGTGTTTCTTTTCTTTTGGACGTTTCGTAACAAACATGTCTCTATCAGCTCAGAAGATATATAATCTTACGATGAAAATGGCAAAAGTTTTTCGGCAAAGTTTGAAATGAAATCAATTTTGTGATAAATTGCCAATGTCCCGTTTCCCGTGTGTGCCGTGCGTTTGTCCGGCTAGGGTATGCTCTCTGTGAACGTCCTTCAAAAAGGAACTTCGTCCTTGCGCTTACTACCGCCTGCCTTCAACATGAACGTACTCTTACTCGTACGGAACTCTTTCTCTCTCGCAGGCAATTTCCTTGTCTCCCTTTCACTATCACAACACGCGCTCACAGCTGGCCCAGCTGCTGAACGGTTAGGAGTTTTGGGCTCGTTCTTTCGGCTTTTCTCACCCTACAACCCCGGTGAAACAGAACGAGAGAGAGAGAGAGAGAGAGAGAGAGAGGGAGAGAGAGAGAGAATGCATGGGAACGGTTACATATTTTCCTCGCACACATGCGTCCTCCCGGGTAGCGATTTGGAGTGGAAAACAGTGGAAAGAAAACTCGAACCACAACCTTCCTCGTGTCCGCTTTCGCTTATCCTTGCGCTTTCCTCGCGCGTGTTTCGCAAGCCAGTGGTAACCATGGCGACTGGCAACCGAAGCAAAAATCTCCTCCCAACACCCGGCCCGGAAAGCCCGAAACTCTTACCTCTCGAACACAATGGGAGCCTTGGAGCAGAAACGCTCTGCAACAATCTGCAAGACCTTGAACCCACCACTGACGCAGTCAACTCGCAGGCACACTTCGTCCTGATCAGCACCCAACAACAGTTTTATCCTTTTCAGCTTGGGTATCCTTTCTCTCGGACTGTTAGTGGGAGGTTTTTTTTCATACAACTTTTTCCAAATTTTGCATCACTCGAGGGCAGCAGCTGCAACACCCGGCTCGAGCAGACACACACCGTGGCGTTTTCCACGCCTTCCTCCCGCACAATCGCTGCGGGGGAGCAAATTCACAACGCGGAAGACATCCAATTCGACAGGGATGGTTCCGAGATGGGAGAGCAACACTAGGGAATTAATTTACAGCAGCAAACGGAGTTTGCTAAACGCACTGTTATCGCTTAATATTTCATTTTATCACACCGCACTAGAAGATTGCACTTTATCGTACACGAACATGAGTAACACAAAAGCAAAGAATTAAAGTCGGCTGTATCGGCCGTATAACGTTTCAAATCCGGATTTTGACGAAAAAGGAAAGGACGCACCAACCGCGAAACGCGCACCCGTCCGCTTCAACAATTTTTTCGAAATAACCTCTCTCAGGCGATTCGATTCTGACGTTTGCGTAATTGACAGCCTCGTGCCATCGCGCAAAGTCCAAGGTGGGTTCATGTGGCGTGCACCAGGCGTACCTGATGAACTCATGGTTGAAGGATACGAATTTCATGCTTTAAATATTAATATTTTCTTTGTAAATTTAATGCTCCACATTTTGCAGCAATCTTCCTGTTTTTAAGTTAGCAAAACAACCACCCAGAGTCTGTTAGAACATTCGAGGCAGTTGCTAGGCGATCAGCTGATTAAGAGAACTTTTTGAACTGCTTTATCACACTTTACTTCATTAACTTTATTCTTCTCCTACACTTAATCTTGTTTATAATAAAGCCCAGTGCCATCAGAAAGAACGTAGTGTGCTCCAATTCAAATGCGGATTTTCAAAATTAAGCTTGTGGAAACGTGGTTCATCTGATTTTGACCCGTGTAGCGTAGATGAATATGATGAACACAATTGTCAAGAGTTCAGCTTTTTCATGAGAGCGAAATGACACGCGTATAATATGAGGAT
The DNA here is from genome assembly GCF_943737925.1 of Anopheles nili. Lineage (NCBI taxonomy): Eukaryota > Metazoa > Arthropoda > Insecta > Diptera > Culicidae > Anopheles > Anopheles nili. Next base: position 74,836,888 of record NC_071292.1, on the reverse strand, counting down.
GTTTTTCATCGGACGTTCATTTGTAAATAGGTAGCCTTTTCACAGGTCATTTCGCATGACGCGCGTTATTCGCTGTGCATTTTCACCGGGGCGTTCGAATCAATTTCTCGGGGCGAGCGCTTTGTTGATGTGATCCGTTTTCATACTTCTTAACTTAATTCTTGAAAGAAATAGTTAGCAGAATATAATTTATGCTCACGCTAAGGTACGTACGCAACACCCTCTGTCAGTGGAAGTCGTTCGCGACGCGCCATTCGGAGCGGTTATATCCAAAAACAGCCCAACTAACCCAAGCGCGACACTAATGTACCGCTGGTGTTAGATGGGGATTTTTCTTTCCACCATTCATACTCCTAGGAAAAAATAGAGCTCGACCTGGGTTGGAATAATACATCATTCCTTCCCTCTGGCCTTTCCCGATGTTTAAACCCGCTGACGGCGGGATTTACATCGGAGAGCAACCCGTCGGCACTTGACTAGCTAACAAATGGGAAATCTTTTCTTCTTTTTTCTTCCAACGCACTGACACGGGTCCGGTTTCGTGGTCTTGCTAAGACAGGCCCCGCGGCACGGATCTCTAGGTTTGTACGTCTTCCGGTCGGCTAGGTCCGCAGGAGCGCACGCGGGCTTGCGTCCCTAGTAGGCGGCGACGATGTCGAAGCGATCGGCAGAAGAAGCGCCCGGTGGTGGCAACGCCACCAGCGGCGGAGCTGGCTTGGGCGGTGGTTTGCAACCACCGATCAAGAAGGTACACTTCGAGCCACACCTGATCGGACCGATTTCGACACTGGAAGAGATGGACATCAAAGTACTCCAGTTCCAAAACAAAAAGCTAGCCCAGCGCATCGAGCAGCGGATACGATGCGAGTCGGAACTGCGCTCACGGATCGAGCAGCTCGAGAAGCGACAAACGCAAGACGACGCCGTCCTGAACGTGGTCAACCGGTACTGGAACCAGCTGAATGAGGACATCCGTGTGTTGCTGCAACGATTCGACGCGGAAACTGCGGATGAATCTGAGAACAAAAGTACGCTTTAGCAGCCGCTTTTGCACAGGAGATAGGCATCGGGATTATTAACTACTTATCGTTTTCGTTCGGTTGCGCTATCTCTTTCAGATGAGAATGAAGTCACGACGTCCTTTCTCATGCAGCTATCGACCTGGGACAAGGAAGAGCTTGACGACAAGCTGGCAAATCGGGTGCAGGTGTCGAAGCGAGCCGTGGCCAAGATAGTACAGGTTTTCGACCGGCTTATGCAGCGTAACGAGAAGCTCATGATGGCGTTAAAAGGTGAATCGGAAGACGGCAAGTCGCCGGCCATGGCGCCACCCGACCTAGACGAATCCCTGCGTCAGACGTACATCGACGTGATGGCAGAAAATCGCAACCTGCAGACACAGAACACCCTGTTGCATGAAAAGTTCCACACGATATCGCTCAAAATGAGCGAGTATCAAGACATGCTGAACGGAAAAGAAACGGAAGCGGCCGAGCTACGAAACCAGATAGACGATCTGCAGTACGAGCTAGAGAAGGTGCGGTGTCGGAACGACAAACTCGAGAACCACCTAGCGGAAGCGATCGAGAAGCTGAAATCGTTCCACCAAATGCACGGTGGCGACCCACTCAGTGGAGGTGGTGGTGCGGGCGGATCTGAGCGACAATCGTCGTCTACCAGCGGTGGCGCTACGAGGGGTTCCGGTTCGATGACAAGTGTGGCCGCGCAGCATCTAGAGGACCTGCAGAAAGAGCTCGAAGAGTATAAGGAGTTGTCCAACAACCGATTGCAGGAGCTTGACAAGCTGCACCTGCAGCACCGGGAAGCATTGAAGGAGGTTGAAAAGCTGAAAATGGACATCCGGCAGCTACCGGAGTCGGTCATTGTCGAGACGACCGAGTACAAGTGCTTGCAGTCACAGTTCTCCGTTCTGTACAACGAATCGATGCAGATAAAGACGTTGCTGGATGAGAGCCGGAACCAGCTGCAGTCGAGTAAGAACCAGCACTTGCGCCAGATAGAGATGATGGAGAGTGAGGAGCTGATCGCACAGAAGCGCGTCCGCAGCGACATGATCCAAATGGAGGACGTGATGTCACAGATCCGTAAGGAATACGAGATGCTGCGGATCGAGTTCGAGCAAAATATGGCGGCGAACGAGCAGACGGCGCCAATTAACCATGAAATGCGGCATCTCATCCTGTCGCTGCAGAACCATAACGGCCAGCTGAAAGGTGAAGTGCAGCGGTATAAGAAAAAGTACAAAGACGTCTCCGCGGACAACACGAAACTGCGGAAGGACCTGGAGGAGCAGACGGGGAAGGTGACGGCCCTACAGGAGGCGCAACAGCAGGCGGAAGCGATCAAGCAAGAAAACTGTCTCTCAATGAATGCGGGCAGTGGTGGAGGTGCCGGGGGTGGAGGTCTCTCGGTGAAGGAGGAACCCGGCGGTGGCATGCTGCTCGAACGGGACGGTCAGTGCGGGATCAAGGAGGAGGACCCGAATGGGACGCTCAACTCGTGTACGGGGCTCGGCGCTGGCGGAGGTGGTCTGACGAGGTCTGACTCTGGCGAGGAAGGCGAAATGGACGCGAATGGCATCAAACGAGAAGAAATGATTGGCCCCGACGGAACGCTCATCATGGTGGTGAAAAAGGAAGGATCCTCGGGGGCGATGGGTGCTGGTTTAGACGGCGGCAAAGCAAATGGACCGGACCATCGGATCAAGTGTGTTGAGTCGGATTTAGTGCGCGATCTGAGGAATCAGCTGAAGAAAGCTTTAAACGACCAGAAAGAGATGAAGCTCCTGCTCGACATGTACAAGGGCGTGCCGAAGGAACAACGCGACAAAGTGCAGCTGATGGCGTCAGAGAAGAAGAAGTGTGCCGAAATCGAGGACCTCAAGTGTCAGATGAAGAAGCTGCAGGAGAGTAAAAGGGAGGACCGCAAGAAGCTAGCGGACGAGGAGGCTCTGCGGAAAATCAAGCAGCTAGAGGAGCAGAAGTACGAGCTGCAAAAGCAGGTCCAAAACCAGAAGCAACCCCCGGACAGCAGCTGGAGCAGCGGCTATCGACCATTTGTAGGGATCGTTTATGGCTTACATTATGCTTTTTTTGTGTTTTTAACATCGATTGTTTTCCTGTGTGTTAGCTGTCGCATGTTCAGTTAACCCTGGGTTTTGTTACTGGCATTTCCTCACACACACACACACATTTTCCTCTCTCTGTTGGTTTGGATTTGCAGGAAGAAGAGGCGCTCCTGAACGAGATGGAAGTAACCGGGCAAGCGTTTGAGGATATGCAGGAGCAAAACTCAAGACTGATACAGCAGTTGCGCGAGAAAGACGATGCCAACTTCAAGCTCATGTCCGATCGAATCAAGGCCAATCAGATGCACAAGCTGCTCAGGGAAGAAAAACAACTACTGGAGGATCAGGTAAGCGACGCCCACACCAAAAGTTCCGCTCAATTTCGTCCTGCCACGAACTTACCCGTGCTTTGTATCGTCACTAGGTGTCCACGAGGGACAGTCAGATCGAAGCCATGCACGTAGTGTTACGAAAGCTTGAGGAAAAGGAGCGCATCCTGCAGAATACAGTAACGACGATCGAGAAGGAATTGGTCGCCCGGCAACAGGCGATGGAGATGCACAAGCGCAAGGCGATCGAATCGGCGCAGTCGGCGGCCGACCTGAAGCTGCACCTCGAAAAGTACCACGCGCAGATGAAGGAAGCCCAGCAGGTGGTAGCGGAGAAGACGAGCTCGCTCGAGGCCGAGGCGTACAAGACGAAGCGGCTACAGGAGGAGCTGGCTCAGTTCAAACGCAAGGCGGAGCGCATGAAGAAGATCGAGCTGTCTGGCACCACGATCGACGAGGTGATGCTGGAGGAGATCCGTGAGTACAAGGAAACGCTCACCTGCCCGTCCTGCAAGGTGAAGCGGAAGGACGCGGTGCTGTCCAAGTGTTTCCACGTGTTCTGCTACGACTGCCTGCGGACGAGATACGAAACGCGCCAGCGAAAGTGCCCCAAGTGCAACTGTGCGTTCGGCGCCAACGACTACCATCGGTTGTACCTCTCGACGTAAGGGCTCTGACGACGTTGGTGGCGTAGTTGTGCAGTTGCGACTGGCGCCTCCACTCCCTCCTCTCCTTTCCTTTCCTACGTCGAGGCAGGAGAGACAGGGTAGAGGGACGGATGGGTTGATTCGGAAAGCGGGCTCTTCTTCTAAAGCCTTGCACCCACCGGCGCTGAAAGAAGGTTCCGTGTGTATAAATCATGTACAGTACAACCCCGTCCGTGATCCGTTCGGGGGCGGATTTAGCGTCACAGTTCGTGGGTCGATAAAACCCATTGCCAGCACAACGGTGTGGCCGCTCTCTTTTTTTTGTGCATATTACTGTACACTAGAAGACGGGCGCATTGATGCATCGAACGATGGGTCTTTCCCGTTGAAACTGCTGCTGCTGGTACCGTTTAACCTTTGTACACAATTTAGCATTTTAGCGCGTGGAGCAGTGATCTATTCTATAGGAAATGTTCCATCTCCCTCTCGCGCAAGATCCAACTATCCCACCCGCCGTGGAAATCCCTCCCGCCTATTGCCGGAAACTGCTCCGAAGCGCACGATCTCGACAGGCCGTGTCGCTCCGGATATCTCCACAACAGTCTTGACCAATTGCTGCCCAAAAGAGCAGTTCAGGTTTTTCGCTAGTCCTTTGTGGTACACAAAATGTACGAACACAAACAAGAAACGATGCTATCCCCTCCTACGGAGTCTAGGTAAAATTCTCTCACTCATGTAATTTACATTTTTAAAACAAAACAACGCACGTCTCGGCGTGTTGGTGTTTGTGCGTGTAAGGGAAGCTAGAATGAAGGAGAATCCTTCCCATCCCTTGGCACACCGAAGCTGTCACTTATGATAAGTGCATAAAATTTCCATCCATCCCTTGTTGAAAGTGTTTCGTACCACCCGTACCTCCGCATGCTCAGGGCGGGAGCACGGATCTGTTGTTTTCCAGCTCCAATTGTCCTTCCACGCCACACAATTCCGATCCCCATACCCCATCCTCTGCGCAGTCCGTGATGGTTCTTCGCCTGTTGAGTACGCGTACGCAAAACCTCACGCCGCACTTCAACGGTGAAGCAAGCGCTCTTTACCTCGGTCCAGCCATGCGATTCCGTGTGTTGTTTGCCCGTGTTGTGGATGCTTTGCCGGATGGTGGAACCGATTCCGGATACCCCCGACGACACCGATAGTGTCGCACGCGATTCTTAAGATAGGTGCAATAGTGTTCAGTGCTGGGAGATTTAGGAGATAAGGCCTTCCCCAAAAACCCCGCGTCCCTTTAGCATGTAACTTACAATAGCGTTAGTATCAGGGAGCTGCCCTAATCCAGACGAGTAAAACATTACTATCAAACGAACTGTTGTTTTAACCGAATCGGGATACCATTCCCACAGCCACGTATTACGTTGGTTGATTGGTTTTGCTGTGTCGTTGCGCTGAGCTAGTGATTTCCATGGGCTAGGGTGCAGACTTTCCGATTTCACGATAGCCACCGTTCTGAGTGTGGCTTTCGCATCCTCGTTTCGTTTAGACGAGACATCTGATGGGCTCGGGAGTTCTTCTTATTCGCCCTATTATCAGGGTGCCGTACGTAAGCCGCTACAACCCACGATTTTCCACCCATACACACACACACACCCAGCATTGGTTCCCTGTGCCAAACTTTGTGCGATCGCGTGCCGCACAAGGGCGCCGGCTTCTGATCTCATCAACCGACGGATGCATCCACCATCACGGCCGACACGAAGCGGCGGCAATTCCTTCACGGCGAAGGACGAGTGATTCAGAGAGCGTAAACTAACAAACTAGGATCGCGCTGGTGAAGCAACCCGCGGTGATCCACCACCCACTAGACACTCAAATAGATCAGACAAAACCGACAACTACTGTATGCATGTTAACGATCGTAAACGGAAGTAAAGCAACAAACGTTAAAGAAAATAGTGATACTGTGACCTAAAATGCGACTCAAAACCAACAAATAATAAAGGCAAATCTATATTATCTAGCATTAACCTAGCGTGTGCTTTTATTTTCGTTTTCAAATTGCATAGTTGTGTATCTCGAAAAAGGACCTGATACTGATTTTAGAACGTTTGGAATTTGAAGCTCTCGCGCATAGTCATGCAATTCACCTCGTCGATACGCAAGGACTGTGTCTTTAGGTTGATCTCCTCCTCCTGCATGACCTGCGTGTTAAGCAGATAGCGCAGGGTGGCCTTCGCCTTCACCAGGCTTCCATCCAGCTTAACGATCGTTTCTCGCAACGAAGCCAGTTCCTGTTTTAAACCATCCCACACGTTATCTCGGCAAAGCTCAATGCCGGGCCGCTGGGACCGGTTGGCCAGGCGTGTCTGAGCCAAAGCTACGTATCCTTCCTTCTCTGCGATTTCCCGCTCCAGCCGGGTGACGGTGCGGGTTAGTTCGTTCACTTGACGTACCGTCTCCTTGTGGACGTTCTCGAGCTTCACCTTGGTGTAGCGTATTTCGGCCACACGCTGTCGGAAAGCGGCGTTCGTGCGATCAACTTGCGTGCGAATGTCCTCGGCCGTCTGGAGCAGCAGCTGATCAATGTACGAACGCAAAGGTTGGGCTGAGTTGATCTCCTTCGCCGTGGCCTCGATGTTCCGATTTGTCACCGCGATCCATTCCTCGTCGGTTGAGTTGCTGGAATTGTAATGAAAATCATTCGTTATCGACATCGTTGGCGGAGGAGCTAGGCCGTGGAGTTCCACGACACTTACTAGGGGTCTAGTGGAACCCGTCCGGCATACACATTCAGCTCCAGCTGGTTTGGGCGCAACTCGAGGTTCTTTGCGTCGATCTTGATAGACCGGTCCTTGTCGGCTAGGTCGCGATCGAGCAGATAGATGGTAGCTCGCAGCCGCCGGATCTGCTCCACGCACTGCTCGAGCACTTTTTCCAGTAATGCGATTCCACCCTCGGTCACGTCGAGTTCCTTTCGCAGCTCCTGATCCACCTCGTCGTTGACGAGATCCGATCCCTGGCGCGTTTCCCTCAGGGCGATGCACTTTTGGCACAGCGGAACTGCGATTTCCCGCAGAGTGTTGATGGCGTCGATCGTGCGCCGCTTGTACACCTTGAGCGCTTCCTCCTCGATGTGCGCCTCCTTTTTCTGCTGCTGTAGCTCGTCCCGCCGGAACCGGATGTCCTCGATGCGCTCCCGCAACCGGTAATCTACCTCGCCCTTGCTTTCCTCGGTCGTGTGCTTCGTTTCATCAATAATTCGGTCGCTCTCACTATGCAACGGAAGCTATACTGCATCAAGGCTGCTTGAATAATGGGGAGCTATGAAGAAAATACTCACTTAATTACGCGGTCTGCAAGCGCCTGCTGCTCCAGCGAGAACAAATTCTGCCGGCGATTATTAGCATCCCAATCGCGAGGCACGTACTTCGGCTGCTCGGGAGGCAGAAGGACGAGATTTTGCTGGCGTATATAGTTTTCGGACATTTTCACTGAAAATCCCACGAACAGGACGAGCCACAGCGAGAGCTTAGATCCAGGTTGCTAGATGCAGCGAAACAACACTTTGTTTGATGCAAAACTGCCAACCAACCGAAAAGGTTCGGATAGCAACCGACAGTTGCCATGGAGATGTTTGATGGTCGCTGAAAAACAGGTACCGAATTTCCCTCTCTCATGCGTACACACATGAATAAAATATTGGTTCTTCAAACTGACATAGGGGCAGTATCATAGAAAACAGAGATATTCGATTCTTCTTGCAATCATTAGGCACCCAGAGGCATATGAAGCAAATGCGCCATTTTCTCTGCACGATAGATTCATTGCTGTTTAATGCTGCTGTTGGAATGATTTTTTCATTTTCTCTGATAGTTGTTATCATTGAAAAACAGTCTATTTGGTTTCATATCTTTATGCTATTGTTTTATTTTGTTTCATCGTTTCGTAACATATGCATCCTTCACACGATCCGCATATTAGGAGAACTTAATTTGCTAGTACGGTGTATGCAGCTTGAATAATGTTACTTCGCATATTGTTCAATTCTTATCCTCTTTCACTAACAGGTGCTATTTAGTTGTCCTTGATTTGATTTTCCCTTTTCTAGTGTTTATTCACATACGTTTCGCTAGATTCAGACTATTGCAAATGGTAGTTTTCGTTCACGTTTTGGTTTTTGGTTTACTTGTAAGGTTTTGTTTTTCATTTAGTTTTGTGTTGCTTTCTTGTTTCTTGGCTACTTGGTGGAATTTCATCTTGAGCGACCTCGACGGACCATTTTCCACACATTACTCTCCTCGATTTTTCGTCTTATCAAGTGTGGCAGTTTTCTATAGGTTTCTTCTGTTCCATCCAATCAGTACGGGTAGGGTTATGTTGGTTGATTCTCTAGCGGACACAGACACTCGAAACAGAGGTATACAGCTAAATCCCACCCAATCCTGAAAGATGGTTGCATTACGAACGGATTTTTCAAACGCAACCATCCTTGCGAACCGAGGAGAATAGGCTAACTTATACACAATCTAAATGGTGTTACGAAAGTATTAATGCAGGGTTACACTTGTTTTTAGTTGTCTGTCGCAAAATTTATTCCACACATTGTGTTATGATCCTTTTTTCTCTATTTCACATTTTTGCCCAGCACCCTATAGCGGCAAATTGTGACAGGTCAAATTTTCTTCCTTGCCTTATACTCGTTCTGGATGGATAGAACAGTATACTATCTGTAGTAACCAAGCCCCTTATCTATAAACATCTTGGTATGGTGTTGAAAATGCAGATTACTATAGCATTTCTAAGGTCCTTGTTTCACCGTCAATTTTTCAAATACAATTTTTCTTTTCAGCTATTCGCGAGTGTGAAATTTCTGTACCAGGTAAATTAGGTCCATATCATATGACTCTCTCATCCCGATACATTCTGCTAGTTTCCCATGATTCTGAACGTCTGTGTTTGTCTCAAACCATGTCCCATCACCGCAACAAAACAGCTGTAATACCTTATATACACAAGGGTTTATATTTACCTCTTGCTAAAATCTCAAAATTTGCCCCGCTGTAGAAGAGGATGTGTGTTTAGTTTTACCTTGAAATCGATAATTCCTCACAATGTTATCTTTATTTCAGCTTTTCTTCTCTTCCTTGCATTCACTCAAGTATTTTCTAGCATCGTCTTTCCCTCATAACTAATATCTGCGAACTGGGATGTTCGGAAAATAGGAAAAAAATAGTGTATACGTAATAAAAGCTTCATATCAAATGGATGAAAAATGTCTCATACACATCCATCACGGGGAAAAAATAGTTACTAACAAAAAAAACTTTTCTAGAATAAAACAGGAGAAAAAAAATAGAAATACACCTAGCCATACATTCTAGTGAGAACGAACGTGTTTCACAATCCAAACGCGCCTCGAATTCTGTACATCCGCTCCTTTCCTTTCTTTTCCTCTGTTAGACATATTTGCACCATTCGCTTAGCTTCTTCTTTTTCTTCGTTATCCTATGAGCTACCTATATGTATATATGTAATTCGTGTTGAGTTAATGGATGGCCTAATGCACTGTTCTGCGTTCTGTGCTTCCTCTGGGGGAGTGTTTTCTTCTTTAGAATCTGCTATCGCCTGAGTCGAATATTTAAAATAAAGTAAAGCCAAACTTAACAACAACCTTTTGCTTCCGTCTGCAACCGAGACCGGTCGACGCGGCGTAAACGGAACGCGCAGGAAGCGTTAAATTCCGATGAAACGATAGCTTGCTATTTGCTTCCGTTTGGTAGGACTGGCACCGCAGGTAGCTGAGGTCAAGCCGATGGGGGAAATGTTTGTTTGGGGGAAATTCGTTATCCTAGCGTGTAAGTGTATTTTTTTTTGTTTCATGTATCTTGGTGATTGTATCCTTTCCTAGCATCCTTCTCCGTTCATCCTTCATCCTTCACACCCGCAACACTGGAACAGCTTGGTTTTTACTTCGATTCTCTTTACACTAGACTACGGATTAGTTAGTTTGGAGACGTTACCAAATCAGTATATAATCATCTTCTGGATCAATACGCTGGTATTTCACGATAAACACACCTTAGGTGACAAATTTTCTAAAACTGCTATATTCCGCCAGCGTTGGCCTATTTTGGGGAAAGAAAAGCACGTGTTCTATTAGTACGCCATCCAAAAAAAAATTAAAGAAGCCAATAATACAACACTACTCGTACTCACTAAGAGATAGACATCTCCGGGTACACGTCCATCATTTCGTCCTGCGGCGACGGTCTCGGGGCGAACGGTTGCAGATGGGGAGGCGTTCGTCGGGAAATGAAGGCCGCGTTGAACGGCCGACTACCGGGGGCCCCTGCGGCGGCGGCGCTTTGTGTTGGTTGCGATTGATTGTGTGGCTGTTGTGAAGAACCTGCCGACTGCTGCGGCGGTGGAACCATCGGTTGGCCTGCCCGTTGCTGCTGGTGCACGTGTGGCAGCGGGTGATGATTGTGCATATTCTGGTAAGGTGCCATTTTCCATACGTTACCATTTTCCATGCTCGGGCCACCGGCCGCGCCCGTCGGCATCATGCGGCTGCTACTGCTGGCGTTGCTGCTACCGCCACTGTGCACTCCCGACGATGATGACGTCCCGGAATTGCTGCCCGGACCGTGGTGGAGGTGATGGTGGTGGTGCAAATGGTGGCCGTAGTGATGGCGTGGCAGCCGGCGGGGCGAACGCGGTGTAATACCCGTTTGCATGTCCTCCAGCACCGACGGGGCGACGTACGTGAAACCCTACGCGAATTGATACGGCCAATCATCGATTGATGTGCTTTTGCAAGCCCCGGACACGGGGAACAGGACGAATGCTTACCTGGAAGATCAGGTTGACACTTTCACTCAGCTGTGTCTCATCGGGCGAATCGACAGGGATCTCTTTCGTGAACTTGGTATCGAACTGCGACACATCGTCCTCGCTAACCTATTTTCAAATGACGTGAAAAATAAGGCACGATTAGACACCCAGATCTCTGATCACACTGCGCACACACGATGTACACTTACCAGTACGGGTTTTATCGGCGGATCCAGCCTTCTTGCCACCACGTCGTCCCAGTTGACGTTCTTGAAGAATGGGTGTGCTCGCACGGCCTGACCGTCCGTTGGTCCGCTGCCGAGACGTTGCGACACCTGACGCTTCATCAGCCGGCGGATCAGGTCCCGTGAATCCGGCGTCAGGTAGCCCGGGATGTTGAGTTTATCCTTCAGGATCGCGTCGACCGTTTTCTTACGATTGTCCGCACAAAATGGGGGCTGCAATCGAATACACAAACACACATACGTGTGTCTTCGTACAGTTCAGTGTTGCCATCCGTGGGTCACTATAGCGCTTACCATTCCCGTCAGCATGTCATACATCAGGGCACCGAGTGACCACCAGTCGACCGCTTTGCCATGTCCGCTACGTGTGAGGATTTCCGGAGCCCTGTTCAAATTGTAAACGTTATAATTGCACTCGTCGAAACCGTCGTTCGGGATACCTCCATTACAAGCAACGAATGAAAAGGGTTAAACAAAATGCACACTCACATGTACTCGATCGTACCGCAGAACGTGTGCGTCACGATGCCCTCCTGGATGTGTTCCTTGCATAGGCCGAAGTCAGTCAGCTTGACGTGACCCTTCGCGTCGAGGAGCACGTTCTCTGGTTTCAGATCCCGATAGATGATGCCGAGATTGTGCAGGTGCTCAAGCGCCAGTATAATTTCACAAAGGTAAAAGCTACGTGCGACGAAAGGAGTACGCATCGGTCAGAATCGAGAAGCTTCCCATCCACCACGCGGGGTGCACCTACCATGCAGTGTCCTCGAGGAATATCCCCTCACGCTCTAAATGCATGAACAACTCGCCGCCGCTCAAGTACTCTAGGATTAAATATAACTTGCCGTCTGTCTGGAAGGCGTATACTAATTCTACTATAAATGGGTGCTGAAATGAGAGAACAAAACAGACAATTCAACGAAAGAGAACGTAGCAAAATTACCTTTTAACTTTCTTTTAGGTATAAAAATCTATTTCAGAGCCGCAGTAGGGGTGTTAGTTTAAAATGATGAACTGTTTCTCATGTGTCGGATGCGACTGGGAAAAGTATACAGGGAAAGGATTTTTCCACCTACCCTGACAGCTTCTAGGATGTTTCGCTCGGCGCGTGTGTGAGCTGTGTCTTTTTGATTTCTAACTATTGACGCTTTCTTCAACACCTTCATCGCGAAGTATGCATTTGCATCAGCACCAGTGGTTTTTCTCACCTAAAAACGAAACGGTGTAATGAAGTTAGAAGGCATCGGCCACCATCAATCGGTCTGGCGATACTTACTTGGAAGACTTTACCATATCCGCCCTTTCCTAATACTTTCTTTAGCTCAAAATCTTGCGGTCCCAGCTTTATTCGGCCCGGATTTATAATATCCTCCGACAGGGGTATCGTTTCTGATCCCTCAGTGCTACAATAAAGAAAAAGTTTAACATCGTGTCCATTAGCATATTAACCGTGCAACCGGTGTGTGATTACTTACTCTAGGTTTGAGTTGATGTGAAGTTCGGGTTCCAGGTCAACCTGTGGGAGGAGAGTGAAAGTGAGACGAATATAAAAGTGATGATCATGTGATATGGATAATGATGGTATTGTTTGAATGTTCATACAAAGGACCACATGCCATAAGACTACAGAGCGAGCCCACTTCAATGCACTATTATACTTCAATTTACTGGACACTAAAACTTAGTAAAATCCAGTTCTATACTCAAAAGGAACATTACAAAATCGTTATCTAATAATGGAATCATTCATTAGTCAGATTTTTTTGTGATCATACGAAGATATTATGATCATCACACGTACTAAAAACGTGTGTGATAGTCAAAGCGATAACACCCAGTGGCCCACCGAATTTAAATCATTTTAAATTACCCTTATATTATTTCGATATACAAAAACCTTATTGTGAAAGGCGTCCATTCTTCTGCTTTTCTTTTTTTTTTCAAAATATGAAATAAAAAGCATATTTTTGAGTCGTCATTGTTAGCGTATCACATTACATCAAAATCACAACACACATACGACAAAAAGGAATCACCACGATGCGGATGCACCAGGGAGAATGAACCCTACCCACCGGATGTCTAAAATGAGCCGTCGACGATGACAACGAAAAAAAAACTCCATGTGCCGGAAAACGATGGAGGGAAGAAAATCCGCATACGCTCTATACATAGAACCAGCGTCTGACAATGGCATCTCCCTGCACAATACGGACGTGGCTGGGGGTTGTCTTTTCCCTGGCCACTCCATACATCGGTGCTGCATTTTCCGCGAGGGGCGACTACAATCCGGAAATCGTATATCCCTCCTCTAGTTCAACGTACACTCCGGAGGGGATGGAATGACGACCAGATGCATCTTGCATCGCGGGATGAACCGACAGGAGCCACCGTCTGTCCCGTTGAAGTCATTGACCTGGTTGCCTGATGCTCTCTTATATGACGGCGATACATCTCCGGGTGTCGGTTCAGTTGTGCATCCTTTTCCCTATGCATTTGTCGCACGTGTCTCACTATGTCCGCCCTATACTGATGGAAGGATTTGGATGGTTTGTTGTGAAGGACGATCGTGATAGGGGTTTCGGTAGTGTCGTGGAATTGAGACGGGAGCAAAACAGATGGACTCATCAGCTGTTATGCTATTTTTTCCTCACGTTTTGTTTGCTGCCCCCGCACTGGAAAACTTTGGCTTTTCCTTGTAGCCTATCTAAATTTAACAAACCCAAAGCACCAATGTTGCCCCCTGTTTTCCACTGGATTACAATGGTAGCGGTTGCAGGCATAATGCGAAGGAACGACTTAAATACGTCTTAGCCTTTTAGATACGTTGAATGAATGTCGCATGATGTTTTCATTCGTGTTTATATCGACCACGTTGCGATCAAAAGAAACTGGAGCTTAAACGGTCAATTCATTAGACAGGTTTTCCACGCTTTCCCCAGCCCAAACGAACATGTAAACCCGCGCATTTTATAACTCCAAAATCTCAATCAAAGTCCAATGGAAGGCGCCAGGACGTGGAAAGCCGTATCACCTCATGCCACCATCGAGGAACAACACGTTGGGTGCTATTATCAGCAAGGTCAAGTCAAAAGCGAAGTCCATTCAACAGCCGGATGGTGCATGGATGTCAGCAAAAAAGGCCTCTTTCAATGTTGCGCTTTCGATCGCAAAGTGAAAAAGTAAACTGTTGCCTAAATTTTCAGCCCTAGAGCCAAGACTAGTGACGGACAGACATCGGAGAGTAGCAGCAAACAACGGCGGGATCAGTTCCTATCCAGCATGAAACCGCTTACCAGATTAACACTTTCGCAAGAGATCATGATCGCTTATCACCCGCGCCTTCTAGCGGACGTCATGCGGCTTCAAGCTGCAGCTTCACTTGCGAGCTTCCAAATTCGTCCCTTTTGCTAATCGCGAGCAAAAAGAAGAAGGAACCGCTGCTGCCTCTACTGCCATCAGCGGTGATAACAGCGAAACCAAACAGCGAAAATATCAATCAGATGTGAAATCGCCAAACGGTCCACAAGCAATCGCCGGCGGTTATGCTGGCGCTTATTAAATGCTGAATGGTACGCGTAAAGCAGGGTGTTTTGATGCGAACACTCGTCTGGGAGCAGAAGACAAATCTTACACTCAGAAATCGTATGACGTCTCTTCTGAAGTAGGCTTAAGAAGCTGCGCGAGATGTACAAAAGATGAAATTACTTCGCACACACACACATATCTGTGCACGCTCATTGGGGTTTGACCCTGAAATTATCTAATCACATTCTACCAAACCCTGTGTGTGTATGTACTCTCCATCTCGCCATCCTTGGTAGATTCCACTCGTTGTACTTGTGCTTTTGCAATGGAGTAGAATTCTCCACCATAGAAAGATCGAAGGAGGGAATGGTGACAATTTGAACCGCCTTGAGAGGAGATTGCACTCAAAGCGAGAGACTTCAATTAATTGAAGTGTCGTAACCACTTCAGTTCGATAAAAAAACTCCCTGCAACCCTCCGCCGTGTGTCTTCGATTAGGAGGACTAGGAAAAATCTAGTGTTTTGCAACAACAACAACAAAACACCACCCACTAGAGGATCTTATTCTCGACTTAAATATAAAAGGAATAATAATAAATTTTTCTTCCAAAAACAAAACCCCGAAGCACACGTACAACGCCGAACACCAGTCGAGGAACTAGGCGTGTGAGCATGCGGCGGCGAGGAAAAAACCTTGTAAGGTTATTGACATCACTTCCGAAACCTACCAACCACCCCCTTTTTTTGGCTGCCTCGCGTAACGCCCAAATGACCCAGTCCTACGGGATACAACATGGGGGTTGGTTGGGTGACAGTAGTGGGTCGGATGACTACTAACACACCACCCGGGGTACGATGGAACCGTCACCACTACTGATATGCCGGGACACGGCGATGATGCCAGAACCACAAGGCAAAATTGAACCCAATGAGCGCGCCATTCCTTCAACGGATCCTCCATTGACCAAAGATAGGAAAGGACTCATGATTGATCCTGCATCGATTCGGACCGACAAACTGATGAGTTGTCACGAGCTGTCGAAGGACTGTCCCTTTTCCGATCGATCGCAATGGAGGAAAGCAAACAAGGAACCCTAGCCTTTCTCCTTTTCCTGAGGCGGGATAATCGATCTACCTTTTGCACACATCGTTCAGAAAGGCGGTAATGAAGAATAAGAGCGTTTGAGAGGTACAAAAAATCCTTGTCTAACTTCCGGGTGTCAAAATTGGGTGTTAATGTGTGAAATCGGCACAAAAATTAGCCCATCCGGAATTCAGCGACAAGGATATGCCCAACAGAAGGTGCCCAAACGGACATCCCCAACAATGGCACAGGGTGGCTGAGTGGGTGACATTTTCCTCCCACATTCTATGTCCGCGTGAACAGTAAACTAGCTTTGTTTTTGTCGAACAATTTTAGCAAAGTAAGCAAAAGCAATCGTACACCGACAGTGGACGCGACTGTCTTGAGAGCTTCATTTTCCGTCTCTGTAGTGTCTTCTCACTCGCACACTCACCACCCAATCCAAAACGGAAGACCTCGCACAACCCACACAGACCCGTCGCAAAGGTTGGAGAGGGTTGGATGGGGCTGGGGCGATAAATTTTTTGACTGCGTCAAAATATTCCACTTGTGGCCTGGCTGGAGGCTACCTTGAACCCGCGAGCCGGCGTTCGTTATCGTTCGATGAGCGCTTTTTCTTCCCTGTGAGTGTGCTTTTTTATCGCCACCCCGTCTTCATCGTCGTCGCCACCCCGTCGTCGTCGCAGATGGCTGGCTTTGGAAAGGAAGCCCCTGTGCCTCACCCTTCGGACGAGCCAGGCTCAAGGACAGTAGAAGCAGTCAAGGTGGGAGTTGGGCGCAACGAAACCGAAACCTAATCGAACGCGTAAGTATTCGCTTGCGGACCGTTTTCGGCCCGTTTCTGCACACAGCGCAGTGTTTAGAAAGACGAAAACAGCAGAGCGAGACAGACAGACAGGTAGACTCAACGAGAACAATATTGGGGAGAATCACGACCAGCCCCCCGGGTATATTCGAGGGTAGTTTTGGTCTCGCCTGGTTGCATATTATGCGAACCAAAGCGCCAAAATTCAAGATGTAGTTTTGTTGCCATTCCGGTTGGGTCTTTGCCACCAATTAACGATGATTCGAGCGACTTGCCTTTCTAGGGCGAGTGCTACTCGTGATTCATTCGATTGAGACTCAACGCGTTGCTCTAAATCTCCACCGGATGTGAGCTTAATTTGCTACGAAATGGCCACCTTCTGACAGAGCATTTCGCCTCACTATTTTTTTTTGTGTGTCCTTGTTTATTTGATTAGAATCGTAAAAAACCAAATGCAGGCCCTTTTCCAATGATACAGCCTTGCTCTCGAGCAAGTGCAGAATTTTCCAGGCGCACAAAAAAAAAGCTCCCAACTCCCAGCGCCGGAAAGGAAGAATTAAATTAGCCACGGGCTGCGTTTCGTCCTGTCCCTTAGCCCCCCCAATGCAGCTGTGTCCCTGCAGCTTGTTCTTCATGGTAGAGAGCAAATTGAAGACTCTACTACGCGCCATGACATAGTAACGCTGCCGTAGTAATACTACCACTTTCCCGAGCCAACCGATGGTGGTAGTAGTGCTAATAGTAACAGAGCCGCGTATGCACATGCGCGGAAACATTCGCCACTAGTGACACAACGTTCGAGGGATTGTGGTAGCCCCGAAAAAATACCACATCCCTGGGGGGGGTGGGAAACTGGGCGGAAAATCAGGGAGGAATATCGGGAAACATGCTCCTACCACTGCCATACTTACAAGGGCGCTACTGCACATGCTTTTCGGTCGCCTGCCTGTTATCGCTGGGCGGGAATACAATGAAATGCGAATGAAAAATAAACCTCTCGGTTGACAAAAAATGGCATACACACACAAACACACACAGAAAGACATCGATGCAACAGCCTGAGTGTCTTTTTGTGCCCTTTTTCCCTACGCCTTATCACTCGCGCCACCGAGACACGGCCATGCGCTAATCGTCAACGCACACACAAAAACGTGCGCATTTTTTCGGTTTGCAGTGCGACATAGATAATGGTGAAGAGGGGAAGGGTGCTGGAGCAGGCGGAAATGACGGAGAAGGGCGACTGGCGACTGGCGCCTGTCGTTCCCGCACAGTGTTGACAATTCCAACGAATGGTGGCGGCAACCTAACCTCCCAGCGGTATTGTCCTTGGAACCGACACGTGTACCAATATACTCGCTGGTGTTCTTTGCCTTGCGGAGACAGCCGCCGTTGGCAAATGGAATTCGTTATCGTTGAATTTTAATAATCGTAATGAAAACCCAATCAAGACGGTGAAAATGCTGTGGAAGAAACTGGATTGCCTGGGCCCCGAAAAACGCAATCGATTGGGTTTCATTCGGGGCCTATTCTTGATGGTGAGTCACCATAAAAGCAACAAGATCTCCATCACCATCAATCCTCTAATCTTCGTGTCCTTTGGACGAGGGTGCTCAAGAAAGGGGCCCTTTTACATGCGCAATAGAAATGCACTTGCAACAATGAGCAATTTCAAACGACAGATAGAAACATTATCGTTCAACTTCTACCCATTGCAAAAAAAGTCCCCATCATTACGAGCTTATCCGAAGTGTATAAAACACTTTGTAAAAACAATAAAAAAATGCACTATCAACCGCACGTGTCTACGCACGCTTATCAGAGGAAAATAAAGCTGACAACCTGTTCCATTAGGACCGTGCAATGTAATCAACAGAACAACACCTCATCGAACCACGCTTGTTTCCCCTCGACCCTTTCATCGCGTATGGCGTAGTAAAATGTCGGTGGTCGCCAGTTTTGTAGTGCATTTTCGCATGATTTGTGAGACGGCGGCGGTTTGTGAGCCTTCTGGGTTAACCTAAACTGCGCCACCAACCCGAGTGACTCCCAGAACCAGGCGTCGTTGTATTGCGATATTTATATTTATGACCGCACACGCGTATGAGCACTATTGCTGCTGTTGATTTCAACCGAACACCGATCCATGCATCGTACAATGTTTATTTGTTTATTTGCTCCCCCTTTCAACTCCTCGTGTACTCTTCTCTAGGCCCTTCGATCGATCCCTGGAAAGGTAGGCGCACGAAATTGATGCGTGAGCAGAGAGAAGAGTGCATTTGCACCGGAGCGCAGCAGTGCACTGGCGAATACATACTTACGTTTACACGCCCCCATACACTCTCACTCTCAAAGGGCAAACAATGGAAGGGTGGGAAAGAGGGCGGTTTGTTGTTCTTCTTCACCTGGTGTGCAATAATCGCACGCGAAATCCATCTCTGGTTCATTCATTACCTCGGGGAGGACGAAAGTGCAGTTTACGATGCACCGAATGCACAATATGCTCATCACAGGCCCTCTCTATCTCTCTCGAGTTTTATCCTCTCTCTCTCTCACTCTCAATCTCCCAGAGGACGAAGAGAACGGTCACACGCAAGCAGCCGGTGACGTAAATTGGGATTTTCCCATCCCTTCTCATGCGCGAGCCATTCATAGCTTTTGCTGTCTCTTTCCGTTGCCATTCGTGACCTCATTCTTGGGTTTGGCTTCAATGACGGTTCCCCACGATGATGACGACACGATATACACGCACACACACACACACGCCCAAACGGGGGAGATCGAGCCGGTGTGTTTATCCATCCGCATCCCTCGGATTCGAGAGCGTGTCGTCTCAAACGAGCACAGCAGCAGAAACATGTTGCAGCATATCGAACCGAACAGAAGAAACATCGTCATTCTCGCACCCACGACAAGCACAATTGTGGGGGTGGGTTTTTGCTTTTATTTTTCCAACGAGCTAGGTTTAGCCCTTACAATGCACTATGTCTCTGATCGAAGCAGGCCAAAGCTGCAGGAAATGGAATGAAGAATCCGATGTAAGAAGCGCGCGTTGAAAGGCACCGAAAGTCGGCTTGATTAATGGAAACCGGGAGCGAGTGTTGTTACGCCACCCCCAACTCGAAGACAAATGGCGAACAAACGCCCTCAGCCCACCCAAATTGGATAACGCACAAAGGGCGGTAATTCGCTTCTCATGGGACTAATTGATTTCCATTTCGTTGTCTTCGGAGGGCGGCATCGCTGTGTGAGGGAGCACATGGAGAGGAAACATTCCACGTTTACTTTCTCCTTGGCGGGATGAATTTGTTTCGATCACCTTTCTCTTAGCCCCGTTTTGAAGGAAAAGTACGCGCTAAAAATTGCACATGCACTTTCTCTACACTGTGATCATTTTTTATCATATTTGCTCTCTTACTCTCGTGATACTGGATTGCTCTTGATATATAAATGCACTGGGCGGTCTTTCAAAATCCGCTGATAATAGTGACGTACAAAATTAGTCATTACTCATGCTTGATGTTCGTTAAGCGACGCATCATCAGCGTCATCAGTAGCCTTCTGATTTTTATTTCAATTAAATCGAAATTTTGAAAAATTCCACAGAAAACCGGCTGGGGGAAATCGAAAAGTGAGCTAAACCTTTCACCCGGAAAGCCGAGTCAAACGGAGCCGCATTTTCACCTGTTTTTATCAGACTTTGTGACTGGCTAGCAACCGAAGCGAACTCCAAGGGCCATTTCCCCGTCAGCAGCTATGCGTGGAATGCGAATCATCGGAAACTGTGCCACACCGCTGCTGCTCTGACCTACTGGTACACATTTCGCGGCCCCACGACGATCGCCACAAGACGTTGCTCTGCCTTTCGCTTGTGCAACGCCCGGTACGACGTATATTTAGACCTACACACAACACACAGTACTCCCTCCTTCAATCTCCTGCTCTGGTACCTGCGCCTCCACCCATGGTCCGATCGAGGACCCTATAACTCAATCCAACACGCAATCGACACCTTCGCCCAGCGGTCGATTATTCAGTGCAATCAATGCGGCATGGAAGAAGCAAGAGAATTACTAAATCAAAACCCAACCGCCAACGGTCCTCCTCCCCAGAGGAATCTGGTTTTCCCAAGGTGGACATCGGATACGTTTACGTTGTTTTATTCAAAGCCAGCCCCGGAATGTGGCCTCGCGAACGGAAGGAAGCCAGTTTCGATCACAGGTAGCAAGGGGGTTGGAGGGGAGCAATATCTTATCGCTCCCTTGAAAGGGGGGTCCCACCCCAACGCATGACTGGTGTAGGCTGTTTATTCAATGGTCACTCGCCGGGTGGATGGACAGTCGTTCGAGGCTACAAAAGGGAGTGTTATGTCATCCAAAAGACCCCAGAATAATTCAGGCGAATGGTCTGAAGGGTGAGAACGAGCCATGAAGGGATATAGCGGGGTTTTAGCCCAAAAATTAACTCCATAAACCAGACCTTTTTAACAGATGTTTTGATACACATTATCAAAGTAAAAGTGAAAAACAAAATAATAGTACTGAAACAAAAAAAAAACCTAATACGCAATCTTTGAACCAACTCGCTGTTTCACAGCGATAGGGCAAACACATACACACATCATTTTCCTCTCCCGCTTTCTGTCTCTCTATTTCTCACCAGCGTGTGTCTCGCTCCGTTTTCACCTAACAAACCCATTCGTCATTGACCTACTTTTACCAACTAGGTCTCTATTTCGCCCCACCCTTGCTTCTCGTTTTACTGCCGGCGGGACGAGCGTGTATGTGTGCTTGCTGTTGGTGTGATATTTCCGTAGCTCCATTAGCACCAACGTAAGCACACACACACAAGCCGGCCAACCGGTAATCGGTGCGATGTGATAAAAGCCCCACCATCAATCCGCTTGCATCCCCTATTTTCCATCCCTCCGGAGCTTACGACGAGACAGGCGCGTTGTTTCCATCAATGTTGTTCCTTCGTGTACTAGGAATGCAGTCGGCATAAGGAAGGAGGATTGATTTGAGACCCCCTCTGCGTTCTCTTGATGTTGCCCCTTGAATTTTCCACCCCGGCGCAAGGAAGAGGAGCCGATACAGATTAAAAATAAACCGACAGCCGAGGGAGATTCGTTCAATTGATGTGTTTGGGGTGCCAATGATGGGTCTCGCGCAGGGTAAACACCATCTTTGAGCAGTAACGATTTGATAATTGTTTCTTATCATCTATCTTTCAACACGCAGCATGGAAGTGGACGATAGTTCATTAAGCGAGTACTGATTTTCTTCCATTTTCCCGGGAAATGAAGATGAGCGATGAGTTCCTTGAGAGCTGCAGAAGTATGATTCACAGGATGCATGCTTTGGCGAACTACCAAGACGCTGGTGAGTCGACATTGCTGCTGCCGTTTCCGCTAAGCCCACTTCCAACGGTGCGAAGGGAAATGGAAATTCCTCAAATTCCTCCTTCCACTGTAGCGCACGACGGCGACGAAGGAATCTCCCGGACGCCCACCGTTGGGGAAAATCTCCAACAAAACGTGACAAGAAGAAAAGCCTGTGCGGTCTTGTGCGGTGTGTGTGCGAAGTGAAACTTTCTAAAAATAATCTACCCTCCCCAGCAGAAGGAAGCGCGCGGAAAACGGAAACAGCGCTTAGAAGCGACAGAAGAGAGCAATGGGGAGAGAGAGAGAAGCAGACCTCGGCGACAAATCAACCTCCCACCCCCATTTCAGGATACAACCGTGTTCCTTCTTCCTCTCAAGCGTAGCTTAAACGCCTCCACGGTAGGTTGTTATATTTAGCTCCACAATGAAAACCTTCGTCTGGCAGAAACCGGAGAAGTCTCGTAGGCGATCGAGAATGGCGAATTGGGAAACTAAAGAAACCACCCAGTGCGAACCTTCCAGTGCGGGATGATATCCTGTGGGACGGAAATAATTGTACACCAAAATTCGGTGGCTGACGATCACTTTTACACACCCCAAGTGTACGTTGCGCCAAATGACAACGAGCTCTTCATCTTCTCAACACTATCAAAAATACCATGAGAGGATTCTGAGAATTTTAAACCAGGAAGCTCGAAAGGAAAACAACAAGAGAAAGAGAGAGAGAGATACGTCGTTGGGGGTGTATTTTTAGGGTACAATCACGCACTAGACGGCGCCAGACCGCGTACGTCTTCTATTATAATTTCATACGATGCCATAGTCTTGGCCCAACGTCTGCCAAATACCCTCTCACCACCTGCCTCCTGGTGGGCACCCCGCGTGGGAGGTGTTTCACTGGGTGGTGCTGAATAAATTTAGCCACACGCCAAGCAATCGACACCGACCACTATCGATGGGGTAGAAGGGGCGGGGGGGGGGGCTGAAACCGGGGTCTGCATTCCTCCTTTTTGCCTACTCTTCCTGGCACTAGATCGCACACAGCGGGAAATTGTTGCCCTGCCAATGAAAAACTTGCCATCAGGAAGCATGAAAAACCAACGCGGAAAGTGAATACAGCGACAAAAAAAGTAAGCTTTCACCGCACGAAAAGCGGTATGAATGATTTGTGTGCCGGCAGATGAAAATTGTTTCGATTCGTGGAAATTAGGCAATTTTCTGTTACATCCTAATACAGTGCCTGACATAAATCCATACACATCTATGGCTCCATATCGTGCCGCTCGAGGTTTGTGGATCGTGTTAGACGTAAGAGGACATAAAACGAGAAAGATGAAAGTGTTTCTCAAAAGCCAAAGCTTCTCGACCGCTAATTTAGGTTATAATGGTGGCTAAGGGCGTTGGTCGGAAGAGAAAGTGAGGCTTAAAAGCCCGCAAAATTATCCCTCTCAACCCTAGTAGAGAACGTTTAACGCTCTCGTGCGTGTGTTTCAGCGAGCAACTCGATCTCCATTCATCCACACATTGACAAGCACGCTACACTACCAAAGGCATGCCGCCCTTTTTGCGTAAGCCTCCTGGTGGAGCTGCTGTTACTGTTACCTTTTCCACAGCTTCCCAGCCGGCAGGGGGTTGAGAAAACGGAGTGTTTTTTTTTTGCGAACGAACCGGTGGCACGGAACAATAAAAAAAAGTAGAGCGGTATCCCAAAACGGGGTCAAACTGGCAGAGTTTTCGCACCTTTTCGAACCATTCAACGCCCCTTTCGTACTCTCAGTTTCTCAGGTGAAGGCACGTACTTGTGAGCTGATGTTGCGGTGGGGAAAATCGAGCCACACACACACACCCCCAGCGATCATTTACAGGGGGAAATGCTTCGAATGGATTCGGCACCAGGAAGCAAATACAGCAATTTGCACCGCTGGCAGTTTCGCGACAGGAAATTTCCACGATTCGAGGCTGCTGTGGGTGGGAGAGATATGAAAGTTCAAGCTCAAGGAAACATGCAGTTCATAAAAGGGCCCTTCGATGGTGGCAGCCGACAAAGCAAACACAAACCCACACACGAGGGCCGCGTTCGCTTGGCTGGTGGCCGCATTTAAAGTACCGCCGGGTATTTTAAAGCGCACCGTACCTAAGCGAAAGGGAACCAAAGGCACACCCTGCTGAGCCCCAAAGCAGCTGACTTGAGCAGTCCGGACAAAAAAGGCTCCGGTTTTAACGGTTAGTCACGTGCGCTGGAGTGAGGAAACTGTTCCGTATGCAAAAGCACTGCAAAAATGAACGGTTTCTGCCTCCCGGATGGGTGGATAATAATGGGGTGGTTACCTCGGGCAGGCAATTGGTGGCAGCTTAGTTCACGGTTTGCGATCCACGCCAGCTGTTGGCTGCTCGGAAAATGCAGACCTTCGCCTACTTGACCTAAGAAAGGGAGCAAATTGATCGAGACAAAGATCGAAATATGTAAATCAACAAATAAAGGAGGGCTGCTGATCGCCGTGGAACTTTTTCGGACGTCAAAATGGAAGCAATGTGGAGAGTAATTAAATATCAATCCATAAATGATGAGTCATTGATGCATGCCACGTGTCGCGACATGGCCACAAACAAGCCAAGCAGTCCCGAATTTCCTTCAAACTCATCTGACTCATGTTTTTTTCCTGCCATTCACCATTCAACCTCGAGAAGTCGTACCAGAGTCACCATGTTCCAAGAGAACAGCATTTGTTGTTTGCCTCATATTCCCCAACACCTTACGTATGACGCAAACGACGACTGGCTTTATCTATGGCTTATTTATGCTACAACTACAGTCCGTGTCGTCGAGAAAGCTATTGAAATGAACTCCTTTTTTGTGGAACAAGCTCGCACCACCCTGTTTCGTCATCAGGGTTTAATGACCATTTATCGTATGGAAAAAGAGGCAAGAGGATGGAGACAGAATAATTTTTTATACTTAGTTCTCGTGCCTACCTTGACGTAGAATATACTTCCCATAGAGAGATAATTTGGACGAAAAAAGAGCAAAAAAAAACACTCATGAATGAAAAACTATCGGCGCATCGTCGGGGCATGGAGAAGAGACCCATCGAATGCGGTGGGAAAGTAACAAATAAAAAAACAACAAAAATGACTCCAATATGGGAAATAAACTCATGCCCACAGGCAGGAGGAGGATGAACTGTCACAAGATATGAATGAAAATGGAACCTGCCCGTCAAAACAGACCAGTCTGAAATAAGGGTGGCGTAGGGGGTGGCGTTTGCAATCGTAGTACCTCATCGCATGCACTCCTACACGCGCACACACATACACACCCGTGTACTGTCCGTGACATGCGGGTGAATAAGGGATGATGGGAAAACGCAATCAAAGGCTACTACGTGTTATTTAAAGCGAAGCACACACATATCGCCGTTCGACGAAGCTCGTTCGTGGAACGATGACAGATGGCGGCGGTCTGGTGAGTTTTATGCGGATTTATAATAATAAAAACCCCACTCTCTCGGCACACTGGGTGGATAAACACACTGAAGCATGTAATTTTATTTATATGCCTACTACAGACATTTCACGCGAGAAAGAAACATTGTACGCCGTTTTTCTTCGTTTGCTATCGATTCTTCGCTGCACGAGTGCATCATTTAACAAAACGTCACGCAAAGCAGCATTAGTTTATGCTTTATCCCTGCAGAAATTCAATTAAGCTACTGTCAATCCGATGCAAACCGACAACCATGCCTGTGGAGTACGGCTCAACGAAAGGCGAATTGAGACGCACGTGAGAGATGAAAACTCGCCGCCAGCTGCCGCCTGGATGGTGTTATTGAACTTCTGAGCGAATTGTGCAAACCTGGCGTTAAGAAGTTGTGTGTACGCGAGCGTCTCGCAGGCAGGGTGGGACCCAACCGGGAGCCCAGAAACGTAGGACCGGGAAGTACGTCAGAGAGATGTAAAAAAAGGGCAAACCAAAACGCACGAACGGTAGGGCAGCAACCGACAAAAACCTTGCGCATTTGTGTGCGTGGCGAGAGCATCAGGCAGAAGAAGCCGCCAGAAGACCCAGACCCAGAGCCAGAGCACAGGCACAGACAGGTCTGCCTATCGGTGCGGCGTCTGGCAAAAGTAATCCACGCTCCACGAAACGATGAACGACCGCACGGCGTCAGGTGTCAAAGAACTTTCGCCCGCCGGTGGCTGCACTCTGAACCGGCCGAGAAACTGGCTGCGTGCTGCGCTCCACTCTCTTTAAACGCTCCACTCGGTCGCGAACTGTCATCCAGTTTTACTGCGGTTGGGGCAGTTTTCTTTTTTTGTTTTTTTTATTTTGCCAGCTCCAAGCCGTTTTTTTTGGCTTTGGAATAATTGTGAAATTCATTCTCGATCGTACGGCAGCTGAGACACGGATGGTGGATGAGAACCCGTCTGCTTTTCGGGCGCTCCGGTGCTTGCGCACATAAATTTGGGGCTCGTGTTCTCGACCCCATTGCTACTTCTTCAAGGTCTCCCGGCCATTCTCCTGATTACACATAGAAACAAAAAGAAAAACAAACCCCTATCGTGTGTACTGCGTTTGGAGGGGTTCCACAATACGAAAGGTAAACCTTTTCTCGCTCTTTTCCACACATTTGCAAGCCCTATCCCGGCGGGGGGATTGACCAGCACCTTACGAGCACACACACACACCGATTCGTGCGGTAAGTAATGCTCAAAAGTGTCCACAAACCGTGCGAAACCACAATCCCCCTTTTTGAGGCGAAAAACGAACGGCCATCCAGCCGTTAAGCGTGAGGTTTCGTCGTTCCTCACCCGGCGTGCATTCAACCATGGGGGCATTGCTCCCGCCCGGTCGGTCAGTCTCTTACGGTCCGTTTCGTACATTTTATTATTTTTCTTTTCCATCCGTCTCGTGTGCCATGAACGTAGCACGAAGGCTCGAAGAATGCAAAAATGCAGGTTTGCTGCTGTTTGTAACGTTTCGAGAGGTCCTTCGGGTGCATTATTATCATTACAAGCCGGTGCCGATTTTTGTGAAGGATTGATTGCCTCAGGGAAAGACTCTGACATACAACCTACACAAAGCAGCAGCAGGGAAAATACAAAGCTCATTTTTCAAATAAAAATGAAGGCGATCTACAGTTCTTCTATTCTGTAGCTAAGTTTATTCTCGAGTTCGTAAAATCGTATCGATCATATTGAGAACTTTCAAATGTAAATGTTTCAGTATGATGCATCCACAGTTGATAGGAGTATAGTAAGCCACAGGACTTCTCGAACAACAGTACATAAGAACAAGTCCCCATATAATGTTTAAATGCAGGTCATTACTCCTACTTCCCATATGCTGGGTTAACCGTGCACGTTACGTTGATGCTCCTTAACCGCGGTAGTATCGTTTATGTGAAATATGTATTACATTAAGCGATTTTCGCTCAAATAAAATTCACCGTTCGGCGGCGTTTTTCTACTTACATCTTCGATCTCAATGACTACGTCGTCATCCGAATCGCGAAGGTCGTCTCCCTCGTGGAGCTCCAGATCGAATACATCCGCCATCGTTTCGATACGGAGGTTTGGTACCACGGGCCGGCAAGGAAAAAAGGGAAAAGGACGAAAGTGAGAGAGAGGTGTGCTCCCTCACACCACCCTAACACGCTTCAGCAGAGCAGTCGTGTCCTGAAGGGAAAAAGGCGCGCGTCGTCGCAGTGCGGTTTGTTTTGTTTGGGTTCTGAAACGCGTTAGCTTTCCCTTTTGGCTGCTTTCACAATTTTCCTTGCAAGCTACAACGCCTCACATACCGAAATATCACTACTGATTTCACTGTCACTTTGGAACAAATTCTATTTTCTATTTTTACAACACCGTTTTTACGCACTTTTCACTTGTATCTTCTGCCTGCCGCCTATCGATTATCGATCTACGGCGCGTAGGCTGATACCTTTTTTGTTATTTTAATTTTTTCTGCACCCCGGTTACTACGTTCCGAAGGCAAGATGAAGATGGGTTACTTTTATCTCTATTTTATTGCACAGCGACTGATGTCGCGTGACGCACGATGTGAGGTAGGCTAGTTTCGTTTTATTTTTGTATATTTGTGTTTTGTCTAGCGAGACACACTAGAACCATTGAAAGAGACCCTTCAATCCTCCGTGGACGAGACTCCTATTGAGATCCTTTATCAGAGGAACTGGGCCTGCAAAACGAGTATGATATGAGAAGACGTATAAAACATCCATCTGAAAGAACGAACAATAACCACACACACGCGCTAAGAAACGGAAAACCTCTGCCCTCTCGGAGGCGCGTAGGGCACAAACGCCTGCACGAAGGGCTTTTACAAACCACACACACCCTCACGCTCACGTGCGCGCGCGCGTGTACCTTTCCTTCACTCTTCTCCCGACCCCGACGGCACTGGGCCCACACTCGTATGTAAACAACAAACGCGGCCGCAGCCCAACGGAAACAAAACAATCAAATTCCTAAAACTGTAGTCCGGTCGTCTGAGGCACTGCGTCATTCTCGCCACAGCTTCGTGTAATGTGGCTACTTTTCTTTACGCGAAGCGAGACGCACATTCCGCACGGAGAACTAAAACGCATTACGCCACTTTGCGCAATGAAACATTGCATTCCGGGACATCCGTCACCTGAAATCAATCGCCCGTGTGTCCTTTTTCTATGCAGTATTCCTCATCTTTTCTCCTGCGGGCAAAGTTCAGACGGACCTTGGTAGTACGCGCACGCAAACGCAGCCTCATGAGGGAAGCCCCGACCTACGCGAAGCCCTCAAACATCAGTCAGAACAGCACGCACGGCTAATTTACTACTTCACAATGAGCTGGCAAAATACACCCGTCCGCGATCGGTGGGTGCGCGCGCGTTTGCGAGCGTGTGTTTGTACACGTCGGAAACCAAACATTGCGCACATTCCGCGCTGTGAAAGGAGCTTTCCCGTCGGCACGGAACGTGGAAGAAAGAGGCTTCACTACGCTTCCGTCTAGACGGATGTTCGAGGGGAGAGATTTCGCAACAACGTTTTGGCAACACTTCTAACGCTGGTTGGCACGACTATCGACTTCTTTTGTCCAGACCGTGGGTACGCACGTGTGTAAAGCTTGCAGGAGCACGATCCGTGTGTACAGTTTTCGCGAGATCTCGACCGAGAGTCGGTGACGGCGATTTGCGCACCATTTGCTTCCGTTGAAATCCACTCTTTTTTTGATTTACACTCAACGCACGCGAGTCGTGAGCGAAGGAAGGAGAAAAACGAAGCCGCCACCAGCTTGACGTTTGTACCACGTGCCCAAGCAACATGCTTGACATTTGGTCGGTCCGATAACTGCCACATCGCACGTTGTTTGATCAATTACAGGCTTGCTTGATTTTACTTAGCTGGAGTAAAAGAGTTTTGACTAAATGAAGGAACAAAGCTATTAACATATAAAAATAAGCTATGTAGTTGTTCTTTACTATTTATGATGCTTTGAACTATATAATAAGTCATATGATGATCGTTGCTGCCACATAGCTATACGCATACTATATAGTAGCTCTCTGAAAATTACCATATTTTGCTTCGTGTGTAGATGAAGTATTAACATGAAAATCAGGGAATTCATTAAGGATAAAAATACATTCAGTTGTTATAAAAATTGCTCAAAATTTTGTGGAGGGATCTTTACAGAAATTTGTTTTATGCACGGGAATATATTGTGTTTTATTTATAAGATATTGTTAGTATAAGATGCTCTATAACGTTTAAACACCTGCTAAACTTATTAAATGGCTGATTGACTTAACTAGACTAACAAGTTACATACTAGAGTATCTTAGTCAAATTTTAATCCGCAATTCGCGTAGCTAGTTGCCTTTCAACTCAGGAGTTAGAGACTCAGAAATGGAAACCTTAGGGACCTTCTTCTACAAGTCATCTCAAATCATGGCAGATGCCGATTATTGATTTGCGACTCTCTTGCGAAGCAACAGAACACGAAAGTAATGAGCAGGTGACAGAAAATCGAAAAACTAAAATGGCGAGTTCTGTAAGGTGTTCAGCAGTCTATTTATGGTAGAAATTACGCAATAAATTTTATAGTTATAAAGCTATACATTCTGAGATTTGTAGCCAAATCTCCAAGATTGTTTACCAATTTCGGACATTCATAAAATGTTCAACAATTCAAACAAGAACAATTTATTCTACTGTGGGTTTATTTATTGGAGTTATAAATATGAGAATGTGAATATACTTTTTATCTTAAATGACATATCCATTTTTATTTAATCCCTGGCTTGGCATTTTCCGCTGCTATCGATATTGTAAGTTGCTGGTGTAAGAATAATTCCAAGGAAACTGTTTGAACAAGGTATTTGCTGTGGCAACTAATCAACATATTTTTACGGATATGCGCAACAAAACTATAACAGAAGCACTATCACTTTGTTTCCAATGCTGATATATTAAACGGTTTGGAACTGTATACGTTGTCGTGGGTGCAATGCAATGCGTTTTTGTACCTTCAATTTCCAAAAGAGACCGTG
This sequence comes from Anopheles nili, assembly GCF_943737925.1. Lineage (NCBI taxonomy): Eukaryota > Metazoa > Arthropoda > Insecta > Diptera > Culicidae > Anopheles > Anopheles nili. The sequence continues at coordinate 74,806,411 of NC_071292.1, read as the reverse complement.
GTCAGAACCATTTACGTTGAAAAAAAAAACGTCCGCTATAGTAACAGTAAAAACGTACATTCCACAAACCATAGCAAGACACAAAGCTAAGTAAAAAGGTTATACTTTTTAAGCTTCTCTACTTGCTTTGTAAAAGTTAGAGCTGAGTAGATACAAAAAATGACGCAACACTTTTAATATCTCAAAATATCTTCTACCCACTTGTTTAACGTTGTTCAACACAACTTACAAGAAACGAAGAATATGATCTTAGCACGAAAAAGTCTCTTCCGTCTGCTGACCGAATACATGGGAGAAGCCTTGCTTCCAGTGAGCACTGAAACTCGCCGAGATAATATGTTTTTAAAAGTCAGAATTTGAATCATATTGCTATTCGGTATGGATGGTTCCGTAGAAAATTTTGAGATAATTACTAAAACAAACGTAGCACATTAAATTAATTTGGTAACGTTCTTAAATAATCTTTATAAAACCTATCACAAGGAATGTTTCTTACAGGTAAACCACGAAATAGCTTATATCTTCATTCAGCTGCATTTTAAGGCGATTTAGGCGATTCAAACTTGCAGACTTCTTTTCGTCAACGTGCTAGAGATTACGAGGACACGTCGACTCTGACGCGGGTTTCGATTTGTTATTTTTGTCTTACGTGATACTGTCTTCAAATGAAGTCAGTTTTGTCATGTTAGCAAGGGCTTTAGAGGGGAGACAACAGCAGAAATAACGCAAAAAAAAAACAGATACATCGCGCTGCATGTAGTGCTTTCACTAATTTCCGACGATTCGCCGGGGGTTTCATTAGTTTTGCTAGTGCATCTATGTGCTCACAAACACACATTTCAAACCACGCTCCTAACACGCTACCAATAGGAAATATTATGATGGCTGGCCTTACGGTTCTCTACGTTCCATCTACATTCTGTAGATGAGGATCTTAAACGCTAATCCTCACCTCATCGGCGGATTGGACTAAAAAATTGTGGCATCTTGAACCACCACACAAGTGTGGGATTCTTGATCGACATATAATGAGTCTCGTAGACTCGCGCTCCACATCTTACGGTCTACTTCAAGCTATTGCAGCGCGTGTCCTTGTACAGTATGTTCACGCTGCTGTCATACTTTGCTCTAGCCAGGACCGCTGGTTCCTCGTTGCCATCCACGTCACTGGCAGTAGCCATGCTGCGATCGGATGATGAAAAGTTCACCTGCGTCAGACTGTGTCGTTGCGCTAACGCTGCTTTATTGTTGTTGTTGCGCGCATGAGGCAGCGTGTGAGACTGATTTTTAACCTGCGAATATCGAGTCGTTCTAAATCGTTTCCAGACTACATTTAGTATCCTAGTCTTACGTTTCCTTCTGGCATGGCATAGGACTGGAACGTTGGAGCGGGAGGGTTCACGTCGCGCTTGGTGGCCACTTTCTCCTGTATTGAGTTGAGCGTCTTGGATAGCCATGGTTGCCAGCTGCTGCTTTTAGCCTGTAGCTCGGTGATGGCCGTATTGAGTTGATGGTGAAGATCCTGCAAAACACAAACGATGCCGTTGAAATTGACGGTAATAGGCCAGTTTGGTAGGATATCTCATACCTGATTCTTGCACTCCGCCTCCACCTGGGCTAGTTTGGTTTGTGCCAGCTGGTGCTCCAGTTCTCGTATTCGCTGCGTCGCTATCAGCAGCGGATCTAGCGGTCCTAACCCACCGATGGCAGCGGCGGTGGCCGCACTTTTATTACCCGTTCCGACGGAACAAGCGCCGTCCGGTTGATCTGCAAGCGGGTGCGTTTGTTCGTTATTGTTGTTGACGGTATTCGCTTGCTGAAAATTCTTTCCGTAGCTCTTATGCAGTGGAGAAGATTGCGGTATACACGACGTACATTTACTGCACGTCGAAACGGTTTTCTGAAATAATAAACACAGTAATATTAACAGCATGCGCATAATGCTTTTACATCACTGTCAAACTCACCGTCAGATCTTCTAGCATGGTGTGCAGTTTTCCATTTTCCGCCTCTTGTCGCTGGATGATTCGTTTGTAGTCCTGAATGATACCAGCATTTGTTCGATCCTCTCGCGTCATCACGTCCAGCTTTTCGTTTAGTGTGACGATTTCCTGTTGAAGCTTTGATCGCTCTTCCCCGAACCGCAACTCGTGCTGCTTTAATTCCTGTTCCTTCCGCTCGGTCTCCTCTTTCTTGGCCAGATACTCCAGTTCGTACTTCTTCAGCTTTTTTACCTTGCATTCGAAGGAGAGCTTCATCAGCTTATTGGCCTGCGACTCGCTGCGGCACTTCTTCGGCAACGTCACGCGGAAATATTTCAGTATGCCCTCAAAGTCTAGCTCGAGCAGATCCTTGCGGCAGACGCTAAGCAGCGTCAGCGCAACCTGAAACAACACTGGTATACCGTCGAGCAGGAACACGTCCAGGATGTAGAACACGAAGTACAGCGGAAAACGGGCGGTGAAGAGCGTCAAGAACCACTGGCTAGCGAACATGTGCGATTCGACTCCCATCTGGACGAAGTGCTCGTATAGGTCCGGCAGCTGATCCTTCATCAGGCGATTCAGTTGGTACAGCCGCAAGTAAAGCGATTCGAAACCCATCTTGTACATGTCTCGCAGGCCGTAGTTGTACATCAGGGCGACAAGTACACAAAATGCTTCCTCTTCAGGCATCTGTCGTAAAAAAGGAAAACAAAAAACATCATCTTGGGCTATCTTCAGGCCGTCTTTTTTCAATCGCTTTGGCCTGGATACTCACGTGCAGAAGCAGACTAGCCGCAATGAAACTCAACCCCTGACAATATCCAACTTCCGTGTCGTACACCGCATACGCCTTCGACACCTTGTACAGGTTCTCCTGGCCCGTGCCGCCGTTCTCCTTGAAAAACTTGTGCGCCGGGAATGTGCGGTTGATGTCGCGCTGGATGACGGTTTCGCAATTCGTTTCTTTCGTAATGAGCACGCGGTAGGAGTCGAACATTTCTTTGCGATTTTCCACGCAAGCCAACCGCTGCCACATCGTACCTCGCAGCGCCTCCGGAATGCCCATGCGTACCAGATACGGTAGGGTTTTGGGTCGCTTTTCGGCCTCCTCCTGGCGCCACTCTTTTAAGATACAATTCCATTCGTCCAGCAGCTCCTCTGAGCAATTTTTCGACACCTCTCCCGTTCCACTCAGCAACGGCTCGTCTCCATCCGAGCTGTAATCTGTCGGGCTAGGCTCGTCGAAGTCCTGCATCGACTGTACACTAGCCGAGTTGCGGAAGGTCCAGTTTTTGAAGTTGAAATTCAACGACAACGACGACCCGGCGGACGGGGCCTGTGGCTCCACCACTTCGTCCGAGTGGTCGATCGAGTCCACCTTCCAAGTGCCTTCGCCATTTTCACGCAACGTCAAGTAGAAATGTACCAACAGCGGGCGCTTGTTGCTGAACATGTTCGGAACGATGCGCAGTTCGCTTTGGGACAGTATGGCGACGGACGTTTCCATTACGAATCGCACCGGGTCCTGGAAACCTTTGATGACTAGATCGACGGCCACAGTGAGCGCTTTCTTGGGAGTTTCCGTGTTGAGCGGTTCGAATGCGTGCGCCTTCCATTCGGCCTTCACCTGGTAGGGAAATTGTGAAAAATTGGCCCCATTTCCAGCACCTTCGTTGCCGTTGTTAGTGGCTGCGTTGGGGCCACTAGCACCATTGCCTCCGCCTACAGTGGCCGGAGAAGCACCATCAGGCGGCACCACGTAGCCCATGCTGACCATATCGAGCAGCTGCATGTCCGCTTGACGCACGATTTTGCCCGGACTCAGCAGCACCCCAAAGCACCGTTCGATCAGCAGCGAAGGGAACCGATCTGACGGCACTTGCCGAACGGTTATGCACACTTCCTTATCGGTCTTGCAACGCAACCGAAAGCTCGACTTTACATCTCGTGGCACGGTTACATAGCTATTGTTGCGTTCTTTCTCCTTGATTTCCAGCGACACCGCAAACTCGTACATGGCTGACTGGATAGGGTTGCCCGCGGTGTCTGAGGTGACCGAGCAGAGCATCACATTCATACCGCTTTCCGCCAGCGAGGTCGTCATGCTGGCTGGTATGCTCGGCGGTAGCAGTCGCTGAAAGGCTTTCGCAAAGCAAGCTAAAAGAAGCACAGAAAACCATCATCATTAGAACGACGGGTCGATTGCGCAGAAATACTATTTTTCAATTATCCTGTTTCCTGAACTAACTGAATGTGTGAACAAGCTAGTGCGTGTGCAATCTGATTCGAATCAATTCAATAGCTTTAGCAAAATTAAATACCATTTCATAAAGTGTTGCAAATTGTTTGTCTACAAGTGAAGTGCATTACGTAATCATGCTTTTATCGCAAAATAAGCCAACACAGAGAGGTGTTCAAGCGGGAACCGTATGAGATGAAGGAAATGATACGCTAGTGCTTTGTCCCTTTCGTACAACACTTACTGCTGACTTGCGTGACCGCCTCCGGGATGTTACAGCGGAACACATGGCACTGGTGGACGGCCGTTTCCTGCGATTCCCCATGGGACCAGGTGAAAGCAAAGCATGCCTGATCGGACGATCCGACTGGGCCACGAGCGAAGAACAGTATCCGCTGCACCTCGTAAGTAGCCACCACCGCGTTAGACTCGCAATCGTACAACCTGTCAACAGTCAGCACCGGGACGAAGCATGATGGATGAATTGCCGTGAAAGGACGAACAGATCTCGGTTAGTTCTATTGCTCAACACATCGCGGAATCGTCCGTTCGTACTTACACAACAAGCCCCTCCGAACATGTGGGCACACTGATGGACACCTTCAGCCCAAGCGGGCTATCCGGGAAGGATCCCGCACCGGAACCGCCTCCAGAGTTCATTTCGGTGACTTTTTGCAAAATTTCCCGCTCCGACTTCGGTGCGTTGATGCGCGACGCACCAAGGTACGTGACCCCGTTGAAGATCGTACAGTCCTGGTCGATGTCGGAAAGCTCTTCGTCTGTTTCACCGGCACATCCGCCGGCTACCGGTTTCATATCGTCCTTCTTCTCCGTCATTGGACTGCTGTCAAGACAGTCATAGAACACGGATTGACCTACACCACGGCCGGGGCCCTCGGGCGAAAGCAACGCATTCGGTGTGGTGTCCGTCGAGCCGTCTCCTCCGACTGTGAATTTCGCCACCATGCCGGGTGGGCCCAAACGCAGCGTCGTGGGAACCTGTGGCTTTTTCGATTCAACTTCTTCGGTTCGTTTCTGATGCTGCATTTGGTTGATGGAGCTGTTATTGGTGAGTTTTTCCGGACTCCGCACCGGTGTGGCTGCGTGGGGAAGGTGAATGCAAAAAGCGACGCATAAGCAAACGTCATACGAACACGTGTGAACGGTGCAACGAACGTAGAAAGCGGGATGAATGGGAATGGGAAAGTGTGGGCAAAACTTAATACTGACTGCTATTAGACATCAACATAAAAATGTCACACCCTAAAAAGCAAAGGCGTTTCAATTGTTAGGCACTGGCAAGTTTGTTGCAAACAAACGATCTTGCTGTTGACGAATAGACGATTGTATCCGAGGAAACAAAATTGACTTAAAAGTTATCAAAACTTTTCCTATCTACACAGACGCAGATCCAATAGATTTTGAAACTTTGACTGCTCCTACAACCCTACTAACGCCCCCTTGTTTGGAGTTCGCGAGTGATCTTTTTCCGTCAGAGACTACATCTGCCAAAAACTACACCGCTCTTAGCCTACTATACCTTTGTTTGAAGAGCTCGCATCACTAGCACCACTCAGAGTACGTTCCTCTTCCAGCTCGTGGATGACTTCGTTCATGTTCTTCTCCAAATCCATTATGTTACCATTTCCTTCGATATTTAGTATCGGCGAAATGGCGTCAAGCTTCTTTCCTGCAGCGTTCCCAGGCTCTTTGCCCTCGGCGTCGGCGATACACTCAGCTAGATCCGCCCCAATATCACCGGCGGTACGGACCGGTTCCCTCTCGTCGGGACAACCAGGAGATCTTCCGTTTACTTCGCCGTCCGGAAGATCCTCTCCTAAGGCGGGTGCTTCCGGAACAATCTCGTACTCGCCGCTAGTTGTTACCGAGTCGGACGACTTTATGCTCAAGCTATCCTCGGACTTCAAACCCGCAGACGTGTCGGCACTGCTGGGTTCGAGCTGGACGGGAGAATTGCCACCGCTGCCCGAAATGTCGATATTAACTGGACCACCGAATCCTACGTCCACACCTTGTTTCGTTTCGATGTCAGCGCTTTTAAGGCCCGTTCCTTTGGTTCCCCCGTGCTCGTGGTTCTTCCTAGCTGCCCCGGACGATGTGCTACTACTGTTGTTCGAACGGCGCGACTGTTTTTCCATACTGGCAGAACTCAGATCGGGCGGATCGACGCGATTCCGGATGACGATAATGTTGTCGTAGTATTCGTGCGTGTGAATCGCCCCGTATGTGCTAATGGTTCACGCCCGACCGATACGGCACGCACTATCGTGTGTCCAACTACACGGGAGTGATTCACAGAGCAGCTCAGCGACACCAACACAGTCTCCGACCGCTTTAGGAGCCCGTAGAGCCACGGTTTGGACAGGCGTTAGATGGGACAATTATAGTGATGACTTAGACGCCGTCTCGGAGCAGCATGCACGACGTCAAACAAAGCGATTGTCCGTCAATGCTGCGAAGAAATTCCTGGTCGGTGGTTTACATTTTTCTTCGATTGTCGTTTCCCGTCTGCGTTCGGGATCTTGAATTGGAATTAATCTAGGACCGATATCTACTCGAGAGATTTTCGAATAGCTCTTTAAAAAATTCTCCAATAACTGAAATGTAAACGAAACAAAAAAAAACCCAGTTAGTCATATTTGAAAACATTTCCATCACAGCAATGCGACAAGATAATAACGGGGCAACTACGCTTCTATCGATGCTTGAAATAGAGGGATTCCACTCGAAAAAAAAAACACGTGGACAGATTTTCTAAGATAGATTTTGGTTTTCAGAAGGGGAAGGGTGTGTTTTTCAAGGGCTCCTTCCCATTTTACAAGCTGGACATCTGAGCAAATACGAGACACATTATACTGTGCAATCTAGTACTTGATAAGGAGGATGATGCAGAAGTGCTGTATAGCAAATTTTCCACCGATTATGTCCCCTGAAGCGTAAACCTCAACTGACTAATAAAATGATATTCACCAGCTGAAAACTCCCTCGGAATCGGAATCTATGCCAAGGTAAAAGTTACCCTCCCAATTTATGAGCCTCTCTGCCAGGATAGCTCATCTCTTCGTGTGTTTCTTTATGCACACAGATGGCGTGTTTCACCCTACGGGTGCCACTACTCCAGCCGGTTCCGAGTGTGGCGCGAATGAAGTATTGATTTTCGGAGGACTATTTCACCCGATTCGTCGTCGACACAACTCTACGCCTACCCATTGGGCTCTGCCTATTGCACCACATTGAGAACAAATCCTCAAATATGTACCATGATACGGATTTTCGATTTATTTGTCACGAACGCCATCAGACACGAATTCAGAAATGCCACCAATAAGGAACGATTGTCTTCGTTATCATTTCGTCAGAACTTATTTAGTTAATTTTAGTTACAAAAACAAATGCAATGTTCATAAATGGAAATTAATCTAAAAGACAATTTTCGTACACGTGCTGATCTGCGTATCTACGAATACACCAATCCGTGCTAATTATCAATATCAGTAAAGTAAAAGATAGAAGTAACGAAGCACTTGATATGAGAAAAAAAAGAAAGATCTCGGAGATGGTTCACAAGTTGTAGATTTTAGGTCATTCGATGTAATTGCCACATTGATAGGATTCGTAAACATGACTTGCGTCACGTAGTATAAATCCATTTTCTGGTGTGATAGAAGTTGATAAAATCAATAAAAAGAGATCACTTTTGCTTTGTAAACTATGTAAGAAACTATGCATCTATGAATCATAAGGGAAATTTTACTTATTCGTCTCTACGAATAACACCGATGCACTTTATTCACATAGAAAGATGCATCGAGTGCAAGTTTTATGTACATGCAACAAACACAACCATTTAAAAGGTACATATTATCGAAATGTTGACGGAAATTCGCGTAAAATCAATGTTGTATGTATTCCCCGAGCACTAACCAGAGTGTTTGAACAGTTTTCACAGATATTTGCGACGGAACACAGGCTTAAGAAGTGATTTTCCGCTGCGCAAACTAAATGTTGTGTTGTTTTATTGTTTTTTTGACGTTTAAAATTTTTGACGTTCAAATTTTGACAGATTTTAGCAACCGCTCTCTAGAACCGTAATGGTGAGAGATTTAGTATTTACGCTCTCGTGGAATTTCTCTCAATTCTTCTCCATTCCATTCGTTTCATCAATCCACATACCACGTGCTGCTAGTAACATTGGATTCAGTTTGAAATAGAATATGCGTTCTTTCATTCTTCTATTCTTTCGCGCTAGAATAAGCAGGAAGTCAGAAAAAAAGCCGTTATTCAAACGGCGTCGTCTGCGTTAATCTCAATCCGAATAGAATAATAAAGGACAGCATAAACTGCCCGAGCACTTCTCAGTTTCCCGAGCACACTTCTCAGCTTCCCGAGCAGTGTTCCCGCGCACAAAACAGTTTCTCAGTTTATCGGCGCTAACTGTACTACAAAACATGTGCATCGTATAACAGAAACTGGATGGTAATTTCAAAATGTTTTCAAAATATGCCCATAGATGGCGCAAACAATTTCAGAGAGAACTGTGAAATATTTCAAGCGTTTTAGCAGCGCCATCTATAAATGAATAGCAAAACCACGTGCTCAGCCAAATTAGCGCCATCTGTTGTATAGTTTTGAAAACTTAAAATTTTAAGCGTTTATGGCACATGAAGCGTTTTGATTTATTTTAAGCGTTTTATTTTTTGAAATTGTTGCCTCCTAGCTGGTATGTTCTCCTGTTACTTTTGCGAAAAATTTTCGCTGTTTTGCCCGAAAAGTACGCGATCGGTTTTTTCTCTTGATTTTACTTTTTTTTTGCTTTGCACGTTATATAGGGTTTGCTTTAAATGAGCGTGTTCTTTGCAAATATTTATCGTAGCTCTTGCTGTAATGTAGCTGCAACTCAATCTTGAGCACTGTTGTGTACTTAATTTATAAAGATTTATGAACAAATTCATATTAAATGATAGATTTTCGGTAGGATAGTGATGAAAAGCTGCCTTTAAGTTTTGCCTTTAAGTGTGAGCATGCCAGCTAAGAGAACAAATTTTGCTCAAAAATTGTCACAAAATGGTAACATAACACACCTTTGAACGAAAAACAACGATCACACAACTCTTGAATAAAAATCAACACAAACGCATAAATTTTATTAGGTTGTTTTTATTTATACACCGCAGTTTCATGCTTTTCTCGGTTGGTTTTTGACCTGATAAGTTCATAGTAGTTGTTTGCAGAAGATGATGTTGCCGTAACGGTTAATACAATTTTTATGAATTTCGTGTGCAAGAAACATTCCTTTGCGTATGTATATTTTGTTAAATGCCATAGCTCGTTTTCATCCTGTTACCATTCGCTCTTTCTCATTTTCTCTCTCTCTCTCTCTCTCTCTCTCTCTCTCTCTCTTTCTTTCTTTCTCTCTGGTTCCATCTTCAGCGTAACAAAGGAAGGATTTACGTTTCTATTGAGGCTTTTTAATGTGGCTCGTCAAAGTTATCCCTTTAGAACAGCACGTGCTCGTTTGAGGTTCATATGATCGTTACATCAGTTTGGTTCGAAATGAACAATAACGAAGGAAAACACAGCAATGAACGCCAGGGAAAACCCTTCCAACCACACGCTCGATCTTCACACACAGGGTGGGTATTCTAGGTTTAAATATTTGACTAAACAGTTGAGTGATTACGGCCGTTTGCCGTTCGGTTAAATTCTGCTAGAGAGATATTTTGCTAGGGTTAAAAATAAGAATTTCCTACTATTTGTTTTTCGCTAATGGTAGTATTCGTGTGGTCAGTGTTTCGTTCTAACATTCGACAGCATCAACCTGCACTTCGGCGAGGTCTGTCGTAAACATAATCACTTTCAAAGATTCGCTCATGCTATGCATTCGAAGCTGAAACAGGCTCATAGTTGTGGGCGCAATTATAGCTCGAGGGAGTACTTTACTTTTGTCAGTTCCAAGAATGATCACAACATAGTTTTGCTACAGTCCTTTGGGCTCCTAAAACCAAGGGTCCAACGATCGCGTTCTATCATTTGCATTGCATTTCATTCCCGTCGGTTCCGGGCTCGACATCCTTCGAAAACTCCACCTTCCGTTGGACACCAAAAACAAAGATAATTTCACTGTGAGCTCTGATATCCTTATGCCACTTATGGGGCTTTAATAATCGCAGCCAGGCTGCACTTAACTAGGGTCTAATGAAGCGGCAAACGTTGTTCAAGGATCTCTTCCCGGTGTGATCTTTCAGCAATCAACTACCCAAAACTGTCGCTGGGACAAAACCAAATAAAAACCTTCCTCAATCGTGCCCCATTTTCCCACGCATTTCCCGGAGGACATTTCGTGTGATTCACATCACATAACTCGGCACCTGTTCCACCTGTTCGAAAGCGACTCAAAGTCCTACCGATTCCAGTCCTACCTGCTACCAGTTCGATTCGAGCTAATCCTAGTTGGTATGGTGGTTAGTTAGTTAAGTAGTAAGGTTATGAAATGTGCCTGTGTTTTTTTTTGTTTTACTTCGTAGTGCGACATCCAAAGTGACCGAACCATCAGAAACATCGCCACTAGGTGCGCTGCAACTGCCCTGTATTCTAGCTCATGTGAGTAAGTCTTTTACGTTAATGTTAGCAAAGTGGGTTTTCCGTGGGATCGCTCTATTTCGCGAGCCCTCTAACTGACGCGAGCCTGGCACTGAAATGGTGCCTTTTACGCTTCGGTAGATTGCGTTGCGGCTGCGTGATTAGAGCAATGTCCTTTCTAAACCTATGTACACACCGGGCAGGCAGCATTGTCTACTGAGAGGTGTTTATTTGCTTACGAGTTTTTGCTTCTTCAATTAATTTTGCTGCAGCTGCCTTACCTGGCTTCGCTATGCTTTTTTCGCGTAGGCAGTGAATGTCCATGTGTGGTGAAGGTGACCTTGCATTGACATTGCCACCGGTCGTCTAAGGGGTTGGTTTTGTTGTATCAATTATTTTAGGGGGTTTTTAACTACACTCACGATAGCGATTGCTGGTTGAAGAAATGGATGAATGCACTATACTACTACGGGGCGACGACATGACCTCAATCAAGACCTGCAACACGGCTCTGGGATAGGCTTGGCGTCGATGTTACTGCGCCTAATGCATGTTCTTCGTCCCGCTGTCATTGCCATTAGTTATGTCTTATTTCACCCAAGCCCGCGAAGATCCGCTGCCTGAGGTGAATTTTTAGTTGTAATAGATGTATAAAACGCTTATCGATTAGGGCAAAAAAGTGGATGAATGAAATGCGGTAAGAGGAAGCTCGGAAGATCCTGTCCGCAAGGCAAGGACCTCCGGCATCCTTAGTGCCTGCTGGCCTCCAATCGGTGTCTCGTCGTTTCCATGGCGACTTTTAGCCCCGAATAATTCTCGAGTTCTTTCTACGATCGGTTGAAACAGCTTCCATTCTGAGGTATTTCATTGTAAAGATGTACAATTACGTCTCACCGGTGCCTATCTGCTACCAGCAATAGTTTGATAAGATTATTTACAACGCCTCTGCTACTGGACGCGTCAGTTCGGTTTCGTTGCCTCGCAAAACCATCGGCTCGTAGGTGGCGCCTGGCGAAAAGGAGACAAATGGGTTGATCTCTGACCCCTATGTGACCTCCTTTAGGTTCTCTAGCTCTGGTCTGATGATATTTGAGTGATTTTACACTGTTTACCTTGTGTTCTGAACAGCCACACAAGCAAACACCACCCAGTAATCCTTCAATCTACACTGTAGATCGGCGGCCATCGGGTGCCAATTTCTTCGCCACCACTGTACGTATTGCCGGGAGCGGCATCTCTCGTATTCTTACGTTCTACATTGAAACCAACAACGAGCAGGTAGATGTAAGGTGCCAACCACCCTCATCTGCCCTGTAAAAGTTCGAAAGAATTTGCTCTAATAAAGTAAATCGCAATCGCGGCCAATGTTTTCGCGCTTTGCTTGCTTTTGCAATCCTTGCGCTCGCTCATTCACACGTACTCACATACACGCACTTTCCCGATCCCCGCTTTTCCCTCACATCCCTTTCTCAGTCTCCACTCGGCGGTCTCCACGATCAGTCGTCGATCGGTGTCAGTCGAATTCGAATTCAGTCGGACAAATTTACCTAGCACTAGAACTAATAGAAGGCGCCGCTTCTACACACTCGCTGTTCCGGCCTCTGCTGCCGGGCATGAAACCTGAATCTTGGGTTATTCTTGGGCTTATTCATGGCTCCCTTTTTAGCTTAACCATGTTCTATCTCTCCCCCCTCTCTCTCTCTCTCTCAGCTCCAGCATGCTCTGGCTGAAGGAGAAGCTAGAAAACGATCCCCTTAGTGGGGCGCTAAATGCGTTACTTTTGATTTAGATACACTTACACGTGGGGACGTGGGGACTAAGTACTGCTAACTCCTAAGGATACGCACTAATTTCGAAAACATTTAAAGTTCAGTGACTCTGTCGAAGGGTTTGCATGCATGTCTTTTTCTTTTATATACACCTCCTACGAATCCCTTCTCGGTTGAAGGTGACGGCTCGAGGTGATGGTGATGAGAACTGGCACTAAAGCGTCGCGCTAAACTCGCCCGCCGCTAACTTTGAACCTGAAGTTTCTCTGTGTGAGGTATTTTGCGTCTCGTTTTGTTCTCGGTTTTACATGTAGAGTTAATAAATATTGCACATTGCACATCTTATTGGGTTACTTTTGTCCTTGCTGCTGCTGCCGTTGCTGCTTCGCACCTTCTGCTGTTGCTGTGTACTTTGCGTTTAACGTTTTGTAAGTTTCTTTTGTATTTCGTTTGAGGTTTTGTGTGGTTTTGAACATTGGACTGCGGCCCGAGACTCGCGTCTTTGGGCGGTTTGTGTTGAAAATTTGACTAAAATTTACGCTAGAGCGATGGATCATTCATTTATTTATATAAAACAATTGGACTAATCGTAAATAAGTTGCTGTGGTAAATAAATACAGCTTCTAGCTTTCCGATCGATCGCTCGCTTCATCGATACGATTCTCTGCCCCATCAATGGCGTTCATTTTGCTTTCCCAACTCACTAAGACCAACCTTTTACGCTCGTAGGTAAGAAGTGGCGTTTAAACTACCGCATTTTGTTTAAGATATTCTGATATTTGTGTTCCATCGGCGCCCACCCAGTGGGTGGGTGGCTCAAAATTTGACTAAAATTAACTAATATTGCGCATAACACATATCTGCTTCGCGATTCCCCTAGTTCCCTAGTGAAGCTGCTGGCGTTGCCAACACTACCGTTACAACCTTACAAGCTAATGAATTTTCACTCTTGCTGTGTTAGTATGTGTTTGTGTATGTTTTTATCATTTTCTTCTGTCATTTTTCCGATCCTTGCAGCCGGCCGTCCTTTGCTAACTGATATGGGACTGTGCCCTTTAGTTTTCGTGGACCATCTCAGACACCTTCCCCCCAGGCTGGCTCTCTCGGAATCTTCCCTCATTTGGACCACACCTAGATTCGGAAAAAGGATGGTGAAAAGAGAGCCGCTAACATACATTAGCCTACCAGATCCAGAAAGAGTAGTTATAGTAGTGTTTCCTTACATGCTATGACGTTTGTAAAATGCCATGAAGTTGCTAGTAGAATTGGAGTCGAAAAAACCGAACCGAATGTATATTTATATAATGGTGCGTAAAAAATTGTGCGAATGTCTCTGTTGTGCTTCATCTTGTTCTCGTTTTGCGGGAAACCGTTGATGTTTCATTGTGTTTTCGTTTGTTGCAATTTGTCTAACATTTCCTTACCCGATCCCGTCTGTGCGGACTTTTTGATCTCCCAACCCAACGCCCTCATAAGTTCAGTTCGCACCCTCCACATCCGCACATCATATGGGGCCATCATTTAGGAGGGTGTTGGGGTGATTCGTAATTACGACATCCAAAATTAGCTTAATTTTATCACATCCAGTTTGCCAATTAATTCGAAATTCCATTACCACACAGCTATCGATCTCACCTGGGCCGACTGTGCGGTTTTCCCTACATATCCTTTTCTGTTTGGTTGCTTACTTTTCCACCAACAACTCACACAGCCAGTCGAAATTCATGTTCGTTCGATGAGAATGGCTGTATAGCTTTTGCGTGGGTACATCGCTGCATAGAGAAGTTAAGTTTTGCATAGCTCATGTGTGGGCGTATCGCTGCGATCCTTCCTTATCCTTCAGTGACTGGCATTAGAAGCACTAATGCGCCACTCAGACTTTTCATTATCGTGCTCAATGTGTTCGTTTGTTTCGTCACACGCTCTTAGCGTTGGCCAACATGGCTTTGAAACCCTGTAGTTAGTGGACTGACTGTATCCTTATAATATCTCATCGTTTTTTCAATATCTCTCCTGTTTTCAGCCCCGTCGCACGTGCCATCAGAACTGCGCAACATATAATAGTTCCGGTTGCAGTAGAGGTGTACTGGTATTGTGTTTTAATATATTTCATTTTACTAAGTCAGTCTTTTCCTTTGAATTAAACGTACCCACTGAACAATTTCCGTTACGATTTGCTTGACCAAAGCAGCCATAGCTCGAGTTTAATTGGTTCTGACCGGCCTTTTTTTAATGATCCAGTGTAGCTACACAAACTATGTTTGGTTGAACTGAGAGATTTATAAACGGAAACAAATATGCTCGTATCACGGCATTTCGCACCTCAGCTGGCTTCATTTGCGATACAGTATCCTTGGACAATAATTTGAACTAGCTACACCTGTTCACTGGTTTGACTGGAAAGTCATACAGTGACGTGAATGATATAACCTCGTCGGAGATGGTTGTGCTCCGTAATTCTGGGGTTGAAAGTGAGCGTGCTTTAACAATCGTTTAATTTATAAAAGCGATACCCCGTCCTGTACAGAGGAGGCTGTAATAACCGTTCCCTTTGTAATCCTTGACATTTAAACGCCTAAAAGTATACTTTGTGCATTACAGCACTCTTAAAGGATTTAAAACGTATCCTTGTAACAATAATAATTATAACATAACGTAACAATAATAATAATTTGCAACAAAGGAACTTAACTTAAGGAAATGGAGAAAAATCATTACAATCATATGTGAGTCAACCAAAATCAAACAAACTAAAGAAAATTATAATTTATATAGCGTTTTATTCGTCACATACCGGCTGAAACGCGTGATCTTAAAAATAGTTATAATTTTACACCACGCTTGATCGTGCCATTTACAACAAAATATGCACAGTTCTTAAACATTCACTAGCTCTTTTTTTACGTATTCACTATCCTTAACGTTTGCTATCTCTCTCTCTCTCTCGCTCTTTCGTTCTCTCGATCTTTCCTTCTCACTTTCCATGTTGTGTCTGCCTCTAAATAATTTCCTTTTCTTTACACGCTATCGCACACATGATCTTTACATTTATGTATAGCAATCCCCGCTCGACGTTAGCTAAAATTAGTTTACATAATAATTCTCAAATATAAAAACTTTGCAACATTTAAAAAATAGCATCTGCCGCAGGCACGCAGCCAAACCGGATCGTTATCGTACGGTGCCGCATAACGAGCCTTAGCGCTGGTATACTTTGCCGACGTGCCGACCATTCTTCCTCTATGTCTTATCTGTTTTTGTTTGCTTTGATTTC
This sequence comes from Anopheles nili, assembly GCF_943737925.1. Classification (NCBI taxonomy): domain Eukaryota; kingdom Metazoa; phylum Arthropoda; class Insecta; order Diptera; family Culicidae; genus Anopheles; species Anopheles nili. The sequence goes on along the minus strand of NC_071292.1, from coordinate 74,790,544 downwards.
GTACTATCGTTTCCGCTGTTGTTGACAGTGTTTTGTAATGTTTCATCCTTTCATCGATTTCACGCTTCTGCTTCGGGTCCTTGAGGCACCCATTTAACTATTTTAGACATGTTCATCTTTCTAGTGCGCATGCACAATTGCTAAAGCCATCTGTTTAAACCACGAAACCAACTGGTCGTTTTGCACATCGTTTCACCGCTGATCCATTGTTTCACTTCACTTTTGTGGGTTTTGCGTGAACGAGATATATCTGGCTATGCTTGTCAGCAGGACCGCCTAGACGATTCCTGAACTATTGGATGTCGGGATTGAAGGGAAGAAAGCTGAACTAAAGCTACTTAGCAGTAAAAAAAACGTTTGTTTTGATTATTTTTCTATCAGCTTGCTAACGAAAGGCAATTCAAGGTGGGGAAAAGGGCTGGCATTAACATGTTCCACTACCGACCGTCGAAAAACGCAACAATATATAACACACAAACTCACACGAAATTAGCAACCGAAGACACGGTGAGCAGTAGATTTTGATTTTCAATTGTTTTTTGTTTGTTTTTGCACCTCATAAGACATCCTCACAAAATGCGCGATCAACAGCAAGGGAGAATACTCGTTCAGAGGCAATGAAAGCAGATGAATAAATTAATGAGATCACGATTCTAAACACAAGCAAATTCAATAATAACATAATCCAATCGAATTCAAAATTAACAAACGCAAACCAACGAATCGAGAGCAAAACAAAAGAAAAAAACCCACCGGAAGTAGCCACTCTGCAGGATGATGGTTTGGTTCTGTCTCGTCCCTCTCTCTGGTTCTCTCTTGCTTTGCTGCTCCTGACGGATGCATTTTTGTGCCAAATTTCGCTTCAAATAGGGTGGGTGTTGTTTTGTTCAAAGTGCTCATCACTTATCAAAAGCACAATTCATGCCAGCGTGAGGAAGACGGTTGGGCATTTAAGGGAAAATAGGATCCTCATCATATCTGGGCGGCGTTTTCCAGTCGTACGAAAGGCAGTGGAAAGCTATGGCGACCTGTCGACCAGGGCGCACGTGAAAAGACGCTCTCTTCACCGGATTGCTCGTTTTTATTGCGAGTTGGAATATAACGCGAACAGCTCGGGAGCGGCAGCAAAGCGCCCACGCTCCGACAAAGCCAGTTCAAGTAGATTAAAATTCTAGCACAACACAATTGCCGCATAAGCCTACGATCACTTGCGATATGAACTTGATCGGGGGGAGAGAGGGTTTGTTTGTCTGCCCTAGGATTACACCACGAGACGTCACTCAAACCGAATCTAACGCTAGGGAGTAAAACACCGAAGTAAAATATAAAAATAATAATAATAACTTTAGGGCGTGGTGTGGGCGGTTACTGTAGCGTGGTGGTTCCTAGCCTATCGTAAAAAAAAACAATACACAAAATCGCCCATCCGGTCGCAAAAAAAAACCGGGACGCTATTTTTACATTTATACACGGCTCAACCAGGCACACCGGGATCGTAGCGACCGATCGAAGCAGGAGGAAGGCCCTAACGATATGTTTTTGTAAAAAAAATGTACAGCACGCCGCCGCCAACGCTGCGACATCGCGGCGAAGTTCGAAACCTAACGGCTAAAACAATAGATATACCTATATGCATACATTAACACTCGGCACCGTCACACAAACGCTCCTCGTTACCGCTAGCCTAAACGTAGCCTTACAACGAACCTATATCTTACAGCGTAATTACAGATGAGAAACTTTCTGAGCTTAGCAAACACACTCGAACGCTTACTTCCACAGAGATGAGGGAAAAGGGGAGAGGGAGAAGGGGAGGGGGGGGGGAAAGGGAAGATACGTACAAATTATTGGAAAGAAAAAACAAAACGTATCCGCTCTTAGGCTCACCCGGGCGAGCCGGTGTAAAAATAAAAGGATAAAATCAATCCGAAAATAACAAACGAAGCTCAACGATCGAAACAACGCGCACGTGTGCGCCTACAAGTAGGCAATCTGAAGTAGCACGGATGCACGTTGGTCGGCTCTTTCGGTTTTTAAACTATTTATCGTACCGTCGGCGGAGGAAAATTAATGTCTAAACGTTCGTAACTCTAGCGCATCCACAGCTCTCACCATGCGTTGCCGTGCGTGTGTGTGATTGTGTTTTGTACTCTTAGCTTTCGATTCTACATATTGCCATTGCGCCGGGTCGGCTCGAGACCCGTCGTCCTTATTGTCTCTCTGCGCTTGGCCACTACCCCTTCCGCTCAACGAGTAACGTCAAAGCCCTTCCAGGGACACTAGATGCCGCAACAAAAGGACGCAGGACATCCTAACCGAGGCGTGAATAAATATCAAAGTGGTAAGAACGATCCGACGATTGTACAGGGCTGATCGGGGCAAATAAAAGGACCTCGACGGAGGTTGCAGGCCAGCTGAAGTGGGAGGGAACACCGGACGACTAGCGTAGAGGTTGGGGTTTGTCGAGGACACCTGCAGCGGAGGCACGACCCACATGGGGACGGCCCCGCGGCGGACTTCAGGCGCCCGTGCAGTCAATCTCAACGATGTCCTTCGGCACATCCACGAACTGATAGACCAGCCGCTGGCCATCCACCTTCGCCAGGATACCCCGTTGGTAGTAGTAACGCAGGGCACGTCCCATCGTCTCGTAGTTCATGTCCGGTTTGTTCTTGTGCATGCCCCACAGCTTCGAGACCGCCTTCGAATCGACGAGCTTGAACACACCCTTGTCTCGATTCGTCCACTTGATAAATCGCGGGCAATACTCGCGATCCTGCAGCAGCTTCAACAGGAACTCCCACAGGTACGTGGTGGATCCTTCGCGTGACTTTCGCTTCACTCCCAGCTCGAGCTTCGGTTTCTTCGGTTTCTTGAGCTTGCGTGGTGGAAACCCGAGTTCCAGCATGTACGACAGATCGTCCTGACAGCTCGAGGACACGCTGTGTGGCCCATGTTGTCCGTGATGGCCGAGTCCGTTTAGACCCAGTCCGTTTGCCATAAGGGCGGCAGCAGCGGCGGCGGCTGAGGAGCCTCCTGCTCCCACGTGTCCCGGTCCCGCACCTCCATGTCCTCCGTGGTGTCCTCCAAGGGCTCCATGTTGCTGAGCCAGGTGTCCATGGTGATGGGCGGCAGCTGCGTGGTGTGGGCCAAGGTGGCTGTGGGGGTGACCCATGGTGGTGCCATTCGTTGCGGGTAAAGGACCTGCTCCGTTGGCACCACGACCCATACCACCCGCTCCCCCAGCGCTCCCTCCTGCTCCTGTGGAACCGTTGCCTCCTGCGGGAGTTCCTGCAGCGAAGTGGTTCGCGGCAACGGCAGCGGCTGCGGCAGCCGCGGAGGGATAGCCGGTCGGTGAGTTCATCGAATGCAGGTAGTGATAGTTGTCCGACACTGAAGGGATGAGAGAGAAAGAGAGAGAGAGAGAGAGAGAAAGGTTCGATTAGTGCGATGGCGACTCGTGGTGACATTGAACTTGACGGAGAGAGTGACTCTTCCTGTCTGACGCGTAGTGATAGTAGTGCAGATGACGATCCGACCTTATCAGCTGTAGCGAGCGGCTTGGCTCGTGGAGCTATTGCTACTGCTTTTTCATCATCCCCATTTCGTGCGCCCTTCGCTTCCTTATTGCACCGAGCAGAGTGTAGAAGGGCTTAGCGACAGGGGCACGTCTCGTCAGGGTTGGCGGCGTTATCAACCCTGCAGTGGTTCGATGGGGATGGGTTTTCATTAATTAAAACGTTTCTCCCTCTCGAGCTTGAGTAGTTCACCCACGGTCAACCCGATCGTCTGGTGACGAGACGGAAAATCCGATTTTGGCGAACACTCCACTCTGGATTGCGTCCTGCTGAAGGATTCCATCGAACCGGATGTCGAACGCCTTAGACAGGTGAGGGAGTGAAAAAGACACACGAAGGGGGGGGACGGAAAATGTCATCGCTGAGCCGATTCGAGGGCGGAAGTGCCATTCCGAGGCACGTGAAGTGGCCGTTTGACATTCCGCTAGAGATGCGAAAAAACATAACCTCACACCCCGGCTCAGGTACGAATATTTACCATTTGAAGGGTACTTTAACAGAAAAAAAAACTAAATCACTCTTACATTGTATAGTCTCCTCCCCGTGTTGAAGTGGGTTAGATAAAATGTGTATCGATGTGTATGAGAGACAGAGAGAGAGTTTATTAATTTTCCACACATCAAAGACGAGTTTCTGGCGCTTTAGTACGCCGTTTCACGTCACTTTTCACGTAACGCAGCTTCTATGTGTTTTTGGGGTTTTAATTTTGGACGCACCATCTGCCGGAACAACGTCCCACAGAAGTACGATGCCCAGACGCAATGCATCGAGCAAGAGAAAAAGCAAAAAAAAACACAAGAAATCCCGCGGGACCACGGAGCGATGCACTTGATGCGCGGAGATAATTGCGATCGTTTGCAAAAGGGAGGCAAAAAAAAGATGAAACATTCGTTTTAAAGGAGTACCAGCCTCCGGTTGAGCGATGAAGCCAGCAAAAAGGCCCTTCAACGGCAGGCTTCATGAGTTTCTTTCGCGATCGCAGAAAATCGCAGAGCGAAAGCGAAAACCGAGCAGACGCGAGACGGACATCGAAAGGGACACCTCTAGGGCCGGAAAGGGACCAATGACCAGGAAGCGCGGTTGCGGCGCACAATGCACGCGCCGACGTGACCTTCAAACGTGTCTTCCACGGTGCAGGAAGATGTGCACGTCTCCCTTTTGGAGGGATTCTCCCGCAGGATGCGCACCTGAGCATTATTTGCTCTTTCGCGTTCCTGCGTTTCCTTACATTCCAACCCCCATTTTCCGCACGTTCGACGACTTTTTGACCGCTTTGCGCTCGCGTTCTGTCTGGCGATCATTCTCTCTCTCTCTTTCTCGCTCTATCCCTTCCCTGACGGGTGCATTCCCGAGTGCAGTTGCGCGCTCCCAGGGGATGATTATGTTTTTAAAAGCCATTATCGTAATCTTTCGGAATCAGCTCAAGAGTGTGTGTGTGTGTCCAGTCTCGATGCGAAAGCTTCGTAGACGGTTTCGATTTTCACGACGATGGAATGCGTGTGTGTGTGTGTGTGTGTCTCGATCGGTCGGTGCATCATCGGTGGCATTTTGTTTTCGGCGAGGCAAGATGCAAATGAGTGTCATTTGATTTGAAATTGCTCAAAACACAAACCCACCAGACAAGTGACACTTCTCTCGGTTCCACACCTGCACACGCACGGTTCACGGCATAGAATGAAGAGTGAGAGAAGAGTGAAGGAAAAAAAAACCAAAAAAAAAACGAAATCAAATATCGACCAAGAATAGCGAATCCACGAGCCGGGAAACTGGAAACCGCGAGCCTTGTCGAATCCGCACCAACCCTCAGTGCCTTTCCGCACCATCATCCAACTCTCCTCCTCCCCTCTCCTCCCCTCCACGCTTCCTCTCTGCTAAGGGTGAGACCGATCGCACCGCGGTGCACCATACGATGGGTGCTGATTCGCGTTACGGCCGCGTAAAAGGGACGCCAAAGCCGCGATGGTGTGCCAACGTAGCCAACGCACTCGATTCTAAGCATAAACCCTGCGGTAGGGCGAAAGGGTGGCTAAAGGGTCGTCGGGTGGTGGTGGAGAAACTGCGGAACGAAACGGAAACGGGAGGCAAAAACGGAGAAAAACTAACTACGGCAAGTAGTGGTGACCTTCTACCGAGCGATCACCCCGCCGCAAGGGCCCTCCCCACCCATCGTACCACCACCCCTCTCCCCATCCTCATGCACCGTGCGGATGCACATAAAAATGCACCAGCGCAGTGCACTTCTCCGGGCGGGTTTTGTTGCTTTTTTTTTCTGTTTCATTGCTGCATCCATTTTGCTTTGTCTCTCTTCGGTTCGGCCGTTTCTCGTTTCCTTCGGCGTGGAGTTTCGCGTTTCTCGCTGCACTGCACGCGAGCATCTTCCGTTCTAAGCCCGCTCTCTTGGAGGAGGGTGGGAAGACACGAAACGAGTGCATTTGCCCCCGCACTCGGATACACCGCCACCGTCCTAGTGATGGTCGAATCGAGAGAAACCTACCGAAGGGCAGGAAATTTTTGTTTGGTTTTTCCGAGCCACCAAACTGGCGAGAATGGCCGCGAGGTTGGCGAGACTGGCGGTTGGGTCGGTATTTTAAAGACGAGCCGGAAAGGCTTCCAGCTCCCGTGCTGGCGTGATGCAACTGCCATTACACGAGCGAAGTTGGGCCGAGTAGTTCCGGCAGGCGCAAGGAGAGATAAAACAAACAAAACCCTGGCGCAAAGCGGAAAGAAACAGGCGAGGAAGCCCGTCTTCCTGGACGAATGCCTATGTGTGTGAACGAAATGGGAAATGCGGACCGAAGAAAACGTGCCCACTAGGTGACAACATCGTCGTGGCTGACGCCGACGACCCTTGCCAGGAAAGGCAGGTTTATTTATACCGCAAACGCACAGGAACGTCGTAGCCGCCGTGTTACGCGTCTAATTGGATTGCGCCAAAAAGGGCTCTCGCGCCCTTTCGGGGTTTCGCCGCTGAGCGATTGCATCCAACCGATGCAAGTGACCGGATGATCACGTGCAACAGTGTCTTTTGCCTCTCTTTCTCACTTTCTATTTCGCTCGCTCGCGGAATATTTTGTGCCCGCTCCACTGGCGCCTCGGATGGCGCGGAAGAAAGGAGGAGGAGCTTGGAAAAAGGAGCTTTTCCTTGGGGACAAAACCGGAGCTACGATGTGTCACCTTGGGAAGACGTTAAACCGGAAAAACAGCGCCAACGTCCGGTGTCGAGGCGTTAGAAGGTAAATGAAGGGCAACGATGGCGCGTGGACAATGCGTCGGTAGTGGTGAAAATATGCAACAGGCACCTGAAGCCCGATTTTGGCTCGTCCACGTCGAAGGCACGGAATTACGAAAACCTTTAACGAATTCTTCGAAACGATGTTTACATCGCGGAAAACGACCGTTAAGGACGCTTTTTTTTACGGAAAAGGACGCTTCACGAGGATTGGATTAATTCACTCTCTGTTGCAAAGCTAGGGATTTGCAAACCATACAGGATACGTTTGAATTTGAAAAGGAATCAAAGCTCATTCGAATGTAAATGCATACAATAATCATTTGCTGGCTAGCTCTTTTCGTCGTCCATCTGTTTGACAACGAATTACGTTACACTGCTTCGAATTATCGCACATTCCCATTGGATTCGTCCTGCTATCTTCCCGTCGCAGCAGGTGATTGCAATTGCGCTTATTCGCACTGCTTTTGCTTCTTCCATTTCGTAATTCTCCCTTTCCAAATCCGTCAGCACTAGCGTTTCACACATTCGCTTGCATTTGCTGAAGGTCACCCGACGCGTCCTGGACCGTCTCAAACATCGCGATCCGGAACCGGGATTAAACGCAACGACCTGCACCACCCAGAGCCGAGTCGGGATCACAAATGCCACACGATGGATATCGATTCCACGGAATGGATGCGGTAACCTTGCGAAGGGCCGGATCGGCGGGAATTATCTAATCAAATTAAAGGCCGGAAGTTCGTCGGAATGGCCGCGCCTCACTGGGGCTTCCCTTTTGTCGGCGATAATGAGGGCCACGCTGTTTCACTGCCCACGTGGGCTGCTTCGAAAACCGGTGGCGTAATAGCCGTGCCCTCCAACGACAAAGGTCACACCTTGGGCGAGCGAATTTGAGCAAAGAAAAATCGGCGAGTGGGCGAAATCGAAAACGAATCAATCACCAAAAACCGAGCCACGGTGGGATGAATATTGCATCGCAATAAATGCACTCCCGGGCTTGTCATATGTGTATTTCCAGACGGCGTCGGGAATCGGTGAGAATTTAAATAGCACCCGCCATTCGCCGTCACTTCCGCGAGCGGATGTGCAGCTGACGTGAGCCCGAGTAAATACAACCACGCCGAAATCAAGATGCACCGAACGAAAATGAAACGGAATCAAGCAAGCAAAAGGAAAAAACAAAAATACGACAAAAAAAAAATAACCCCAACCCAACCTGTCTGGCTGGCCGTCGCGGCATAAACGGCTTTGGAAGAAACTAATTGCCACCCCTGGCCCCGAAGAGGGTGGTTTGTTTGGCGGAAATCAGGAAGTAACGCGCGTTCCCGCCGGCTGGACTGTTTCCGTGCGAATTGACTGCATTTTTGACTGCATTTGCATGCGATTGTCGAAACTGCAATCGGGTTCCCATGTATGGGAAGGCCAGTGTCTTGTGGTTTGGTTCGGAAGGACGGGCAGAACAAAAACGCGTCTGGAAAAGGAACGAAACGATCGGTCGTGCTCGGTGCGGTTTCGGGTCTCAACAAGGCGGCTCTGGAAAGAACGCCAAAAGCCACATAAATGTGGAACCAGAATGCGCGAATCATTCCGCTTCGAACGCGTGAGGGGGTTGATTTTATTTCACCCAACCCAGCTACCATAAGGAAACCATTTCAAACGCGACCGGAAGTGAGTGTGTGAGTGTGCTGCTCCTGCTCGGTGTCATTTTGAATCGCTCCCGGGACCATCTTTATGATGAAACGGAATGCCACCCGGCCCGGACGAAGCGTTCATGCAATAAAATCGCGTTCTACGCCTCATCAGCACACGGCGGGCCTTGTTAAGGATCGCGGAGGAAATTAATTGATGACAGCGAGGAGCAGGCGAAACCGTCGGTGAGACGATGGATGCTCGTAAAAGCGATTCGGCGATCGTAAAACGTTCGCATTCCCGCTCGTTCTCGCGAAACCCCGACATGGTGAGCATCAATTAGCGCTAGGGGGATCTAGGGATTGAGGGTGGATGGAAAGTCACCGGGGGAGAGATCGCGAAAGGAAATGCATAAAAATTCGTCCTTCTCGCCAAATGGTGACTCCCGAAATAAAAAACCAGAAACGCATTTCGATCTTTCGCTACGGGCTGCGGAATTATGTGCGGATTTCGATTAATACGCTACTCCGCCAGCCGGTTGCAGCTGCGTTCGTTGAGCTGCGTGATCTTCACCAAAAAACGCGGCTTCTTCCAGTGTGGCCTGCGCGAATGTTGATTGCTTAATTTGGCTCAATTTCGACGCGCATCTTGGGGCGTGATGAAACGGCTTTTTCGGGCATGCGTGATCTCAGCTGTGAGGTGGACGGCAAGGAAGCGAGGAAAAGGTCAACGATCGCACGGCCGGATCTCGTTTCCTTGCGTATCGGTGACGATGGGACGGAAGTGGAGAACAATTTCGCCACCAGCGGGTTTACGACTTTCCCCGAAGGAGGCAAAAGATCCAGATGAGATCTCGTTAAACCCTCCGATCTTTGCCCGGGAAGATGACGGGAATCACAAAAAGACTTCTTCACTTGACACCCGGGAAGAGTGAGAGAGAAAGAGGCGAAAAAGGTCCGGTATAGCATGCGTATCACGTTGCATGCGGCTCGGATCTGCGTGGAATGTGCATTTGCGTATGGTTTTCGGGCGCATTTTTTTAGATGATACAAAGTGAAGATAAACTAAAGAAGGAGAAGCAATAACTAGAAATCATAAATGAACGGAAGAGAGAAAGAACTAAAAAAAAGGCACAAGGATGATGCGATGATGGATTTTTACGAGACCGAGAACCTGCAGGAATAAATTATCCTTCACGATTCAGGACGCGATCCGGAAGTGAATTCTCATATATCCCTCTCTCACTCGCTCCTTCCGTGACTTGTTCAAACGCTTGCTGGAAGTGATTAGCATACAGGGTGTCCGAAAGGGCGGTGCATATTAAAACGTCATGGCCCTTTCCTTGCCAACGGAACGTTCGTTCCTTCCGCCGTACGTGGCGTTGGAATGCGTTGTCGCGCAGTGCCGCGTGGTGCGGGTGTGCGAGATTAAGAAAAACGAACAAACACACATACTCAGCCATTGCACATGGAGCTGGCTTTCCGCTGCCACCGGCACATTCCGAGGCCGTTCCGCGGACGTGCGCTTTGCCGAGCGCCATCAAGCGCGCATTTTCTAAGGCTTCAACACCCTTCAAGGGCTGCCATGTAGTTTATGGAAGAGGTAAGGGGGAAGAGAGGAGAGAAGGTGGCCGGAAGGAAGGAAGGAAGGCAAAACAGCTGCAGTCTGGTTTCGCGTAAGGTGCGAGAGCAACATTGCGTCAGCGGTGCATTTCGTAAGTAGGCCACCTTCGCGGTGGGAAGATGCATTTCCACCCCAACCAAGGCGCCTCTGTGTCGAAGGGGTGCTCTTCTCGCTGTGTGTGTGTGTGTGTGTGTTGAAAATCTCCCATCCCTGAGGGGTGCCCAAGAGGTGAATCATGTCCCATCAGAGCTGTGACGACGTGCGATGTTTGCGATGCAACGCACGAACATCGCGACTTGTGGCATTTCCTTTCTAACCCACACTCGCGCGCGCTTGGTGGCGGTTACTTCCGGTTCGGTAAATTCCAGCGCTTTCGACATCGATCGGGCGCCGTGCTTGAACGGGCCTCGTGGCCTCGGAGTAAACCCGACAGGCTGCAAAACTGGTCTAGAAAGCCTCCCGCCCACGTGGACGCTTGAAGCGTTGTTGCGCGAATCGCGCGCATGTTGGTTCGTTTTTTTTGTTGTTACACCCTCGTTTTTGTTCTGTTTTCACCCCACTGCAGGAGGGGTTGTTTACCCAGCGTGTGGTTTCTACCTTCTAAGCAGAACAGCGGGCAGAGGAAGCAAAAAAAAGTAAAAGAAAACGACGGTTTATTTTCCCCCCCATCGTCATTGGGGGCGGAGGGTTGTTCTGTTTCTTTTGCTTGTTTTTTTCGCGCACCCCATCCGTTTGCGTAAGCCCGCTTCGAACGGGAAGCCGAGAACTGACCTTCAGCAAACGAAACAACGGCACGGAGTCCGCAAAACGGGTGTAAAATGGCGACCGAAAACGCAGCAAAACCGCACGAAGACCCAGGCTGGGCCTTTAAGGGAGGCTTTATGCGGACCCAAGCGGAAGCCCGTGGTGGCTTCGTGGTGAAAAACACCACCCTACGTTTTTTTTTCGGGGGTCAAAACGTGGCGAAAGCACGTCCCGAGATCGGTAGCGGATCTTTGACGGGTTCACTTTCTTCCGGTTACAAGTACGCAGACCCTCTGCTGACGTTGCTTAGAAGTTGTTTTTCTTTTACATTAGTGTCACCCTTTGGGGCGATTCATAAGCAGAAAGAAAAAAGGTGAGCTGAAAATGGAATTTCCTGCCGATGTCACCTCCACGGAAGGGGATCTTTTGACGATGAATCAATAGAGTGACACGTGGGGAGAACCGTTGTTCTGCGAATAGCTCGGGAAACGTGATCAGGAGCCGAGATTCTACCGCGTTTCCATCATGGATTGTGAAGGTGTTATTCATGTACGCCTCATCTTTGTTGCGCTTCAACAACCACCCAAAGCGTGGATGTGCTCAAAATTGTCCTCAAATGCTTAATTATTGATCATGTTCCGAGAAACTTTTCGCCGAAAAACGTTATCAAGATGGCGTAGCAAAGTTCCACAATTAGCTACCACGAAATCAGTCTTTTGTCGTCGAGAGTTTTGCAAATATTCGGCCTCTTCCAGCTTCCCTTCGGGGCGCTTATCACCTTCTGATGGGGGTGAGTGTGTGTGTAGCTGTGCAACGTACACACTGGGTCGGTGGTGACATTTCGCATGGCCAAATGGCCGTCCGGTATCATGCTGCCGGTGCATGCGAGCTTCGTTCGTCACGTATGCACCGCTGTTCGCGTCAAATCGCCCACTAGCCCCGATCGATGGGTGGGGTGGTGCTGGTTTCCATCTCACACACCCTTACGCGATCCAAAATGGCGTGGTTTTGGGGGCGAAGAATGTTTGAAAAAAAAACAACAACTCCCTCACGAGCTCACAGTATTGCAGGCCCCGAAACGCATTCTTATCGTATTTTGGGAGGCCACAATGGAAGAGTGAGCAAAGAACACCGAGAAGAAGCACCGTTGGGGTGCGGTGGAAAAGCACTCTTCCTTCCCTCGGGGGAGGGTACGTTATCAATGCTTGCAGGCCCCCACGAGCAGGCGTGCGAAAAAAAAAGAGATGCCAAACGCGAAAAAGAAACCACGCAAACACAGATGAGCGAATTTCCGCGATTTCGTCTGAGCATGGGGAGGTTGGTTTTTTTTTATTAGCGCGTCCAATTCGTCTGTTTTTCGTTATCTCCCTCGCACTTTTGTTCACTTTGGGGTGTTTCATTCCGGCGTAACCACGACACAATCCTCAAACCAAACTGGTGATGGTGGTCGTGGTGCATGCAATACGGAAGTTGCGAGCCATTTGTTGATAATAAATTGTGTGGCGGTGGCAACTGGGACGCGAAAAGAAGGCAGAGGGTGCAAATAACTTGCATCGCTCGGGAAAAAGAACCGTAACCGAATTCGGCACAGAACAAAAATGGTGTGAAAATGGTTGCGTCTTGATTCGGGGTGAGAAAAAAAACCTTCTACGCCAACATCTCCTGCACGCGCTAATGGCCCGTCGAGGTTGTTCGAATAGATCCACTCCGGATCCACTGCTTCTCCCAGGTGTCTGGAATGGGGCGACCAGATTGACCAGGTTTCTTGTCTTCCGCCAGCACCATTTACGATTTGTTCCGTGTTTTGCGAAGACGAGCTGCGAACGATCGCGTAGGGGGTTGATCGTTTTTATGAGCCGTCGGAAAGGGAATAAAACTCCTCAGCAACATGCCCGCGCGTTGGATCAGGTGACATAAACGCGACACGTTTATCACTCCATTTAAGCACCACTCTGCTGACCCTACTCCCAACGGGAAGAGAACCATTTGCTCGTTTATTCCGTTGCCCCCCGTTAATTCGTGCATCTTTTACTGAAGAAAAGTCGGACGTTATTTTGAAAGGCGTTTGTCACGCGGTGCTGCAGTTTCACTGCAGTTTGCGTGCTGCCCGCGCTCATGACCATGATTAATGCTCTGTTTACGAGTCGCTTTCGGTGACGCGATCGGTTAGGTAAATCCTGCCCGCTGACGCGAGATCAACGACCTGCGAAGCCATCCCGTGGTTCAAAAATGCAATATTTACCCACCGAGCTACGTACCCACCAACCCGCTCGTGCTACGTAGCAAGTGTGTGCGTGTTTTTTTACTGTCTTTAATCCGCGAAGGAGAGGGTGGATATTTTTCTTAAATTTCAAACAACCCCCTGCACCCGTAACATATTTTGTCTTGTTCGCTTGTGCGCTTTGTACGCGCGGCTTGATTTTAATTTGAGACATGAGGTGTTGTGTGTCGTTTGTTGTTTTTACACGATCCTTTTTTCGCGCTCGTCGCGTTTTTACATGTACGTCGGTTGCAGTTGCCGTTGCAGAACCGGCAGGCTAAATATAGTGATGCGCCGCTAAATGATCGGCTGTCTCCACCCAAATTCCCGACCATAGGCAGCTGCCACTTCCGCCCAGACAATTATCATCCTGGCCGGGCATTCATCTCGGGTGCCATCGCACCCAGGGATTATCGACCAGATGATGGAATTCATGCGATGGTGGAAGAAGCAAAGAGGAAGCTATTTTCAGAACGCATCCTGTCGCCTGCCATCTCCTTGCTGCGAATCGCCCCAAAAAACGCATTTCCGTTTCAACGGCGTTCGCGAGAAATGGTGTGGTGTTTTTGGGGGTATTTAATTTTATGTTTGAGAAGAAAAAAGTCAACCGGGAGGAAATACACACACACACACACACTCACACATCGGGGAAAATTTGCAATGACACGCCTGTCACTTGGGCGGATTGTCGCACATTAGTCCTCGGTGGTGCTTCGGAAAAGCGAAAACAAACGCCACCCGAGACAGGATGCTGATAATTTTAGCTCGTTCCAAGCGCGCGTGCAAACGATTTTTGTTTCACTTGTTCGTGCTATGGCACTGCACCCACATTGGGGTGGGAGGGTGCCACATTTGGCGCTGCATTAGCACAAAGCAGCACCAAAAGCACCACCAGCAGCAGAATAAAACGCTACCCTCTGCACACGCGCGAGCATCTCTGTTATGAGGAAATGAATGCGGTGGGCTTATACACGCAAATTACCCGGCCTGCTAGGGAGTTGCCTCAGAGGGAGGCGAAATGTAAATGTTTATCCAGACGCTTTTCTTCCTCTTCCCGGTCTTAGCACGCGCGCGTACGTCTCCAAATTTGCACAATTCGTGGCGAGCTCTCGTTTCCGCGCAATTTTCGGCGGTGGAGGTTCGTGTTGCTGTGGTTTTTTTTCATGTTCTTGTTACTCGTCCGCCACGGTTTCCGGGAGCGTTGTATCTACTTACCCCCCACCCCACTCATTCCCCCCGTATCACTCACACCGCTTACACACGCCCCGAGTGGGCCTTGCGCGCGCGCGCGCTCGTCTTTGCGACGTCCTTGGAGCGCACCGTTCGAGGGAAGGCGTCCAGAGGGAGGTCCGTGGAGTCGATAAGAATATTGCAAAAATGTTTCTTCCCACGAGCTTGGTCGTCTTTCCTTCACTGCCCACCCACTCGCGCCCAGCCAGTAGTGTAAGTCATGGAGCGTTGCTGGGACGGGAATGAAACGTCCATACGGTCTTTTATTATCTCTCGTTCACTGGCGTATTTTCGTTGCACATGATAGGGCAGAAGGTGCGCTGCGGTCGGGTGAGTGCCCTTGAGCGGACGGCTGTGCGTCACATTCGGGAGGTCGGGTTTTACGTAAACGTGCCGTGTAATTTAAACCAAAGTTGTAAAGCGATTTGAGACAATTGAGTAGAAATTTCCATGAAAAATCAGCCCTTAGCTGTCCCTTTTTTTCGGCTACGTGTCTCGGCTGAAGAAAAAAGGCTTCCATCAAAACCTGGAGGTGCTCATAAAGGGATTGCACCCGTCTGCGGTCGTCTTCGATCAGGAAGTGCTCCTAACGTACAATGTAGCTGATAAAAGTACCCTCCCAGGCGGTCAAACAATGGCCATTTGTGGCGCGTTTCGCAAAGCAAACAATCATCCCCAACCTCCGACGAGGAAGCGTGACGCGACGCAACAGGCCCCCACTCATGCCGCGGCTTATCACAAGGCGTTATCGTGGGGTGGCGATGTGAAGCTTGGTTGCATGCACGATGGTTGCATCGAGCTGCAGCCTGGCTGAAGTGTGCCTGCGATGGAGTGCTACCTTTTGGGAGAAGTGATAAGGACGATTCGACGCGCGCGCGTCCTCCGTTTTGGGCAGGGACGATGGGTCAAAGGGCTGCCGGGGAAACCCGAACCGAGCGCGTCAGTGGCATGAGCAGGGTGGCACTCTGATAGCACTCTGACCATCGACATGGTGCCGTAATCGCGAGCCGCCGACGGGACAAAAAAGAAAGACACCTTTCGCGCCGATAAGACGATAAGGCGCCTCGAAACACGGGCTCTATCAGTATGTTGTAATGGTCGGGCGCCAATCGACATTCGAAGGACCTCACCGGGAGCGAGAAGCACACAAAAGGACGGCAAAAAAGGGCGTACACTTACGTGGTACAGTCCGCTGGTTCCAGATGTTGCGAAGAGGCGGCGAGCTGTGATGGTAGAAGTTCGGCCGCAGGAACGGACCCGACTGTAGGTGGGCGGCCTGCTGTTGCAGGTGTTGCTGGGTTGCGGCGGCAGCCACGGCGGCTGCTGCGACCTGTGAGAGAGCTGACGAAGAGGCAAGCGACGAACCGGCCCCATTGATGGTCGGTGAGCCGGCACCACCGTTCGAGTGTACCGAATGTTGCTGCTGGCTCTGGGGATGCTGATGTTGTCCTGTTGGCTGGTGATGTGGTTGCTGGTGGTGATGCTGGGGCTGCTGGTGTTGTTGTTGCTGCTGCTGCTGCTGCTGGTGGGATGGCTGCTGACCGGTGTTGCTGCCTGGACCAGTGCTGCTGGTCGGAATGCCAAGGCGTGCCTTCAACTCGTCACTGCAGGCCGGTTGGCCACCGCTGCTTGAGCTGTCCACATCAGACACGCCACTGTCGGCAGGACTCGGTGGCAGGGAACCTGACGGATCGCGGGAAGGAGTGAAGAAAGGGAGAGAGAGAGAGAGAGAGAGGAAGAAAAAGAACAGAAGTAAACACGAAACCATTAAATTCTTTTCCAGCTATTTCGGTCGCCACTCGAGGTGGATTGAAA
This sequence comes from Anopheles nili, assembly GCF_943737925.1. Lineage (NCBI taxonomy): Eukaryota > Metazoa > Arthropoda > Insecta > Diptera > Culicidae > Anopheles > Anopheles nili. The sequence goes on along the minus strand of NC_071292.1, from coordinate 74,774,433 downwards.
ATGCGAAACGAAAAAGCGCCCAAAAGCGGGATCGCGCGATCTACGCGATCGTGTCCCTCGACAATGCCCAAAATCGCCCGAATCGTTGGCGTCGTTTTCGCTCACATTGGGGTGGACGACGCAGCATGTAGCTTCCTGTCGTTAAGCTGCCTGCATTAGTGCTGCAGAGCAGCAGAGCTTGCGCAAAAAAAGGAAACAAGAAAGATCGCTTAGGACGCGCGATCGAGTCCAGGGCATTAAAGAGGGTGTTTATGCCAGATTCGCGATGGATTCCCACCGAAATAGTACCAGCGGACGAGCCCGCGGGTTTTTGCTGCTATTGTGTGGCGGGAAGCGCTCCTAATCCCGGTGGAATCGAGCCCTAGCCGGCGGAATCCAGAAGCAACAGCAAAAAAAGGGGTCCAAGAACCGAAGCGAAGGACTCATTGTTCCTGCACCGTGAGCGGATCGGTACAGGTGAGATATCAATTTTATAGCCGAACCCCGACCGAGACGAAAGGACATCAGGCGTGCGGGGGTGCAAAATGTTCGTCCTTCGACAACAATTGCCAAACGGAGGAACAAAAGGCGAAAGGAAGCGAGACTTAGGGGCGCTCTCACAAGGATCAGGGCGAAAGCGAAGCGAAAAATGTCGATCCTAGCTGCGCTGCGTTGGGAACGGAGACGATCGTCTTCGATGCGATGGAAGCGATCCTTGGAGAGATGCAGGAGGATCGAGCGATTGGGATCGGCTCGGTACTTGATTCAATTCAAGCGGTGGTTTTTCCCACTTACCACGCACCGAACGGGGTTGGTAGCGGCTTAGGGTGTGTTTTGTTAGCAATCGCATCGAAAAAAGGTCCTTTTTTCTGGGGCCAGCCTGATTGATTTTTCACGGAGCAACCGTCACTGAGGAATTGATTGGCATTGCAATAATATTTGCTTTGCGAGACTTTCTGCCTGCGATCGGCCCACATTGCGGTTTGTTCGAGGACGCGGTGTTGGGAAAAGGGCACGTGAACCGAGGGAGCGAGGGCGAAAGGGCGAACCTTCTCGTGTCCTTTGAGCCGAGCTGCAACATAATTGGCGTTATTCGAATGGAATTCAGTCTCAAGCGAAAGCGCACGATGATTTGGCTGTATTTTTGTTCCGCCTCTCGCATTCTCATAGAGCAGTTGTGATTTCTTTTGCGATCGCAACCCTTCGAGACGTCGTCCTGATGCTTCCGTTCTAGGAGGCGGAAAATGAGATACGCCACGACGGGATCATTAATTATAATTTCTCCGATCCCTTGGCCAGATGTCGCGGCTGCGCCTGGTAGGAGTAAACATCCTTTTTTGGGTTTGATGACATTTTTCTTCGCTACACTTCGGTGAGCATGATTCGCAATTTGTGATTCTTTTCATTTTCGGGCATGGTAAAATCATTGCAAATCACATGGAAAACCGAGCCATCCACGCGGAACTCGGTAGGAACGTGGATCGTGGGAGCCCATCCCGGTGGTTGGGAGGCAAAAATCATAAATTTCGATTGCTGGATGCGATAGTACGTACTTGCAAGCTTGAGGAACGCCTGATGGTGGGAGCTTTTCAGCTTCTCCATCGAGCGCAGATGAAAAATGTTCTCCAGGAACCCGTCGTCGTCCAGCTCGGGCAGCCCGCCAGAACCGAGGGTTCCGGCGGGGGCGAACGGAAACGGCATTGCACCGAAGGCTGCGGTTCCGAGAACGGATAGAGAACGGGGAGGTGGACCGAATTTAGAGACCATAGTTTAGTGATCGAATTGGGGTTGGAATTGAGAGTAAAAACGAACAAGCGAAGTGAAATGTGCGGACGAGAAAAATACGAAAAAGGGATAGTATAAATACAAATCTAAATGCGTCCGTTCGCGGAGTGTGCAATTAACTGGCAAAATAGTTCAAAAGTGCAAAAAGTAAGCAAAACAAAAAGGCATGAGCGAAATGAGAGCAGAAGAAAACATTGTTTCAGTAGCAAACCGAAGGAGTGAATAAAACAACGAAGCACTTATTCGCTGGAATCAAAGTAAGTGATGATGGTTCCGGGCGCCGAGATGTCCTTGTGCTCTGTCTCACTTGTTCCTTCCCAAGGATAACGAGTCCCGTCGCCGGCCTAATTGATAGGAAGCAACTGCGCACGCTACGCATCAGCAACGCCAAGCCGACCTCAATAAACAACTTCCGGTGGAATGGCTCGTTCACTTTCGATCCTCGCGCAAGGATTATCCCCGGCACCGGGTTTCCCTCGCGACTGCATCAAAAAGGATCCGCCAAACCGGGCAGCGGGCTCATTATTTTATGCCGCGCTGTGCGCGCGTACCGGGGAGCTTCAGGTGAACCAGGAAGAGCCCAAAAAAACCCGCGTTGTTTGCGTTTGCACGCCAGTTGGCAATCCTTTCAGCGCGATAAAACGCAACCGAGACCCCCTTCCGTGGGCAAGAGAATACAAAACGAAAAGAAAGAACGGAAAATCCGTTGTTGCGTCGCGAGAAACCCTCGGCCCGGGCGCTGATTGAGCAGCGCGGCTAATCGCAACAATTTGATGGACTAGTTCTACACCGGTCATCAAACCAGAACCTGGGGCCGCGCAGTGACATACTTGTTTGCGTCTTTTCGGGATGGCGATCGCGTGGAAGGACCTTCGGCTGGTCAATCCGGCAGCATCCCTTCCGCAAGGGGTTGCCTTTTTTCGCTGCTCTCTTGCGTCCTTCTTTGTCATTTTTGTTTGCATACTTTGCATGCTTTCGCCGCCGTTGTAGGGACTGTCAAGGAGTCTGGCAGGGGTGAACCGGTGGCAAAGAGAAAGAAGGAAGTGAAATCCTTCCGTAAACCCAGCGAAAGGGGTCCGTGAAATGGTCGTCTAAGAGCAACCCTTCCGGTCGAACGGAAGGAGCAAAATGAGCCTGCAAACCGGATCGTGCCTTCGAGGGTCCTGGAAAACTGCCATGGTCACTGGGCGGGGAAGGCGAAAAGAAAGCAGGGGCATGCCAATAAAATGTTATCTTTCGCGCGGACCGTTTAATTTCGATGCGTTTACGCGGCGCGCCCTTTTCTCACGCGCTTCCCGCGTGCCGCGTAGAATTCTTTTTTTTCCTTTACTTTTTTCTTCAGTGAACGCTTGGCTGCTAGCGGGTTTTATTTTCTCTGCTTTAATTGCTTTGTTTAGTGGGACTTCGTTCTTTTTTTGTTACGCGGTGCGTTCCGGTATCCGTACACTGGTGACGGAGAATGATTTATTTATTTAACAACGTTCGCTTCCTGTCCGCGCGATCGAGTGTCCGGCCGGGCTGGAGCGGCGTCCGAAATCACGACAAATGGTTCACTTCTCGTTTGAGGCCCTTTTTTACAGTCCAGCAGCACTGCTGTGGCTGCAGCTCAGAAATTACGTCCTCGGAAAACGCAGAAGAGCAGCAAGATATATAAAAAAAGACAGAACAAGGATGATCGCGCGGTCGAGGAATGCCATCCGAGTTGTGTCATCGTAATTTATTGCTTTTCGCTTGATTTGGTCACGTTTGGTCTAGCCGGGTGACGCCATCAAACAGCGATCACTCACAATCTCGGCGCCGGTCGCTGCAGAGATGTGTTGCGTCGTGGACCAATCCTCCTTGCGTTTCATCCGAGGGCGCTTTTCCGCTTGCCTGGCGAATAATGATTTTTCCAGCCCATGGGTTAGCTCTAATCAGCGGGAATTACGTGGCGCGAGGCAACAAAAGAACAAACTGAGATAGAGGCTCCTGAAAAGGATCATCTTCGCGACGTGGTGCGTGTGTTACATGCGCTGCTCCGTCCACCCCACAAAAGAGGGTAGTATATTACGTTATTTCGTGCCGGTTTCAGCCCTTTGTGCAAATTGATTCATCTGTCATTTGAGCCCGCGTCGCTGGACGGACCCGGCGGGGCAAGAAAATAAGTCAAAAATAATTGCGTCCATCCGTCGCACGGCGTTGTTTGGAATGCGTGCCGCGAAGAAAGGGCTCGAGGACAACGAAAAGGGCAGCATGCCCGAGACCAATTAAAGACGCAACGACAATGTCTGTTCTGCTGCCGGTTCGGCTGTTTCACTTTTTTTGGTCTCCTTCGTTTATGGGAAATTCCATTACTGCATATTTTATCTGTTTTTTTTCTGCCCATCGTCCTTATTCAGACGTTATCCTAAAAGCTGATTTGGTGAGCGGTACTTCTTTTCCCGGGGTGGAAATGGAGACGGATTTATTTTTAGGCAGCGGTTCTCGCTCGATCTTTCACGGAATCGATCTACTAGAAATTGCAACAATTTTCAAATAAAATATTAGCACACGCACTCATTGGAGCAAGCAGGAAGCGAGGGATCTCGGGTGCCCTTTTACTTTGGCTTTTTCTTCTCGACGCTTTTTCTCCTGGCGGACGGAAATTACGAAATCAACTTGGCAGCTATGCGAGCTTATATTTCGCTTTTCTCCGTCAATCCGCATGTGTGTGTTCGTACATCTTTCATGAATAACTGAGCGAAACCGGGGCTGGGCAGTTCACAAAAAAAGGGTCCTGGGAAAGACGAAGACCACCGGAAACCACCCACCGGCGGACGACAAATAATAAAACAAAGTGAGTGGTTCGAAGGAACGCACCCCGGATGGGACTCTCGCGTAGTAACACGATTTCCGGCATCGCCGCTGTTGATTGCAAGAAAGAGAAAGAGATAGAGGGAAACGTGCCCTTTCGGATGGGGAGACTCACATTCCACTGGCATGGGCAGGGATGTGGCTCCACAGGATGTATCCCAGACTGTGGCGGTAAGAGCCCGGAAGAAGCACCGGAACAAACCCGGCAAAACCTTCCGCCGTCATGACTCATGCATGGTGGGTCCTCCAGCCGGCTTTCGAGCCCACGAGGAACATACGCGCGTAGGCACTTCAAAAGCGCGTGGCTGTGCCACGTGCGAGCCGGGGGAGCTGGAATGTTACGTAAAGTGCCGACCGAGAGTCCTTTCCGGGCAACAAGATCACTTCCAGCTTCGAACGAGCGCTTCAAATATTCATCTCCCAGCTTTGTGGTTCGTTTTTCTTCGTGTTTCCTTCCGACCGGTGGCGGCTCCCGGGGCTTTTATTAGTAAGGATGCTTCATTACGACGCGAAGCGATGGAGTTTCAGCAAAAGGATGCCCTCCATGCTGTCATCAGCGCGGACACCCGCTGGTCAATGTGCAAATAAAGCACTCCAACAAGGGAGCCGAAAGAGAGAAATCCCTTTTCTGAATGCGTCTACGCCACCTGCATCGATCGACACCGGATCGATCAGGTACAAGGCAAAAAGGATCAAAAAGGATCACTCCGCATCTGCCACGGTGGTACGTTCGGTTTTGCCCGTTTCTCCGTTCTACCTGATTGGCCAACGTTTGTATCCCTTTCGAGGGATTCATTGGCGAAACGAAGGTCCTTAGTGCATTGTTGCACCACACCCGAGGTCCTTGTGGGTTAAGCTGTCAGCAAGCGTTGCATTGCCAGGATCATCGTCGGGATGTATCCCTTTCATCGTAGCGCACAGCAGCAAAGGATGCTGACTGGTCCCGACGGACTGTTTATTCACTCCCGGGCGTTCATTCAACACAGGCACAAAAGAGTGCGTCAGTGGCGATAGAAGGATTATCGCATCCTTTTGCCTCTTTGTTTCGGGTCGGTTACGCGTGCCCAAATCCTCGAATTGAGTCACTGGGCCTAATTTTGACACCAACGCCGCAAAAGCACGGGACCAGCCGAGGGTCGGCTGCATCCTTTCGACACGCAGCTGCCACCGAAGCTGACACCGCACAATGGCAGCGCTGATTGCCCACAGCCCTCAACAGTCGTCGTCACATTGTGCAAATCTTTCGTTCGCCTACGCAAATGGGATTCGCAGGTCCATTGCATCCGGGCACCAATGTCCTGAGAGTGGAATGCAGCTGGCTGGTGAGCCAACCCTTGCCCGGGCTTTTCGGCATCTGTCATCTGGGGCAAATATTGATTTCCCTTCTCGCGGAGCAAAGGGCTCGGGTTGCAAAGTTCCTATCTTCGGGCAAGGGTTTCTTGTGAATACGACGGTTTTGGTGTTGCGGTCACATAATGCAATGTTACCGTGACTCAATGGGTCGATGAGGGTGTGGAAAACGTTATGCCAACTCGGACGTAATCGCTTGATCCGTTCCGTGATGCAGGGTATCGCTCGTGTGAGATTCGATTCCGAAAATGGCATTTCGAATTGGAAACAGAAAGATGCCTTTTCAGGATACCGAATAGACAGTCAATTTTGTGTTCAAGCAGCATGAAACAAAGTACTCCAGTCAGCGACAGGAAACAGCTCCCGATGGCGACAAAAACCCGCTTTCCAAGGCTACCAGGGTTGTCCCGGATTTTATTACCATTTCATCGCCGTTCGCTGGTCGCCCGTTGGAACCGATTTACGTTTTATTTCCTCATATGAAAATAAATAAATCCAACCGAACCGCGTCGCGTTACCGTCGTCACTGTAATGGGCGAGCCGGAAAACGGGAAACCTGATTTACATTTCCATCGGCGCATCTCCCTTGACTTATGCTTGATGGGTCCGATTGCTACCGGCACCGAAGATACTTCCGGTTCGGCGTTGGTCACTCGACCATCGTCCTTTTTGTGGTTCCTTCGTAGCAACCCCTTAACGAATCCTTCTCGACTGCTGCTGCTGCTGCGGGAAGGAAGTCGCACGTTCCCCTGGCGTTCTGACATCTTCCTGCGTTTTTATTTTCACTGCTGCGCGATCTTGACGTTTTCCACATTCTTGCCGCGAGCAAGGGGTCCGCGGATGTCGGATCGTTTTCTCCCGTCCCTGCTGGCTTCGTCTCCCGATTGGTCTAATGCTTTCTGCACCAGAACGAACTGAGTTCAGCCGATCCCTTCTCGCGATGGCCAGGACGACTCATATTTTGATGGATCCGCGTGACGCACGGAACGAACCCGGGCTCATAATTACAACTCGTCATGTGTAATAATTCCACATAATCAACAGCATGCGGGACCGCTCCGATGAAGCGCTCGGACAAGGTAGGACACGAAAGGGTGAAGAAAAAAAAGACAACAACGAGCAAGAATAAAAACACCGAAGGCAAACATTTAATAGCCGCGGAAGCCGAACAGAACAATGGCCCCGGCCAAGGAGCCCGTGGCCGGTTATGCGTGCCGACGGGAAAGAACCTAAAGGACGTCCAGTGCCTGCTTTGGATCGAGTCCTGCGCCCGTTTGTACGGCGGAAAGTTGCGTGAAACTTGACGGCGCGCCAACCGCAACCGAAGAGCCAAAGGACAAACACTCGGCGAAAGGAGCTTCGACAGAGGGAGATGCGCCCGAGCGATACGGACGATGGATTCGCAGTTTCTTTTCCATGGGCAAGAAATTGCCGGGATCGTGGTGTTGTGAGCTGAGAGGGACACAAACATACACACACGCACACGCGTGAGGGCTGTTTGCCCTTGCGATTGTCCCGGTAAGGAGCGTGTCATTCATCATGCGGCGAGTACGCGAGGACGTAGCAATAAATCTTTGTCAATTCGGCGTTTCGGAGGTCAACCAAAGTGCGCTTATTAAACGGCGCTGTGGAAAACGCGATAATTGAGACATCAATGCAACGGTTTGTAGTGAAAGTGGGCAAAAAAGCGCATTCTTGAAAAGAAAAGGCAAGCTGTTGCTTATGCTCAAATGATGCTTTAAAGTGAAAGCGAGGTTTGCGAAAGAAACACAGAATTGAGATAAAAAAATGCGAAACGAAGCTGCAAGCTCGAAGGAGGCCGAGTTGTCGTTTCCGACGGGTCCTTGATCCTTGCAAGCGTCCGTCGTTCACCATGCATCGTGCTGAATAAAAGACGGAGGGCGTGCGAGGCCGCAAATGACATCACTGGGGCTCACTAACCTGTGCTAGACGTGCTGTAGCCGCGGTGATAAGGACCCTGCGGTATATGCGTACCGCTGAGGAGTCCATGTAGCAGAGGCCTATGTTGCTGAGACGGCTGAAGCGTTGTGGCCAGTAATCCGGCGGCCTGCTGGGTTTGGCCAGCCAGGGACGAACGTTGCTGCGGTGGTGGACTCGGTGACTGCGGCAGGATCGGTATCTCGGTGTCCACTGGAAGAAAAGATAGGAACGTTTGATCAGTATCAGGAGCTCGATTTACGATAGAACCCGAGATATGGGCGCTTATCAGAGACTGTGACATTGAAAAAAGGAACCTTCCACTTATCCAAGCGGCGGTACTACTAGATCCTCACATGGTGGGTGGTGGTGATTGTAAAAAAAGTATTAAAAGCTCTACTACGTTCGACACGGACATGTTCGCAGGTGGCACGCGGAGAGGCATGCTTCGTGACTCTCCGTGATGAGAATTGTCCAAGGTTGTTTCGGTTTTTGACATTGCCACCCATCCGAACCAGCCAAGGACTCACGAGGGAAGCAATTTCAACGGGACGGGCTAGAACGTGCCGTGAATTCACGTTCACGCCGGGATGCTATCTTTGACTTCTCGATACGTGCGGCAGGAATAGATCGTTCCGTTCGCTGGCTCGTGTTGGGTTGACGTGAGAAGTGCTCAGCTCGACCCTTTTTTTTTGTACGCAAGGACTGCGAGATGTGTTTATTATCGGTTTCGTATTTCTTCCCGTATGTTCCAATAAACCCATCACCTTCAACTGACGTGAATATGGAAATTTTCTGCCTCCGTTTCTGCGAAGTTTGTGGATGCGAATTTCTCACATCACCATACAAACGTAACGAATAAATCCACTGACTCGAACTCCGACCGTCAGAGCTTGTTTTCAATTTATCCATCGAACAAGGGAGCAAAACCCGTCGGAAGAATAACTGCCAGAAAACAGCGAAACGGAATTGCATTTGTGGAAGCATGATTTTGTAGCACAAAAGGACTTCGGGATGAGAGTCCGTCTGCAAGAGCCGGGCTTTCATTTTCGTGCGTTAACCTTCGCGACAAGGATGCGACCCACCGGTCCTTGCGTGTGGGTGGGAAAAACTGGGAGGTGGCGCACGAAACGGTTACGTAAACGGTTCACGTGGCTGAGTGGCAGACACAAGAACGTTCCGAGAGCAAAATGGCAGTGAAACGAGAGAGCGAGAGAGAGAGAGAACTCCTCAGAAACAAGCTGCTTATGAGCCCCACCCGGACGGTGGAAAAGCCGGTGCCGGTGTGTTTTTTTGCTGGAAAATTGATGATGTTCAAGAGCACGAATGGTAGGCTGCTGTTTGGGAAAGTGGAAAAGGTGACGAAAAGCACGCGCTCCTTCGAGAAGTATCATTCGTGCTTCCGATGACAACCGTAGAAGCCTTTTCCGGTTCCGGATTGCGAGAAGCTCGCTATTTATGTACGACATTTCGGAAGCAAAAGGAGGCGTTGGCGAGATCCCAACCGAATCGATTTTGGCGGGCACTAACACAGACGCACGTCCTTTCTGTTTGCGTCGGCTAAACCACACACCGGCTCGGAAAAGGACCTCGATACCATTAGCATAAGCCGTCGGCTTTCGTGATGGAGCAACAGATGGTTGAAGATGGCGATGGTCTGCCAGAACCAGCTGTGGTTGCAGAGTCCACCGCGCAAGGATATTGATTTTTGGCACATCCTTTCCTCGTGAGAGGCACTGGAAAAAGCCCTCCGCGTTGCGGATAAATACCTCATCAAATAGGCAACGGTAGTTAATTCCACCACTGCTTGCCAAGGTCATAAATATTCACTGGTCCTTACGGCTACGCTCCCTCAACGGTGGCCTTCGTGCATTTTTTATCACTCGCCAAACACCGTACCGGAAATTGCTGCTGTCTTTGGCCCTGTGCCGGTATCCTGTTTACAGGACCTCGAGCGTCGAGGGGGCTTACAAAGCACACACGAGCGGGCCTCGTAACAGGTGGAAAGGTTCGAGTTCCGGGAGGCCTGTTTTTTCGTTCGTCCCTGGTCAAAGGGTCGCTCGTGAGTGGCCCGTGTGGGGTCAGGATGAAATGGAGCCGCCTTTCGCTATCGAGAGTGCCACCACTCACGTCCGGGGGAGAGTGAAAGTGGGTGTCCGCCCTTTAAGGGGGTGCAAACGACCCGACGAGTCATTTTCCTGCGCCTCCATCGTTCGTCGGGCGGAATAACGCCTAACCTAACCGGATCGCTCAGGACCTGGGGCAAGTGTGCGAGTGTGAGTGAGCGATGGGGCTACCACATACATACAGCAGGAAACGCTCACCATCTTGAGCATGCTCGTCCTAGACGGACGGCTGGCTCGACTGACGATTCGCTCATATCGTCGTAGTGGGGTAGGAAAAGCGAAAACTCCGATCAATACGGCTAGACGGTTGAATGTATGGAGCAATCGTTCGACTGCGTGCAAACGTGTGCGTGGCTGACTGGACGGACCCAGGATGGAGCGGGAAAGGCTAGGAAGTGAAAGGACTGTGGCGATGGAAGGTCGAGCCTTCGGAGCCCGCTCGGTCGCTAAATTACGAGAACGTTAAGCATCCTCGGAGAAAGATAATGTCCGGATCCGATACCGATTTGTTTCGACACATTTACCGATGTTCAAGCGATTACGACATGCGCCTTGCGTGAAGCAGAAAGAATGGGGAGCTCCAGAGGAGCACGGGATGTGGAAAATAAGGTGTGTTTCTTAAACGCGACGATAAAAAAGGGCCCTGATTGTGACTTTACGGGGTAGCGTTGATTGAACCGGGTGGGATATTGTTTTGTCGGTCGGCAGTAAATTAATCGGATTAGATCGGCAGCAGTTTGTCGAAGACGAAGGATGACAAATAGAACCGGATCACGGGAAGGATTCTGCACATGTTTTCTTCAATGGTGTGGTTTACCAAAGTTGAAGTGTTCACTTGCACAGCTCTTTGAGCGCTATTTACGCTTGAAGATCATTTGCATGAACTTTCTCGATTTTCTGGGAAACCCTCTCCTTTTAACGGATGTCCTTTAATAAGAAGACACTCGCATCATGATCCGCACCACCAGATGAATCCGCAAAACTGTCACGACGTGTTGTCTTAAACACGTCATGAAAATCACAGCTCAAGAACGTGACGAGCGATTGACACATCAGTCACCATAATTAATCCAAGGGTTATTTCTTCTTCCTCCGATCAGAAAGACTCACAAAGGCATGTTCTGGAAGTACGCGTAAATGCGCTCAGGTCGAGCAAAAGCAGCAATGGGCTTGTTGCACCTCAACCTACCCCAACGGTGCAGTGGCGCGTGATTAACCTTGGCCTACTTCACCACACGTGGGGTCCGTCGATGGCCGACTTCCGACTTTCTTTTCCCGCAAGCAACCTTCGCCATTGTCAACCCCATTTCACTCTGCCGCAAGTCAACGGTGGCAAGAAATATGATTGCCATTATCGCTAATGAGTGTTTTATGCTCGGCACCTGACTCTGCTAGCGTTTCTCTCGTTGGTTAGCTTAGGATGCAGCTGCATCGCGAACTCTGCACACCGGCATCGCGTCTAATGGTCGGAAGGGAAAGTCGTCTCGGAGTCGCCTCGACCAAGACGATGTAGAACCCCTATTCCGGGAGTGTTTTTCCGCCGAGCCGTTGACAGGCGTTCGGTCTCACGTCTTCGAAGCAACATGACAGACAGGTTGTGTGAAGCAACCGACGAAAAAGCATGTCATCCCCCACAGAGAAGGTGTTTGCCTGGGGTTTCTCCATCGCGCGCCGAGATGGTTGGGAAACAATAGAGAGACGAGCTCGGCCGGGCAGAGTTGTTGGAGTGACGCGCCTTTGTGACTGTCAACCGGGACGGCCGCAACGGTTGATTTGAGCGCGGTTCTTGCTAGTATCGATTGCTTCACGTGATCAGAGACCCTTCGAGCTCGGTGGTGTGTCTGTTTGCCGTTGTCCAAACCCAGCCTTAGCCCACACTTCAACGATTTTTTTTGTCTCTATTTCATTTCCCGGAACTTCCACAAACACTAGACTCTGAGCCACTAGAGAGGATGCAGCAGTTGAGAATGCAGCTTGAGGCCGTTCAGTTCATTCGCTCGATCTCGCTTCCACCCCCTCGGCGGGATGCATATGCGGGTCGACTTGCGCACACACACACACACACACACATACACGCGGAGGATCACAAGGCCCGGGAAGTGGAAGTGAGAGAGCGAGAAGAGTGGGGAAGTAGTCGCAGCAAACAGCGGGCCCGAGCAGCCCATCCGTGATGGCGGCGCTATTATTTATGTATACCTTGTTGTAACACACCGCGCGTTGAGTCGCGCGCGCGCGCACCGAGCCTTGACCCAGATTGGTGGGGCTTGTTCAGTTAGTGGCGCCCCCCCCCCACACCTCCCTTCACCCCTTCGTCATCCTTCGTTGCCCCTGCCACTGATGCTCTGGGCTGCAGCCACCTTGCAAAAGGTGGAACTACTGCCGAACTACTGCACGAACGCTCCCCACCACCACCACCACCACCATGGAGTGCCTCGTGTCGACGTCATTCTTCCCTCCCACCCCACGTTGGGAGGTATTCAAGCCCACCCCCTTGCCCCGCCTCACAACACTCAGCAAAGAGTCGATCACTTGATCGCTCCTGTACGCGTACCAATGATGGCCAACAACTGCAGTTCCAAGTGGGTGTGTGTGTGTGTGTGTGTGTGTGTGTGTCGCTCATTACCAGCTACCGGGCCGCCCACCGCGCCCTCAGGAGCATCGTGAGGGGTGAATAGCATTTAATTGAGCCCTCCCTTATCCGCCCCTTTTCCTCAATTGAACGGCTTTTCACTTTCGTCACCCTCAGCTTCACTCGTTTCGCGAAGCGCGTGGGCTCTCTTTCGCTCCTTTCGGCCGTGTATTCGTTCGTTTGTTTGTTTGTTTGTTTGTTTGTTTGTGTCATTCCCACCCCCAGCGAGGGGTGTCACCGCAACAACACCAAAAACAACCCTTTCCTCCGAATCCATCCTTTCTTCCTTCCGTCACGGCCACATTTTAATACCGTTTTGACGTAATGGCGATCGGTCACCCTGCCGATCGTGACTCTCAAGGGGGTGGCTTTCGATAGGACGCATTGAGCGTGTTATTTTTACGTCATTTGCAGGCGTACCTTCGTCGAAACCACCCATCCTTCCCCATGCACCATCGCTCCATTAATTCGATCGACCCCAATTTCGGGTTTTGGAGCTACCGATTTTGCTTGAAGCAGAGGGACTGCATGCTGGCCGGCGGAAAAAGGGTGCTTTATTTCGAAATGCCGCCGACGTGGGCCATACGCTTGGAATATGAATTCGAGTACAACCTGCTGCCGATTATAAAATCCCAGCACTCCGCTTCCCAAAAATTGGCCAAAAAAAAGCAATCCTCCGGGTCAGCCTTTCGAACGAAAGTGATAAGCATTCACTCCCAGTTCCGCTTGGCGAGGGGCGGAAAGGACCACCCCTTAATTAACTGGAATGCGGATGATCGCCGCCTACTCACCGACTAACGGTGTTGGCGAGTTTCTGCTTGCAAAGTTTCCTCCGACCGAATTTTCCGAAAACTCTCGTTCGGATCGATGCCACAACACGCGTTTGTCGACCACCGGGGGTGGCGGTGAGCGAAACCCCAGGAGTGGCAAGGGCGTGCCCGCAATTTGCCCAGCACCCGTCTGTTGTTTAATTAAATACTGAATAAATAATTAAAACAAACTTCTCTAGCCAAAGTACAACCTCACCCTGGCACTCACACACAAACACCGATTCATACACACGAATGGTGTGGTTGAACGCAGACGGGGATCCTGGTAATGTCGTTCCCCAAAATCGTAAACTACCGAAATGGTTCATTTCCCTTTTTCGGGCACCAGGCGAAAAACTACCCCAGCAGCCTCGTGGTCTCGTCAGCGTCCATGCCACCAGCAGGAGCAGTAGCAAACAAAGGCTCGTAATCGGCAGACTGATGCCCTGATGCACTTTCGCCTCGGCAAGGACTCGAACACGCCACCAGGACTCGCCTTTGGCCGTTGACACCGTGGCGCCCTTTGGGTTTGACTCGGGCTTTGGCATGGCGTGCATGCTCGATGGCACGATTCGCCCTTCGTTCCCTTTAGGTTGTTTTCCATTTCGACAGAAATCAGCCAAAAAGGAAAGCACAAACCCACGCCCGTCTTAGCATATGCCCTTCGGCAGGATGGGGCCATCCAGAAAATGGCTTCGACCGAGAACGGGCGAGCTGTGTGAAGTGAAAGTAAGCGCTGGTGCCGCTTTATGGCATGCACACATTTTACAGTTTACACCGAGCGGGCGCGCACGCCCCAGGAAAATGCATCCTTTTTCAGCTAAACGGGGCTCCAGACGATGCAGACGTTGGCCATAAAACGTCGACGTCCAGAATTTAGATTGGAGCGTTCCGATACCGTTGCATGGTGGCGAAGGTTGAGGATTACGTTGTCGGTTTCATTTTCTTTTACGGCCATCGTTTTTCCCCTTCCTTCTCGCTAGCGGCCATTTCCAAAGATAAGCCCAGAGAGATCCAGGTCCAAGAGTCCAGAGAGACTCCATGGATGGTGGGGGCCAAATTTACTCAGAGGGTTTTGTTGCAGTTCTGTATAATCAACACGCGGTGCATCGAGCTCTACCAAAATAATAAAAAAAGCAAACAAAAATAACACACTCCGACCTGGCCAGTGTGGGGTGCAGTTTTCCCACCCATAAAGGGGCGCTTTTGTGGCAACGCAATGATTAAATTGCGATCTTCACCGATAAATATGATGGCAGATGAAACGTGATCGTGTTCCGTTCTGACACCCACCAGCCCTTTGTTACCGACCAAAACGGCCAGTCAACCTCCCTTTTCCACCCGTTCCGCTCCGATTGACTGTGCACCAGTGCACCGACGAATGTGTGCCGCGACAATGTCCGCGAAACGATGCAAATTAACGCGCCCCGGTGCCGTACCGAGAGCGCCATTGTCCGGCCACTTCCGTCCGCGGCTTCGCGCGTCACTTCCTGATCCGGCCATTAGCCCGGCGCTGTTGACAGTGGAAGAAGAAGAAGAAATAGATAAAAAAAGCATCAACAACAAATCGCTGACTGGGTCGATGGCTGGTGGGCGAATAACCTGCCGAACGCAGCCAGCAAACCGTCACGAACCACACAAAGCCCGGCTCAGTAATACAGTACAAGAAAGGAGCAGTGGGTGGGTTGAGAGTGGAAAAGGTGAATAGAGGGGTAGATGTTGTGTCACGCATCGAAACAAAATCAGAACACGACCTCGCGCGCGTAGGAAGTTGACGAAACGTACCCCGAGAGGAGTGTTGAACTTGCCTAGCTTAAAGATGTGGCAAATTGTTCGGACGATGGGACGATGGGACTGATCAACGAGAAACGGCTCTTTGTCGACTAAAGGGCCTAATGGCTAAGGGCGAATGAGCAGCAAAGAGCTCCTGTCCGCAACCACAACGTTCACGCTTTCCGAGTCCGAAACCCCGAAGCTGACAAACAGAGAATTGCATATGCATTTGCGTGTGCGGTTTTATTCGTTCTCGTCCCATTCGTGTTTAGGATATGCGCGCACGGAAGTGCACGGTTCGCACGCCTCCCCCTCTTTTTGCTTGTCTACCCCCGCTATCCGAATGGGGGGATGTGCGTCTAGGAAGGGGTTGTTATTTTTAATGCCCTCACCGATGCGGCCTGTCCCAGTTACCTCAATAAATACTATTTCATTCGCTTGCACTTACGTGCGAAATGCAAGCCGAAAAACAGTCCCCCTCGTTTTTTCTTGCCACCCCACCGTTCTCCCCCTAAGCATGTGGGCTGAGGAGGGTGACCTTTTCCCAAAACCCGTCTGTCACGCTTGAAACATCGTCCCAATCCCTTTCATGGGAAGGGAGCCATGGTTGCAGCCTGAGGCGCCCCGAGAGACTGAGAGGTGATGCGACAGGAAGTGAGCCACCCGTTTGGGGTGATTATTTCATTCAGTTCATCTCGCTCGGGCCCGGTTCAAGACGTCGTTGCATCGTTGAACGATTCGAGAGAACGCAACCGGCACACGGCACCAGACAGCTCTGGTCGTTATATCGCGCCGTTGAGGACGTCTTCGGGTGCACATGTGCGTCAGAGAATGGTGGAAAGAGGAGAAGGTGTTATAGTGGGGTAGAAACGGCGGCTTTTCTGTGCCAAGGATGGGGAGGATGGCTGTCGAGATGGAATTTCCTGCTCACCGCGAAACGGCGGAAGCGCTCATGCACGGTTTGCTGCCTCAATTTCCACCCTGTGCATACCTTCGTGCATAGGGGTGGAATTTTGAGTGACACACGTGGAAGGGGAGGAGAAGAAGGGGAAATTGGCGAAAAAACACAAACACACACCCACACACGCAAAGGTCGATAAAAAATCTCATTGCACCGCCAGAAGATTCATTTAGGCGGTGAGGGTGAGAGTGCGCTTTTTGCATGGGACTGGGTGGATTGAGCGCGCCCTTACGGTTGAGCGCGAATTAGTGTCGAGTTGGTGGGCCCTTCCAGGATGGGGAGCGAAGGAAGAGCACAGGTGGGGTGACTCGAGTCGGAAGATTTTATCTCGCTAATGAAAACACATCGCTCATCGCACAACCGTCGGTTGCGTCACGTCCGTGCAGTCGCAACGTAATCACTTGGCGGCGGTAGTTGATGAAGCAGGAAAGGGAATGAAGGGAAAGAGAGAGAAAAGTGGCCTCATTCCAGTAGCGTCCAGCTCGGTTCCGTGTCGTTTGCTTTCCCGGGTAGGGAAATTGGTGCACTTTTCGTAAACGAGTAGGAAGCTTGCTTGCGTCTTACTCTGTAAACGTGTTCGCGGCCCAGAAACGTCCTTTTGAGGATGAAAACGAACCTCACATTGAAGAGGTCCTGCCAGCTCCCTCCCACAGGGAGACGCGCAATTAATTGTGATGAATTATTTCACACCTTTACCTGGTGCGAGGACGACATAAGAAACATACCGCTACACCATGCCGCGAGACTGAGCAGATGCAAATAGCAATAAATAAAAATAATACACCCGAAATAATTTCCCTTTCATCGGTGAATGGACCCATCTCGCCCTCTTTCTCTCTCTCTCTCTCTCACTCTCGTTTGCTCCATTCACGACCTGCAAGCATGAAATACCTGCGGACATTCCTGAAATGCGGTCGAATCACGCACTCGCGTAATGTTTGCGAGTCCGTGGAAGCGAAAGGGTTGAAGGAAATTGGGGTGCATGGAACGTGAGTTTCGTGTCTCGTCTTCTTATCTTCTTTCTCTTTCTCACTCACTCAGGAGGGGGGGGGGGGGTGGAGTGGCAAAATTCACCCTATTTTGGTACGCTCGTTGCGCTTCCATTCAGCTTTTTACTTTCATCCCCTTTTTTGCTTGCAACCTTTGTTTATTTTTTATTTATTTCTCTCTCTCTCTCTCTCTCTCTCTCTCACTCTCGCTCTTGCAATCGAGTAATTTTGTTGAACACATTATGTGCACTTTAAAATTTAAATTACTCGCTCATCTTCAGCTCCCTTCCCAGCCACCCCCAAACACCCCTATTTCGGACGCGTGTGCCCATTCTATCTCTCTTTCTCTCTCTCTCTCGTGCGCACGCTCTCGTTCACTCGCTCCCCCGTTTTGTGGGGAAGTGATCCTCCGTGACCGCCCTTCACCCTTGGTACCGCCGGCGGGAAAGTTCGCGAGAGCAGCATATGCGCGCAAACGATGCTGCGATCGTTACATCCCTCCCATCAAAAAACGGCGATCGAGTGATCGTGCAAAAAACGAGCGAGCAAATGAGAGAGAGAGAGAGAGAGAGTGTGTGAGAAGGAGTCATGAGTGCGGGAGTGAGAGCGGAGCCACGAATTCCACCACAACCGCATTGACCCAGAAAAGCGCGTTGCGATGCTGTTGCCACCCAACCGCCCATTCGTCTGGTCCACCATTGTTACATCGGAGGGTAAATCCGACCATCGCCGTTGACCCACCGTATGGTTCGCACACATTTTATTATTTCGCTTTTTTTTCTTTACTCGTTTGTTTCACTGCCTCTGTCTCTCTCTCTCTCTCTTGTCCTGGGTGACGATCGCCGGCTGCCGAGAGTTGTGAGTAAGTGTGCGTCAGTTTTAATCCGTGCGTTACATTATGATTAACGCGATTGTGCGGATGAAACATTACATAGCAGCCGACGTAATGGGGTGAATATTCTGCGCCCGCCCCCTTTTGAAAAACGCTTCCCGAAAGGAGGATCACATTTTCATAGTGCATTGTGACAGGCACCCCTAAATAGGTGGAGTTCATATTTTCTAAAAGCCACCCGCACGCGATGGGGATGCAATTCATCACGATGCGAAACCCTGGTTTTGACTCTCTGCCTGAATTTGTGCCGAAACCAGCTCCACCACCGGCTGTGTCGGCTTTATTTCATCTCTCGCCGAAAACCTCCCTCTGGGTGAGCCCTTGCCTCACGTGATCCCACCCCTATCGGCCAGCCATGCGACACGGGAAACATAAACCATAAAGTCCCATAAACCCGGCAACGGCAGCGACAGTGGCGCTGTTTGGCCGATTTTATTTTACTTCATTTCACTGTTTTGTGTTCGTTGGCCTCCATTCCTGCGCTCCCCATCGGTGGGTTGCGGAAATTTTTACGTACATTAGCGCCGCATGGAGCACCGCTTGCGTGCTTGGCGGAAACCGCGCGGGAAATTATGTAATACCGGCGTGCGCGAGCGCGAGATATTCTCTCATCCTCCATCTTGCTTTTTTATATTTTCCATTCCCCGTTTCGTTTCATCCGTAAATGACTCACGATGCGCGTGCTATGGCCGCTCGAATCCCGCTCACCTGTTCTGTGCGCTCGGTTGGAGCGCATTCAAGAAGGGTGCATAGACAAATTGAGGCGTCGACTCGAGTGGCGGTGGGCAGAGCAACGAAAGGGACAAGCCGCGGGCAACCCCACTTGGCTGCCGAATTTGGCGGATGTTGCAAAATGGGTTACGGCGCGCTTTTTGCTGTTCCAACTGCAACAGATTGGGAGCCCCTGCTAGTGGATCATACGGGTGAATTTGAAGGGTTTATGTACGTTCGTTTGTTGAGGGTTGAAAAAAGAGGATAAAAATCCAATTTAACATGACATGACCCCTTTACCGATGCTCCGCAGGAGATATAATCAACTAATTGTCGTGCAGTTTGGTGGTGGAATTATGTAACGTCTCCCAAAAACGATCGTCACAAACAAGGACGGGATGGTTTTCAGGTGGAAAGCGCGCGAAAGGGTCCAATAAACATCTTCGCGATATTTCCTCTCAAAAAAAATTTGGATACCGTTTGTTGGCTACAGCAAATCTTGCCGATAATTATTCGCCTGGTGCATGTGGCACAACATTTTACGATATATAATGAGACACGGGAGTGGTGTGGCGGGTTTGTTTAGCAAAACGCACGGGCAAACGCATGAGTAGGAAAAGGTAAAGAAATAAAACTAATGAGAAAAAAGAAAAAAAAAAAACAACAGCGACAACATTGCGCTTTCGTCGCCGTCGTCTGACTCTGGATTTTACGTCACCGTTGCGTGATCGCACGAGATTAGAGCTGCCGATTCTCGTTTCCCATGCTCGTAAACATAAAGCGAGCATAAAAAAGACGCACGCCGTGCCATAAAACGACTCCCGGCTTTGCGTCAAACAGCTGAGCAACGGTCGATGGAACGATCGGCGATCGAACCGCGTCCGATCGCGGATTGGAACGCATGAATTCCGCGCGCGAGTTCGTGCCCTCCCCAAAAGCAAAATAAAGCAAAAAGCGGGCCCTTCCCTCCGGACCAGTGCCTCTCCTAGTCGGAGAGGACGATCAGGCTAGACGGTGGCAAAAGTACGTGCGCCCTCCCAATCCCTAGCTTCATCGGATAGACCCAGACTAGCCGCAACCGGTTCCGAATGCGGCGGTTGGGCGCGAACATTGCGACAGTTTGAATGAATGATGCAAATTTCCGCTTCGGCAATGATTATTCGCCTACCACCCGGTGGATGGAGCAGAAAGTAGCGGCAAGAAGAGAGCTGAACGAAAAGGAAAGAAACAACCCCCAACTCCACAGAGGCTGGTGATAAACGGCAGACCGGCGACGGATTTCCATCATTCATCGAAACGCTTTGCGCAACTGCGTCCGGCGCGGGAGTTGGGAAAACCCGAGGTGCCTGAGGCGCATGAGTGGTGTGGCAGATGGGGAATAACCCCCCCCCCTCCCCATCCCCCCGCCACACACACACGCACACACACACGTATGAGCTGACGCATTCGCTTCTTCGGGACAGGATCGATCGCGTGAAGATCGCGCCGACGTTCGAGCGATAGTGACACGATCGCGCGTTTTTTTCAACAAACGTTTTCGCTCCATTTTTCGCTCGCAAGCCGTCATTAAGAGCGCGTGTTTGATCGAAGGAGAAGGCGGAGTCCGGCCCCCCAGGTGGTGTGGCCAATTACACCGCGATCCGTGAGAGGCTGCGCGGAAATTATGGTGCATTTTAAGAAATCCCGCCGTATATGGTCCATCGGTGCTTTGCTTCCGTCTCTGGACCAATTACATGGAGTTCGAAGGAGCGCTTGTTGGCGCAATCGTGTAAGTCGTATTGACGTTACAAGAGCTGTGGGACGTTAAGAGCTCTGACGAGAAATTTTCCTCACAGAAGTCGTGTAAAAAACCCATCGGCTACGGAGAAGACGCTAAGTCGTCGCATGAATGTGCGGATTTGGCGAATAACCTTCTGTCGGGAAACCTTCTGTCTGTTCTGAGGATTTGCACCAGCATTAGTTTTCTTTTGCATTTTGAGATTTCCGTGGTGCAGAGTGTGTATGCGGCCTGCGGCAGGACGACATTCATCATCACACGCGATATTACCTCAAATTTCACGGAATTTCCCACCGTACCGAGGGACGGCACCCAGGTTTTACGAGCATCCGTTTTTGGGACCCCGGGGTGGGTTGGTTTTCGTTCGGGGTGTTCGCGAAAGGTCGTAAAACAACTCCGGTAACCCTCTGCACGGGGTTTACGTGTGCATTACGCATCCCGGACTGAAGTGGGTCGTAAAAATATTAAACTCCTTATCGATCGGGTGCAGGACAACTCAAAAGACGGCGGTTTAAAACGGCTCGACAGACACGTTCGTCCTGACCGATCGGTTGACAGCCAACAAGGGCTTCTGTTTTCCAATGTCGATTGATGTTTACAGTACGCGGTACGTTTTGGGACGTTATATGTAACCGGTGAATGAGTAGCACCGTGCTCGATTGTCTAGCGATTTGTAAGTCGATGTTTTACTTCGCTTGACAAAAGCGCGCCTGGCAGTTCGGTTTTCGACCGTAAAAATGTCTTCATAAAAATCTCATAAAACGGGAAAAATACGGTGGGAAATCGGTGCGGCACGAAGATCATTTTCAAGTTGTTGGTTTTTTTTAAACGCTTGTTGGTGAGTGTGTGTATGAGCAATATTAAACATGCTCGAAAGGATAATAATTACCGGAAAGAAATTTGTTACCGGGTCCGGAAAATTGCACCAAAACCCTGGGAACATGTCGAAACTGCGGGGAAATCAATGTGTAGGACAACATAAAACACCGTCTTTCGTCCTTGACGGGTTGGCTGGCTGGCTTGTTGGCGACCTAATCCGACATTCCAGAATGAAGCGGAGGCCATTCATTGTTGAATTTAATATTTATGATCTCAAGCAGTGTTCTCCGGCGAGGTTCGTCCCTCGACCGGGTAAAACATCCTTCCATGGCGGATTTGGTTCGAGCGTAGGTCCTTTCAGTAAAGATCCACCTCACCGGCCACCGTGAGACGACCCACCGAAAGAATGTTTCCGGTTTTTGGCGAAAGTTTCCACGGCAAAAGCCTTCTGCTCGATTTCGAGCCTCCGTGGAAAGTGGAGACGCCAACAGCAAGAAAATCTTCACCGTTTTCGTTGCATGGGTAGTCGCACCCTGTTCCACCTCCATTTTGATTCGCAACAGCACATGTTAATGGAAAATAACTTGATTCGTGGTAAATCTCGCTGGATTTACTCGAACACGAAGGCCGAAGCGGGGAAGTTGATAAATCGGTCGAGTTAATGCCGAGTTTTGTTGCCGCTGGTGCGAAACTTCGTATTGACTTCGGAACCGTTGCTGTGTGTCGCTTTTTTTCTCGTTCACCATTGCTTCTCTTCAACCCACTCCGAAGGCATAGCGCCAAGGTTTCAAGGCTAGAAGGCGAGTGTTTCGGGGCCATACACGGAACAAAATAAGCACGAAATATGGTTCCCGGAATTTGAGAAAAGTTTCCTGGGAGATTACAGCGAGTGAGAAAAAAGTCCGCGTAGAGATACACGCCTGAATGAATCAATTTATGCGGACACGTGTCCTTAATAATGGAGCATGCCTCACGCCGAGCGGGAGTTGAAAATTTTGCACGAGAAGCATCTGAACAAATCAGCCCCCAAATGTACCCCGAAACCAAATTTGGGGTGTCCTAAATTCGTGAGTGTTAAAGCCCGGTTGCCATTTGTGTACACATTCCGCATTCGTTGCTTACAGATAAGTCGCGCAAAATCTCGGCCTCGCTACTCCGGTTCCTTGTTCATTTGTTTGCGTTCTCACGACAAATGGGTCACTGGCAAAATATTTACTCTGGTGGAATATTTGGAGGGTTCATTAAATTAGGCTGATTCTTTTCCCACCCAACACCTACGGAAACATTTCCATTTGATGCAGGAAGGCAACGTAATTCGCTAAAAGTGCACTTGTAACGGGGGTAACCGATGCGTTTGTACATCGGAACGGTGCATACCTCGAATGCAGTTGTGTTTATCGAAGCGGTTATTGCCATGCAGGAATGCTAACCGCCGCGATCGGCAGAAAATGGTCTTCCCCTTATGGCGGCATCCGCGACGCGGCCCTCGATGGGGTGTTTGAGCAAACAAACGTCTCAAACACCACCCAGAGTGGGGGTCAATCGTGGTGCTGCCACGTCCACACATGCATCCCCATGGCGTCACGATCAGCCGGACAGAGCGAGTGTTATTGTTTGTTTGCGTCCGACGTGCCGCAACCTTGTCCTGAATTGTTTTTATTAGCGCGCCTAATGTGACGTATTATATAAGGCGCCGCACGATCGGCGATGGCGCTGGATTCGATCCGGCGTTAAATGTCGCGCCCGAGAAATTTCCCATGGTGAGAAATACTTTCTCTTGTACGGCTCCGTGCAGCTCGCCGTGTCGCATTCTATTCTATGTCAGGCTGAATTAACGCTTTCCGCAAAGGTCAGTGCGGGGTGTTCTTCGAAGTGATAAAGTTCCTGCTTTCCAGCTGATGGAGGCGGCATTTTACGTCGAGATAGATACGCACGAAGGTGGTTGTAGCGCGCTGTAGCAATTAGCACATGCTTCAGAAAAAGTCACCGTTCATCGTACTAAGGCGTATCGGACACGGATATGAGTGTTCAGTTGAAAGCATTTCTTGAGGCGATTTATTGATTGATTTGATGCTGAGAAAATCAATGTTTCTACTGTTCTGTAGAACTGGTGCCAGAACAAACATGCTGATTTACATCAAACACGCGTCCTGCAATGGTACAGGGGTTTGAAAATGGGCTAAACCAAACCAAATCTATACCACTCGGAGCGATTTACGTTCGAATTGTTCGTTATTTTTCGGATTCGTTCCAAAGTGAACAATTGTTGGCAAACTATTGCATTGGAAGGGATAATATTTTCCCACCGGGAACGACTGACGAGATAACATTCGCCAACCTGCAAGGTGTTGGCGGCACGCTTTCGATCGCACGATGGCGGAGAAAGATATTTCTGGAACTGGCAAACACCCGCGTACGCGTGTCCTTCCCGGTGGAGCGAAAAAACCTTGGCGAGTTGTTTTTCTCAACCCCGCTCTCAGGTTGACACTGGGAAGGGAAGCGTCGGGGGAGGTTGCCCTACAGGGCCATCGCGTAACCTAATTGTACGAAAAGAAAAGGCACGTTCTCGACGCGTTTAGCCGCCCGGGTCCCTTTTTTGCCAAAGTCCGTATCCCACCCAAGGGGCACGTTCGCGAAATTATCTCACATCCGTTGCGCTCCCCCGATCGGTTTGAGTCGCTTAAAAAATGCATTTTCACCACCCACACGCCTTCCCCATTAAAAAGCCGTCACCCGAGCTGGGGCGATGGGGGTTGTATTTTTCAACCCCTGGAACATGTTCGACAGCCCTCGCTGGGGGGAAGAAAGAGAGATTTAAATAGAAACGCCTCACCCAGGCGATATACGTGCGAGGCAACCGCCGGCGGCGCTTAGGCGAATTACACCGATTAGCGAATTTAAACACGTACCATGGCCGCGGTGGCGTGTGATAGCACACGAAGCCTAGGTGGCGTGTTCTCCGGACAGGGCGCGGTTTGCTCTCGCCGGTTCCCGTTGAAGCGGAACGGTTTGGCAGGAGAAATACATCGGAAAAAGAAACAAGCAAGAAACCGATGGGAGGCCTACGATGGAATGGGGGAAAACTACCAGTGGGGTCTGCGAGGCGGTGAAAACGTGGCGCAGATGAGATGAGCGGCTAAATTGTGGAAGAAAGTGAGAAAGCCCAACGGAGCCCCGAGCACGCGCGCGCTCGCTCCTGCGGAAAAGTAAGCCAGAAAAGAAACGTCAGGTAGGTCATGGTCGATGGGTAGTATTTTACATGAAATGGAACCGTGCGCGCCATCCACCGATTATGAGCAGGCGATTGTGTGTGTGTGTTGGCAAATGGCATATTTTCCTCCTCCCCAGGCCTTTCTTTTCACTTTTTTGTATATGATTAACTCTCGAAAGGGTCTCAAGATTTCGTGAATAAGGGAAGAATTGGAACCCATCGAGGAACGTACGTAAAAACGGAGCGGGACGTTCTAACCGAGGGGTTGAAGTTTTTCCGCTCTCCTTGTTGGTGGTGCGAAAATTGTTCCACACCGAAAATTTGCGCCTAAAACCTACCGCGCTCCGTTCGTGCGTGTCACAAACAGATTCGCTAAAACGTGCACGAAGCAGTTAACCCAAATACCGACGCCACCGGACGGCCAAACGGGCATTTATAATCGGTTTTTCACCCAATTTTGCGTCCAATTACTATTGCACACGATGTCGCCAGTCGCCTGTATGAGTTATGATCGACCCCACATCCTCTTGGGAAGGGTAGGTTAGTGGGGAGTAGCTTTATTTCTATTCATTTATCGCCAATCCCATCTCCCGAGGGATGCAGGAGTGAAACGAGGAAACGACGTATTTCTAAAACCGATACACAAACGGCACGGCGTGAAAACCGATTCGTTTCCTTCTGGGGTTGGAGGAGGGTGATAAAAAATAAGTAGAAGAAAAAAAACAGCACACATATACGCACACGAAAAACACACACGCTCGATAAGGAACGCAACATGGTGACTGAAAGTGAGGTCACCGTTTGACCGTTTAGCTGGTCGCGTTAATGAGCAGAAACAGAAGACGACACTGCACAAGGGAAGCAGGCCAGCAAATGAAAGTAAAAGAAGAGCACACACACATACACACAAACACATATATATAAGCCCCAAACGCCATTAGCCAATTGCTGTCCCGATTAGCCTTGCACTTTTCAGGAGCAAAAACAATTTCCCCGTTGGTGTGGCGGAATCGAAGAAAAAGAAACGTGATGTTGTTTAGGGGGTGAGGCTGGCACAGCTCATACCCCCAGTGCTGGGTTCCGAGGTGACGTGACGGGTGAAAAATGTTGATTTTCTCTCTTTTTAGCTCCCGCTTTAAACACGCCGCAACGCATTAGATAACGCGCGCAAAAATAGAATCATTCCTGCAAAACTGCATCGGTTCATGGGAGGAAGAGAGAGAGAGAGAGAGTGAGTAAGAGTGCAAAAAATCGCCAGAAAAAGAGAGAAATGAAGAAGAATGCGATTGAGGAAACGTGTCAACATGCATAAATTGTCAATTTTTGCAGTTGTTACCGAAACGACAACAATCTGCACCCATTGCAGCATCCATCACACGGCCTGCTGCGTGTATAACTTGCAGCATATAACAATGAAAAACGCAATACGATGAAATTCAACGCCCAACGGCTGGTGGCTTTCATAAACACATGCATCAAAGCAGAAAACGAGCAAAAAGCATAAAAAGAGAGCGACGAGTAATTAGTTAAAGTAAATGCGACCCTTGCGATTCTAGAGATGGGAAAGAATTCTAAAACAATTCCACGCCACGAGCGCCCGTTACGCCGGAAAATGGTGGATGGTGGAAAGAGAAAAAGGAGGGAAAAAACCGCACCACATCAGCGCGCCGGATCGCGGTAATGAAAAAGACCTTGAACTTGAAACGACAGTACAATCTTCGCGTTCGCTTCTGCGCTGCCCCTTCGCAACCACCGCAACAAACCGGCCACTTTCTCGACCCCGAGACCCGGTGCGATCGGTTTCGGTCGCACTTCCCACATCTGGCCCTCTTCTCTACACACACTCACTCGTGTCGACTCACACGCCCGTCATAACCGGACATCGGCGTGTTGCAACAAGCAACCCCCAACGGGGCGTCAGAGCAAGACGGCTGACTTTCTTTGAGCAGCCTGGCTTTCTTCGGCGTATTCTTGAGAGCCGTCGCATCGACGACGTATGCAAATGTGCCAACCAACAGACACCAACACATCGCACATCCGGGGATGCTGGAGATGGCCCTTGCCGTCGCAATGGCGGATCCGCGCAAGTCGTTGTTTTGCTTATCGGGTTCGGTCTCACCCCCCATGAAAACCATTCCACCCTCTAGGGAGCATCGCTCTCGCACCCCAACACCTTCGCGGGGGCGCATCATCGCGGCACCAACACAGGCGCGCATGCGCCCTGAAACCTGTTCCAGACCCGCGCGCGCACGGGAACGCCGGCGCGCGGTTGCAGTTCCCGGAATTCGCGCACCCCCAGACTCACCCCCAGACGCAGCCCCTAACGAGTGTGTGCGGATGTCCATTATCAGCCTGTCGACAAGCTTCCTGGGTTCCGGGATCGGGAAATGGGTATGGATGTTTTTTTTCGCACACGTCGATCGACCGATCGAACGCCAGAGAGACGTGTTATGACGTCCCGCCGATAGAGGGCGCTCGGGTAAATCGAAACGGAGCACGTTGTGTAATGTCGCCATCGCGAACGTGGACCTTCTCGAGGAGAAAAAGGTGGAGGCCCACGAGACAGGTGCTATATGCTCTCGCAACTTTCCGTCGACAGCAGAAGCAGCAGTAGCGGCGTTTAAACAACGCGGCTGATTATCATCTAGCTGTCAGTTTGGAATGCTTCTTCCTGTTTTGTCGAGGCGGACGAGCGCACGGGCGAGTGGGTGTGTGGGCGGAAAATATGCGCGCTTTGATGTGCGAGACCCTGCGCCGTTCGGTTCACGGTCTCTCGTGGTCGGTTTTTCTTTGCTTCATTTCCCGGCGCTACCTTCTTTTTCAAACGCGCCATCTAGAAGGCCGGCAGGTTTTCCACGCCCGGTGGAAGTAAAATGGCTACTGCACAGCGGGGCAGCACGGCACGGAATTCTAGTTGGCAATAATTCAGCGCGTAACGTCGGGTACGTAGTGTGTGTGTGTGTGGACGTGTGGGTAATTTCCTTTCGTGTTTTCCACCCCCTTTTTTCACTCTGGATGACTGGATGGAGCCTGAAATTACTTCCCGAAAGCGGCGTGCTGGTTGGTAGTCGCGGCCCTCAAGGGCTTTCCGGGGTTAGTTTCGCTTTCGTTCGGGCTTTTCCGGCCCCTGTGAACGCGCACGGCCCACCCCGCGTGCCGTGGGCCAACCTGATGAATATCGATTTTTCGCCATTTCACCGAGCCGTTCCGACCATTGGCAGTTAAATGAAGCCAAATTCGCACAAAACGCGGGCTGTCTTGAGGTCGCAGAAGGGTTGCGCGGTGTTCCGCCGGTGTATCGATTTTTCGATGGCGGAAGTTACACAACGGTTGCGAAACGTGTACCGGCTCCACCTCGCGGCTATTCGCTCGTCCGTGGTTGTGAACTCTTCGCAAATTCCTTGCCACACACAAGGCGCTGTTCGCTCCGTCCAACGGAACGGCCTGGAATAAAGCGCGCCATAAACCCGAAACGGGGAATCACAGGATCATCTCCAGAAATTCGCCCGTCGTATGCAAATGCTGCTATTAGTTTTCGACGAGCGTGTGTGTGTGTTTTTTTAGTGCGCTTCAAATTTATAAAACCCCGATCAAAACTGGTTTCTTTTCCAACCATTGACGTCAATTGGAACTGGTGGTGACGCCGTGCGTCCGAAAAACCACAACCACCCAAAAAGCACGCCCTTTTCCATCGAAGCCATGAAGATCGAAGAATGCGGCCCTTCGCGAGCCCACTTGAAGTTGTAATACTAAATAACATTCGCTCAAGATTTGGGCCGCGGGTTAAGACGGTGCCCTCACAATAACCAATTCATTATTGTGCCGCACCGAGGCCAACGGTGGAAAATCGTTACAAATTGTTAACAGCACGCAGTGGGCACAGAAAAACCCACGATGGTCCTCGAGTCCCGACGGCGAAAAAAAAACAGTGCTCGAAGTGCTCGATGCGCGTTAGTCGCCGCAGTCGTCAACGACTTCCCGACTTCTTCTCGAATCTCGCTTCATTGTGCCTTCCGGCGTTACGACGGTGGAAAGGAAAAATCCATCCCGCCTGGAGTGCTCCAGATTCGCAGCTTGTATGAATGACGAGTGAGCGAACGGGAAAATAAAAAGAATCGAAAACTGCACACCCAGGATCATTCCGCAAGCCAAACCGGGGCCAAATTGTATCGACAAACCCGTCGAGGAGTGGATCCATTAGTGGGCCAAGGGAACCCCTTTTTCGGTTCGGTTCGAGCCCTTTCACCCATTTTCGGTTGTTCGATCGATACATTGCACCCGCCTCGTCCACCTAAGGTCGTGCGCGTTTGACTACAGGAGCGGAATATCCTTCCCGCAAGAAAAGGGCTCGCCTTGCAAAAGGGATTGAAAGGACCTCCTCGCTGGAATTGACCTAATTCCCACGCGGTTGTGCCAAGCGAAAATGCAAGAACCCCTTTCCAACCTTAGGAAAGATTATGCCTTCGGAACTTTGCCACCCCTTTCACGGCGTCGTTTAAAGGGTTTTCCAATGGCACCAGTGGAAAATCGTCAACTTACGGTAGCGCTTCATTAGACTCTTCTTGTACGCGGCGCTTTCGGGACCGCGATTGTGATGTCCTGCGTAGTCCGGTCCGGTGGAGTCGTCCGAGTCATCCGTGATAGAACCGCTCCTTGGCCGTCGCTTGATCTTCATCGACAGATCGAGAGGTGCGTCCAGATCCTCTTCTTCTTCCTCCAGCTCTTCGTCTTCTTCCTCGTCATCCTCGCGCTCTTCGTCGTCCTCCTCCTCATCCTCGAAGGCTTCCGTTTTCGGCCGGATGGCAAATCGGGCTGGGTGGCGCGCCAATCGCAGCCTCTCTGATTCACCTTCATCGTCCTTAGCGAGTCCTTCAGACCTCGGATGGGGTGTGTCAACGCCCTCACTCGCCTGACTGCGCTCGCTGTAATCCGAGTCTTCCTGATCGGTTCCAGCAGGTCGAGAACTACGCGAGTCACGTCTCACCTTGTGATAGAGCCGCTGTTCCGTCGAAGGCGCAGATCGTCGATATCCTGCCGATCGTTTCGGTTCGTCCTCATCCTCGTCATCATCTGCTTCATTACCCGTCTCGGCACTGTAGTGTCGCTGGCGAGGTGTCGAGTCCTGGGAGGCCTCTATCGGAAGCCGTTGATCGACGTCCATTGCCGGTGGCGTGTCCTCGGAGACTGAATGACGCCGGATGACGGATCCTGGGCGGAGCTCTTCCTTGATGTAACGGATTACGGCCGGTCGGATTGGCTCCACCGGAAGGGCCACAGTGGGTGGTGTGTTTGGTCGCTCACTGGACCGGGATCTTGAGCGTGATCGAGATCGAGCTGGCGATCGGACCGGACTGTGTCGACTCGAACCACCTTGTGCCGGTTCGTCGGCATCGGGCGTCGGTGATGATGGCGGCTGGTGATGACGATGATGACGCATAATGATTCGACTCGGTTGAGGACCAGGCGAGGCTGGTGAGGCTTCGGAAACGGATACCGGCGATGGACAGGGCGATGCGGATGTGGCAGCCGGCGTGTCGGAAGGAGCCGGTGGAGAGGGCGACGAGGCGGGATCAGCACCGGAAGTGGAGGCGGTCGAAGCGGCCGCACTTCCAACGAACGTGTGGGACGGTGGCAGATGCTGTAGCATCATCATGGTGCAGGCCGTTTCGCTGTCTACTTTGTTCACTCAACACCGAGCACTATGGGTCTGGGGGTTTTGAAGCACTGGACGTAACGAACGATGGCTCACATTTGCCAGTTCTGCTTTAGTTCCAGCCTCACGGATTGCACCGGAGTTCGTCTCGACACATTG
Source organism: Anopheles nili (assembly GCF_943737925.1). Lineage (NCBI taxonomy): Eukaryota > Metazoa > Arthropoda > Insecta > Diptera > Culicidae > Anopheles > Anopheles nili. Next base: position 74,744,040 of record NC_071292.1, on the reverse strand, counting down.
GCACGACGCGTGATCTTCACAGTAACACGATAACTCGATAGAGTTGAACAACTTTAGCTATATCTATGTATACGTAACGGCAAACAAACAAAACAACGGAGCGTCAGAAAAACGGACGAAAACTTGCACCAAAAAACCAAAACACCGATCAAAACGCCGACTCTCAGCCACTGTGTTGCAACAAGTTCAAATGCATTACCATTGCGGATCTGCCACCCACTTGCTCACTAGCACCAACACACTGTAATGAAGCCTCTTGAGGCCTACTAGCTGCCGATTGGGCTCGATGGAGGGTCTTGGTGACCCACGTAGCCCAACAACTCACGTCCGACGGGAGACGTTCCACCGGTTTGCGAGCATTTTGTCTCGGAAAAGCGCTTCCCGAAGTGAAGGTCCAACGGTGAAGTAGGCGTGAGACCTTCCCGAAGTATGGAAAACCCGGGGAAAATTCGGGAAAACACCCCAACTGAATGTTCGTGTGTGTACACTGTTTCCGCTCGTCGATAGCAGGATATGGTTTCGCTTTTAAACTTGCACTACATTTGCACTGACTTGCGGGTATGTATGTGTATGCTGTGTACGTGTGATTGGACGATGTGGGGTTTATATTTCTTGAGGTAGTTAAGTTTGTCGAACGTCGATCGGAGGAGTGTTTGGTCTACATACTTGGAGGCGGCATTTTTCACTCCCGTTTTCCCGAACTGGCGCACGGTTTTTCCCTCATTTCACTCCCTTTTTTCACACTCTCTCTCTCTCTCTCTGCCACACCTCACAGGCTCTGGGACGGAACCGGGAAACGCTCCCGGAACACAAACACAGCGCAAAGTCTCGCAAACACACGAAAAGCCAACCACACCGGGCGCGGAACAGCTGTCCGGCGGTGTTGGCAATGCCGGGAAATTCGGGCAACTCCCGCCTGCCGGCTTTTCCGGAGGGGTCACACCAAGGGGGCTTGGTAACGACGGGCGTAATTTTTCACCAGCGCACGCAGGACTTGGGTGTGTGTTTTTCTCGCTTTCCACTGGAGTTTAAAATTTTCACATCACACACTCGGTGTCACACTTGGGTTTTGCCCGAATTCAGAAAATTCCCAGTCACGGCACTACACCGCATTCGAGCACACCTCGCACAACGCGCGTAAGCAGCTCAGGAGTGTGTTGGCGGATTTGTTGCGGAAAAGCCCCGTGTCCGGTGGTTGCGTGGAAGCAAGTGCAACCGCACTACTGTTCGGGACCAAGCGACGGAACGGCTACGCGATTGACCAAACGTACGCGACCGACTACGGCGACGGCGTCGACGGCGACGTCGACCGGGACGAGAAAACAAAACGCGTACTCACGCGACCCGTTCTTGAGTTGAAATGAATAGACTTGGCGCACCGGTGGGTTCCGACGTCGCAAGAAGACCGCCCGGTTCCGACCTTCCTCTACGAAGTTTTTTTTGTACTGCTGCTGTTTCCCACCGGCCGCATCCCCGTTAGCTGGTGCCGCGACCAACACCAATGAAACTGCGCCAGCCCCTTTCGTCGAGCGATGGCCGCACTGTGAGTGCCGCCAAAGGCGTCGAAAGATGTAAGATTGGTGGCACGTGAAAAAGATGCAAGCTGAACGCAGCTCGTGCAGCTTGGGAAAGCGGAACTGGTGGTTGGAAAAAAGTATTCATAGCCTCAGAAAGCCATTGGGGTTGTGCGCAGATTTTCTTAAGGAAGCCTTTCTGTTACACTTCAGTCATGTGTAACAATAGATTCCATCAAAATGCCAATTTATGCTCTTACGCTTAGCCATTATTATGCAGCAGGCAATTCATCATTAAACTCGTAATGTGTAATATTCAATTCAGTCTCATGGAAGTGAGACGTGCCCAGAATGTGTTCAACGTAGACATATTATGTCTAAATTTTGGGCTAAGATTTTCATAGCATCAATCATGTCCTTCATATCAATAAAAACTTACGAATGTCAGATATATAGGTTGGCAAACAAACCATTTTGCAAGTGAGGAAATAGTTCTCAACTAAGTTTCTAGAAAATGTAAGTTGCTTGAGCGATTACGAAGCACAACTAGAATTGATCATTGCACCCCATGTGCACAGCATCCAGTTCGACACCCTTGGCGTTTTCTGATGTGGAACTCACAGCACGTCCATCGCGTTATTGAACACTCCGCTAAGGGGTGGTTTTGTGGAATAAAAAAAAGAGCGAGAAAACACCCCTAAGGAAGGTCGCAGTCGGGCAGCACTGCTTTCGAAGTCGGCAAACTCACCCCCTGCCCACGCTATACACACATACACTAACGAACCATTCGACGCACTCTCGCTCTCGTGAGTGCGGTTGGCGTGCGAAAGCGAAATTGCTCGAATGCACTTCTTCCCCTGTGGGCAGAGTTTTCCGAAGCCTGCCCCTCCATCCAGCGCCGGTTGCTATAGGGTAGGGGAAATGCAGCACGCACGCACACAAGCACACGGGTCACCGGGGTGCGATTGTGCAACTTTGTGTTTCGTGGTGTTCGACACCGCTAAAGGAAAAACGCGCAATGACTGCAAAGAAGCTCCGGCTGGGCGGTGCACAGTGGGATCACGCGAGCTGATCGATAGCGCCTGTTGGCAACCGTAGGAACGTAGGTGTTCTTGCGTTGCATAACCCGAAACGACGGGTGTCTCCCAAACTAGACAGTGTTGATAGTGATGTGTGGCTGCAATACTGGGCGATGGAGTCTCATCGGAAAAGCGCGCTGGATTAATTACTTTTGGGCAGCTCAAGCAGACATATATTATTGGTTCTTATCTATAAAAAGTTTTACCACGAATTCTTGTATAATTTCTCACAAAGCAATAGTATTAACTTCCAAACGTAGAGTCCAACGGATTAAATAAAGTAAATAAGTGAAAAAGATTTGAGTCGATTTCATCGAAGTCGACCACGAGCAATGTCGACGATTGATGAATAGTATATTTAATAAAATCCGTTTTGAAACTGCAGTCCGTTTAAAAAGCAGTCCATTTTTAACCAAATTTTAATGCCTTACGAACCCACGGTGCCTCACGATCGCTGCTTGTTGCGCGCGCTGGCGCTCGCCTGGGGTGAGTTCCCTTTTGAAAAGCGAAAACACCTCCCACCATCACCCAGCCAAAAACCCACCCCTTGCGTGGGACTACCGCAACCAATGGCGCGATTCGCTTTCGCGCGTCGGTGGAAAGGGCAAGAAGGCCAGCACAAAACGGAAACGGAAACTTCGCCATCGTCGGTCCGGCAAGGGCGAAGGGTCGGGCGGATGGGTCGCTAGAGGGTGGTGGGTGGGTAGGGTGTGGACGATGGGTGCAGGGTGCATGGCTAGACGGCACACAACACACCACACATCCAAACCATATGATTCTGACGCAGACGCACGCGTGAGGCTGTGCAACGGAAAGGGTTAGTAGGGCGGGACGGGCTGCCGAAGCCGTCAGTGTATGCATCGATCGCATTATGGACCCATCGGAGGGTGGGTGAGGCCGGAAACGAGGTAGGCGTGGGAAAGAGAAATAAGGGTGGTGGGAGCTTCTTGCACAACACAAGAACGGCCCCGTGCCCGTGGAAAAGGGGAAAAACGGAAAAAGAAGGAAAAGGACGGCACAAGTGGAGGAATGCACCAACCGAACCCAAGTGACAGCGTGAGTGTGTGTGTGTGTGTGTGTGTGTGCGCGAGTGAGAAAGAGAAACAGGAACAACGTGTCGTGACAGGGAATAAGGAGGCGGGGAATGGCCGATAAATGGCAGCCCTTGTGCACCAACACAAGCGCACACTCGTACGTCTGGAAAAGGACCTCGCGCTTCCTATCCTGATGCTTAAGTGATAAATTAACGAGGCTTCTCGCGAGCAATCGCTAATAATTTACAGGTTTTTTCAACTAGCAGTCGAAGGAATACCAAAAGGACACGCGCAGAAATGGACTTAAAAGGACATTCACGCTGCAAGGATGCCTTTATGAACGATTTCTTGGCTCAGAGCGGGCATTTGTGCCGTTGATTTGATATGAACAGGTCCAATATCGGCCTCGAAGTTGCTGTTCTAGCACGAAACGAAAGAAAGTGGAGCACAAACGGGGCATCCGCGGAACTGGTTGTGGGCGTGGGAAAAATGGACAGGAAAAATGGACCTATTGACGCAAGAAATTGCTATTGATATTCAAATCCCGCCAACAGGTGATCCAAGTACGTTATGACTGCTTCAAAATGCAATTATCGACAGATGGCAATTGCAGATGGTGACGATCGAAATTTGTGCCTTAAAACACGACTTGAATTTTATCCATTTTGTTAGCAAGATTTAACTTGCAGTAGCTCGGATAACAACGACGGACAAACCGATCGGCAAAACGATTGAACAATTCCGCGAAACGTCCCACTAGAAACCGAACCTAAAATGGCTTAATCACCGAAACGGTAATTTTCGGGTGCGGAGAATTTTGTTTCGACATTCCGAACGTTCGGGCACATTAACGGGTGCCGATGGAATTTTCCTTCTTTTAAAGCGTCTAAACCCCTATTTCGGGCGCATTGGACACCCGATAGCCGTTGCAGGGGGCTCTTAGCTGGACCGTCCTTTCGGCACGTGCAAAAGTTTGACCGTCTCCTGTGAAGGCTTCCGCCGAAAGGTACCCTTTCGTTCGGAGCGGGGTCAAATTTGCCAGAGAAGGTTGAAATTATGTGCTTGAAAGTTTCGTTCTGGAAATTCGGTTAGTGCGGATATTTGTCGCACTAATTCTCCCTCTCTCTTTCTCTCTCTTTCTCTCTGTCTCTCTCTCTTTCTCACTCTCTGTGTTTCTCTTTCACACTCTTTGGCGAAATTTCATTTCCAACCCATTATGGATCGGCCTCAGAAAAACCGGATTAATAAGTCACAGCCAAAAGGGAAAATGTCACCAAAAGGTTCACAAACCAAAGCCCGTTGTACTGGTTGGGTTGCAAGGCCACGACGTGTGAGCGAATTATGAGCACTAATTATACGCCCGTAGCTTATCAGTGACAAGCCGAACGCAATCGAAAACGTAAAACGGTGCAATTTGTGCAACCACAGCCGATTTCCCGAACCAGTTCCACTAATAAGTTTAAATTGTGCACCCCCGAAGGGTAGCCAATTTATTAAACGGCGTGCGGTGACACGAATTGTTCCGCATATCGTTGGAAGAAGTGATACAATAATGCCCTAAGTGGAGGCGCTAAAGCAGGCCTCCATTTGAACGTCAACTACCCATCGTGCGGGAGTGATTCGAGCGACGAATGAGAAGATTTTCGTTTGGGGTGCAGATTGTTTAGTCTCCAATCACGCGATTTCCCCTTTTCCGATAGTAAGCGTACCGGCTATTCAATTGATGACGGGATTTCCGGGAGCATTAAGCCACTTGGCGGGGATGTTCTAAGTACAAGCCGGTAATTATTAAACGCGCATGGTGTACGCATACGTATACGTAGCGAGTGCATGCGTCTTCTTTGTCCACTCGTAAACCCCGCGAGCGTGCTGTGAATCTGAAATGATCAGGAAGACGAGCTCGGTAGCTGTTGCATCTTGCGATATTCCAAAACGAAAAGAAGAGAAGATGAAAACCATCGAGATCTTCATCGATTGGTTTATTATGGCCGTTTCTTGGATCTACCGTTGTCTAGCGATAGCAACTGAAATCAGGTAATAAATTGAGATTTTTTCTGACCTAGTTTGGCATGCGCTTACTCCTTCTGTCTGAACGGGGGATGCCATTATGCGGCATTCTGGTTAGAGGGATTTCTTGTGCCATGGGGAAAGGGACATTTTTGCACTCTGATCACTCGGACGGGATTGTCCCAACCCCAGAAGAAGTGGATGATGATGGCGACACGCGTACGGTGGAATGAGTCATGCATCATGGTCGGGAACCAACGAACGGCGTTTTGTTTTATGAAATCTGACACAGCTTGAACGTCGGGTCGATGCGAAGTAACACAAAAAATAAGAAAACCAAGCGAAAAGGAAAAACCCCACGGGTGGATTGCGCCGGGTCGTGTAGGGGCGACTTTTCCGAGTAGATTGCGGGCCGGTGTTGTGTTGTGGGTGTCACATGGATTTTTTTTCCGCTATCCCGAGCCCAGCGTTAAATAGCAACGAACGCGTAATTCGCTTCCCGCGCAATCGGACTTACCACTGGGGCGGCGCTGGCCGGTTGGACGGGGTGGTAATAAAAATGCAAATCAGTTTCCGCTTACCTGCAATGATTAAGAGAGGAAATATGTTACACTGCTGGTTTCGACACAGGGGCTGTGGATGGGATTTTCGCGAGAACATGGTACTTTTTTCGTCTTTTTATTGATTAAGAAGCTATGCGCAAGTTTAAAGCACACATGTTTTGGGTTGTTTAATGTGTCACCTGTTGTCAGGGTAGCCTGGTAGCCATTTGGTTTGGCAGCAAATGAAACAAGGTGTGACTTCCTTGCTGTGTAAATTACTTATTTAATTTATGGAAACAAAAAAAATGCTCGAAATATCACACACCGTCTACTGATCGGAGTAGCCGAACAAATCTTGAAACACGCTGCGGGATGTTTTTCGCTAAAATATGATTCCGGAACCACTAAACCCAGTGAGGATCTTTTTGCCTGTAAATTGTCCAATGATTGTCACCATGACGACGGGGTTGGGCTCAAGGATCGTCGAGATTTTCCTTCTACGAATCCAGGTTCAATTCGATCGGACTCGATGCGAGCCGTCGGCAATTTGCGGATTTGCGATTGCTCCACCTGTGAGACAGGGATTTAGTCGAGCTGACCATGGTTTCGGTTATCTATTTTGAAAGGTGGAAATAATAAAAACGCCCTTCCGAACCTGATACCGGCTTCTTCAGTAGGGCGTGGAAACAATGCCGATGTGCCGTAATAAACGTAAAAAGGCGTCCCTGTTCGTTAGGAAAGGTGTCCTGTTGCGTATCTTTTTCAAAAGCTTCCCAAAAGTCCCTGTGCCCAAAGGAGCGCATAAATATTCGGGTGAGAAGAAAGACTCACATTTTCCATCCCCATTTTCTACTTTCCTTGTCACTTTTGCCAACAACGGGATGCCCGAGCGGCTTCGTCACCTGCCGCGTGAAGACGACGATCCGGAAGTGTCACGTCGATCCGACTCGGCTCGGCGCGAAAGAATGACGCAGACGATTGCGCATTCTTGCGCGAAAGGCACGCAAAAGACGCCGTCCACCGGCCACACTTCCCAACGTGCTCGACGTGCTGATGGATGGTGTTTCACCCGAGCGTGGTTCAAAGCTGCAAACTGTGGCCCCGACCCGCCTGTGGCACGTTTGTTGTGATTTAAGACTGTTTTTAAATGCGAAAGCCCGCCAGTAGGGGCGTTAATAAGACGCAGGGACGCGTTTCGCGGATCGAACGGTACGATAAGCGACAAGCTGTGGGAGGAGGGATTCGGGCGTTGTATTTTTAACAGATGCCCATCAGACCAGGCTGGTACGGTGCTCGAAAGGGTTAGTGAACCGGTGACAGCAGCTACGCAGCGTTTCCGCCTTATGGGGGTTGTTTGGGGGTGGTCAGGATGAACCGTCCCGGTGTTGGTTTGGACAGCCTGGGGTTCAATGGTCAAATGGAATTTTGTGTGACAAATGCGCCAAAATGAGTAGCTCTTTGGCGATATGGTGTAGTCATTTTTTGCACCATGTTTGTTCCATTTAGGAATCAATTTATAAGCATTCAGTTCTTGAACGTCGTCGACGCAGAAATGTTCTATTATTGGAAAGGATAGGATTCAAACTTAGTGACATGAGCAGTTGATTACTTTTTGAATTATCGCAAATAGATGAGGATTGTGTTTATCGAGGTGTAAAAATAAGGCTCCTAGCTAGAAACATCAGCATTATGTGATTCAAAATACTTTACGGAATGTTGAGCAACATAACGCTTACGTGGTAAGTAACCGTAGTGAAGAATTAAGTAAAGGATTTCGATCCACTCGGACAGAGACTAGCCAACCGCTAGACAAAATTCGGTAAATCAACCTCCAATTAAAACCCACTGGCTTGTAAAAAGTGTGCTCGTTAAAAATTTGATATACTAGCTAGTTTAAGAATAAAAACTACATTCGTTACTCCTGTGCGAGGATATTTTTTGCTAGTTAAATTTGTTTAATTATGAATTCACTTCTCTCCATTCAGCTCGAAAACACGACGCAGTAAAGGGAAGCCAGTTACACAACGCGTACGAGCTCAAAGTGAGCTAGGTCAGTTGACACCGCGTGCGTGAGTCATCGCGAGGCACGTACGCGGCAGGGCGTTACCCAACGTCGCCAAAAAGCAAGGCGAATTTAAGCAACGTGCGCACACGGCATGAGCCTCCCTTCCGTGCACTTGCTGGAGGGCGAAAGCATGCGAGGACACAAAAAAATGACTACCGTCAAAATGTATTTGGTGATTCGGAGGAATCAGTTCCAGCTCTTGAAATGCGCCTAAATGAAGCGCATAAACAAATGCCCGCGGGTCTAAAGTCATCAGTCATCAGGCATCATAAACCCTATTTCGGCATGAAAGAGAGATAGAGAGAGACATAAAAGAAAGACTCGCACAGAGAGAACAAGAGAACGATGTCCATTCAGTTTCGTTTGCGTCACTTTGCATAATGACGTGCAAATGAAATTTTGCTACTCGGCTGCGTGGTCAGATTTTCCTCCCTATCGCGACGCAACATGTGCTTTTTTGTTGCGTTTCAAGTGCATCATATGCCACACGAAGAGAAGAGGTTGGGAGGTCCGCCGAAAGAGGGGATGATGAAAAGCATTATTTAATAATGCTCGGTCAGTTGTTTTCGTTGTTGTTTGCTTTTGTGTCCGGGTGAGGGCTTAGCCGTCTTTCTCCGCCCCAAAACCCACCAGGGGCTCATACAAACCATACACACACGCACATGGTAACGCTATTTATACACTACCGATGCGGGGTGGAAGTGATGTGCTCCAACCGACCCTCTCTGGCGCACGTTTCCATGGCGCAAGAAGTTGAAGTACGCGTCCGCGAGGCCCGTAAATGCCACACGGGGCACGAGCGCCATGGTCGCCTCTAAAGTGCATGCATTTTCCAGTCCGCGGGCACGTCTCCCTCTTGCGAGTCTGGGAGGAATGGCAGGTTAGATGGGGGACACGGACGGAGCTGGTACAGGGAAACGTGCCGTTTCCTAGTGCCCGCGTAGTCTAGCGTATGGAGCTAATTCTGGATCGAGCCCCGCGAATGCAAATATGCTCGGATTGGCGGTTGGCATTCAGATGAATAGTTGCTTCATTCATACGGCTTACGGGAAACAGGCCAGGAAACGGGTTAGGAAGCAGACCAGAAACCGGCCATCCACCGGGAAAGTCGTCTCGTTGAGCCGGATGCGCCTGGTTACAGAAAGAAGGGACCTTTACGATTTCCTGCTTGGATTTTTATTCGCTCGTGATCGATTCGACTCATGTGTTACCCGCCAGGATCGCGTTAATGATCGAGAATTTGATATCAGTAGCGATGTCAGCAAGTGATCAACTATGGCTACATTTGGTCAGAAAAATATCAAAACCGGAAGACTAATTTGATTTAATGTACTATTATTTCGCGTTGAAGAAAGGATTTCAAGACATCTTGCTCCTCAATATGAGGGTGTATAGCATTTTAACCATTTACAAGCTCCACGTTGGTCCAATTGCAACCAACTATTTTCCCTTTCTTGTACCATCCACTGGCTTTCCTAACACCCACAACAACCTCCGTTCCGGCTCCAAAGTCGTTCTGAAGTGGCCGTCGTCCAGGGTGTTACTTTATGGCACTACAGAGACGATGGTGCTGGGTGTTTGGGAGGTAATTTCTTTGGCGCCACGGAACGATCACCTCGGGAGGAGGCCCGACTCAACGACGATAATTGTGAACCCAATGTTTACCGAGTGTTGCACACGAGAACAAGAGGGGTGGGTTTGTTTTGTTTCCCTTCTCGACACTCTTACGCCTTCCGTGCTTAAAGCGACCCACGTGCAACATAAGGAAAAACACCGTGACCGCGGAAATGATAATGAAAACCGCGAAATCCGTTGCTTGGCCGTGAAAATGTCGGCCGTTCGAAGGCAAAACTGAACTGGCGCAGCTAAGCTAGAGCGATCCAGAGCGAATCGAAGCATCTTCACACTGCCGGATTTGCATCGATGACCTGTGAAGAGGCCGCATAACAGCAGGGGGTGTGTGCTAAACCGTCAGCACGTGCCTTGAAGGGGGCACGGAAGTGCTATCGATTTCTCGGCACACACGGAGTGGATTGGGTGGGATTAGGGCGAGAATAAATTAGACAGGCAGGCGTGTGGTTTGAGTGGGTTCCATAAATGCATGATGCACCTCTTAGGGGCGGGTAATCTACTACATTGTGGTGGTGATTCACCGACACTCGAGCCAACTCGGGTGTTTGGAGCGAAATCAAAAATAAACCATCAGTTCTACGACACAAAATCCCACTGGATATGGGAAAACCACCTCGGAAAAGCTTGGACGTGAGTGCTAAAATTATGCTCTGTACGATCGCCTGCACTAATTGACATTCCGTCGGGACGCTACAAATCGTTCACACCTAATTAAACCGGTAAGGGATTGGTTAGATTGGACCGGGAAAAAGGAAAAAAAATCGCCCGAATAAACGATCGTGAAGCCGTAAAGATCATCAGCCGCCAGCAGTCGCGTTAGTTTTCCCGATTGCGGCAAGGGAAAAACTACCGAAAGCCAACATTCTTCCGAGCAATCGGACGTGTGTTTGTGAGCAATAGCTGCTCGTTCGTTCGCTTCATTCTATTTCCAGCAGCGTGTACGCCAAGATGGCGTGAGAAGTTCGCGCGCCATCTTGCGCCAATCGGACGCGCGCTGTCAGAATTCGGGTGCTTCGGCAGGTTCCAGGGCCTAGGCAAATCCCCCCATTTCCGTCTTGGCTCCTTCTGTCCACCAGACACCGCAAGTAGCGGTGAAAAACTCCACCCCAAGGCGGGAAAGGAACCGAAGCGAACTAAAAATAACGTCGGCGGCCCGTACGGCTGGATTTGGTTGGAAAAATGTAACGAGGCCAAGGTGCACTTGTGCGTACGCACGCCGACTGCCGCAATTTCCTGCGTGCACCGCGTGACAGTTGGCAGTTTCACTGTCAACACTTTCCAACACGCTGCACTCCCCCCGGACCGTGGAAAATGAGCACCGGAATGGGTGAGTCGGCGCATATGACGATGCATTAAAATAGCACGATGCACTATTGCTGCACCGAGCGGGGAGGCTGCGTGGTGCCGGCGATCAGACGACCGAGACCTGGTGCGTCGGGTGGCATAAAGGGAAAGTTAGGTAGAAAAGCGAGCCTGGAAAATGTTTTTCACCCGGGTGGTGAGGCGAGGATGGCACTGGATGGAAAGCGAAGCGAAACGGATGGTCGTCTACGGCTCGGAATGCACCGGGCGTTGGGGTGCGGTGTTGTTATTGAATGGAGGAATCATTCATGGGCAATCATTATGCTGCGTCCCTTGCAACGAGGGTGGTGCAGAGATGAGGCATGTTTTCTCGGATCCGCCTTTCGTGGTGTGGGATGTGGCGCTTGCGTTTGGCACGGGCACGGTGAGCACGCGATGGTGGCTTTGGAAAACCGGGCGTGCGCTCGATACGGAAAACCGGGCGTCGTATTTTCCCGTGCGCGCGCACACGCACCGCGGCGTAGCTTTTTCCGCGAGCGATCTCTTCATCCGTACTGCCAGCGTGCATCCAGCATTGGTGCGAACCGGCGGACTGGCGAACTGGCGTGGAAAGCAAAACAACTTTCGCAGAAAAGGGAAATTGATCTGCAAGGAAGGAATTCCGCACTCCTTTTGCCATACGCTGCTTAGCTAGAAAGCCATCGATCAACGATACCGATAACGTGATGAACGATCAATCTTGCGTAGATGTGCAGTTTTTGGATGGAATTTGATTATACTTTGTATAAGAATGCGAGAGGCAGGAATTAGAACACAATTTATTAGGACTCTCTAACGTGCAATGAGTAAATCATTCAAGGTGTATCTGACTACTCCAATGAAGATCATTGATCGCTAAACAATTAGGCTGGTCAATTTGACATCCAATGTATTTAACTTGTTCCTGTACATTTTCATTTGTTTAATTATGCGTATGCATAGATTCAACTGTTTCAATGGGTCAATATGGTTGCTAAAGTAATGCTCAAATAATCTAAATGAGAATAGCCGATTCCATTGCTTTCAGGACACACCGTTCCCTGAGGCAACGTCTAATCAAATGAGATGCAAAGAACTGAATCCCTTGCACCCCAATTGCGATTACAGCGCATATAAAAAACGCGGCTCTTGCGGCTGAAACTGAACCATAACAAATTGAAATATATTGCGGAGGAAACGAACGCTGGGTCAGCTGACAACCGAAGTGATCTAACTTCTCCACGTTACGGAGACGCTTATTTGCTCGCGGTTCTAAGTGCATCGAGGGCTGCAGGGAATTACGAAACCTCCATTTGGAAGATCGTCTCATGAGCAGGAACGCATCTTCTCGGTTCTATCGTTGTTCTCATCGTCTTTCTTATGTTTACCCGGGAGCTTAGACACAATGTGTTGTTACCGCATTCGTCCGAGCCTGTGATCGGAATCGGCACGGTGGAAAAGGTCTCCCGGTCTCTGGCGGAATGCAAAACATCCGCAAACGGGCACTGGCACACACACCGGCGTCAAAACGATTATCATAGCGACGTGATGGCAAACATATTCGTCACATTCCTGTTCAGACCGCATCTCGCCAGACCGGTGAAAGGAACCTGCATTGCGCAATCACCTGCATCGTTACTGCGCTATTGCTTCCGGTTGAGTAAGCAACATTCTTAGTTTGGATGAGGGTTGGAAAATTCGGCTAAGCATGATAAAATCTCACATGTTCAAAAATTCACCCACTTGAGGGCTTCAAGGGCAAGGAACACCTGCGAGAAATTGCGTTTGGCAACGAATTTGTCGAGTCGACGTCGGCCAGTGGCCAAGTAATATTTTCCCGACCTCTACCCACCTGACACGGCCCTTCAGAAATCTTGCAATCCCTCTTTTGCTAGATGTTCCCGAGGGTTTAGCGTTGATGGTTCTGACTCATTTGTTGCTCTTGGCACGGTTTGACATTTAGCGAAGGAGGGATTTGTCGGCCCGTTGCCCACTGGACGGTAGTAGTAGGTGGAAGTCTAGTGGTAGGATTTGTTTACAAATACATCGTCAGTGCATTACTTTATTCCCAGGCGGTTTTATGAAAGATGAAGCTGGTCAAGCGCACCCCCGCTTGAATTGTTCGTTTGATCGACGATTGATGATGCTGTAATGACATTTGCCATTCATCGGCGTTGCATTGCAACGTCGATTAGTTTGATCTTTGGCTTGAAACGAGAGCTAGTAACCGGTGGAAGTGCTAGGGAAATGTTTTCAATGGAACATTGCGTATGTGAAGAAAATAGTTCTAAGGTGAAAAAAGTTCAATAAAATCTCTTTTTCCAAAGTATAAAAGCATAAGTAACATGAGAGCATAAACAACATAATAAAATAGGAAAGTTGAAATATACAGTGTAATGCTCATACTTAACAACCTCAAGTGATGCAAAATTAATGAAAAGACGATGTTGTTTGAAAGTTGTGATTGTCCGCTACGCTAATTCTGCGAACATTTGCTCGTCTTGCCAACCCGATCATAAACCAGTACTGGGTTCTTTGATTCGGGCCGCAAGAAAGACATTTTTTTTACCTGAAACGAGCCGCAAGACAGTATCTAGATCTCCCACGACCAAGTCGATGCTGCTCAAAACGTCATGACATTAGTCACTAATTGTCGCCGAAAGAGATCGCGGTAACGAATGCCGACCGTTCGAATCTAGACTTCCTCGGTGTGTGGTACTCGCCGAGGGTGGTCCTGCCCGTTGAGGGTGGTCAACGTTTTTACGCAACTCATCCGGCGGTCGAACGCAGAAAAACGTCCTAAAAAATGCAAGCAAAGGAAAACTGTCCCAGACTCACATCGATCGCGTCATGAGAACGGGCGAAACGGGTAGGCATAGTGATCCTGCGAGGCCTAAGGCAAAAACTCGTTATCATTCCGCAGCATAATCGTCGCTCGAGCAGCATGTGTTTACCTTTTCGCTACCTTTTGGTTCGTTCCAATGCTCTCGTCGGTTGTCAGCCATGTCCGCCGAAGTTTGTTTGTCGTTAGAAGATGGTTTATTTTATTTATTCACTTTACACCGGGCCCGGCCGCGGGCGATTAGTGGGCGGTTTGGGTGGTAGGATTAAGCGCGGCAAACACGCGCTCTCTGTGTTCCTCGAGCAGTGGTCCTTAAAATAGCGCGGAAATGCGAGGGGAAAAACAACTTTCGTTGCATAGTTGAATAAAAATAAATCTTGCGGCCCGCCATGAAACGGAAGCGCCAGTTCGCGGTTTTCGCGTGGAAAAGTGGTTTTCATCTACGATGAGCCTGTGCATTTGAGTATGCGGGTGTGTGATTTTTATTTTCTCTGCAGTCACGTTGTGTTAAGGGAATCCATCAATTGGATGTGAACGGTTTTCAATAATTGTAATAATATCATAGACCCCCTGCTTCGCAACAGCGAAGAAAAACGGATGTAATAATTTGTCTGCAAATTGTCAGCAACTTCGGAACGGTGTGGAGAGACCGAGATGAAGAGGAAAAAAACCCCACACTCGCATGTATGCTTTCCTAAAACGGCTCGTTGTGCGAGACGGGCAAATTATAATTAGTCACGATCGGCCAACCGTCTCAGAACGGCTCGACGACGGCGTTTCCGAAGCAAGCGTTTCGACGCCTTCACCGACAGTTCGTATCCCCTTCTGGTGGTCTGGGGGTAATTTCATAATTGTCATAATCTGGCGAGATTGCATTGGCCGATACGGAGCGGCCCGCGTGCTTCTGGTGTTCAATTAAAACGGCATGGGCTAGAATTGATAGATTAGCGGCGTAGTCTGGTCTGGCCCCGGATCGTAACGAGTCGTTTGAGTACACCGGCACGCCAAACGGACGGTTAGAAACGCACCGTGCGAGGGGTGATATTAATTTGAAATGACTATTTAATGAAGCTTCGAATGTCGGGTCACAAGCCACCGGGGCATCACGTGGCGTCGTGTCCTGAGCGGTGGAAAGGGTGCAAAAGTGTCGGAAACCGACGAGATTAAAGGGGTGCAAATTATCGAAGGCAAAGCGCTTCGGAGCCCAGCGTCATAGACCTTTTGTGCTCTTGGTCTGCGATCAAACGAGCGTAGGCAGAAACGACCTTTTTGTTTTTTCGAGTCTCGGTTTACTAGAAGTCATAATATTTAAAAAAAAAACACCGCAATTATGATGGTTTATTCCGGAAAACTCCATTGCATTGGTCAGCATGAGTTGACGAAGCAAAAGAGCTGAGAGATGGAATGGAATCTCTAAATCAGTGCCAATGAATTAATCAATCCATTAACAACATGGACCGATGGCATGATGTTTTGAGAAAATGCGACTACTTTGCTCGTTTCCAATTATGATGCTAGTCTTCTAGAAACAACAAAAAAAAAACACCCACAAATTAACGGGGTCGCGGAAGGAAAACGAATGCTCATGTTTGAAACATCTGTCCCCAATCTGTCAGTGTGCAATATGGCGAAGGGAAATGTTCCGCGTGAATTCAGAAATAGTAATGCTCGCGTAGAGAGCAAAAAATTAACTGCCATGTCGATGCGTGTCGGAAGATGGGCTCTTTTTTATGGGCGTGTAATCAGCACGTTCATGCTTATAAATTTTGACGACATTGGATTGAGCAACAAGATCATAATTTAGAAAAAAGGACTAGTCATACAAATGAGTGGCTTGGGGTGGTTCTGCTCGATTCTTACCTTGATATTTAATTTCATCTGAAAAGAAATAGAAAAAGCATCATTATTACGATGTTGATTTCCAAACCACGACTAAACACGATCAATGGAATGAAGCACACGTTTATCGGTCTACAGCAGCAGTCTGTCAGCTCAATTGCATCAGAAATTCATTCGGCCGCGGCATAAACACGGCAGTCAGTCAGTCAGTAGTTCATTCGGCCAGGTGCACTCCACTAAATCAGGTCCCGATCTAATGCGGCTAGTTTTAGCTTTATTGCAACCCAACCATTAACCACTTTCCCGTGCACATACACCCTAGCCCGAACTTGCCAATTCGCCCTGAAGGTAGTGGGGTTGTGGGACAACTGGCTGGGAGATGACAATGAAAAGCGAAGATCCGATATCATCACGGCTTGCAAAAGAGGAAAAAGGAGGAAAAATTACTGCGTCTCCCTTAACCATCCCACTCTAGGCCAACCTAAACCGAACTAGACCATAAAACATCACAAACAATTTCCCTCGGCCGCCTCTTGAGTGCCATCCCTCTAGACGTTACCGTGCTCCGTGAATGGCAATTTCGTTTTCTTTTTCCCTTCTCCGTCGCTTTTCACGGGCGTTATAATTTCTGAGGAAAAATTGTGACGCGTTAGAGCGGCAACCACAAGCCTTTTGCTGCAACCGAGCCGAGCAGGAGAGACAAAATATAGCAAAACAAGTCGCGAGGAAGCGCCATTGGACGGGTTTCGCTCGATTGTGGAATAAATATCCCAGCATGATTCGCATCTCTCATTCTCTCATTCGCTCTGACACACTCAGTTTCTCGTGCGTTGAAAAGGGACAGCAGAATGGGAGCTACACTTGCATCGAAAAGCGCACCAGCGCTGCTGCTGTTGCACCGCCGGTTGCATTCAATAGAAAGCGAAACGCGAATAGGAAAGCAAAGAACGAAGGAAAGTGTGATTTTTGCCTTCAATTAGAAATGGCGGAACTGAGCGCATGTCGAAGGGAGCAGCGAGTGAGGCAAAGAAAATGGCTCCCTCGCAGGGCCGCGCACACGGCCCCATGCCACGATCGATCGCTTATGATTAGCCATTCGCAACGCATCGGTGCAGTTTTATCGCAACATGAGCGGGGTTGGATCTGGGAGGGGGTGGAAAAAAATGCAGCTGCATCTGCTCCGTTGCACCGGTTGGGAGCCGGTTTGGGAAAGCTTGCCTACCCGTAATGAGCTAATTGTTCGGTGGAAATGGGTTGAGGAAAAGCGTCCACCGGTGCCGCTGTCGGTGAGGTCTTTCCCGCGCATGCAACGAAGAAAGTCGAGATGCCTTTGCGTTATTCTACGACCGGTGGGGGAGATGGGTGGCATTAAGGGAGGATATCGTTTACCAAATGGGAAGTGAAATGCATCGCGCTTTCGGTAATGCACTTATTGCATGCGTACGGTGTAGGTTTACTAGATGATGGTTGGGACAAGAATGCGTATGGAAGGGTACGGGAGCGTGGAGAAAACACGGCAAAACTCGACCATTCAAAGCTCCTCGAGAAAAGCTCGGACAATTTTCTTAAAATTATCGGCGAGATGAAACCAGCTTTCTTTTTTCTTAAAAACAAATGCATACACAAACACACACCTCGAAGAAGAGTCCAAATCCTTCCGAAATGACATCATCATTGCGTGAGAGGTGCCACACCATCCGGATCTTACCGCCAAGCTCCCCAGGGTCGCCAAATCTTGCTCGAAGGGCAGAGTTGACGATTTTTCCGACAGCCCGTATGCTCCGGACCCTTTTTAAGTGCGACAAACGGTTCCGCAAACAACCGACAGGCCCCGAAAATAGATGGTATTGATCTAGATTCCAACTGCCGCAACCAACAACCTTCTTTTCGCCATCCCTTTGCGTCTTCTGTCTTGCAACCCACCAGCCGGTGGTAACCGGATAATTAATCGCATCCCCACCCAATTGGGGCTAAATCGTACATGCACTCACACATCGTCGGTGGTGGCGACGAAGACACGCGATGGAAGGAGAGCTTATGTTGCGCGCAAACCCATCGCTGATGCGTCGCGACGTGGTCTGGTACGCATAATGCTAGGCGCGGTTTATTTCGGGAATTTGCAAATAATTAGGCAGGCACGTCAAATGTGAGCGCGATTTACATTAGTTCTTTCCGCACTATTTCGAGTTGTCGAAATTGCGCGCCTCAGATGTGTTTCGAAGCAGTGGTTGAAAAAATGAGCAAAGAGGCTGCTTCCATCATAAACATGTTCGAGTTGTTTGTGAAAAGGTAAAAATATGCTTCCAACCCTCGCATCGAGTGGCATTGTGCAACGTCGCTTGATTCGTCCTCGAGAACGCATCGTCCTCATCGGCGCCGAACCGGGCGAAAGGAATCTGGCGCCCGGCAAGGGGCGACCCTTCGCAGGACGCAAGAACCGAAGCGTCCAACTGTCTGCGCTCTTGCGGGGTGGCTTTGACACCTGTTTATCGATTCATCTTCCACTGCGGCGGAAAACGTGATCGCCCGGCAAAACAAGCCCACCCGCAGGGTCCGGCCCCTTTTCCCTTGATTCGTGTGACAAAAAAAAAACGAAAGGGAACCCTTCACTACCCACTTGGACGCCTCGGCTCACGATCGCGGTTTAAATTTAGCGGATTTCCCGTTCGTGCGCGGGCTGGGGCTCGTGCCAAGAGGAAAGTAAAACCACCGCCCAACGGCCGAGGGTCCCTTAGAGATGGCCTTCCGGTTCCCTATCGGAGGGTGCGAAGAAATGAAACCGAGGTTGAGCGCTAGTTTCACGATGACGCGCCACGGTGACATTTAGCTGCCGTCTGGTGTCGCTTTCTTACGTGCTGCTGGATGGACGGTGAAGTTCGGAATCGTGACGCGGGCGAAGTCGCGTTAAATTTAGGTGACGCGTATTGCTCAAGTGGCGGTCGAAACTCCTCCGAGCTCGTATCCCTGTGACGGTCACCTATTTTTGACATCGATCTCTCGGAAGGGAGGTCGTAAACGCCGCGATCGAGCCGAACGATCATTAAACACCGACGGAATCCCGTGGAAATGCGGACCTACCGCACCGTGACCGGGTGGCGTGTCGGTGTTAGCACCTTGTCGACAGCGCAGCATAACACATCAATTGTCATCGACCGGGACGAGCTTCCGCTCGGATGTGGGTCAACATTGAAACTAATCCGTCGCGGCATCGCCGGCAGACACGAATTATTATGATGAAAACTGTTTTCTTGCATGAACGGGTGCTTCTTTTAAATTAATGGATGAAAAAAACGCAGACAGGCTGTAATGGGGTTCATTTGAGACTTGCGTTTTGATTTATGTGTGTAATATTTTGTTCTAATTTGCACATTTAACCGCCTTAAACTAAGTGTAACAAAAATTGATAGAACTAGCAGCCTCATCGTGTGACTGAGTAGTATGAGTGCGAGACGCCATCTGCAAACGGTGTCAAAAGTGAACACGCACAACAACAAAAAATCTCTCGAGAAACGAGCGCTGATTGCTTGTTATTGAAATGGAAAATCATTTTCTGAACTTTGCCAATAGCCTCCTTCCCTTATCCTTCGATTATCGTCCCTCGTATGGTGCACTTCATCAATCATTACACTGGTGGTGGAGGTGTTGGTTTTTTTCTCGCTCGTTCTTCAACCCCGTGACAGCCAGACAGACCGTTAGATGGAACTGGGTGCGGTCAAAATGGCAACGTCTCAATTAACGACCGATTCCAAGCCGCGTGCGTTAAGCCGAACGGGCGATCGGGCCGAGTTTCATACCGGGCGTCTCCACAACTGTTTGCGGCAAATGCACTTTTAAATAGGCTAGACACGGGCAATGATGTAATGAGAGGTCGTTGGCGGTTCGTTCGACCGGGGCCTCGGGAAGCAGCATGATTTAATTCAATTGTAGGTGATATAAATAAAATGGTGGTAAAGTTTGAGCGAATCTCGCGGAAGGGGTGCTAATGAATGTGGTTGTGTAAATGGCAGCCTGAGAAATTCATCAAAACACGATTCGCCATTTGGAGACGACCTGAGTCACGTGCACCATGCGGCATCAAAGGGACAGCAGTGAAGGAGGAAAATTATAAATTGGGTGCGAAGATTTCGTGGCGTACAATTAATCGTGCTCGAATGGGTCGATCTCTCCTTTCGGAATCGGCCGAAGAGCCCTATTATTAACGATTTGCGTTTAATCGCTAGTCGAAGCTTGAATTCAGCCCTATTCGCAAGCTTTCCAACTAAGGCGCTCATATCTGGCCGCCAGATGCTTACGTTTTTTCTTCATTCGTTACTAAAATGCTTCGAAACATGCCAATAAATCAGAACAGGTGAGAGCCAATGTGAAGCGAACAGGCTGTATATTCTGCCCATTTTTATTTGCACCACCAGGGAGCTAAAGAAGGACGTCCCTTCACAGCACCCGTTATTCCTTGCACGACTAATGCACCGTCGAGAATTGTGTACGATTCAGCGTAAGGGATATGTTTTTTTTTGTGCTTGTATCGCCAGGTTTTCCATGGCAGTAAATCAATCCCATTTTTAGTTCCGTTGGCCGAGGCGAGCAAAGTTCTTAGGTAATCGAAGGGACATTGATAAATTGAATTTCGAATGAATGAGCCCTTCGCCTAATAGTCGAGGGGTTTTGCCACCGTTTCGAGGCGTGCCGTCTGAGACGAATTTGCGCACGAGACCCAACCGAGAAGGGTGCGAATCTTACTGGTGCGCTCATAAATAAGCTAGCGCGTTTGGAGACGGAAGGCTTACTGTATGATTTTCTGACCAACATAAATTATCCCAACATGTACAGGGAGAATTATGCAATGATAAGGGAGGTGAGATGTTTTTCTCGATGGGTAAATTCAGCAACAGGTGAATTGGTGTTTCTCAACCCGTTTATTCATAAAATGATGCTGATTTACGATGTTTGCTTTATTACTCTTATTGTCTGTATAAACGAGCTGTTAGTTGGGTATTGAGATTTCTCGACGGGGTTTTGTATTCGAAAGAAAAATATTCACTTATAGTAGTAATGCATAAAATTGTGGTAATAGCAAAATTCCTTTACGCCTATCAAGCTCCCTAAGCCGTAAAAAAGTTGAGTCTTATTCTATGACGCAGAGGAAAAACAAATATCGCTCGCTTGATGAGCACCACAAGAAATCGACCCGTGCAAACGAGACAAGCTCCGTCAATCAGTGCAAATAATGTAACCTCCAGATCCGAAGCGGAAGGAAACCGGAAAAAAAAACGATTGACCAACTTCAGACCCGTTGACCCCAATTCGCAAAACCGCAAACGACTACGAGACGAGACCAGACCCAACCCTGGCCACCCTCCTAGGGCAGCTGGCTGGGCGAAGATGAAAGTGATGGACACTTTTCCTATTCCATCGAGCAGCTTGGCCTTCCTTCCTTTGCACATGCCCGATGCAACCGGTTGCGAAGCGAGATGAAAGTGAATCAGAGCACGGCGCTGCACCGGAACCGAGCCCATCGGGAGAGGATGATCCAGTTTTCACCGGCCACCTGGGGAGCGACATTTGTGCCATGACGTCACGGTGGAGAAAATGTGCGTGAAAAGAAAAGTTGTTTTCCATTTACGCAGCACGCACGCGTCGTAGCCCTTAAGAAGCAAGAGCCGGCTTAAAGGGAGAGAAATCGATCATCAAAGACAAAACATGAGTACGGCACTCGTGATGGCGCGGGTTTGCCTATACGGTGGGTAGGATGGTAGGAAAATTTTCTTTCTGCTCGGTCGTTAATTAATGGGTAATTATGGTGCTCTTTTTGCACGCTGCACTGCTGCATGCGTGTGAGCTTTTCTTTACATCGTTTCTCTTGCGGATGCACCCGCCGAAGGAAAACGGAAACTGAGTGCGTGCGGTGCTGGGAAAATGTTGCAAGGTTTATGTACTGTTTTCATTTCGTTCTCGAACTTTTGCCGCTTGTGAGATGCTTACAAAATTGATTCCTTATGGAATTCTGAGATCGCTTAAGGAAAGGACCAACACCAGGCAAGATCATGGCTCTGGTGGCGTTACGACGAGGTCACTTTCCATTTCTCTCTCGTGTTCAATATTGCAGCATGGTACAGCTGCGCGATTGCTTCACGCAACACGTGTACGAGCGAGACGGGTAGCCATTTATGGATGCTGCCCTTCTCCCAGACACTGAAACCCCGCCGTTTCAGTACGCAAATTGAGCCACCTCCCAGGACGGCCCTAACGCCCCACTAGGGCCCCATTAGGCCCACGCAAACGGGTAGGCGCTAATGCAAGGCGACGGTGCGACGACGCCGGGGCGTGTATGCTTGCGCGTGCGCACGGTACTTGATTTTAATTCAGCCTAGACCTAGAAAAGGGAAAACCCATAATAACAAATGATGCATGGTGAGACGATTTTATCTCTCACGCTGCGTATTCTCGGCTGCGTCTGCTGGCGCGTACGCAACAACACATACGCACTAGGCGGGTTCACGCGAAGATGCGCCACACACGCGTTGCAGCGATGGCGTGTCTGGGCGAGTAGCAAAGACTTCATATTCATGACGTGGCCAGACTTTCAGCTAAGCACTTTTTGGTGTCACAAAATTCGCCACCGCTAACATATCGACACCGAGGACCGAGAATCGGAAAATCGCCAAAAGCCGAGTCGTCGAAACGTGTTACATTTTACAGCGCCATAATTCATGGCCAACAGCCGCCGGGAAGCATCGGAGAGAAATTGAGGAAATAATAATATTACCGGTCCGAACGGGTGCGCTCCCGTTTTCATCCCGGCGCCGGATGTGGACCTTCGAGGGCGCGTAATGGGCCTGGTCAAAGGAACGCTGTCAAACGGACCGGATTGATGGCCGAGCGTACGTGTTGTGCCGCTAATGTACGCAGTAAATTTCGACGGCCCGTTGTGATGGCAATTAAACAGCGTTTTAAACGTGCGACAAGGTTGAAGTAAAATTGAGTCGCGTTTTGTAGTTAAAATGAAAATATCGCAGCGCTCTGTTGAGATTAATTATTGCATTATCGAACATGACAGCATCAAACGATACTGTTTTTTTTCTTCTTCTACTTGTCTTTAAGTACAAAGGTCACTTCGTGTGGTGGTTTTTTCAATTTCCTGCTATGTTAGTTGATAGATGATTGCATTTGATCTCATACGATCGACAAGGATAGTAAAGGCCATCAATTATTGTTTCAGTAAGAAATTCAGTATGATAGTAAAATTAACATTTTATGGAGGCGGGAAAAGGAGTCAGAAGCATAATTTTTAACTCGAAATTCAAACCATCATTCTTAATTGAACTGTTGTCCCAAACAAAAAATACGATCAACTTGTCCAACGCAAAATGCATTAATCTGCTAAAACACAACAACGACAGTCGGTTTGTGCCCCAATTTCCGGACCAGAACTTGTACCCATTTGCCCCAGCTCCTCTCGCTTCACAACTGAGTGAACACCAAAAACCAACGCACGTCATCTTCACGCACCAATGACATCGAGATGGTAATTTTTCATACCAGCCAACAGCTCCTTCCGAAACCGAAACCGTTCCGATTTCCCGTCACGTTGCAGAATGCATCGCCCACCCCACCGTGGGTCTGTTCACCCACATGATCGTCACCTCTTTGAGACGTGAGTCGTGGATCGGGACGGTGGCCGCTGAATGGCGATTATTCTGTTTTATTAATAAAAATCGCCCTCCACATCCTCGGGCTGGCCCGGTTCGGGTCGCTCATTTTGCACCACTTCCCCCTTCCACACACATACACACATTCGTTCTCCCGGAGCGGGGGATTGCAACGTGATTCTTCACCCTTTCGTAAATTAAAAGAAGTATGAAATTGAAACACGACCACCCGCCGGGGCACGGAGGTTGTTGTTTTCGTACCGCATGTGATGATGTTTGTAGCGAACGTTTGCAACTGCGATGCAGATGCACAAACTCCAATCCAAACGGGGTGATCTTGCATGCGTTGAAAGCAACGACGCGCCGATGGATTGGATTGGGAAGCTATGGACGGGTGAGAAAGGAAACACCCCCTGTGAGGGGGCGATTCGGGTAGCGCCAGTGAGCGAACGTGCAATATTTATTAAACAATTAGGTCATTTACACTAGATAACCATTCGTGGGTTTCGCGGGTAGGATTATTGAGGAAAAGGAGCCATTCCGTTCCGGTTCGGTTTTGGAATTCAAGCGTTCGTCGAAACGCTTGCTAGTGTTCTCTTAGCATACGGAGAGAACATCCTGCAGTAGACGACACGATAGGGTGAAAATCGATTTCCAACAACAAATCTTCGAGGTGTGCATTCGAAATATTGCATACGTGGAGCGAATTCCACCGAAACATCCACAAATGCTAGGCTTCATTTTCGCTAGCAGCACGATGAAGGTCGATGTACTATGAGCGTAAAAAAGGATTGATAACACCATAGCTCGGTTGCTTCCTAGCACGTACTCATTTATGAACGGGGTTTATTCCTCCGGTGACGGCACGTCACGGAGTGAAATAAACAAGCATCAACTCAACTCCTCGCGCGCGCGCGCGCGCAAGCGACGATTGAGAAAATTAATTTTTATCACCCGTACGCTCATCGACTGCGATTAATAAATATTCCACCGAACGATCCCGTAGCGCGTCTGGGGGGTAGGTCCTGATGGTGGTTTGGGTGAAAACGTGTGGGTTCGCGCGATGCACCGGCACGGACGAGGCAAACGAACTTACAAATATTTCAATTGCTACCCTCCTGCCTTGTACCGTTTGCTGGTTTTGAGACGGCTTTTCCACCACGGCTATTGCTGCGTCCGCAGTTGGCGACCCAAGGGTTGCATTTTTTGCCTCTTCTTCTTCCTCTTTATTAGCGCCTCCCTTGGGGTGCAACGGCTTAATAATGACGTAAACGCAAGAGGCGCCATTTTGCGAGTACGGAACGAGAAGCGGTTTCAAATGCACACGACAAAGTGCACCGACGTGGCTGCTGGCTGACCCGAATCACGTACGCAGCCAGTTGCGTGGTACGGAGAACCGTGCGCCTCCATTCTTGGCTGCGTCGTGTGGGTGGGGTAGAATAGGTTCAATCGGCTTGCAAAAACAATGTAGCTTCCTATGAAATTTCACCGACCTGTCACGGGGCCTAATGGTGGGTTGCCTCGCATAGTGCACCTCGTGTATTTTCATTTTCCCTTATTTAATCCCCATCGGGTGCTTTGAGCTGACAAATTTGACCCAAATTTGCCCCGCTCCAAACGAATCGTGCACGGGAAAACAAAGCGCGTTCTTGTGTGTGATGTTGCGGCCCGATCCTGTTCTCTCTTTGCTTCCTCGCGTTCTGGTCACGGTTCTCCTAAGTGGAGGGGTGATGTGGCGTGAAAATGAAAACAGCTTGTCCGCAGTCAGGCGTATCAATTCGCGCACTTAATCATCGGGCACGCAAATCGTGTAAACATTCGTCCCGTAAAAACCGTCCCATACAGCTGGACTTCTCGTGTGCTAGCTGCATATGAGTGTATTTGCATATGATTGTAGTTGAAAAATCACGTTGTGCTATTGGCAAGACGGTTAAAGAAACAGGGAAGACGGAGTTGCGATGTTTTATGTGTGATACTTTATGAATGATACTTTAAATTTTTATCGTGAATAGCCGTGCACACGTTCAACAAGACGAAGATTGATTTGTGCATAAAACATTTAAAAATTTAAAAAAGTACGAAACCGGATGAAAATATTAAAAATTATTTTTTTTCCGGGTGACGTGGCTAGGATTATGGGGTCATAAACACTAATGAGCAACTGAACGATGCGAATTGAAAGCATTTAATGATGATGACCCACTTTTCAGGCGCCCTTCTCTACAGGATCTCACGCTCTCTCCCTGTCCGGCCATTGCTTCCATACTTAACGAAAGAAGCGACGCAACAGAGGACACCAATTTAATAGGCCCGTCGGTCAGTTGTTTATTTTTATGGCAAAACTTTGTTTCCATGCAATGGGCCAACCACCACTAATCCAACAAAAACCGCTGGGGTCGCGAAAATTATCCTGAATAAACACACCGCAGTCTAGCCGGTCTAGCTCCGTGCTTCAAGGAGGACGGAACGTTGCCGTGTTGGCGCAACGGAGGTGACATTTGGGATTTATCCAGTCGGGCGAAATGGAGCCACACATCACTCCAAAAATATGACGAATTCGAGCTGTTTGCCGGTACAGCGTGACCCAGTTAGCCGCGTGGTTTTTTTGTCGTTTTTTTCCAACATTTTTGTTTTTACGAGCGCTCGATGTCGTTGAGCTTTTCCAACATCCACCGGTCGCCGTTAAAATATGTACCGGCGTGACATGTAAACACATTGTCCAGGCATGCCATGGTGTCTGATGGCGTTTTTTCCGTGTTTGTTTTATTTTACTTTTATTTTCGGCAGCGTGATCGATTTGTCAGTCGCGGCTTGCGATCATGTGCTATCACGTGAAACGTGTAGGCGATGGCGTGAACAAGTTGTTGCCTGTGCCCGAGCCGGGCCCTGGAAAAGGGATTCACCTTCGCTTATGTGAACACCGCCCTAATGTTTATTCTATTGCGCCCGGTGCATGTTTAATGGATTGCGGAAAGATACCGCCTGGTATCGATAATGGGACGGCTCTGCTTTTGGAAACAACCATCCGAAAAAAGGATAAAGGTTATGGCGTTCTAGTGGCGAGAAAATACAACAGAAGAGCATTTTTTTTTCTCATCAGATGAATCCGTTTAACTTGTGCGATCATTTTGTAGACGCATGCTGAATGCACTTGAACAAATCTATACGCCACATGCTCAAAAGCGACAGGGATTGGGGTAGAATGGAAGAGGACATTCATTTTCTATGCAGCGTCACTTTTTTAGCCTGCTACTTGTCTCTCGGTGGCCCTTCGCAACATAAATTTACATGACGAATAATGCATTAGAGATAACAATTATTGTCAATTGCGTCTTCGCCAGCACATGCAATGTAGAATTCATTGGGTGTTATTTTCATCTCTGATTTTATGTCCGTTGGTTTGTCTGCAAAACATAACCCATTTCCTTTGTGGCTAATTTCATCACAATGAAAAGAATCAGTGAATGGATTCACTTCACTATCAAATCGCAGTTATCAATCGAATGCTCGGACGATCGCCATCCGGATGTTCAGCGAACCGATCGATAAGACCTCAACACGCGGAACAGCAAATGCACCACCTTAGCGTGCAACAAAATGGCAAACAAACGGAACCGAGAGCCCGCTGCCCGATTCATTCACCTTTCGGTTGTAGAGCGATGAAAGGATGGAGTAGCCAGTCGCATGTGTGTGTGATGGTTTAGAGCCCGATAGTGCTCCGCTGGCATCGACACTGGCGAAAACGTGCCAGAGGTTAACGATTCCGGTAAGAGGAAATGGAAATCATAACAAAATTCGAATCACAGCGATTGGAGAGGGTATTTTTGCACGTTCAGTCCCTTCTACCCCACCGTTGGTTTTTGGTCTAAGATGTACAATCATTCCAAAGGCACGGACAACCGTTTGACCTATAGGAGTACTTTCTTTACCAAGGCGAAATGTTACAAAAAACGGCAACCGAAAGCATAGATAAGGAAACTAGCCGAATGAATGGTTACCTCCTTGGCGTCATACCTTGGATTGTGCAGGAAGGGTTACGGGGGTGTTTCTTTATCTCATGCCATTTGCCTGGGTGCTTGCTTACGCCTTTATTGAACGCGAATTAGATCACGAGCTTCCCTAGATTGCCCCCGGCGATATGACGCTCCAAGGAAGCAACGTGCTCAGCACAGGATCAGAGAAGAATGGGGTGTGTGGTTTTTTGTGCATGCTCGTATTAGTAACACGAGTCAGACGAGATTTGCATGCAGGAGTACGACAACAAAGACGTGGACAGTAACCATCGTGGAGCAGGTCCAAGGATACTGTAAATGTAAAATGTAATTACAGCAATTGTTTTCTTTTCTATTTACAAAGATATTTCGAGAAAACATAACACTTTTCATGAAGAATCAAAGAAATATTAGCTATTCAATATATATATTTATGCTTGTATTTAAAAATGTAAAAATCAGCTAATGGATTTTTTCCATGCTTTGTGATTTTTTGGACAATTTCAAACAGTTTAGAGTGCTGCGTAAAACGCCGATCGTGAACCAAGAAGCATCTGTACAGTTGACCGTTAAAAATTTCCGTTCCCAAACGTAGCGGGAATCGAATCCCAAAAAAGACGCAAAATGCCACACACGATTCCAAGGTAGTCGAAGCTCGGTAGAATGCGGCGAGACGTCGACATCACCATGCGTAGCATATGGTCATCTGCTGGAGATTTCGTCCTCTACCATCAACCCCAAAACCAACCCCGAGCAGCGGTTCCGTCGATTGCGTGAGCGCGAATGCTAAGCGCTGTTGCGGGCCGCCTCCTTTCCGTCCGGAGGTGGTGCACATCGACGATGATGTGTCCGTCCACGGCTCCCTCACGTGTGCGTGCCGATGCACTTGTGGTGGTGCATGTGGGGGCTCGAAGCCGACGACAGTGGCGCACATTGCAGCACAGCGAGCGGAATGGCGAATGCAATGGAGCTATATTTATATATTTACAGTCTCGTAGAGTAGTAAATACGTTGCTGGTAGTGCTGCGGCTGCTGATGTTGCTGTTGCTGCTGCTGCAGGCGCTGCTGGCCCGCTGCCGTTCGACTGTGGCACAGTTCGACGAACGAATTCAAGGCTGCGATTGCGGCGCGCGAATTCACTTTGGCCCGAACGAAGCTGCACTTCGGCCGTGTCTGCGCCGCGAGAGCACGACTGATCGGTGCATGGGGCCGAGCCAAGTGCGCGAGTATGCGTGGGTTTTCTTTGCTTGACCGCGCGCGCGTGTGATGACGCCGAGATGTGCGCGATCAGATCGGAGATCGAGTGTGATGAGTGCCTGTTTTTTTTTCTTCCTCGCTTCAAATATACAGTTTTTGTTCGCTTCCCATCAGTTTCCATGGCGTTTTTCTCTGCTTTGTCTTTACGATCTCCCTCCGGCACGGCAAGGGCTTGTAGGGTGGTGGTTTAATGCGCTTCGACTCATCGGAAGGCGCACTTTTTGAGTTCTTAACCCTCTTCGCGGGGAGGATCTCGTATCTCCCGTAGTTCTCCCGGCAGCTGGAGCTGGGTGATTTCAATCAAAAAGCGATCATCATCACCATCATCATCAGCAGCGACGTCTGCTGGGGCGATCAGATGAGATCAGAAGCATCCAGGGAAGAGTCACAGGAAAGAGCGAACAGGCTAGACTGGCTTGAGTTAGCTGTATATGGGTTGAAAAAATACAGAAATAAAGGAGCACCGCGTGCCCGCATTCGGTCAAAGGCATGCATTTTTTTTTTCAGAGAATCGATGCATCTCGCAGTCCATTCACGACGCGATTCCGTTGACCCGTGCGCGATAAGACGATGGGAGGCGCTTGTTGCCGATCTATGCTTGATTCAGCGGTATTGTGCCCGATGGTGTGTAAATTAGGACAGCTTCCAGAAGGAAAAAAAAAACAAAATGCCTTTATCATTTTTCAAGAGGACGAATTTGGGAGGACCTTCGAAATATCAGTTCCTGTCTCCAAGGGCAGAGTAGAAAGGGCCAAAAAAAACTCACCCGATCAAAACGATTGCCTAGTAACAATGGCTCAACTCTGTTGCGCCGTTTTCGCTCGTTTCCGCGGACTCATTTCGTATGTCCCTGTTTCTGGTTCGGCGAATGACAGCGAAATCGATTTATTGGTAAAAATAAATTTGCCTACTATTCGGGCGAACATTTTCTGGCGTGAAGAGGGAAGAGGGAAGCAAAAGAAAACCCACGTTTCAAGGTTTTCTCCGCAACTGGTCGCGTAGGCAAATGGCCGGCGTACTTTGCCAGTCGTTTTCGCGCGCGCGACTCGTTTTTCGAGCCAGCCCCAAAATCACGACCACCTCGTCGCCCTGTCTTTCCGCACAACCTCGCTTCGGCAGTCGGTTGCGTAACGATGGGGAGGAACATAAACACCAGACACCGACGGGGCGGCAGCCCGCCACCGAATGAAACGGCTAAAGAAGCATCAGGTATAGCAGAAACGAGGAGGAAAAAATAAAGGAAAACCACGAAATCATAAAAAAAACCGCTTCCAAAAGCACCAGGGCTCACCTTTGGCGGCTCACCAGCTGATTGAGCTCGCAACCTTGGAGCTCGTGCGCCTGGCCGATTCATTTTGTTTTGGTTTTCGGTACGGCCTGGCGGTTTTGTTGTTCTTTTCCATTCGATTTTTTCCACCCACCCCTAGTCGGTTTGTGTATTCCGATGCCGTATGTTTTTTTGCTGCTTTTTTGTATGTTCATAAATGTTTTTAGCAGCCCATCCGAGCGTGACCAACGCGCGCCTAGCACCGTTTCATTCATTCGCCACCTTTGCTGGGTGCTTCCGAGCCATACGGCGGTCCGTCAGCTGATTTCCTTCATCCGTGAAATGCACCGGACCGGGGACGGGCTGCCGGAAAATGCCGAGGTGGCGAAACCGGGCGCTGCGCGCTGTACCCACGCGAGCCACTGAACCGGAGGACGATTTCCCGCAGCCACCGCGGCCTTGCCCTCTTAAAGTCCATCGAACTGGCCACCGGACCACGTGCAGCGTAGGCTACCCAAAGTCCTCGTACTGGGAGGTTGTTGATCGTGACAATGCGCAACTTAGCAGTAGATCGTTCAGGGTCCCTTTTTGTGTGACAAATCAAACCAATGTGTCGATTGAAAGTATTCAACCAGTGGTCTTAAACGAGCAAGGAAGGGACACGATCAGAACATGTGTAGACTGGTTCTTCGTATCATTCTCAGGATCAAAGGAGGCGCATTCTAAATAGTATCAGCAAAACGAGCATAATATGTGTTGCTCATCGGCTCCTAGTTCTAGCGCAGTTTCCTAGCTCCAGCGCATCTGTGGCCGATTATTTGCGAGGGCAACCAAATCCGCGGTTCATTACGCATCTCGAATCTGCCCCAAAAGAGGCTGGTCAACGCGCCGTAAAAGTGAGAAACACAAAACCCGTTGGCCGACCTTCGCCCACTGGGGTGGTTGGATTGCTTAAGGCTTCAAAAAAAGGCACAAAACCATCACAAAATCACCTCGAAAACGTGCGTTGAACTATGCTACGACGAGGGCAACATCATCACCATCGGTGTGCGCAGTGCAGGTAAGAAAATGTAGTACCGCCGAAAAATGTGTGCCATTGTGTTAGTAGTTGCAATGGTTCCGCGCCGTATAGTTGATGTGTCAGAGTGGGGGTTGGAGCGTGTTTTTTTTTGCAAGTTCCCACCGAAATGGTCATCCAAGGGGAGGGTTGTTTTTTGCTGCTACTGTTTTTTTCACTGCTTTTTGGAGATTGGCCCTCACGTGGCCGTGTTTCCTCATCTCGGCGTTGCCCACCCAGATGTGAACCGGTTGTGAGCCGCATACAGACTGCTGCTGCTGGAGCACCGGTTGAGCAACGTCCTGGGGTGAGCGTTTTTGGAGCCCACCGGTCATCCATTGTGATGCATCACAATCTCGCGAAAAACGGCGGATGGAGAAAAAACGGCACCGGATTGAGCGGCTGCTCTTTATTTCCAACGCGGTGTTGATGTGAAATCGGCATTTCGTGCTGTTGTTTGGTGGTTACTACTGCCGATGCTGCTGTTTCCTTTCGATCGTAGAAACCTCTGCGAGAGCGGTGGGCGATTTTCGTCACCCCCTTGTGTGCGACGGTCAGCGGGTGGTTTCGGGGCTTTCCGTTTCCCAAGAGCGGTCGTTCGGGTGGTTCATGGCAAAATGGCGGAAATGTCGAAACGCGCGCGATCTCGGCACTGATGACGGAGCCTCTTCTGAAGCGTGTTAAGATGTAACAACCCTGACCACCGTGACGTGAGAGACGGCTTTTGGAGGGTTGTGGAATTTTCCTGAGCCCAAACCCCTGTTAATGAGATGAAGACCTGACCTGTGAAGATAATCCTCCGTTCAAAGACCTGCACTATTAAAACATGAACCCTTTTTTCCTCATCTACCCATGGCGCATCTCACACGTGGAAACGAAAAAACCAACCCAACAAGCCCATCATTTTGATCGACGGGCGATGAAACTTCCTGCCAGGCGGTGCTACCTAACCGGTCGGTCCTTAAATACTACCCTCTCGCTTATGACGCATCCAGAGCACCTCCGGGAGGATGTGCACGCCTTCTGGCCAGAGACGATCAGGAAGTATCGACCTAAACTCGTTCCGCGCGTCAATTTAGCGCGTATCGCCGGGGTCAGGAATGAAAAAACCTCCTGCGGGAAACCGGATTCGATGCGCTTTTTAGAGCTGATGGAGGGAGTCTTCCCAGATGGAGGCCTGGCACACACACACGCGCACATAAGGAGCACTGACTTCGAGACGGAACACAGTCTGGGTCTTGGGGCGCATCGCACGATCCGTTTTGATCGCGGAAATGTGAGAATGCATCGTCGAGTGCATTCTCGCCGAACGTTGCACCGGTGGTGAAGATAATTCGCTTCGGCTGGAGCTTTCATAGGGGTCCAAGTGCGAGGGGTAATTTACAGCTTCTTTGTCTTGTTCTCGCGGGCGTTCTATTGGTGGTTAACTTCCGCGCGCCGTTCGCTCAAGCACCTGAGAAACGAGAACTCGCGGATGCCGAGCCTTCCGAGGCTCGGTCCGGTTTTGCTCCCTTTTTTTGCTCCATCCACCCGGTTTTCCCTTTCAACCCCACCGTTGGAAACGGTCGATTTCGCTGCACGATCACGCTCGCGGAGTGGAGCGTCATTAAGTCGCTTATTACTCAATGCTACCGAGGGCCAGCCTCTTGGCGAGGTTCGCGCGTGCAGCCTCTTCTTTTACGAGCTGTCGTTCGCTGAAAGTGCACTTTGATATTTCGTTCCACTCGCTATGGGTACTCGAGCGCTCATGCGGCGGCTGAAATGAAGCCGGAATGAAGCCTCACGAAAGGATTTGGTGCGGGTTCATAAACCGACGGTGGTAGTTATGCAATTTTGCGACCATCGACGTAATTTCCGCAGCCATTTCCACGCTATAGTGGTGTGACCATCGCTAGTTTGAGCGGCCGAAAATATAGTTGGGAAATCGAAATAAGCTTAATTTCCTCATCTCGATTAGCACCCTCATGCTAAGGATGCTGAGGGTGAAAGTGTGATCGTTCTTGTGAAAGTGAGGGATCTTTGAAAACAGGACTCACAAATAGTGCCCGTCTGGAGAGCAACAGGTGCCTCCATTTGTCTTTTTGCGGGTTTCAAGCTAGGTTCAACCGTTCTATTGTAAGATACCGATGATACGGATTGAAATACGGCAATAGCCCTGAAGATGGTGAGCCATACGTTAGCTGAGTAAAAAAAAATAATGTCCTATCGATATCACAAACAACAAAAGGAAATGAAACTGAACCACAGCAGGAAATACTATTGGCCTTGCAAAGTCATCTCTTGAAGTAATCTATTTTCGTCAACGTTCGTCTTTTTATAAAATAAAAATTAAAAGGACGATATGATTGTGATAGCAACTACGATCTGTGAACGAAAGAAATCCACCACTTCTTGTCTGCTCACTCACTGAGAGTTATTTTTGTAGCAAATGAAGACATCACACACACCGGGGGGTGGGTGGGTTGTTGTGCTTTTTACCACAATACCATCAATTTTCTCTATTAATTTTTCTTCACATCCGTACGGTGGAGTTCATCCAACTGATAGTAGCAAAACAATCGATATCCTTGTCAGAAGTGGGATTCGAACCCACGCCTTCAGAGAAGACTACGACCTGAACGTAGCGCCTTAGACCACTCGGCCATCCTGACTGTGCGATCAGAGCAGCGTGGTATGCGATTTCGCCAAAGCTTCTAAATTCAATATCAACAACGCAATCATGAGCTAGAATCAGAAACGCATAGCAATCCACGACCACCTCGAGCTGTAAGGTGTTCACCGAGAACCGAGTGAACGCCAGTAAAGAAATCATGCTTTCGATGATGGCAAAGATGTGATAAGAACCTCGTCGGCCGAAGTTCGAAGTGGGAACGTTGGAGAGGGAGAGCTCGGGGAATCAAATCTAAGCCAAGGTTTGAACTACTTCGAGCGTGAGTAAACACGCGCCACTCCTCGTGACGCGTTGATTTAACCCCTCTCTCAATGCACGGGTGCTAAGAAAACCTACCCGTTATCTACCCCTTTTGCAGCGTGGAGTCAACCCTTATCCAGGGTAGTTCGCTTCCACTTCCGATGGGCTGCAAGAACGCACTTTTGTCCGGTGATCCCGACAGACGACGACACCGAAGAGCCATAAGACGTGCTGTCGCTTACCCAGCGACGCAACATGTGCGTACTCCTACTTCTCCACCGTACCACAACGTGGATCTGAATCACGCAGACGTCTTATCAACGATGGGGCCAATTGAGGTGGCTCTCGAATGATAAGTTGGAGGTTGCAGGTCCGCACACACTGAATCAACAGTTGGCTGAGCGGCCGCGTTCCGCGCCGGGTGTCAACAGGTATGTTAACATGCTGCTTCCGATATGTGCACATGCTGCCTACAGGTGGAAGCGGATGTGGTCATCGATCAGATAGCTGGGCGAGGTAAACCAGACACACACAGGTCCACAAAAACTAAAAATTTACATAAGCTCTTAGTCGAGTGCGATTTCATTTCTAGACAACATTTGACAAGTTACATATTAATCTCAAAACATTTCTTCAAATTGGAAGCATTTTCTTTGATGATGTCGTTTAGAAAACAATAAGACTGCTTTAAATACTTGCTGGTCGAGTCCAATTTTGTATCCTAAACGCTTACCTGAAATGAAAAGAAAAACGTGATTGTTAATATGTTATGCAGCTAGTAAAATAATGTATTGCATCAATTATTACGTTCAGTCGTAAAATCATATGATAGATAATATAATGCGTCAGTTATATCAGTAGTTTAAATTTTACTCTGCCCAGAAATTCAGCTTCCTTATTTATTTGTGTCAGCGATCGGTTGATCGGTCGAGTGAAGGTTTTCAACTTTATTTTCTAATGCTGTTGTTTTAGCATCTAACAACATCCATTCTCAACACTGATAATAGATGATATATTGATGATGATGATGATGATGATATAGATAGATGTATATGAGATAATCAACTGTGTACATTAGAAAGGTACCTATAAAATGAAATAAATTTGCTGCGCCCCCGGGTGGACTCGAACCACCAACCTTTCGGTTAACAGCCGAACGCGCTAACCGATTGCGCCACGAAGGCACTTATATCTAGTCGACAGAAGTATACGATTTTTCCGCGCGTTTTCTCGCACTGTTTGAGCTTTTGCTAGACTAGAAGACGCACGAACAGGAAACCCAGTGTGACCTTAGAGGTATGACTTTCCGATTGCAATTTTTTGCTACAGTGTGTTAGAAATCGATTCAACCCTGTGCTGCTCTGTTTCAGTGCAACTCCGTGATGTCAACAACCGGACCACCGGCGGTGGGGCTACGAGTGCGATAGTCAAATTTAAAACTGCAATAAAACCCCACCAGATGTCAGTTACGGTCGCATAAAAGTCTCCGCCAAACGGCCGTCCAGCAACGCCCGGTCGAGGGAGTACAGTAAATTCTTCAAAACTACCCCCATGACCTCAAAAAGTGCAGCTCGAAAATAGATTGCCGGGGTCTGTTTCCGCGGCAAAAACCCCTTTTCGTACCGTTGCCCCGTAAGTGCGCCGACAAGTTGTGAGTTTGTTTCCCACTCGCTCACCGTCCCGGTGAATTTCCACCCCGAGATGCATTAGACGGTTTCCTTCGGTCAACCCCCATGCGAAAGCGGTAACTCCGGTAGCCGCAAACGATGTGGAGATGCGAGGTGAAAGTGAGAAGAAATCTGAAGTGCAAGAGAGAGAGAGAGAGAGAGAGAGAGAGAGGGAGAAAATAGCAAAAAGAATTCACATCCAACCGCTGCAACTAATCGTAAAGTGCAGCAGACGATGCGTTGCAGTGAATTTCGCTTGCCGGTGTTGGTGGTTGACGGCAGGCTGATGATGGCAACGGTAGGATGGAAAAAGACCATCCAGAAACTAGGCCATTAGAAAACGCCGCCATCACAACCGCCGTGTGCATCAATTGCATCGCACTGCATCGCCAACCATCATCAAAAAGCTGTTGTTTGTCGCCTGTACGGCTTGGTCTCGAAGGGGTGAACCGGTCGGCCAGAAGCGGAAGTCAAGTAAAAGGGCCAGTGTTGATGGAGCCGGGTGATGAGTTGAGAGTAAACGATCACAGGCAATCTTTATTAGGAAACCATGGCGAAAAGGCTGAAAGTGAGCAGACTACGAGGGGTATGTGCTACGTTTTCAAGTAGAATGCTGCGGAATAGATAACGGAGAAATATATCTAAAATTTCCCGCTCATTCATTGCCTGAGGTTATCAAAAGCAATGTATTGGAATAATTCGGCGATCAGAAACGATCAATGACGATTTCTACTCTACAGGTTAAAAATTTGATGAGGTTAAAATAGGTCCGAACGCCGAGCCAATGTCAATCGAAGCAACCATAGACTGCATCGAGTCAAATAGGTGCCGCAGGCACGCTTTGAAAGAACCATATTCAATGCGAAGGCTAGGGCTTCCACCCTGCTGGAACTATTTTGCGAGAAACCTCACAAAAATAGACGAAAGAGGAAAAGGAGGCAGCGTGAGCTGACACAGAAATAACCTCCGACAAGGTACGGAACCATGAAAGGGAAAGAAGATTTTCCGGTTGGCGCGTGTGGAATATGGCTTCGGTGGCGGGAAAAGTAGGCAGCGTGTCTCATCTTCCTGCGCTTGTCGCCAAGCCGGTTTTCCCGGACGGAAACCACCCCCTTATCACCCTCCTCCCCCCGCCTCATCGTTCTCTGCCAGCTGGTGGAACTGAGATGGTCTTGGTTTACTAAAACCTAGTAGCTGTGTGTGAGTGTATGTCAAGAAATGAAATATTCCGCTTCCGCTTCGGATCGCTCCTACCCGGCCCTATCCACCTCTCTG
The DNA here is from genome assembly GCF_943737925.1 of Anopheles nili. NCBI lineage: Eukaryota > Metazoa > Arthropoda > Insecta > Diptera > Culicidae > Anopheles > Anopheles nili. The sequence continues at coordinate 74,707,094 of NC_071292.1, read as the reverse complement.
AGTAGATTTTCTTTTTTCGCCATGTGCCTCTGTGTCAACCGTGTTTCTACCAGAGCAAAGGGAAATCTGTGAGTGCTGTGGGGAAACGAGGAAAAGCCGGTGTACGGTTTGAAATCGAAAATGTTGCGCAGCCCCGGATCGCCCGCCGCCATTATGGCCGGTGTGGTTTCGATTTCATTTCAAGTCTCCATTTCCGCCCCGTAAGGTGCGCCAGGGGAGGCCATATGGTTGGCAAACATGAGGGCATGAAAGGAAGCAGAGGGACAGAATGGGAAAACGCATATCCGATTTCTCGCAAGGGGCATGTGCTAAATCCCGGCCCAACGATCGTCCGTGATAAAGGAGAAACGGACGAAGGCATCGGAGGTAGGGAAATTTCGCCAACGGCTTGGGGAAATCCACTCTGGAAAATGTTTTGTAATTCCAAACTTAAACAAGTAGCACGACGCATGGCCTGCGGGTGCTTGGAACAGTACCGGCAAACATGGGGGATGGTTTTTCGGCGAAAAGTCGCAACATGCAAATACCAGGCGACCCTCATTTTCTTTGGGGTTCTTTGTCTCAGGGCGGTGCTGGGGTGTGGGTGGATTTGAATGTTTAAAGCTCGTGTACATAAAACAAATTACCTCAAATTGTTTCTTATAAACACGTCCGGTTGCTGACAACAACAAGAGACGATTCCTAACTTAAAACAAATCTTCTTGTGACTATGTTTGTTTTAGCTGGTCACAAAGTGATTTCTGCCGGATTTCATACACCATTTTTCGATTAATGCACTACAACCAAATAATGAATTTGTTATGCAAAAATATCACTGCAACCACGCGTCGGATTTGAAACTGAGCTCCATCGATCCGAAGAGAAAAAAAACTTTCCATCTTAACCAAAGAAGGAAGGCAATTCAGATCTCGCTAACTAACGGTAGCAATTTAACGTTAGTTGCACATACCTTCTTATCCGGCAGCTGATAAGTTGATTCGATTGTATGACGCCACGTCTCAGTGCGTGGTGGATGGGCGAGGTTTCAATTTTCCCAGCTCAGGCGATAACGCTTAGGCGCGGGTGCTATTGAAAGTGAGTACATGCTTAATTCTCCATTCGCCCGGTCGAGATTCACGTTTCGTTCCGGTTGGAATGGTTTGGATGCGATGTTTTTTATTGCTTTCTCTCGAAATTGCCCACTTACTCGAGCATGGGTGTTTTAACTACTAACTACTTTCCTCATTCATTCCACTATTGCCCAAGGATGCGGTGAAAGATTTCTCCCTTTTCATTAGAGATTATTTTTAATGTCGATTATTTGCATGTTACTCTGATTTCGCCAGTGCAAGGTGCTTTTAAAAATGCTAGAACGATCTCTATTCTGGCTTATTGCGGGACGCAACAAACTAGCCGTCTATTCTGATGTCCGCTCAAAATTAGACACCTCTACATAACAACGCCTTCGTGGCGCAATCGGTTAGCGCGTTCGGCTGTTAACCGAAAGGTTGGTGGTTCGAGTCCACCCGGGGGCGAGAAATACTTTTTTAAAAATGGTGGTACATCACTACAAAACTGACAATTAGTAAAAAAGTAACAAAAGCAACAAAAAAATCATTTTCGTCGGGGGTATTTCATGGCTGATATTACCCACAAGTCAACCGAATGTACATTGTCTTTAGATAAAAAAGTATAATTGCGTTATGTTTTCCTGTTTTATTTTTTTTGCTATATTCCAGCTGCTCAGCTTATGTGGCTAGATTTTAAGCAACACTAACGAATGATAGTCGCTCTGGTATGCAAATCGATGACTCGGATGCATATCGGATGCGATTTGCGCAATGATTTCGCACGCCGAAGATCCACCGGCGAGGCGCAAAAGTCCCTCATGCGTGTGAGTAAGCTAGGCAACGTAGAGAATGTACTTTTCTATACATTTTTCCCTCTTGCATGCTCTGGCGCATGGGCTCGATTTAATGAGACGTATCTAAAGATCGAAGAATTCATCTCATTACGCTGCGAGAGCTTGTAAGCAAGCAAGCTTGTAACAGCCGTATCGGTCGGTGCGCGTCTTTCCGGTTACCCTTTTAACTGTTCAAAGCTGCTTATCAACAGAAACTTGATTTTCTTTTCACTTTCTTGTTCGGTATCTGCGGAGCGGTTTGCGTGATGTGTTTTGTTTCACGACGCCTGTGTGAAGTTTCCTATTTTAGTGCACTGAAAGGAAAATGCGGTAGTCGCTTCAAAGGCGAAGAAAACTAACTCAACTATCGTGAGCAATAATTCATTAACTGGTCGAAAAAATTTCTGCTCTTTGAGTAGACAATTAGATGAGGTTGTGAGTAAATTTTTTTTTCAGCATGGTAAGATTACTTTTAGTAATTTCTTTTCAACCTTTTAAATAAAGCTCACTGTTGGGAATCATTTTTTAATGGAAACTTATCCATTTACGTATAACTCGATAATACAAATCCGGAACTTGTCTCGATACCAGATTTTCCTAAAGTCGCTTGCAATTTTTTATGATTTTGTATTTCATTATCCATGCATCTGGAATGGAAGATCTTACAACTCACAGCAGTCTGAGAATTTTTTCCTTAACACCGATAGGTAACAAAACCGAATAAAAAACATTCTGGGAAAGGAAGTGGTGAAGATGAGCTGATAGGATTGTTAGGAGACGCACTTGAACGGGTTCTGCCGTTGTACGCTGGAACGAAGCGAACCGAGCGGGTCTTAGCTATCATCTGCCACGGTTGCACTTGCTCTAGTATGATCGTCCGTATGCAAATCGCTTGCTCCCGGTGCAACCGACACGGCAACATGACGAAGGTGGGCCCACGTAAGCCAGAAGATGGACCCATCGAAGGTAGCCCGCAAATGTTGACTGGATGCGGCGATGGCTATTATGCATAGCTCCGGGGCTAGATATTATGGTCCGAAGTGGGCATCGGGTGCATGATGCAGATTTACGACGACAACTTCTCGCGAGACGTGTGTTCGTTACGTACCGGTGTACATGTAAATGACTCCCGGGAAAACTGGTTCCCAGCAAGCACACGTTCTGGACGAGCCAGGCACGTTTGATGCGTTTGAAATGCGCAGGAAGTGGAATAGATTGTCCATCCGGGTTGATTAAAACCTGAACCTGATCGTTGGAGTTGGCATGAAAGCATTTCCTCCTGCTTCAGAAGGATTGTGATCAATAAATGCGTATCCATTTTATATTAAAAACAGTTTCTTGATATACTGGTCGATCGCCTTACAAACTTGTCTTACAAAGATGTATCTTAACAATGAATGAACAGAAAGATCGTCGAATCGACTCATGCGATCCTTTCACACGGTACCGAACAGACCAGAGGCATTTCCTGTGGTAACCATGCGCACAAGACAAAAACGAAAACAACAAATCGGTCGCCATCTAAACACGAAACTTCAAGGAAATTAACGTTGCATCATACTTTGTTTACGAACGAAACCGACCGGAGTGGGTTGAGATTTTTTTCTCTCCTAAACCTGAAAGGGTGGCATTGGCGAAAGGGGTGTTTAGCGCCCGGTGTTCGCGGTTGAGATCGTTGATTGACGGTCGAATACGCGTTCGAAAAATTGGGAGACACAACGCGGGCATTACCCACTTCGTCCGGGGGTGGCCTACGGCGCGAGCGAATGGAAAAACAAAACGACATACTCACACTCTGGCGGCGGTGCACCTTGAGCAGTTGTTGTGCCGAAAATATAACTGCGTCGTGGTAGATTTTTGATTGTTTGCCCGCACCTGGACCCGGGTGGAAGGGTCGATTGTAAAAGTCGTTGGTACAGAAAGCAGAAATCTCAAGGAAAAATACTGTAGCTCAGGGTGGCCTAAAATGTGCGACTATTGTGTGGATTTTGGAGCGCATCCAGCTAAAAACCCACCATCGCGGGGGAGTAATTAATATTTTTGTGGAAAATGCGCCATTCGTCCTATTTCCAGTATCTCACACGTGGGACCCAGTTCACAGTCTGACTCATGGGTCCTTTCTTTTGCTTCCTCTCATCGCTTTCTGCATCTTTGCTGAGGGATTATGCTAAACTGGACACGGCCTGAGCGCGTTTGAATCGGCCCGCACGCTACTCGGCCTTTTCTGTGTCAATGCCACACGGGTGACGTTTCGCGCCGTGCATTAGATACCGCACCGTGTGGTGATCGCGATCGTGCGAATGACAGGTGGAAATAGCCAACCCCTCCGTCTTTACTTGTCTGACAGATCGCTTACGGCCGTCCCCTCGGTTCCGTTTTGTTTTTTGTTTTGGTTCCCCTCCGCAAGTTGGGTTCGTTTCGCGTTTGTTTTGTTTTTCGTTCCGGCCCACCGTTGGCCACTCGTCGCAGAGTGCTGACGAAATCGGGCGTCGAAGTTCGATCGAATTTGCCACCCTCCGGGGCAGCGTGCGTGGCATCGGGCGGTTTTAATGAGTATGTTCAACCCGATAAAGAGCCCGCCGACCGGTGTAAAGTAGGGTGACGCGACTCCTCCGGGGGTAAATCGATTAATAAATGGTTCGCGTTGTAACGCGCCCTTTCCTGGGGGGTTAGTGTGTTTAGGTTAGCATAGCGTTGAACGCACGCCAGCTACCCACTGGGGTTTTCGGAGGTTTAGTGGGCCTTATTTTACACCCGCTGTAAGCCTGCTTCGGGTTGGCGGCTTGTGCGATTACCTCGTATTGCGCCGAAATCGGGTTCTGGTGGTTTCTGTATGATGTAATGTGTAATGCTGATGTGGAAGGCTGGTGGCGTCGGTACGGATCGGACTGGCGTACGGCGGAACCTTTACGATCACTATGCGATGCGATCGAAAATTTCGATCCCGTCTTCACACGTGACCTTTCCCTGTTACTCGGCGAGATCGTTGCGCTTGGTCAGGGCAACCAAGAGGAATAATAATGAATGGTAATTTTGGTAGCCCTTTTGCATCTACGTTTTTGATATGTCGATTGATGATGTTTGTGTGCCACAGTGGTTGATGGATGTCAGAGCACGTACATGCTTCTTCTGACTAGAGCGAGAACCATCGCGCCATTAGCGAGTGTTCTGTTGGGCAAAACTCTGTAACTTTTGTTAGAATTTATTGAGATTTACTTTTTTAAAAGTTAATAAATTTTTTAATATGGGGCTAAAGTCCACAAACACAAAGCATGAAATGATTGGGCTTTGTAAATATTTTGAGACAAAAGCGGTTTCAATCTGAAAATGCTGTCATTTCTAAACATGCATTAATCGATACGGAAAATAGCACCGATTTGCCTTGAACGTAGAAGCAGAACCCAACGTTGCGTTAGATAATCTCCCAATGCAAAGGGGTGTTTTTTTCTCTCTATTCTCTAGTCTCCAAATCAAGAAACGAAAAAATACATCTCTCTCACACTCACAAACACATATCCACAGGGTGCACTTTATGCGCAACCATTTTTCCTCACATTAGTGGCGCGGCTCGAATTCCCAGCGCAAATAATGGGGTAGGAAAAATCCACCCTTACGAAGCTGACCGTTATCGGCGTGCAACGGACGGGTAATTATCAGCTCGCCGCCCGATGGGGTGCAATAGCTCCGGTTTACATTTCCGGACCTTGACTGAAATTCAGCCGGACCGGTCGCCGTAGACGCCGCGATTGCAGTACGCATGCAGGTTGCATCGACCACCCCCAGAAGGGTGGGCGCTAAGGGGGTGGTTCCAAGGAAAAGAAGCGATGCCTTCGGCAGAAGAACCTCATACCGAGGAGGTGCTGTACTGCTGTCGCTGCTGCTGCATATCTTCCGGCCCCGACTGCAATCGGTGTAAGTGCGCGGGCACACATTGCGTACAGCGGTGGTGTGTAAATAATCATCCCTCACTCGCACCCCGTACACTCGCGCCCTTTACATCCCCAAGGGTTTGCTGAGGGAGGGAGAAATTCTTCGCCGACGGAGACTCCCAGCTCGACACAGGGCTTGGTAAACGTTGCATAATGCTGCGCGTTGTTGGTCAACGCATATTTCTTTTATTATCATTCATGCTGTTCCTTCGATTAATCCAACCGGCATGGACGGGTACGCGCGAAGGGTCGCTGAGGCGAACGCACGGAGACAACTGGTGCTTGCGCTTGCGCTTGCGCTGTCGTACCACATACGCATAACTTATCTCCGGTGGCCTAGATTTTATTATACGCAACGAAATCGATTGGCCTCGACCGATCGGTCCGGACCGGGTTCGAGTGGTTTCCGATTGACGGCTCGAGATTGGTTGCAAGCCCCAGACAACGACTGCCACTGGGGAGTAAACGGAAATGACTGCCAGCCTGTGCCGGAAGACGGGAAAAGGTTAACCGGCTCACATCCGGATGGATGCGGCGGCAGATCGTGCGAGTGGTTTCGAGGCTCTGGGTGATCAAGGTGCTGCTCGGCGCTTTGTGTTTGAAACGTTTCGCTAAACTTTAAGGCGTTTAGTTCATTTATTCCGTCAAAACTTAGCTTCAATGTGAAGTTTCTAATTTCTACTTACTATCAATAGTTAATTTTGAATCAGAGTCTTTATAAATCCGTACCTGTAAATAGAAATTAAAACCAAATATTAAAAAGAGGCCGAAACGCAGGTAGTAAACAACGTATCATGCGTCCATGTTCCATTACACTAAAAGCTCCCGCTTTGAGCAACATGCTCCAAACCAAAACAAACAATACCAAATAAGCTCTGACATGTTTTGTTTTGTACTTTTTTTTTGGCAACATAACCCAAGCAAAATTTTGAATGATTTTTCCCGCCCATCCTCGTAGCATGTATGCTCATTGATAGTTGGGTTTTCCAAACATTTCCCTTGTTCGAACACGACCCTCGTACGATCCCGGAGCATGACATTCGAGACCCAAAAACCGGTTACGATCTCGCCGACCCGAAAACGGGCAACTTCGCTCACCCCAAGGGTTCAACGAATGGGTTTTGCGATAAATTTAATTATTGGAACGCTTCATATCGTGTAGCAAACATAGCCCTTTCTGGGTTTTATTTTTTTTGTGCCACATATCTTTACCTAACCGGCACTACCATTTACAGACTACGTTGCCTCTGTATCCCTGCACGGATCCCGATCCCAGCGGTGAGTTTAAAAACCAGATGAAAGCACACACGCAAACACCGTACGAGCAGTAAGAATTTACCTTTCCAATGTTTGATGGAGCACAATGAGATGGTCCTTTTTGGCCAGAGTAGAGTCGCATTGGTAATTTACTGATAATTTGATAACCAATCTTCTCCCGGTGCAATCATGCGGTCGACCGAGCATCGAACGGCGCAAGTGTACATTTTTTAAACGGAAGAACCTTTCGGCCACCACCATGTCGGAGGCAAGGGTAAATCAATTGGCCCTTTGAATAGCTCCGATCAGCAAAAGCGTAACACAGCGCCATCATCTTGAGGAAAACGATGGTTTTCCTGCACGTAAACTCAACACACCATTCCCCGTTTGAAGTATGTTGTTCCCGTTTGTTTTTCCCTCCGATTACTAGCTACCATAGGGACTGTTTCTTTGTTTGCCAAGAGGGAATGATTATGGGAAATGGTTTTTTCTCACTGTGGGATAACAACAAGGCAGCGAGACATAGGAGACTGTGTCTGATTTTCTCCCAGGACAGCACGAGGGATCTGTTTGCGCAAGGAACGAAATCACGGACACGGGCCCGTTTTCCCGTGAAAGTCGCGCCACTAACACGCCCCATCAACCGATGGGTTCCTTTATTTGGATCCCTATCCCGTAAGTAAAGGATTTTCGGTAGCACTGGGGCCGAAGCAAAGCGTAACCGAAAGAAAGCGTCGATGATGGAAACAGAAATGACGCCCCTTTGTAGAAAAAACGATAGGGCTGCGAGGAAATGCGACCCGAAAAGCTCGCTACAAACCCCAACTACGGTTCCCGTATCCCGGTATCCCGGGAGCTGTACGGTCGAAAAGTGCGAGAAATAAGCGCCAGGAACCTGTCGGAAAATTTGCAACCCCCAAAACCCGACTGCAGACACGAGCAGACACGCTCGGGATGGCTTGGAGCGCGTGGCAACGGGAAAGGTTAATGCACCCCTAAAAATTGAAACGTCTCCGCCGAGCGCACCGTAAGGTTGGTCGTGGTCGTGAAGGGCGAAAAGGACGCTTCGGGAAACCCGGGGGTTTTCCTTGTGCGAATCAGGGAGATCCAAATAATCGTGCCGAGGGTAGGCGAGATGGGACTGCTCTTCGTATAGTAATAAATGCTTCAGCGGTGTGGCGCTAGGATCGTGCCGGGTTGATAAGGGCCGCCGAAGGACGAAGGTGAAAAAGGACGAAGCAAGTGCAGTTGAACATCTTCACCGAGGGACGCCCACGTCGAGACAGCTGCCGTTTTCGTTTCAGTTTTCCCTCCCGATCTCGCTGGTTTTTCACGCTTTCCATCGCCCCCGGGAGCAGTGCAAGTAAATGTTTCATCCTTCCTCTAGCGAAAATAGAACCAACCCGGTGGAATAATGCAGGCTTTGGTGGTGAAGCATCGTCGAGGTTCATCTCCTCCCGTTGGTAGCTCCAGACAACTTTCACTTCGAAGAGAAAGCTCTCCGCGACCCTGCTCGACACCCCGTAGCCCTGGGAAAGTAAAAGCTTTAACGGAAGTCGTCCTTTTCTTCGATGCAAGTGAGTTGGGAAGGGGAGAGGAAGCAAGAAAGAAGAAACAGACGAAGAGAGACAAAAAGAATGAGAGAGAAGGAGCTGTAAGCTAGGTTAGAGAAACGTTCGAATAATGATGTGTGAGCGAGATGGCGCTTACTGGTGGCAGGAAAATGGTGTGTCTAGTTAGTGTGAAAGGAAGCGTATCCTATCGTTGAGTGAAATCTGGGACGGGGAGTGAACCGGAAAATGGTGTAGAGAGCCGATGGATGAGCGAGGATGTGGCAGAATAGAAGACCCATCGGAAGCACGAGGATGATAACCCACCCGCCCGAGAAGAAAAGGCTCCGGATGGCGTCGGATTCAGTTGAACAAATGAACACAAATTGTCGGGATCATGGCATGCTGCCAGGGATCGCTGCAGGCTCTAGAAGCGAATGGCGGTGGTAGGCAGGCAGGGTGGTAAGGTGCCATTTGCCTGGGGCTGCCAAACACTTGGAGCAAGACAGTGGATGCTAAGGTGGTCAAAAAGTCGAGCAACTGTGGATCGATGTACGTGATATTCAAAACATTTGACGTAAATAACTTTATGTTGAATTATAAATTGTATAAAGCTAACCAGAAGAGATTTAATCAATCTTTAGCTTAGCGTATGCTAGTTTAGAAGCAAGATATCTAATTTGCTTTTGGGTTGGCAATAACTAATGAATTATTGTTCAAATTTGAAAAAAAAACTTTAGTCTAACGATCAACGAGTTTCTGCTCAGATATTTCACAACAAAATTTACAACCTATTGTACTTAAATTATTTGTACAATTGTATACTTGTGACGAGAACACCAATTACTTTTAAAATGAAAATTTTTATCCTCAGCATTTTGAATAAAACCATATGAAATTGATCAACAAGTTTTCATACACCACATTAGAGCATGTTCCTTACACCATGCAAGCTTCATTGCTACCCGTTATGCTCGAGCTATGTAACCTTACACAGAAAATATGCACGATGCGCTTAGCGAGTTCGTGAAAAATTATCAAAAATCTCCATAATGGCTTCCTTGCAATGCATAAATTCAATTCGATTCCAGGTGTTTTGCATTCGTCCTAGCAAACTGAACCGTTTAGAAACAGCTCGCATTCGCTGCTTGAGCATAAGCTCTTTCTTACTTTTCCCATGCGCCAGCAAGGATACGGAGAAAACCTTCGGTGTTGGTGAAAACTTTTCCTTTCCTTTTTATTCTCATCGACGAAACGAGAGCGAGAGTTTGATTGAAAGCGAAACACACCATCGTTTTTTTGTGTGTGAAAAGCAACATCCTCGAAGGTCGGCATGGTAAGTGCCGAAAGGGACGAGTTGCAGGGACGTCCTTCGCTCGGTTCGTTCGTCCTAAGCTTTTTGTTGTTGTTGCCTGTTTAGCTGGTTGCGTGCCCACTCTGGAAGCACGCCACCTGAGTTCGCCAGCGAACGAAACCCATTCACACACACGCTCACAAACGCTAGCAAACATAGCAAAAACAGGAGCGTCGTGCGCAAGGAAGCGCCAGGAAAATGCCACCACCAGACGACGGAGACGGAGCGGCGCTTTGGTTTGCAGCAATCGTCATCATCGTCGCTGTTAGTCGTGTTGTTGCCTAGCGTCTGACGCGCTGAATAGGTCTGGCTCAAACTCCAAGAAAACCACCGTCAAGGATATGCAGCACGGTGGCGACAGAAGGACGCGAAAATGAAAGCTGAGCGGAGCTGGCTGCAGTTTTTACACCCGGCGATAAGCGAAACGAATGGCGCAACACGAGCACGAAGGACGCGGACCACCCGTACCGCCCTTGGGAGGATAGCTAGGATAAACTGGTCCACAGGACTTGATCTCTCGTCCTTTCTCCTCGGTGTTGTCGCGTTGCCCCGGGTAACCCTCAAATCCGATGGCTGAGGTCCTCAGACGGTGGCTGTTCGCGTTCGCGTCTGTGGCTGGGTTTTGTAAACGAGCGTTGCCAGGATTGAAAGGGCTTGCTTCGAACCGAACGGAAGAACCCATACCTCGGTCATGTGCCTTGATGTGTTTTTTTTTCTTACGAGCTTCTTTGCTTTCTTTCGCTTGGAGCCCTAAAATACATCCCCGGTAGCATGTTCGTTTGTGTGTGATACCGTGGGAATCGTTCCGTTTCCCCAAAGCAGCAAACCGAAACCTACACAACAAACACGCCAACGCCCTATCCTGTCCTCTGATGCCTCCTCCGTGAACAAACATGCTAGAGGTTGTTTGACTTTTTTTTGTTGGTTCACTTCTCTCCATCGCTGGTCTATTTTCCGATCCCATTCCTTTTGAGCGAACCGAAAATGGCAAGTCAAACGAATGCCAGCGCCCGTTGGGTGCTGGTTCTACCGCACGTGGTCGCTGTGCGATGCCGAGAACGATGATTCCGCTGATCATTATTGCATCGAACATGACGCCAATAGGTGGCAGGAGGAGGAATTGTATCACCCGATAAAAAGAAAAAACCCCCATGACCGAACAGACGCGTCTTGAACGGACGGGCGGGGTTGTATTACGATAATGATTACGGCCCCACGACGATGATGAGCGTCGATGATGGCACCCGGCATCGATAGACACACCGATTCCATTGTCGGGGAAGAACGTCGGCCATCGGAAACGCGACCGATGTGATTCAATAATGGGGGACCCTTTTTTGCTTTTTCTTTCGTACACGTGGCGGGGCCAGGAAGGAGAACTTTATGCAACGACTTCAACGTTGAAAGGATGTGCGCCTTTGTGGAAGCAACGGCTCACGTGAATGCACCCACACAAGGGTGACGAAGTTTTCACCGCACCGGAAGGTGAGATCCCCTTCCAGGACGGTGGAAAATGGCGAACTGCAACTGGCGAACGGTTATGGAATAGTGATAAGATGAGCTTTTGACACCGTGGCGCATAAAACTGACGACATCACGTTCCCGTGGCTCATTCCTGAGGGTGGGTATCAAGTGTGGAATTGAGGAAAAACCTCACTTTCAGAGGGAAAAAAGACACACATTCCAGCCGCCGTCTCGTGCAGTGCCACTCCCGGCGATTTAACGATTGCACTTTCCCGGTGGCAGGTTTTAACGGTAAGGTAAAGGACATTATGGACGGTACGTGGGCGAGTGTCATAATTGGAGTGGGCCGCAAGAGGGTGTGAAGCCCTCCAATGCAGTTGGGGTGTCTGCTGGAACGTTTACGAGGCGACATCAGTGTGAAATGTCTGTGCTTCTGCTGCAAGCAGTCCATTTGGGATAGTCCTGGTTGTGCTACGCTTCATAAACCGGTGGCAACGAAATCATTATGTGCGATTTTAATTAGGCGTAGCAATTTTAAACCACAGAGCACGACACAGCTTTGAGTGCTAGAGAGAAAACTGTTTTTAATCATAATGATAGGTTGGCTGAAAATTTTTAACACATTTCAAATGGTGTAAGAAATCATATATCGATTCCTCCAAAGCTTCCAAATTGACGTTTCCTAAATTGATTGCAGCTCACTCAAGAAATAAAACGAAGATGGAAACTCATCCGGGAAACCCTTCGGTCGTGTCTCACTGGTGGCAAAACCCTCCGAACAATCAGCCATCATCAGCCGAAAGGTTCATCAACCTGTTTCGCTCGAAAAGTTTACCTCAAATCGCACCATTACTCCACGCCAAATTAAACCTTCTATTTAATAAATTTTCATTTCGATTGGCATCCGTTTCCCGCCATCCTTACCACGAATACCCACGCCGGGCGGGATTCGTGTCGTTCGCGCGGGTTTTCCCACCCCAGCCACTCATGTTCCTTGTTCGTGTCGCTTTTATGTCGCGTTTCCTGTCGCACGCGGCCCAAGTGGTCCTGCTTTTCCATCTTCTTTTCGAGGTTTTTCATCTGTTTAGCCTGTGCGATACCAACCTGTACGCGCCGGAACGCGCGTTAGCAGCCACCAGAAAGCATAAGCGGAAATGTCAACGACACCGCGGGCGGCCCAGACGGGTTGTGCTTTTGGTGTTCATTTTTTTTTCGCCTTCCGCCTTCCGGACGTTCAATGGGAAATGAGCTCTCGGTTTTTGAGGGCCGGCTTGACTTGCTGGATCTGGATTCGTTAAGGATATTGGCTAGAGGTTACCAAAAACCAAGAGCTACAAAAAAGCTCGAGCCACGTCAGACATCTTTTAAAAAATGTATACCACCAGCACAAACGTTCTCGACGCGAGCTCGGTTTCGCCACGCGGTGCAGAGGAGCGAACGCGGAGTGCAATCTCGAACAAATTAGACACGGGACTAATAAAAGAAAACCTAGCACCGACGGAATAGGAAGCCCCGGGAACGGCCGCCGTCCAGCGTCGACCACTAATTGAAATGTGAATTCTTATCATTCGCCTTTTGCGGTTTGCGGTGTGCGATCGTTCACCGTCCGGGATATTCGAATATTAATGTCCGGACGTTGTGCGAGCTGGCACGAGTTTTATGGTCATTAATGGGAGTGGGAGGGAGACAGAGAGCCGACTACGTGGCTACCGATGCCAGGATACACCAGCAGTACGACGAACGTCAGTCTATCTTTGCGCAACGTTGGCAAAGTGCAAATTCATGAAATCGTTTAAATTTTAATGAACGTAAATTTATATTCCCGTGCTCAGACTCCCTTCGCTGCCGCATTCCGGCTGATGGCCACATTTTCCCAACACGGCCCTTGGTTCCTGCGGGAGCTTCATTTCATTCTGTTGACTTTGAGCTGCGGCACCTGCCGTCCCGGCGTAACCGCTGGAGCAGCATGAAAACTCTCCGGCCGCGCGCGAGTGCATTGGCTTTTTCCCTTTCAGCCTTTGTTCCGGCGCGCTAGACGAACGTCCTTTCGTCCCTGCGAGTGCGCGTTCGTCGGCATCGTCGAAAGGGAAATGCTGCATGTGTCATTAAGTTAAAGTTGCTCCACCGTTTTCCGAGCGATGGCACCCCGTGTGTCTCATCCGGGGTGGGAAAATGGCGCCAAACCATGGAAAATCCGTTTCTCCCGACCGATCGCGCGTTGCGGTGCAAAAAGTTTGCTTTATTTTTTCTCCCTCCCTACCTTTCTCGTCCTTTCCACCCATTCCACCCCATAGGGTTGGTTGTTCGTGGCAGCGCCGTGGTTATTGAATTTAATTAAGTTTTTCTCCTGCCCCATCCGCGAGTTCTGCCCGCTTTGAGAGTCCTTTGTTAGTGACAAGTGTAATAGTTGCACGGCTACCGCATGAGCCCGCACCTGGCGTGGCTTCGTGTTATCCTGGTTTCGGAGAATACCCACGAGGGGAAGGACTCTTTGTGGAGTGGCGAGAGCCAGACGTTTAGCTCTTCCGCACAGCCGCCACAGACCGGTTTAAACAACCGAAATTGAATACTCTATCCGCAAACAAGGGTCGGGCTGGAGAGACGACAAGGAAGTCAAAAGACCATTTATGGGGTAAATGCTACTTAGTGAAACTCATTAAAACAATTTTGCCAAGCTAATTGAATCGAAACTTCCAGTGATGGTGGTGAAGTTCTGGCGGCGCAATCCGGGAGTGACTGGTGGTGTGCGAAATTATTTCAAGCTTCCTCCGCATGAGTCGGCTGAGGAGTTATTTGTTTGCTGGCATCATCCCTTGCGGAAAGTGCACAAATGACGGCTCATAAAAGGGCTGTAATTTGCGTGTAATGTTGTTTGCAGATTCATTTTCAAAGCTACGGATGCTACACGGCGAAGGATGTTTGTAATATGAGATGAATGCTTACCATCACACCAGGATATATAATTGATCGTGCCCCCTCCACCGGAAGCACACGCTTACCCTTTGTTATAAATGAATGGCGATAAGGCATTACAGCAAGCAGCGGCTTTCGATTTTCATGCAACGTTGACGCACCGTGATCAAAAATCAATGTTTAATTAAGAAACGCGTATTAGGTTGCGCGTCGGTTTCAGCATGTAGGAAGAAAACCTAAACCATGCGCCTAATGAAATAGAAACGTCTCTCTTTCTCAAAACGGCCGAGCTCGACGGACCGATTCTCGGAAGCCCACGAGCGCCACGTCAAAGCCGCAAAGAACTCGCAAACTCTAGTGTTCCCCGGTGCGAATGTACATGATCCGTCGTGCGCGATTGAGAAGAAAAACCGCGAGTGATTATCGTTTCAAATTTCATCCCCCCCCCTCCTTGAGTTTTACGATGACGAGAAACAAAAGCAGTCCACTCCCCAACGCAGGCTGATCCGGGAGCAATCATTTTAGAGGTGTATCGCACATCGAATGCTCCGTCGGGCGTTTCAAGTGGTCCACAACGCGAGTCTGAGTAAACAATGGCTCATAATCCGCCTGGTAGAGGGATAATCGGAAAGTTTCGCGAGAGCAAATGAATAATTGATAATTGTGAAACACTACCCCGAGGGCTGATGATCGGGTCGGGAAGGAAAACGGCAGACGTAGCGCCGTCTACTGTAGTGAAAATGTTTCTACCATCATCATTACATCGATGCAGCTAGGACGAGGCGTTAACGCGAGTATGCTAGACGTGCTTGAAAGGGATTAATGTTGATGCTCGGCTAAAGGAAAATGCTTCGCGGGTGGTTGGACCGATCTGACCGGCTCCTACTCGCGGTGGCCATCGTTCCGCGTACGGAGAACCTACGACTCATCATCTCGACGCCGCCTGCGATTTATGCGAATTCTTCCCCTCAGCAAGCATCCTTGTGCTCGTTCCAGAAGAGTGTTATTTGTTCGAATTTTCCGAGCACAGCACGGACGCTTAAACCACCTTCACACATACACACACTGTTTGTGCGAACGGAAACCACCGGGTGGGATGAGCCATCGGTCGTGCGTTCAGCCCTTTTGCCCCTTGGCCCACCTATTCGCGTGCTTTATGCAACAAGAGCAAGTGTCAGTCAATCTGCGATGAAAATTATCCTTCATCATCAGATATCTTTTTCCGTTGCGGCGAAAATCCTTTTCCTTGTGCGTCTCACTCTCTCTTTCTCGTTCTCGTTCTTTGTGGCTCTTTGAGCATGAGTGTTACGGCGTCTCGAGCGGTGTTACCTCACCAATCGAACGGTGGATGAGAAGTACCACCTTACCGACCCTCAACCTGGTGTTCCTATGTTGACAGCTTACGAAAATCGGCATCATATCGAGGTGGTGGGATGTGGGATGCAGATAGGGACAGGAGATTCAATTTGATTCATCAACGTTCCTACCGAGCGGTACCAACCCGTCTGTACGAACGCGTGTAGCATAAACCTGTTACGCACAGACACGCCGAGACAATCGCCAGACTGAGCGACAGCCCGGTTTAGCTTTACCACTCAGACACAGCCGCCCAAAACCCGACATCCTTTCCTGGTAAACTTCCCACTATGGCCACCACGCGTTGTGCGATGGCACAAACTTTAATTTGGTGTCGAACGGAAACGCGATACCCGGCCCGATGGGTGGCTATGTGGGTGGGTGGGTGTTGGCCAACAATCACCGGCAACCGTTCGGGCGCATCGGAGTCGAAGCCACAGAAAAGCTTGAATCGAACGCTCGCCTCTTCGGCAGACCTATTGTGTGGTGCCGTATTTATCGGGGTATTTTTCCTCCCGCTCGCGCTATTTTACCCCGGTGTGGAAAGGACACAAGCTGGGGATTCCACGCGTCAGTGCCGAGACGGGAGTCTGCCCACAGAGCGAAGACCGCCACAGTGCTGCCGTCAATGTCAAGCGGAGAGTGAATCTTCCTTTGGGGGTGCCAACGAGAACGCACGGCTCATGTTGTCGTGCTGTGTTGGCTTTTCCTCCGCATTTTCCACACGGCTCGAGCGAACTCGAGGTGACTGAAGATGCCAAGGAAAACGCATGAGGTCCGGGGTATACGTTTTATTTTCCTTTTCATCGGCACCGATGTCGTTATCATCACATTACATCATCGCACGCTTTCGATCGTGAATGTAAATATCATCGAAGTAATAGAGAGTTAACGCAGGTCCTCCCCAATAGGACCAGTCACTTTCCCGTTACCCAAAGCGTCATGGTTAACCTTTAGGTTATCGGTTATTTTATTGCGAATCGAACGGCTGTGGAGCAAGCAGCTAATTATCGTAATTGATTGATTTACGTCTTGGTGGCTCATGGATGGTTGGGACTGTACGAAAACGGAACAATTCGCTGGCACATAGAGGTCGTATTTATTTGTTTAGGGCACCCAAATTATTCACCCGAAGCTTCTGTGACATCAGATAGATCCATAGCAGATGAACATTTTAAGCAAAGCGCTACTGTTGCTCTGTTGAACGAGAAAATATTTGCTGTTCCAAGCGCTGCCGCTGATCAGCAAATTCTCGGAACCAGAGCAAAAATGGCCGTACGAAGCGCTAAAAAAATGTGGAGAAAATAAATGCACCACCGACCGTACGATCCCTTGGCTCGCGAGCTAGGCGGGACAAATTGTGTGATGAATTATGCCCTTTTTCCCTTCGAGCGCCATTTTTCTAGCCGTTGTAGACGAGGATGTTTTCATTTCTTTTTCCCCGGTTTCTATTCGGGTGTATTATTTTATTTTCCTCCGCCCGGCACACGATTGAATTGTTAAAGAGTTCTTTTCACCCCTTGGAGCGCACAAAACAACTAGGGACGGAAAACATCGCTGGTGGGGATCAGGAGGAGGAAAAAAAGGAAAAATGGTCCAGGTAAAATATGCCATCCGGCCGGATCGCAACAACACGCGATGAGCGTGTAAATATTCATTGAATTGACCTCGGATCCGGTACGGGCCCGGTTTTTTTTCTTATTTCATTACCCACTTCCTATCACAACACACAAAATGAAGAAATAAAAATCACGATGGAAATAGGAAGAGAAAAAGAGAGTGAGCACAAGTAACAGAGATACGGAGAGCGAGAGAGACATCATCACTTAGGATATTTCTTACAAAGAGGTATGTAATAGTAGGACCCAGGTCAGCGTTGCTAAAATTTAAAATGAATATCAACCTAACTTTATGGGTCGTCATTTTCCATAACATTGTCTAATGCTTCTAAACGCGCTGTATTGTTACTCAAATTGAAACACATGCGCGCGGGTTTGATGCGAATAAAAATTCCATTATTCACCGTCATGCAAATCTCGTTACCCTGCCATTTGGCTGACGCCAACTATAGCTCCAATAGATCCCTCGACATAGCTTCTACATCCGGGGCTAAGCGACGGGCGTGTAGTCAAATGTCAAATAAACCGTCCGAAAAGCCAACGACACCTGACTGGTTGGGCTCGGGAACAGTGGGAAAACGCACCAGGTACCTGTTTCGTGCCTTATTTTTATTATTATCCCATCCGTTCCAAGCACCACGTGGCGACACGCGAAAAAGCAGCATTTTCGCGCACTCAGGGCCAGATGCTTGGATGGTTGAATGCGCCAACCTACGTCCGCACGAGCTTTCTTCCACGTGAAGCCCCACGGTAGCTCGCAGGATGTGTTGTGTGATGTATTCCGAGTGATGTTGTACCGCTACAGCATAAGCAGCATATACATGCGCGCTCCAGAGAGACGTGAGCGACAAAACATGTGCGGGTGAGTCGGGTCACCAGGTAGCTTTATTTATTTATTCTTTTCGCTTCCCGTCACTTGCCACTCCTGCACAGACTGCATGGAATTCGAGCAAAATTGGATCCATGGGACCGAAGGTGTGCCACACCCAAGAGAGAAAGAGAGACAGAGATAAATAAAACGAAAAAATGCTGCTTCTGAGTGTAATTCTGCAGTGGATATGCAGCCAAATGGGACGGAAAAGGAAAACAAGAAATAAAACTGAAGGTAACGAAGGCAAAAAGACTAAAATAACGGTGTGGAAAGACGCGAAAGAATCGTTTTCCTTTTCCCGTCTGGCTATCGTTCTAGTTTTGCAAAACGTTAGGACAGAACTCACAGAAAAAACGATGTTTCTCCTAAACAGTTCATCGACCCGCTCGTGGTCGCAAGCTATACGAAGCAAGCATGTCCACCAAAGAGGACATTGACGCAGGGGAAAAGCGTGGAAGAAGAAAAAATATGTCGGCATCGGTTGAACCGGGGCCGACACGAGAAGCATTCTTCCAAAAAATTAATTTCCGCTCAACTTGAGTATCGCGACGAGGACGTATGTTGCCGCGGATGGAGCTGGCCTGGCCGGTTGGTGAGCTTGGTAAGCGTCACGTTTCAGCATTGTCCACAGAAAAGACGCCCGATGGAGCCGCCTGGTGCCTGGTGTACTTTGGGGAGAGTGATCGCGCAGACTTTCCGCAGAAATGGAGCGCATTTTGACCATGCGAAACACAGACACAAGCACTGGCATTTGTTTAAGTTTTCTTTTCTTGTTTCTTGCTTCTGGTTTTCTCTTTCCATCAGCGTCCGGCGTCGCGCATACTTCCTTTCATTATCCCTTAATGAATTCCGCTTCAATTATGCGCCGGGTCTCCTTCCCGGTCGCACTTGAGACGTGGTTCGCATCAGTTTCGTCCGTATTCTTCTTTTCGAGACGTTCTCATCGTGGGAGGTTTCGGTCTATCGAATAGTGCTTTTGCTTGCGCTGGACTGATTGTTTGTTTTTTCTCCGGGAGTGAAAAGCGCATTTCGGCATTTTGTAATCACATCCGCGTTTAATGCTCATGACCTCGCGCCACGGAGTCTTCATTTGGCCAGGAAAGCCATCGGTCATTTCGGTCACCGAGACGCTCGCCAACCCGCCTGACGGATTCGAAGAAACAAAAGGTTCTGATTTTCAATTTTCCACCTGCTCAAATCGTAAGGTGGGCGTACCCCATCGTCACGAAGCATGCATATTTCGTTTTGCATATTTCCTTTCTGACTCCGGAGACGCCGGTTTCCTTGACATCGATTGCGTTGGTGGCAGCGCAACTTCTGCAACCAATCGTCACCTAACGAGCGTTGAACAAATCGAGCGTTCGGAGGTAGCACTTGAACGAAGACGCTCAACTTCTTCTTTCATTTTTTATGTACATTTGATCAAACCACCGCGTGTCCCTGTTTTCTGAACCGACGCGTGGCTTATAGGGTGTTGCAATTCACCTGAGATTTCTCTCTAATTCGACACCTCAAGGAAGGCACATTTTCATCGCAACAAGCTCTCTTTTTCGCATCCGGTTGCATTCTTCAATTGGCCTCAAGCCACTATGAGAAGACCATTTTATTTTTGATGACCCGATCCTTTTCTCTTGGAAATCGTGGGATGTCATTCTGTAAGCCATCGGACCAGGTTGGTTTTAGTGCATTAAATATAAGGTATCGCTTTCGGCGGGATCGTTGACGTGACCAGGTCCTTCTCCCGGCTTGCTATCCGATCCGAAATATTTGACGTCTTATTTAAGGACACCCTTTGGGTTCGTTTCATACAGTGCCCCGTTCTCGGCCCTTTTTTTCACTTGACTGGTGCAGAAGTTATCATTTCGGGAAGGAACACGAAACGGACGCTACGAGACAAGTCAGTCAGTAGTCGTTTCCATGCAGACATCGACTAGTCATGAATGAAAAATTTGAGCATACGAACTGGTATTCTAAAGATGGTGGCATTTCTTTTTCTCGCAGTTGTTGAGGATGAATTTATTGTTGATCAACCAAAGACCTGTGAAGTAATTTCTTGCGAATAGTAAACGATCGGAAAAGTGACCATTTTCTGCTCAGCTTTTGTTTCTCACTTTGTGTATTAAAAAGAACAACGTTATAGTCATTTTTTAAATAGCTCTTCTCTTTGACTTATTTTGAAAAAAGCCATTTTGTTCACTTGATGCTCATTTAGTAAGAACTGTGCCAAACTGCATATATCGATATGTAGCATAGTTTTTATGCAACTCAATCGAATCTGTCCAGTCGATAAAGAGCTGGAGTAAATAATTCAATTTTGCTCCACCCAACGAACCACAACCACTCCAATCGAATCGGAAAACGGGCGAGTTTTCGGCACGCCAAAAGTTTTCCCATCGCTGTCGAGTTGATAGTGCCACTAATCCAACGCGTTATTGCGCTCCCCGAAAATTCACCAGACTCAATCAATCTTCCCGGGGCGGTAGTTTGTCTCGAATTGGATTTATCTAAATATCCTCTCACCATCGTTTTCAGTGGACGAAAACTTTTGCCCCGAAACGGGTAAACTTAAACCATAGCCGAATACGGGTCGAATAGTTGAGTCACCTCCGCTGCCTGCTGCCATCGAAATTGACTTCGCAAGGGCTTCCCATCGGTCTCAAGACATCATTGGCCGGTTCCTGCCAGCAACTCGGAAATGTCGCCCGTGGGAAGCGGCATGCTAACTGAAGAGATCGTCATTTTTAACGAAATCAATCATCTGCAAACGCTGAGCATGAACTTTCCATTTGTGCAAATGCAGGGAGTGATAGGCGTGGGTGAGCAACAAAATGAAGAACGGTTTGCTTTCTTGCACCAATTGTTTCTTCGCTTCGAGTGCCCAATCTCGCCAGTAAATCTTGCTTGCTCCCTCGACCTGATCGACCATTCGCCTGGCTTTGCCCTGCTTCAGCGGTGTCTACTTTGGTTTCCTTTTTTGCTACCGCGGTTCTGCAACGGGAAGTGGCAAAACTTTCCAGACGCCAGACCTGAGCTTGGAAAAAAAAACGGTGTGCGATGAAAGTAAGAAAACCCTCCTTCTACTGGCTCGCTCGGGGAGCTGCCCACTTGTTGCAATGCGCGACGATATGCGTTATGATGGAGCCTTTTAGGATGTTCTACCAGTTTCTTTGCTTTAATTTGAGAGCAGCTACAAAACGGGCACCTTCTTCGGTCGGACGCCGGAAACCGACCAAACAGCCACTCGCCGAAAGGAAAGCGCACGAAACTTTCCTTGTTAGCTGCGAAGGCAAAATCTTTACTTTTCAGCCGCGGGTAAAGTTTCCGGTCCCTCGTGAACGCGACATGAAATGGGTGGGAAGAGTCATTACACGTTTTCTTTTTTCGAAGATGCAAAGAGAAGGCACCCAAAGCCACAGCCAAAAGGCGGATAATGATGCCGTCCCGACCCGCGTCTGCGATGTGGCCACATGCATATGAACCGCGCCCTTTGCCGTCCGCTTGAGCATCTCTGAGCCGAACCTTCCTTGCGGCGGTGCGATGTAACGTACACGTGCGGCTCATCCTTCCTTTACATTCGCGAAACCGGCATCGGAAACACTGGCCACTGCCGGGCACGTGGCTGTGAGAGAGCTGAGTACCGGGCTGGAACCTCGCCCGCGGGTGGCTGCGTTAGGAAATCCTCTTCTGCGGCCGTATCCTTCTCAGAATTTTCACATTCGATCAAGGAATCGCTCCAACGAGGCAACGAAGGTGATCGAGATTGGAGACAAGTGGCAGGAACGGGTCTTTTATAATGCTTCGTTGATTTTGTTTTTGCTAAATGCCTATACATTTAAATAACAAATTAAAACCGCCCCACACTTTACGCGAGTACGCAAGGGAAGAAAATGGTTGCTTATAAATGATTTACAAGTACTTGGGAGGATGTAAGGTACATGTTTGTGTTTTATTCTAACTACCCGCTTGTTTTTGTATAAGCTTGCCTTTGACAAGAGACCGAGTTGTTGGGAAAATAAAATCCCCACCCTACGCATCTTGCAGCGCCTTGAGCAGGTGAACGTTTCTCGAGCCGTACCATTTCAAAAGCAACTGCCAACATTGTCGATTTCCTTGCGAAAACCCCTCCCATCGGTGCGTTCTTCGAACCGACGATGTAAATGGC
Source organism: Anopheles nili (assembly GCF_943737925.1). NCBI lineage: Eukaryota > Metazoa > Arthropoda > Insecta > Diptera > Culicidae > Anopheles > Anopheles nili. The sequence continues at coordinate 74,684,737 of NC_071292.1, read as the reverse complement.
AAGCATGATAATGCCATCCTGTAGAGCATGTCAGGGTAGCCTGCCCTGCGGAAATGATTTTGCAACGACCACCGAAAAGGTGGATGGCCTTGTGGCAAACCCGGTCCGGATTTTCCAGCCCACCTTTTAAACCCTCCCACTTCGAGGAAATGGGAAACAACAGCTCCTGAAAATAGAAAAGAAGTACCGGGAGAATCCAACAGTTTCCGGTCGGGACCGGATGGGTATTACAGTTCGCGCTTTCCGTTTCGCAAACGATCGTGAGCATCATAATGCTGAACGGTTTTACTTTGTAGTGGATATTTTCCGTTTTTCCTTCACCGTGTAACAAGAACCGCTTGTCATTCGAGTAACAATACGTGGGGAAATCGCCATCGGGTGAGCCACGAGAGGTATTTGTAATTATCTCCATTTGTGACAGTCGGCCGGTCGATCCGTTAATGGCTCGTCGGCGTGATTTGATGCGAAAGGCAGACCGGCAACGATAAGAGACTCGTCCAAACATACACCCGCCAATATTGTGTGAATTCCACCGCACCGAAAGCCAAACAGCGCCCCAAGACGAGCACAAGTTGTTCGATCGAACTGGCGCAAGCAAACAGCCCGGCTGATTCTCTAAATTTATTAACCACCGCGAGCCCATCCGCCTGCTGGCGCCTACTAGAGAGCATTCCAGCTGGGCGCTGTTATTGCGAGCCGTCTGCGTTGGCCGCACGATGTCTGGGCTGTCCGCAGCCGGCGTTGACGCTGGCCGTCTGTCGATGATTGCGAAGCCGCGTTTTCCTTTTGATAGTCCATGGACCACCCAATCCGTCGGTGCCAGCGGGGTGAGCTGCAGGCCGAGTGGCTCCACCACCGACGTTGGCGGATTGGGCCGACACCGTGAGGGATTGGGCTTAAAGCCACTGGACATGTTCCAGATGTGGACCGCTTCTGTTGGTTAGCTTTTTGGGGGCCTAGAAAGCCGGCTTCTAAAAGCATGCGAGCCTCCTACATAGAACAGAATCCAAAACAAAACAAAAATGTGGGCGATCCGCTTCAGACGTCCGAAAAATAAGGCTTCTTGGAGCGTCTGATTGGAACAGGCAAAAACCCTCAGCGCTTCGCTGACCGAGCACAACCGCTCTGCCCGTGTCAGCGCCGCGAGCGCTTGCTACAGTAACGCGCGTGTGTGTGTGAGCTGGAGTGTTCCACCATCCGCCTCCTCAAAAAATAGGCAGAACAGTCGGACGAAAAACCACAGGGAAATAGGCAGTCGCGATGATGTTGTCGGCAATTTTCTTCAGGCGGTAAAACTTGTGGAGAGGAATTTTTCGTGGGGCTGTGGCCGAGACCTTGAAAATGTGTTTGCCCATTTCGCCCTGCTTCCTATCGATCGTCTCTCGTCCATCTGCATGCGGCTCCACACTTGGGCTTGCGATGGAAACTCAAAACCGTTCGCTAAGCTGGCACTGGCAGCATTCCACCAAGAGCACCCAAAGGGCGTACACGTGCACGTGCCCTTGCTGTGAAGGATGTAAAGGCAAGGCGAATGATCGCAGCGAACATCAACCTACAGCCGAACGGTTCGAACATAAACAAACGAGCTCATGCCTACAAACCGTGAAGAAGCGAGGAAGCAAAACCGGAGGACCGTTTCTTGTCCAAGGGCACCGTGAGGTGGAGCCGGTTTCCGAGCCACAACATGAAATCGACTAAACGGGAAAACGGAAAACTTCCACCGACCCCGAAGGCGGATGAGCATAGAACACTGTTAAATTGCCACTCAGTGAAACTAGACATTTCCGATTCACTTCCGAGCCGTTCCACGTCAAACCACAAGGCATGGGCCAAAGTTTTCCGAGGAGAACCTTCATTCCTCCCGTTTTCCGGTAGCGAGGGAGGAAAGCGAGTGAAGCAGGCGTCTTATTTTTATGTTTCCGGCGTTTGGCTGCCTGCCTGGCTGTCTTTTTAGGACCGTCAATGACGAGTGGTGGCGACCAGCAGGCCGGTTTGCTAGCGACAACAGTGATGATTATGTGAACTTCAACCCCAAGGATTAGGGCGACCGGGTTCGCGTCCGTTACCGAACGAGCACGTGTGCGGCTTAGTCGGAACTTCGTGATATCTGGCTGGCAGACAGAGAGCGCCATGACTACTGAGCGACTGTATCGACTTTTTTCTCCAGATAACCCCTTCTGCCAGCACACTCCTTTTCCAACCGCGTGGGCTGCGTGTTCCTTCATTGGACGTATTGAATAACGCGACGTGGGAGTAACAGGAGACCCAGGGGACTCAAAAATATTGCTTCCTCATTGACCAAAGAGACAACGGAGTGTCGGAACAACGGACAACGGAACAGCTCATCGATTTTACAGAGTGATGTAAAACATCTAAAGAAATAAAAAAATGTGATGGAGGCGCCTAGCTACCCACACTCCCTCACTGGCTGCGTACTTTCGTTTATTGTCGATTGTTTCCACCCATCGTTTTAGACGGTTATACTTCATGACGATTTCTATTGTACTGATGTTTGGTGCAGAATTTAACGCACGATAAAGTAACGATACGATAGAAATAGTTACACTTTTTACACTGTCCTCGTTCAACGATCAGAAATATTTGCACGGTCAGCGTTGTATGGGGTGGTACAGGACACACAACGATAGGTTTGTTTAGTTGACATTCTCTTTTTTTTTTCAACAATATTTGTTTCGATGTCTGCCAACGATATGTCGTTCGTACGTGAGGATGGCAGAAGGCAAGTTGGAAAAAATCGATAATCATCATATGGTACCAGGGTACACGTTGGAACCGGTTGACGATGAAGCCCATATCGAATGGCATGAGCATAAAGAGTTGAATTTCCTTAAGCTGGATCAGCCGTGGTTAAAAAAAACGGAACCATAAAGCCGATAAACATGGATAGAGATCAATTTCCGACTGACGCTTTCGGCTATGATGTGAAAAAAAGTGCTTATTGAAAAAAAACGAGGATTTGATTTTTTAGAATAATCTTTATATTATATGATACTATTTGGACTAACTCTACTCCATAATTTGCGATATCAAAAATGTAACGCCTTTTATGAACAAACCTACATTTTGTTTGACTAAACTGTCTCAGAATCAAAAGAAAAAGAATTAACCCAAATCAATTCAGATGGCATATTCTGCTCTGGTTCACACGAAAGAAATTTAATCTCAAAGACCGTTTGTCACAAAAAGAACTCAATACAACTTAAATTCCTTCACGCAATCGGAAAGCTTACCGGGAAAAAACACGCCAACACCAGTCAAGGAATTAAATCATCACCACCAAGTGTACGGGTTTCCGTTCTTATCGATGACATCAACATAATTTGATTGCGGTAGCTGAATAACTAAATAATAAGTAATCAAAGGGGCGTTAAAACAAGACCCACTGAGCCACACAAATCTGCAAAAGAAAAACCGAGGACTATCCAATCAATGTTACGCCACACGAGCGTGGAACGCAAATTTCAGTACTATAAAGCCCGGTATGGTAAGTAACTAGCACGCTAGTTCTCACTGGCCGAAAGTGGATTGGTTTGCCTTAAAACCCACTTGGTTGGCATTTATTTTCATCATGCAAAAGGGAAAGGCGGAAATCATATTTCCTTACCCGTTGGAGAAAGCAGTCTGGTTGCTCTTTTTTGGTTTTTGGTGCTATTTCTACGCACTACAAACGAGAGCGGAAGTCGCACACACCTCCAAGGCATGGCAGAATGAAACACACATACGCGGCGGTATCGAACCGAACCAGGCACGGCTACCGACTAATAAATAAATGAATATTCATAAGTCATGGTTATTTTCCTCACCCAAACGTTCCTGTGTACTGCGGAACCACCATACAAACACCCTCGCAAACCACCTTGCTCAGGCCACTCGGGAGTAGTTTTCCTCTCGACGGACATCGCCTTCTACTGCGGATCGATTTGGGCAAAGCTCGTGCACCATTGCTTATGGTCAATAAATTTTATGAAACAATCATTACGAAACCACCCGACGGGATACCACAGGGCCATTTTTGGGAGCGGTGTGGTGAAGGAAATAAACTTTCTAGCCCAGAATTCGTGGTTGCGTGGACAGCCTTTAGTTCTGGTATATTGCTCACCTCCATACCTTTACCTGTCGCAATCGAGGCCTAGGATAGTCCTTTTCCGGTGAGAGATGGAAAGTTGATAGACTTCCTTCCATCGGAAGCGCGTGACTCGCGTGGTATTGAAAATTATTTAGAGCTACCCTATCCCTTTAGTCTGACCTCCGTCTCGGAAGGCTGAGGAACATTTCCATAACAAGCGAAGACAAGCAATGGAGCTTGCCAGGAAAAACAAAATATATACCTCTCTGGTTTACACACTAGTTTTAGAACTTGAAGGCAATAAAATTTACAACAGTAACCTTTTGTCGGAAGCCTACATCAGGCAGTGGCATGTTTACTTTGCAAAGCCAAGCGTTATAAAACAACGATAGGTGAGCAAAATATGAGCCATCAAATGAGGTTAGATAGGCCTCGGCCAAGCCTTCAGTTAATTACTAGCTATTACCACCACACTGCAATTCGTGAGCTCAGGGAAAAGGATCATCATGTTTGCTCTATTGCTCGGATCCTATATAAAAGTCGTGTTTCGAGGGCATAACTGGGATTGAAATAACATAACGGTTCAATTCTTCAACCCGTTCCAAAAGCAACAAGAATCGCATATATTTAGAATCGCTTGCCTTTATTTCTAACTAACACACCATTACATCAACTAAAAGAGGTGTGTAGCATTCATGAACAAAACATACCCTCGGGAACTATCGTCGCAATGAAGCATCCTTGGTTCGTTCGATCCCAAAGAGAAAAGTAGGACTCCCATCGGGACTAAAACGTTCCTCTCTGTCGATTGTCGACAACATTGTCACGCCGCCATACAAGCAATGAGGCACCGTAACGAGCAGTGAAAGTGAAACGCCCTTTTCGATTTCGTTACGTTCCCCGAAAGCGGTTCCAGCGATTGCTATGGTGCGGTTATTCGGCCCGACGGTCGGTTGGTAAAATCGTCTCGGTTGCCATTGTGTGGCTGGGTGGGAAAATCGCATACACACGATCCTCGGTCCCGTCGGTGGCACTCGAACGCGCTCACAAGCGCCCGGCTGAAACCGAAGCACGTAAGTACGTGTTACAGAGCTCGTCCTGAAAGAGTTCCCTGTACGGTGGCAGAAAGAAAAATACAAACCAACAGCCAAAGTCACTCTAACAAAAAAACTACTCTATTTAAGGTCCTTTTTCCCAGTGTCGCTCACCAACACGCGCGTAACGCAGCAATAAATCGAAAGCGAGAGAGAGAGAGAGAGAGAGAGAGAGAGAGAGAGAAAAAAAAAGAGAACCCACGCGTGGCTGGAGCCAGACGGTACGTGGCCGTGTCCTTGGAACAACCTTCACCCGCCAACCAAGAAAGCTCCGTCTGTCTAGCGAACCGATCCGCGCTAGACGACCCCAGCCGCAGTGAAAACGGAAAATTCACGAGCAGAATAAATAAACGGAAACACTTTCACTAATAGCCGTGTCGTCGGCCGTCGCTTGTGGCGGTGGTTGCGTTTGCACGCACACTACGACCCACTCGGGCAAACAAACTCTCCCGAAGGCGGGAGCGTGTGGGAAGACGAACAGCTCAAAGGCTTCTGCACTGCAAAAAGCACCAGGCGCCTCCATCCGTCCAATCCTCCATCGGCCGCCAAACCTACGGAGTTCGACCTTCAGACAAATGGGGTTTGCGACCGTTACGTGTGAGAGAGAGCGAGAGAGCGAATGGTTGGGGAAAGCTCTAAGAAGAAAGAAAAAAAGCTTTCGAGCCACCCGATGCAATGCCCTTCCGCTCGTGTTAGTAGCCTTTGCCTCCCGTCTGGTGTCGGGGCCGGGCTACCGTCGCCTGGTTTCACCCGAAGGCAATGCGCCGACTCCCGGTGCATTCACGCCACCACCCACCCACGCCAGCACCATCCGGACTGTCCTCGGCACACATACACTCTCATCGCGAAGTCGGGAAGTCGCGTCCGCTAGTGTGCCCTCGACGACGCGCGAAAGCGAGAGGCACAAGTCGCGCCGGGAAAACGGCTTAACCCCATGGAGACACCGGGTGGAACAAACCTGCCACGAAGAGGGCAAGGCAGCCAAAAAAGAATGATACCCATGGCCTACCGCAATGCCAACGTGCTTGTGCGGTGTCTCTCACGCTGCTGCCCGTTTCGCTGATTGGGTGAGAGGAAAAGTGTTAGAAAGAAGGTGGTAAAACGGGAGCTGCCTGAAAAAGGACAATCGGACCGGAGGGAGAAAGGACCAATCCATATCGCGAGAACAAAAAACAGACAGAGAGAGTCAGGGAAAAAGAGAGATAGAAAGAGAGAGAGAGAGAAAAGCCTCCCATCGAGACTCGGTGTCTTTCTCGCTGCAGGTGGTGATGAGAAAATGCGAACGAAGCGTAACTCGTTTCCAAGCCCTGTGCACTGCACACTGGATTTTCTTTGGTTCCGAAAAACGATTATCAAAATCAAGCTGAGGGCAGGAAAAAGGGATGGAGAAAATGAACTTTTGTTTCATCGACTTGGTGTGCCGGATTTTAGAAGTTCAGCCGACGGGTTTCTTCTGTTCCCGTTGCGTTCTAAGCGAAGAAGACGCCACAAAAAGTTGCTTCACTGGGTTGGTGAGAAAAGGATACACATTCGCATGAATCCATGCCAATCCTTTCAGGACAGGCATACATGCTGCCAAAAATGATATGTAAAATTAAAATGAAATTTTAAATGCGTTTGTAGCTTTTTTGATACAGCATCAAATTGCTGAAAAAAAACCAATTGCACAATTTGGCAAAGTTAAATTAAGCTTCTGTTAGCATAATTTCAAAGCTTACAAAGAAATTTGTTGTGAAAATAACTATGAAACGAATAAAGATTTGAAGGTATTTTCCTCTTCAATCGAAAACGTGCCACTTACTACGTAAACATTCGTTTTCCTTAAACATAACTCATTCGCGTAAATTACAGAAAACCTATTCTGAAAAACGAAACAACTCAATCCACCATCTGCAGCGATCAAATTATTCCATTATCGCGAGTTGCTTGAACGACGTCCACGTTCCATGTAAGGCCGCCAAATCGCACCCATCCCATAAATTAAAAGGACACACACATTCTCCACCCAGCAGCGTCGTCGTTTCGTGTTCATAATCGAGCACAAAGATCAATTACTGCTGCTCAAGTCGCTCAGGAGGTCACAAATCAATTTGGCGTGATTTTTATGTGCCTGGCCACGGGAGTGGGTGACATTTCGCCAAAGAAATAGTCCAGACGACAGTTTCCCAAAAGGCGTCCTTCGCCCGGTTTCGACGCTTGCGGAATTTCCATCGCGTTTCGAATTCACGTTGGCTACGTACACACACATTTTTTTCTGTTTATTGTTTTCTTTTGTTCTACGACGTCATGTCTCACTCCTGGGCTCTAGGTTCCGCTTTTCCGCTCTCTAACACAACCACGGTGGGGCATGCAATAAAGAATTCCAATTTCGCAAAGAACGTACGCATCAAACGGAAAGTTTTTCGACAAGGAATTTCCCTTTTTCCACCGTCAATTTTCCTTCACCCTTACCCGAGGTCCTACTTGCCAATCCCAGAGAAAAATCACGACTTATCGGGGAACGGAAGCGTGTGAAATGGGAAAGTCTCACGCGAAAGTCACATTTCCGGTTGACCAGCTCTCGGAGCCCATCTCCGTTGCCCCAATCTCGATCGTAGGGATTTACTTTCCCGGTCGGCCGGCTTACATTTGTGGTATTCCGTGTTCGGTTCGTTCACATACCTGCAGCGAAAAAAGAGAAAAGAGCACGTTAGTGAACGATTTCAAGGGATTCTTTTTTTTGAATGTCTTATGTATTGAGACGTTGCAGCTCGCTGTAATTGCCTTCGTGAACGAGCTATTTCGGTGGTAGAAAAAGTTCCTTCTACCGCAATCCAACTCCAGCACAGCCATCGCCTGGAAGGCTACTCATTGGAGATTCAGCTAACCAGCGTTTGTAGAAAACCAACCATTTGCAGATAATTTCATCCCTTAAAAGGATGCCTTCATGTGGCCAATATGTGTGTGGCGTTGAATTTTCGTCTATCGGTTAGGGGCTGAACAGTTGCCACCGATCGTTCGTTCGATGATTAATGCCCGACGACATTAATGGCACGCGGGGCGGAAAAATCCATTCATCTTGTTTCCTAACTCCTCGTGAAGAGAGAAGGTCTGGAAATTGATTTACAACCCCGACCAAAAACAGGAATGTCGCTTTCTCGATCATGTAACCGAGGAGAGAAGCGGTAGAAAAATGGCCCACAAGTTAGTGCTGGACCGTTTGAACGAAAGAGCGCGTATGTGTGTGTTTTTTTTAAGCCACACATTGCTCCTCAAATCAACCTTATCGCAAAAGGGTCCCAGCGCCACCTGTCCCTGGGTTTTATCGGGCAGCTGCGCGGAATGTAACTGCCTGTATCCAGTTTAATCACACTTGATTTTCTCAGTAGTAGAGTGCTCCCTCACCGAAGACCTCAACCACGGTTGACCGACTGACCGGAGTGCTGGTTGCAATTGCAGAAACGCCACGAACAACCACTCAAGCAGAGGCAGCACAAACGGGTTCGCAAATGCGTAATGCGTAGCGCGAGAGGGTTCGCCTTGTACCCGTCCCGTTTTCTGGGTTTGATTATATTTCACGCCGCCTGATGGCTTGGTCTCGTGTATCGGCTTGGCGGTGGAATGCGATTTGTAGTGTTCGCAAACGGGTCGACCAGTGGGCGTGAGATGAAACGCACAGTTTCAGTTCCATTTCCAGTCGCTGGGAATGAGAAAACGAACCATTACGCGGTACGCACGTAATCCAATTAACTCACATGGGAAGTCATTTTGTTTTTTTTTGTTTAAAAATCCCAGGGTTCGACTCCACGTATACAAAATTTCGAACAAGCTTTGATAAAGTAGATATTAAATTTAAAGGAATCATTATTCGAGGGACGGTAATTTCTGAAAATGTGCATCACATTCAAACACTTCTCGCTTACCAGTGCTAAATAAAGTGTACATAACTGCGTCATATATCTGCAACAATACTTGTGGCGGATGATTCCTTTGAAAACAGATATGTTACAGAAACATAATTTTTCTGTCAACTTCATAATGCTTTCATAAAAGACAATTAAACATCAACATGTTTTATTGTTTACTAGAATCAATAGACTACCACCTAATAAACATACACTCGATAAACTGTCCTATTGATGGAACGAGAAACAAATCAGCTGCACTTTCGCAAGCGCTTTAACGCGTAAAAACCTTCGGTGAAAATTGCGCCATCTAATATCGAGTGGTGATCAGCGAATTGGCGACTTCCTTCAAATCGCTTTTATTTATCAGCCGTTCGTCAGCTCACCCTTCACTGCTTAGCCACCCCTTCAAGAGCCCCACCCACTAGCGCAACGCAAAAGCTCCTCCAAAGGGCTCCAAAGGGCTCCAAAGGGCTCCAAAGGGCTCCGAACGCAGGTCAAAAGAGAGGTTAACGTTTGTCGGCTCAAACCTCAGGTCGACCAACGCCAACCGGTTCAATCATTATCCCTTCCTTCCTCCTTTTCTTCTACCCACCGCACGCAGGCTCAGCATCCTTTCCCTCTTCTCTTCTATCCCACCGACCCCATCGATCGATCGCGTGGAGCAGATTGAGCAAACGCCCGAAAGGCGTCGGAGACGTCCATCCGAGTGCGGATTGCGATTCTGAGCCGGTGCCGCCGCCGTGCGTTTAGATTGCGTCCCTTTTGGTACCGCTTTCCCTCACCGCTTGTCTCGCCAACTCCCCACGGTGTGATGAAAGGAAAAGTCGTCCCTTGCGCTGCCACTACCACTCCACCACGTTAGCAATCGTTTGTCTAGGCGTACCATGTGACACCGGGCGCGACAGGTTCAGGTTGCGCCCAGCTCATGCTCTCTAGCCACCTTACCGACCTTTCTTGGCTGTGTCGTGCGATTCTTGTGCCATGCGTGGCTACGTAGGGTACGTTACATTTACGCGCACCGGCAAGAGCGCAAAAAAAGACGGTGAAAAGAAACGACCTGGCTTCAAATGCGTGTACGGCGTGTCGACTTTGGCGACCCCGTTGCGCGGCTGGCTGTTCCTTATTCCTGCCTCGAACGATTATGCAACCCGTGACAGAGCTGAGCGGGGGCTTTCGATTTCCTTCGCGTGCCAGCCGCCGACAGCGAAAAGTGCCGTTTGCGCACCTCACGCAAAAGGAACGCAGAGCCCGCGTGCGCGAAAAGCTCTATTTGTTGTCAATAACAAATGGAGTGTGTTTGCCTGCGTCGGGTGACAGCATTGATTAGCTCCATTGCGTCCCGCAGGTCTCGCCCGGCACCTTCCCGATGGTCTGACAGTTGGTTTTATTTTTCGCTTCGTAGTCGATCGTTTGGCTTGCGGGACTTGAAAGCGAAAGCGATCGTGAATGGGATCAGCGAAGGAAGGGCAAAGCGTCCGCACCCCGTTCGAGGTTTGCCGCCATCGCGAGCTAGAAATGGTTTCGCGTACGTTGGCCTGAAGAGATCCAAATGCACCCGCTGAGCCTTCTCTAAGCCGGTAAATTATTTCACCAGCGCTCGGCCGTTTCGATCGACTTGGGAAGCATCGGGCAAACGGAAACCTGGCCCAAGATGGTACTTTGCATGGCGAACCGCCTTCTCAGCAGCCCAAAGGACCCAGAATGGTGACAGCCGTATTAACGCACCAAACCACGCGGAGTCGACGAGCGCGGCTCGACCAAATCCGGTGCCAATCGGTTGACCCGATTATTCAACGCCGAAACGATCGTGTGAAATGGCGGTCCGCAAGACGGAGCGTGCATAATCCGTGCTGCAATTTATGGCATCGTAAAACCGCGTACATTTATCACTTCGCGCAGCAATGCAGGCAAGTGCACGCCGAAAGGTGCGAGACACATCCAGCGTTAGCAAACGCCGACTGCATTAGAGAGGCGGGCGATATTTGTGCGAGCGATAAAGTGTGGCATCACTTTCCTTCGCAACAACCACCTGTGCCCCGGGTCGGGCTTGATCTTAAGTTCTACTTTCGTACTTTGGCTAGTCGACCCCACCCTGATAGGTCGTAAAATTCAATTATGTCGAGTACGGCTGGAAAGTATTGCAGCAGAAGGGTAAACAAATTATGCGCCGGAAAAACAAGACCGCGTTGGCGCATTCTAAAACGGCTCTAGAACGTGCTTTTTTTTGTTATCATTTTTTTGGTTCAAGCTCAGCTCCATTTTGCAAGTCTATTATCAAAGGGTTCTCTCGGCGAAAGGGCTCAGCCTTGAGATTAAAAAATCTAATGCCAAGCTTTTACCGAAGCCAACCAGACGCCACGCGATGAACCCCATTAGGTGGGGCCATTTTGTTGCTAATTGAAAACATTCCTGCAATTAAGTTGCATGATACCCGGCCAGGTGCTTTTTCTTATGCGTTGAAGGAAAAACGGACCCATTGCTATGAAATGGGGGAATAAAAACCCAGTGCGTTCCGGTTACTGCTTTTAATAACGCAACTTACTCCGCGAGACGCATCGTGAAACCCACGAAAGAAAAGAGAGCTTGGATGAGATAGGGTTAGTTCTGGTCAGTTTTCGGGCTAGGCACTTCGGTTGCGCTAGAATTTTTCGCAACAATGATGGGCATGAACAATGCAGGAAAAAATGCATGCGTTTCATTACGTAACACCATCTTCATTTTATGCGTTATAAACTTGTAATGAATTGCGGTGAATGTTTCTGTTCGCGCCTTGTTCATGAACAAAATATTCGCATTTTCTTTGGGATATAAATGATTGGATGACACGCTTCTAACAAATTTGTTCATTACTTAAATAAATAGCCCAAACATAAAAAAAAAGTTTATCAAACTCTATTTGATACATTTGATGTGGATATAGTGAGTACTATTTGAATTGATTTACATGAGACAAAATACTTAGCAAACACTAAATGAAAAAAGGGTGTACTACTTGAGGATTATAGCATCAGAAAGCTTTAGCCTTCACCGAAATTGCGATTCGTTAATAAAAATTCCTAGCATAACTCGACCTAGCCACTGCTAACAAGACATCACCCGGGCTATTTCCCAAAACCCCTTTAAAGCTCGATACCAAAGCTCGCCTCATACAATCAGCGATGTCATGCTCATGGGCTAACAAATGGGAATTTGAATGTGAATTTACATTTAACCTCGTTCGATCATCAGGCCACAGCAGCTGCCAGTACGGGCCACAAATGGAAAGGCTCAAACCAGCCCGGAGTAGACGAGAGGTTAGGGGAGTTGCGAGAGACGCGTCGCATTAAAATAAAAATAATTGAATTATTATTATTTGCTTCATTAAATCGATATATTCGTTTCACTCAACGGCTGCCAGCGGCCGTTCGCGCAGTTCCTCGGGGCGGCCTGAGATCGGTGGTCAAGATTGTGGGGACATTTTGTCAGGGCAACTCGTTTAGCCACCAGTTCCGAGCGCCTCCGGTGGTGGTCTCGGCCTCCGTGTGGAAAAGCTAACCTCCCCTTCCTAAGCGGTTGATACATTGCTCCTCGATCGAGCTCGGGGGCTCGTTTGTTCGATCTGCACCGTGCGGCCGATTATTGAAAGCTACCAACAGCTCCTGTTTCATTTTTTCTCTTCATTTTCCATCCACGGGACCAGCGAGCCAACCATCGACCTAACGGCCAACATCGACGATGGCGTGCAAAAACAAATTGTAAATTTGAAACCCACTGCCCTGGGCGTCCACCCACAAATTGTGCCCGAGTGCGACCGACCCTCTCGATCGTGGTGGGCTGATTTTCCGGGATGAAAACGGCACCCCCAAGAAGGCGGAGCGAGGCGGAGCCAGCCTCAAACTGAACGCAGATAATGTGGCATCGTATCTCAGTACAGACGCGTGACTTTCGTGGAGCGACATGGCGTGAACAACAATGTTTTCCACACTTCTACACGGTTTCGGGAGATAAATTCATCAAATCCTACCACCCACTCGGTGCGGGCAAACAGGCGTTGCAAATCGTTCGAATTATCGCGGTAATTTAGGTTCGCCGATAAAGCTCTCTGGGTGCTAGAGTTTAGCAAAAAGCTCGTAATGGGGCGTCCTTTTTCGTAACCAGAAGCCCGACACGTGACTAGATTGGAGAAACTCAGCCACGTGTGGAACAAGCTTCTGATTCAACCATTATGGATGAACTTCAAAGTAATATTTTATACGCTGAATCATATTTTAATGTCGCTTTTAATTGGATTGTTAGAGGAGTTATCTTTTCAGACGAAGTTGGTTAACAGATCCTCTGGCTAACTATGCCTCACTGACAGTGAAATGATCAGTCATTTGAATCATTGAACGACCATAAGCTAACTGGGAAGTCACGCAATCAAAACAAATAAAATACATTTCGAAGGTACCTGTAATAAATCGTCGTTATTAATAATTTAAATATATTATGTCATTATTACGGTCACTCGGTGTGCCAAAACACGCTAGCAGTGGCGTTAGCAAACACCCGACCGACGTTCAAGAGATCTCCAGGCGATACTCGGCTCAAAGTAGCCATTTCTTACGCTTACACGCGATCTCGGACCGTCCAGTGCTGCCAGAACCCTCGGTTGGCTGGCTGGCAGTGCTTTCCGATTGATCTGCAAAGCCGGTGCCACGAACAGGTCGCGCCCTAAGCCAACCTTTGCCACTGCTACGACCCGAAATGAGGTTAAACCGAGCCCTCCTTCTGCTGCGAACAGGTTCCACGATGCGATCGCACCAGTACCGGGGTCACATTTACCCTTCGGACCAACGTTTCAGCGTCGGTTTGGGTGCATAAATCCTTCCCCGGCCATCGGTGGCGCAGGTTGCCCATCGTCGTGCAGCCCTTCGCTGAGACTCAGCTAGCGAAAGCGAAAGGATTCGGATGCGATAAGGGCGCGGGCGCGCACGCGCACTCGGTGCATACCTCGAAACGAACACGAAACTGCCGTATTTGACAAATGGTCCGTTTGTTTGAGCAAGCTGCAGCTTTGATTGTTGCACCGCGGACTCGGACGAGATAAATCGGCATCAAACGCTCGGGCTTTTTCAACCCTTGCAGCCAACCCTTCAAGCCGGTGCCCTTGCGGTTGATGTATTTATGCATGTTTGATCGAACGTGAAGTGTCGCTGTCCCATTGTAGGTGGGTGATTGTTTAATGAGCATTAAACACGATCACGTTACAGCGGTTTTTTTTCCACCCGGTGGTTCTCTGATTTGTGTGTTTTTCACATCGCGGAGGAGGGTGGCTTGTAATAAATTACCACTGTTTAGCTCGCTGACACCCTCGGGCCGAAGACGACGACGTGTCCCTTTCGGTGTGTTGTTCGGTTTTGGGTGGAGAAATGGTCTAGCAGGAATGGAGGCACGTTGTAACGTGCCGGGTGATTAATGAGCTCCTTACATTGTCCGCGTGTGATGCAGGAGATGCTTGTCTCCACGCCACCGTACAAGATGTTTTAATTAGGATCAACCCAATCTGTGAGTGGTTTGACGAGCGAGATTTGATGTTGAATGTTTGTGAGGTGAACGCAAAGATATTAATTGAACGCGTCTTTTTGATGTTTGTTTTGATTGCTTAAACGCGTACAGTAATTAGGCCTAGCAGAACAGGTTGTCTACTATGTGTATCTAGAGCTTTATAGCAAATTATGACACTAATCCCCTCAACCGGTCAACTCAACCTCGGGCTGATATTGTGCTCATGATAAACATTTTAAACGTCACTTTCGATCCACCATACACACACACGGGCTCGCGTGGAGTGCAGTTCATAAATTGCACCCCCTCGTTTGGCAAAGTGCAGTGCGTCGGCAAAACAGGGTGAGTTTAATAAAAACATTAAAACAATTGATGATGGCAAGATCACATCAATCGTCAGGGCGGGCGCGCGCCCGGGTGCTATTTGCTTCATAAATTGCCTCGAATTTAGCTTCCTGCACGCGGAGCTTAGACACCCCACAGCGAGCCCACGGCCCCCTGATTTATGGACCGTTTATGAGCAACCAATAAATTTAAATTTCAATTCAATCAATTGATCTCTGCGGCTTGATCGCACACCTCGGCAACCAGGTGGGTGAGATGATGGGGTGGCAAGAGGCAAGCAAAAAAAAGCCTTTTCCACCCCTTCGATGGAGCCCTCTACCGCGCAATCTGGCAGGGCTCAAACGTACACCATAAATAAGCCTAACCATCGACCAGCGGGAGTGAAACGGCGCGATCGGCATTAAATAATATAATTACCACCTTCGCCTCCGGCAGGTTCGCCGATTCGATCAGATGAAATGAACGGCGCAAGGTTGCACAGACATAGGGTGCACGGAAAAATCCAACGAACGGAGCTCTTTTTTTTTTTTGCTTCGCTCCTTTACTCGATCGCGATCGGTAAACGATTTTTCGTGCCTCAGCCGATGCTCCCGCGCACATACGCACTCGAGGTGGTTGGCATCCCCTACGGGAAGGAAGTGCCATTCGTAGCCGAATGGGGTGGTAATTCAGAAACGGGCGCACAGGGCGGCCCACCTCACGGCTCACCCGGCAAACCCCAAAATTGGCAGTCACGATGCGTGCAAGTGCAGGCGAATGCACCGTCACCATCACTGAGACACGCCATTGCGTCCGAGGAACCGTGTTAAGGCGTTTTTTGCCTTATTTTCTTCACTCTACCGTCTCTCTCTCTCTCCCTCTCACCCGCGCTCGTCTCCTAGCACTTTGTTCTACGTTCGATCACAGCCTGCCCCGCTGCATCCTCATCGCGAACCACCACCCCACGGACTCAGGTGCGTAGTCGAGCCACCGAAAAGTGAACCGAACGCACGGCGCACCGCTAATCGATGTCAAGGTGCACCACCATCACCCGACAGCGACGTTCTTTTAGCGCGTTTTACTTTGCTGCACCCTCCCATGCCTTTCAACCCCTGCAACATGGCGCTTTTTTCTGCTTCTTCTTGTGCTCCCGCTTCGTTGCACCAATCCACCAACTCGGCGAAGAGATCGTGCGAAGAAAAAAAAATGGTTAATTTTATGTTCGCTTTCCGATCGTTTTGTTCCTTTTGCGGCGGATCTGTGTTGCTGCCTTTTTGCTTCCACCCCAGTGGCTCCACCACGAGCGGTGTTGTTTTTCTTCCTCCACATTTCCAAAAGACATGAACAAAACAAACTTTTGAAAACGGTCTCAAGCAGAACGTGTTTCGCTTCCAGAAAGCTTACCCATTGCGTCTCCCTTATCGGTGGCATATTACGTAAGGATTGAGGCGTCGCCACCGAGAACT
The DNA here is from genome assembly GCF_943737925.1 of Anopheles nili. Taxonomy (NCBI): domain Eukaryota; kingdom Metazoa; phylum Arthropoda; class Insecta; order Diptera; family Culicidae; genus Anopheles; species Anopheles nili. The sequence continues at coordinate 74,668,353 of NC_071292.1, read as the reverse complement.
ACCCTGACAAGTTGTGGAGTAGTATATAAATAAAAGGAAGCAGCAATCGAGGATGATAAATACGCACATGGGCGCATTTTTTACTATGGAGGATGCTTTTGCTCCTTTACAAGGAGTTCGCAGTCAATTTTCGATGCAATGAATGAATCGTTCACTAAAAGAAGGATGATCAAAACCAACTGTGACTCTTTCTAGATCTGAAAGCAAAAGCCTCAAAAAAGTCGCCAATAGTTGCACCAGCTCTCGGAACGGTTCTTCGACCACAGCGAGAGCTCCAGGACATGAGAGATGGGAACAAGCGATGAACAAGTATAATGGACTCCTTAGCTACCACGACTCTCGCTGTCAGTTGCGTGGCGCGAATCAGATATCGATGTCGAAGCCTGGAACGGATTGACGTCTCGTGACTTGGCCCCGAAAGGGAGTGGTGCTCTGGTGTCAAACACCGCAGCAAACAGGCTCGTCAAAAGCCGTTTCGTGCGGGCCCTTGCGACAAGGATCGGACCTTCGACAACAGGAACTCGGCGCATTGTAATGACTGGCTATGAATTGTTGTTTCATAATAATTGCATGGTGTGAGACAAAAAATCCCAACCCGAAACAGGTGTCAGAATGCCTTGCCGATAAGCAGGCACGGAACATCAAGCGAGAGCTGGGTAAAATGAAATAATCTACATTAACAGCGAGAGAAGGAGTGCTAAATAAATATGGACACTGGAAGGATTATCAAGATGAACTAAATTCACGCTCAAATGTATGAAATGATCTTATAAATAAATAAATATTAGACTTCCAAAGACCCAATGCATGAGTTTCCACAAATTCTTCGTACATATTAAATTCAAATGCTGAACATTTCATAAAATGTTACGTTAATTGAGATTATAATTAAAAGATTTATATACATTTGAACAAATCAAATGAAGCTAGGATACAAATATAAAGTTGAGCATTTAACGGTACAAATGGCATAAAAAGACAAAGATTTAACAGCTTGAAAATGAAACTCGTAAAAAAACGGAAACATAAACCGTAGTGCTCGAGTGGCTCATTAGAAGCAGCTCTCTTTTTACGGAGTGCTCCATCAAACGAAACGTAAGCCCCCACGCCCAGCAGTCCTTCGTGTCTCAGGCAAACCCAAACGGCCGCACAAACCAGCATCTGATCCCGCGAACTCGTCGAAAACGATAGCGGTTATCCTCGTGTGCGTAAGCCGTATCGTTGCCGTCACTATGAGCCTCTCCCTTTTTCGCGGCTCGATCGCGATCCCGCGGTTCGCCCCTGTCACGTCACCCTTGAACGCGGTGCATGAACCAATGAACCCACCACAACCGGGTCGCGATAAAAAGGAAAACAACGGCAGCCAGGCGCGAGTGGCGAGTGAGAAAAAAAAAGAAATAAAAGCCAGTCCTCAGCTGCAGCACCGAGCACTGATGCCAGGTGGGCAGCCCCGATTCGCGCACGCACGAACGCACGATCGCGGTGAATGTTGCCGTTTGCGCGTGCAATGCAATTATTAAATCATAGCCCAGGTGTGTGTGTGTGAAGGAGGGAAAAACCACCATCACCGGACTCGTTTTTCATGCGTGCTAGAGTACTGGAAGGCTCTCGTTCTTTCGCTTCTTTACACTCTCTAGAGCAGTTGCCCCACCAAACAGGATGCGTCCGACGATGTTGGGTCCGCCGTTGAGTAAGTGCAAGAAAATGCGCCGCCTGATTGATGCGTTCCTCTCGCCACCGAGACAGCCTGGAGGTTGTTCAGGGTGAGCGAGAAAAACCGGTGCACGATCAACCCGAAGCCTTCAGCTAGCGGTGTGACTTCCGACATCTTTGCTTTCCGTCGATTGCATCGATTTAAAGTGACTCGCATCAGCACTGATCGTAAGGACCTATTTGGGAGCTGTCAAACTATCTCAAGGAGCAGCAATAAAGGGCACGAAAACGGCATGTACGTCTAATAAGCATGCTAATGGACTCGGACTCCGTGCAGGCGCGCGCACTCGTGGCCAATTTTACTGCTTCCTTTCCAGAAAAGGGCGCCCCAGTAAATATCATTTGCACCGCCCCATAGCCCCATTGGGTGTACTTTGCATAATCCACCCGCCCAACTGCACCAACCCTACTCCAATCGATTGGCGCAATTTTTCCAAGTAATTGAAATTTTAATAGTCCATGTGCCTCCCTGTCGAATCTCCAGCCACTCGCCCACCAACGGGACCAAGCCAGATTTAAACGATTTCGACGGGTGCGTACGCACGAACTCGCGCGCGTGGTTCGGAAAAACAAAAAACCAGCAAAACGACGAACAACCAGCGCGAAGAAGGGACCGCAGCTCTATGGTACCGCGAACATGTGCTAAAGATCGGCCGATACCAGGCTCGCACCTCGCGTAAGGGATCGTCGCGTAGGTGGGGTATGTACGCGAATGTCGAACACGCGTGACCCGCGCACGCAACCCTTCCACGTTGCCAAGCATCATGCGGCAATTTTGCATACGGGGCTGCTCCATCGAACCGATCGTCTGGCGGCCCAACAGACGCTTATGCTCGGTATGCTGCTGGGTGGTTGTGCGCCATTTGCGTCGTCGTCGTCGTCGTCGATGTCGCCGTCTGCAGGCGGTCTAGCCGTGGTGGCATACCAAATCCGCGGCCCAGGTATGCCACTCGGCTGCGGTGCATGTGCATAATTGCAGCCGGCCGGTTCAGCTGGAGTCGATGAAAGGCGCCCGCGCGTTTGCAAGGGCACGTCGCGTCAACCTCTGGCGCATTCGGTGTGTGTTGTGTCACCGCGAAGGGCCGTCACCGATGGCCCGTGGAGGGCAGCCACCGACGGTGCGTGGTACCAATTTGTCTCAATTGTCAACGGAAGTTACCGTTCATTACCTTCCCGGTGCTGTCGAGTGGGCATAATCGATGCATAGAAAACGATGACTGAGGTTGTCGATCTCGTAGTCGAAGATGGAGCTCGTGGCGTTATCGAGCCAATGATTTTACAGTACAATACATGCAATTATGCCCCATTGAAAAGCTATTTCTGGAGGTGTTGAGGGAGTCATTTGCTCCTTGTTATTCTTTACACCGTTGTTTTGAGAAAATTCAATGTTTTTAAAGCAAGAAATTGAACATATCACTCCTGCTTTTACCACATAACCTCTGTTGAAGGAACCTCAAGAATGCATTCCTGTTACTTACTGTACTCACCGAGTAACACAAAAAATGATAAAATATAATATGTACTCAAAGTAAGACACATTTCACTAACATGACATCCGAATGGCGTAAAATCTGAATCCAAATTCTGTAAAAAGTAACATCCCCATGCACAAAACGGGACCTCAATCATTACAAAAGATAAATCTCGTCCTCATTCGAGACTCCTGATAATTATACCTCCAAACTGGAACAGCTGATCTTCCTCACCATCATTTCGTAACCTCACAATGTCCATCGATGCATCCGTAACTCAAACACAAATTATTATCCTTTTCACTTAGATCGCCCTGCTACAAATTACAGCGGCACTGGAATTAACCGATGTCTAACAGAATTCCACATCGCTCTAGCGTGGCGTTTCGTACTTGCTCACGCCAAACTTTCGCCCGTCTGCCGTTCATTTGTTTTGTCTGGAAAGTTTGTCTTCCTCCGGTTCCCGACCGAGCGAGCAAGTGAATCTTCCTTCGTGCGCAAACTTTGCTGCAGTTTTGATATGCGCTTCGGATGAAATTCGGACCAAACACCCCGTCCGATGGGGAAAAAAACTCTAAAGAGACGTACACTCTTCAGTCATCGACTGCGCGGCATCCTCTTCGGTTGAGCTACAGCCACCTTCAGAAGCTGCCCACGGTGCTGCGGTAGGACGAAAACTTAATTTGCAACAACCCGAACCAGAGCGCGATGGCGATAGCATTAACTTTGTTGACTGGAAGTGTATTGTAATATCTGAACCCTCGTTCACGTCACGCCACCCGTGTGGGTTCTTCGTGCTGCTGGCGATGAAACAATTAGCGGATTCTTAAATAACGCAACCATTTCAGGACAAACTGCTCCAAAGAAAACTCCTCAGACGTCCAAATGGGTAGGGTTTCGCGGAGAAAAGTACCGAACGCGCTCGGGTAAGCGGCTTACCGGATTAAAGCGATTTCGGGAGGCAAAACTTTACCCAACTCCACTCGACGTTCGGACTTTGCTGCTGGGAGCTTTGGGAGGTCCTGTAATCGACGGAACATCGATTGCAAATCAACTCGATGCTTATCGGCCCGAAATAACGCATGCCGTACAAAACAGTTACACGATCAGTTATGCCTACCGTCGAAAAGGGGTCCCAGGAATGCACCAACTCTGCGTCATTATTATTCATACAGTTATTAATGCTCTTGTTTCTGCTTCGACCACGCGGTGCATCGAATAGGACACCAACGAGTACGGTGCTCCGGCATGTTCCATTTGCATCTACACGCGTCCACCGATCGTCCGTTCTAATGGAGTTCGCGTCGTGTACGTTGCCTATGCCCTGCACAAGCCTCTCCGACCACATAAGAGAGCCTATGGGGCTGGCGAGGCCACCTTTCATTTCGCTCCTCACCGTCGGTACAATGTCGAAAGGGCGCTGAGTACATAATTCAGCGTGAAGCCTAAATCACGGACAAAAAGGGCCCCCGACGGTGGACAACTGTGGGGCTCTTGCCGGTCATGTCGTTACTGCCGTTATTGATCGGTTACGTGGATGCTTCTGTTGTAGCTGTGGTTTGACCACCGAATGCTCACCAGACGCGACGTAATGAGGTGAGAAATCGGAATGTCGTCCTTGGTGATAGGAAAGCTTTTTGATGGCTGATCGCAGGAATTCGTAACGCTTGGAATTTGACCGTTTCAACGTGATTTCAAGTGTTCTAGAACAAAGATCTTCTGCAGAACACACTCAGCCACGAAGACTCGATTCTGTCACATTAGAATTGAGAATTGCCACCTCACGAAGGACTAGCAGATCACAAGCAGAGATCACAAGCGATCGATCGCAAATACAATCAACACGTGAAATTTTGGGGAATGTTCATGAGAAGTTCCCAATCTAAGATCCCCTCAGGAAAACGGATCTCTTCGGAAAGGCCACATCATACCCAAGAATGCAATGCACGAACGACGGAATGGGTGCGAGGGCACAACATGCCCCGCAAAATACCTAACACCGTGGAAGGGCACTGACAGGAGAGAAAAAAGTCACCTACAATAAATTGGAAAACGAAATTGAGCACAACGTTATTGATTACAAGCGTGCCCGTTTCGAACGCCTTTGCCGTACACATACCCATACACTTGGTGACAAACTGTCCACAGTAAGCCCCATTTGGGAGAACCTCACAGAAGGGTGGGTCTCTAGCAAATCTCGTTCGCCAGGCCACGCACGCGCCCAGGGACAACGCTTATGTTTGTCAACCAGCCAACGAGCCAAAAAAAAAAACGGCACTAAACTACAAAACGGAAAAAGTGTCCACCCTTCCCTGACCTTTTCGGAGAAGTGTCCCACACCCGTCGGAGGGTGTATTAACCCCCGGGGTCTTGGTGACCACCGCCTGCGATAGCTAATCCGCCAGATGGTCACAGCAACCGCGTGGCTGCCCGGCTTTAATCGGGAGCGACAATCTCTGCGTAAGTGCAACGCGATCTCGCCTGAGTTGAGGAGGTTGTAGGCCCTCCGGGTGGACATTGCGTAGCCTGTTTGCAGCCGACGCACGTTAGAAACAAATACACCGCACTGGTTAGTGGCCAGAAGTTCGAGCGCCACTCCTCAAAGCCTAGGAGTCTAGGTCTATATGGAACGTGTGTGTTTGTCGAGGTTTTATCCTCGCTCGAGCTCACCGGCTGCAAGTTCCATCTGGCACCGTGGGGGTCACTTTTGGCGATCTCGCGCGTCCGAGATCGATGTAACGCGTTAAAAAAAACCCTTCCCCTCGACGACACGGTGGTGATGGATTCGTTTCTCCACCCTTACAACACCACCCTCACGGATCTCTGGTTGAGTCCTTTTTTTTCGACTAAATCCGACGGCACCCCTCGTTTTTGGAGACCCCAGGAATGTCAGTTATGCTAGGTCTCACTCCACAACCATACCCACCACAACCAAACACACACGTACGCCCAGCTGGATGCCAGCGGCGTAATTGGCGTTTCAAATTCGATACCTCGCCGTACCAGCCCAGGGTCCCTGGAGCCCTCCCTCGGGGGTGGTGGTTCGCATCTCACCCTTCGCCGTGGGCGCAAATCGGACGCGAGTGATTCATGGGGCGATCGCAGCAAAACGATCGATTTGTAGCCACAAATTAAGTGGGTGGGAAAAAGGCTCGACCATGCCGCCCCTTCCTGGGCAAGGGTTTACGCAGGGTGAGATGCCGGAGTGAAAAAAAAGAACCCATGAGACGAAACAGGCGTATGCAGCTGATTAGCTGAGCCTGCCATTTTTGGGAGATGATCGAATGGAAAGGCACCAGTTGAATGAGGTTATGGTTTATGGTGTTTGTGAGTTGACGAGAAGTGGACAGGGATTCTTCCCAGGGCAATTCACCCTTGCGTCATGGAGTTTAAAAAGGAGGTTATGTCTTATGATTCAAAAAGAAATTGTTTATGCTAAATAAACAAAAATGCCCAGGATAAAGGTCACAGATGTTTGCAGATGTAGTGTATTCGAATGCTGTTGCTACAAACATTTATTTTTATTAAATCCTTAGTAGGTCAAACGATATCTTAAATGAGTCAATAATCTTTAAACTAGGAATCGAAATAAATGCATATTTATCGTAGTCAAATCTGAAGCTGAAAATCTATTGTTTGCTCTATAATAACCCTTAAAACTCCGAACAAGAGAAACATTCACGTCCAAACCAGCACGGATGCTTCTCCAAGGCGAACAGGCGTATGTTTCCATGACAAGGCGTGAGGATACGCTTCCTATCTTCAGCTCTCAGTTTCAAATCCGTTAAACCTGTCGCCAACGCCGTGAAACCCCTTTCAAAACACGGGTTTTTATTTCCTTTTTGCCGTTAATTCATGGCTTCCTTCCTGCTTCCAGTCAGAGGCGTAAAAGTAAACACCGGCACACCGACAAGGACGCGAGAGTTGCCCAGAAAACCGAAAACAAACCCCACGAAAACGCCGTGCCGGAATAGCTTTACACAACGCGTGGTTCTTGTTTGCTTTTGTTCGTTGCTCGCTGATAAATTGTCACATTTAAAAACGTTCTACCGTCCGCGGGTTACACCGAAAAATGGAGTTTGGTCGGTTGGCCCTGACGCCGGAACAATTACGCCACTCAAGCCACGCACGTTTTCAGCACCAGTTTGCCGGAAAAACAAACCCTTGCCGCACCAAACCGGCACGTTCGAGGCGTAGCGTGGCGTTACGCAAAGAACTAAAATGCAGACGTACACACTCCCCAGGCGGTGCGATCGCGACCCCGCAGCATCCTTCGATCGCACCGCCGGCATTACTCATATCGATTGCGAAATAGGACCGGGCGAGGCTCGCACAATCGCATAAATCTGTAACTGATATCGATTTCGCGATAAGCGCGAAACTTTCGCGTCCACCCTTCTGCAAGGGCTCTCCAGCGGGTCTCGCAGTCCGAGGAAGTGCTGGTGCAGAATTTATGGACTCGACCGGTTCAGACCTTTGTCCAGCTTGAGGGCGGCATGTGCAGCTGTCCGCCTGGGCATTCGCGTCGGTTAGGGGTGCGAAAAAAAGGCCAAAAGCCAGTGCCTCCCAGGGCGGCTCCGAGGCTACGACTGAAAGGCTTGGCACAGAGTTTTCTTACGAAACGGTGCGCACGTACGCGGTACGCATGTCCGCTACGCAGCATGGTGCAGGGCTTCGGGCTCGGGCTTGGCTAAGGGTTGTAAATCAAAACTTCCCGCTCCGGCCACGAACGGGGTCCGGTTTGAACGGTTGTTTATGTTATTCCTTTCCAATCAGTGTTATTAGATAAATGTGCCGCTTCGATTGTGGCATGGTTGCCAACAAACTGCGTTCCGTTTGGGCTAGACTGTAGGATTCTCTTCTCGAAATATCGCGCCATTTTGCCATTAAATTGCACGCATTTTACATATTAATTCCTCCTAAAACTGCATCTCCCACACGAAGAGACTCGGTCATTAGTCAATGTCCAACTATTTGCCCATCGCCTACGTACCGATTGACCGCTCCGACCGTTCACGTGATGATTGATTTGAGCACGACTGGGTGGCTCAAGAAGACATGATTCATAAACTAACTCCTTGCGGGCCTTCTCTTTCCTTTTGAGGTGTTTCCCTCACTGAAAGCGCCTCCGAACTCCAGCGACCAATAGGGAGCAAAATAATTGCACTCTCTTGGCAACTCAAGTGATTCTAATTAGAAAACCGGTGCTTTCTTCCTGACACCTGAACGAGCAGGTCGCTGACCACCGCAGTCGTACTGATCCGATCGAAAGATAAACACTCTTGCATGCGGTTAGCAAACAATGTAAGCGAGCGGCGCATATAAAGGCCCTTCATGGGCGCTGTGCCATGCGCGATCGACTGCGACAGGCGCGACTAATCAATCACAGCCGCAATCCACCATCATCTCGTGATAATTGACACAAATACCTCTCCCGGCACCACCGCAAACGGACCGACCGGCTCCTTTTCGAAGGAAGCAAAACGACACACATCCACTTCAGGGCGCGTGTCACTTCAGCAAGAGCGTGAACCGATCGAAAGGCGACTTGGCCCACCATTAGCTCACCGATTATGTCCTCCCACACGACACCCGAAGCCCGGAGCATATACTCCCAGTGGGGTCGCACATATGGACCGTTGAAACGGGGATTTTAAGCCGAGTACGCGCAGTAGCTCGCGAACCGTCAGTGGCAGTGTCCTGAAAGCAGCCCCGTCTGGCACCTGGCTGACGGAAAGCCGGCAGCCGTGGCCAAACATTTATCACTCGTCGTCAATTCATTACGACAAAACGGCCAAAGTGGCAGTAAATAAACATCGCCATCCTTCCTTTGCGGTTCCAGCTGCCGGCTGGTGGCTAATGGGGCTCGGAGTAGGAGCCCAAATGCTGCGAGATCGCAAAAATTGAATGATGGAATGGTACTTTGCGGCTAGCCTAACGGCGACCGAGCTGTAGGCCACTAGAAACCGGTGATCGCAGCACATCTGCGTAGTCCCTTTCCCGTTGCGTGAAGGCTACGTGAGCCCTCGGGCGAAGGGATCTCGAGCGTCCTGTTTCTTTGCCAGAACCGCCGCTACTGCGTGATTGGATTTCAAACTGGACTCGAGTCGGTTTTCCTTCACCGCAGACGTGCGTGCGACAGATTTGCGCATTTGTGGCAGTGGATTAATCATCATCAGCGCAACCGCGACCATTCGTCTACGATCCGAGTGTTGCAATTTCGAGCGGTAACGTACGTACATACCTGCAATGAGAGGGAAAATAGAACAGAAACACATTAGAACAAGCATTCGAATTCAAGAGTAATCCATAATAATGTTCATTAAAAGGATTTGAGACTTCAAATATCATGAAAACTTTCTTTTCCTTTACTTCGGAGACTCCAGTCAGCACTTCCGGAGCTCGTTCAGAAATTTCAAAGATCAAAGATCGAGCATTTGTGTTCAAAAGACATGGAAATTCTATTCCCTAGTTCCCATCATACAAGTTGAATCATCATCCATTTGCTAACGTAAACAAGTGACACAAAACGAGCGTGTTTTCTCTAATAACCGGCTCCCTACCATCGAGACCCACCACCTAACCCTTTCCCAGCATTTTCCGACCCACATCATATTTGTCGAACGGAAGCGCCTTGCAACTGCAGAAAGTTATGTGTTTTTTCCTACCCACGATGTCGCGCCAAACCCATAATGGACTTCCTGCCACCGTGTCTCACACTTCTTGGGTTTTGCTTTCCCTTAGTCCTACGCAGCGAGACCCGAGACCCTTTTCTTCAAACCGACGATTAACGGTCGAGGGTGGGCAGACAGCGCTTCTTCGTGAACGTGACTTTTGCGCTGGGAAATGTGCACCGTACCGTGTGGTGGCGTCGTTCGAGATAATTGATGTGTTCATGTGTTTGAGAGTTTTCGGCACCGGATTTGAGCCCGCAACCAGTCGATTATCGAGAGCAATCCTTTCGCGTTAACTTCAGCTCTGAAGTGGCCCTTTACATCACATAAGCGAGCGGGCTCGAGCAATGTAAAGAAGTCACTAGAGAGAAACAAACTAACAACGTCGTTGTATGGAAAATCCGAGCCGATCTTTTAGTGGCCGGTCTCCTATCGACGTTTCCAGAACGCCTCAGATGTATCGAGCAGCCTTTTTGGAGCAACTGGTGCGTTAACGAACCCAAACAATAGGTGCTTAAGACCGCATTCCATTCGTCAAGGGAGGTTGAAAAAATATGAAGTTTCTATTAAGTCATCGCCGTCTAGCACCTTCACGAGGCTCAATTATGCAAATTAATAACTTTCTGGCCGCACACCGCACGTTGGCGGTTGCATCGCTCCATCGCGGCTCTAGGCTAACAGGTAGATCAAAATTAAAAGAAACCCCTCGTGGGTTTGGCGATCGTGTCGGATAAATTGATGAAAATAATCGTGACACACATCCTGCGGGCGCGCCGCCACCGGTACTGCGGGACCGCGACCGAGAGAGTAAGGGCGTATCGACACTCCGGTTGGCGTAATGATTGCGTTGCACAATTGGCACGACGCACAGTGTGTGCGAGAGTTTTGCAGAAAGTGCTTGTACCGATGCTAATTATTTAGTACCCGGCAGTGCGGCTTTCGAAACCCCACATACCATTTGCTGTAATTGGATGTGTAGGTTTTATTACGCTGCCGCAAATGAGATTTGAACACTATTTTAAGCACAATTTTGGAAACGATCAGCCTAATCGAAAATGAGCCAATGATTTAAAAATAAACAAGTACTGTCCTTCGAGCTTTTCTGTACACAATAAATGGATTAAAAACCATCAAATTCCTCCTGAACATTACTCGACCATCGAGTGCAACAGACAGAAAAAAAACCAGCCGTCTGGAGCTCTTGAAACAGTGCGAATTTTGCGAAATCAAGCCTCGATTTAGTGCCTCAAATTGTGCTCCCATTAAATGGGACAAATTTAACACCTCGTTAGCTTGCTTACAGGGACAAAGAAAAAAGAAAACTCATGCATCGTTTCTCGGCTTCCCCGGCGATGGCTTCATTAAAGTGTGAAGAAATATGTTCCAGCAGAAAAAGTCGCGTCTCTTTTTCTTTTTCATTCGAAAATATTTTTGCGATTGAACCGGTACCGTATGTTTTGCTGCTTCGGTCTGCTATTGGCCAACAGTCTTGAGCTCCCAAAACGATGGATCGAAAAAGTAAACGAGCCCAGAACATAGTCCCAACCAGCATTCCTCAGGCGTTTTTGGCCCGTTCGAAAGCGAGCTCACCGATGAATCAACGGGCTGGAGAGAATCAACGAAAGTGAACGAACGTCCATGAACGAAATCCGTGTCCGCGCTCGCGTCCGTTGCGTTAAATGCGCCCCTCCGAGTCACCATTTATGCGGATCAAGTCCACATTCTGCCGCAATGGCGGCCTTCCCCTCCGGCGACACGCACAGCAATATGTTGCGAATGTTGTAATCGCGCAATTGCGGTTTGTTTTCTGCAATATCGACGCTCCCAAACCCGACACCCGGTTCCTGACCATGGAGAGTGAAATTTCCCGAGCGTCATTGTTATCATTTTCCCGAAAGCGAAGAATGTTCTTGAAACCATTTTTGAAAGGAAAATTTGTAACACGCGATCCGAGTCTTATCAAATAAACGTTGCATTTTTTCAACCAATTTTCCCTTCTCGCAAATGAAAACTTCACACACAAAAACTGCAAAAAAAACGATCGATCGTGGCAAGGGGGATTATTTTGCCAATTCCCCGGCAAACGGCGATAGTTTAAAGCTGATTTTTGTTGCCAGAAGGAAGAAAAAACCCACCACCACGCACCAGCTCGATGGCGCAATAGGGCGACATTGCATCAATGGGCTAGGCTCTTCCCCTCCAAGTGAACAAAATGGAAGGTGTAGCGGAACAGAAATGGCTCGCCAAGCGAGGAAACATCCAAACAAAAAATCGACAACATCAAAACAACAACCATGCGGGGATCTAAGGGTGAGGGGATGAGACTGGAGGATGAGAAGACAGAGACAAAAAATACGCCAATACAAAAACCACGAAATGAGCGCAGAAAACTAGCGAGAAATGGAGCCTACAGCACGGAGTGGGATAGGGGGTGCATGGAACAAGAAATGCCTCCAAAATTTTAAGCCTCCACCTCGGCACCTCTCCCTCTCTCTCTCTCTCTTCTGCTCTCTCTGCCAACCCAACGACTCATGGAGTGGTGCGACCTCCGAGCGGCCGTTGGCACAGATTTTATTTTTTTGGCCGAGGAGGCGCCCGGGGCGATCTCTGCGGGCGAGTGAGAGTGAAAGTGAGCACCTGGACGGGGCTGGGGTTGATCTCAGGGGTGCTCGAACGTGTGAAAGAGACAGTAAAAAAAAGCTCCGTGAGAAGAACGCGCGTTCACAGACCCCTAAAGAGGGTGAGTACGCGCGAATGTATGCGAGACCACGTGAAGAGCTGCGATCGCGCGCGCGCGCGCGCTCCATTGCGCAACCAACGCGCGATCAGACGCCATTCGCGCCCGGTTCGTTTGTTGCACCGTCGCCGCCATCATCCGGTGCCTTGCGACACCCATTAACCTCTCTCTATCTCCCTCCCTCACTCACACTTACACGCACGATCAAAAAAGCACTCGATCGCGGTCAGCTTTTGGAGTGGCCCTCCGTTTTTCGCGTTTCGGACGGTTGTTTCGTGCTTTTCCTCTCGTGGCTTTTTTTCGGTTGCCTTTTTTTTGGCGCGACGCGACCTTTACCGAGTCGACTATTGCGTACCCTGATGACGGAAGATGTCGAGATGCTGTACATCCGACCGATGGCTGAGGAGCGACGCGCTGCAAAGCTGCACGATTGCGTACTACTGCATTTCGGATCGAGCGTAATAAAGCCTCCAGCCTCGAGGAAGGCTGCCGTGAGGCTCGCACGTGGACGGGCAGGCGCGGAAGGAAACGCGAAATTCACTAACCCACATCTCGGTTGCCGGTCGTTGCGTGTTGGTTGCGAGACGGCAATGAACCCACGCTGAACTCGCGCAGTTCGAAGATGCGTACCGGAGGCTCGCTTTGCCGGTGGCATCAGGGCTAGAGTCGATGTTTTGCCCTGGGTGCGTCTGCGGGTTATAGGGCTTTGCATTAATGCAACCAACAAACGTACGCATCGCACCCTGACGGAGCGATAATGACCTGCCCGGCTGACCTACTGAGCTGAGGTGGCTCCCGTGGGCGCTCGTGGTGGGTGCGCGATCGGGGGTAACTTTACACGGGCTAATTACACGTGTGCTCGTGCTGGAACTGCACATTATTTTTTTTTTTTTTTCGTTTCTTCAAGCACACCCGCCACGATCGACGGAGGTGAGTAAACGCGAGTAAATAATCGTGTTAGAAATGGTTGATGCCGGCTGCATAATTCGCCCCCAAAACGGGGCGCTAATTGTAGTGCTGCGCGCGTTTTTAAATGGAGCGTCAGCTACAGGTCGATCTAGCGCAAGAAAAAGGTTGGAAAACTTACAACGAATCACGTTTTGGACGAAATGTTCATAAATGTTTTTTACGCCACTCATGTGTCTATTTCAAGCACCCTTTTTTAACTCACAATTCTTATCGAGTAATTTCTAAAAATAGCATTTTCGAAAGCACGCCGATTTCGCGCTTGGAAGCAAACAGGTGGAAACAATCAGCGCGATGCTGGATCACTCGTAAATTGCCCGCGGGTTGCCATGCAAATGTGAACGGTAGTCAACGGGAAATCGTCCTTGAGAAACGTGATGCTTTCGGTAAAGCATGTCGTGCGGTTCGTCGCACAGTTAACTCTTGCTTTCGAGCAGTTTCAGCAAGCCTCCAAAGCTGAGATGTAAAATTTGTTGCAAAAAAAAAAACATTTAATCAAGAAATTAAACACGCTCGCTTACAACGACGAGTGATTGCACTAAACACTTTGCTTTGCTCGCTCTAATTCGCTTTCATTAACTCGGGTAAGTATACCAACCCCTAAAGCGCGAATCCAAGTTTGGTGTGCGACCTAGTGCGCTGGTCAACAATAAGCTTCTCCCAAAGCGCAAAGAAGTGAACGCAAACCAAGTAAGGTGTTAGAAGGGGGCCTTTTAGCTTCGGGTATTGGGGCTCTCGAACGAAGATGGAGGAAACATCAGGAACAAGGTGTTGCCCAATCGCATAATGGATGGTACCGAGCCAAAAGAAAAAATCTCCCCAAAACAAAACGATTGGTTTGTTCTTTCCTCCTCAACCGGCTTAAATCAAGCCGCCACGAGGAGACCAACACGTGGGATGCGTGATGTAAAGCTTTTGGAGCACGTTCCCAATCTTATTTCACTAATTAATGGTGCAAAAAAAGCCGAAACAAGATGCACCATTCGCATTGTTGCGATAATAATTTTCATCATTACCCGATCTCGCCCATCTCGAGCCCAGCTCTACTACGGGCCATCTCCCACCTAACGGAAAACTCTCGAAGTGAAGGCCCCTCGTCGAGGCAGTGCTTTGAACTTTTACCTTCGGTGGGTTTTGAGCTCAAGCGCGAAATGAAAAAAAGGCCACTCATGGGGGCCAAAACCGGCCCCAAAACCGGCGCAATGTTGCGAGGCAGCGGATTGCGGATAGGGTCGAAAACACCTTCAAGGTTTTCCACGGTCAGCCCCCGAGCGCTGGGCCACTGGACAATGGCCACAAAATGTTACAGTAACACGCGCTCCCGCCGATGAGATGAGACGGCGAACCACGATCGCCATCTCACCTGTGAGACCTAGACTACCGTTTCTGGCGTATGCGAGCGAACGGACCCATCGGCGGCTCAAGGCGATTCCGTTGTACCGTTTTTGGAAGTGAATCAGGTTTTCCACCCTGCACGGCTCGTAGACGTGGTGGCGAAGTAATCTGCACTCACCAAAAAATAAATATCCAACACGATGGGACGAAGAGTTCCTCGTTTTGGCGCTAGTCAAAGGGTCAAAGGTTCGACAACGCGCGAACAACAGTTGGCCCTAGAAAAAGACCTCGAAACGCATCCCATATATGGTGACTAGCAAATCGAACGGTGACGAGATGGCGAGATCAGGAAAACGGACGAGTTCCTTTTGAGGACGCAAAACCGCGAAACGGTCTTTCACCGAGTGTGCTTTGCACATCGTCCTGTTTTGCAGCGACCACAAGCTTCATTTATCATTGCACCCTTCATTTTGGCATCACAGCATGCCGTCAATAGTTGAGAATGGGACTCGAATGTCTTGTTTGACGGTCCAAACACGTTTGCCTGTGGGGCTTGTACGAGTTTTTTTTCGGGGAAAGGCAACAAATCCGCTGATACAAGGAGCGAGAAACTTTGGGGCTCGGCTAACTATTTGCAAGCTTAGTGCATTCGCTTTTGCTTTGAAATCATTTTCCAAAGCTGGCTTAAGTCCATTGTAAATTATCGTTTTAATCACGGGTTCCAAAAGACAACGATCATGTTTCTAATGGGTATATCGAACGGGCTCTCGTCAGCCAATCGAGACCTTCAGGAGATCAATTTCAACCTATCGGTTCTACCAGTTTTGGTTGATTAACATTCCCACCTAGTGGCTGATACACGAGTGCAAACCACGCTTAATCATGCACCCGTAACAATGCTCGACACCTACAAGCAGGGGTGGTTAGACAAAAACAAACCCACATTGGCCGAGGGCCGCGAAATTCGGAACGCCATCGAATCACGCATTCGTCCGGCATTTCGGGCGCATTTTTGCATTCCGGCTGCGTGCGATTGCGATTGCCGTTGCATGTGCGAACTACTCGCACTGCGTTCAAGGTTTGGGCACACGTAACTGACGCGTGGTGGTTTTTCCAGGTTAGATCTGATTTGGATTGCTAGAACTGATGCCTCTTTATCTACCTCGATCGAGGTAGTAGACTCCCGTCATTTGCTTGGTAAGCGCTTTTGCGAATTATCTGGACGTACTCGAAATGAAGAGAAGCCACCCTCGGCGTGTCATGTTGCTGCCCAAACCGGTATAACCGTTGGCCCATTATTTCAAGGCGAACACGCTCGTCCATTACCACTTCGTACCACGCACTTACGTGCGGTGCGTTTCCTTACGCATCGTAACGGAATGCATGTGCGGCGTATTTTTTGCATTCATTTTTTCGCTGCGGTCGCCGTTTCCTGCCGATGTAGCCGTAAGGATCACACGGAGGACTCGGAGCCGCGAAACATGTCCGTTCCTTTTCAGCCCCCGTTTTCCAGGCAGGCGGTTTTGGGAACGAACGGCACGAATCGAACGCGTGAGAGGAGTTCGAAAGCACATCGACGTCGGGTGTGCAAGAGCCGCACGGCGCGCTATCCTTGACCGAGTAATCACGTCGGGTGCTTGACTGGTTGGTCTGTGCGCCTGGCCGCGTGTGACACACGGCTCACGAAGCCCTCCTTTCGACCCCATATCTTTCTCTCTCTTTCTCTCTTCTTCGGTTGCGTGCGTGTCTTCCATTCTCGCAGTTCCATACGCACCAAACGTGGGACAGAGAACGCGCCAAGTGGCAGAAGTAAATGGAAGTAGCCAAGTCGCGACGATATTCACCCCTTTCAATCTAAGATCCCCATCCTCGCTGGCACGACGGACCCGTGCAGGGAGGATTTATTTTTGACCGAGTAGGAGGAAGTTGGCAGGAAATTCGTCACCCACTGGAAGGGCGCGCGAGTACGCAAACTATTTTGGGTGGAAATGGCGAGACACTCGCGGCCTGTTTGACGCGATGCTGGTGCTGCGTTGGGGTGGTATTTATTCCTCTCTTGGTAACCTAGATACGGCCCCATCACACCCCATCAGTGGGGTTTTTTAGACGAACAAAGAGCCGTTACCAATTGAGGGCGTTGCACCAGCCCGCGGGCGAGGGCACAAAGGCGGAATCGAGTGGTATTATTGTTCTCAATTTGGTTGTCTCTGCGATGGCAGGCATTAGAAAGGGATTCCGAAGGAAGCGTGAGATGCGTGCGTCGTAGAAATGCGGCTCGCAATATTATAGAAGAAAATATAATGAACAACAATCTGCTTTGGAGCTGCTGCGCATATCCTTCGTATTTAGAAAACTGTGAGATCTAATCCTTTTCTAATGAGTGTATGCTGTCCCATAATGTACGTTATTTAATACAACATTTGTACTATTCAATATCACAAATGAAACGGAAATCATCATCCGTTTTTCTAATTGATTCTAAATTGATCAACAATAAAACGTCCTAAAATAATACCGTTCACTGACAATCATCAACATGCATGTCATGCTTAGCTTCCAGTTTCGTAATAAGAGTCGCTTTATTTTGACGATCACATATTTCATACAACACCCTAAGCCTTAAACACACGCCCCACGCGTCCCACGCCCCTTATTAATCTAGCTCAAACAGATCCTGTCTACACTGGAAACCCGACGACCCGGCTGAAGTCTCACTTTCGAGCGTAGGAATATTAAGTAGCCTAATTAAATGCTTCATTAAAGGTATCATGTTCCATTTCACGATTTATGAAAAATATCAACCCCATTCACGGTTCCATCACGCGACCAACCCCAACCCGCGGGCGCGCCATATTGAACGACTTTTCCTTCCCAGCTGGCGAATCCTCTCACCGGCCAAACGCCGGCCACGACGGTAAGTAATTCGCGTAATCGCAATGAATTTGTCAATGTAGCAAAACGGACCGGTCAGTTGGGCTAAAAGGGGCTGGCTCTCCATTGCACCTCGTGCAGTCCGTGCCCACACGACCGCGGGAACCCGCTTAATTTAAATGTCATTTTTACCCATTTATGACAGAGTCCGCCAGGCCACCAGAGGTCGGTTTGGTGTCTCTCAACCCCGGGGCCCGTTGCATTTGTTCCCAAGCCACGATAAGGTCTACGGTTGTCTCGGTTTTGCCCACTCGCCATCGTGGTCTGCTGTAGCCGTGGCCTACACGTCCTGGGATGGACGCTCGTTCGTTAGTTGGGTGGTGTTGCGTTGGCGCAAAATCAGAGCGCTATCTGTGCGACTCCGATCGCAGGTGGAACCGCTTCACAACCGGTCACAGAGGGCTTGCAGTACTCCAGATGATGGCTGACCGAACACGACCGATGACATGCCCGCGCACGGCGCCTGCGGGTTTTCCGTGTTTCCCGGGGATCGTGATTGCCCATTTATGGAGCCGGGTCCTTTTGGGCAAACGTGTGCGCCCTCGTCTCGCTAACGCGCGTTACGCATTGCAGTTCTCTGGTAAAGGGCGATCGTGTTGATGGGCGACAACGGAGAGCCACTTAGCCTGAACAGGGGCGCGCCTACACGGACTGGGGTTTCCAATTTCACCGGCTACGAAGTAGCGAAGCCCAGCCCGGCGCTCGGGAAACACTTGTCAAGTGCACTTCAAACATTAACACGCCTGTTGCATGCTGCTCGTAACGTGAGGACATTTCCGACAGGATCGAAGAGTGGTACGAACCGCTATTGCAAGGATAATAAATAAGCTACTAATGTGTTCTAGTTTTTTGTAGATATACTGCTTGTTTTCTACACTTGCTTCTTTGAGGACTTTTGGATCGCGCTTCTATAGTTGTTACAAATTTAAATGTGCTTTCAATTCTGTTTTTCCTTAAACTCGAACAACCAAATCGTCTGGACTACTGTAAATTGTCATCGCACCTTAAAAGAGTGTGTTTTCCTTGCAGTTGAAATTCGTGTCACTTTGCTAGACCCTTTGCCAAGACAATGATAAATTGGACTATTTTCAAAAGCAATTCAATAGTGTTCATCAAAATACATCTTAAACCCTCTGAGGATGCGAGTGCATTCGTAATTGAATATTCCACGAGGCAAAAGTCATAGCTTTACCTTCACCAAAGTCGCATTGCGCTACTGATGCAGCACAACAAAATGAAGGAGGAAAACCAGAAAAGCGGGCAATGAAAACCAATACCATTTGTTACCCCGAAACACACAGGCACACACAGCAACCGCCATTGAATCAAGAAAAATTGCGCTCATTCTCAGCAAGGCAGTGCCAGCGCAACCCAAAGCCCCGAAGGTGCACTTGTTTCGACGGCTGATTTATGTCTGTGCCAAGAAGCAGCACTCGAGTGCCCGGGACAAGTCGCACCAGTCGGGGTCGAGGCTTATCGCCAAGCTCACACACATGCGCCCGCGGGAAGGACTCCTGAAGTGCGGCAAGCAGTCCACTCTAGCCGGTACGCCGGCTTGACGAGGATAAGACGGCTGGCTCTTCCGACGACCGCGGCGCAATGGAAAGCCACGCTGGTACGATTTATTTTCCTAAAGAGAGCTGTTTCGAGTTCAATACACTTCGTGCAGGCGTTTCCGTGGCGCCTTCTGTCGACGATCCGCGGTTAGTTGGTTAAGGCGGGTTTAAAAATTCTCCAGCTCGTTGAAGCTCGATCACCTTACGCTTCGAATGCCCATTTTAAGGTGTGCAATATGGCCCCACTGGATCGCGCAAAATTACTATCTTTAATGCCGCTAATACCGCCGTCAGAACACCGTCAGCACACGGCAGCATAAAGCATAAACTCACCGAAGCGAGCACCCATTTCGGAAGCAACCGCATCGAACCAAGGCCAACAAACTTGGCGAAACAAACTTTCCGTCGTCCTGTGCGTCTTTTTCGCTCTTTTTTTTCGGTTTCTTTTCGTATCCTGGCGTGGGTTTTCCCTGCGCTTGTAAAATTTGTTACCTTCATCATTGCGCTCCTAAACGAGATTTTCCGTTCGAATTTGGCTAACGGTCTCCCCAGGGCGCATCCGGCGGAAAACTTCGCCCGGTGGTTGGAAAATAAATGTTTTCAATACCTGCAACCGGAGATACCGAAGCTCTTCGGGGGCTGCTTTCCTTCCGCTGGCTCACCCCGGGGCTCTCTTACAAGAGGAAACCCAAAAAACAACCAGGATGAAGGAAAATCTTCTCCACACGCCATCCATTTTGTTTTTGCTAACTCTTTTGGGGTTTGAACTGCATCTTCTACCGTTTTCCTCTCTCGAAACGAGTCCAACGTTTTTTTTTTTCATTTGCCCCCATGACTAACAACGTAACAATTTTCCTCTCAATTCGATACCTACCCAACCGGTACGGGGTGGTTCGGTTCAGGTTCCTTTTTTCGGGGTCCGTTTATGCAACGATTCTTTTTTTCTTATTCCCCTCCCAGAGCTAAGGAACATTTTCCACTTTTTCTGCTTTTTGCGCCGTGCTGCATTTTTCACACAAAACACGCACACACCTACACACCCACCAGACTTGTTCCAGACATTATCGGGGATGGTGTTCACTTTATTTCATCCGAGCGAAAGTTAATCAAATTCCGTGCCCGCGCGCTATGATGAAAGTGTTGCGCGTCCTCGGTCGGGGGTGGCTTCCACCCCGGGTGGTTTTAGTTAGTGTTTTTGCTAATTGGACGATGGCAGGATTTGGCTTGGCGTGTAGCGATGGAGGTCCCGAAAACGGACCGATCCCAGAGCCCCAACTCCGACGATTCCAATCGCTGCCGGTCAGCCGTGTCTGGACTCGACCCGGACGTGCAGTTCCCGTACGTGACCGTTTGATCGGAATAAGGCTAAGTTTGGCGCCGAGAGTGGCAGCGATTGCGACGTGCTACCACCGAGAAAAAAAAAGAAAACTCTGATTGACGCGCGCTCGACGCCCTGGACGAAGGAAATCCTCCCTAATCTAGACGCACCCTGAGCTCGCGCTTCAATCTCGAGCGAAACTTTGACTGATTGACAAAATGATGATGCCGGCGATGATACGACGCTACTGCTTATGTGCGCGTTCCACCCCCTAGCCGAGTTAGTGTCGATAAATCAGTCAATCTCAATCGAAAAAGGATTGAGAACGGCGTGGGCGTGGAGGGAATACCCTGAAGGGGTCTGCTGCACTCGCCACATCACATATTGATGGCCGGTTGATGGAGCTGTAAAGCAGCGTGTCGTTCTCCACGAGGCGACCCCGAATGGGTGAGAGACCGAACCGGAAGAGCGCCAGCCCAACCCAGACCCTCGGAAGCGACCGAGACGAACTTTATTACATCACCGATTACGCTGACGACGGCGTCGGGGCATTGTATTGACGAGCGCTTGGTTTGAAGGATGTCGTGGGTTTTTTCCTTTTCATTTTTTTGTTGCCTCGTTTCGTCTGCTGCGAGTTTGCTTTGATGACACGAAAATTAAGGACGTTTCAGCGCCTCCCCAACGGCTGCGTCTGGCCGAGAAGGAGCGTGGCAGATGATTTGTTAGCTAAAATTGCAACATGGCTGAGTGATGATAAAAATTCGATTTAGGTGCTACGATTTTTTGCGGGTGTTTTTATTTGTTCACTTGAAGCTGTTTCATGATTTTCTTTTTTCACGATTGATATACGACATATGAAAAAACGCCGCATACAGGAGTTCTATGTGGATATGAAATTCCATTTTAATGACACATGGCCGTTAAATTTAAACTTCTTCGGAAATATTTCAAGTTCCTTCTCATCAATTCAGAGGTCAAAGTCTATCCTAGTCCTTCTTTGCCGCTGCCTAAACGAATATAAGAATTCGATAATCAAAATCTCTCGATTTTCATTTAAAGTCAATCTATTCACCCGAAGATTGCATAAAAATGCACCTTCAGATCGGTGTTTTATGCTGATATAAAACGAAAAAAGCCGTAAACTATAGCAAGTTACAGGAGTGCTGGGTTACTATCCAACACGATTACGTCGCAACCAAGAAACACCCTTAGTAAACGGGACGAACGAACTCCTGCAGGTTCCTTCCAACCAAGTAGCGCCAAAAACTATTCCCTACTCCCATACATTGCACTCCTAACTCGACCCTGCTTAATATTCATACACACCCAAGAGACCGCATCGTAACGACACCCGCTGTAAAGTTTTCCCCAAAAACCACCGAGCGTAAACAAAGCGCGCCGAAAAGAATCCTGACGGTGGTCCTGGAACGGATGCATCGCTGGAACTGGTGGTAGTAAAATTTTAAAGTGGCACACTCGGGACCACGTTGTCCCTTGGCTTTTATCAGAAAGAAAATGCACCGGATGTGTGCCTTTTTTATTTTTTTGTGGTGTACTTTCACCGTTCATCTTTCCCCCACGCAAAGAAGAGATAGTTTGTGCAAGGAACACTCGGGAGGATCCGGCGGAAGCGCTCTATCCCCAGCCCGACCACTGTCAGTGGCGTTTCGTCGTAAAACCCAAGTGCCCGGCTACGGCTAAATGACGGCTACGGCGATGGCTATTAAATTGCCACAATGACATCGATATAGTGCCCAGGCGCTGGCTCAAAACCCAGACAGTGCGCCCGGATGCGCCCGTGCTTTCCCCGGGAACCGGTCTTGGGAGTCCTGGCGAGTCCTTTGACACGGATGAATCGGATGTTCCAATTGCAGCCTCAGACGGTCTCAGTTCGCTTGCCTGTCCCGGTCGGCGGGCATTGTCATTGTCATTCCGCTCCCGAAATGCGGCTGGTATCCTTCCGTTGGCATTTTGGGACTCTCTGTCCTCTGTCCTCCAGCAGTCTGCCGCATGTCTGCATTTGCGAAATGAAGGCGAACAAACGGGCGATAGAGCGAACAAGCAGGCGCTCGCGTTACCAGGCGATCCGGACAGGACGATGACGAAATCAAGCCCGGGCGGACGGTGTGGTCAATGATCGAAAGCCCCGGGAAAACCCGGGAAAAATGGTGTCACCAACCGGAGGAGCTCACAGCAGCCGCTGCTCGCGAGAGGCCCCCGGGAAAACCACTCTGCGCCAGTTTCCAACCACCGGGTTCCGTTCATATCGGGTCTAATCAATTTCGCTCCCCAAAAAACAGGATACCCCGAACGTCATCCGGCGTCGTGTGCTCGTCCTTCCCAGCGATGCACTTCTTTTTCGGTGCCGGTTTCTTTCTTTTTGTTTTCTTCGTTGTCGGTTCGCTGCCATTCGCAGACGGGTGCTGGTTTTTCGTGTCGTACTCTCGCCGTTCGTGTCCCATTTTTCCCGTTGGCGCAGCGTTTTCCACCGACACCGCCGCCGATGCCGCGTTTTCCCACCACCAGCGTTCTAGCGCGGCACGACGGCGCTTGGGAGCGATTGTGGCACGGTAGTGGATCATAAATTTTATTGCTTTCGTCTGCTTCTTGTCATTATTCCACTTTCACTGGCACACAACCACGTCTGAGTGGCCAGCTCTTTGTGGTGACGGTGGTGGAGGATATCCCTTTTTTCGCGGAGCTCGGATATCCTGGCCGAACAAATTTCCATACCCAGGCTGCCACAGCGCGCGAAATTTTTCATATTATGATGGTGTTTTTTCTTCGTTTTTTCATTTGCCGCTCACGATCCTTTCCGAGCCGTTCCTTATCGGCCTCGAGGCGATAAGACACCGACACCAACAGATAATCCGGCTGATTTTGTTTGTCTCCTGCCAGTTGGCAGTCGACAGAGGCCAGAGGCTGCGAGGTGTGCTAATAATTTGCATAATATATCCCACATCGGTTCCCCGGTGCTCCCGGTCTTCCTTTGCATTTCCCGCATTAGGGATCAATTCAAATTTTTGATTCACCCGAAACGTGATATGTCTCGCAAAACGGGAGGAATTCATCCCGAGAGAGGCGAAGGAAAGTCGGAGAAAGCTTTCCTTCCTTGCCTTTCCGTATGCAGGTTGCACATTTCACTCTGTCCGATAGTGTCCCACTATGAGCGCAAAAAAAAGAAGGAGCAGGAATTTTAGTCCCCAAATTTCGTTTTTATTTTCTCTGCACGCTTTCCGGTGCAGTGGCCGACCTGCCATTCGTTCCGTCTGGCTGTCTGCGGCTGAAGGCGAATCCCTAACAGAAGCTTGACAATGTGCCACTCAAACACTGTCCCAGGACATGGCGGTTTCGAGCCAGAAAAACCCGGGCGGGGAAAATAACACGAAACTACAACTAAAACTATGAACCAGACAATGATTGCATGACAATTTTCAATTTCACTATCCCCTCCGCCACGAGCGACGAGACTTTCACTATCGTTCCTTTTCCTTTTTTCCTTTATCGACCTCGATCTTCACCGCTTTTCATTTAGAGTGCGGCTTCTGCCAACCGAAACGGGACACAACCGACAGGGAGTCCTTCCTTTTCGTTTCCGTTTGCTTTTATTTTGCCCCATTCGCATCCACGAGTGTCATGTTAGTCCTTTCCCGAGACGACTTAATGGTGGCTCCCGAGAAAGCGAAAAAAAAATGCGCACCCTTACTGGAGGTAGTTTTTCCGCCATTTTATGAGCGCATCCCACACCGCGCTCCATTTGGGGAAAGACTTTTTGAGATTGTTCCTTCCACCTCACGGGTTAGGAATGCGATTTTCCCCACGGCACATTGTCGAGGTCGTAGACGGGGGTCGTCTGCAGGAGATTATGAAAATGGCGATGGCCATAACTCGGCGAATTTTGCAGGCGAACGGCGGAAAATGCATCCACACGCTCACGTGTTCATTCGAACCAGGTGAGCCGCATTTTATGCTCGGTGCTTTATCAATTGGGATCTCATTCGCTTGTTTTTTTTCTAAGAGTGAGTCGCTCAACCTAACGCTGGTTCCATCCGTGACGGCTGACATCATTCTGGAGGTCACTGTTTTTATAGATTCCCTACGTCACCTCCAGAAGAGGGCAAATGCACGCTTTGTCTGAACGTTGGCCCGAGCCAAAACAGACAACCCAAATGAAACAAGCTTCCAATTACCGGTCGGGCGTCGTTGGGGTTTGAGGCGTTTAAGGGTTTTATCACTCGCATCGAAGCCCGGCAAAGCCACCGTGATGCAACGAATGCAGACTGGAGACTGGTCCGAGTGTAAGTGGGACAAACCCAGCTCTAAGGCTGAAGGCGAAAGGACACGTGACCTTTATCGGGCGTCGAGCTGCACGGCATGTGTGTGATTCTACACGAGCTGGAACCGTGGCCAGGCCTCTTTTTCCCTTCCCTATACGCGAAGTAAAAGACAAACTCCACCAGAACGAAGCCATCACGGACACGGGTGGTATTTAGAACGCACCTTTTCTCGGCACAACGGTACCGTACGGAAAGCGTTCTGCTCTAGCGTATCGTGTGCGTCTTTTTTTCCTTCTTCTACATCACCGGCAGTAACTTCTACCGCAGATCTGTTCTCGAAGCTCGACACAACCAAGCGCAACCACACCATACGCAGCAATGCGTGCGTTCTCGTTGGCTGCATATCTGCATGGCTTCGATGCACGTGGCCTTCGAGTGACTCGATTACAACCACCTGGGCTACAAATCAAACCGGGAACGACGTTACACGACGTTCTTGGACGCGGGTGTCCGAATTCCTGACACACATACTGTACTCGCACACGATCACATCACGTGTGGATCCCAGGACCAAGGGGTGCAAATTAAGGAAACGAGCCTGCGCCGATTCCGGCCGATCTCCCACACGCGTGTGGTCAAATCGATCGATTGGTGGGCGAAGGGCTTACGCATGCGATCACGATTATGAATTTCCATTTGCGTTTGATCGCCAGTCATTTGCGGTTAATTTACATCGGCTGTAGTTAAACGATCGGTGGCGTCGATCAGCAGCTTCGTGAATGTGTAGGTGGTTGTTTTAGAGGAACATTTATAGGACAAACGAAGGTAATTTGATCCATTTGATGCTCGCCGTAGAGAAGATTGGTATTTAAATGAACTTGACGGAAGTCAATCTTACCCTAAAACCCACATAATTTTTTCATTGCCCTCAAATTTTTCAACGACTATTGTGACACGACATCTTCAACAGCATGTGAACTATTTCTGCCAGGATAAACCTTTGCGAAGAATGTAAAACATCTGTTCCACATGTCTGCGAAACTATTCAGTCAGGTTGCATAATAATATGATAATTTGCAGCCAATAACCAATCAACATACCAAAACGGTAATCTAACTCCGACGGATGTTATCTCATACGGCTCGAAAACAAAGCCGCAAAAGAGCAATATTTGGCTCAATAAAAGTTGCGACCCGATGGCAGGCTGTAAACTTTTACAGACAGTTTTGAAACCCTTCCGATAAACGCACCAGACTCGGATCGCAACGATACCAGCAAACCGATTAAGCCGATTACGGGCAAAATCGGTTCACATACATGCCGCAACCGGTGTTGCGTTCGGCCACGACCAAGCCGCGTTCAAGGGACGATCAATCGACCGATAACCGACCGATCGGCTAATCGATCGTCGATCACAGCCGTGAACCGTGGTGTGCCTTTAATGACGCACTCCCATTTCGGAGCCCGTGGGTCTCGCTAATTAATTAATCGGAAATGACTCCATCGCTGGACCCGAAACCGGTCACCAGCTCCAGTTCCACCATCCAGCGCCCGTCCGTTTTTATCTCTCACTCCACCGAACCGGAGCAGGTTTTCGGAGCGTTCGTCCGGCTCGACCCGGCCGAAAGAAAGTCACCTTGCGCGGCCAGATCCGGTGAGATCCTGGGGTGACCATTCGATGCAGTGGGTAGGGCAGTGTGCAGGCGAAAAATAAAAATATCCGCTCAGCCGGTTAGCCGTGACCCAGTCGAGTCAGCCGACACTGCGACTCAAACCAAACCGAGCGACTCCAAAGAGGGGTCTCTCACGATGGCTTCCATCCAACCATCACACCTTCACATGTTCGAAAGACTTCCGAAGTAGGGTCAACCCGGTTATCGATGATTTGTGCCGCGAAAACGGAGTGGTGAAGGCATTTCCTCTGCATAATGTTAGGTTTTTTTGCTGTTTCTTTTATCCAAAATGACACGAGATGCACGACCCGTTTCGGGTTGATAATGTCGTGTGCACGGCTTAAGCCCTGAGGTTTACGACAAATTGTTCCTCGCCCTGCGAAACATGCCGTTGAAAGGCTGCCAAGAGTGTCTACTCTGTGGGTTTAGAAAGGAAACCGCGAGGGAATAAGTTCTTGCAGATATCACCAAAATACATCCATGCGCATACGCAGAATGGTAATCGACATATAACAGCTTTATGGTTCTTTAATATTTGGAAATCGTATATCCCATTACAATCATCAATCTTGAAAGTGAAATTAATTTCCCAAGCCATCATCCTCGAGCATAGCTACATAAATCACACTCATCGATCGATGCCCATATCGAGAGGTGTCTCGTTCATTTTTTTTGCTTGTTGCTACACCTTCTAAATTGAGCCCGGTATGCGATCGGCTCTAACAAACAATGGCCCCACAAGGCCACATCGCCCGTGGCTCTTTGGAAACAATATTGTAAATGTCACAACCGCAGGACGTTCATACGTTCACCTGCGGGTAAGGTGGCCACACGGTCACCGAAAGGGCGCCATCGCGACGGCGGGAATAGGTGTACAAAGCAAGACAGGCAGGTGAGCTCACTAACAAAAAAAAAACGCACGCAGAAAACCCACAGAACCATCACCCAACTGACCCGCCTGGGTGAGACATGAAATGTTGACCCCAATTATTGCAAAACATTCTTCGCATCTTCCGAGCACGGACACGATTTGAACGAACACCCTTGCCGCAGGGGTTGCAGAAAGGGAAGATCTCCACCCTGCGCCCACGCCTCCGGCCACACACGGCTCATCTTCCTTTGGTCGGGAATGTTGGTCGCACCGTCACACGTCCTACAACGGCCCATGGGTCACCGGTGAGCCTTTTGCTCCGAGGTGTCTGATCGCCTGATCGTTTCGCGCCACCTGATCGATTGGTGCTTCATTATTGCGAATCCATAATGCTACACCGTGGGGGGAAATGCCATCACGCGGACATTTCGCAAGCAGATTGGCTCTCCTATTATTTCGGAGCTTCCCCATGTGCCTCCATCTCTCAAGCTTGTGGATTAATTCGACGGGATGTTCAGCTAAAAAAAATGTACAATTATTTCCAATTCCCCACTACAACGGCCGATCGTCGGTGAGAAAACACCCGGGGGGTACCGAATATAGTCGGCAGGTCTTTGAACCGGGCATTTTTGCGGAGAGCACGATGTCACTTTCACACCTGGCAGTGGAAACAAGCCCACGCCGTGCGACCTGAATTATGCAACCAACGGCAACCCCGAGGAGGCTGCCAAACCCTCCCAGATCTGGCACATGATTCTGAGGCTCAAGTTGAGCTGGCAATCGATGGCGAAGGGAAACCAAAACTACCAGTCAGTTGTCAAAACTACCACACTTTCACGCTCGGTGACTTTTCGATCGATCACGGGATCGTATTTCGTTGCAGCTCAGCCTGAAGGGAAATGGGTTCGGAGTCAAAAAAAAACACCACCCGAACACGTCCTCAACGTTAGCGCGACATCCGTAAATGGAGGTTGAAAAATTGCAACCCAAACAAATCGTGCCCAAACCGTGTGGCCGCAGGCTTAGCTGAGTAAGAGCAACCGACAAAACGACACTGTTAGAAACGAAAATACAGCGCGTTGAAATGTCATGGCTAATTTCTCACTTTTCCTGCCCGAACAGCCGTGGTGTGCCAACGGGAAACACATGTGCGAAAAAGAAAACGGCCCGGCCCACTGGAAACGGAAGCCCAATCACGGGCGATGATAAAGTGAAAGATCAACAGGACGCCTCCGGTGTGACATAAACGTTTGGCCGTGGACAGGAAACGACAGCAAAACGACCCCTCGGAAGGCCCAGAATTGGGGTTAAAACGCGAAGGAAAGTGAGATTTCAGTTTCCTTTTTTGGGTTACGTTCGCATCTCGCGTTTGCCTTTTGGGTGCTGTTTCGTGGCGAGCCACGGGATGCTGCTGATCGGTTGTTTCGTGACACACATTTGTGCCGTGACGTCGTCGGGACGGGAAAGTAACTGCCTGCTGTCCGGAGGGCCAAAATGAGCCAAGGAAATCGAACAGAAAAGCGGACGCACACACACACGCACGGCTCGGTGAAAACGTTCACCAAAAATCTGCCTCCCGTGTGCCGGCCATGGCAAGGGAAGAAGAGTAGGCTTCCTATCTTGAGGCGGTCAACCTTCTGGCTGGTCGATGCGCCCAGATGTTCCGAGCAATCCAGCGAGCAGAGGAATCGAAAATCGAAATTAAACGACCCCGAGGTTGCATAACCGGACCGCAGCAACGGCGTCCGGTGTTTGTGTAATGTTTCGATTTATATGATTATGCCGGGAAGTATGTCCGCCGCAGGCGCAGGATGGATATGATTGGCCCAATTTGGGTGCTTGCTCGCGGGACTGGTGCGGTCCGAATAATTGGATCGAAATATGGTTAATGTGGGTTTTCCGTGCAGATCTTTTCCACAGGCTGGTCCACGCCGGTTCGCCGTTTGACCCTTTGAACCTACTGCGCTCATGCACGTTGAATCGCGTTTGCGTAATGAATGATGGTGGGGTGGCCAGAATCATCTAAATTAAACCATTTCACATGGATTCCTGTATTCAGCCTCATATATATATAGTGGCCTCAAATATTGTATGACGAATTTGCGAAAAATAGTTTTAAAGATCACTTTTCCATACTTCTGTTACCATTTTTTGATCCATATCAGAGTATCCGATGCTCGTTAGACTCCTTGAGAAAGCACAATGACCTCGTTTCTGGGTTCGCGCGGCCAGAAATATGTCGCAAATGATGCACTTCTGCCAATGACGAATGTAGCCACGAGCAATGAAGAGAATCCTATTTCCAGTGTGGTATCGTCTTATGCCGTGTTCGTTATTTCATATCTTTCGGAGAGAGCCTTTTAACCATCGTAATCGGAGCCCTAGACAATGCATTGGCCACGTGAGGAAGCGATGCATTTGAGGATCATGCAGCCACATAGGGCCGTGAGCTACAAGTGTAATCGAATTGCAACGTAGAAACAAGTAAACAACTCATGTTCCTCAGGAAACAGTTTGATAGCCCACGTGGAAATGAGTTATATTGAAAGAGCAATGATACGTACAGCGAATGAGCCACATGACATCTATAGACATCTATAACAGCATGTTTTATCCATATACTCAGCTGCTCAAAAAACTGTTTCATAACTGTTTCGATCATTCAAAGAGACTAGGTTGCTGTGCGATGCGGAAACCTGACGAATCAGTGCTCGGCGGCGCAACATTAACGGATGCCTATCGATTGCTGCTGACATCAGCGCGGCCACTGCACTTGACCGTCAAAGCAAACCCTTCGCTCCAAGCCCACTCTCATAGCCCTCGCTGGACTGGAAGGACTGCAACTGCAAGCGTTTGGACCTGTCTCGAAAACAAGTGAAATTGGAGCACAGCCAATTCCACTTACGGTTCCTCGTCCCGGTAGGCCGAGAACTCGGGGACACAGGAAGGATAGTACAAAAAAATATCAATGCCCATTGGCATTGGATTTGCAGCCCGGGATGCGGACCGATTTTCACACAGAACGCATACGCATACCTCGCAAATCATTGCTCCGAGGAATCACATTTCCGTGCTTCTCGCTTCCGTTTGGACGGTCTAAATAGTGGGCCATTTGAGTTACGGTTTTCACTCAGGAAAATTGATTTGACAGCGTTTTTAATTGCCAAGACCCCCCGAAAAAAGAGCGGCCGTTAACGGTTCCATCAAGCAAGAACACCGCCAAGGAATAATACCTTCTACTCATAGCATAGCAACGGCAAATTTCAAACCTAAAAGCATAATAAAAGCACATGGTTTTGAACTACTTGTCTTACCTTTTATGACGATATCGGGCGGTTTGTTGGCTCTTCCGCCATTACTGCTACTACTGGTGCTGTTGCCGTTGTGATGATTGTTCCCGGAGATGTTGCTGCAGGAGGACACACCTAGCCCATCCAGGTTGGTAACGCCATTCTGATTAGCGAGCGAATGGTGTAGGTGTTGCTGTTGTTGCTGCTGTTGATGGTGGTTCTGCAGGAGCTTTTCGGCGAGTAGTGAATTGTTGAAGCGGTTTTGTTGCAGCAACCCTTGGGCTTGCACGAGAAGTAGTTGCTCCTGAAGCTGCTGTGTGGTGAGGCCACTCGTGCCGACGAGCTGATCATTGGTACCGGCGCACAGCCTGTTTAGGCCAATATCGGGATCGTTCGATTCGCTGACGGAAAGGGCGCTCAACTGGGCAGCCGCGGTCGACGACAGGAACTGGGTGCAGTTCTGGATAAATAACTGCCCGTTCGTTTCTTCGTCCAGCTGCAGGTCATTGTTGTTCTCCTCCTACGGTGAGATAGGTATAAAACCGACATTAGTATACTCGGTGACTTCTATACCGACGATAAACCGTTACTTACGACTTTGATTTCAGTGGCAGGGAAGTCCTGAAAGAACTGTTCTAGCTCGAACGAATTCTCTGTCAGCTGGCGCAACAGTTCGTCCGAATCATTGTCGAGTGGATCGTCCAGTGTGTTCAAATCGCAACCTCCATTCGCCAGCTCGGCCGTCTGGCTTGCCGTTTGGTTGTTTTCCTGAAGCGACACAAAAACACAGGAGAATTTTTTCAACCTTCAACAAGGACATCATCGTCGAGTCGAAGCCTTACCGTTTGCAGACACGCCTGCAGATCCACCATGCGTCCATCGTTGTCCGGGGACCATAGCAGCTCATCGTCGATAAAGGGCATTGCCACGATGGCAGAACTGGTCGCCGCTCGGGTAACACAAGCTAACCGTGGATCTTGCCCGGGGGCCACACAGCCTACCATAATTTACGTCCTCGGTACGCTACTCCCGTAGTGCGCGATGATTGATCCAACATAAAGCTATGCCAGATACTGTAATGAAATAAATAAATTGTTAATGATTGAAGGTAAAACTCGTTTTAAAAACTAAGTATCGAATAAAACATGCTAACGTGCTGACAACAAATTCAAAGTTTACCTCATGCGAGACACGATGATATTCACGTTCAAGATCAAGCTTGTACGCAACCTTCTACGGCACAATATTGCGTGCAATTTGTGCGATGACGAGGAGTGCCGATTTTATAGCACGTTATAGCGCCTTTGTTGTGGCATAAACGATAACACTGTTTAGCGTACCATAATTGATACACATATTATAGCAGTTTTACAGCTACATTACAACATGAATTACATGCATTACAATTGCAATTATTATGCAACGTATCGAGTTGGTAACGGTTTCTACCGATTGTATGAGTGTAAAGCACATACAAATCCACTACACTGGGATTACATTGGCTTTTATGATGTAGTCAGACATTCACTTATTTTGCACTATTATTTAGTTTGTGATCAACACGATGTTGCCAATTCAGAGGTTCAGTTATTCACAATATTTGATTACCACAATATCACGAGCGTTAATTCCCGTGGATAATTGAAACTTTAAAAAATCGTGGCTTTAATTGACATTCGTTACGATGTATGTTTCTATCCATAAAAAGAAGTATAAAATTTGTAGGAAGATAACGATTTTTAAAATCGGCACAAATTACTACCAAGATCACAGATTTTGTTGCATGTAACGAGTCGTCCGCTACGGTAAGCTTCTTATTGCTGACGACGGGCTAAGCGACGGTGGTGTCTGTTGCGATAAAGTGTTCCTGATGCACTTCACTACGTTGGAAGCATTTAGTACTCGGGCTCGATGGATGTGATGTATGCGTATCGTGCTGATGCTGCCAGCAGCTATGGTCACGGTTGTTCGTGGTGGCGAGCTCGAGTAACACTCCTTTAAATTAGCTGACAAATGGTGAGCGAGATTCGGTTCGCTCTGACACTCCAGTAGCATTTTCTATACTCGTTCCGATTGCGCTACAGGCGAAGGGTAAATTCTAGGCGTTCAAATAAGCTACTGCCAAATCCTGCAACAACAAAACAAAAAAAAAACAAAATAATCAGTTTTACTATAAACAAAGTTATGCTATTTCAACTAAGATAAATGACGCAATACGACAATGACATTGAAATGGATCGAAACGTTCAAGGTTTCGATGCGTATCCTGCCATGGCTCCCGCCGAAATTCAATCCTTTCGTCTGGTTGCGGCATTACTCAACGACACTAGTTACGTAAAACATAAGCCCATTAGGGATCTTATTAACCAGGCCAAAATGGTTCGCAAGAATGGAATATCATTAAAAAGACGCACACCTAAGTGTCTCTAGCTCGTAATAGAAAGTGCCAGCAACAATTAAATTAGCCGAAATTTCTTACAGACTAGACGAAGGCCTAGCATAACAAGGTCTAATTTACCAAATACTTTGTTTGCCCACAGTATTGGAAATGGACTGGAGCACGTGTAAAGCGCATCTTTATCCCACACGGGAATATAAAGTACAAGTGTTTAGAAAATGAAAACGAAGTTTAAGATTATTCGCATTATGTTGAATACATTAATTCAATCCAGCCCACAAATCTCTGGTGGCTCCCTCTATATGTGAACATTAAACCCTGTTAAATGATGGATCGTGCGAGATGCAAAACAATATTAGGATTTTATTTAAATTCAAATAGAAAAATATTTGCCTAACGTTTAATTAAGAATTGAAAAGTTACAATATAGTTAATAAAGTAAATAATAAATCACGAACGACTTTCCACGTGATTGCCTGCGCTTAGCATCATTTGACAAACCTATATGACGTTCATCATGTCAAACTTCATGTTAGAAGAGCGCAAAATTGCTCAGAAAGATTGTTTTTATTTCCGTGCAAGATTTCATTAACAATAACGTAGTAAAGGAAGAATAAACGTGTACTTTGCAGGGAAAAGTTATTGGAGTAATATTTGTTCTTCGATTCAATCCTGAAGGTGAGAAGACTAAGGTATAATCTCGCTAAGTTGTCATTAAAACACCCTTGGTTCATCTACGTTGTTTTCTTGTTTTAGCGTTCAAATATATTTCCAACGGACTATTCGATCGGTTCTACTTGCGGTGCTCTGCTTTAATTATTACGACGAATAACGTTGTAAACTCGTGCAAATCCTCTAAGCGGAAACGTGAGGTTCCACTACTGTGAATTATTTTCACAAATGGGTCATAGTAATCGGTAGCAAGAACTACAGGTGACAAAATGAGCGACAACTCTGATGACGAGAGCAATAGCAGTCGCTCTGATAAAGAATGCAACAAAGATTCGGATAGTTCCTCCGAACTGGATGTTGGCAACTCTAGATTTGATCCTTTGAAAGCGCTATATTCTGCCAAGTTTAAAGTACCAGTAGCGCGAGCGAAGCTGCACGACAACGTACAAACGCTGGAAGCAAAACAAAACCTTTTGGGTGGATTCGCTCAACCATTCGACGAAGAGCGTGTCAAGGCGATACGCGCTGCTTCGTCTTCTAAAAAGAATATCCCTCCACCGGAGCTGATACCCCAACGTAGATTTCTTCCGGAGCAAGGTATGCGACAAACGCGAATGATGTCATTCCTCGGTATTTATATGCCCTCTTCATATTTCCAAACGCAGGTCTAGTGTATCGAGAACGATCGATTCGTCATAAGAAAAATATCTTTCTCCGATTGGAAAAGGGATGGGAAGGTCCGCTAAGTCTGATGAAGCAATGGATGGACGAAAGGACACGCGTTCGTATCGACATCCGCAAGCAGAAAGGCGTTCGCGGGTATCTTACGGGTGTTATAGAAATCTTCGACCGGCACTGGAACATTGCCGTTAGCGACGTACATGAAACGTGGAGCAGACGAAAGTATCGCTACTCCACCAACACCCTCCATCCGGAGAGCATTATCGCACCACAGGACTGTAGCGATCGATTGCGAAATTTGGGAATCGTCCTGCCCAAAACAAAGGTCGCTTGTGACGGATCTAAGAATGTGATAATCACCCGCAACGTTCCTCAGTTGTTTGTTAAGGGAACCCATGTAGTATTGGTCAGGCCAGAACTACCTGTTCCAAAGGTGGTTGAAACCAAGGAAAAACAATAAATCTGTCTTTTCTTATCACTCACTTCTCGTTTGCTTGTTCCGTTGTTATCAACCCAATTCCTGTTTCTAAATTCATTCACTTAAAAGTTCCACTCAATTCCGAAAAAAGTACTGTATATGGACACATGAGTCACATGACACGTTAAAACTAAATCCTTAAAGCTTGAGTTATCAATATGAACCAGGTAGCTCCCAGTTGGGAAGCAGTAATGAAGAGAGGGCCCATGTGTCCGCTATAAAAAATCGTGATTAAAGATTGGCTGACAACAGAGTAAGTTTTGTTTCTCGTACGCCAGGCCAAGAGCACTGTAATGGCTGTAACTAGTAATTTTTATTACATTTTTCAAAGATATTTTTCACACACATAAATTAAAGATTTTGTTGTACGTTAAAATGATTGATCCAGTTCCGTTTAATTTCCCATTTTGATGGTCATTTCTATTCTCGTTGGTGTTTGCCTCTCTCACCGTACAGCCGGTATAAGAATAACTTTCACCGAAGCCACGGCCAATCCGCAACTCGGGCTCACTGCTGCCAGTTTCCAGCAGCAATTTCCCTGTCATTGACTTCTATCGAAATCCGGCTAGCGCAGCCCGGAGACCGGAAAGTCTATTGCCCTCGCCTGCATCAATGAAGATAATCTGCCCCCGGCCCGCCCCTTCCATAATTCCATCACACGCGGCCTTCAATTGCACCGTGTGCGCGCGAACAGTGCGAAAAAGATAAAAGCAAGATAGATGGCAGGAGAGAAAGTTGAAATCATTTCACTTTTCACGCGGCGCGAAGAAACTGGCCAATTCCCTCCAACCCGGGAACGGGGCCCGTCGCTTGCATCGTGGTTTCGTTGCCCCTTGCTGCTTTGGCCCATCAACATCTCGTCGGTTAGTGCTGGGGCTTCGTAATGCATGTTGCAATTCCTCCGTTGCCTGCCATCACCCGGACCCCGTCCGGCTACCGGTTGCTGGCGCACGGACGCGAAGATGGTATGCGATTACATCTCTCCTAAGGGTCACTGGTCGCCGACTGCCGTTTGATGCGCGGTTGATAACGCGGAAGAGGGAGAGAAACAGGCAGCAAAGAAAAGGGCCAACAGCCCTACGAAGTGGTTGCACTTCCTGCTGGGAAATGTCGACGGGGAGAGCGCTCGTTTGGCGCCATTTTCCACCACGATCGGTTCGATTTGTGGCGTAACCTTTTTACAAGCTGCTTTTCTCTCGCCAGGACCGTTTCGGTCCGAGTCGTTGGACGATGATGGATAGCATTTTCTTTCGGTCCCATGTGCTGATGGATTCTTACGGAAAGGTCAGCGGTAACGCTGGAAAACGGACATCTCGCGCACTAAATATCAAAGCCCTCCAGCTCGAAGACTATGATTAGAGTGCGTTCGAGCCGTCGCCTAAATGCCGCTTGACGTGCCCTAAATGCTGTTCCGTGATCTAGCGGACAAAAAAAGAGCGAATTCTCCACTCCTTCCGAACGGGCGGTTCATTGGCCTGCGCTCGTTATGCTGCAGCATAAGCGGGCAATTTCCGACGGCTGTAATGTGTTTGCTGCTAACGGTAACGCTAAGCGTGCTGCGGAGAGGGACACCACAGTTCCCATCCACCCTTCGCGACCATTCACTAAACCGTTTTGCATTTCTTTTTTTCTTTCGCTTGCACAGCACATAAGGGGGAAAGCTCGGATTTACGCGAACCTGGTGCATCGCGCCCAGGTGCAACACGTTCCCAAACGCACCGTTGCGTGAGGTGCATCATTTACGCGCCAATCGCTCGTTTGAATGGTGCGAAGGGCTAAAGGGGGGCCTCAGGTGCAGGTGCCTTTCTCCCTTCTCCTGGTAGGGTCATTTGTCTCATCGCTTTCGCTCGTTTTGTTTTGATCGCGATCTTCTTCGGGCGGGTGGCAATTGCTGACGAGCTACCATGTGCAAAGTGCAACAAACTAGACAGCTGTCACTCTCTCGTCCATCGGAAGTCGCATCCGGACTCCGGACGGAAACAAGCATGCATGGAGTTATCGGCCCTTCACACAT
The DNA here is from genome assembly GCF_943737925.1 of Anopheles nili. Classification (NCBI taxonomy): domain Eukaryota; kingdom Metazoa; phylum Arthropoda; class Insecta; order Diptera; family Culicidae; genus Anopheles; species Anopheles nili. Next base: position 74,631,297 of record NC_071292.1, on the reverse strand, counting down.
ATGCAAGCAGCAAAAAAAACAGAGGACCCTCGCAAAGAAATGACCACCGATAAGACAGCGGTCGTGTGGATCGTTCGCAGAGATTCGCATCTCACTGTACATGACCCTACGCGCATATTAGAAAGGCGTACAGTGCCTTCAGTCGCGTTTTTAGCTGCTTGTCGACAGCTTCTTTCCCCGAAGTGCAAGTGGCCAGGGAAAGTGTGTGCAGCCAAAGCGAGGAGGGCATTGACTCACGGCGAACGCGTTACATCAGTGAAAAGCGTAATGGTGGAGCAGGAAATATAGGTTTTCCCTCCACTGATGCCACCATTTTGCAATCGATGATGCGTTCTAGCCGAATCGAACGTAACATCGACGCATCGAGGCGTCAGTAAGTCACACTTACTTTCACTCTTTGCCGTCAACATCGTCGTCAGCGTAGAACGTGCCGCTCCTACGATCGTACCCGACACTGGCGGGTAAATTGAAATAAATTAAATAATTACAAATACAGCGTGTGCACATGGGCAGCCGAGACCGGGCGTGAACTGCCGCCAACCGTGTCTGGGCGTTGATGTAATCCGTACAACAGAATGATTAACATTCCTGTCGGTCGTCGCCGCTACGCTGTTCCTTTCGATTTCAGATCGCAGCATCGATACCGATCGAGGAGCGGTTAGGCTCCGGAAACCTGAAGGAAGCTGTGCACGACAACGAGGGGCTGGAGACCGGTCGAGCCGTTAGATTTTCCCAACCACCTCCACCCAGTCCGCACTCCTCCCACTACACGGAGCGGCGACAATGTTACTGTTAGTTAATTACATTTTTTTCTTAATTCGATCGATTAGTATTCTAATCGATCCATCGACCCTCGATCGGGAGCTGATTTATGCACCGAACCAAGAGGGTGCCTTGCCATGAGAGGTGCCTTGTGGCTCATGTTGCCGATCCCACCTTAACGGGAATGACTCGGGGACATCTGCGCGCTGGAGTGCGCAGTTTTTCCGAGCCCATGCGATCGTGCGCCTGTTATTTATGCAAATGTTTTACGATGTTCCACCCGGTTCTAGGGTAGGCCACGCTGACCCCCGGTCGCATATGACAGGTCGTTTGTCAAACGCGCGACCCGGTGTGCCGGAGATTCTAGAGCCCACGAGGGAGCACAGTGTGTGCCACACAAACCGCCAAGAATCGACGTTTGAATTCTGGCCCCACTCCGCCGATCTAGCTGTTGGCGTAGCAACGCATCAGAGATCACGGTGGAGGCCTTCATGCGAGCGGAAAAAAGACTGAGCAGTGTGACTGTGGGCTTGTAGCCGAATGAAGGCTCTACTACTAATGAATCGCCGTGACATTGAGCCCGCTTACCTGACCGTGGCTCTGGCAGTGTTGTTGGGAGGGTGATTTTTCGCGTTGCTTGAGGGGTGCTCTCGAACATGCGCGTAAACCTGTTGGGTGCCGAATGTTTTCCGCGTTCGTGTTGTTATTTGGTGTTCTGAGCCTTTTGCGTTCTCTCTTTCTTTCTTCCCTTCGCTCAATAGCTGCTTTTGAATGGTTATGATGGCGATACCTTCGCTTGATGGTTGTGTTTTTGCTTTAATTCTATCTGTCTTGCGATCGACACAACATAGACGCCAAAGCTTGCTGTGATGTTTACTTATTTCAGCGTTTTTCCACCGTGTTGCTGCGCCTCAACCTCAAAGGCTAAAGTGAACGATTTCGCCTTCACTATCTCTCCCGTGATTGCCATCAACCACTCGCAGATCAATCGTGAGATAATCGTGAGATAATTCGACAAAATCTACTCCAAACCGCCCAATTTTTGCACACTTTAGCCTACATGCTCGGGAGTTTTAATCTCGATATTCATCTTTGTCCGCCCACAGAACGGCGGGTAGGAGGGATAGGGGGGAAAACACCCTACTTTGCGCCCGCTCATGCTGCTGAGGTCATGCTGTGGCGTTCCACGGGGAAGTAAAAATTGCTAGCATAAAACTCGGAAACCTCCAAAAATGGCCTCTCACCCCCAACTCACCAGCCCACGAAATGCAAACCCTACGCGGTTGGCGGCCACCAGACGAACAGGTAGGAGGAGGGGGTGGGGGAAGGCAGTCTCGCGGTGAGCAACTAAAATTTCAAGATCAAACCCCCCTACCGACGACGGCGACGTCGAAACTTTCGTAAGGTCAACCACTACCACACGCCATCACGATCGCTAGGGGTTGAATGGGTCCGGGGGAAGCTCAAAAGCTTTTGCAAAAGCCGTCGGTAGTGCCACGATCAAGACGCAACCACCCCTTACGGCGGCTCCGGTGGCTCCCTCTGCAAACCCTCTGCGATCCGCCAGTGGCGAGAGGTAAATGCGAAGGGGTGCGAATGAAAGGGGTGCGAATGCGAACGCGAAGCAAAGCTATTCACGCGCGACGTAGTAGACGCTCTATCCCCTCTACGCTACGATCGGCTGCATGTTCATCACGGTTCTACTCACGGTCAGCCTCAAGGGGGAACCTTGATCGTGACGAATAACATGTTTGCCGTCCAACCCTCGCTTTTCCACCTCGCTCATCCCACCCATCGTTGAATATCGCGCGCGCGATCACTTTCAACCCCCCAGCTTCGTCGATCGATCCTCTCGCGAACAAGTCGTGGGGTGCGACCGTGTGGTGACGTCACGGTGTGCGCTGGTCACTTCGGTGCCCCCAACCAACCCCTCCGTCGTAGGGGTAAAAAGGGGGTTTTCTGGTTTTTTTTTCGAGCTTTGATTTTTGGCAAAGCGACAAACAGAGCACGGAACCACATTTGGCGGGGTTTGTTTCCGATGCCGAGGGAAGTTTTAATACTGAGACTGATCGACTAGGCTGCATGCGCGTGGATGGGCTACGGAGCAGAGCGGTGAGGGTCTCCATTGAATGGGTGGCGCGACACTGGAGACAGACGAACGACCTTGCGGAATTCCGCCCTACGACTCGATCGCGACTCCGCCACTTGGGGCTGGTATGGCGTTGTGCCCGCGAGTTTATAACCTCCGGTGTGGAAGTAACGGAAGGAAGACATCCAAACGAGGGCACCGGAACTGCGGAAAATGGCAGAAAACTCTTCCAAAAGCCTCCGACATTTTATCAAAACGTCGGCAAGTCCGAATTATTCCAATCCGCTGGGAAAGGAAGTCATATGATCACCCTCTGGAGATGGCAAGGCACCTTTGAAGTAGGAGGATAATAGAACTCGCTTTGAAAGAAGAATAAAAACAAGATCAAAAAACCAACACACGCCCCAAACGGATCGGCTCTTTGATTCTCTGCCGCGGCCAGCAGGAGTAAGATTAAAATAATTACCCCACTTCGCGGTGCTAATAGCATGGCTCACAGGATGGTCGTGTAAGAGGGGGCTCCATCCTAGGGGGTTTTCCACCTGCCGATAATGCTGCGTACTCGACGTTGTAATAGCCGCCCGCTTGACTCGCTTCCCCACTCGCACGGGGACGAATCCGCTTTGTTGCGCGGTAATGATCGATAATTGATTTCAGACGGCGAGCAATGATCGCGCAATTGACCCTCGGTTCGCTTGGCGGTTCATAAATCTCGACCTAAGAAGGCCTGCCGTTGCTGGCCCCATCGGGTAATTATTTCATTTTGCGATATCCTATACCCAGCAATTTCGCGAGGTTCACGGGTTTGCAGAAATCGAGCCCGACGTGTTGATTATGTTGACGCAGAAATTAAATGATGCGGAAATGCGTTATGGCCGCCCACACGTGATTACGATTAGAGTAAGTTGCTGATAAGTGTTTTAATGTTGCTATAAACTTCCTACTACGTTAGGTGCATGGTAAGAGCCGAAACCAGCTTCCAATTCAACAGCGCATCTACGATTGTTAGGAATTAGCTCTGTGCTGTCAAAAGTGTCAAATTTCAAGCCCTGTCGAAACGAACAATTTTATAGACCAGGCACATTCTGTGGGTCGACTTCCTTAGTGTAGCTCGCGAATTGATGTCAAAAGGTTTGTTAGTTTTTTGTGTATTCTAAATAACAGCACTAAAAACTCGTACCGATAACCGGTTTCAGGTATTTGTGCCTTAATTCGGCCAATAGAATAGAACTTACCTCGAAAAAGTGTCGAGATATAAAAGAGTTGCTTTTTTCACCAAATGACGCGAAATAGTTGTCCATATAATGCATAGTATTTTACAACGATTGATTCAGAGTACGATAGTGACGTTAACGTTATACTATTTTGCATGCAATAGATTAATTATGCATTTTATATTCCAACGGACTGAGAAATACATTACCATTCCCGGAACGGACAAGAGGTGGGATATTCCAGCAATATATTTGCGTCCACTGCGATGGACGGCTCATTTTATCACTGTTTTCTCAGTTTAATACGACACTTACGGCCAATGGATTGTCGCACGGCACCCTCGTTAAAAGGATAGTAAATAAAGGGCTCTGATTGAAGCGACGGTGACCCGCTTGTTCTGCCCATTACCCGCGATGGCAAGGATCGTAAATTGACACGTTAGCGACCGATTGTTCATCCCAAGATGCACAAATTGAGAGAATGCGGCAGTTTTTTAGTTGCTTCCACACATCGATTCGCACAGCGTGTTCTTGACATTTTGACCCCACGTTGTCGTTTCTGCCCATCGATGTCTTGATCCCGGTTGGCATTAAACATCACATTCGTCATTTCTGCCAAAGAGGCACGTTTTTATTGCAAATAAATTTAGATAAAAGACCATTCGAATAGAACCACACACGTATTAGAGCTCCCGGATGTGAGAGAGCTTGTGGTGGAGTTTATTTTTACCACCAAATCGCTAATCCACGGCGAACAACGCACAGACTGCACAGTTGCATTCGCTTCTTTCTAACGTTGCAAACACCAGCCCGATCTCGTCATTTGTCGGTCGTTTGTGGATTCTATTCTAGGTGCGTTACACCACACGCTCCCATCTCGTTACGCGCGTGTACCTCGAGTGCACGCAATTTCACCCCTTGCGTACGCAACACGGACTTCCTTCGACTTCCTCCGAATGAGCCGCGTGTCCTTCGCCCGGCGATGACCGATCCAAGAACACCCCAGCGACAAACCAGCCACGAGTGTTGATCAGAACGTCCCTGACGGTTGATTGCCATTGTGAGGCACGTTTAAGCGTACAACGACGCCACGAAGGCGACGGAGGCGAATAGTTTTGCGAAGTTTCCATACAAAGTGCAAAGCGGTTCGGTTCCCCTATTAGCATAATTAGTTCTAATCGCAATTTAAAGCTTCACGAGAAATACTCCTATAGCGAGCGAGAGAGAGAGAGAGATAGAGAGCGAATGAAGGGAAGGAATCTGTCAAGACACTGCACGAGTTAGCTGAGCATATGGCTTGAGCATAAAATGATACGTTCGCCCTTCGCAACCCATGGAATGGATCGTAATCCCATTACGGGATTGCTGGTGAAAGGGGAAAGTAATCGCAATCGAGCAAGGTGCATTCCTCGCAAACTAAGCGCCAGCGAACGGATATCACGTTCACTGAGCAGGCGTTTAGAATTCAGCTCCTTTCTAAAGCGTACGCCATGGCCATACGAACCCGCGAACCAGCGAAAGGAACCTCTCTCCTAATTATCACGAATGCTTCTGAGAATCGTGCATCGAAGGAAAACGTTTCTCTCGATCACTTCAACCTCACAAGGACCTTAACGTTGAGCTCGCAGTCTAAGCAACCGAGATCAACTTAATGCGGCGCAACGACCGAACGGCCCTGATTAGAAACGCCCGGTGGTTGCTTCCGGTTTCACGGGTCAGAAAAGCGGAATGAAGGGAAGGGGGTCTCTTTTCTCAAGGAAGCTGATGAGCTCTCTTGAACCCACTCGAACCGGTCGATCACGCGTCGCACGCCAACGAATCAATTAAATTGTCCGCCCGCGTGACCCCTTACCCAGGGTTCGGGGGTCTAAAAATAACAACCACCCTTTCCCCACACCAAAAGGGCCTCTCCACACCCCCAAATGTACGGTTCAAACGCTTCGAACCGGTTCACGTTCACGGCACCCTTGTGGGGAGGGCGCTTCTCCTTGAATTAAGTTCACTTCCTCACCTGAGGGTAGCCGCGGCATCGTCGTCGTGGCAGCTCTAATGTGCCCTTGACAATGTATCCGGCGAGGCCCTGATCGAAACCGAACGGTTGGCCACACGCGATCACCCTCCACCGGGTGGCCCTACCACGCCATTTGAGCCACGCGCAGTTAGAACGCAAAAAAGCTCCACCATTTGGTGGTGAAGTTTGAAACGAGTCGAGATAGAGTAGCAAAAAAAAACCCAAATTGCGCTCAACATTGGCGTTCCTTTTTCGGTACGAGCTTTAACGGCTCGTAGATGCGTGAAAAGCGCGATCCAAAACCCCCCAAAAATCCTCCAACCATTTTGGGGCGGTTCGACGGTGTCAGAGGTTTGGTGTTCGCTCAAAATGGCGTTCTCAGTGACGAAGCTGGTTGCCGAGATGCTGTAGAACGGGCGGGAGATGAAGCAGGGAATACCGAAAGAGCTACACCACTACCCTCCCCCCCCCCTCTACCCCGTTCACCCATCCTCATCGTCCCTACCATCGATCGTTGCACGAATGCCAATTGCCCTGGTACTGCGGCTGCATTCAACAGGCCGTCTCGAAATGGTGATGGCAAAATCCAGGAAGTAAATAGACGAACTCGAGCGGCAACCCACTAAGCACGGCTATGTGTGTGTGTGCACACGCGTTTGTGTGTGTCTATGCGTGGTTTTGCTTCTTCTGCCTCTGCTTGGTGTTCTTACGCCGCACTTCAGCGCAACGGGGTAAACAATCATTTTTCCAAGGATACTCTAATCGTCACCAACACCACCACCCCGATCGTGCTCACCGATAGACCGGTCGAGCTGACGCATACAGGCCGTCAGGGTGGTTGAAATGTGTGAAGTGCGTTTAGAAAACACGTCCCACGACGGCACGGCGCGTGCGTGGGCCAAACCCCCGGGGGTTGCGAGACATCAGCCCTTGCACGGTCGCATGCAGCGAATGCACCGAGCGCCTGGCTGTAGAAAGTCCATACAGGAAGCTGAACCGTGATGGGGCTGATGATTGGCGAGTGAATGACTCCGAGTCGGTTGCCATGCTGGGGGAGCTTTCGTCGAGTGTTTCAAGCGGCGCCTCTACGGACCTCAAGGACTCTTTCCGCTTGATACCGAGCGAAGAGGGTAGCTATTTCCATTTCGCTTTATACCAAATGCAATTCACAGCCCATAGACGAGAGCTTGGCCGTGAAAAGCGTAGTAGCTGAAATTGCGATCCCTAAGCGATTGGTCGTCCCTTCCATCGACCCAAGCTCACTCGGCTCACATCCTGCGTCGAAAACGATACATTCACCGATTGGCTGGCCGGCTGATGGCCACAAATGGCACTTTATGATTTATGACGAGTTCGGAGACGGATTAAATTGCGCCTTGCATGAGTCCTTACGATCATTCCACTCCCCTGTTGCATCGGTTTAAGAAAGAGCATCCTCAAGGCACCTCGTGGAGCCCCGGAAGGGTGATAGGATGAAAGAAGGGTAGGGGTTTGTCCCGCACACACACACACATGCCTCGTAACCCGATGGATCATGGGTTGGCCGTGTGAGCTGGCTCCAATTACGATTCCATTATTGATCGATTATTGAATTCCGGAGTGGGCAAAATGTTTGTGTAAGCGTGTGTGTCCTAGGGTAGAGCAGACAAGTACCAAGATTGCTTACTTCGCTGCTCGTTTTCTTACGAGCGGCCTACCGAGCATAGCTAGCTCGATGTGCGTTAATAATGTTAATGTCTCGTTGGCTTACGCAATCACAGGTAATGTGCAAATGATTGCGTTTTAAAAGGAGTGCCACTGAGGCGTTAAACTGTGCGAAACGGTGACATTGGAGTCTAATTCAAACGAGCTCGGTTGAACTTGAATTGAAATATATCCTGCTCCAATATTTATTTCAGAAGACACATTCAAATGGGCTCTATCGGAACCGCCTCAATGTCGGAAATGTTGTGCAATGGGCAGAGTAGAAAAGAAAAGCCAAACATTAAATTAACTGCCAGTTCTCCATGTGAAGATCGACTATAGTAAACCCAACTGAAGCAAACGCCTCCACCGATGATGAATCTTGCCTCTATCTCGTGTGCGCTCCGTCTGGTATTCCCAGTTCTCCCGGAATCTCGTCACCGAGAGAACCGTGTGAAAGAGAAAGAGAGAGAGAGAGAGAGAGAGAACGAGAAAGAGACAGCGGTGATCCCCCCATCGCTTGATGAGGATGCCAGAGTAGGTTGGGGCGGATCGAAAAACCGGCTCCGTCTGATCTATTTCTAGTGTGTGGAAAAAAAGGGGGAAAGTGTACGCAAAACGTGCCCGATCCTGTGGAATAGGGGTTGATCGGAGGGAAATGGAGAATGGCGACCAGAGGAGTGCCATTCCCGGTTATGTTGGCATAGGTCCATAGGGCGAACGAAGGGGACCCGTGGGAGCAATCAGGCGGCTCGTGAGCTCAAACCCGGACCTACCCCAATGCAAAAGGCGCGAGCATGAGTGTGCACCGTTTGGCGCGAGAGATAGCCCGACCACGACCGCGAACGCTCCCCCAGGATTGTGGCGGATATATCTCGCCCACTGAACCGCGCGGTTCCCGATTGCACCTAAAAGAAAGAACCATTGGGTGTGTGAGTATTTATTTGTCCCGCGAGATAAAGCGGGTCGCTGTCTCGCGAGCGAATTCAAATGCACTGGAAATAACGATTCCAGCGTGCAAGTTCGGGTTCGGGGGAATTGACTAAGGGGTGGCCACAATCCTGCGCCACCCTGTTCGTGGACCTTTGCACCCCTTTGCCGACAGATGTGATGCTGTACGCGCGTGGTTCTCGCGCAAACATGGCGCGCGAGATGTCTAACCTCGAGGGCTCGCGTGACGCACACTTACGGTTGCTCTCTCACTCGGGTCCACGAGTTCTCTCTCACTCTCTCTCTCTCTCTCTCTCTCTCTTTCCTGATCTGGTGTTGCCTTCGCCGTTGAACTTGGCTACGAGCCCGCTTTCATCCCCCCATTTACAACCCTTACTTCATTGGGTTGTTCTGGTGTAAACATGTTTACATTGAAACGTGCGAATCTCGCTCACCCGCTCGAAGGTGAAGGCGAAATGCTACTCCGAGATGAGTGACCGCCGGAGTCGGAGCTCTCACGTGTTCATGCGTTCTCGCGAGTTCATGCGCGGTTTCGCTCAACGCGACAACGCGTGTTAGCTCTCGCGCGATTTGGTCGACACCACATTTTGGTCACGTTTTGCTCAGGTGCAGCGCGCGTTCCCTTCAGTCGAGCCCTAATCCGATTTTGCCCATGCCACGGGGTGGGCTTTTTGCCTTGGGAAACATGTGCCCTCCTGTGCACATGACGAACGAAGCAGATACAAGAGAGGCGACCAAATTGCATCAACACGCGGCTGAGTGCGCGCCATGTGATCCGTACGGCTTGTCGCCCATTTGCTTTGCCACCAGAGAAAAGGCACACCTCGTCTTCCAAAAGCAGGAGGGAAAATGAGCGAAAACTTAAATCCCCGAGACATCGAGTTCAAGATAGAAAGCTAGGTTAAAGTGTTCGGCCATTCCTTGAAGAGACAGCGAATGGTAGGAAAATATCAATAAGTATCCCTCGGTCGCTTTCCTCGTCGTCGGAGGGTAATTTTGCACATGTTGCTCAAAGAACACATTTACTCCGGTACGCCGACCCTTCGTCGCTTTCACGCATTTATGTCCGGTCGATGTGCATTTCCCGACACGAGCAGGCAGTTGGCGGGAATATGCGACCATCACGTGTCAGTGCAACGAGAGTCGCTATTTCGGGCCGATTTCCGTGCGTTCCGGGCTCAGGCCGGAGCCCGGACAACACGTAAATAGTAACCATAGGGTATTTTTTGTTTCAAGCTCCATCCTTTTCCCTAACCTCCGTACGAGCGGGTTAATTACATATACAAGAGGTTCCTCCCAAAGGTTGGACAAATAAAACACGTCACCAGGGGGCTAAATCGCTCCCCGACATGCCACCGACACCTGGCATCGTGGTGTGATGCAAAAAAACACGCGAACTAAATCAGAGAGATGCACCTCTTCTTTGCGCAAACGAGACCTGAACGGCGTGTTTTGGGGTTACTTTTGGGGCGTGCTTTCTGAAAAGCCTACCACGAGGGCACTCTCCAAAATCTTTTCAACACACGGACCGAAACGAGTTTAAAAGAAAACGTCGTCGTTGTAATCGGGCCACGCGTCCCTATCACGAAGCCCTAAAAGTCACGTACTTAGTGTCGGTTCTCGTCATGTCGTACTCATCGTAGCTAGTGTGGCGATTTGGTGTTGGTTTCTGCAGCGCGTCTGCGTGCGATTAGCATTTATGGCGATGTTGCCGTTTTCTTGCACAATCCACTCCCATTTCCCGCACCCCTGATGCGTTTAAAGGGGTAAGTTCGTGCCGATATTGGGACTGCTTTCGTGCTCGTTCCGGGGTGCGTTATTCGAGCTTGCAAGAGCCCCAGCTGATAGCCGATAGGACCGATTCCCGGTTAGGGCAAACCGCGCGTACGCGTAAATTAAGGTGAGATTAAACTATCACACTCCTTTCGGTTCGTGCTTCTATGATGATGCAATTCGGGACTCGATACTTTCGTCGCCAAATGCATTTTAGAGAGAGTTTATTTTGCCACTTTACTGATAAGTGGATGTGGGCACATGTTTTTCTACGTTCTATTGTCAGCGAACTGTAATGAAGGTCTGTAGAATTCAATCTAAGGGGCGACAACGAGGATGATAAGTAAGGTGTATTTTATGTAACATGTCCACTTTGGTGATTCCGTTTTGTCCAGCAAAACATTAGTATTTTTCGATTCAATGAATATTTGTTCGATTGTGAAGTTGCAAATTAGTCTAACACTCACTTCTTCTGTTTTTCTTTCTTTTTTATTGATTGTAGCAAACCTCCTATTCCATGCATAAAGTACACTCTGAATCAATTTCAATTACTTTTCTCTAAATCTTTTTTTACGATACGCATGGATGCTACTTAACTTCAAAGGATAAAGCAGCAATTATTCAAGCCACAATTCCGGTTAGTGCAAGTTTGCCCTCCAGCTCATCGAAATTCCACACACATTTGAAGAGTCACACCTTTTCCCAACTTTTTTTCCAACAAACCTTCTTTGTTTTCGTACCATTCTCTTTGGTGTACGTTTTTATCATCACTTTCTTTGGCGCATCCGCAAGGAAATCGTCCGCGTGAGAAGAGATGGAGCAAAAAATCGTATAAAAAGATTTGTTTTCTTGTCCATTGGACCGAACTCTTCAAGTTTCGCGGCCAAACGGGAAATGTTGAACGTATTATTTATTGATCGATCTCTCGAGCAGTCGCTGAAGTTGCTGTTGGCGTCACACGCTGGGGCCGTTGACACGCTGCGAATGCTAATGGGTGGAGATAAAAAAAAACTCTCACACACGATTTTTGGTATTTCGCGACGTCCCACCCGTCCGGTAGCATACCCCAGCTGGTCAGTTCCAGAGGCGAATGGCGTTGGAAGTGATTGCGAGAGGTTGTTGCGCTTCTGGTTCGAATTTCCCATTACCCATTGCACAGAGGGGTCGATGCTTCATGCTCGTAATTGATGCAATTTGATCATTCATTATGTATGATGCTTAATTGCGGCGTCATTACCCGTAAAACTACCATGCCCGGTTGTTCTGCCCTGCAACGTCATGTGAACATTTCTTCAAATTATTGAAATCTCATAATTGCGATCGTGGCGCTTTCTTCCACGATGATAAAAAACTTGATTGAACATAAAAGGGCATTTTGCGACAATTTGTGTGACGAACATTGCTATCGAAACCAGTGCAATTAAAAACGTTGTACGTGTCATCGAGCAAAGCAGTCAGCCAGTTTGAAACAAAATACTCTCAAGCAAAACACTGTTATCTAGAAAAACGTATAGCTAAGCTGGCTGATTTTTAATCAAATATAAGTCGCTTTCTCCAGATAATGCAACCATGCCAAGTGCTTAGACGCTGGACTAATACAATGTAGCCTCGCTCGAACAACTCGAAGTGAAAAAATGCTGCATATAAAAGTCAACGATGCGCCGATGCATCGATTAGATAAGGCCCACCCCAGCAAGAATGTATTGTCTGAGGTCAGTGGAAGTCACGCATTAGCCGCGCTGCATCGACGATTATCCGTAAAATGAATGAAGCGTGAAGAAAAATGATCCACGGCCAAAGATGGGCGGTGGGCGATAGTTTTCTCCGACGATTCGAACCGACCTTTCGCGTGGCACAACAGGCGAAAGGAGCAGGGATAGGGCATGGAATCAACACGGCCTCTGCAGCATCTTTGTCCTTTCTTTTGTGCCTTCATTCTCATTCGCCGAGCTCGTGGTTCACGGTGGAAGGCAGCCGCAAAAAAGGGTACCGGTTAACTGTACGCTTGCATAATTCCGCTCCACCGGTGCATCGTAACCAAGCGTTCGCGGCGCATTGGATGGGTGTGGAATTTAATGGAGCAAAATGGTAGAGGGACCAACAGTGAAACAGTAGAAATGAAGTTTTTTTGTTCTTAAGGCACCTTGAGAAAAGATTCAAAAGAGGGAGCTCAACAGTTCGAGGACTCAGGACTCAAATTCTGAGCCAAAGACGCACTAAAAGGGAACCAAAAAAAAGAACACAAACCAGTTCCTTGCGCAGAATATCATAAAAAAATTCAGTACTAACGAATTTTTACAACAAATCAAAAAAGCAGCATGCTCAATAGTAATGATTTTTTGCATTTGTTTCTGTGAATCACATCTATAATAGTAAAAAGCACGCAACACATCCCAGAAAATGCTAACTTACCCCTCACAAGATGATGATTTCAAATATGATTTATCATTTTAATTGGCTCTCCACATTTGTGCCCAAGAGTCGTCTCTCACCTGCAAAAAAAGAAAGTGTTGTTTAGCAGAATAAATACCATGCGTCTCCATCCATAAACCCATGTATCTAGTCGTTCATCAACGTGAAATTTTCAGGACAACCAACAGCCGTCATTCAAGCTCGGGATACTTTTTCGCGAGGGATAGAATGTTAAGATGAACAAAACAATAAACAAACAATCCATCAGCTGCGTAAGAGGTTGAAGCGATACAGCGGCGAACGATATAGAGAAAAAAAACCATACGCAAATCAACCAGTTGGCATTCTACACACATTCGTCAGTAGGGATGTTCGGTCATGCCTTTTTGAAACAGATGATTCGACGGCAACAAATGTCAATAACCTCCAAGCAGTGGCCGAGGCCAGAAGCTGAGGTCATAGCTTAGCTTAGCATAAGCGAACATATGTGATATTTCTATAAAGAATTCGAATAGTTTTATCTTGCAAATGACTATCATTAAACCCGTCAATATAAAAAATATATCATACTGAAACCTATCTTACTTATTTATTTCGATTTTTACGCGTGACAGTTCAATACTCGTCTTTATTGCTCATGGTCTTCTCAGCACGTGAGTAGGCAACGTCAACGTTTGCTTGAACTTGGATGTCGAAGTCAATGGCTTCTCGATTGGGGATAATAGTTCAGAGTTCATGTTTATGCTACCACAGAGTGACATCGTACACCACGGCGTGTCATAGCAAGCGTAGCATCTTGAAGCGTCTCGATTTCTAAACTTCTTTCGTGAGCAAAAAGTGCCGAGAAAGCAGACGATTTTCTTATCTGCGATAAGTGCACATATACACGGGAATGAACTTGAATCACGGAGACATGAATGGGACCAAATGAGGGAGAGAAAACGATTCCATGCCGCGTTACGATGAAAAAGCAAGCAAAATAAAACAACGAAGCAAAATGCACTTCTTCTTTGAGAGAACATGCGGCGTGGATTGCATAACTCGTTTGTGGGCATCGCAGTTCTTTTTCATTCCGTTCGAGGATGTTTTTCGTTCTGAGAAAGTTGTTTTTTACCGTGCGTTGATGTTTTATTTTATGTTTGATTCACACGTGTTCGAATTTGTACTTCGCCATAGCTGGAGGTGATCTATTTTTTTTATGAGAATAAGATTGTTTTCGCTATAACTTAAAAATAAACGTGTATAATTCGAACTCTGTTTGCAACAATTATTCATGACTTATATCCACCATATAAAACAGCTAATAAATTGTCTAATTTCTAAGCAAATTCAATCTGTGAGAGGATTAGAACATATTTCATCACCTCAAAACTAGGTCACTGGTGTATCGGGTGCTAAAAATTAAATAACTCGCTTCAAGTCATTTCGGCACATTTGGTTCTGGTATCATTTTCGTGCCTCAACCCACTCTAAACTCTATTCTCAGCGTACTGTTTGCCCATGACGATGCACTTTTCGCACTCTTATTTCCCCACCCATCTTATTATCTCAGCAACATGATGGAAAATGTGTGTCTTTTTTCATATGACCGCCCCCGTAGGTATTAGACCACCCAAATGTAGGCCATTCCGATCCCGGGCTCGTAGTGTCAGCAATCATATGGCGGTGTACACGTTTTGTTGCTTTTGAATCCGCTTTAAAGAACGCGTGGGGTTGTGTTGTGACAGATTTATGATGCTCCCTTGTAACCACAAACATTAGGAAAAAAGCAGTAGGAAGAAAATCATGAGGAAGCCGCACGTTTCCCTATCATGCAAAAGTGGAGAAAAATCGTTCTTTAAACGATCGCTATCATAAATGTTGCTAAAACACTAAATGCTGCTCAAAGTGGATCTCATCATTGAATTAATTAATTAAACGACAATGCGCATCTGATATGAAAATTAAATTATCCACCGCACAGCATCTTCCCGTCTACCGTTCTCATTATGGAAGCATTCGACTTCAGTAACGAATCATTTAAATTAGCCCACAACGCGACAGGCTTACATTCGCCTGCCCATCGAAGTACCTCAATGCTACGGCCACGGTCATGGCGCCAACCGGGCCACTATCGAATCGTGATCGTTTCAAGCATTCCTCGCGAGCGTTCCTTTCCCCGGTCTCTCTCTCTCGCACACTCGCACGGTACAAGTTCGCCCACACGACGATGGAATCGACCACACACTTCTGCCCACCGAAACCCGCTGGTGGAGGGCACGAGCCAGCACGTGAGCACGGCAACGTGCCGCCATTGAGTGGGATTTAAACCGAAGCGAAGCCGGAGAACGCTTTCCGTTGTATGGCTGGGGTCGAAAAGAAAACACAACCGCATTCACCCGGGGAGCAACAGCATCTCTCCACTTCAGGCGAGCTGAGACGCGAGTTTCTTCTTCTAAGCCCCCGCGACCGAGCCAATGTTTTGTTTCTCCATTTTCCAAATGCACTTTAATCTTTCCAGCCCACTTAAGTCCCGCTTTTATCTCGCTCCCGCTGCTGCCACTGGAGCACTAACGGTCCACGCGGCTGCTTTCCCGGGAGATCGCGTTTTCCCTTCCAGCCGTCCGCGGTAACGTTCCAAGGCGTCGCTAACACGTCGCAAGCAGTGCGCTCTGGCGTTCGTGCTCGGCATCGTTGTCGTCGTCGAAAAAAGGGCCGTCTTCTACCCGTGATGGAGGGTGTGAGCGGTGCCTAAGGGAGACCGCAACGGAAGATCGTTGCCCCGCGCGCGCGCGAACCCAAGGAGGGAAAATATTTGTGCATTATCTCGGTGGCAACGACCTCTGCCGACCTAGCACAATGCAAAAGGAAAAGTGCAACGGCCATCCTCGGAGGAGGGAGTAAGGCGTGAGGGGAATAGAGTGGGTGGTTGGGCGAAAAGCGTTAAAGTGCAACTCCCGAATGGGAACCCGCGGGAAATTCCGCCTCGCGCGAAAGAGAAACCACCGAAACGGCGAACCAAACGAACGTGAAATAAAAAGGGCCAAGGAAGCGGCCCTCTCAAGCAACAACAACAACAAATATGCACCCACACACACATAGTCCCGAGCAGGGGGGAATGGATGCAAAATGGAGACGCGGGAAGAGATTTCAAAAGTTATTCAAATGCAGCGTAAAGGCGGAAAAAGCGAAACGGTTCTTGGGCGGTTTTCTTTGCGCTTCTTTCGAACGTCAAACGGCCATTCGCTTCTTTCGTCTCGGTGCGAGTGAAGAGAAAAGTGCATCAGGTCGGCCAACTCGATTGGCGTAGGTCGTGGGTGTGTTTTACGATGCAGCGATGACTGCATGCGGATGCCTGTGGATGTGTGAGTGCGCGCGTTTGTTCGATTCCGCTAGAGCTTTTTGTGAACCGATTGCTTGCTAATATTTGCAGTACGCTTTTAAAGGTCAGTAAAATGGGAGCAACATTTCCTACGCCCTTTCTGATGTAGGTTTTCTCAGTAGGCGGATGATAAGCGCGCATTTGTGCATTAAGCACCATAAGGTCGAAGCACAATTGGTGGTTTGACAAGTATGCAGTTTGACTTTAAAATCATTAGTCAAAGAAAGAAACGGATAGTAACCGATTTTCCCAAGACCAAGCAGCTAGTCCCCGTAAGAAGTAAATATTTTCAATGTTGTAAAAAAACAATCCTTAAACCTTAAGTTTCGTACATATGGTGGTAAATGAAAGCAAAAAAACATCCAACTTACTTCCCGTTACGGGATTTACCTAAGGGATTTTAGGTAATTTCACGCCATTAACCAAACCCGCCACAAAATGATGTGACATTTAGTACACTCAAAACGGCACTTTTATTGCCGTCTCAGTAACTGCCGCTAATTTGTTCGCATTAATCCTAAATCATGCAGGTCACAGCCGACGATGGCGGTGTTTGACCGCGAAAGTGCTAGATTTGTGCAAATACATAGGCAGTTTTTTTTTGCTTTGCCTTAACACCGACACTCAGCGAAAACCGACATGAAATAAACAAAGAAAACACCCTCCCAAGGGCCAAGCGGACGACGCGGCACACGCGGAATACGGATGCGTGAAAAATCATTCAAACAACACCTAGTGCAGCATCATGTTGGTTTGCTGCCCGTCTGAGAAGCGTAAACAGTAAAAACAAAAAAAAATGATAAAAGGAAAACAGTCCTATCTGGGGTGAGAAGAAAAACACATATACACTTCTCAGAGCGCCACTTGCCGGGCGCAAACGGGCGGAAGAAAAGTGCGTGCGAGAGAAGGCTTCCGCTTGAAAATAGAACGTCCTTCGGCTTTAGCAAGTGTATCGAAGCTCGGGGTTCGCGTGCTGTCCTCGTCCGTGAAGAAGGCCTGAGGTCCGCGAGTGCGGGTTCAAGTTTACCGAATTTGTGTAAAAATATCGCCTCCCTTGGACCAACACACGCCTTCATCCCTTCGAGGAAGTAGTGGGATCGTTTTAGATTTGTTTTTTTTCTGTTCTTCATCTCTTCTACACCCTCAACCTGACCTCTTGAGCTGGCCTTGGCGATGGATGGACAGATGCCTCGACTGGTGTCAGCTGTTTAGAGATTCCGCTCGCCTGATCCAGCTTATCACACATACGCATGACGGTTGTTTGATTATTTGCCCATACTTAAAAGCGATAAACCAGTGCGTTCTTGCGTTTTCCCGAGAAAAAAAAACACGCCAGCAGTGAAAATTCCATTCATTCTGATGGTTCCTTGCTCGTTCCAGTATCGTCAAATAAGGGACGACATGTTTCGGACGAGAAAACAAAAAGACGGAACGCATTTTGCAAACGCAGGAACAAATAGCGCTGCAAGCTCCGTGGACAGTTTATCGAATGTAAACAACGTAAGCCATTAATCAAAATGACTGAGGGGGTGAAAAACAACGACGCGCGACCACGATTTGGAGCTGTGCGTATCGACGCCCGCGGGGTGAAACAGGAGGTGTTATTTATTTAATTGTTTTTTTTTTCGTCTGTTTGGGCAGGTGGAAATGTGACGGTGTCGACGCGTCGAATGGAATGCCGATCGGGAGTTCAAGCAGAGAGAAAAAGTGCGTGTGACTTACTGCGTATATGGTTCGCGTATGATTCGCGTTCATGCCTGCGTATTCTTCTCCTTGGAAGTCTTTAAGAAAAGGAGGTGGAGTGCAAATTACGCTCGAAATCGTTTCTTTGCCTTTCCAACACTCGTACTAAAAGCGTCACTATTAATCTTTCCACTGATCCGTTTGTAAAGCGTTCTCACGTTTCGGTGTTTGATTTCAGCGGTGCGTTTGCGATGCCCCGCGAAAGTGCGCTTGAAATTCTGCAAATGTCACGTCCAACATTGTGCGCACACGGCTCAAGTTTATTTTTGTTTTGGTAAAAGCGTGTTTCCGTATCGTAGCTGGACGACGCATGCTTACATTCTGCTCGGCTAGGGCAGTTAGCTATGAAACTATATCACATTAATTATGACATCGAGCAAACGCACAGTTTACTTAGTTTTTCAAAAACAGAAGCCAACTTTTTCGGCAAAGCAGAGAAGTAAAGCAATACACCGTACGAAAATCTATTGGTCCTCATTTTCACAACTTACAAGCAAAACGGCAGCGTACTCCCAGAGGCGGTTAGAAGCATTAGATGTAAATATGTGAGCACATTTGAAATTCCTTACAATGAGACCGCATTGTCCCGCGACGCGCCGATTTGAATACGAAATCGACAACGATCTTGGGCGGGACACGCGTCTGCCTTTGTGTCTTCGAGCACGTTCTCGGCCCTGCGAAACAACGGCACAAACCCCACCACTATCAACCCGATGTACTGAAGGACCACCGGGCACGCACTTCAAAACCCTTATCGTGCTCCACCCCCACATCCCTAGGGTGGTGACTGAGCGGGGGCTGTTCGATGATAGCGGGATAAATAATTGTGCGATACCATCGACCGTCCAACCCGGGAGGGCCTAGGACATGGCGCAGTGTTCGTGCGTACCACCCAATGCTGCGAACAACTGCGTATATCTCGGTTGCAAGTGTTCAGTTCCACCCGGTTCGTAAATTGTCTCATCCCTTTTTGCTTGAGCGAATTGCCCATCCTCGTGCGTACGCGCCAATTGCCGAAACGGCTGTCCAAGAAGACAAACCATAGCCCTCGAGTGAAACATTGAACCTTGGCTCACGGTCAACTGACGGCCCTTCCATCTTCCTCCAGACGCATGGTTGAAATTCGAAACCCACACGCGCTCGGAAAGCCAAAACCTTCCGCCGTCGAAGAGAGGAAGTGTGAACCGGTTCGATGCGTGCGTGTAGGGAAGGGTGCGAAAGGGTGAGGGGTGCAGCCAGCATAACCCCACCCTAACCAAACATCATCGTACCGGGGGACGACTCCAGCACTTCCAATCTGGGTCAAAGACAAGGTTACTCCGTGTGATTTTGCGACCCCTTCTTCTCACGCTCACCGCGATCATCTCGCATGCTCTCGCTTTTTCTCTCTTTCTCTCTCTCCCTCTCTCTCTCTCTCTCTCGCTTTTGTTTCCAGGCACACACGCACGATTACGCGCGATCATGCTCGCATTTTGGGGCTGTGCTCGCGGAAGCGAAAGCTTCACTCAGCTGGCGCCGTGAGGAGGGTATTTTGGGGTTGGTAGGTTTTTTTTCTGATGGAGGGTATAAGGGTGGCGTTACTATAGCACCCAAAGGCGACCTACCGATTATGCGCCGATCTCAGGCTTAGACAAACGTTTCACTTTCATCCATGATTGCGACCGAAGAGAGGTTTTTGGTCTCAACAAGGCCTGCCTTCCAAGCCCACCTCATTTCTCATTTCATCTGGTGCGATGTTCGATATCAACCACGTGACATTTTCTCGCTCAGAGTATTTATCTCAACATTCCGGCGTTGGTGCGCGCCGAAGAAACGGAAAATCGGTGCCGCTTTTTCTTCACTTCGCCGTGTGACATTAAATGGCTTATCGTGGAAAGAGAAAACAAACTCCCCAGCGGCGTCGGTATTGTTTGCCGGAATGGCGACATTAAATGGAGTCATCAGCTGAGACCAAATTAAAAACGAATTAATGTTTGCTTTCCAGCTGCACGCGATTTCTAGCTTAGTTTCGGGGGGAAGAAACGAAGCATCGTTAAACCGTCGGGAAACTGGCTTCTGGATTGTTAGGGCAGTGGATTTACAATTTTATGATCGAATGGAGTCTAAAAATGGATGACAAAAAAGATTTCTGTTTGAAATACGGTTTCTAAACACCATTTCGAGCCCATTTCACCAACTTAATTCGAATGAATGATTTTTTTTAATCGCTATTACGATTGTTGTCCAACTTAACAGGTTCAAATGAAGTACGAGTACGAAAATCGCCCACTGTAAACCACCGACCTTGACGAGATCACTGCAACGATCATCGATCATAGGAGAGTATAAACCTGTATTTCGATTATGCAAACAGGTGCCAACTGAGTCATACCGTCGATGGTGTAAAAGCGATGGAAAATCCGCCCAATCGGACACCAGACATGCTTCCGGTTGCTCCAAATTTGCAGCCCACGATCAGGAGACCAACTGGAGGACATTGAAAAGCGGTCGCGCTCGGTGGTTTTGGAAACGTTTGATTCGAAGCCACACAATTGCCACCGGCCGGATCGTCCTCGGATTCGATTCGACGAAAGCCCACTGAAGGCCACCGGCCGCCCAATTAGACCTCTGACACTTGCCAATTTGCCGGCTGTGCGTTTCGTCGTTGGTGGCGGATGTCGTCTGGTCATTGGAAGATCTGCCTTTTTTTACTAACCCTCTCGAAGCCACCCAGCCAGATTCGCGTCTAATGAAACAAGTAAAAACGACTCGAGACACTTTGAACCGAGCCGAAGACAAACCACCCCTACCGAAGAGCGAGTGAAGTCAACCCCGCTCCAGCGCCAGGAACCGGCATCAGGGTGGGGGTGGCTTACTGAGGGGGGTGAAAAATCGCGCAAAAATAAATCGAAAGCAAAAGCCGGCAAGCGAGCGGGCGCGCCTGGCTGGGAAGCGAAGCAAGATCGCAAGAAGCCGAAACCGGCACGCGTTATTCGGTTTTTGTGTCACGGTCAACGCGAAAGAAGAACCGGCCGAAACGGTCGCTCGAAGGAAGACGGAAAAGACGCAGCAAAGGCAGAAATAACGAAGAGAAAAGAGAACTGGCTGATCTAAGAGAGAGAGAGAGAGAGAGAGAGAGAGAGAGAGAGAGAGATGAGGATCGCCGTAAGGTGGGAGGCAGTAGTTGATCAAGCATCATCAACTGGCCCGGCTCCTTCTCTACGCTTGGAGACGGATTCAGTTTTATTTCGAACTCTATTTGCGATAAAGAGCGAGACAGAGAAGATACGAAAGATTGAGGGCAGAGTTGCAGCAGGACTCGTCGGGACACGAGGCCAGATAATGCAAGCCAACAGCACGATCGCATTCGTTCATTTATTTACCAACGTAATCTCTTTGCAGCCGTCTTCGTGTATTTCTGTAGGTGTCTTGGAACAAAACACTGTTGCAAAATATGCACCAAATGAATCACTTTCAAAGGTCGACAATTTCCGGCACCCCGAGGTCACCCCATTTCCCCAGGAAGAAAGCCCATTTTGGAACGGATCCCAGCAATACCCAAGGGTCCACGTGATGTAACCTCCGTCACCACCACGTAACGGCTCGCAAGCGATGCAGAAGTTTAGATAAAACCATTGTCACCGAAAACACGTGCGCCGCGAGTCCAGCAGGTTTTCATACCTGCTCCCTACCACTCCGGAGCCCCGAAAGGTACGCAAGGTGACGAACGCCTCGACGAAATTTCCACCGCCAATGTCAGCGTCGTAATCGTTCGTGGGGTTGTACGCAAAAATCCAAACCTGCGGACGGTGTGCTCGTTGCACAACACGCTTCCACGCGCCTTTGCACCATCCCTAATGATGCCCACCAGCCCCTGGGGGTGGGATTACGGTTGCAAATAATGCAAATGAAATATTCAACCCCCCAACGAAGGGAAAGGCCACGCACTCGCACTTACGCATGCGAGTAGGAAACCGAAAGTAATTCGCGATTCGGAAATACCACTTTGATCATTCGCTGTAGTAGCATCAGCAAGGAAGCAGAAAAAAATCCCCCATAAAGCGGCCTCCGGACCGGTTCCAATACCGCTGCATGGTTCATTAGGAGGGCAGTAAGATTATTCAATTACGAACGAAATATTCCACAGCCCTTGCCTTCCGCCGTCGGTCGGGCCAAGGTTGCCGCTTGATTGGTACAGTCATTTGGCCCGAGCAACTCGAACGCAACGTGTAAATAAGAGCGTTGATAAAGTAAAGCAACGGATCGATCGCGAAGCCGTTCCACCGGGACGATTGAATCGATCACGACTGCCTGCAGCTTCCAGCAACGATCGTCTGTCGGAGACTGCTCGCATTTCGCATCGGCCACGACTCCTTCTCGGGTCCCGCGACCGGGGACGTTCCTCATCCTGATTCGCGGCGAAGGACACCCGGTCAAGCAAGGGTCGCACTGGAAAGGGTCCATCGCCGCGGCTCGAAAATTGTTTTATTGTTGCTCAAAGGCCGCCAAAGCGGACGAGAAGCGCGAACGCGAGGAACCCGCGAGAACCATTGTCAACATGGCACCTTGTTTGGTAAGGAAGGGGAGTTGACGGCGGCCACGCTCGTTATCTGCTTGCGGTCATTTCCGTCGTCCTTGGCCGAGCGTGGGGACGGATTTTTGCGCCGGGAACAGGAATGCAAATCAACGTCCAAATGAGCGCGTCCATTTCCGAGACGGAGAGCGACCAGCGACGGATGCGGCGTAAGGCCACGCATGATCGAGGCTGCGGTGGTTCACATCTCGCGGTTGCGTAGGATGCAGAAGTACGCAGCCAGCGAAGAAAAATGGCATTCGAAAGGATGCGTGAGTTGGGAGTGCAAATTAATTTACGCACAGCTTTGTGGACATTTTCCAAAACAAGTTTTTTTTAATTATCACATTATTACCGAAATCCACAAGTCGTATGTTGGAAACAGAAAAGCATTATAACCCTGGCATCAACCAAACTCCTGCTCGATCGCTGCGCTCGACCCCGATTTCGATCCGATCTCGACGAATCTCCTCGCAGGAATAGCAAAAAAAAACAAATAACCCGCTCATTACACACCAAACAACCCTGTTTTACGCATGATCAGCGTTTATGTTATATCACTATGAGCACCTTCACACTCCGGTGATTGGCTTTTACGGCCGAACGCGCGCAAACGAGGAAGCAAAGTGCGAAGAACCGGAGCGCGGAAGCAACACGGTCGCAAGAGGAGGACACCTTTTGCCACAAATTATGTAGGCCATGGCTGATGCCATTTATGTGCCGATCCAGAGAGCCGGCTGAGCCAACAACTGGCAACCTGAGCCACCCCGGAACGGTGGGGAAGTAAACAACATCGGTGAAAAATAAAAAAATCACGTGTGCGCGAAAGATGACGAAGAAAACAAGCATACGTTACTTCACTAGTGGTCGTTTTGGCCGAGGCTTCCTCAAGATGCAGAAAATAATCAAAAAAACATGAAAGTGTATTGAAGAGGCGTCTTTTCATCCTCTTGAGCTTCCTTTTCTTCGTCCCCCAAGCGGGAGGGTTTTGTTGATAGTGTTGCGATACGAAAAAGCAACGTTGAGACGCGCGCAAATTTGAATCTGTTAAATTCCGAAAGCGAAATCTCTTCGTTCAACAATGACCGAAAGCTGGAGGCACGAATTTGGCCAAGCAGCTGCTTCCAAACACGCCCAACTCACCGCTTCGTGCGGCCATTTTTTTCCTTCCAACCTCGTACGCACTTTACGCACTTTTTTTCTCTTTTCATTCAAAGTGGGTCTCCGTTACCGTCTCGGTCTCGGCACCCTCCAAATAATATCATCACGGCCGTGTAGTTGCCGTGTCAATTAAAGCCACTGGAGTGTTTCTTTCGCTTCTTCTTCTGCTTGCTTCCTTCGACACAATTTACATTGCATCGATGGCTCGGGTGCTCTTTCTAGCGTCGGCTTTTCGGTGCGTTTCCCACCCCAAAAGGTGCGTCTGGTGGCATTAGCTTGCTGGCGGGGCAGGGCAAGGTTTTGGTCAAAAGTGCGTAGACGAAACCTTGGCTTTTCGGGGCGCTGGGTGTGTATGGGTTTTTTTTTCTCTACTCTTTCACTCTCTCACGCAACGTAGTCGTTTGCCTAAGGCCCAACAAAGACCTTCGTATTTGCCTTCAAAATAGTTTGATGCGAAAAAAATGAAAGAAAATTAATTCGCTAAGAAAGTCTACCAATACGTCTGGTTCAGTTGCGCTATTCTGCTGTTTCAAGTTTGTCTAAGAAATAACAAGCTGATGTGTGAAAAATAAATCGTTGCTTTTTAGCAGAAAAAGGAAAATTTATCAAAACAAATATCCGAATCCTTCCATAGGCCAATGAAGATGCATCATGGCTTCGTCAAAACGAACGGCTCCATAATTCCGATCGCCATTGCGCCTTTGCGTTTCTCGGCGCCATTTTACCTCGAATCATCGGACAAAAATACCCATTACACCCCATCGTTCACCCCCCCCCCCCCCCCCCGCAAATGGGGTATACATTTTCATTAATTAAATTCAACAATAGCCCTCTAATCACACCCGACCGGCCGTGTCCGTCAATCACAGCGCCGAAAAATTCACTTTCGTTCGATTGAGCCGTCATATCGCTTTCGTTTGCATTAGCGTGATGAACGCAGCCAGTCTGCCGAGGAGGAGCAGGTTTTCGGTGCGAAAAAAGTGGGTTAAAAATAGCCTCAAAGGGGCCCGGGGCGAACGAACTGGCGCGAGAGTGAGCGTGAGAGGGGGAAAAAAGCCCACTCGGTAGACGAAATTTCCATTTCTCCCCGTGGCTAATGAGGAAGAAAGTAAAATCTTCGCCCCTATCTCGCTGGCTCGGCTCGTTGCCCGAGTCGCCCGCGTGTCCGGGAAGGATTTTTCTTTTACGATTCCACGCACTCGCCCGGGCTGTATCGATGATAAAAACGATACGCTTATTTTTTTTCCTTCGCGTAGGTTTATTTATTTTCATTTTTCCTCGCGATCGAGCATCGAACCCTGATCGAGCGGAGCCTCTGCGTTGGCTGACCAGATGGAGATTGGAGGCCGGTTTGTCTTCGTTTAAGCTCGCCTAGCGTCGAAATACCGGAGCGCCAAGCGAGGAAGAAAGTTCGAAGATTCTGCTTTGTTATTCGAGGTGAAATCAAGCAAAACAAGTCCCAACACCGGTCCGGGGAAGACTTGGATGGTATCGAATGACGTACAGCTAGACAAAAAAAAAAGCTTAAGCTGTTTTCAGAAAGATAGCTTGCAAACATCTCCAAAGCCCCATAAATATAGTTGACATTTATGTCGATGCAAAAACATCTGCATTTCAAAACTGGAACCATGATTTTCCGCATGCGAATTTCTCAAACGAACAGTCCGTTTCCGTGATCGCATTTTACCATCGAATAGGAAGTAGCTAGCTGGGTAGGAAGTAACAACTGTACGGCCATACGTGCTCAAGGTAAACCTCCAACGCAGGCATCTAAACCAATCGGTCAGGGTCAGTGAAGCCGGTCGAATGACCCACTGTTCGGTGGAACACCTTCTCAGCGTCTGGACCAACCGAGGTCGCGGTTAAAGCTGCCAACGGAACCACTGCACCGGCTCTGGCCTTCTTGACTCTGGCCACTCGAGGTCGGTCTGTGGCCTCAAGCAAAGCACCGTAACGCGTGGCAGCGAAACCACTATCGACCTCGAGGCTACGTTGGCTCTAACCACGTGCATCTCGAACACCTGCACCTCGAGAAGAACAAACACCTAACACCTTCTGAATCACGCGGGAGATGAAGAGAGAGAAAAACCCACAGACTCACAGTCGGTTCATATTCAATTAAACGCTCGATCGGTGCACCCTTCCTTTATGCTCCGCGAACCAATGACGTAGACAACACGCGCCAACACCGCCTCCAGACAGTGATACACCCTTCCCAACACTTGGTGGGGCGTTGAGCGAGCCGCCAAAACCGAAGGGCACCCGCAAAAGCCGCCACTGGCGAACGGAACGCGCCCTCGCTTCTCGAAATCGCGCCACGCGCATCGCCAAACAGACACCATCTTGCGCCCATTGGGGCTATGGGAGGGATGGGGATGTGGAGAGAATCAGGAGGGGATGCCGAAGTGCCGAGCTCACCCGAGGAAGACCGCCAAAGTGTGCCATGGCGTGCGGGTGTGCGGTTGGGGGTGGAAAATTTAAACTTAACACACTTTTAAATTTCAATAGCAGGCCAGGGTTACCTTACATTGAAAAATAAAATTCATACCAACCCCTCAGCGCCGAGCAGCACCGGTTGATCTTCGGGTATGTGTGCGTCGGTGGGGTTGATGATGCGTAGGGTAGTGAAGAGCGGTGGTATGGGCGGGAAAGGGAGGTTTGCATTGGTAAAGGTTGACGCCGTGGCGCGTGATGCGCAGAGTGTTCGCGCGATGGGGGTTTTTCGCGGTCGCTTGCTAGCCGTTTCATTTGCACCCACGGTTTGCACGGAAAGGGTGGGAAAATTAGTGAGGTGGACGGTAGGCGAAGGCGGTAGGCTGTGGGAGGGCTTTGCAGCCGGCTGACAATCAAAGACCGCCGGTGCCATTCTGTTCTGATCGATCAATGGCCCGGAACCGGATACGGAAGAAACTTCTCAAATGCACTACACCCTACACACAAACATTAAGAGAGTTCATAAGGAAAATTTAATGTACTTCTGTAAATTTTACTTTCTAATAATGCATGAAATAGAGAAAAACACGAATAATGCTTGCACATTATGTGATCGAAAAAATATCGAGTGCATACAACAGGAATAGCAACGAAGAGTGCGAATGTGGAATTTTGACATTCGTTTGGCACTCAACTGTCACGTAAGGATGTGACCTTGTGATCGGAGTTATTCAATCACGCTTCCCCACCAAACAAACAAACCATCAGCCGTTTCTCACCCCATTCAAGGGGTAGAAATGATAAAAATCGCCAACCGACATCCGAACGCAATACACGAAGCATAAAACAAACGAAAAAACAAAATCCCCCCAAGTGCAAGGATCACACGAGACCACAAGAGGTCTCGATACGGACGCGTACGGTTGACCATCAAAACCCCTTCCACCAGCATGCGATAGTATCGGAACCCCGATGTGGTGGGAAGGAGTGCCTTACTTCAGGGTGAACCTGTTGATTCCGTGCCTTGGACGCGGCGAACGGCCAGTGCGAACCCGGCGGTTTGCAAACGGGTATTGGCAAGGATGGGCGCCTTATTTGGTAGAGCAACCGCACCGGCTAGGGCTGCCCGCTAATGTACCGCGCGTCCTTAAGGCTCTCGTAGGAGCCTTCGGAAGGAGTAAACCCCCCACAGATCGATACCAGTAGGGGTTTCGTGCAGATCTTCGAGTGACGGATGGACAAGCAACGATTTGTCAAGTTCATGTCGCCTTGCGCACGCACCGACGGGTCTGCTCAAGGTCCAGACGAAAAAGCAACGAAAGGGAGACTTCGCGAAAGACCACCCGGCCGCCTTTAAGACGATTACATAATTAGCCGCGGCATGGTGAGCCGATCAATCGGGCTGAGAGAGTGTGCGTGGTGATGTAGACACTCTGACGCATCGCTCTGAGCACTCGTAATGTTAATGGCTTGGCCGTCCGGCGTGGCGATGGGACATTAATCAGAAATTTCATGAATTCCTGCCATACCGATGGAGACAGGTCGGGATGTGAAAATGAATCGTTGATTATCGGTCATTTGGATCGGGGATAGCTGGGCCTAGTTGTACGACGATAGATTTATAAGTCCGGCCTGGTGGGAGGAAATTTTCTCAGGTGAGATGCATACCTGTAAAAGGAGAAAAAATACAAATTAATATTCCTTATTCGAATGTTTAAGCAATAGCTTCACAATCAACATTTTAAATACGTGAAGACATTAATGGAACCATGAGTGTTAAATCATCTCCAGAATAGTACGAGGCAGCTCGTTTTTCTATCAACAACTGGCTCCTAGCACCGTGAGATAGCACTCCTGGTCCGCTCCAAACCGTATGATCGTACACGGTACAATTATTTAAAAATACTCTGACCCATTTTTGAGTCGCCAAAAATAGACACCCTCCATGCCCTTCGCCCACGGCCACGCTCCGCCCGGTCGCAGCAAGTGCGCCATCATCGTTCCCTTTACACCAGCCACCCTATTAACACCCTCTCCGAGGTCTGTTCAACTTTTACTGCCGCCGCGGCATTCGCAGCGTCTGGCCTCGGTTCCGTGCGATGGCACGCCGAAATAAATCGCGAAACTAACTATCGCAAAGCGCCATAGGTCACCATCTAGCAAGGGCCTCTATCTCACTGGCTAGCTCTGCAGAGAAGGCCTTTCTTTGGCCTTTGTAGGCCCTCCGGTTGGCCGGATGAGACACCGATTTCAGCCCAGCCGTGGCGTAATGTACGATTATGAGCCACCGCGGAGGGAAAAAGTATACAGCCGTGGCCTCGATGTATTTATTGCAACAAAAGTCGTCGCGCTAGCCGAAAGGGAAATAAATACCGATTCCTCTAAGCTTAATCGCACCCTGGCGCTTTCCCCCATCGGTGGCCGGTGCAAATGGGAGGTCGCAAATGCTCATCTGCTCGTCAGGCAAATTAGTTGCGAATCACAAAAATAAACTTTCCCTCGCGGTGCCTTCCACCCACTCGCACTCCACCCGCTGAGGGCTCGTCGTAGTCCACGAAGGGGGCGCTTCTGCCACGGTTAGGGGTGTTCTAATTTTAATCTACCCAGTCGGTACATTTCGCGTCTAAGTACGCGTACATGTCGGTAGATCGTACGCGTATCCAACGGTAGTTGGCGTGCGCCAAATCGCGACACATTCCAGAACAATCGGATACATCCCGAACCAACCGAGAGAATAGATGATGGAAAACTCTCACCCAATTACTGAATACCACAGGTTTTCCATTTTTGACAAACCTAACTCTGACTTGCCTTTGACGGAAACATGCTCACGGGGTTGTGCGATAAGCCAAAAACTAAAGGACACCCCACTGAGGAGATGTTTTAGAACGTAGTGAGGCGTCATAAACATGCCACTTAACGATCGCGCCGCGGTAAGGTAATGCTACTAGCAAACAGGGACGCCGCGGAACATATTTATGGTCACTACTCGAACCGGTCGAGGTCTGCATCAACGAGCGGTTGTTTGCGAAGGACAGCTGAATTGACCATTCAAGGCTGTGGAGAGATGGGCCTGACAGCGCGAACGCCTGCCAGCCTGTGTGCTTCGTTAAAAAAAGAGTTAAGTTTACAACAATGTGTGCATACATTCTGTGCGGCATGACGAATATGAAAGGGCGTTGGCTGGATGGATGGTTGAGCGATCGATCAGGGTTTGTGCTGGGAAAGTTCATTTCCTCCTGCATTTAATGTTTGTACTCGACACTCATATCCGAGTATTTACCCCAGTTGATGGCGGATTAGACAAATGAAACTGTCAATATCATTGTTGATACTTATCCGAAGTATGTTACAGTGTGTCTGATGTAGTTTGTGATTCGCAATGATTAGTTGTGAAAAGCTATCGAACGACTCTGACGATAAAATCCTAACTCTAACTAACCAGAGTTCAGCAAATCCATTCTGTGTTTAACTATCACTTTTCGTGCTTAGTGACCTCCGTCTTGAATTGATGCCCGATTACAAAGATTGCACAAAGTATTGAAAATGGAGAGGCAGCTGATTAACGATTCCAGTACAAGATGCAAAGTACAGTCAAAGTTCCAGTCAAAGTAATCGATTATAATACTTCTCACATTTCGTGATATCGAAAAGCGCTACCGTATACTCAAAGTACGAAACCAGGAGTTCCTCTACATAAAGAGAGATAGCCGTTTTGCTACACTTGTTGTGTAAACGATTTCTCGATTGTCTGCAAAACCCCCCCACGCCGGCGGTTCATGTAACGATACCGATCTGTTACATGACTACGCTGCAACAGCAACGCAAACATGTGCCAATCTTCGGTCCCATCGCATCGCTGGAGAAACCTTCGCAAAAACCGGCGTCCACCCCCCAAAAACCGGCTCTCCGTCGCCCGAGGGAATATCACACCCGAAGCATAAAATCGCAAGGTTCTACCCCCTCCGGTGTGTATGTGTGTGTGTTTGACACGAAAAATCATTGTCAAATACGCGTCCATGCATCGCCACCCCCTTAGGGTGGAGAGATACTCTCGCGCGCAATCGGGTCAAGGTTGGGTAGGTCTTTGCGATTGCCAAACCGTACGCGTTTTGGGACAACTGTCCCATCTCGCTCGTTCACCACGCATTATCTCTACGCTCTCTCCTTCGCGTGACCATCAGCTGTTCATTTGAGTTGGCGCACAAATCCAGTTAGCAAGCCCTGGAGGCTTAACCGTAAGGGAGAGCTCCAGCCTTACCTCGAACTAGTTTGAACGCATTTCTCACACGCACCCATAGATTTGCGGACTAGCGTGGTAGCAAAAAAAATGGTCATAATAAGGCCTCCGGCGACACACCTGATGAAGTTTGGCAGGTTTGGTGTGCTCGTGCTCTTTGGAAGTGTGAACTTGAGGTTCGTGAAATGATCAGTACCATTCCATGGCCACGTCGGTTGTCACCGAGTCCTTGAAGGAGTCCTTTCCGTTGCCGAGCGCCGGGCTTTTCGTCCCTTCCTCAAGCACAATCAAGGAAACGTCTACAAGTCATGTGACAAACGCCGACAGCTCTGGTGCAACGAATACCAATAGCAAAACCGGCACGCTAAACAGCTGGTTTGGGGAGGATTTTTGCAGGCCAGTAGGGGATGTTTTTTTTGTTTCATCAAGGCACCACCACGAAGGAAAACAATTGAACCATTTAGTCAAGGGGTGGCATATTCGTTGGGTTAGAGAGAAAGAGAGAGAGCTTATGGCCGGCGTCCCCACTACTCTCGGTGTCGAATGTCAATCGCTAATCGTCACCCGACCGTGATGCGAGATTTTGGTGGAGTGGGCCATTGTGGAGTCAGTGACACACACACCTAAACTGTCCCATTCTGAGGAGTTTTTAGGTCAAGTTCAGCGAGGAAAGTTTGTCGTTTTATTATTTTTTAACCTTTTCTTGCGCTCTCTCTCTCTCTCTCTCTCTCTCTCTCTCTCTTTCTCCCTCAATCTCTGATCGCCATCTTTCATCATGGCGGTGGAAAAAGACACATTCATCGGCGCCTGCTTTGCGACACGGATGATGAATACACTACTCAATGGTAACCAAACAATTGTTTAAGTGTACGGGCCCAGGCTGAACGAATATTCGCTCATCACTAGCAACAATCCACGGCACCCGGCAGTATCGGTAATAGATTGCGTTTGTAATTAAATAACAATATTTTGATATTCCGACACATTGTCGGCACACAATCGGCGAGTCTGGGGTGCGTTTTCTTAGTATTGCTCCCATCGGTCAACATCTGTTTCTCGCTGAAACCCGGTTCATTCAAGCGAAGCCGGATCATCTGGTTTTGATGTTATTTTTAAGCATATCGCCCCAGCCGTATTCACTAATTATTGCCAATGCCGTGGGGCAGTGCATTTTCAATTAACTAGGCAGGACGATGACGGGAATGATGTAAGGGAATAGCCTAATGCGCGGGTGTTGTTTATTTTTCGTCTAGCAATTTTCTGGGAATGAAACGAAATGCTCTGACAAATATTCTACCAACCAAAACGGGGCTTTGTTGTATTAGCCTCGCTATGCTGTGTAATTAATGTTTGAAATTAAAATCGTGCACATACGTAATGATCACGCACGATCACAGGTTCTCGGAAGCGTAGGTAATGTAATAATTCACATTTACCACACAGCGACGTGGCATCCTTACTCGAACGTTACTTGATGCTCCAATACTTCAAACCCGACTGCGTTGACTAATCACCGACGTACCTTTCGACGTACGGAAAACCTTGAACTGACGTCAAAGAAACCCCGAAAAAGAAGTGCGAAAATACAGCCGGTTCGATTTTCACAAAGATCAGCCCCAGAACGGGATGAAAACCAATTAACCCCTTAGCGGTGGGAAATGAAAAGTGAAAACAAAATAGGTCATAACCCAGGGGTGGGCAGGCCCGAGGTTGTGGTTGAAAAATTTCTCTCACATTTGCGAAATTTCCTTGCTGAAATGAGCAGAATGAATTCACGAGAAGGAGGGTGTGAAAAAAGGACCAAAAGGGACGCTCGATCAATGCGGCGTACCCCGTTCGGGCAAGATCCGGCCGACTGTCAAACAAAGAGAAGATCAATCATCGTCAAGTAGAAGCCGGTCAAGCCAAATGCCGGGCAAATGCGGTCGCCGAGTGGCGTGAGGAAAAACAAAAAAGAAAATCCACACACGCCAGAATGAGATCAAGCGTGTGATGCGCAAGAACTACGTGTTCGCGACTGAGCAGCCTCGGTAGCCGCCGCGGATAATCCTGGCTGTGGGAAAGTTCTGCTTGTGAAATAAATTTTGAAATATCACTTCTCGATCGAGAATCGAACCGACGGTGGGAACTCCGCAACCGCAAACCACAAAAAACAGGCCATCGTGCTAGAACAGGGTGGTCGAGACAGCTTGAACGTACGTTCGAATAAAACGAAGAGGAAAAACACAAATGCAATGCGCGGGGGTTTGTTTTCCATTCGCTAATTATGCTACTAGAACAAACTCGCCCTCGTTTCCACCGCCTCATATCGGCCCTCATTTTAAGCTGACCAAGCTGACACCGTTTCGTAGTTGCGGCAGAATGGAAGCCCATTTTAATGTCAACCAATGCCAGTTCGCCCAACGCCGATGTCGGGCAGGAGCCGATCGGAGAATTTCTGCTGAGTTCTGCAAAACAGCCGTTCATACGCCGAATGCGGTTGAGTCCAAATTGTGCCACTTTAAAAGGCATATCACCCCAACCGTTTGGGTGGATTTTCACCACGTTTGCTTGCTGTTATTGAAATGGAAAAGAGCGTGAAAACGCCTGAAAAGACGGCCTAGTTAGCCAGCACGATTCACCAGAAGGTGCCCTTATTCTGATGGGTGGATCGGCAGCCATCAATAAGCCAGAATTTGAGTTAAAGACCTAATTGAGATGTTTTCCATTGTATTCTGAAACACAAGATCGATCCCATTCGATTTCACAACTACGCGAAACGGTTCCAGTGCAACAAACTCCAACCAAACCAGGCGACATTGACGAGCGTAATTTACCAGACAAAACTCAGCAAAAAGCACAGTCCAATTCTTATCACATCGCATGGCAGACTTAGCCGTAGGGCCAGAACTCCATTCGTACGCGCAGAACGGCTACGGATTCGTTCCGAAAACTATCAGCCATTGTGATTAGCACGCCACCTCTGTGGAGCTTCTCTCGAGCCGATTGAAAGCCAGGCCACGACTTTAGAAGCCGCACGGCAAATTCACGGCCACACGCTTATCAGTGGGACCTCCGTTGGCCAGCTCCACCACGACGACGACAACGACGACGCCCAGCTGAAGGTCGGTCACCACTTAGCAAGTGCGCGAGGCGATCAATTTCCAATAGTGGCTCGGGAAAGGGACGCCCGTCGGAATCGTGCTTCACCTTGGCAACTATCCGATAAGATTAGACAAGCACACAGGAGCGTGCCGTTGCGTTCGCGGTGCGTTTTGATGGAAGCACGGTTTTTTTTCTCACCCCTCTACAACGCACCCAACGTGCCCTTTCAGTTCACTACCGTTTATGGTTCATGGTTCAGGACTGGTCGCACGTTTCCTAATTAATAAATCGCACCAACTGCGGATGGACACGCAGAGCGGGTTAGTTTGCTGTTACCTTTTTGTTCTATTTCCTAGCTTGACTTCAAGTGCCAGCTCGCGTTTTATGAACCCTTGAAAGCTTCCACCGATCGCATTCGCACGCCCGCTATAGATAACAATTAGCGGTATCGTTCTCGTTAATTGCACGAAAATCAATAACCTCGCCACAACACTCAATGGCGGTCTATAGGCACAGAATTAGGGCACAAACGGCTGCCTCTAGCGCATGAGTATCGCCGATCGATGATCGAAATGATAGCGGGTGCTGTTTCGCACAATCGCGCACGAAGTGCATCGTCAGCGAGTGCAAACCCGCACCGAGGTTATCACTCCGCGTTACGCTTCCGCTTTCCACTGCACTGCGTTGAGGTTGCACAGAAAAGAGGTGGAAGGGAGGGTAGAGCCTGCATCTCATCGCCCACCCGTTGCATCCATCGGCCACAGGGCCACCCGGCCCGGAAGTGCAACTGGTGATAAAAATGCGATTAACCGATCGTGCCTGTTGGTGGTGAGTGTTGCTGCTT
Source organism: Anopheles nili (assembly GCF_943737925.1). Taxonomy (NCBI): domain Eukaryota; kingdom Metazoa; phylum Arthropoda; class Insecta; order Diptera; family Culicidae; genus Anopheles; species Anopheles nili. The sequence continues at coordinate 74,596,984 of NC_071292.1, read as the reverse complement.
CGGTCGTATTTGCACGATGCACTTGCAAGATCGATGCGAGACACACACGTGCGTTCACACACACTCATGCGCACATGTACGAGGTGCCTCACGGTTAATTGGTCGAACCGAAGTGCTTTAGCACGCTGCGTTTCACGCCGAGGGTCGACGGGCCCGCCATTGTGTGCAGGAACTGCTGCTGTCCGGTGCAGCCGCCAATTAGGATTAATGGAGTTTAGACAATTAGTGCAAGACACTCTCCAAGCACGGTGCTCGGTTATTTTCATATTAGTGGCGTGCGGCATAGGACTGCGTAGGTCTACGCAACGTGATCTTGATGTTGACTAGAACTAAATTCTGACGGCGAACAGTAACATTCAATGTAACGGTTTCTCATATATTTATCTGCTACTTAATGTTATGCTTTTCGACATATGTACATTTGTAACCTATTCACAAAGTCAAGTTTGATTCAAAAATTCACAAAAAAAATATTAACGTGTGTACCAAGCATTTACAGTTTTCTTTCTATTATCCATAATCCATACGCATAATTTAACCGGTCCAAAAGACGGCCTTTTCCACCATGTTTCATGACCTCGTCTATTGTGTTTTCAATTTCCGCTTTGTAATTGCCCTGCGTACTGATCTTTTGCTTCCTACCGAAAATTAGTTTGGAATCGCCACTTTTGGTATGTCATGTGGGTATTTTAACAGAGAAGCTTTGCCAGCCTCTTGTCGAAGTAATTGACACACAAGCATTTGACATCATCATCATCTCGAGAAGCCCTGAGCAGCTAACGTAGCATAAGCCATGAGTAGTTGACCATTTAATTACAACCGGAACGCTGATGCAAACTGCAGGACACCGATCTGCTCGTCCGGGGCCAATAATGTAGCGCATCTAATCGAGCCAACCCAGAACCGAACCCACCCCAGATGCAATCATTTCTCCACAAACCACAAACCAACGCCAAACGAGCCGGCATCACGCGCCAAGAGCGAGAACTATTTATGGTGACTTCAAAACCCGACCGGAAAATCGACACCACCCTCGCTTTGTGTGGAGCCAACCTTCAGCCCTCTCGCTGTACAGATAGCGTTATTTATTCGTCTGCCTTCGCGAACTGGGCGTTTGTTTTGTCCGACCGCTGTGTGCCGTAATTCACCCCTACCGAATGCAGAGGGTGATGCATTTCGCCATCGACACCCCTGCATGCACGCGTCCTGGCCGTTGGGGGGTTGTTTTACGTTCCAAACCCCAGTGAGTTCGTGCCGATGTTTTACGATCCACCAAGCGGTCCTAAGCGCCGAGTCCGGGTTCCAGCTCGGAAGCTAGAAGTGCAGCACAAAACCCCGTGACGGAATGCGAAACGTCTAGCCGCGTCCAAAGAGGCGCGCAGGATGCACGGAAACCGTCGTGGCCATTTTCCACGCTTCGGAACGGCGGTCTCAAGGCCACCCCACGTGAACACATCTCCCAGCAAACCCACATGGCCTGACTGCACTTGTCACACACACGATCCGGGCGGTGTTCGCAGAAATAGTAATAGAAACCGAAGCAGCACAAATCGAAGGTCGACCGGCGTTTGTTTTCGCGATGCGCAGGAGAGAAACAAAGAACGCGCGCGCGAATCAGGCAAGCGGGTGGCCTTCTGCCCTAATGGCGCAGCGTGCGCATCTGCGCGAGTCTCTGGAGACGACGCCAGAGTTTTCCGAGCGTTTTCTTGGAGCATGTCCAAAACCGAAAAACATCCAGAGGGCCTTGAGTGGAGGCTAATTTAGTGGCGTACGCGTTTGTGGAAAACTCACCATCAAGTATCTTACAGATCGAATGAAGTCCAATCCCGGTAGCGTGCTTCCGCCTCCACCCAACCCTAATCTAATTGTCGCTCGATGCCGCGGTCGATTAATAGCTTAATTAATGCGACACTAGCCCGCCCACAGTCGCGCCTAATCGCCACGTTCGCCGTCTCGCGGTGTTCTAGTCACCCGCGGAAAAGTGACTAGACCTTGCTTCTAAGCTCCGTGTGCACAACCTACCCCAAGAGCACGAACAGGCGACGAGACCCCCGCTTCCGGGCGCCCTTCCCACCGACACGCTTCTTTATTGATTATGCTAATCTGCCCAACGCGATGCGTGCGTGACGTGAGCGGGTTTATTGCTTTTCTTTCTTCCGTTTCAGTTGCATCTGCATCGCCCAAGCTCGGTTCGTTGTCGCACGCGGAAGGTATCGCGGTATGACTCAAGCAGTCGTATTTCAAGCAATTCTCCGACCCTAGGCCAGTTGTGTAATTCAACGAGCTAAGGGCGGAAACAGCCTCGCGAGCGAAATAGAAAAAAGCGCATTGATGAAACCAATCTGATAAGCGAGTGTGTGCTGCAGTGATATTGTGTCGAATGCTATAGTTATTCGAACAGCAGCACATAAGAGGTTTCCTGAATAAGGTTTTTTTTTGTGATTATTAATCCTGCATTTAACGGAGAGCCAATTAAATATTAAGGAGCCTTACTCTAGGTGGTATTTAATATCGAGAAAAATTATTCTCGAAGTCGACGACTTGTCCGAGGTTTACGAGCGTGTGCACTTTAACGCCAATTCATCGGAGCCTTCCTCTTGGCCTTCCACGGTCACTCACGGAACCGGATGGCATTGTGACGGCGCGAAAGGGACCAATACCTGCCGCCCTCGTCGCACACCGTGGTGCAATCGCGTTACCTTCGTTACACAACCAATAAAACCGATCAATTGATCATGCCCAGAGTTCTACCGCTAATTGGGGAGATGCATATAATGTATCATCACTTGCCCTTAAAATTACCAAAAGTAAAACCTTCCATCAAGCTAGTCGATCTTTGCTTAATTACCTCTGGTTGTGGAAAACAAACTTTTACTAGCGACGTGCCACTACCGCATAAACAGACGCCTCGTGCCGACCACTTGGGGGTGGCGTTCGAACACACCGGTCGCATATGCATAAAGCCATCCACCGTCACAGCCCCCCACAATTGCATCTCATCCCTCAACCGAGTGTGGTTTGTTTTGCGCGAAATCGCGTTCCGCGCCGTTTCCAACGCGCGGCTAATTTTCTTTCGCACATTCGCGCCGGAGTTTTCGTGCGCCTTTCCGCAAACCGGTTACCCGGTTCGAACTTGGTGATGAGGATTTCAAAAAAGGGGCCAAAAATCGTTCGCCCGCTTCCGGGAACGGAACGATCGTGCCGGTCGACGCGTTTCGTGAGACGCTCGTGCGAGATTTACGACGTACTCAACGGCGCAAGAGTGCAGGGAAAAGAGTGCAAAAAAATCGAAAAAAACCCGCTCAATTCTGAGTGTGAGTAATTCTAGTGACGTGCCCGGTCATAGCTTTTACAAACGGTTGCAATGGGTTGCTGCATGGCATTACTTAACCGCATGCCGTTACCTAGATGGGTATGTCCATCGCTCCTACATTAATTCCTAGAGTACGCATTTATGACAGAAGCGGAGGGATGTCTGTTGTATCTATAGGTGTCTTAAATAAGCTCCAAACTGGATATTGCCGGTTAAGTATTGATTCAAATGTTGGCCCAATCGCGAAAAAAGCAGCCTTATTCTTACGTACGAGAGCTTCAATCTTGCCTTGGATTTTGCTCTCCATGTATAGCAATACAATAAGCCCCTAAACTCCATTCTGCTGGCTAAATATTGATTCAAACATCGGCTACGCAAACAACCGCAGCTTCCAAATAGTATCGGTTGGAATGTAAAGAAAACTACACCACAAACGGATCACTTTTCCTAGAGCTACATACGTCAATCTTTACCAAGACATTGAATCGATATTTACCTGATAACTCATGACGTATTTGCACGTACAGCTGCACAAATCGCGATGCTCGCAACACTTGTGCATGCTTCCTCCTGTTGACATCAGTCTAACAAAAGGCGTAAAATTTCAAGGACATAACGTAAAAATCGTACCAGTACTAAATCACTGCGGTGCTCATAAATTGAGCCATCTTTTTCTGCTCTTCGGTTTGGCTTGTTCTCTCCCGAGACAATCAACGATTATGCTGCGAACGGAACCAAGCAGAGGATGCGCAGACAGCCTCGAACTTCTTCATGCTCGACCGTGAAATGTTTATGTCCCGCTCGTAAGACAAGACGGAAAAAATGCGCCGAATAATTAAACGTATAGCTGAATTGATGAATCGATAATAAACCTTGAAATTAGTTCAGATTTTGTGAACGTGAGGGTGGCTCGTTTTTTTTTTCGACTCCTCCCACGTAACAAAATGCCCCCAGGGAGCTGGAACGGTAACGTTCTCACGCATCACACCCCCAATGGCACCCTCAGGCGCTTCCGGACCCTCGAATATGAGCTGGCCTAGTCGTACGTCAAGCCACCACCCTCAACAATCATGAAAATTTATGGAAATATTCAATTGGTCGGTTACTTTGTCTAGTTTTATTTTTTTATTTTGGCCTTTTTTTGGGGGTTTGTTTCAACGTTGGCCACGGCTTTGGGCACAGTTTTTCCGCAAGGTCGCCCCGTGGCGGCGGGAAGTGGACGAACATAAAAATGCAGATTTCCAATGTCGAGGGACGGCTTCAAATGGCTCCGAATCTCCGACGAGGTGCTTACCTTCCCCACCCATCCCCTACCGCCACCACACGTGGCAGGAAAAGGAAATCCGCCGCTCGAAAAATCCATCCCACCGATTCTCGTGGCTGTTAGTATTGGTTTGGCGGATGTGTGACACAACGACTAACGACTAGTGATCTCGCCTAGTCGAGAATGACGTTGACTTTGCACGCTTCGTTTTTTTTGGTTTAATAATTTAGTTTCTGTTCGCTGATCTTGCAAATTCTCAAGGCCGCAACCCTGGCGGAGGATTTTTTGATCGTTTTTTTGGGTGGTCAAACCTTCGCCGATTCGTACGACCCTGCCCCATGCGGGTCACGATCGAAACCTGCAGTGAAGTAAGCTGTCAATCAGCTGTCGAGCATACGGTAGACAAAGTTATCGATACACATCTTCCTATCGATCACCTGTCGAGGGCCGTTTCTTTAGTGATCGAACCGACACTGGGGTTTGGTTCAACCACTTCTCGAATTGCCTATCGGTGCTAATCGCTGTCAAATATGCGTTCGCTTGAATGCCACGCTACTCGATGACACACCGATCACAGATTTATGATGCAACTTAGGATAGGGTTTTGGCATAAATTCATCGTTCATATTGACGGTCACTAATTATGTACACTGAGAAGCGTATTTACTCGCAGAACATGAGCTTTCATTTTGAAACGTGAAAATGCATCGTGCAAAAAAAGACTCCCGATTTTAACGACCGCTCTACCGAGATGAATATTGCGAAGGTTCACGCTCATGAATAAAGCAGCTACAAAATAATAATTTTTACTCATTTTTCGACGATTGTTTTACACAAACGAAAGATTGTTCGTTTTTCCCCGAGCGTTTCAAAGCGTTGCTTCAGTGCGGTTTCAGAGGCGTCTAGGTACTCTTCGTAGATTTGTAATTAGCCCGAAAACACTCTAACTATCCATTTTCCTATGCAAGCCATCGAAAAGCAGGAAGTTCTGTCTATCAAACGTAACGAACTTACGTTGCAAACCCACTAGCCTCCTTGTGGGGCCGTGAGGTTGCTGGCAATACTACTGCCCCTCCGGACCGGATTTGTGCAAACGAACTCGCGCATTCGCACAGCCCAAGACACACGCCGATACGCCGGCGCTGAGCCGCGGAGAAGGTTAAACCGTGTATGGAACGCCCTGACCTTCGACCGTGATGCGGCGACCATGCTCGTGGCCCCCATTGGCGGGCCGCTCGTATGCTGGTGGGGTGCAAAGAAGGAAAGGGTGCCCACCACAAACACATATGTAGTCACTGCTACCTGTGGTGTAAGGAAGGGGCAAGGAAGACCGCGAATGAGACACTGATCGGACGGCCATTCGAAAGGGTAAACTACGTCCAGCTTGGGCGCGTTTGGAGCGTCTGTGACGGGCTCGAGATTAGTTCATACGCTCGTAGGATCATCCATCGATTGCTGCTGTTGGCTTAAATACTATAAACACGGTCTAGGCATGAAAAAAAAAAAGATTTGAGACCACACACAACTAGTGAGATTTTAAAATGTATTGGAACATCAAACGAAGAACCACGTTTTATGTGAGAGTCAGCTTATAAATGTGTTTTATGGCTTACAGCCCAGTTCGGCGGCCTTGAGTTCTTGATTAATATCAAATCTATACCAGAACTAAACGTCTGCTCAACCACGCATGCAGTTCCTTTCCTATATTACATCCGCAGGATGAGGAAGTCCTCATCTATGAACAACTCTTTACTTCCGCGACCTTGCGAGTTAATGTAAACTTCCTTGAAGGAAATTTTGGATAATACCTAACGGAAGAGTTTTTATAATGGTAAATTTTAAATTACAAAATTGTGCCCGCCTTGAAATGCTTCAAATGAGCTTACATTCATCATCACGCCTCAGAGCTTTTCCTTACAAAACGTGCCACGATGTTCACGCTATTTGGCGGGCAATAAAAACAAATCGAATAAATTGACTACTTCACGACCTTCATCAGCCCCTGCTATCACTCCCCCCACTCCTCACACCACGGGACTGAAGTCTTACGGATGCGCTACTACGACATCCATATTTATGCTCGTAATCGAACTATTTTTGCCGCTCGCCCTGTGAATGGCTTTTATCAAAACCCGAACGCATCCGACCAAAGCGAAACCCACCGTCACTCCGTCGTTTTGTCAATGCCATCTCGACGAATGAATAAGATGTTTAAAATATTTTATTGAATTGCTCAGCACTGTAAAAGGCTTTCCTCTGTGTTGGGTGTCGGATTGGTGGTATCATCCGTCACCGTTGTGTGTTCGTTTGGTTGGATAATGTTTTAACACAGAGCTTTTTTGCACCCATCCGTGTAAGGGCCCTGGAGGGAAATAATGAATTTCCGTATGAATTCCGGTGCATCTCATCATGACGCGTACGACGTTGCATATATTTGAATGCATATGTCTCATGCATCTTGGGATTACCATATCCTTTTGGACATATTAGAATGATGAAAAGACGAGGGTAGTGTTCGACCCTTCACCACCACATACGAGGCTTAAAACGACCATTTCTCTGCCAGCCTCTGTATGTGGTTCTTCGAAGACTCGAGACAACTCGACGTCCTTCAAGCATGACGCATCAGGCGCATTCAACACCAACCGCTCGATTTACCTTGAATCCATTCGACTATCGATGTTGCCAGCTCACAGCTTCCGCATTAAGGGGCTCGAGGACACCGCAAAATCCCTGTGCGAACGTAATCCTAATGAATATCCTTTTCGTGGCGTGTCTCGTCCTTCGGATGTGTTGCTTCGAACAAACATGCAACTTCGCACCCACACACCCACTATATCACTTAATCCGAGCTGCGCGATAGTGCGTCTTGAGTGCGATTTCTCCAACCAACAAGGAAGCAGAGATCGTGGAGCCCCGTTTTTCCTGATCAGGGAAACTAACCAACGCACTACGAGCACTCCTTCAGTCGAGGACTAGTGAAACCATGTTAGGCCACCAACGGGATGGATAGGAAAACTTCCGATCTTTCGCCAATTTTCGAGTCGATTTTCGATACGCACACTCGACGGTGCCCACACACAGACGCACACACACACACACACATACACTTCACTTGATCGCCTTTACCACTCGATCGCTCATCGATGATTACCGTGACTTTTCATTTCCATTCCGAGCAAACACACATTGACACACACACACAAAATACGCGCACGTAACACACTCACTTTTCTAGGACGGTTTATTATTATTCGCTCATTGGTTTCCTCGCGAGGGAGATCGGTTTCACTCTCGATTTTGAATTTTCCCTCCGTTACTTTTTTATTGCTGCTGTTGTTGATGTTTCACCAGTACCTCAATCGTTGGTACGACAATTATGAACGCCACCAATTATGCTGCACTAATGATGATGATGCTGATGATCGTGACGCACAAGAGCTGTTGGCAGTGATCGGAGATAGGATTTGATCAAGTATGCGGATCGTTGGTCGTCCAGCAAATTTTCATGCTCGTGTCACTTGTTTAACAGATGAACAAAGCACTCGCACATTTATTGACATTTATGTGGATATTTGAGCACGATTAAGTGTCGAACTATCAACCTCACTTGCACGGATATCGTGTGTTCGGTGAGGTTCAACTTTATTTTATTGCTTTCACGGATCAATGGAAGAACGCCACACTAAAGGCACTTGCGGTTTCGAGGATAACTCCTCAGGAAGACACAGTCGCAGAGGCACAACAGAAAGACTGTAGTGACCTCCTCCCGGTGTTGGGTTTCTTTTCGCGCACGATCGCACCGGGGTGAGATTATTTTCGTGCGCCGTCCGCACGCGAGTCACGCTGCACTCGGGGGTGCGCGAGAATCACTTTCACTGGCTCTCGTCTCTCAAAGGACGCCTGTAGGGATGGTCGCCTTCGATCCTGTGTCGATCCGGATCAAAAAATCACCAATGTTTAGCGCTCGTCATCGTGCGCTCGCTGCGTTTCTTCCCGCACGGAACACTTTGGCGACAGATCAGTGCCGAGGCCAAATCGGCCAAAAATACGCAAAACTAAATTCGCAAACCCCCGAAGCCGGACTCTGGCGGCTGACAGGATAGCGCGCCGGCACACTCTCACTCGCTCACCGCGCCTTTCAGGTACATGCACACATTCACAGGCAAACGCGCGCGCCCACAACCAAATAAACAATGCCGATCGAACGCGTGGAATATCACGATGATCTTCGCAAAAACGCTAAACAAAACACGGAACGCGCGAAAACAAAGACACAACCGACGAAACAGAAAACAGGAAGGAAACCGCGCGCGCACACGCACGATCCTGCTGTTTATCAAACGCTTTTCCCTTCGAGCTCGAATACGCACGGTTGCGAACAGAGATAGAGACGCGTCAGCGCGAACGGAAAGTCACAAACAAAATGGAGCCGGTTGGGCGGCCGTGCGGTTCGCGCCCGTTTGGGTCGCCGAGCGCCTTCGGCTTCGGGCAAATTTTGCCCCCACCACACAATGGGCCTGTTTCGCGCGCTTGCGTGGACAAAAACCTATTGGTACAACGCGTGTTCATTTATGTTACATGGATTTCGTTGGTGAGTTGGCTTGTTGGTGGATTTTCGGTTTAGTATGATAATTTTGGGAGCTGTAAATATAACTAACAATTACACCAAAGCTTTTACTTGCTGATAGGCGTGCTGGGATTAGGTGATTAGGTGTATAATAACAATGGGAGCTGTCCTCACAGCTTAGTCATAATTACTCCTTTGATACAATTCCAGCCATAACAAACAATTGAAAAATTGGGCCACAAATTTTGCAATTACATTTTCTGATATTATACCAATTTTTCTATAGTGCAAGCCACAGTTACTCACTCTCATTTGTGATTGTTTCTCTCTCAGATTTTATGTGAAGCTACTAACAGGGCTACTAGAATGGTACATTCCGTATCATGCTTGTGCATATAGTCAGCGGTGTGTTGCACTATTTTATTGATTAAATCACACCGGTTTTCCTTCATAAATTACACGTTGATATTATGCTAAACACAAGTAAAGAAGAACTTCCGTTTGCATTCTGAACATTCTCATCCTGTGTAGTACATTATTGGGTCCGTTGAGTTGTAAAATGTATTGCTTTAGTCATAAAAATGCCTCTATCCGCCATAGTCTAGTAGCCCTGTACGCCATTTTCCCGACTGCATAGAATCGCACTGGGAATGAATTCAAGGCGCGTTTCACGTTCCTGTGTGTATGTACATGTGTTTCTCTCTCCTCGACGACCGAGCGCTGTGGGGAGGGAAAATCTAACCCCCTGCGCTGAGTGTCGTTCGCAAAATCTCGCGGAAAAGGAGAGTTCATTTTTGTTGCGAGAGCCATTTTTCCGCCATTGAACCCGTTCGCGATCGTACGTCCCAACCCAGCCCACCCCGCCGCAAAGCCTAGCGAAGGAAAAGTTCAACGGAACGGGCCGGCAGAGAAAAGTAAATGTTATTGAACTTTCCTATTTCTCCATTCAAGCGACCACGCTTGAGTGTAATGGCATGGGGCAAAAAACTAGATATCGCCACACGATTTGAACAGATTTCAGGGGGTGGTTTATGGGGTGAGTTGCATCTTTTATCGATGCAGTGCGTCGACAAAAACGTCTGACCTAGTTTAGGTATCCGAAAACACGTATCACCAGATAACCGAAACATTGGTCGCGGAATCGCTTTTTTCTATTTTTCCACCGAACACCTGGGAGGGCTGTCCGAGAGAAAATGGAAAACCGATCATTTTACGACGTTCTCGCCATCGGCATTGATTTTTGCCGTTACCTTCAGCCGATAACGATCTCGGCCGCATGTCCTAATGCATGTCATCAACATTTGCGCAAAGGATAATTGGCACAACGGATCGGAAACGGAGCAAACAGAGGCAGTGCGAAAGAAAACCTTCGCTTCCGATAGCGGAAATAAATAAATCGTAGTCCAATGCTATCGCGCGTTTTGGGAAGAGGTGAAGTGTAAAAAGCCACTCAAGCAACCGGAGCCACCCTCGCGTACTTGCAGCGAAGGTTACCGCCAGCGAACCGTTAAAGGATCCTCATCGCAGTGGCGTCCTCCGGTGGAAGGTTCCTCGGCGTCATGGTTGATCTTGCATAATTGCCCAGGCTGCGAGTAATGCGTAAAGTTTTGGAGTTTCAAGTTTGTTTGTTTCTTTTTTTGACAGGTTGATTATCAGATTTGTTCGGAACATTTGAAATAAATAAAGCATAAATAAGAGTGAGCTTACTGAGAGAGATAAGCAAGAAACGAGCCGTCGATTATTATGAAAAAATCGAAATAAAATTGTGTTGGAGGCTATAGTTTATTGAATACTGAACGGTTGATTCTAAAAGGATCAATTCTATTATTTCGCCATTAGCTCTCGTTGTATTAAAATATTTGGAAACTTAATGCAGTTTAATAAAACTAGTTATGTTGTTTTATTAATCGAAAAAAACTTCAATTATATGTAAAAAAACAATTCGCTGCCCTGGTATGTTATCGACACCAAGCGGCGCGCTAAAGGAAGGCCATTTTACGATCGCATTGTTCCCTTTTCCCTCAACACGGCGCACCCAACTCCTACTCCTATTCCGCTCCCAACAGCTCAATTGCCCGTGGCAAATTCGATGGCAATTGCAACGACAATGCACCGCCGGCTGCAACCGTACGATCGTTACAGTTTAGCCCTCTCGCCTCACTCTGCCCTTCCCACCTCTCCCAAGGTCCCATTTCCCCACCGACAAGTTCAATGCCCCGTTCACGTTTATGCTGCCTGAACTCGTTAAACCCCAAACAACTTTCTCGCTCAAATGCGGTTTTGCCTGGCCAGGCCTCCGGTTACTCACACTCCCGAGGCGTGTGTTTTTCTTTTGCTCCCTCTCTCATCCTCCTTCCCTACCGTTCTTCTAATGCGCAATCTTTCTCCGGCAACCAGCAACTCTTACCTTCAACGAAGTTCGCGGCCACGGCTTGTAGAAGAAAGGGCCTACGATGCAGCCTGTTACTGCACAGGCTGTCACGGGGTGGAATGACACTGGTGAGTGGCGGGAAGTGGGAGGAATAGGATCTATTATGTTACGAAAATTAAACCAACTGATCGCGACACATACACACACACACAATAGACAAAGGCCTTACCGACACGCGGACGAATCTCGGGCCCTCAGGCGGATCGTCCGTAATAGAATTGGCCACTCTTGAGTGGTGAACAACTGCAGCATGAAGCGCGGAAAAAGAGAAGAAAAGGGACAGCAGGAGAAAGAAAAACCCTCCAAAGAACTGCACCGAAACCGGCTGCACTTCTTTTCGGTGAGGGGAGCAGTAAAGGAAAGAAGAAGTACTTGCAAAAAATCAACAAACCAACGAGTGCAACGTGCCCTCTCCCCTTCATTCTCCCCTCTCCATTATATCTTAACCCTCTTTTTGCTTCTTCCCACCCCTCACATCCCATTCCACCCTTTCCACTACGGAGGGGAGAGAAAGCCATAGCGAAACAAACGCCGCTGGAGAAAAGTGAAATTATTTCACTCTCGTGCCAATAAACCATGGACCATGGGCGTAATCCCGGTCCGGCGTGGAAGGAAAGGGCGTGAGTGGCAAGCGGGTGAAGTGGGGTTCGATGAAAATAGCGATGCAGACAACGAACCCTGCACCCACGAGTGGAAGGAAGCACGGAATGGTGTAACAGGTGACGAAGCGAGGGGCAATGGCCACACCGAGCCATACAGCCTTCCGAGCCTCTAGTTGTAGGCAAAGGGGTAAGGAATGTATGAAGGGCAAAGAGGGGGAGGGGGGGAGAGATACAAAAACTAGACAACAGGAAAACACCCTCGAGGGAGTTTTTCATTTAGCACTCTTCAATCACGACCTCACAGAGGACCTGAAATTTGGCACGATCGTTTGGAGCGTGCGCGATCGACTCTCACTCTCTCTCTCTCTCTCTCTCTCTCTCTCTCTCTCTCTCTCTTTCTCTCTCTCTTTCTCTCTTTCTCTCTCTTTCTCCCATAGGCTGGAAAAGAGCCAACTTCCTGAGCAAAAATTGGCAGGGCACGAGTTCGGAATGTGGCTCACTTCAATCGGGAAAAATCAAAGTCAGGGTGGGTGGTACGCCCACGTGATAAAGGAAAGCAAGCGTGATCAGGCCAGCACGCGAGCATAAATCTATCGATAATGTGCAGCATAAAGCAGCCCCATGCACGAGGGCACGCATTGGGCGATGCACGTCAAAGTAGCCGAATACATTCCGACTGCGATTGTGGCAGAATTTAATCATCGATATTGAGATGTGAAAGTAAAGTGCAACATTAATGCATGTTGTAGGTGGATTGTGAATTTTGCAAATAATTTAGCCCACAAAACAGTGAGAGTAATTTATTTTGTCTTATTTGTTTGCCCTTCCCAAACCATAATTAGTGTCGCCAGCGCACTGGGGTTATTTGATTCATAATTGCATTTTTATACCATGCACTTTCCTTCGGGGCGTAAAATCCAATCACCCAGCTAACTCTTCTAATCCACCTCGAGCCCCATTAAACTAACCCGTTGAAGCGCCACCACAGGCCACCTGCCGACTTGCAAAGGGTTCGTTGGCCTCCCTTCATGCCAAAGCGAACCCAAACCTACCCCCGTCCTTCCCGGACGCAAGTGCATTTGCGATGCAGCGATGGTGCAATAAACTTTTGCACCATTTTCCACACTTTCGTTAAGTTATTCACCGACAACCCCCGGGGGGAGCAGGGGCTCGGTAGTGGAGGACCCCTGGCGGGAAATGAAAGAAAATACACACACCCATACACACATACAGCACCTACCGGGTTTGTTTTTCAGTTCATCTTTCATTTCACTTTTCGTTCGGTTTGGTGTGAACCTTTGCTACACCATGAACGTGAACGAACGTCACAATCTAAGAGAATATCTGACATTATCAGGGCTGCTCGCTTATCAGCGTCCCGTCGGCAGGTGATCACTGTCAATAGAGGAAGTACTTGCACGCTCGGCTTGGATGGGCTCACATCACCGGCGCTAATCTCTTACGTAGGCCCTCAAATTGCATCCACTCGCGCGCACGCTCGGGAGCAAACGGCCGAGACATTGACATTGGGGGCAGCGAAAGTAGGTCACCGGAAGGGACGGTAGAATGGGAAGGATGCTTTGATTGCCGCTCGGAAGATGTAGAAGATCTTTATCCCGTGCACTCACTGTCCTGCTTTGGAGCATCCTTTTTCTGCTGTGTCACCAAAACCTGGAACCAAGAATCAACTGAGTGCCGAGCCAGAAAGGAACTGCCTTACTATCAATGGGGCAGTGTTTAGTAACGCGATTTTAATCGTTATCGCAGATCGCCGTTGAGATGGCAAACGACCGCTGAAATAACTACAGACAGGGGTGGTAAAAGCTGCACCCTGCAACACGAAGAGGGTGGTCTTGTTCGAACAAATCGTCCGATCTAGTTGTACAAGGATGCGTTGCCGTTGGAATTTGAACTATTTTCGTTAGCGAATTGCTGGTCGGGCGGTTTTTATGGCCTACTTTTCTTCTCTGGTGATGGTGTTTGTTGTTGATAGATTAAAACGCCGAGTCTAGCGGTGCCATAAACATCTTTGTGTAAATCAGAGCACTGAATGGGCCGCGTAGTAAACAGGCGAAAACAAACGCTGCTGCATTGCTGGATAGTGTCGGCTGCATTTCTACATCCAATGTGGTGCAAATAAAGCAAAAGTGAGCTGGCTGGTTACTAAAAACCACCTTTCTGTTTAGTAAGCGTCCAACATGGTCCGTACGTTCGTAAGCACCAAACGGATCACGTTGTACTACCTGTCAAAAATTATATGTATCCGGATTTGTGAGAAAATGGACACACCAATAAATGTCCTAATGAATTCGGTTGACCGTTAATCTCACTCCATGCCACATTTCCCTGATGAATATTTTGTACAATGTTGAGAGTACCGCTTGAGTAATCTCGTAGATATTCACGAAACAAACATATTGCAAACACCATATATCGCCATTTTTCAGCCCCCCGTTCTCAAATTAAAAAAAAACAGGATTTTAACTGTTGAGCTTCCACCTTCTTCAATAAAGGACTTAACCGATGCACGGTCGATGACGTCACCTCTCGTCGTTGGCTTCTTCCTAGCGCATACCGCCCTCAGGAACGAAGCAAAAACAACCCTCTTACACATCCATCCTCATGTGCATTGTGCCTCAGCTAAACACCACCCCGAAGGCGTAAACAACAAACACCAGCAAATCCCCGGCATCGTCTGCCCTTGGACGCGTGTCGAGCAAAATTGCCCGCGAGTACGATATTCATTATCAATAAAAGTTACACTTGAAAATCCTCTCAGCTTCCTCCTAGCTACTTCCATTTTTCCCCGCCTCTTTCCTATCCAACGCAGTTAAGCTTCTCATCCAGCTGGGGCATTGATGCGCTCGCAACAGGCCTCCATTTGCTCTTTTTTTTTCTTTCTCTTCCTGCAGTAAAACCCCAGACCAACTGCACACATTTTCTCTTTCCCAGACTAGCACTTGTTCTGCTCGTCCTCCCGCACTACGTTATCTGTCGGGCAGCGTCGCACGAGAACCCTTCGTCCGTTGGGGTTTGGTTTATGACTTTTATCTTGGCTTCCACACCCCGTACAACTCAGTCAGCCCTTTCTCCTTTGATCCTCGCCAGCGTGTGTTTCCTCGCGAATGATCGTTCATTGTTCTTGTGCGAGTCCGAGCGTCTTTCTCCTGTAGGCGTACTTTCACGATACGCGTCCACCAAGCCAATCGTTCTCTGATGCCTTGGGGTGAATAATTGTAACTAACAGCCGGCCCAGCCCCGACCGATCATCAGCGCTTGGCGGTCATCGTTTCGGGCGGGTACTATTATTATATTTAAATTGCGTTAAATTCTATCAATGCCACCGATGCGCGCATATGGACCGACACACGCAAAGGAACGCGTCCCAGTGAGGGGCAAGTGGAGGTTGTGATCTTTTCAATTGAATCCCTTTAGGGCCCGGCTCCACGTGTTGGATAACGCGTTGTGGTTTGCGACGACTTCACGTTGCGGCAGTACACGGTAGCGGTGTAGGTTTGCGAATCGTTTAACAAGCGTTTATTAGCGGTTTATTTAACTGTTAATGCGTAAATCGAACGCACTCGCGTAAGTTGAAGGTGTAACGAACGGAGCTTCTTAATCAAATTAAGCTTTTTATGTTCATTGATGCATTCATGAAAAGTTCTTTTCAAATGAAAATCATCCAACTGTGGAAAATTTATCAAATTCCGCTGCCATTGCCCTCGGCCCTTCCGCCAACCGAAGCTGTCCTTCGGGCATCATTACCGCATACCGCATATTCACTTATTTGCACCCACACAGGCACATGCAAACCAGAAATCCCTCAACAAACATACGCGCACCCGATAGCGAACGATAGTGTTCACAGTGAGGCCAACCCTGGCCAACGGCGCCATGTTCATGGAAGGCCGATAAAAAGTTACCCATGCGCGGGTCCGGGAGCTTCTGCCCTTCGCTCACAGGTCGTCCTTGGCAATCGAAAGGGGTTTTTTCCCTACGTACCGCACCACACATTCACGCATGTACCGTTGCGTGCTGATAAGGGCGCGAATTCGGTGCAACCCAATGGAGGCGCATGGTGGTTGCAAACGATTTGCGATTCACC
The DNA here is from genome assembly GCF_943737925.1 of Anopheles nili. Lineage (NCBI taxonomy): Eukaryota > Metazoa > Arthropoda > Insecta > Diptera > Culicidae > Anopheles > Anopheles nili. Next base: position 74,580,699 of record NC_071292.1, on the reverse strand, counting down.
GTGTGGTTGGTAATTTTTGCGTCAAAAATCTTCAATCCGTGAGGTGCCAATCGTTTGCACTGAGTAGCCGTAATCATGTTCACGATCGTGAACTTCAACTTCGGCGGGTAAGGCTTGGTATTTTGTTTTTCTTTCCTTTTTTATGTTGCTCTACCACCACACCGACGTCACAAGCGACGCCCATTCGAGTGGTTGGCATTCGCCTTGGACGCCGCCGCCTCGGTTCAGCGCGTTTCAATCTTATCTCGGCTGGGAACGCCGCTCCCTTCGCTCCGTTTCATGGCCAGCGGCCGGGCGTAGGGGGCGCGTTGCCCTTCCGCTCGGTGTGACAATCCGCTATCGGCAACCGTGGGGTGAAGGATACTCGATCAGCAGCACGGTGGGATGCAAACGAACGGGAGCCCTTGGAGGTGGCCCTTGCCTGGCGCTGAGTGCGAGAAGTGGCTCGCGTTCAATTAGATAATTACATTGTAATCGACGTTTAATTCTGATTCCGATGCATTCCGACGTGATGGCTCTCGAGTCGGTTGGTGTAATATTTCGTCATTAAATTGGTAAGATACAGCTTAAGCGTGTAATGTGTGTGCACATTGTGTTTTGGAGGCAATCAAAAAATATTATATCATCAAGGTTATCGGTACACTTGTTTTTTACGAAATGTTCATATATTTAAAGATAATTGGTGTATGAAATGGATTTAAATAATTGATGATATCTTTTTCAGGTTAAATTTCTATTATGTAACTGTCCGCAAATTCGACCTGATCAAACCTGCGTTACATGCAATTGCAATTACCCTGATGTTATCACGTGGTATGATCCTGAAAAGAAAAGCCTCATCAAATCGATCATACACGCTAACACGCATCACGAATGGCAAGAGGCACGAATGGCACGGTAGCTGAAGATGAGAAGAAAACAACCGTGCACTTTCCAATTTTCAATTGACTGCCATCGCAAGGGAAAAGGTCAGCAAACCTGGCACCGAATAATCCATCTTCCTGACGCGTCACCCCATCCAACCTCACGGGGTTTTGCGGTGAAAATGAAAACTTAATACGATAGACTCAATCCTCACCTCGATCTAAGATCTCACCCCTTGTCCAACCCGCACGCGGAAATGTACCCTGTCATGGGCGCAAATGTGCCCCGAATGCGCATCAAACGGGTGCGATTGGTTGTCCGAGTTCGCAGGCCGAGAGTTCGTCGGAAACTGGCAATTTGAGTGGAGGCTCCTCGTTCCCGGTGGAGCTCGCTCCCTTTTCCACCCGCGATGGGGTCGGTTTGGACTTGCAGATTGCAGCTCGGCACTACGGGGCCGGTTCAATGCACTCGCACAAACCCAGCCCGGTGACGGTGACGTGAGACGGCGATGATGAAGCTGCGGCTCGACACACGATGCGGCAACCGCAGCAGCAACAGCAGCATAGGCAACATAGGCAGCATTGAAAACGACATCACTTGCTCCCCCGTGGCCAAGGTGGGGAAAATCTCGCGCGAATCTAAGCACGTCGCGAAAGCCGTCGGTTGCAGCGAAAATGCAAGAGGTTAGATTTCACCATGTAGGGGAGATTTGGCTCTCTCTTTTTCTTATCTTACTTGCAGTTCATTTTTTCATCCTCCGCTCTTGGTACGCGATTGCGATGGATGCCGTCTCCCCGGACGATCTTAGCCGCACGATCACTGATCTATCTCAACACGTGCGTTCTCGCTCGCTTCTCTCGCAGCTCTCACTCTCTCGGACAGCGGACACAATTTGACCGCTTGCATTTTCGAACCATTTGACGGCCCAGAATTCATGTAGAGTGGTGAGGTTGACGCGAAGAAAACGCGGCATTACCATTTTCTAAGTTTGCTTCACAGGCTCCTCGCGGTGCTGAAGCTGGGTGTTTTTTGTGGCCCGCGACATTGACTGTTTCATTCGAGGATTTTTTCTTACCGGTAGGAATTTCCGGTAAGAAAACTAATTCGTGACAAATGTTCTGTAAGGTCTATATACAAAATTGGAAACAAACCGAAAGCGACTCAACAGAGACTCAACTCATAGGTCTGTTTTGTTGAATATGCTGAATCAGTTTGTTCGTTTTCATCTTTGCTTAGGCGCGTCTCTGTTGTGCTATTCTTTCTCGAAAATCCTTCGGCAAAGGATCATAGGCAGACATGCGTTTCTGGGCATTTAACGAAACGAATCGGATCAAACTTGAACAGAATCGCACCGATCCGAGCTACCAAAAGGTGGCCCAGGCCACGCGGATATCAACCAAAAGAAAATGGAAAAAATCACCCCACACCAAGGGGGCTCGCCCGTTCGTGCAGGGCAACGTTCATTAACCCCGGTGCAGCCGAACCGTAGGGCTAGCCAATGGCCGACCAGTGTGCAAGTGCATCGTTCGAATGCCATTTTCGTCACCACTTTTCCTGCCTTCATTTCAGCTTCGGTAGCAGGTTTTTCGGTAGTGGATATATACGTTTTCTTCGTTTTCTTTCGTGGATCCTCTTTTATGTAGATCCCTCTACCTCGGTCACTACACATTCCAGACTACTCGCAAGCGAACGAACGTTCGGAACGGTGTAAGTATTCGGTTCGACAAATCAGTCAACTTATAATGCACGGATCTACACACGACGATGACCGGATCCGGCACCATTCCGTGTTTGCGTTCTGCGTGATTAACGGCGGAAATTACTCATGTTGACGTTTCGGGTGACAGCGAATTAGCGTTACAAGATTATGCTAGAGCGATCGCCCGAACCAACATGTGCTCTGGTACTCAATACGCTGGCACAAAAAATTTACCAAATCAAACTAACGCGATGTAAGGAAAACGTATTTTTTCAAACCGAAACTTTCAATATATGGCTCGCTATGGTTGGCCAAAATATATTCATAATTATGCTTCAAATCAATTCGTTAACTATATAGAATGTTTTCTATATATCATTGTTAGATCATCTTATTGGTACAGAATAAGGTTCGAAAGGAGTATTTATTAACATTCGAGATATGCGTGACAGATCGATATAAAAGATAATAAAAGTAAGAAAATTCAAACTGAGCCGATTAATTAAAATATTTGTAATAAAATGGCGTTTTTTCATGCTCAATTCTTCCACATCTGACAAGAACATTCCCCGTCTTATTGGATGGTGTGGAGATGGGACGAAAACGAACAGAAAACATCCATCAAAGAGTACAGGCAAATCGACAGAAGACGCGTCACGAACCCTCGGGCAAGATGGCGCGAGGTTCACGAGGGGTCGCATCCAACGTTCACATTTTTCTCCCGAACCATTTGCTTTGAACTATTTCCATCCAGCCACCCAGCCATCGTGAGCCAGCGGCCTTTGCCTCCGCCCGACCGTGCGACCATTGCCTCCAAGTGTATCGTGCATCACACGCGGTGAACGACATTCCGAACCACCAGTTGCATCGGGCGTTGCATCCCACCCCAAATCGGTGCACCAATCGGGTTGGTTCCGGTGGATCAGAGGTGCCCGAAGCCCCCTGGAAGGGGTTGCATTTCCTCTCCGGGCCGGGTTCAACGCTCCAGATTGACACGCTTTTCGATCGCACTGCACCGCAACACCACGCTGCTAATCCGTTGGGCTGTAACAGAAAGAGAGATACAGAGAGAAGAAGAATGAGTGAAATAGAGAGAGAGAGGCAAGCGAAAAGGGCCCGTTGCCACGGCGCCGTAGTGCAATTTCCAATGCAAATTTTCTTTCTCCTGCTGCCTGGCCGCCAGGCAAATCCGATGGCCGATGACTCGGAGTTAGCGACCAATGGTGGCAGGACGTAGCAGTGGTTGAGGAACCCTGCCCGCCACCATCGAACGATGGCTTCGGGAAGACTTTTTGATAACATACTATTTGTTTTTAATCGCTTCATGCTGCATTTTGAGCTTAAAAACAGGTATATCGTTTTTTTCCTTCTTTTTTATCGCAGCTCATTCACTGAACCGGCATCCGTAAAGCTATTACCTAAACCAACGCGCGTACGAGAGGGCAAAGACACTGGCAAAGAGATCACTTTCATTTTCCATTCAAAGCCACAAAACGTACCACCCGGCACAATGGGAAGCGGAATGGGGCAGAAAAATGCCTCCACTCTCACACTCACACAAGGGAAAAAAACGAGTCAACCCCACTGGGCTTCCTTCTTCGAGGGGGTAGTGGAGTGGCGCCCAAGAGCACCACAATCACAATTACGCTCGCTGCAACGAGAGCAAATGTGAGAATGACGGAGGAAAATTGCGGTACCAAAAATTTAAATCATCCACATCCGGCGGGGTGGCCCATTATCGGGCCAGGCCTCTCCGATTTTCCGACCCCACGGACGGACGTGGAAAGTGAAAATGGGCGCAGTGTGATTGAAAGTGAAAATTTCGATATCGAACCAGCCAGCTCCGAATAAGCGCACCCCCTGTCGTGGGTCATTCCGACTGTCAGCGGTCAATCAGCATGCGGGTGGGTTGTGGGTGGTGTGAGCGAGTGGTAGGCGAAATGGCTTTCCCGCAGTTCTGGGTCGGTCAATAAATTTCCGTGCCGATTCATGCGGTGAATTTCAAGCACTTTGGTCGGCTGATGGTAACATTTTATGCTCAGATCCGATGCACCGATGCAGTTTTGACCAAGGAGATGCATTCCGATGATGGTGGGATGAGGGGAGGTGATAATGAAAATGCCGAAGAGAAGGGTAATTTGGAGTGGTTCTGATATTAAAGGCAACTTTCTTGCAGTAAGAATTATTGGCTCACATTTCTGGAAAATCTAGTCCTTAATTCACATTTATCTAAGGGCAACAAACATTCACATTTATCTGTGCCAACAAAAGTTTACTGTAATTTTTTCGATCTATGTTAACAAATAAACCAAGGAACTTCGGACATCCGTTTGTGTCTATGCATGCCCCAAGGTGGACGACCTTTTCCTCTCGCACTTCAAATGCACCGTCCTGCTCCTGCATAACGAGGAAAACGCATGAAAATCGCACGAATCAATCTCGCAACGGCGGGTAATAAGAGCGACGCGCAACGCAAACTACCACGCATAATGAAGAGATGAGCACGGCGCTAATAACGCACATGTTGAATGGGAAATTAACCCACCCCGATGGCACCTAGCTTGGCAGCCAAACGGACTTCACTTTCACCCTCCCGCTGGTATAGCCACGGATCGCGATCAAATGTGTCCCGATAGTCCACCGAGTGCAGAATTCTTGAGCGTTAGTTCGTTAGGGTGACTGCCTGTTTTTTAGCTCCCTTCAGACCCATCCATAGACATGATTCATCCGCCCAACCGTGAGAGTCCTATCGGGCGGTTCTGGCTCAGTCTAGGACCCTGCGTATGGCATGATAGGGTCGCTGACAATCGAAAGTGACAGTGACTGCCGGGACTGCTTCTCGCGACGCGATCCGTTGCGTTTCATTTGCGGTGGATACTTTCTTCGTGATCATGCGCGTGCGTGTTTGCGCTTGGCGCACTTTTCCGCCCGCGTGTGGACCCCCACGCGGGAAGGGATGCGGTCCGTTCCTTGACCGGTTTTTCACTCGCAACTAGCGCGTCATCGTGGGCCGGCGGAGAAGAGCGCAATGAACATGTTTAATTAACATCGGAAAATTGCCTCCTCCTGCCTTGGCCGCTCATGATCCCCTTGTTGGACGGAGTCGTTGGAGTTGATTGAACTGTTACTCGGTTTGTTGGGGCTGAAAAGTAAACGTGAGGCGGTTAGCTTGCGTGCTTTTTTCCTTTCTCTCTCAAGCCCTTCACGACGTCATGATTGTTGCGGTAAAAAATGTTAATGTAAAAAATGTGGAGCTAACATTCTGGAGATCGTTGTGGTAAACATTTTCTGCCTGCCAATATTCCTTTAAAAGGACGGCACGTTTCAGCTCATTGTAGTTTCAGGAAGAAATTTTGTTTCCAAACAGGACTAAAATAAATAAGTTGAAAAAAGAACAAATTAATAACCCGTTCAATCGCGATCAGCACGCAACCGTCGCAGCATTCCAGTAGTGTCAATAATACCGAACCTGGACGCAACCTACTTGCAATAAATAATTTCCCTTCCCAACGGCCGATCGGAACGGGAAGCTGAGAGAGCTCAGAGGTTGGAGGGGTGCGATGAAATATGCGCTCCAATATGTTAGTATACATTCCTTTCCTTGACTGCCTATTGCGTGAGTAGGCGAGATGTGCACGCAGCCCCTGAGTTGCGGTTTGAAGGATCATCGATGCGGCCTGGAAGGTGAGCACGAACGGGCTACAGCGTCCCGTCGGCAAATTGAGACAACTCCATTAGCAAAACCGAATCCATTTCATAACGATCAGTATCCATTTTGGTCGCTTCCGGTGTCGCTCGGAAGAAAAAGTAAAGGAGTTTAGTTCAGTGAGCTACTGCCGCAACGAGCGAACGAACATTTTAAACGCCCTTTGAGCCGCTGACCATTAACAGTATGTTTAGTTGATGAAGTTAGATTTCTATCCGCATGAAAAATTGTATGATCAGTATGAAATTGTAGCTATTGCACAGATTTCTAGAGCTGTTTCTTGCACCTAATATTAGACGGTTATATGTATTTGACTATTGGCAAAATTATCAATCTCATTCGAATCTTGACGCATCGTTCGGTCAGTCTTCCTTCCCAGGCCGACTCCGTGGGTCATCGATCTTTGTAGAGCGCTGACTAACCATAGCACTTGCTGGCAAACTCTTGCAACTCGGTGGAGCTGACAGATGGGACCTAATGAGCAGTGAAATGCACTTTCGCTTTGCGCATCCGTCGAACAATGCTTAGGTGAGGTTGGATCTTTTAATATACCTCCTAACATCGTCGCGGTGATGAACCGGGTGATGCCACCGTCTAATAAACGACGCCGATTTCGATGGGCGTTGATAATGACGACGAAACTGCCATCGAATCGGCGGAGCTGATGGTGTGTGTTGCGTCACATCATGCATTTTAACCGGGGACGGGAATGTCGAGCGAGCCCTTGGATCGGGCTAAAGACGGCGTGTAGCCCTGAGCTAGACGTACGCCAGTGCGCTAAAAATAGCGAGACGAATCCGATGCGTCGAATGCAAACGCGCGTCCCGAGTCCTGGGGGGGCTTCGAATTAGGGTAGGTCGTGAAATCTCTCTCCCTTTCTCTCGGCCACGATGCTACATTTGCATAGCTGTGTGCAGACACTAAAATAGCCTTTTGCGTCGTCCGTCCGCCCGGCTGTCGTCCGTCGGGAGCGGTTTATTGCGGTAGGCCAGGGATCGGTCGGTCGCTTTGGAAGATGGTTTCGATGGGCCATTTGCGTCGGTTTGAATCAACGGGCCGCGTGACCGGTGCACGCGCGAACGATAAACCAACGGCCCAGCTAGCCGTGCTAGGACTCGCCTCGACATGTACCATAAACCAGCGGGATCAGAAGACGCAAGAAGATCATCCCGAATTGAACAGATTCGCCGGTTTAGGCATCGTTGGTGCAACTAGCCACTCAAACGGCACTGTCGCACATGCATCTTCTCGTCTACCGCAATGGCAGCGGCTGGTTGAAGAAGGATTGATCTACGATTCCTTATTTAATGTTGGGATAGGTCAGGTGAACTCTCGATTCGAGTTTATAAATAAATGCAGCAGGCGACGGGCTGCGTTACGAAGGACTGCATGAGTCGGGATCCCACAACCAACAAAATGTACGAGCTCGTGTGCGATAGGTGGCTCAGCCATAGAGTTAACGAGAAGCCGAGTGTTGGATTTTATACAAATCAAGACATGGCAAGAGGCGTAATTGTTATATATATTTACTTACTAGAACGCAACAAACATAGTTGATGGTTTTCAAATAATGCATGGAAATTAAGCTTTGAAAAATTTATGAACAGTGAAAACTAAAATATTTGACGTTGTTAAGTTAATCTTACATTAATAGTTCACATCATAGTAATCTTACTTTAATAGTTCACATTTAAGCTTAAGCAAACAATCATCTATTTCAATTCAAACAAACAGTATGAAACAATTTTTCACACACAGAGGGCGCTAACGACATCGTAGCGATGCACATTTTTTTTGTTCGATCCGCTTACAGGATTACAGTTCTTAGAAACTGCAAACCTGTATTTGATGGAATATATTTCAAAAAATATGTTTTTATTCTTTTTCATTGTAAATTGAATTCAATTAAAAATGCAAGTAAATAGATTACAACACATGACGTTCCAAATCAACATATGCATTCGAGCTAAATTCAGATTGCATGATTAATGGAATCTTCAATTAATCTTCTGTCATATATATGTATTTATCAATGAAAAAAAGTACAAGTCGATCATGTTATGATAACTTCAGCAGTTTTTTTTGCTGGTTTTTATAGTTGAAACTCTAGCACTGTGTTTTATAAACCAACGCCTGTGATTCCTACAGATAAATTTGTTTGCTGGGTCTTATACCAGAAAAATGAGCTGTCATTCTGATAGTCGAGCATGTCATAAGAAAAGCGACAAAATCTGGTGTATCAAGTTACGTTCAAGGCGCTCGCTTGCAATTCGGCTAAAAATCTACAGTTTTAAAGCTCCAATTCTACAAAAAGTAGATACTATTTCTAAGTGCTAAACGTGTGCTTCACGCTGTGAGTATTTATTTTAGATTTCGATCAAATTCACCCAGGAAAAACACATGAATATTGCTGACGACGCGCGTTGGTACTATTTGAGTTCGGCAGCCATCTTGAATAGCAGCAAAAGAGAAAATTGAAGTGAACCAAGAAAATCGTAACCGTTCCGAATTTTTCGTCCAAGGCCACGAATTATTTAATTGCGCCGCAATTTTGATTAAACAGCACAACGTTTCAGCACCACGTGTTTCTCCTATGACTGGTAGCACTTATATACGGTTTGTGCATTCTTATTTTTATAGGATTCCAACTTTTTCGCGGCTAGCTGTGGTAAATAATATAAATCAGCAACCCTGGATAAGATGGCGCGTTACCGTGAGTGGGACCTGCAGTGCAAGGTTTACGTGGGCAATTTAGGATCATCGGCGTCGAAGCACGAAATTGAAAGTGCGTTCGGCAAGTATGGACCCCTACGGAATGTCTGGGTTGCACGAAACCCTCCCGGTTTTGCCTTCGTTGAATTCGAGGACAAAAGGGACGCTGAAGATGCAGTTCGTTCCTTAGATGGAACGTATGTACCGTTGAAAAAAGACAAATAAATTAAGTATTGAGCTTAAAACGATATTTTCCCTTCTAAGGCGGTGCTGCGGAACTCGCATCCGTGTGGAGATGTCGTCTGGACGGTCCCGTCGGGATGAACGCACACGCAGGCCTCGCCGCTCATACAGGTAAGTCGATGTCTAGCGGATAATAGTGATACCTGATATCAGAAATATCAGTATGTCTCTACCGGTGTTTACCGTAGCGAATTAGAGTTGATCCTTGCTAGCGACACATCAATAGAGTTTAGTGCACACGTTCGGTGTGTGTACGGTTAAGATTCTCAATGGTACAGCTTTTGACCCGCTCAATGTTATCATATTTAGTGGAAAGCCAGTCTTAATTCCCGTTTTGTTGTTTTGTTTTTGAGTGTGTTTGAGAGTGTGTGGAAGCCAAAACATAATTCAATGAAACTAAGGGTGGTCTGCTTAGGGACATTTCCGCCTCTTGAAGAGATGAATTTAGAGCATGCGTTAAAGTGTTTGGAATACCGCCTTGTGGCAGGACGAAAACTGAGCCTGAGAGTTCTTCATATATACGTTAACAGATCGTGAAAAAGTGATTGCTGCAGTTAACGCAGCCATAGCTTGTACTTCATATGCAGTTGCTTTCGGTTTAGGAATAATGTGCGAGCGTTATTTTTTTAATGCTCCGTGTTACTTATGTATAACTGAGAACGCCCTCAAACGATATCCGTATGTAACGTAGACGAAAACAATCTAACCAATGGTTGATCAAACAAATTTCAGGGCATACTCTTCTATGATACTACTCCACGACAGCGACTTCCGCCACAGATCATCATCTTATCCAAATTTTGCTAGTAGCGCTACTAGTGTTAAGTCTACTACCGCAACCACCATCATCAATTCCACCAATTTTACCACCACCATCACAAGTACCACCACCAAAAAACAACCACTACTACTTCCACCACCACCACCACTACTACTTCTACTTCGAGCCAGAGCTCCCGAAGCAGCGGTTCGGTATCTCCTAGACTCGATCATTCGTCCTCCGGCGGCTACGTGCATGCGTGCGTGCTTCTACTTTCATCTTCGCAATGGCCTGCGGCAGCATTGGCATTGGCAGCGGCAGCAGCAGCAGCAACAGCAACACTGCGCTTCCATTTGTGACGGGCTTCAGCAACGGCAGCGGCCATCCAACCCGTCGGCCGCGAGTACTGCAGTTTGCTTCCTCTTCTACTACTGCCACTACTACTGCTACTGCTACTGCGCCGTCACCTTCCTCCACGCCCTGTCGTCCGCCGAGTGGGCAGTAGCGGCCGCCGCCTCAGCAGCGCCAACAGCAGCCTCAGCGATTCCTCGCGCCGCCACACAACCGGCGGGTGTCGTCATCCATCCACTACCACCGCCTTCCCCGTGGACGTTGTTGGTTCCAACTTGAGGCAACAGTTTCACCGCGACCGGGCTATCATGCTCGAATGTCCCTCGCGTGTCCTAGCTAGCTAGCACGGTTCTGCTGATGATGAGGGCAATCAAACTTGCTTCTCTACCAACCGCCATCCAAACATTGGAGGCGCTGTTCGACTGGCCAATGGGCTACGACAGTATAGGAAGCACATTCAGGACGTAATCATCGTCCTTTTGGATCAATCCAAATTCGGAATGGAACTCACGAACACGTACACATATGCATACACACACGTACACACATACGCAACATGTTTGCATTTTGCAAGGAAGGACGCTCCCTGCGCCTTGCTGCCGTTTATTACGGTGCCCACGCTCGAAGTACCTGCAATATCTTCAACTCTACACTACTCCTTTGGAGCGAGCTAGAACGGACCGGAGAAGGGCAGGATGAAGCCATCGAGAGCAAAGACCGCGCTGCCCGCAACACACTAGTGGCAATCCTTGTTTCACCATGTGTGGTGTGTCTTCCCACAAACGTACTTCGCTTTCGCTCTTCCTCCTTCTCCGGACACGGTTTCTCTCTTTTTTCTTTTCTTTTTCTCTGTATCTCTTTCCCAGCGGAGATCATCCTTCAGTCGATTGCGCGGGTTCCGCGCATTCCTCCCAACGAGCGTTCTCGCTGCCATATTTATTTGCCGGCCTCGCGAACGTGAACACCTCTCATCATCATCCCTGGGCTTCGTGCTAGACTTCTACGATCTTTTTTGCACCGCCAACTATATCACCACCGAACTACTTACCATCTATATCTACCGACCGTGCCCTGCTTCTGCTACTACCGTAACCACTCACCTCTACTGTACTACCACCTACTGCTACTACTTCTACTACCACCACAACTGCCTCCCGTGCACTGCTACCATCACTGCCATCAATTGCCAGCCCCCTGCCAAAAGGCGTCCTTGCAAGCGAGTGACAACATTTGCCGGCTCCTTCTCGACAATATCTCCAACGGCTGCAAACGTGCTTCTTCTTCTTCTGCTGCTAAGATCACCGCTATGCTCGGTGCTGCCTACCCCGTCAATGCAATTAAAGGAGGTCCATTCTGCTAGTAGCGAATGCCTCCGGAGCTCCCGAAAAACACGCTAATCCTCGTAATGCGCCAGTCGATTTAGGGCTATTTTATTGCATTTTCGCATCGGGTGAGATTCGCCAATAAGCAGTGCGCTGGTTGGCTACTTGAACAAAATTTTCAACGCTCGGTGCTAGGACCGTTGCCACGCGCCAAGTGCAACTATCGGTTGTAACTTGATGCAATATCCTTGCCCTTCGCACTACTAGCATATACTGCAACAGTAACTGCATCGCAACTGTAAGTTAATTCGATTCATTCCTTTGCATTGTGCGTAAATAATGTATCTTCAAATCTAGCAGAGCCGCGCAGCGCCACAACTGCGCGAATAACTTCCCCACGTTGCTAGTTTATCAGCCCTTCTTGTCGACATCACAACCTTCCTACCACAAACAACAACAATCACGACCATCTCTCTTCACCACAACAAACAACGTTTGACCTCTTATCCAACGTTTGATCCTTCCGCGTACGATCATCACCACCACCATCATCATCATGCCAATTCATTCGTCCGCTATGGCTGCTACCAACGGCTAGGTAATTTGCAACTTTTTGCGTTCGGAAATTCCCGTCTGTTCGTTCCACGACGTACGATAGCACCTTAGCAACTCGACGATCGGAACAACTTAAGACAACCAACATTCTCCTGAAACTATTGACAAACGGTGATGCTCTCTTCCAACGCGACAACGTCGTCTCCTTACCATTTGATCAGCACCGGTCAAGATAAAGGACATACCAGCAACGCCGCACCATGAATTAGAGTGTGCTCTTGGAACTTATTTGTTGTTTAATATTGCTGTCGGCAATCTATCTTGATTGCTCCACATAGCCAGGTTTCTCCAACGTGCTTTAGAATTTTCCTTTCAAAAACCGGCGCCATCTACTTCCCGTGAAACAGCCATCTCCGTACAACTTGTGCAGCCGCGATTTTCGCTTCTACTGAGTGCAATCGCGTGAGGCAGCTATATCCCAAAAATGATTGCATTGGATCAAAAAAAAATATTTGCTTTCTTCACCACACCACCACCACATTCACCATATAAATGCTCCACAACGCGCGCGTGTGCGCTCGCTTTCTCTTCTCATCTCTTCTTCCGTTACCGGAAAAGGTAGGATGTGTATGTATGATTTTTTGTTTTATTTATTTTTTCTATTTTCATGTACACTTTTGTTGTTGTAATATTTTATGAGCTGCAGAAATGTGGATAAATTTATCTTTCTTTTCATTGATTCCATCGTTGTCTAAAAGCTTAGCCTCATTTTTATGTATGAAAATGGCTATATTAGCTACAGTAACTTTTTGCAGCTGATCTGTCGCTGTACCATGAACAAGGATAGTAATGTTATTTCAGTTTAAATGCCTGTAAATTCCTTTTTCACGTAGCTGTTACCTGCTTTTATACGTAGCATCTTCTTTTGTTTCTGTCTTTGTTTTTTTGTTGTTGAATCATACGATCATTGGCAGAAGGACCGCACTCGAACTTTTCTACTATTTTTTATTCATTAAGAGCATTTTCCTTTTAGTCACAAGGTCCGCACATGGCCATCGCATGCTGCTGTTTTTGTGACAATATTGTAAAGATGTAAAGATCGATCATGGAAATGATGCGAAAGCCTTGCTGCTCCATATAATCGATTACTATACAATTGATCTGAGTTAATCAATTTTTCGTTGAGTTTAGTTAGAAATATAATGGAACGATTATTTAAAAAGGAGCGGGGCTTAACTACTGCTCAAACAAATCTTGGCCATTTCAACTAACGAACGAATGTTTTCATTGAAATATCGTTTGTAGCTTATAAATTAATAAGAAGGTTAAGTTCGAAATACAAGCGAAACTCTGCCGTAAGTGAAGTAACCTTAAACCGTGATGCTTAGAAAATAACATGTAGCACCAACAGAACTTGCCCGCAGATTCACACATAAACTATCCAACCGCCAAATGCATCATTCGGACAATAGGAACATTTCGTCCTGTGACGTCCACAGCATTGGTCAACCGTTGTTGCCGTATCAAAAACGAAAATGATTAGAGTAGATCGTTTGTATTTTCGTAGCTACGGATTTTTGTTAATTAACCCAACTCTATCCACTTGCGTAGCTTAGTCTGAAAACGTGTACCAATTTTTAACATAAGATAGTTTTTAGGAACCCATGAGTACTGTGGTATGCGATATTTACGCGAAGGCAAATGATAACGAGTCCTTTGCAAATCTGCCATATTCGTCTCTCTCGAATCACAAACAAGTGTAACAGAGAATAATTGCGTTATTTTCAACAAAAATGATTCCCTCCCATTTGCAACACGATCACATTGCCATCACCTCCTACCACTACCTTTTGCCGCCGTCCGCCGTCCCTTCCGGCTTCATTCTCTTCTTTCTTTTATTCAGATCTCGATCACCACGTCGTTCCAGATCACGCAGCCGCAGCATGAGCCGTGAGCGCGACCGCGATCGTCGTAGCCGCAGTGGATCGCGCGATCGCCGCTAAAAGGGTGTACTGGTCGGTGAAAGATGACGTCGGCCCCGAAGGAGACTATGATAGGTGACCAAGGAATGCTAGTGTAAAGAGAGACAGAGCGAGCGAGCAACCTATTCGTGCGGATCTGCTAGCCGTAAGGATTTCGGCACGCGTGAGTTTTCTCGTTTTCCGTTATTTTGTCATACCACGGATTGAAATAATCGGAATTAGACGATAAGCAACGACGATGGACAGAACAAACAAAAGCAGAAGCAAACCACTCCCACTCCAGTAGAACTGTACAACTAATACCCCCAGCTTTATTAAACTGGGCGGAAGAGAGACGACACCGTTACGTTCGTTGACGTAGGCGAATACCTTGGAAAATGGTAAACGGAGTTTTAGTTGTACGTAAGTAATGAAGCAAACGTCACTGAAGAAAATCTTCTCTATTCCGAGAAGGACAGTTATCACGATATCTTAAAGTGTGCGGTATTCATATTTTACAATTATCCCTTCTTATAAAAAAAATTCTTCTGGCAAAATTACGGCTTGAGGAGAATAATCTCGATGATGTGCCGGATGGCAAAGTGAACATGTACCCTACATTTATATTTTATTTGTGAACGGTTTCGTATTTTTTCTTTATGCCGTTACACATCTACCAGAAATATTAGTAATTTTTGATAGAAAGTATATGAACTACTTTTATTGCAAATTGCGAGCAACGCAATACTGCAAAACGCATTTTTTATTGTCTGCAGATTTTGAACATTAACACTTGCCAGCCAATAGACTAAAGGGCGAGAACGAAAATAGAATTTATGAGCACAGTCATGCCCCATGCCCCTGGGAGGAAAATCAAAACGCTATATTTTCGATTTTGAGTATTTTCTCTCCGTACGGTTTTATTTACGTGGCGAACTACAAACAATAGTAGAAAGTAATTTCGACGGGGGAAATGCAATGGTGTATATCGTGCGTGAGTGTGTCTGTATTAATAGGAGCTTTGCCCCAAAGGCTTCCTCATTTGGCTGCTTTGCCGAAAGTGCGACGCATCCCCATAACATCTTTTTTTCTCTCTGGAATTAAATACTTATTTAGCGATTTAGAATTTAAAACTAACGATATATGGTGAAAAATAGACGGTACAGGAAGTACAAATATACACATTGATTTTCCACTTTTTGGCAACATATCACTATGATCAACAATCTAAGGGTATTTAGATGACAGAGAAAGAAATCGAAATGATTTTAGGTAGCACCTGGCTAAGAAAGTTTTAGAATTTTGAACATGCTGTTGGATTTATACGTAACTCCGCGAATTCGTTTTATCTGGCTGACTGGACCATTAGTTGTTTTTCGAGTTATCATCCCAAAGCGTGTCATTCGATGATTAGTCCAAACTGGATCGGAGTATGAACGCAGAACGTCTTTTACGTTAATAAGTTATGTATATTGATTGATGTTCTGTTTAATTTATTACTTTAATACTCTGTCAGCGGATTACAACGATTTCAAGATTAAAAAGCAAAAGTTTCATCAGTTTCGGGCAGCCAAACGGCCTGATCCTGTGTGTCATCGCCAGTTATTAGTTGCTTTACCCTTAGCTTTATAAATAATTTGATTTGATTATCTTTAAGTTTGAATAAACATGAGCAATTAAATGACATTTCTACAACGCTCCCTCGGTCTGTAGCACGTGCTCGAGGTATCCTCCCGGTACAATCGATAGTCTGTCCGGATGATTTCCGCGCGTGTTATTCAGATCGTCCATATCATCATCGTCCTCGTCGGAGTTGTCTGAGTCATCGCTTTCGTCATTAGCTGCCGCAAAAGGAGTTCGTTTTAATTATAATGTTTCCAAAGGATATCTGCACGCAGCTCCACCGTCTTACCATCTTCGTCTTCGGTATCCATATTTTCCGTATGCTGCTCGTTAGAATTTTTACCTATTGGTGTTAGCTCTTGTCCAACGAAAGAAACTCGGTTTAGCTGAAAACGAATGAGAAGGAAACATATTTTAATATCTTCAGCGATTCAGTAGTAGAGAGCGCTGCTTCAAAATTACCGGCGCTGTTCAACTTACGCATTCAGTGTGTTCTGTTTCCAAAGCATTTACATCGGTATCGTCATCATAAGATTCCTCCACCGAAAACCAATAGTTGTACGCCGAAGACGGCTGCACCGATGGGTAAAACGGAATCATATTCTTCTTAAAGCCGCCGAAAATGGCAGTAATTTGAGAAAAACGAAGTACAGCGTTAGAAATTAGTCGACAATCTACGTGATACGCGAACCAAAGCCCAGCAAAACTAACTTATTGGCTGGCTGTGTGACAGTAAAAGCGTCAAATTTGCCAAACGTCAAAATAGCAAATTTGAATGAAGGAAAAGTCACGTTTATATTCACGTGACTATCACGTGGCGTACCGGCACAAATTTTGAAATTTACCGCGAGTCACTAAATTAGTGATTCTAGAAAGCTAATGAAGCTTCCCGGATTGTATCTAGATCATGCTTGGTATGATATTCAGTAATGACATGCGATGTAGCATAATAAAAAATAATTTTCCTCTCGTGTATTGTTAATCAGTTTATTCTTTTTTGTTATTGAATTTCATATAGTTTTTCAATTATTTTCTCTATCGATTTTCTCACGGCTTTGTACATAGTCGGATTTCATAAAAAAAAATGAAAACATTCACGACATTCATTCTCCTTTCTCTCGATTACAGCATCCGTAGACGTTGTGTTGTTTCCGGCTTGTTGGCATTGTTGCTCTAATACACTTTTCATATTACTTTTATGCTTTGTTTAGCTCTTTGTTTTAACGTGCACTTAAAGGGTTTTGCCAGAATCGGAAAATACGTTTACTTGTGTGTGGATGAATGTTAGCGTTTTGTTTTTTTTTTCATTTTTTTGACACTGAACATCTTAACCCTACTCTCCTTTACTGTTGCTATGCTTGATGAAATAAATGTTGCTTGTTCTCTGCTTCTCGTATTTTACTTCGGTTTGGTTTATAGCAGCACCACATGACTGACCGGAACTTGGGTGCAATTTGTTCCCGATTCACGAGTGCAATGTTTTAGGTTCTATTATGTATTAGCTACGAATTATCAAGAACTAGCAGGACAATACTCGAAGGGCACTATATTTTAAGTACAAAATCACTAGATGAAACTTAATATAGTGCCGACCGTAACACTCTGTAACCTAACCCTCACCTCATAGACTCTTTTAACGTAAAACGCATCAGATGGTTTCGCCTTTGAACGTGCTCGTGATGTGATGCAAGGAATAAATCAAAGAGAAAAAAATAATCAGAACTAAAAAGCGTCATAGAACATCTATTTTCTCGAGAGCAAACGCTCGAGAGCCGTCGACATCTCATCACTAAAGCTTCTTTGGGGCCATTTCACTTTTCGAAGGTTCCGATCGTTCGGCCAGTTGGCCGCACCATAAATCGAAGGTCCACGATTGATTGATTACACTTAGCCTCCTACGGGTGACTAGAATTTATTGAACTGAGTTAAAATTTGGCTAATTTTGTAACCGATCGCAACACACATTCTCTTTTTCCGTATTTTGTCCTTTACCTTGAAAGGCTCGTCCCGCACCCAGTTTCTTTGTGTTCTGTTTCTTTTTGTTTCTGCAAAATAATTCGTTTAGCCTTATCCAGTCATTCACACATGAGGATCAAATGCTCTGAATTTTCAGCTTTGCTCGATGAACTGATGATTTAATTCCTGTATTCCACCCCTGCCTCCACGTACATAATTGAGTGTTATTTTACCTCTACCGTAAACTATTAAACAAATAAAAACAAGTATGGCAAATAGAAGAAAAATAAATATTCTAAACAATCGCGAGCCAGTGATGTCGTATGCATTGCAGCAGAAGCTACTTTGGCTATCTTCTAGCAAGAAGGCTGCTACAACATTATTCTTATGATTAGCTGTCCCCACGGCGTCCTCTGTATTTTTGTTCTATTTTGGCATTCGAATTAAAAATAAATGAGCCGCCGAAAAACTAGTCTTGTTACTTCTCAAATGAATCCTGTTTCCTAGGCACAACACACCAATGCTTCACTATCTTTGTCGTCTGCCTTTTACTGCTTATTTCTAACTGGTTGTTCGCTCATTAACGTTGGTTATGAATCGGTTTGTTGGTTTTTGTTGTTGAAAGATTTTACCCTACACTACAAACCATTTAACTATAAACAGATTTTCCCCCATCGATTGTAACTGGCGGGTGCGACGAGTACCTCTGACATTTGGAGCGTCCTTCTGTGGTAGGATGAAAAGTGTATGTGGATGTTTGGTTACAAGTTATTTTCCTCCGGTTGATGAAATTCCATTACGAGTGTCACAGCACACAGTCAAACACTAGCTACAGTTGATAATAGTTTCGGTCACATCAGCCATTGTCACGTGTGAGCGATTGTTCCGATTTGTCTTTGTGTGTGCATCCATGCACACCGTACACGTCCTTGTTCCTACGCCGTTTTCCATGCACATTGCACTCGAAGGTTCGCCCTCTATCGGGAAAAGTAAGCAAACAGCAACCCTACATACTGTGCCCTTCGAGCGACTCACCCCTCCGTCCATTTCGCCTAGTATCTAGTGGTGAATCTTGTTTTGTTGGTTTGTTTGTTTAATAGTTAGCTGCTCCGTTAGGTTCTCTCGCTTAACTAACGATGTAAAAGGTGGGAAGAAGTAAGACCGTAAGCCGCATCTCGACACAGTAACCTTATCCCGAGGGTCTTCGCATGGCCTGCTGCTTGTTTTCTTGCTGTTACCATGTTGAGTTACATTTAGTAATTTATTATTTTAATTTATCTTCTTTCCGTTCTCTACTTCATAGTTAGCCTATTTGCCCAGAGTTTGATGGGGAATCTACTTTTTTTGCTTCTCCTCTACGGCTACACGTTTGTCTTTCGACAGACTGCATCGCTTCCAGGACGTTCGAAATTGACGGTGCCGGTTTGACGAAGATTTCTGGAGTGGATGTGCTTTCAGGGTGGAATCGGCGAAAGTTTAGGTTACGATACATATTTACCATCCTGCATCCTCAACTGGGCTTCCCCCAAGAGAGCATGGTTGAGGTGAAGAAAGTGGATGAGAAGGGAAAAACACTCCCGTACGGCGGCCTGGTGGGTGGTTCGGTTGAATGATGACATCGGCACCTTAAGATGCCGCTGTGTGAACTAGATATGAAGTGTTGCAAGTGACGCCAATCGCAAAAAATGCCAACGAAACAGTCCTCCACGTGTTTGGTATTGGTGACCTAGATGGGTGGTACAGAGAAAGTGATGGCGGTGGTGGTCTTTAACATCACTCTTTTGATCGGTCCTGACGGGTCCTTTGGAGAGGAGGCTTTAAAAAACCGCCACACTCTTGCTTCGGAAGAGTAGCCTTGTGTTTCGAGGCGTGATCGGGATACAGTGGATCGGATTGTTCGAGTGTGCGGAACACGGTGGTGCGGCGAGGGTGCACCGGAAGGAGTGACCCAAAATCACCCCCTGACGTGCCTTCACCGTGCAGTTGTTAGAGGAAAGCTTTCACTACTTGTCTAGATATCACGATAGTTCCTGCGAATACTGAGTCTCGAGCGTTGGCCGGCGGGCGGTGGCCCGGGACAGCACCGCCCCCGGACTAGGTCCCGTTCGAAGCGGAGTTCCGGTGGGACCACCGCCGGCAGTAGCGGCAGTGACGGCGGTTGGTGGACCTGGACTTCCGTACGCCGAACCGTACAGCTGCGCGCACGAGTCCTTGATGAGTTCCTGCGTTTCGCGAAGCTGCCGCTGAACCTGGGGCGCCAGACGCTGCACGGCGATGGCGGGTGGAAACCGGGGCTCTGCGGAGGCCATTGAGAGAGGCAACCCTCCCACGCTACCGCTTGTTGTGCCGGATCCGGAGCCAGACCCACTGGCCGACGCTACGGCCACAGACGCGGACGCCAGAGAGGCCGCCACCGAGGACGAAACGTTCGAGATTCCCACCGACACCGGTTGTGGTTGTTGTTGGGCTTGCACTTGCTGCTGTTGCAGTTGAAGCTGCGTCACTGGTGGAAGCTGGTGAAAGAAAGCGAGAAAGAGAGATAGTGAGTCGTCGTTAGAGTAATGGAAACAATGTGCAAAGTAATGGGCAATAGGGAAATCCCTTTATTTCCTTCCAAAAATTGTCCTAACATTCTCCAGCTCTCACATGGTATTACAGCGAGACTTTAATCATTTTATGATCGTTCTAAATCGAAACGACGGATGGGCAAATATATGATTCAGGATCAACAATCTGCTCTCGGTGGTCATAAATTCCGGGGTAACCATTACTTCAGCCTTCAGTGAGCGTAACTTTGCATATAACTTTTTTTTTGTTCGCTTCTAACTCACCCTCGTAGGTTAAATGAGAAAAAGAATTAACATACAAAGGGCAAAAATAACAAAACCAAGATGCCCATCCGGAATCGCCAGACTGGCAGATGTCCCAAAAAAAACAAAATTGCTACTCTTCGAATTCCCTTGAGATTCAACGATTTTTGTTCGCTGGAAAGATGATCTTTGTTGCTGCTTTGCTGTGCCGGCTGATTCATAAAAAGGCACACGAAGCAGGTAGAAAAGAGAACTGGTAGGCTACATTCATGGTTCAGAAACGAGCACGAACGTTCTTATTGTTCATGGGAATGATCTTCTCGACGAAATGAGGATCTATACACAGAACCTGTGAACGAGCCCGATAAAGAAAGAGAAAGAGAGATAGTAGGAAAGCGACATAACGTTCGTTGAACGTTTGAATGGTTCAGCAGGCTCCAAAACGACCTTTGCGAGTGTCTGAAACAGCTGGTATTGAGAGGAAAAGGTCGTGCCCTCTTTCCGCGAACCGGCTGCCCTTGCCCTGCCACCGAATGGCGACTTGTTGGAATGTGAGGGCTATGATTGCTTTACAACCACATCCAGTCCGGGATGGTTCGTTCATGGATATAAATGAGGATTTTCCATTGAAGGCATCCCAACGTGTGTTTCTTAGTTCTCAAATATGTTTTGTTTTCCTTCTTCACGCCGCGACCAAACTCGAGCGCTGATTGGACGCTCTTCTGATGAAGGACAGGTGGTCTCATGAGATGTGCTTCCATCGTAAGGCACAACCTTCATCGCCTCTGGCCAGACAGCATCCGCTCAGTATCCTTCCTTTACTGTTGGTAACCGGTTTTCGGGATAAAAATCGCCACGATGAGCCTGTGCTCGAACATCAAATTCCACGGATACCTAATCGTGGTGTTTTCCACCCTGCTCACTGTCACGGTGCTGATCAGTTCTATAGCGCTTAAAGTGATCTACTCCAACCAGCAGGATGCCAACATTCCCAATGATCGTAAGTTGTCAGAGAACTTCAGAGAGATGCCTTTACGGTATTAATCAGTTGATCGCTTTACACTTTCCAGTGCGGGACCTAATTGAATACGGGTGGTACGATTTCGTCGGTGACATCGTACATTTGATCGCGATCGGAGTGCTCTTCTACGGTATCAAGAAGGTACGTCAAGAAGCGATCGCTCATGCTAAAATGACGCAACTGACCAACGATCATTTTTCCTTCTCATGGATGCAGGAAAATCGCTTTTGCCTCATCCCATTCCTGGTGTCGATCGTGTTCGACTGGATAGTGTACCTAATCGCGAATACACGCCGCGGTGCCTCACTTCCATACCAGGTGTGGCTGATCACGACAGGTTAGATTCGGTTACATTGCGTTGTGCAGTTCGAGCAATTCTCACGCATCTTTTCGTTCTGTTTTCCCATTTCCGTTGCAGCGCTATTCCTGTACGTTTTCGTGACACTTATCGGGCTTTACAAATGCTTCCAGCTGAAGCCCAAGGAGGGTGCATCCAACAGATCGGACGAGTTCAATAAAACGATGTGTTTGTGAATAGTCCTTATCCGTGTTTGGTGTCCTTCGACAGCATATCAAATGTTCGGTAGTGAATGTGCAAAACATGAACAAGTTCCAATCCATCATCTTACATTGCGATTATTTTAAAGCTATCAAAATGAGGAAGCTGATTGTGGCGATGGGTACTGTTGTGTTCCCTACCGTAAAAAAACACGTTGCCGTAGATCAGAACTTCAATTCCGGGAAGGATGAAAAAATCAATCGGAGTCTAATATGTTTGCCTGTAAGAAGCTGCTTGAAGCGAGCAGCATATGTCGACGATTCGTAACACGTAACATTCGTTTGAAGATACGGATTATGTTGCTAGAAGTAGAAACGCGTTATGACCGCGAGCCACAATCTTGTGATTCGGCTGACCGACCGAAACGAACTGAGTTTTTGTGAAGAGTTTTCTCACGTAAAAAACGTCCATCTTCGTACCGATAAGAATTGCCACCGAAATGAAATGCGTTTGTTAGGCATTATCACGATCGAGTAGAGCATTCGAGCGCACCACCATCCAGAGAACAGAGGTATCGCCAGAAACATATTGTGATCGTTGCTAGAGTACAGCGGCTAGATTGCTCTCCGCAATGACTAAAGGACGAACGTGTGGATGGCTTTGGAGCCCCCGTTTTCATGGGATCGTGGTTGGATTACTCGCCTTGGCCAACGCCACTTGTTCCATCATGGCTTCGACCTATCTAAGGATAAAGTTCGAGGATTTCCAGAAAGTTCCAGATAATCGTAAGTTTGTTTGAGTGATCTTGCATGTTCTCTAAGACTCTTCAACAACTTTTACTATTTTTTTTGCTTTGCAGTTTCCCTGTACTATCGGTACGCCACGATTGATATCATATTCGTAGTTATCATAGTCCTGGTGGTTATCGCCTACTTTATTGGCATTGCCAAGGTAAGACATCGTCATCACTGAACGTTGGAACGCACGTAGGTATATACAAGTGCCTTTTTTGATGTCAAATTGCAGGTTAATGAGTACTACATCATACCGTTTGGCATTCTGCTGTTGTTGGATTTTATGGGCTTCGTGGCGACGGAAATGGCCACCACGCTCAACAGCAATACTCCCGAACTTTTCCAGGGTCGAACACCTGGTACCCTACTCGAGATGGGTATGCAAACTTCTGCCAAAATGATTCTGAGTCTTTTAACGCGTACCTTACACTCATCGCGCCTTTTTTCTTTGCTTGCAGGTGTGTTTGGTTATATGTTCGTGGTTGTTTTTTACTTGTTCCGGAATCTGCAGCGCGACCGGCGAATGCACGAGGAGCGGTTACGTGGATATCGTAGTTTGAGCAGCAGCGCCGAACACATTGCAATGTGATGGAGGAACCTACGGGATCGAGACGGATGCGGCGGTTTCAGTATCGACGCTTATTTATGCTACCGTAGCCAATGTTATTTGTATCCAACTGTACATGTTCTATTAAGAATCCGATCGCGATCAACATAATAGTTATTATAGAAATAGTATATGCATAAGAATAAAACACACTTGTTCCGCAGAAAACAAACCATAACTTGAAAGCAATGGCTCTGTCGTATGAATACGACGCTAAATAATCAATCTTGAAAGCTTCATGTTGAAACCGCTAATCAGCTCGTTTGATAATATTGCAGCATCTTGTCGTTACTGACGATTCTAATGGGAGTATTTTTCGGAGGAAAAAAACGTGCGTACTATGATCTTACAGGATGATTCATCAAGAAGAAGGTTAAATGCTATCGCCTCGTTTTGAAAAGCAGGCAGCATCTGAAACACCATTGAACACCGGAAGCAGCGTTCCTATTCTAGCATGTACCCATGGATGGTAGAAGAAACATAAGCATAACACCTACGCGATAAGCATCAATTTAGCCAAGCCGCATTGGGTTGGAACGCTTTGCTTCAGTCGGTGCCCGAACAAACACGCGGAAACACCATCCAGTCAGCTGCGTGCGAACCGTTTTTGGTAGTTTTTTTAACCAATGGACAACACGATGACGCTGCGTAGCTTTTTTGACTTCTCCGCCTCGATTCGAACCCATGCCAAGGTCGTGGGTTGTATAATGATGGTGGATGCCATCGTCTCGCTGTTGATAGGAGTGTGGTGGCCTGGTACCCTAGAGCTTCCGATCGAAGGTAAGATATCAAATCAGGATAAGACGTCATCTCACAGCACTCTTTCATATCTCCTAATCGACGGTGTTTTGTGTTGCAGAGAAAATAGCCGAAAATGTGAAACTATCGCTGCTTGCCACTGGCGTTCTCGTCCTGATCTTTACAATCATATATTGGGTCGGGTTCCTTAAGGTAAGATGAGTTTCCTCCCGTGACGTTGCCAAAGAGGGCGCCGTTCTGGATGGTGAGCTTTAATGCAAACTTACTGGTCTAATTTTCCAGCGGCAACAATGTTGTCTTGCCGTCTGTCTGGGCTTTCTGGGCGTATGCATTACGCTACATTTCATCGGATTCCTCGCTTTCTTGCTCGAGCTGAACATCAAGAGTGCCGGCATCATGATAATCGTGCTAGGTAAGTTAAGATGGAATAAAACTGTTCCCAAACACGGTAACCGCAATTTTCATCTCTTTCCATGCAGCTATTAACGGCTACTCGCTGCTGGTGACATATCAACTACGCAGATCATTCTTGAATGTAGGAGAGGATATTGGCATTTCCGTTCACATGTAATAGTTTCATTTGTTTACTAATTATATGCCGTTCTTGCAAAAGACGGTCCAAAAAGAGTCGGAGCCAAAATGGTAGGCTATAAAAAGCAAAAAATAAAGAGAAAAGCTCGCCCAAGCAAAAAGCTTTTTCAGTTGCGCTTATCTGGAAGAATTTGAGTTTTCTCCAAAGATTGTCGACAGGATTTTTATAGAATCACGGTATTCAAATGTTCCTGATTCAGTATCGATTACAGATGAGTACCTTATTACCGATTTGATCGTGTATGAATCCACTCGTTTTGCTATTTTATGCCCAAGTATAAAACGTGTAAACATCTTTTACTGATGATTATTTTATATGAAAACAAATCTTGCCTAGTGAATCAGGGAGTAGCGGGGAGACGAAATTTGTATAGATTCTGCCCAAAACAGAGCATTGTAGACACGAAAATTATAATTATTTGATGTCTGAGCTGACAGGACAAACACGATAAGTAGACGATGTTTGAATTTGTTCAGTGCGATACTGTTAAGGATATTCAACGTGAACTAGTACTAATAGTGAACTAAAGAACATTCGTCATCCATATTTGAGTGATGCTGCGTCAAACGTGTTAAGCGGTCCGTGTGGTCTCACGCAGAATTGCAGCAAAAGTTGATTGGTGTTCAATGTGATAACAAGAATAAGCACAGCTGCTCTTGCCCTAGTTTATAGAGATAGGCAGCATTTAAAGCATGGTCGTGCATCGGAGGTTACTTTCTTATTCTAGCATAGTAGATAGTAGTAGTAGATAGTAGAGGAAACATAAGCATACCACACTCAATGGTTGCCATTTATTTAGCCGTATTAGTTAGGTTAAAACACTGCACACAAAACACATGCCCCCGATTGCAAAATCGTGGTTGGTTGGAACGCTGTGTTCCAGTCAGTGCCCGAGCATAAACGCGGAAACACCCTTCAGCCGACCGCGTGTGAAACTGTTTTTGGCAGATTTTTGCAACCAAGAACCAGCAGGATGCCGCAGTGGAGCTTTTTCGATTTCTCCGCCTCGATCCAAACTCATGCGAAAGTTATAGGTTGTATTCAGATAATGGATGCCATCGCCTTGCTGTGGTTAACTTTGGCGGCTGTGTTCGAAATCGGCTATAGTCAGAATGCCAGTAAGATACTCAATCCGGCTGTTACATACTTCAAAACACTACATCGTGTTCACTAATCGTCATCATGTTGTAGAGACACCATCCCTAATTCAAAAACTCCTGTTCTCGCTCTACCTCGTTCCGGCATTATTCTTTACGTACATATATTGGGTCGGCTACCTGAAGGTAATATGAGCTTCCTCGAGCTGTGAAAACGAATATAGTGTGATTCAACGCAAAGCTTGTGCTCTCACGTTTCAGCGGAATCAAAATTACCTTGCCAGGTTTGAGGGCTACCTGATCATGCTCATTATTTTACAGTTCATATTATTTTTCCTTTATGCGCGCAATCTGCTAATCATCGACGCATGCATCATGCTGTTTGTGATTCGTAAGTGGAGACATGATGAAATTGTTCCTAAACATGGTAATTGCAATTTTTACTTTTTTTTATTTTCGTGCAGCCAAAAACGGCTACTCGCTGCTGGTCACACACCAACTATACAGATCGCTCACGAACGAAGGAGCTCAAAATGTTTAATGTTTAAGAACATTCTTGTTAGCCATTGCGTACTCAAAAAACTAAAATCAATGAGTTCGTACACTAACTGGAACCAAGTACAACCAAGCAAAAGGCAATGTAGAGTGCGTTTGATGGTTATTTGCAGCGTAGCCCTTTATTACGGGAGGATAACAAAAGGCCAATTGAAAAAAAACTGTGATGCAAAAATTTCATAAAGACCATCAACAAGCATCTTAACACAGCGTTGTCATACAACCAATTGTATGCCGTTGGATCGGCACAGCATTAGTTTAGATCTGCAAAAGGTCCTAACTCAATTGGATCTTGATTCTCCTTTTTTCGCCGTTTAATTCGACAAATGTAACACATAATCAAAGCGTAGTAAGATTCAAATTGTAAAATAAAACACTAGGAACAATTATCTCCACATGCCTTTATACCAAGATGCTTTTATGCTACCAAATTTTGTATTTTAATTGAAGTTAACATGGCTGAGCTTAGCAAGTGTTTCCGAAGAAAACAGTAAGAAAAAAGACATCCTTCGTGATATGATGATCTGCTATGTATGCCACACATTACTAACTCATCAAGCTACCATAATTCAACTTTAACGAATAATGCAGATTTATGTGATGGTTGGATAGTGCAATAATTTAGTATTGTTTCCATTTTTTCTACAAAAATTTTTGTGAAAAAAAATCTGCCACTTGCGACAAGTGCTGAAGTGGTCCATGGTATTTATATAGCCGGATAATTCATGATCTTCCGCACAAATACAAGCAAACGCGGAAAACTCATCGCAATCGCAGTTGTGTATCGAAAGTAGAGCCGCTAAACTACGTTGCACAGAACAAAGTACGACTACTCTTCAAAAACCTTACTTCAAGCCCAACCAACTCGAGCTGCTCTACCAACTCCCGTTCCTTCATTGAATGAGGTTTAGAAGGTAGGGTGGGTTACAACACCTCTTCACCGCAACCGCGCCAGTGAGTGTGGCAAACCGCGTGGTCGGAGGTTTAAAGCAGAGGCGAATAACCGACACAGATCGGGGTTTGATGAATCCATCCCGTACATACCAAAGTGATCGTGTCGTTATGTCGATCAAAACGGGTTTTGCGATCGCAACGAAAACAGGAGAGAACTGAGAGAGCCGGAAATTCGTTTTTCCCCAGCCGATTCGAAAGAATATGTAACTGGCAACTAGCATAGGGTTGGAGTTCTTAATTGTAATCGTTAGATACCACAATCGGACGAGCCTGTCGTGATAGTTTTAGCAAAACACCGATTCCGCGATCCACGCCGAATCACGACTCCTCAACCGCGAAACTCCGCGACGTGGTTACGGTGCGAATGAAGAAGTCTTGCGCAACATGAATCACTCGCGTACGCGGTGGTGTGCGAACGAGCGATGAAGAAACGTACGCGTTTGTTTGGCACTATGGGAGGTTATCGAAACAAAGAAATTCGTTAACTTAAGCAAATTGGGATAGCAACTCGTTCGATGCAATAAAATGATTCTTCCAATGTATTCGGTGTGCTTGGTGATTGAAATGCATGCTACACGCCCGTGAACCTGGAAACCCACGAACTCAATCCATTCGCGGATGGAAAACATTTCCCGACGCTTCACTTCACTTTACTTCGCCTTCTAGTGAGCAATAAACATGCTGCGGCTGTGAGGAGGCCAGCAGTACCGCATCACTTCTGAGGTCAGCATCATTTAACGCGAGAGAAGCTTGAGACGTAGAAAGCGGAAAATAGCGAGAGAACGAGAGCGCGCACGATCGGACGGCAGAGTTGATGAAGAAAAAAAACCACATAGCCCGCCACGATCGCAGCTCATGGGATGCACTTTGCAGG
Source organism: Anopheles nili (assembly GCF_943737925.1). Classification (NCBI taxonomy): domain Eukaryota; kingdom Metazoa; phylum Arthropoda; class Insecta; order Diptera; family Culicidae; genus Anopheles; species Anopheles nili. The sequence continues at coordinate 74,552,385 of NC_071292.1, read as the reverse complement.
CGATGCATCTCGCGCGAGAGTTTCGCTCCCGTCGGATGCGGTGCTATTGCTGTTGGTAGTTGTGGTGGCGATAGTGACCGACACACCAACCCCACCAACACCAAAAGCCGGGCGTGTGATGGACGCAAACCGCATACACCGCGCACGCACCCTCACGACGTCGTCGAGATCGCGAGTCGCACTCGATCGCGCACATAACTCAGTCAGTCGGTTGATCGTACAGTCGTGTTTGCGTTTAGTGCTGTATTTTTGGTCACGAGCCGCGTGTTTTGTGCATGAGTTTTCCTACTCAGGTGGTGTTCTTGCGTGAATCAACGCCTCACCACAACGTCCATTGATCGCGCGATCAACCTTCCGATCTGTGCGCGATCTCCGCGAAGCGTCGTTGCGAGTTCATCGAGTTTTTATCCGCACGCCTTTTGACGCAGTGTGTCACAGATTTCGTGAACCGGCCTTCTTCCAAGTGGCTCCATCCGGATCGCGTCCGGCTCTAGAAGGTGCCTCGGTGCTGATCCAGTCCGGGGGGAAATAAACGCTCATCATCGCGTCGGTCGTGTTCGCTGGCCCAATTGTGTGTGCCAAGGCAACGGTGGTGTGCTCTACGACGCGCGTCGTGTTACGAAAAAATAAGGTTTCGAGCTAAAGTACATCGCCGTTTGGTTGGTGAAGCGCCATTGTGGCCCTACTGTAGAAGGTGAATACGATCCGGTGGTCTGGTGTAACGAAAGCAGAAACAACCAAGAAAACAGCCGCGTGTTTAAGGGAGGCAATAAACCCCGCCGCCATAACGGAGTCCCACGAAACGGACCGAAAATGCTCGAATCGATGATCATGAACCGCATCTTCCGCCACTTCATGAAGTTCCACGGGTACTTCATCTCGTTCTGCGCGATCTTCTTCACCTCCACGATCATCGTGAGCTCGTTCATAGGCCGCGACTTCATTGACGAGCCTATCTTCGTGGAAGAAGAGTGTAAGTTGTCAGGAGTGTTTCTGGGTGTGCAAAAGGGCATCAACATGGGGGTGAGTGGTATCGGAGTGCTTAGCCAGTCTCTTTTCCCTCACGAGCTCGAAGATGCGACAAAGAAAATGATACATGATTTGGCACCATTTCTGCTGCGGAGCGCACCTTTCGATTTCCATTCGGTTTCACTCCTTATGACCAACCCTTGCGCAAACGGGATCGTCCGTAAAACGGGTGTGCAATGTTGGTTCAGCTGAGGTTCCACCCTTTCGCGTGGTCATGAACTCGAGCCTGGGTGTTGAGAGGGGGGGAGGGAGTGAGGGGCTAAGGCACCTTCCTCTTCTGCCACCCCTGTCAAGGGATGGAAGTAAATGGAAAAATAATTGAAATAGGTAAAAAAAACCTTCTCAATTTTGTTTGGAAATTGCAGCTGCTTTATTTTTTTACACAGTTTCACTCCCCCTTCATTGCCCTACTGGCCAGTCGGCCCTGTTTCCGGGCCGGGCATCAGGATGGGCACCATTTTTTTCTTTTTCGCATAGGTCCATTCCCGCGTTTCGGACCGACCTGCGGATAATGATGGTTGGTTGCAAAGAAGGTTTTGTTATTTGCGTCGTTTTGGGCGCCTGCTTTTTTTTCTCTCTTTCTTCTCGCACTGGGTTCACAACCGACGATTTGGCAAAATACAGTAGTCGCGTTTGCCAACGGAACGATGCTATTTCCTGTGCTTTGCCGTTGTAACAAACGAATGCAGTGAATTAATATTTATTAGGAGTGATTTCGGATTTGTCCCGAATAGCAAATTGCGACATGGTTTTGTAGTTCAGTAATTTTGAGTGCGCTTTCAGCTTGTTTTTGGGAATCAACCAAAAAAAAAAATAATAACCCATACGCTACTAACAACGGAACAGGTGGCATTTTGCAAGCGATTGCAATCAAACGATCGCAGGTGATTGATTAGTGTCGAGGGAAATTGCTAAACAAGGTCCCATTTTAACATCTAGAGAGTGAGTTTCGTTTGACTTTTCCGGCCACGTGAGCATTCACCCGTTTCTCGATCGGGTAGGACCATTTCCAAAGCGTCGTCCCAATTAGAGTTAGTTTGTAGCACCCGTTTGGGGCGCACCTCTGGGAGGAAGGGAAAGTCCTGGCTGCAAAATCGCCCCCACAATGAAGCGCGAAAGATGCCGACATGCTCGGGCTACGAACGGATCGTGTGGGCTCAATAGCAATGGGAGCGGGAAAGAAAATGCCACCCCCCCGGAAAATGCCATGCCGTGTGCAGCGACGCGATGATTTCGCGATGACTCGCAAAAGCGACAGACAAACTTTCAAGTAATGAATTTATCTTTACATTCTCCTTCCGTCCATGTCCTTCAACGCCTCTTGGGGCAACTGGAACTTTCGTGGAATTGTCCGTTCTGGCGAACAGTCGAGCCGGTGCAGAAGTTTCCCGTGTTCATTCAGCTCGAATCCATCCTGTGGATGACGGCCGCCGTGTTGCTGGTAGCTGGGCTGTACAAGGTAAGATCCTGAGACAAGAGGGCTAATTCTCGTTCATCCACACAGCTTCACAATCCTATTTTCGTTTCATGTCACCCAACCCCAACGTATCGCGTGTTCGTGGCGCATAACGTTCGGAATCTTAACCACGATGTCCTGATATCCTGATTGCCAACAAATACACACCTGCACACGCACACGCACAGGAGAGCAAATACTACATTATTCCCTTCCTAGCGCTCTTCGTCGCCGATGGTGTGCTGGTGATCGTACAGGATACGATCAATCTCTGTACCGGCCGATTATCCGAGCTGGCTACGATCGAGACACGTCAGCTGGTCGTCATGATCCGTAAGTACGCAACCGGCCACAGTCAATGTGAGGTATCTAATTCTCGTATCCCTATCCCAATCATCACCACCAGTGGCGAACTTATACGTCGTGGTCAGCCTGGTCGTGCTGTACAGAATGTTTAGCAAGGAGCCGTTACCCACGACACACAACAATTTCGTTCGGTTCGACAACGAGCAGGACGTGGAAGCAGCCGTCAGCGGATCGATCATCGGAGTCCCATCGGCACCACCGTCTCCAATCATTTCCAACGGGGCCACGTTAACTTCGAACGGAATCGCAAGCCCTACCGGTGTGGGCACACAACATGCAACCTAGACCGAGAGTGTCCGAGGGTTTGAGTTGCCAGTTTCCCGTGAAACGGGAAGCATGTGGCAGCAACCCTCGTTACCGGTCCATGCACTAGCCTTCAAGGGGTGGCAATGGCAAAGCAAAACTAAACTGAAAAAATGAAGATCCTGCTAGTGAAAGTGTTTGTACATACTCGATTTGTAAGTGACGGTTTTTTTTCGGAACGTTGTTCACGTGCGAGTGTCGGCGAGTGATCGATCGGATGTGGGATGGAATTCGGGTGACCATAAATGGCGGAAAAGGGTGGTTCGAGGTCTGTAGCAACACCAGCAGACTCCGGCAGACGAATTCCACGGATTCCGTAAACGATTGTGTAAGTGTACGGGTTCATAGCTGGCGGTTTTTGCTGTAGATGAATTCCAGACACCTCCAAATACCTTTGTGTGGTGGGTGAAAGTACGAGTTTGATGGCAGAAGACGTATTTGGACACGCATAAAACACATCTTCATTATCTCACGCAAGATCACTTGTCAAGTGTCCGTCATCTTTTGTGTATTTTCTTGCATTGTTGGTCAGGAAAAAAGAGTGTCAAATTTGGAAAGGTACCTTGGAGAGTTGAATAGCATTGAGTGTACAGTAAAGAAAACCTGATTACTTTTTTCATAAAACGCGTTGGAGTTCGTGCTGAGGGTGCTACGAGTGTGAAGGTTTTAGGAAAATGACCTTTCTGCGAGTTAGTGAAATATATCGAAGAAATTATACTTCACGCAAATTTCCCGCACTCGATATGTTTTGGAATAATCGACGTTTAGTTCCGATGATGAAAGATCGCTCCCACACGGATCCACCTTGGCGTGGAAATTGGTTCAAGCAATCCCACAAACGTGAAAGCGACTAATTTCAAAGGGTCTTGAAAAACGGTCGGAGCCGAGCAAATCAAATCGGTGCCATAAAGCACATAGTATAGGGGTTTGGTAGCGGACGTTTCGGGACGATAACATGTGCTCATGCGTAATTCGTTTCATTCGATTACAGCAAGAGGGTTTTTAGAGTTGATTCGCGAAAGTCCGTTTCACGCCTGCCCATGATCTACTTTAAACATTCGCGTTGTTTAGGAATCATCCTCCATTAGCATACAACGGGCTGCTGTTCTGACCTTAGGGCTTAGGGCTCAAAGTACGATAGTACCCGGAAGAAGATAAACGCACCGTAGCACGCGATTCTGGTGTATTGGTCTGGTCGTTTCGCTCACCTAACTGAGTCATTCCTGAGTCTGCAATAGTAGCCAGAGCCACTGAGGCCTACTGAGGCACTGTTATTTACTATTCACATACTTTTTGCTCGCCACCAGTGTCCGTAATCCGGTGCTTGCGTGCCGGTAAATCTGTGTCCGTGTCGGTCATTTCCAGCTAAGCACCTCCGGTTCCTTCCACGCACCTCAAACCGTCATCCCTGCTCCACTTTCCCTGACGAGGTGTATGGTTTCCATGCCGTGGCAAATTTTTGAATTCGCTCACAAATTGTAATTATCCACTCGCGCATTGTTGTCGCGCTCGGATTGACTCTCCACCTTCTCCGGGCGCTCCCTTCACCGACCCTTTATTGCGTATCACGCAACTGCACCGATTAGCGCCGCGCAATGTCGTCTTTATGCTCGTCTGATGTTGTTGCGGTGTTTTTGTTCGTTCACCATCTCTACGCATTGTTCCGCCCGGTGAGTGTGTGTGGCTCCAGCGCGGCGTTCTATTGTGAGGGCACTGGACACAAAAAAACACCCGTATTGACCTCTAGCTGGCAGAGAGCCTGAGCGGAAAAAGTGAACATGTAGCATTTGTTGCTGCTTTAAATTTTCCTACCCCCGGTGGCGAGAGTGGGTTCCGGTATTGTTTAATCAAGGAAGCAACCTGCTTTAATGCTGCGTGTGTACTTTTGCGAACAAGCGACTCGCGAAACTCCCGCAATCCAGCTTTCTTTTGAGCAAAATCTCAAGCCTCGCTTGCTCAACCCGGCAGTCGAGCTGGAAACCGTACGAACAATTGTGGCTTGGCTGGGAACTGCTGTTTGTGTAAAGATAACCTTGCGTGCATTCTGATATGGCGTGAAGATCGCACTAGATGCGGGAAAACACGAAAACAAACCCCTTCCCTTTTCTGGGCCTAGCGTGCCGTGAATGCGCGGTCAATCTGCTGGAAAAATGCTCCCGGGGTGCTTTCTCCCAGCCGGGCAGCCCTAAACCTTCCTCAACTGGGTCGGAAATCCCATCAGCCACTCGCAATCGGGGAAGTGTACCCCGAAATTAATTCTTATCATCTCGGACTGCGCCCTCTATCTGCGAAGCACGTACGGGTATGATACAACGCATTTGAGGATGCTGATAAATGTGGCAACGTTGAGCTCGGTTGATTAGGTTCCTGTATCCGTCTTATCTGTTAATCCTCGGTGGAGCAGTGCATCCAGGGATGGGAGTTGGCTGTTCGAAGTAAAAGATGAAATCATTTCCAATGAAACAAACCCACCGCCAGCTAATGAGGTCTATGCAATCGAACCGGCAAAGTACGACAGGTTTTAACTTCTGAAATCCTCAGGTCTGAGCATTGGCATAACGCACGTGTTTTCTCAGAGAAATTCCACTGTGCTGCTCATGGCTCGGGTGTAAAAAACGAAACTTATTATCGCCAGCGGCGCCATCGTCTGCCGATATGCTAACGATGTAATTCGTTCCAGTCTCATTGACACCTACCCCACGGGTGGCCGTAGAGACAACGACACGTCCGCTTCTAATTGAGCCTCATTGAAATCTTTCTTTTTTATACCACTTCTTTCAGCTCGCTTTTGACGACGACGATGAGTGCGGAAACGAGAGCGATCCCATTCCATCGCTAGTAAAGGAAACTGATCTACCCCACTCGAACCGGTCCCTTGGACGCCAATCGTCGGGTAGCCAGAGCAGAGTAGCGAAACGCACTCACGTGCTTTACCACAATTGGCCAATTAGGGCAGACAACATTCCCGACAAGGCAATATTCCGGTGGAAACATTCGTGCCTGTCTGCGTGCGTGCACGTCAACACATGCCAACGGACAACGTGATCCCATTTTCCGCGCACCCGAGGACTTAAGTGATCCTTCGAATGATTCATCTGCCCACCGAAAATCGACCTCCAAGGCTCAACATGCTGCCCAACGTTTGAAATGTATCTGTGAATGATGTGAACACCCGCCGGATGTAAACTCGTTTTTAAGGTGTATTTTATGTATTAGCATGGTTTTATTTTTATCATTATTGAACGGTTACGGCCGAAACGCAGGAAAGCTTTGGCGTAGGGCTGGCGCAACATTATCATTGTTCTATTTGTAGTATTACGGTGCGTGAATGGGCCTGAGCATCACGCGAGAGATAGAATTCGTGTCGGAAGGGCGCAGAGCGCAAGAATTGGTAAGCGAATACTGATTCAGATATAGCGTTACTCAATTTGAGAACCCCGGGCGGTCTGTCCTTGGCGTCGGGTCGGTTTTAGAGCAACGAAAGCGAAAATGTAAAATACCCCTAACAACGCGGGTTCAGTAGTAGGAACCCAGAACAGATATGCCCTAGGGGAAGAGCATGGAAAACCGAAACGCACCCGGTCTAGTAGGTAGAACGGATGGTTACCGCAAGGGACGCCGATACAGGGGCGCCAAGTGTTGGGTAATTCGAGAGCGAAGATTTAGAACGCTAAAGGTCATGAGTAAAGTGCACCCGAAGCCAAATAAATAGATAAATAAGCGATGAAACAGACGTAGCTCGAAGGAGCAAAAGCGAAAAGACAAAGCTGCGGCCCGCGAGGAGAAAATATAGTAGACAATCGGGTGGAAAACAAACGAAACCGTTTTATGTTTTCGTTCTATTATTTCTTGTTGCTTGTTTGTGCGCACATTAACAAATGGCACATGAAAAATGAAACGTGTTCGCACTGCCGGGTGGATAGAGAAGGAACACTTGGCTTCATTCCGTGTTCAGGTTCTGCTCGTATTTCTTTTTCTCACCCGATGCGAGCTGTGATGTTGTTTTTACGCCGGCAAAAGCGAGGAAAACAAAATACAAACACCGAAAGAAATATAACTCCCCCCATCCGGTCAGGTTGCGCTCGGAAGGGGATCTCTCTTGTTACCACGCCGAGATGCGCACGAGGGCGGCCCATTTGTGCGAGGGCAATTGAAGTCGCGTGGTTTGGGTGAATTTGAGTAGATTTTTCATTAGCATTGGTACCTCCCGCAACTGCCCTCCTTCAGCGGGGCATTAGAAGCAGATTATGATCAAGTGTGACATCATGGAAAAACGTGAGCTCATCGTGGTGCGACCCCAAAGGGAGAAGGCAACTTCAGGCTCTAATCAGGTATCTATGATACACTACACCTTCCTCTGCTCATATGAAGGTGGAACGGAACCGGGACGCAAACGAACTTTGCACTGAACCTGGTCGGAGGGGCTCATTTCCCAGTGCCACTGACATTCGCCATCCAACAGCAGGGGGAAATCGTTTGCGTGCCGCTGAGATGCTTCAATGGTTGATAGGCCGTTGGGAGACGCACGCCACCGCAGGAAACTAAACCTTTTCGAGGTGCACCCTGCTGGGGGTGGTGGTTTTTTTTTATCTTAGCATTTCTGTTTCAATACACCAAGCCGATTAAGCCAGCCGAACCCGCTGGCTGGGAGTGGGTGGTTGGCGTTTCACTTGCCGTGATGGAAAGCATCTGGTGAGTTGAAAGTTCGACTTCACGCCAGGGAGTGTTCGAGAAACTTGGCCAATCTCTGCTGCCGATCCCAGTTCGGTGGTGCCATCGCGCTTTTTCCCAAGGGGAGGCATATTCCTTTCATTACTGTCGTGATTTTTGGATTATCTCGACATGTAAACGATAAAAGTAGTATACAAAGGTCAGACTTAAAACCGTTTTTACCTCTTGCGGGGGCACTGCGGCAGAGATGAGCTAGCTCACTTGGGGATCGATGCCTGGGGAGCGAAAATAACAAAATTTTAATGCATTCGCGCCTTCTCTGGGCCTAGTTTTTTCGCCCGATTCCCACGCGTAGCTCAGCAGCGTGGCATTGTGCTGTCATGCGCAAGGTGCAAGACGATACGAGAGTACGTTCGCATGTAACACGCGTCTTTCTCAAGACTCGTACAAAAGCAGAAAGTCCCACTCTTTGTCTAGTGACGGTTCTGCATACCCAACGTCGGGGTATTGAATGAGGTTTCGCCTTCAATCGCCTTGTGCCAATTGTTACCCTTCGAACAAGAACAGATGGGATAATCTTCGGGATTTTTTGTGAACATTTATCACACCGCTAATGAGTCTCATGGAGACTCAACTATCTACTCACCTGCATCGGGTGCCGCAGAATGTCATTGTAGTAGGACTGGGGAGGTATCGATTGCTGTGGCTGCTGGAATTGCTGACTAAGTGTTTGGCCTTGTTGCTGTTGCTGCTGCTGTTGTTGTTGCTGCTGTTGCTGATAATAGGACATCTGTAAGCACTGTACCGGCGAAGGTAGCGTGCGGCCCGAACTCGGACGTAGCTGGGGCGTCGTCTGGGACGGTTGTATCACACCGTAGTTCTGATGGATGATGGATTGTGACAGCAATTGCCGCTGGCTCGTAGAACCATCCGCTCCGATCGGTACACCTCCACCAACGCTGACGGCATTTCCAGTGCCGATTATACGCTTCGGACTGTTCATACCGATGCCGAGGTTCGCGTGCAGGATCTGCTGCTGAGATGCCTGCGAGCTCTGCATGGTTTGAAGGTGCGGTTGTTGCTGCTGCTGCTGGTGCTGGAGGTTGTGCAACTGTTGCTGCTGATGATGGATCAGCTGCTGCTGCTGCTGCAGATGTTGTTGTTGCTGCTGCTGCTGGTGAAGATGATGGTGCTGTTGCTTCAGCAGCAGCTGCTGCTGGGACAACAGCTCGGCACTGAGCGGTTGCTGGAACGGTGGCCTCAGTGGAGGCTGTCTGCAAGGTCGATTCTGAAGCATTATGTACAGGTCGCGGGGCAGATCGGTCTAGCTTCCGATGATGGGCTTACCTGAGCGGTACCTGCCGGACCGGTGTCCCCTGCAGGGACCGGCTGGTGGAAGAACACATCGACGTGGTCAAGCTGGCCGACTCCCAATGCTGCACCAAAGCGTTCAGACGAGCCTCTTCCAGGGCTTGCTCCGTTTCGCTGCTCGAGTCGTAATCTGGGCCCTTTTGTCGTAGGAACGATGGAAGCGAGAAAACCCAAGCAAAGGCATTAATAAGATGGGGCAGGTCATTTCCGAGCGTCGTTGCAAACTTCTACTATGGATCCCACGCAATGCTCAGGTGTCGCCCTGAACGGCTTTTCTTTCTTTCTTACAGCACGCATCCCCAAAATCCCGACACACACGCACGTGCCTCATACAAAGACCCATAAACAACGCTGATTGGATTCCAAACTCAATTACTCTTCGCGCCGGAGTTCAATCCGAAGACTTGCGTGTCTCACAATTGTTCTCACATGTTGCGTCGGGCGGAAAACAAAAATATAAGAACAACGATACGAAAAGCAAACAATACGCACCACGGAAAACCGAAAGAAAATACTAAAGTAGCGCGGAACAGAAACAATTCAATTTCCAGACCTACCTCTTCGATTTTCTGATCCAGCATGCGGAAGAAGTTCTGCTGGCTGGAGGATATTTCCCTGCGGAACCGGGTGGGACGAGAGGCCGTCGGCAAAATCGGGCAAAGGGCAGTTTGCAATTCCATTTCGAGGATCCGTGCCGATGGTAGTGGAAACAGAAAGGTCAGAGGGAACAAAGAAAGAGCAGAAACAGCATTAGCGCCACCGGAACGCGATGGAGCGGTTCCCATGGAAAATGGGACGCTTTTCTTGGTGAATTTTTTATCTTATTTTTGTTCGTCCTTGTTTGAGAAACGGCGGAGGCGTATATACTTACTGACTCTGCAGCAGTGAGCCGTTCTTGCGGAGTATCGAAACGATCTCGCCATTCGGTGGTTCCGGCGAGCCATCGTCCCGCAGCGAGTGCTCCTCGTCCAGCTTCTCTTTTTCACCGTTGATGTCGCCCCGGTCACCCCGATCGTCCCCGGTCCGCCCATTCTGTCCGTCCTCTTCGTCCGCTTCGGCATCTTCTGCTAGTGGTGAAGTCGAAGGTGTTGGTTTTGCGTGTGTGTGATTGTTGTGTTGTGTTGAAGAAACGAAGATGAAAAAGAAAATCGATCAATTCAGGAGCAATGAGCGACGTGGAGTAACGACCCGCTGCCACTTTCCCAGGACCTTTCCAGGAGGTATTCTACGCATCCGAACCAATGTTGAGAAATGTCTGCATTGCTGATTCGGTGGTGCAATAATGCTCACAAATCGGTGCGCTTTGTAGTGGCATCGATTTCAGACATGCAGCCGTACCAGAGCACTTTCCGCTAGTTGACCTTTGCACTTTAGCGAAAAGAGATCCTCCCCTCTGCATGCCCGAGGAAGAGCAGAAAGCGAGATGTGCCAATCGATTGCCATTTTCGCGCTACTTCCCCGGGGTAGTCCTTAATGATCGGTTATTCCCACGTTCAGGTATTTTCCCACAAGCACCGGTGACGGTGTGGTCACGTTAAATCAATATACCAAAATGTCAAAACTTCATGCAGCGATGGCTGTAGGACCGTCGCGCCGGGGGATGAAACTTTTGCCCGAATTTTCCTATCGCAAACAAAGCGCATTATGTATTACTCCCGATGGATAAGTTTTCGGTGCGTCAACCGTACAACTCGACAGATAGCCCCATCATTTATCGTTAGGAATGTAAAATTCATGCATTTGTGTGATGTAGAAGAGTACGAAGCTTTCAAATAGCTGAACATGGTGACTCGGAGTGCCGTACTCCCTCGTAAGGAAATCGATTAAATTTTATAATATGTTGCAGGCATGTTCCAATCTCTTGCCTTTGTCATCAATTTGAAGTAAATGAAGCTTTCCAACCGTGTCGATTGGTTCAAGTATTCTCATAACAATAGGTGACATACATAATATATTCGATTGATTCATCACTGGTATTATAGTGGTAAGTAGCAGCAAATCGCTTGCTCACGGGCTTCAATACATTTAGGTGGGAACTTGTGCGATTTGATACCTTGACACACTGATGTTGCATTTCTACGACGGCACAAACGACAGTAAACAACTCCCTACAGTAAGCGCAGATGGAGGATGCATCACAAATCGTCAGACGCTTTCATCAGTAAACGTGGCCCGCGGTTCCACCACCGGGAGCGGATATACGCAGTGAGCGTCTCCCGAACTCGATGCGGGAAGAGCGGATGATGCGCGATTCCTCAGATTGAATAGTTTTCCAAGGATATACAGGGTGTAGTAGAAGTACACTAGCCCGGCTGATATGAAAAAAAAACAAACAAACTTCACTAGGTAAGCTGGCGGGATCGAGACAAGTCTTGTTCACACCCTTACCGGGCCAAACGATCGCATCTTCACTAGTGCGCAGAAAGCAATCGTCAGCATCACCTTGCCACCAATAGAACACGTCCTTGATGACCACAATCAGAGTCTCTATTCCGAGGAAGATGCCGATCGGGTACAGCAGATTTGTCACCTCCTGTCAATCGGTGTAGAAACTACTGTTTAAAAACCTGGTCAGATTCTGCGAGCCATTGAAACTCGCTACACCTTCGTAAATAGCCTACCCGCCAAAGAGCTGTAAAGAGCAATGCCGTCGAGATGAGCCACACTATCAGAAATATGCCATCTGTGACTAGCTGGCGGCCCATTGAATCATCTTCGTCGTTGATCTCGTGGATCCATTGTTTCAAATCCAGAAACCAACGGTTGATGTGTAATATCACGAAAAACACTGATGTACTTAAAATAAAAAATCCGTTAAACTTGATGTATTCAAAGAATTTTGGCTCCATCCTCGGTGAGTCTAGACCGAGCTCCTTGCTTTAGCGCTCGGGATGATGGTCGGCGTGAGACTGATAGCGGTTCCGAAGTTGCATGAAGGCGACGCACTGCACAGAATCGCTTCAGTCCGGTGGTCCTAGAACCGTTCTTATCACTCTGTTTACGGCCGTTATGGGGTTTCATTCTCCGAGATTTGAACCGTGAGGTATTTTACAGAAATCTTCCCCAGTAACGAGCATCGGCTTGATGATTAATCACAAATGGTGTCTGGTGTTGTTCAATTGATAGGGAACAGGATTAGCTGCAGCAACAATCACACGTTCATGATTTACGTCATTTCTGTTGAATGCTATTGCTTTCGGATCCTGTGCATGCGGCGCGAGATAGCAGGCGTTCATGATGGCGCAAGAATCGCAGCAAGTCACTTTATCATGGTGTGTGGTTTTTACTTCGCTCACGGTCGTGTTATTCGCTTAAACTAACTTAAATTCGAGAAACAACTTTAAACTAGCCTTAAAATAATTAAAAATCCCTCTATGACACGGTGAGCTTCTAGCTGTAGGTGTCATCGGGCTCGTCGCCGAAAAAGAACTTCACCGGACGGTGAGCCTGCTCAACGTCCTCCTCGTCTTTGTACTGGCTATCGATCGCCCGGTACAGGATGATCAGCGTGTAGCCCACGTACATCGGCACCACTGCACAAAACAGAGAGGTTGGAACAGAAAACATCATGATTAGGTCACCGACCAGCCGCACGGGAAATCGGGCTCTGTCTCACGTACATAGGAACACCGCCGTCTCGGCCGACAGGATCACCTCGATCGGGCTCCGATGTTCGAACCTGCTGACCAGCTGCACCAGAATGAGGCTCCACTCAACCAGGAAGATCGTTGCAAACGGAAAGATGGCCTCTTTGCGATCGCAGATCAGTCCCAGCAAGAAAATCAGCCCAGCGACGACCCACGCGATCGAAAACAGCAATTGCTCAAGTGGGCGCGACCGAAAGAAAGCATCTGTGAGGTCGTAAGCAACCGAGGCATCATGTGCGGAATATACAACGTAGAGGAAAAGTACACTCACAAAACAGTCCCAAAATTGTTACTAAAAATAATTCCCACAATCGAGAGGGGACGCGTAAATAACCGGTGGTCACTTACATGCGCTTGCGGTGCGACTCAGCTGATCGTCGGCGAGAATGGTTGCGACGAAAATGCACCCGAAAAATAGGGCAGCCACGGCGATCGCGTACCCGTGGGCTTTCACGTACCGCCTAAGGGCGTGCTCCATTGTGTTTTACTCCCTTCTGAAGTTGCGCGTGAGCGCCTCACAGCCCAAGTTCACGGTTCGCCTTGGCGTTACGTTTCGACTGCTCGCAAGAAAGTTCTGTCTCCCTGAAGCACCAAGGGCCAGATGCTGCTTTCGTGACCGTCTGCAGGCAGGCCGGGATAGTTGAGCTAATGGGAGGATCCCTTACACTCGATCACACCGAAACGTACGATCGTACACAGACACACACCGGCACGGGATCCGCTAAGAACCCGTTTGTAGCGGTCAAGCTCTCGCAGCTCACTGGCATGCGTGGTCAACATAACGGCTCCGTCGCGACTTACTCGGATCGTGTTCCGATAATCCGGATCAGCACACGAGGCAAGCACCAGCACCACCACTACAACGGGGTCGCCGAGGACGCGATGTCTCAGCGATGACGACAAAACAACACCCGGCACTGGCTCTGAATCTTTTCCCGACTTTCCCGCGGCTGTGGAATTTGAAAGAGGAGGGGAGTGTTGTCGAACCACCTCGCGAATCGCGAGCAGGCGAAGTACACGCGCACACTCGTACCCTGCGTTGGGAACCTGATCGTACCTATCGCGATGCCCACTGCGGGGTGTGTAACGGTAGACCAGAGGCACAATGGCGATAAGAAAATGCGCGTCGAATGTGACGGCTCGATCGGGATCATGCGTAGCTCTGTTGCCCTCGAGTCAATCGGCGCGGTAGGCAGTGGCAGAGAAAAGCATGAAGTTACTGTTGTAACTCATACCACTCTACGATGCACCGGGTGCTTTTGAAAAGAAGAAAGTTTTGTCTATGATTTACATATTGAAACAGATGCTTGCATTATTGTAATTTTGTTTATCTTTGTTGCCTGAGAATCAATCCGATAGTTGTACAAAACGCGTATGGTCTATTGCGAGTGCTTATATTATGAACGTTGTAATAAGTGATTTTATATTTAACAAAACATTCATTGGTATTCATGTAACGAATTAGGTTTTCTATTGCCTAACTGATGCTGGAAAAAGCGCATTATGCATTCTAGGTTAAACATTCATAACGAAACAACTTTACGCCAAGTTTCAGCAACGCCAGTAACGTTCACGCACGTGTTGGTGAAACATTTCCTCACATGTTCTGAAATATTTCATTTCTTATCAACTTGATTTCAACTTGATCTCAACTCTTGGAATAGTATTCTTAACCAGCTAACAACCGCTTGCGCAAACTGACAGATCGATCTTTTTGCGGTAAATAAACAGTGATTCTTAAGCGATTAGGGTGATAATTTGCAATTACGGACGGAAAAATCGATAGAAAATAGTGACAAGGACTTCGCGAGTGTGCCGAACGTGCGGTGGAGGAAGGAGTTAAACACAATGGACAAATATTTACGGTGGTTTATCAAGTACCAGATGTACTTGATAATAGTAGTGACTATGACTATGGTTGTGATGTTCACACCGATTATGGCGGATCATGAAGCACAAGAAAGTGAGCAGATTATATTCAATCAATTGTTTTGCAATGTTCTTATTACTTGCTGTCGATTATTATTTTCAGTTGAAAATCTGCGCTTCGGAGGATATGTAGCTTTGCTTTTCGGTATAACCTGGGCCGCCGCGGTTATTTGTCTCGTTATTGCAATAAAAAAAGTAAGAAAAATAATGAATCTTCTGAATGTTTTCTCTAGAATACAGACTTTTATTTCCCTGCAGGAAGACAAACGGTTTATATATCCTTATGCGGCTGTGCTGGTGTTGGATCTTTCTCTTCTAATTCTAAGGGAATTATATCGCGCTATATTCGATAATATTCATATCCACATTGTAGGCATAGCAATATTTATCGGAGCGATAAGTGAGTATTTTCCGTAAATGATTATATGGTGAACAAATTGTAACGTGAATAATTGAATTATTTTTTAATATAATGTTTGGTTTTAGCTCTTCCGTACGTATGTGCGAGCCTGTTTGCATTACACCGGTTATTTACGGTGGACCCAATCGTGATACAGCAAAGTGCAGGATTTGTAAGATTCGATCGTAACGAAGTGACTGGCGTCCGGCAAGATCGTCCTACCGCTACCAGCAGTCCGGTGTCACAAGTCATGGTGATGGAGTAGGTTTGCAACAAAGATTTGATCAGAAGCAGAATTTGCATCAAAAACACCTCCAGTGCAATAGAACAACTATCGAGTGCAATCTACTGCTGGCGTAAACGGAAATGGGCAATTTCCGGATGATTAGACCACATAATGCAATGATAACTTGTGAGTACATGATTCAACTTCTATATGTGGGATGACTGGAATACGGCAAAGTTACCTTCTTAATAAACACTACGAAAATAAGGGTAGACAAAATCCGTTATAATTTTACTTCAATCAATCCTTTTGAAAATTTCACAGTGATTTGTTTATGCACAATTTTACGCACAATGATTTTTACTGCTAACAAAATTAAAATTAATTAATGTTTGCCGATTTTTTGTTTCGAATTGCTGGTGTTCTCGTACGGATGTTAATATAAAAGTAATCACATACAGTAAAATATGCTGATAATAACCATACTACGAAAAATCAAACGATTCGCAATGGAATGAATCATTTTGCCCTGACTAACTAAAATTTCCGATACATTGATATTATACTAGAGTAGCGCAATAGCTTCAGGGAGATTATAACTGGGTATGCCTTAGTGGGTTATTCATTGACAAGAGCAACTTCATCTTCGGTTGCAGCTGGGTTTGTGACACCATTGTTGAACCTTATAAAGTTATCACCAGCTTGGGGTTTCGGGTCAGAACTAAACAAACGATCCAGGGCGATGAGCGTCATGAACAAGTAGCATGTTACAACTGCAAGACGGACATATAAGCGCATTAATTTTGCGTATTTCACATTGAATAAGACATCAACAGGAAATTGATCACGAAACACTTACACAGCACTACGAACAGGACTGGCAAATTTGAAAAAACCATAGTATACCAGCGACGATCGAGCCATAGCATGACGAGATCCCGGATGGCTAGGAGAGTTACATCGAATAGGTATAACAACGCAAAAGGGAGCATACACTGCTTGACTTCGCGATGCACAGCATATAGAAAGGACAATCCAGCGACGAGCCAGAACAATCCCAGGATCAGGGCTGTGCTCCCCATAAAACGGAAGTTGTACACTGCGTTGACGGGTATAGTACGAAAGAGACGAATTAAGCTGCTCCTGTTGACTCAAAGTAACGCAAATGTAACTTACAAAATTCCATCGGGTAGTAAACGTCATTGTGTTCGTAAATAACAATCGTTAAAAGCACGGAAAATAGTAGCGTTAATGTTCCGATCATGTAGCCTTGGAATTTGATGTAGAACCGTAGATAACGTTCCATTATAGCTATTGAATTATGGGGCTTTGGAATTCGTTTATTGGTAGTTTAAAAACTATTGAAACTCAATAATACAGATGGAAGTTTACTCGAACTGAGGCTTCCACCGTAAAATGCTCACTCCAACTGACGAGCAAGCTCTCTCAAATACTCGCCTTGGGTATGGCAGACGTATCACGCGTACAACTAGAGAGGTCAGCCTATTGCTGATAAGACTATTCAACTTGCTTTACAGCGGAATCACTGTACAACTGCAGTTAAAGCAGAGGGTGTATTCCGAGAGTACCGCTAAAGTTGATCTTGACCGAGAAAGCGGAAGAACTTTCGTATCATGCACGAGCGGTGGCAATTATCGGAAAACAGCTCAACATAACGTCGATGGCGATAATGTGAATGGATTCCACCCCTTCTTTCTTAGAACCTTAATGCGATTATTCCATCAGATGATGTATGAGGCTAGGTACGTAAGTGGAATTCATAATACATGCAAGAACTGTCGCGTCACATAGGAATCTTTTACTAGAATATGTTGAACGCATAAACTGAGAAGTGAACAATGCTTTTATACGAAAATCCCGTGCATAACACATCCTCGAACCGATTCTAATTGCAATGTTACGAAGCTTGATTAAAGCAACCAGTGGCTACTAAAACTGTCGCTTTACCCCCATTCATACAGCACCACACATCTTGCTTATTTGCTGTTTGCTGCTGAGCATACACTCTGTTTCAATCTCCCCTGGGTATTTAAGCAAAGGGGCCCGAAATGACGAACGCTGCCTGGGGGAAAGTGCCGCCCATAATTAGTTGCCATCGATGCCGTCGCTAAGATATGTTAAACATGGGTGATTAGTCGACAAGGAAAATACGACCATTGCTCTGAAATTAGTAGCGAAACATTTCCTGGGCCCATAACCCCCAAAACCAGAAGGTGAGCTTTTGGTACGCAATCATTTCACGCTCATTTACTCACCCGAGGGAAACATTAATACAAGCCACCTATTAGAAGGAGCATCATTCGCCCGCGCTAGTGATCGACGATAGGGTGAATTGAATTTGAGATTTCTACATAAAATTAATCCTAGATGGTTGGTGGTGGATAAGGAATATTTATATATCCAATTGAAAAGAATGGGAGTTTTCCATCACTTCGGGCTTTAGCATGCTAACAGTGGCGCAGATTCATTTGCCGCAACGTTGTTTGATGTTTCATATCAATGCGATTCTGGGTAAAGATTACAGACTACTGAAAGATACGATGTCGAGCTCGAGAACAATATATTTTTGGGCTATTCCAAAATTCAATACCAAATGACAAAACGATATACCTTAATTCTAGTATAGAACATTACATAATCGTTTGCATAGCAACTGGCGAACGCACTTTCTGCACGTCGCCTATTTGTTATGTTTGTTCATAAAAAAAACATTAATTATAAAACCTACCTTTTCTGCTCTGGCTTATGCTATTTTAACACAAAAATTAAAAGAATTGTTGCCTTCTTATTCCGTACCGAATATGCCAAAAGTAGCATCAGAAAATCGATTTTCTTGGTACCTGCCGTACAGTACCAGTCATTTCAAGTATAACACCGAAGTGTCACTACTTCTACACAGGACATTCATATTTTAGCTTACAAACACATTTATAACCGTTTTCCGAATAACTGAAAGGCCCGAAGCATTAGTTACTGCTGGCGTTGGACCCTTCCGTTGGCTGTAGACATGTGATACTTGTAGGATTTCTACGGTCGAATTTCCTGTACAAATCCGACCTAGGGCATACTATCTTTTCAGTCCCATTAAAGCAGGATAATCGTTAAAGTTTAAACGACCTCTTCTTTACCCCTACGCCTCTATTGATCGTGGTTTCTCAAGAAAACAATTACTTGAGCCCGAGATAGCTCAGTTACATAATTTACCATTTCGATCGAAAACGATCCGGTGGCTCCCATTGAAATGTCGACTAGTACATCACCTAGAACGTCGACTCAATGCTGTCTGGAATGTATCCAAGTTCATAGGACGACAAAAAGGTGAAAACGAATCATTCTAAGAAGCCTGGGATTTGCTTCGTAGCAATTTTTCTGTAACACTTTGTTAAGGCCGGTAGCATAAATTGCAATTCCAGCATATCATGCCTCGAATGAGCAGTGTTTGAACTGCTATGGTAACTACGTGTAACCTTCTGCGTTATTGGGAACGGAAATGGAACAGCTTGCTGCTGTTTGTTAGATTGCTGCACGGAATCGATCTTATCATTCGACTTTGCGGAGGCTGCTAGCCGGTCGGGTCAACGACAATAGCCCTAAGGGACGGAAATTCCTTCTCGGCAGACTACCCGAAGTGGAACCGTCATCGTTTGGAAGGCATTCCTTTTTCCTCACTATGTCGGTGTGATGTAAACTTGAAACGTGACCATCGTTTGCAAGTGCCGTTGATGTAATTCGACACCGTGCCATCGACGGATGCTTCAGCACCGTTTCAAATGTGGTCACTCGAATGTCTATTGAGTTTTCGCGTACGTCCTTGCAGTCACCCTTTCTTGTTCAGTGCCCTCGTTGGAGACATGCGGGCACGCAAGTTCCCAGTATGCGATACCCTCCATCAGGCATCACTTGCTACTCGGAGCGTGCCGGTTGCCAAAGGAGCGAGAGTTTTTTTCCAAATCACATGACATATTTATGGGACGCCAGTGGAAAATATCCTTGCGAAACACCATCACAAATAATGCTGTTTAACATGGGGCATTTTGGCTCACAGGGTACGATTTACGAACCATTTGTACTTTTTATTGGCCTACTCATTCGCTCACACCGTAAAATGTGATACATTTGAACACCGTGTCATATAAATAGTATAGCCCCGACATACGGGCAAGCGAAATCTTTGCGAAAAGGACTCTACCTGGGCCATTTAGCGCCCAGCGTTGATGTTTGGGAAGCCCGAACTAATACCTTAACTTGCAGTTATTTTTCAGCGAAGAAACCACTCGCGAATGATTTTTGCAAATGATTCTTTGAGTAAATCTGGTTGGAATGGAATGGAATGCCTCGCAAGATGGCGTCACCGTGTCGGCCATAGTTTGAAGATTCCCAGCTCTGTCGGGACGAGCGGCGTGTCGCATCGGATTGTTCGTGCCGATTTCAGCGTATGCGGACTCGTCACCCTTCCATCGGCCGGTTCGTCCTGAAACCTCTCGTCCACAGGGTGTAAAGTAGCAGAAGCACTCTGCACTCCCGGTCAAAAGATTCTTCTAACGCCACCAACCAACTTCACCGACTCGACGCTGTCATCGAGACAGTGTCAGGCGTGCACCGGGGAATGCATCTTGTTCGCCCATAAACTATGCATGTATGCAGGCGAACCCTCGCCATCGTTCCTACTCCGGATGCAGCAGAGTCCTCGGGCTCATTTTTTTTCCAGCGTGCTCCCGAACCCTCGTGCATGCATCATGCGATAATAGCGTTTCCTGTTCTTGTCTTCGTTTGATAGAGCACAAATGTGTCCTTTCGTGCATCCGTAAGAGCGTCGTTCGCCTGGACGACCCTGTATGTGTGTGTATGTGTGTGCATCCCTGTTTGCATCTGGCTTCTTGGTACGGTGTCTTGAGGCCGCATCTCAAGAAGGAAACCGCACCCTGCACCAACAACCGTGTCCACTAGTTCGTTGTTGTACGGTCGTTTTAAAGAATGTCACCTCCTACCGCAGCGAACAATGGCCAGCGCTCGGCTGGAACTAGCAACACCAGAACACGGTAGCAGTGAACGGGAACTTTAATCATACTCTCCGCGATGAACCGACACGCGACCTCGTGCCCCTCTTTCCGGTACGGTTGGATCCACACTCGAGCCACACTTGAGCCCCGAGGACTGGGCTGGTGGACCAGCGAGGTTCTCGTCCTTCACTCCGGGCATATTCGCCGCGTCTCCTGTAGGCATATGTTTATCCTTTTCGAAAGTTGATAAGCACGCCGGCGGCTCGCGCGCGATGGGACAGTTGCCGTGGCTCAGATCCTTTTTGAAAGTATTGTGAGGCGGTGCCCGTGTGCAAAGAAAACGATACTATATTGCGAAACAAGCACATGTAAAGGGGATAGAGAGCCCTCTCACTGTAGAACGGGCTTGCGTCGGGAACAATCGGTGCCCAAGCGCACTACCCAGTGCAACTACTCGTGTAGCTATCAGTTCCGACGATTAGTTTATGGATTGCTTCTCGAGGATGTTGTTGCCTCCCGGTGGCCCTCACTTAATAGCGAAAAACGATTGTTGGTGGAACGCCATTCACGGCCATGGGCGGATTAGCAGCTCAGGGATCTGAGATGGAAATAGAACGAACGTTGGCCAACTTTGTTCCGACCCTCTGGCCTGACACACTCGGTCCAGAGCCTAATGGATATAAGCTACCATAAAAATGAGAATACGCAATTATCCGTTATGAGCCGGCCTTGGACCACCGAACCGGTTCCGTGGGGCCTGGTAGAAAAAGGTCACTTTTTAATCAAGGACATGCGGCACGTTATCGTTGCCGGTCGTTGGTGCGGTTCCGTTTATCATCCGGACAGAGGCACGGAACGAGATGAGACTGGAATGCCATTTCGTCGGTATCATCCATTTAACGGCTCAATTAGTGTGCATATTACTGTCCAACGGCCTACCCAATTGGGGATTTAGGGGAGGCCAATTTTTATCTTAGTCAGTTTTCTTGTTTAGGTCAAATATTTTCACAAGCTTTCTGACCTTGATCTCAAATATGTGTTGTGCTTTTTTCAACTCGCTCAATCGCGTGCATGATAACGCGAATATCTCATTCTCAATTCACTCTGGGCGACAATAACCTACATAGTTGTCCTAGAAGCGTAGAATAGACGAAGGCATCCTATCGACAGCTAACGGTATAAGAATGGTGTTGATATTTTGCTCGTTTTGTGCACCTTCCAGTCATACTTTGGAAGTGAACTGGACGCCTGAAAGCACCCCAAATATGTAGCTAGCTATGAAATTATGTCGCACGTCTCCGAATTTCAACGCACAATCTGCGAGTGCGCATTACGGGGCAATATTTCACCATTAGTTGAACGCGCTCCTCTTTTTTCCTATCTACTCCAATCCCCTGTTGGAGGACTCATTTACTCCAACTATGGACAGGCGTCGCCGGTCGTGCGACTCGATAAATTTCGTTCTTCTGCATTCCAGCTGGCGTGGAAGGCCTGAGGCTCACGACTGACTCACTTAAATGTCAGCGGAATTTAATGAATTTAGACGCGCCGAGCGTCGGGCTTGCTTCCTGTGCTCCCCAGGGGGTGGCACTTTTCCCTGCCAACGCGACATCGGTACGTTTTCCGCTACAAGAAACCGTCGAGGTGTGCTTGTGTCAAACGTACCACTAATGGTTGGGAAAAAGGCGCCCGCCGGCAAGCCCAGGCAAAGCATGCAAGCGGCGGATGGCCGGCTGATGGAAAAGGTGGCTGGTATATAATTAGAAAACATGTAAAATAATTTCATTACATGATAGTAAGCCAGAAATTAATATAGCGCGGTGCAACCACCACCGGTGAACGAAGAACTCCTGCACCGCAGGCTTCCACCATAACACATCCTGCTCCGGGCTTATATTGTGGCACGGACGGAACGTGTTCCGTCTTGGCGTTGTCTTGAAGCGTGCCGTTCGAAGCCGTTCAAATGGTTGTGGCTGGGCGGTGTTGACGTGAAAATTCGCATGAAACGGGCCCACTACAATGAAGCATACTTAGGTGTGGGCGGAAGTTGACTACCTACAGGCTTCTCGGTTTCGGTTGAATCGCGCGTTCGTGTTTTTTGAAACAGTGTCGGCAGTGAATTCTTAGAATCGCTCAACTTTGGCACATAACTTTGACCGAAACCACTGAAGTTTTTTACCATCCGTGAGAAATCGTAATGTTTGGATGATGAAAGTGGACGGCTCAAACCGGGACCCACTGTTGAGCAGAGGGCATTCTGGAAACCATTAACTTTACCGCCTACAACTACAAAACGCAAAAGAAACTCGTAGTACACAAGTTAGGGTAGGTGCTCCATTGTCGAGATGTTACATGAGCACGGTAGCACAAGACTAGCTGTTATTTGCTTTAACGGGTGCGATGCGCTAGATTATAGTGGCCGTAAGCGCGAAAATTCACGAGTTTATTATTAGACCTAACCCGAAGCAGCAAATCACGTTTCCATTCGATGGTAAATCTCCTTAAAATTGATGAAAAATCCCTTCATTGGCGGTTCATTGAAATTTGTTGGAACAAACAATCGTTTTATTTTTAGCGTCACCATGACGTGATCTTTTCGTGATTTGTCCTCACGAACCATTCAAAACGGTTTCATTTTTCAATTATGGCACAATTATAAATTAGCGCCCTTGATGAATGACTTAATTTGCATGAACTTTGGAGGCGGATCATACTTCAGCAAAGGGGTTCAACGTTGTCCCTTCGAAAACGCCCTTCGAAAACGCACGGTAGCTACAAATCATGCACCGTATCAGAGTGCACATGCTTTATGGAGTGTAGTGTGATAAAATTAAATTATTGGCCACACGTCACATGCCAACAAGACGGGTAGGTGGTCCGTTTTGTCGCAAACATTCTCACACGAGCGAAATGTTAGCGTGCTCGGTAAGGGTCAGCGTGTGTTTCTGAACTCTTGGATGACCTCAACCAACTAACCGTGGAAAACAATAGAGAGAGAGAGAGAGAAAGTGTGTGTGTCAGAGAGAGAGAGAGAGAGAGATAGAAAGGGAGGCAACAAATGGAATCGTTTCTTCCCAAAATATCCCATTAATGGCTTGTTATCACGCTGGCCAGCACGAAAAGGACCGAGGCGGTCTAGCTGAGGTTCCGCTGGCCATTGTCAAACACAGGCCATAAATGTGCGTCGCTAGCTCGAAATTAGTAAGCTTCCCCGCGTGGGGTAGTCTAACCGCAACTGCACGTCGGATTACCGCTGAATTTTAAAGCGCGATGGAAGCAAAAATCGCACAGTATAGAACACACCTTTTGCGGATCCGGCAATGGCCGCGCCGAGATAATCATTATGGTTCTATATTAATATCATCGTCTGCGGCGCAGCTATGGATCTCTCGGCCATTGTCATCAACCGTACGCAGTGCCAGGTGTGATAAACGTGTTTGCGTGTGACATTGGTGATGAGCTTTTACACCCCGAAGGACTAAGAAAGTATGGTTCAGATTCCCAGGGGTTTCTATGCAAATCAACAAGATGAGATATGGATATTTATCGTACTAGGTCATGTAAACCTCTTTTAAAATTTTTTTTCTATGTAAAATCCATAGATAAAAGGGTATTTGTTTATTGTATAAGTAAACTTAAACTTGTGTAAACATCCCACAGAAAAGCTGCTGTACTCGGTTTTTATTGAATCTTTTTAAAGCTATCACATTAACGATAAAATGAAAATTGGTCTCGTCTTCGTTTTGCAATCATCGCCATGTTATCGAGCACAAAATATCGTGCTTATCGGTTCTGCGCTATAGCAATCGATAGGGAAGTGAATATGAAAAAATACACATAGACATGCTACAAATTCCACCCACTCGCTAGCTGTCAGCATAAAATTGAATCGCTTATTCCGCTTTTTGGTTCCCGCTCCTTTTCGTATCATACACGTTTCGTTCGGTGAATGTCGTATCTTGGGTTTTTCTTTTGGCTTCGTTTTTGGCCATTTTAGAAAACAACCGACAATGTGCGCGATTCCGGAACTATCTCGGTCCGTTATTCTATAAATGATGGATGGAGGAGCGAAAATCAACGTTTCGCTTGCGTGCTGCAATTCCAAAGTCAATTGATTTTTCTCCCCACTCTACCGTCGTCTCGCTGGCTTTTCGTTTCGACCCCTGATACTGATCGCGATGACGCGATGGCGCGATGGAGAAGAATAAATTAAATTTAGGTCAATCCCACGAAACCTGCGATGGCATACACGACACAAGAAAAAAGGATGTAAGCATATCATGTCTCTTTTTTGCCGAAAGATACCGCAACGAGAGATACCGTTACATCATCCATTGTAGATGAATGATTTTTTCGTTCGCTTGGTTTCGGTGTTAATGATGCAAACGACATACTGAGGGCTTACAAAGCTTTTTGAATCGACAAATCGGAGAGGAAGGGGCGTTAAAGCGATAAGCATGCGGCAGCATTTAGATTTGGAATTAATCGCGCGTTAGTGTTTAATTGACACCAACAAAGAACTTACTGCATTTTCAACATCAAACAGTGAAAAAGACAACATTTTCAGCTGAAAAAATACTTTTCAAATTTTACTTTCAAATGCCCCTTCGCCGGTTCTGGGTTCGATAGGAAGTGTGTTAGTAGATGAATGAAATTCCAATTCAAAACCCTGCGGTTTTGGTTTTGCAAGCAAGCCTTAACGTGCTCGAACGGCCTGCTCGACCGCTTTGAAAATCGTAAATCATTTGACGCCGATGCCCTTGAGCAGCAAAGAACCCTCCGTATTTCATACTTTCGCATTCGTGAAGAAGTAGCTTTCTACTACCATTCCAGGTATGGTCTTCTTTGCTGTACCCAAATGAGCTACCGAATGGAAAAATCGAATCAACCTTTATTCTCCCTCCCTCTCTCTCTTTCTCCTACTCTCATTCTCTCTATTTCTCTCTCACTCTTTCTCACTTTCACTACTGTAGCTGTTGTAAGGCCCTTCTCCGAAAGGTTGTGCACTGGTCCAGTGTCTGATGTTTTATTTCTGAAAATATGTAGCAGGATATTGGAGATGAAATTTAATTTGCTCTTCCTTTTGCCAAATGGCCCCACGGTCCACCAGGAAGGTAGTGCTGGAGGATATTTTGCAATCGCCCCTTTTCCAGTCGGTGCGGAGAGATGAAAAAGGCGACTAAAAAGGGTGGGTATGCCGTTGCAGCGAATATTTCGAATAAGGGATGAGACAATACAGGTTGGTCAAAGTGGGCATTCCCTTTACGGAACCGGCCTGTTGATGATCACGTTGTCATTACCTTTTCCGGCCGCGTTCCAGGTGTTTATGTTTGTAGAATGGCCTCTTTTTCCACCATGTTGCCATGTTCCACCCGTGTATGATGCCATCATTACTGGTTGTTGATTTTTGCGTGCGAACGAAACCAGCACTCGAACGTGAGAGCTCACGTTTACTAATCGGCCCGAGGGGCCAAATTCAGCTCATTGCGCTCCGCCTAACAGGAAGCCACCCCTCCCAATAGGCTGTCCATCGAGGAAATGGACGATGCGTAAGCAACGTAAAAAGGATATGAAAATGTTAATGGATTTCCGCCCCCTAAGGCGGCCCGTGTTGCGGAGGTGCCGAACTCGCCATTCTTTCTCGCAATATTCACCCTGCTCAACTCTACCATACTCTTATCAGGCAGACACAAGTTTTCGCTTTTTTGTTTGGTGTGCTTATCGGAGCCGACGCATGCGGTCGATTTCCAGGAGTGAGTTGAGCATTCGTTTGCGCCTGTTTGCCCTTTTTCGCTCCGGCAATCAGCCGGACGGGTGGGATAATTTCGGCTACATTCATTGCTCGCGTCGAATTGATTCGCCAACCCGTTCTCCACCAAAATGGGAGTGTGGATCGATATGCGGATCTTGGAGAGGGTGGCGTTGGGCAAATAATTCAACACTCAAGCCAGACGCCGGTCACTGTCGTCGGATTAATAACCCCGCAAGGTGGTGTGAATCGCGGGGTGGCCTCGTTAGCTTGAAGGAAACGATCTTGACGCACCACCGGGATTCGTGTTGAATGTGAAAAAGGAAACCGTGCGCTTCTTTCAGCAACCAACAGTCGGTGGTCCTGTTGACGTTGGTTCATCTCCACCCGCAGGATGTCCAAGAATGAGAAGGGAGGTATAACAAGAGCGTATCTCGGACTCAGACCGTACCCGGCCCTTTCGTGACGATGAGCAAACAAATAAAGGGGGCAGACCAGTAACGTAAACAGATGATAATTAGGGCAACGAATTTTCAACTCATCTCGTAAACGGTACGCAGATGGGAGGAGTGAAAATGGGGAACGAGGAATCAGCGCTATTGGAATATGCACATGGGTGAGAAGAGCACAATTACAGCAGCACCCTGCAGGCAAGAAAACGAGCGCCACCGATCGTGCTGCCCCTTGGGGTACATTTTGACACTATGTTTAATTTTCACGAATTGCTACATCCCAATCGATTCGAAATGGCAATCAAAAACGAATGAAATAAACTTTTCCCCGGCAAGCAAACAGACGGAGGGATTGTTACACCAAAGGCAGAGGAGAATTTCCTTGAATCGTTTAATGATGATGATGTGTGTGCGCTTTTCGATACACAATCTTTCCTTTGCCATTCGCAAAAGTAAACGTAAACTCGGATAGGAAATAGTTGATTCATCGCGGATTTTCAATGGAACAGTTTCGATTGTATTATAATCCGTAACGCATCAGTTAATGAAACGAATTACATCTTGTTAACAACGAAATCGCGCCGAATAAAAATAGACCACCAGCCATTTCGCACAATAGACATTTAGATGAAATACACTGATGATCTGATTATCAATGTCTGCAGACTGAAACTGAATCTAAATATTATAAATGTTGTTCTTTTTTTTTAACTTTTAAATAATTATATTTTATACCGATGGAGGCGCCTGGTATTTATATACCGATGGAGGCGCCTGGTGTTTCATACACGAATCAAGGTGCGTGTCCTGGAGGTGAAAAATTTTAATACTCTCTAAAAATTTCAATATTTTTCCAATCTGTCTCATCATTGTTGCTATTGTTATTTGTTTAAAGACGGCCTGCCCGTATTTAGAATCTGTCTCATCAAATATGTAGAGAATTATTCGAATCACCTCAACATTTTCCAACAGCGGTTTCTCGGTAGGTTTTCTCGCATTCGTAATCCACAAAATCACAGTGGATCCAAAGGAGAAATATATTACAAACCAACGCATACACATACAGACACTTGGAAAAAGCTGTGCTGCGAGAGAAAATGAAGAATCCGTATCCATGATTTAAGAAAAAAGGAACACATAAAGAATGAATGCTTCCAAGCAAACACGGTGGCCGACAGCTGGTGGTACGTGAGGCAAACGCGTACAACATTATTCAATCTATTTGCTTGAGATTGAAAAATTGGATAAATTTGCCTCTTGCGGGTTTGGTTTGATGGAAATGTAAACTCCATTCATCCGTTCATTACTCCCAGGTCACCGGTTCTCGGTTCTTGGCGATGTAATCCCGCAGTCCATATGGGAAGGAAACCCAAGTATCTCTTCTTCACTCTCTCTTTTGCTCTCTCTTCCTCGCTGTAAGGCTCATTCAGCAACACCTTTCGCGGGCTGAGAGTGTGAGTGTATCACCAATCGGTGGCACGGATTTCTTGGCGCCACTCGAAATGGAAATGGAATGGAAAACAAATGTCTACCAAGTTTCTGCCCCGTCTCGGCCCGATCGATGCCATCCAAAGGGTACAGGACCTGGAGCGAGAGTGAGACGCGATCGCGGCTTATTCCACCCAGGCCATTGTATTGCCCACGGTTGCTCGTACCATAAATCACCGCCCGGCGCCATTTCGGCCGTGGTCGGGACGAGGACTGAGCCTCGACGATGGTTCGCGTTGCTTCATTGCTTCATTTTATACCACCCGAGAACCGCGAGGACATTACTTTCGTTCGCTTAGCATCCAGCGAAAAGGGAACTGAAGGCGTGTAATCGAATCACAGCTCCGACAGGGGATCTGATAGCAAGCAAGAGGAGGAAAACTGCTAAAAATAGCAGCTCGCTCGTTATGCTCATTCGCAATAATTTTTTACTAGCCGAAGAAATAAATGCCTCCTGCTGGCTTGCTGTGCAAAACGTAATCGTCTTGCTTCGGTGGCGTTCTTCCATTCCGTAGCGTTTCGTGGTCGAGTTATTTCTTACCATCGCTAACTGGTTTTCCTTTCTAGGCTCGGTGCTCGAAAAGGCTCGCACAAATGGTTGTAGTGCAAAAATAGAATATCTCTTAGGAGCCATTCCATCGGTAGGCCGGTGGGAAGAAAACTAGGGATAAAAAAATTCTGGCAAAGAAAAGCCACCTTCCCCCATTCACCCACCATTTGGAAAAATGTTTGTTTTCATCCAAGTTTGTTCAGCTGGCTCGAATGGTGCGGTTTCGAAGATAAACTAGATCAGAACCACCAACTCTGGCGGGGCTTCGCTAGTATGGTCGCCTTTCTTTTTATAACTTAAATGCTCTTTTCATGCGTTTGTGAGAGGATTTCCTCCCCCCTCCCCCACACTCGTTCGTTTTTAAATGATGGAGCTTGCCTTGGCCTCGGTGTGGAAATAAATAAACGAACCCATCCGATATTGGATCAGCCACACGGAGGAAGGTGCAAACTTTCCTTAAAACAGACAAACAGACGCACCAGCAAAAAAGCTACACACAAAAACAAAAACAAATAAAGCAACCCTTTCCACGGGATGGGGCGACGTGAAATCAATGGAAAACAGAGGCCCTCAACGATCAAATCGATTTCATTATCTTACTCGTAGCCGACGGGCGGTTGGTGCAGGCGTCTGGAGCAGTAGATTTGCCAGTCAACCAAGTTTAACACGAAAGTAATTAAACAGAGATTGGCTTTTAATTTCCTCACTCACGATTGGTGGAAACAAATGCTAGTAAAAGTAGATGATGAAACACCCACCTGGTGTGCGATTAATTCATTGCTGTCGCGTTCGGCGCTTAACGGTGTGAATTGTTTTATTCCTTTTCAAATAATGCGTCTGACGCATTGCGATGATAAATAGGCGAGAGCCAAAAGGAAACCACTCGTAAAATGGCAGTGAGGAAAAACAAAAAATATGCCTATCATTCCCAAGTGCCATGCGAACGATAAACCGGCCCCATTTTCCACTTACACGTGCAGGGAAGAGGTCGTTTATTTAAATTTCCACCTCACTGAGTCGCTATTCCCCAGGTTCGGTTCATAGCTCGGGACTGGGAAAACCCATCTGCACCGCAAAGTTTGCCGTCAACCTCGAGGAGTGGGGTTGGTGTCCCGTCAAATCAGTCCGATTCGAGTTTGTGCTCATAAAGGACACGTATCCCTTCCGCTTGCTCGTTTTGCTGACGTCAACGAAAGTGTTCTCCGTCTCGGCTCGGTAGAGGCCTGATCTACAAGCTGATCGGGACTAAGGGTAAAAAGGTTCACCTTAATAACTTAATAGCAACAATTTCTTCAGATGGCACGAAAACGGAAAGCTTTCTCAGAAACATCTCGAGGCTCGTTGCCGCGGCGATGGGAGGAAATATGTCATGCGAAATGCTTACAAATTTATACAAAAATTAAAAAAAAACTTGTTATTTTTTCTAAAATACGCATGATAGCATTCAAACCAATTGGGTGAACCGATTTGAAATAAACGCGTCCATTTCAGAACTTCAAAGCTACAGAGATGCGTTCTTTTCAATCGAATATATCGCCAAGAAAAGGAAACAAAGAGCACTGCTGATGCGACGCGAACTGACAATGCAGTGAATTATTTAGCATACGCAAGAACGTTTATCATCGCCTCGCCGGGCAACCTTGAAAATACACACAGTGGGAATTTTCCACGCCCCAGTGACTGGTATAAAGCGTGCTGGAAATTGCCGGTAAGGCAACGAAACCTATCGCCACATTGACGTCTTTTGGTGAGTCCTGTTCCTTCCTCAAACATCGAAAGCAAGTCTTCATAACGTGGAAGAGCCACTATTTCGGCAGGCAGGCGACACCGTGTAGAGCGGGCAGATCGAAAAGATCATTATAACTTTTCGACCGCGTCAGTAAACGTGCGTCCGTGCGTGTGTATTGGAGAACCTCACTTTTCCTTTCCACTGCTGGCCATAATATCACCTTTTTGTTTTGGTACTTGCTTCGTAAAATGTCATGAATTTCTAAAACCGATCTGAAAATGAGATGAGAAAAGCTTCTCGAGCCACCCAAAACAGTGGCTAGCCGAGTGCCATTTTATCGTCCCTCGCGAAAGCAACTCAGCATGAACGATGACGGCAACGTTAGATCGTAGGTCCGTGAGGAGCTTTGTGTGGAAGATTTCATTAAAATATACACCCCCTGACAGGGGGATGGAATTGATTCATTCATTTTTCAAAAACCCAACCTCAAACCGGTGGCACTTTCGGGAAAAACGATGCTTTTACGTGCCTTCGTGGGTTGGCTATTTTCGCCCATTTTGCGCAAGATGCCTTTCGGAAGCCGTTTGTCGAGTAGTTCATGGTAGGGTATGATTTATAGATTTCCGACCAGCCTGGCTTGTGCTTCCGGTGCCCGATAAGCATAAGTGGACAAAGATGAGCAGTGATGTCGACGACCCTTAGCCCACACAAGGTAGGTCCGACACGAATCTCAAGAAACTGGAGCGCTCGGAGAGAATGGCATTCGGACTTTGTTTAAAAGAGAAGCTATTCACCAGGATATTACACTCAATTTGAAACAAAACAACGAATAGTTAGGTAGAAATTGTGAAACACATGTTGCGGTAGGATCGGCCCCTTTTGTGAAAAGCCACCTTCTGGTGCCCTAACTTCTCTTTCTTCCTTCCCACTGACGATTTACATCTGCTCAGATGCCAGGCATCGACCTGAGGCCGGGGAAAGCAAGCTTTTCAGGCCAACGAGAGCCTCATTAATCTTCCTTTACTGCCAGCGACTGTGGCGCACCGAAGACAAATTAGACCACTCCCCAAAAACTGTCCCTATTTTCTCTTTTGTGACGTTTGCAACCCGTGTTGATGACTTATCGTACGAACGACCAGACTGAGTTACGACGTAAATGACTATCCCCAAGGTAGAGAAGGCTTTAAAGAAGGGTTCGCTTGTGGACCAGATTAAAAGTGACAGACCCCGGGCGCCTGTACATACGCTCTGATCGGCCATATTTATGAACAAATCGAATTATTAACACTTCCCTCCCAGCCATCTTCCTCAATGTCAAGTGAACCGTTTACACCGAAAGGAGGGCTTGGTCACTGCTTCAACAAGGACACTCCAGCAGCACATATGGAAAGAGCTGGATATGACCGAGTTGAAGAAAGATAGGAGGAAGTTTTCAAGGGAAGGGTAATGGTAGAGGAATGTATGCTCTTGCTCTTTTACGGCCGATCGAGTACAAGGAAAAGCAATTCCTGTCTTACAGTCAACGCGCTATTCACCGCCGTAATCATCGTTCATCTCGCTAAGATGAAAGTTGATTCCGGGAAAAGTTCGCCACAAGCTGATTTATGGTCAACATCATTGATTTATGACCCCATGTGCGCACGTGTGGGTCCACATACATCAAATAAGTGTTCATTATACCCAGATCTTCACCCCAGAGGTAGAAAAAAGTCGTTTGTTTTCAAACGTTTGACATCTAGTAAAACCGACATATTCATCATGATTAAGAGCGGTCTACCACTGAGGGCTGGGTGGAATTAGAACCGGTGCGGTAAATCAACAGGTTTCTTCTATTATTGTTTCGCATAACGAAGGCTGGTTTCACACAAACGCTCATGGCGAGGAAAAGAAAAAGATAGGCTATTGCTGGGCACATCTGTAGAAAAACATCGATCCGCATTTCCACTTTCGCTTTTCATTTCGATCGATGTCAATATTACGATTATGGCGCAGTGTAAACAATAACAAAAGCGTAGAAAATGCCATTTCCAATCCCACATTATTATCCATCACCATGAAACCGAACGGCTGCAGCCAAGTCAGATAAATAGCACTCGCTAAACGGTACAGTTATTGACCGGAAAAACATCCCGGCTCACCTGAGACCGACATTTATGTGCGGTCATTATTCTGCTCCCCAGGTTCCCAAGCCCAGCGTTAGTTGCTTGCAGGGAAAATTAAAATAAAAACGATCAGCCTTGCGAGACCACCACAGGGTTCCGAGCAGAAATTCTTCGTGGAAAAGAAAAAGGAAAACCTTCCTTTTCCGCAAAGGTGACCGCCTGTGGTGGTGATGGTAGCTTCGCCAGCACCAAATCATGATCCCGTGTGGTCGAGACGGTGGTGCCGCTTTTAACGGGCCCGACCGATCAATAAAGCAATTTTCACACAATTTAGCACCGCCGAATCCGTGAGCCAACCCGATGGAGTAGATATTTTAGGGTGACCTTCGTGCTTCGGTTCTCATCGGGTGGCACAGGTTCGAAGGACTCTGATGGCTGTCCAGGCTTTTTTTTTGGTTTCAAGCCCAGTGTTCATTATCGTTAAATTACATTCGCTCCATTTTATGGAATTAGTCTCCGTAAGGCCCATAAAACAGTTGCAGACAGTTTGTTTTGATAATAACCTCTCAATCAAAGTTAACAAGCGCCAGACACCGGGTCCAAGCGTGCAATGGAATGTTGGGAAAACGTGGGACGAACACCATAAACCGGTGTGAGATTTTTTGGTGTTCGCCCTTGCTTACGTTTAAAGGCAAGCTTTGCTAAATTAATTTACAAACGGAACATAAACGAATGTGAAAACTCTTATTTTAAACCTGTTTCAAAAAACAACAATAATCCTTTTGTCGAACCATACCTTTTCAGTTTGTAAAATGACAACAGAAATAAAAGCAAAATTAAGCAACACATAAAGCTAGGCTAACCCTTGCCAACCATATGAATCAGAACGGCACAAAAAAAGTAGTGATAAATTTCGCGCGAATTTTAAAACTCTAATCCATCGTTGTGCCTTTGTTCTGAAGCATTTGCTTCTATTATGAAAAACGTCAAATGCGTCTACATCGAGATGAACTTTCGGACCTAGCCAATCGTTAACTAACTGTAACCGGGGGGTATCTCGTTTTTTGAGCGTTTATCGCCCGCCATTCTCCTTTACACCGCTCATAAAATCCCTGTATTGGAAAATGGCCTCCAAATTTCGACCATTTACTATACTCTCCCTCCTGTAACTCAGAATTCCATAGGTTTTGTGTGTGTTACTCTTTTATATCCACAAATACCTGCACCTTCGTTGGGCCCAACATTGATTTGCAGACGGATGAAGCCCCATCGAAGCTTGGCAAGAAGATTCACTAGGAGGCAAAACCGAACAAGCATTGCGAAAAAATACAAACGGAATACTCTGGGTTCAAAAGGGGGGCGGCAGGCTGCCAGTTTATGGAGCATCTTCTGCCGAGGTTGCCGCCATTTTATTTTCGTCCTCTTTACGCTTTCCCTTCCTATCGGTCCCATAAACCTTCGCGCCCTTCGGGACACGCAAGGTTTGCAGAAGCGAAAGTTAAGCGCCCAAAATAGAGAGATCTTTTATCGTCCAATTTTGGCTACAGGTTATGCACACCAAAGGTTTCATCCCTGCCTGTCGGATGGCGAATCTGGCCACGTATATTTTTCTCTCTTGCGCTAGCCCATGGTTTTTTATGATTTTTCCTCATATTTTCCCTTTAATCGGTCCCGTTTGATCATGGTACAGTCGATCAAACATGATTTTGTCCCTAGCCAACCCGAATGTCAACCGTTTAATGATTTAAATACAGTAAATTGGTGACCTTATATGGAACGATAGCTGAGAAGCTCTTATTTAAAGCCCTTTGAGAGTCCTTTGTCGTATCTACTATCCCCTCAACATATTACCTAAAATAAGCCTCGCGTTTTCAAACGTTACTTACTATGGCCGCTTTTCTTGCCGTTCGATTTGCTCTTGTTTTTCCTCGGGTAGAGATGGATCTTGCTCTGTCCGCATCCCATTCTGTGGCACTTATAGCACTTGTCTAAAAACGTAAACGACACACACTCACACACACACACACTTACTAACACGTGCTCCTCGATTCAGTAGGATTCGGATATCGGAACGCAGACCAGTTTACCGCCCATTTGGAGAGACTGCTATAATCGAGGGCACCTCATGTAACACCACGACACACTTCCCTTCGGAGCAACTGCTCTTGCCCATAGCAATAGGAGCATTCATTTGGTACAACTAATAATTATATATCGCAAGAATATCACTGTTTAACCTGTTGGGTAGCACAAAAAACAACACAATTTTAATGCACTATTTAATGAGGAAGGTTGTGGTTGTGCAGCACAACGCTAGGAATACATTGCAAAAAAGAATATAGATACACGAATTATTCCATGATTTTGCACAATATTATCACAGCATACTGTTACAAAACACACGGTAGGGCACGCACGAATCCCACAAAGAGATTATTTTTAAAATTATCACATTCTTTCATACACAGTAGCACTTTCATTTTATCTGCTTCGAAAACCGCAACATATTTAATTGTGGGCAGTTTCCAACAGTTCTGAAAATATAGTAAAATAAAATAACATTATTAATTGGGTAAGCTTCGAATTTAGCATACATTATTTTATCAGCAGCATTATCCTAATTAGGAATTCAAACAAAAAGAGCACTATAAAGCACGCAAGTCCGTCGATGTATCGGAAGTACGTCTTCAAAATAATTCGCACGTAAATAGATGTATTAGTACGGTGTGCATCCCCGGGAAGTAAACGACGGGTAAGCGAAAAAAAAAATCGAATAATAAAAGGGAAAAATAATAAAAGCATCCCAAGCTAATGGAGTAACGGTTGGTGGATCATAGTCTACCATCACACCGAGTCAAGTGAAGCGTGGCTAAACCACCGATCGATGCAAAAACGCCCCCGGAGCCTGTTTGCGTAAGCATTTTTATGCTCTTCGAAGGCTCCACGTTCCCCGGTGCGAACGTAGTTGCAGTGCACTCGGGGGAAATTACTGCCCGGTTGGTGCCAGGTCTCCGCCTGTACAAGGTTCGGATCCTTCCGCAATGATTTGTCCATTTCGCCTAATGCAATCTACTCGCGCGATGGGAAACCAGCAAACCAGCGCTTTTGGACCGGATGGGACGGATCTCGTTTCGCTGGCGGGACACGCTGGAAAACAACAGTGCCACCACCGGCAACACCACTCACTCGGTTGTTGCCCGAGACCGGAAAATTAATTAATCATTTCGTTGCGATAATTTAATTGAATTTTCTGTCCTCCCGTGCCAGGGCAGTGATTGATTGCAGAATGGGTGGCACGCGTTCCAGCGTGATGGAACGCGACCGAACGCACTGAGCGTGGTGCTGAACGTGAGCCAGGCTGGCAAATGGCAGCGGCCCCGAGAGGATAAATCAATAACACTCGTCTACCTGATTGAGGCGTTTCCGCACTCCATACCGCACGCGGAATGAAGCACGCGAAAGAGAAGATGGGACTGAAACCACGCACTTTAATGTTGTTCGAAAATAATGTGACCACTGAAAAATATCTTACACCAACTCCTACAAACGCATGCACTAAGTGATATGTTGACTCAATTAAAAACCTGACATCAATTAAGCCTCTTTCGAGTGAATGTGACACATAAGCAACATGCATTGACGTAACTGGCTACTTCACGAGAAGCGAACCTACAAATGTATACCAACGTATCGCGACGATGGAGACGCATGGTACTTCACAGCTCACTTCAATCGAAATACATAAAGCGTCTTTCAAAAATTCATTGCATGATGTCAGCGAATCGTGCGCTTGAAAAGTGCCAACTCGTCTGCGACGATTTTCGATATTCATTCGTTGCACGGCTACGGAGAACCCATTAGACGCGGTGAAAACCCGTTGGTCATTGAAATCGATTAAATTTTATTTATTGCAGGAGCGCCATAATAAAATCATTGCTTCCACCACGAGCGTACGCCTTCATTGAACACTGTGTCCGTGTCCTTTTGTGGCACCGTCGAGCGATTCCGCTTATCAGTGCTTATCGGTGGCATGCCACCGTCCACTAAGAGGCCACCGTGAACAAAGCTGACCCTGCCACCTGCCAGTGTACACTAATAACTTCAGCTTAGCGCGTGCCAACACCGGCACTGGCATCCATAATTTATCATCTTCCCGTGCTCCGCGATCCGATTCGCGTGTCTTGATTGCAAATGGATTCGCCACCGCTTTCTTTTGAGCACAACCACTCGGCTGCAATAGAGACCGAAGGGAGGTGAAAGTGCGAACAAGAAAAATAGCGCGCCAAGGGAGCCTTCGCGAGATGAAAGCGCGACAACACAATCCGACAATCCCCAACAACGGAATGCTCTTTTCCGGAGTTTCCTTTCCCATTTATATTCTTTCCTCTTCCGACGTGCGGCGTTCTGGAGAACACACCGGACAAACAAGCACTACGCGATGCCCGAGGACGGCGATAAGAAATTGGTGCTGGTTCAGGAGCTCAAGATTAACAGCAAAACATAAAGCTATTCGCCAAAGACCCGAGCCCGTTTCTGTTTGAAAAGGATAACTTTTTGCAGTTTTATGCGGATGACGCTGAAAAAGCATGCCACGTCCATTTCTTTTCTTCCCCACGAGTGCGAGGATGTGTGCATGTGTCTGTGTGTGTGAATGTCAGGATATCGACCGCATGGACACACACACAAAAAACAACACCGACAAGGATAAATTTCCCCATCTTCGTAATGGCATTGATTGAAAACTCGACTATGCTCTGCCGCTTCGTAATCACACGTTTGTAGAATGAGAAAAGCTGCAAGAGCTGTGGGAAAAGGATATTACAGAAAATGGCCGAGCCGCTGCTGAGAGCGAATGCCACAGACCGGTGCTCCAAAGGTCAACGAACTTCGAAGCCAGCGGCCATAGGCGACGCATGGAGCTCACTCACAGCCCGCTTTCATATCTCGTGTCCCGAAACATCACAGAATGGCGCCCTTTTCTTTTAAACGAACCGTAGGGTGAGCTGCACACGGAAGCGAGTGCGCTGGTTAGCCCGCCCTCGAGCTAGAAAGCAAGGAAGTAACAACAACAAAAAATGCTTTAAATATTTATCAACCCCGACGATGACGCGGAACATCCGTCAGCCATCGCGCACACCGTCCGTGCAAAGGCAGTACGCTGCTTTACGTCACCGAAGATGGGGAATTCTTTGGAACGAACCGCGCATTGCCCTTTGCGCGTCGCTGTCGATGGTTTTGTTTCCCTCAACGGTGCTTGTTTTTCGGTGCAAAAATCATCGCAGCCCAAACGTTCCGGCGCATGGTGTGATGTGGTGTTCAAAAGGCAATGGTGGAGCACGGAAAATCTCAGTCCCGACGTGACGACGCGTCGAAGGAAGGCAAGATGCGGGTCAAGATTTGATTCCGAATGGGAAATGTTGGCTGCCACTCACAGAAACCCAAGGGCTAATTAGAGAGCGGAGGATTTCCAGAAAGCCGCAACGGTGCGTGTTTGCACGCTGACGTGCCGGAACGAGGAACCGGTTTCGCACGAGTCCTGCACGGTGACGCGATTTGGAGGCCCAGTTCTCGGAAGCACACGTTGGATAATTTTGTGGAGATTTTCCGAACAGCAATCCCGACCGATGATCAGCGGGACGTCCGTTCGTTGTTGCGGAAATCGATCGTGTTCGAAGAAAGAGACCGTTAATGGACAACGAAATGTAGCCACATCGTTGAATAAGTGACACTCTGCAGGGTGTTATGTGTGTTTTTCTAATGTTTTTCCCATGTTCTGAATCATTTATTCTTCAATAACTTGTCTACCGAAATATGTCGAAGCAAATGATTATTGGAAAACATGTTATACGACGGTGATTATTGAGCAAATTCAATGTGTGGAATTTGATTATCCTTAAAGTATGTTTGTAACCACGCACACATTGTCTAAATGACGTAAACATGGTCGATAGCTTGTTATGAGATTAATACGAACGTTTATGAACTTTCGGCTACCAATTTCAAACAGAAACCGTTTCACCGCTCCACTAGCCCATCATCGCAAAACCGAACGCATAAACGCACGTGGCCACAGAGTGACGGAAACCGCGTGCCATCACTTCAATGCGACTGATAAAAGACATGCTGCTCGGTTTCGTTTGATGTGTAGCAGGTGGTGATGGGGTTTTCCTGCCGCGGCTATCGGCACTTTAATTTTATTTTCGAGACAGTTTCGTTGGCTCATTTTGCCGTCCATTTCCATCCGTTGGTATGAGCGTTTTTGTATGCCAGAGGTGTGCTTTTTTCATATTGGCTCTCTTCTACCGCTCAGTCTAACACAAACCATCGGGTTTTAAAACAAACACTCTCCCATTAACGGAACACTTGAGCGCCATTTTTTCGCCGCACGGTGAGTGCAAAAAAAAACGACAAACAAACAAAAACATAACTAGACATCAATCGGTGAGGAGGGAGCGTCTGGGGTAAAATTGAGTGCAAAGTGTTAACACGCTCCACGCACCTTCGCGACCCCTCAAAGCCACCCTCAAACGGGAAAAATGGATCACGACTGATTCGCGATGGCCGAAATCAATAAAAACGTCAGCAAAAAAGCCATTTTCGGTGGCAGACGTGTGGCCGACAAGGATGGAAAAGGGTGGAGGAAAACTCGTGCACCACTCGTGCGCAGCACGAGGGTTGTCAAGGAGGCACTAGCTGCACTAGCCGCCGGATGATACCAGAAGCATCAACCGCGACCGCGCTTTCCTTCGCGTCTCACACCCGGACGTACATAAACGAGTGCCATATGCTTGCAAAAGTGGGTGGACTTAATGCTCGTGCGCGGCGACCCTGCCCGGTGGGTGTGCGGGCGGACGAAGGACTATTTTTAGCTGCACTAGGTATAATTAGATTTCATACCACTCGCTATGACATACGACCACTGTGCGCGCGCTTCGAATCGGGCGGCCTACTTTCAGGCGATTCCACAAGTGTAGGTCAGGGATGTCCGAGTGAGGGTTGCCTCGGGTGGGAAGGAGAACGGTAGAATGGCCACCCGAAACCCGGACCGCTTGAGGGCAGAGATCAATCGAAACCCGCACGATGGGAGCACTAAATCGAACACTCGTCACCTGAACCAGCGCTTGTCGATTGATCGAACGATAATGCATAATTTAGCACACGTGGGGGCTTTTCTATTGAAAGAGGGCGCTTATTTGTTTAAGTCCCCGTGCACCCTATCAGTGTCATTAAACCCACCTATGCCGTCTCCACAACATCAATCTTGTGCGGAATTACGTTGAAGAAAGTTCACCTTTAGCTCACCAACGGGATTCAGGCTGCAGATGACCTCCGAACCCCGGGAGCGAAATGTCGTACGGTTGACCCAAATGGCAAGCCCTTCCCGGGGCACCGTGCCTCGATGGAAGCGTGGGTGGCAAACAATGGGTTCTGATGGCCTATTACGAGGTACGAGGACTTGTGCTGAGACAAAGAACCCGCATGCCACCTCGCTTTCCATTCGCTTCCGGGGCAGAGTTCGCAAAACAACGGGCCAAATGGATGGAGGGGCCATTTTCCCATCACATGTAGCCCGAGGCCGGTGATGAGACATTTAGCAACAGCAGTTGCCGCCCTCCCTAATGGTGGGTTGTGACGCGTTTGGGGTGTTCCGATAAATAATAAACATCCTTGAGCCTGCGCTGACGTATCCTTCCGGAAGGACACGGGTGCGAAGAAAACACTCGCAGCAAAGACATGGCAATCTAAACATGCTTGGGTGACCATTTTTGGGGATGTGCAGCGGGGTTGTAAGAGCCGGGGAATCTGAGAAGCTTGATGACGGAGATTAGTGGGTCGAGCGCCTTTAGAACGCCAGCGAGAATCTTAGGAAAAAGGGAGATTATGTTGCTGCGAGCAGGTGACATTTATGCACAGCAGAGCATTCAAATGCTCGGAACAATCGGAAGACGCCATTTTACTACACCCCCGGTTTCTGCATTGTCCACTATGTAAGGGTGAATACTATTCCGTGTTTCAATAAGACTCAAGCATTTTGTTTGAGCTTATAGGCCACGTGAACATTGTGTGAAAATCGTGTCAAGGTGGCTCAGGAAAATTTATTTCAGAATGACACAAGCAATCGATGGAACGAACTCAAACGGACAGGCAATGGTTGGCACATTTGCGGATGGGCATAAATGGATCGCTGGCACGAATTTACAATTCAACGAGGTTGTAGTCCGATTGAAATGTTCAAACATAATGCGTTTTAAACTGTTGTTTGGTAGTTTTCAGTTCGTTTCGATCACACGCCAGCCGTTTAGCCTCACAGCAATTTTATTGCCTCTTTTCAAGCGCACTCTCGGCTCATTTGAAGACGATCCTCATTTGGTACCGTAAGCGCCCTTAAGATTGAAGACACTTCGCACACGAGCTCCATGAGCAGGCGAGAGCCCTCAATAACTTAATTAGAGTGTGCAAAGTCCCGGAGACCCGCTGGCGCTGGCTGTTGGGAGTGGTTTGGGTGGAATGAGGTGACCATTCGTCTACCATTCGACCACCCTAAGGTCAATCGGTCGCACGAAAGCACCAGCAGAAGAGATACTAAACGCCACAAGAAGATACCACAGAAGTCCGCTCCAGGGCACCATGGACAGTGTCAACGTATAGCGTTACAGGCTATAATTCAATTATGCATGCAGAGGCACCGACGACGGCCCGACGAAGTCGATCGGCAACAGAGGCGGTACCAGAGCATTAAGACCGAAATGAGCAGATTTACATTTGCTAACCCTATCTCTATCAGCCGAAAAGGAAGGCTACTAGTGCAGGTCCGGGAAGAGGGCTTTTGGTCCCCCAAAACCAACCTCTTTCTATGGGTCTGGAAAAGGTTTTGTTTCACTAGTTCCACAATCCATTATACCATCGCTCCTCGGAGGAGTTGCACACATCGAGCGGTCGGAAAATGGAGACGGAAAATGCGAAACACAAGCCCCGGATTGGCACAAATCGGATCGGTGTGCCAGCTGAGCTCAAGGCACGAGGGCTGGAGTGCGAGATTATTTACACAAAATGGTCACCACCCCCCAAGCCAGGCTCCGAAAAACGTCCCGCGTGGAGGAGTCCTTGGTGGAGCGTCCAGGAAAGTGGAAAACTGGCATGGGACTCGGATCGTAAAGCGGATAAAAATATAGATTTGATTTTATCCTTACCCGCATCGGGCCATCAGAGAACCCAGCGTACTTCGTACGTCATCCTACCGACCCCACCGGACGTGTATGTGTGCCACAAATTGGATTCCGCAGTGACACTTAATATTGAGGGAGGAGGCGCAATGCTTTCATTAGTCGCCTGGCCGTCTGGTCGATATGAGGGGGTGGGAGAGAAGCTCGAATAGGATATGTCGGCAGGATGAGCGGGAACGAACTGCCCTAGTCGCACATGCCAAGGGTTAAAAAGGTGGAACTACCTTGGACAAAAGGGCCAGTCAGAATGGTACCAGTCTGCATTCATGTGGGGCTCGTATTACAGCAGGCTTTAAGCAATTATTTCGTCCGGTCGTGTTAGAATGCCGGAAGCAACGTTCACGATGTGCGATGTTCATTATACAGCCTATCCAAAGCTCACTCATTGCTTCTGTTTCTGCGATGACGTATGGAATGTGTTATCTCGTTTACCCTTTTGCGGGGTTAGTAAGCTGAGACTTTCTATTTTTAGCTTCCACTTTGATTTGGTTCCATAGAAAACTGATTTAGTTCGATCAAAGTCACATTAGTCACGAGTGAAACGTTAGCCAACATTTAACATTTGCGTTTGGAATGGACGATAGAACCGACGTGTTAGAAGAAGTCATACATGCGAGTACGCGGTTTCGTTGGAATCTTAATTCTCAAACCCCAAAACTAGTGGGAAAGACGGCTGGCATATAATCCGTCACCGGATTAGGCTCACGTCATCGTGCCGGGCGTCAACGGCCAATACCGTAAAAATCCCTTTAAATCTTTGCCTCAGCTTATCGACTCGGTTCGAGTGCAAGACACCCTGAAAAAGAGGAAGATAAAAGGTGTCGGCTTTGCGGCGCGTTTACTTACCGATAGTCTGCAAAGGGCGCCTGGGAGACGTTCGGACAATGCCTGCCATCACGTGTGCACGCACAGATACACTGTCAACGGCCCTTCTGACTTTCACGGCCGATATCCTTCAGCAGATGGGTCCCCAAAACTCATAGCTACCGTGCCCAGCGTTGGGGAATCACCCTCTTATCGCCTCACGGCATAAAAGCACACAGTGTCGGGTATGATAACACGCTCGACGTGTCGAGGGAGAGTATAAAATACCAAGCGGATCGAAAAAAAAATATATCTCACTCTAATTTGAACGTCGACGAATCAGCAGCCGTACACTCATTCACATTCGAGCGCAAGACACTTGAGCCAAACGATCTTTTTTTGTGTGTGTTTGAGGGAGAATATTGTCACCATCTTTACCGTACGATCGAAGCAGTAGTTGCCGTTCCGGTGTGTCCTTGCGGAACGGCTCCTCTGCTTCAAGGATGAATTCCAGTGGCTCTTGTTTCTCGTCACTAAATTTGGCAACCGATATGAACTGGATCGGGGAGAACTTACTTAGCTTATCGACACACACACACACACACGCACTACTTTACATAATAACGAGTCAGCTGAAGCGTTCGAGAAGGGCTCGTAAACATCCTCCAACAACACGCTGTTCGCTCGTCCTGCTGACAATGTAAACGATTTGAGGTGACGATCGAGAGCAAGTTATTTATTGTTGTAACAAAAACCCCATAATCACACACACACACACGTTTTCATCAGTGCATGCACAATACCACGTTCAATGCTTCGAGTGCGCAATATTTATCCCTGACTGGACGCAAGGATACGCTTGCAGGAACGTTTCAAATCCCGTATATTTTACTGTGCCCGTACCTAACGCTCTTTGCATCCTCGCAAATCCTGCCTCTTCGATGCACACACATACGTACGGTGTACGGCTGTAGATTGACATGCGTTTTTTTTATTTATTCCTCTCCTGCCACTATCCCTATTTGCATTTCATTCCCCTTGGTCGGTTTTCCGGTTGGATTACGTTGCGTTTCACCTTCACTTTTCCACGCATCCGTGCACGATTTTTCGTGCGTGTGTGTCTGTATGTGTGTGTGTGTGGGTGCGCGCGCGTGGCAAGGAGGGTTTCTATTCCCACCATCGCACCTACACAGCCACACACGTAAACATCACAACGCCGCTCGTCCTGGCGGCTATGGGGACCTCCTGTTTCTCACACCGTAGGCTTTTCTTTTCACGCTCGATCAACCTCGAAAGCGGTGTGCTCGGAAATCATTTCTTGCCCCGCATACACACACGCGCGCTCTCATAACCATATCCTGCACTCTCGCTCTGTTTTACGCTGGCTGCTTCATGCTACAGAACGCTGTAGAAAAAGTTGTACACGCGTTGGAAAATTCTCGCACATTCTCGCAATAACCTCGAGCAGCGGTTCTCTTTTTTCGAGCCGAATACAGAGAGAAACACTCCCCGTGGGGACACTGGGAAAATCTGTTCGATGGTTGGTGTCCTTTCCGCTAGTACTGGGATGGAATTGGGCTTTCGGAAAAGCCACGCTTATGCCAAGCGCTGCAAGCATTTAAGGACATCCGACACTCAAGCTGATTGTTGAAATCGGTCAACAACGAATTTGGTGGCTTAAGAGAGATATCCTAGTTTCAGGAGAACACTTTTTTCACAGCCCCATTTTATCCCCGTTTGGTTGCTCATCCTTACGCGATCAAACAGCTGCAGAGCCACGTACTGTAAGGCAGCAGGATAGCATTGTTCCAACAAACACACGCATTCCAGCAGTGTTATCTCGTAACTCACTCCATCATGTCCTTTGGAGGCACGATTCACTTCCTCCCGTTGGCGCTCTTTTAAGCACACCGCCCAATTCGTTTGCCCCACGGAACACGGGAGGAAATTCCCGTGTGAGAGGGAAATTAAGGGTTGGTGTTGAGTTTGGCCCTCACAGGGAAGCTTTTCTTCATTTGCGGCTCTTTTTCTCCCCCGCCGGAAACCGGAAAGGCAGGGCTCGGCCTCGGCTTAATGAAGTGAGCGTTCCTTTCCTGCTAACCGTGGCGAGTTTCCATTCCGCTTCGCTCCACTGATCGTCGTAGAGGAGTGGCAGCTGATAGGGGCCATGTGTGGTAGGAAGCGAGCGACAGAAGTGTCACACCAACACGCACATACACATCGAACACCTTGAACAGCTCAATTTTCAGACACAATTCCTGGCACGAGACGAAACCGTTCGATTGCAGCTTTTCCCTGTTTTCCACCAAAAGAAA
Source organism: Anopheles nili (assembly GCF_943737925.1). Classification (NCBI taxonomy): domain Eukaryota; kingdom Metazoa; phylum Arthropoda; class Insecta; order Diptera; family Culicidae; genus Anopheles; species Anopheles nili. The sequence goes on along the minus strand of NC_071292.1, from coordinate 74,507,553 downwards.
TTACCCCATCGAAGCGGGAAGTGGAGGAAGAAAGGATGCGACGGTACGCCGACTCGCGAGACATGTGTGCGTGTCTGGGTGTGCGTGTGTGTGTTGGTTGGAGGTGAAGAAATTTCGCGACGGAAACGCCGCACAAACGTTTATGCGTCGCACAAAGTCGCCCAAATTTACGAAATCATCTTCAACCACCCCATCCTCTCCCCCCCCCCCCCCACGCTCCACAAACTCCGTTCCGTTCCACCTTCTGGCGGGTTGTCCTTGCCGCGACAAGGACCTCACCATGCGTCCCCCTTGACAGTGATGGCACTTCGGTTGTCGGGGTTTCGTTTCACTTCCATTCCTGCACGTACGCACACTTTTCTCACCTTCTCTTTTCGGCACGCACGCGCGTTCGCCTTTGGCTCGCTTTCTTTTTCTTTCACACAGCACGGCTGCTCACTCTCTTTCGCAACCGGGGTGGGGTGGGAGCTTGGAGTGGCAGCAAGGCGATCGCTTCCCGTCTATGCACGCACATTCACGTTTCCCGCACACGTTTTTCCCATTTTACCGCACCACCCGGTCGTTTTCCCGTGGTCTGTTTTCTTCTCATTTGCTTTCTTCGCGTCACTTTCGCTCCCCCTCTCTCTCTCTCTCTCGCGCTCTCTTACACACTCGCTAACTCGAAACGGGAAGGACGACGGAATGAGGGGGTCACTGGGACGAGCCCGTCGTCGGGACGGCTGACCGGGTCGGGAAAGCGGCGGGAAAACTCGGACCAGCCGGCAGGGGGTGGTGCTGCAAGATGCGCCGGCGTCGTCCTGCTTCTTCTCCTCCCCCTCCTCCTGCTGTCGTTCGCGTGGTGGCCACGACTGGCGATAGCGAGATAAAACGGACGCGATACGCTCGACGACGAATGCGAGAACGCGGGCGGCTGCTTAGCTAATGTTGAGCCTGTGCCGTGTTTTCCACGATACCGTTCAACGTTGTGTTTTATCGCGCAGAGAGAACGAAAGGGACAGCGTGAGAGAGTCAGATACGCACCTAATGAGAGTAAGCTCCTACGTGAGAGAAACAGAGAGAGAGAGTGAGAGTGGAGCATCGCTCTCGAGCGGGGAAAACTATCCTCGATTGCATGTTGTCGAAAGGAGGCCGATTTTCCCTGCGAAGAGAAGCTGGGAGCGAGTTTTCCCATCGTGAGCCAAATCGAGTGGCAAACTGAAGAAATTGTGATGAGGACTGGTTCACATTAACGCACGCAGATAGTGAGAAACGGATAAAAAACGGTGAGTTTGAGTGTGATTCTCTCTTTCACCAAACGGGTACTAGAGATCTGAGCCGGCGATACGTTCAAAGGAAAATGTGGATGGAAATGCGAACAATTAGCCGGATGAAACACGTGATATAATGGTAAGGTGGACATTTTGCAACTATATTCACGTTATGGTGGGTGATTTTATTGCTCACAATAAACACGTTCCCAAATAAAAGAAAACAGAGCAACGGAAAAATGAGGAAAAATAAATTATTTCAACTGAAATAATTTGGAGTTCGAGTACTTGTTTCAAATTGATGACCACGCCATGATGAGGACCGCTATAAGATACGAGATGCTTATGAACACGCCGTCATCGCCGCGGTTCGTGATAGCACGAGAGGTTGTATGAACCAATTAGAGATAATGATAGCAAGGTGGTATTTTGAACAATTAATATGAATGATCAACCAATCCCGTCCGTCGTACATATCGTGAGTATAGCCGTTTCTTCTCACACAGGAGAAATGTGCGTCATGCCATCGAAATTGATACGGGTCTCTCCACTCCCACGCACTATGAAATAGTAATGAAAACAATTGAAAGGTCATAATTTCATGCAAAATAATTGCGCTTTATAAGCCACAGCGTTCGTTTTAAACGCAAAAGTACGTAAAGAATGTTGAAACTTGCTTGAAATATCAAAAAACTAATTGAATTACTACCAAAAACAAGCTTCCGAGCACTCCAATAGGGAGATTTGTAAAATTCAAGCACACTTTTAAAATGACCTCTGTTTGATGCGCGTAGCTCATAGTGCAATGAGCTCCAGAACCACATCGTCGCGCTCTGTCTCTCCAACGCAAATTTTTCGCTTTGGCACGATTGATATGGCCCATCCGAAACCCCCGTAACGATGCGTGAGAGCAAATGAGATGACACTATACTCCGGGGCCTGATACCAGCTGTAACCTCTTTAAACCCTGTGCTCCTGTTACTTCAATCCAAATTGGACACCGTTTTGCGGTCTCGAAAAAATCGTCGTCGCGAGCGTTTTTGGTTGTCTCGAACTGCACGAGCTCTCTAGGCGCGAGCATGGCTCGAGGCGGTTGTTGGGATGTGTTAGGAAATCGAATGCGCTTATGCACCGGCCTGTGTAGCTTCCTGGACATTCTGCGCTCCTGTTACAAATTCCAAAAGTAGATATTCGGATCCGGTTGGCATTTTTTTCTTTCGATAAGTCGGATTTTCAACGTCATAATTAAGTAAACCACAGAATGTTTATAAGATTTAAAAGCTTGCAGCTGATTTATTTTATTGTTTTCATTAAAAAAGTATCCAATTCATCAATTCATGTTACAAGTAGTTCCATTTAATTTCAGATACATTGATTGTACGTTCATTTTCAATATTATTTAGTTATGTACACAAGGTTCTTACACTTTTCAATCCCTTTCTAGTCTTGTTGTAATATTTTATCATTAGCCTAATCTTAATTTCTTTCGACTATTTCCTTGCGATAAACGCTTTTCGTTATAACGTGTTTATTTACTCCAAAAAAAAACATTTCGCCTCTGGCTAGCCAGATTCCTTTTACTTTGGCTTTCCCTATTGTTCGTTACACGCTACTGAACGCACTCCTATGCAAGGAAAGTGAGCCACTCTCGTGAAAACACAGCCTACTGAGTCAGAAACGACATCCTTACTATGCTCCGACCTGACTTGAGAGAGCCTTCAACGCATACAAACATGCAACATCATGCTCATACTCTCGCATAATGTTGGAAAAATCGATACAAAACAACAACCAGTTGGAGATCGGCTCTCGCGAATAGTTTTCATTTTCCATCAACAGAGAGCAAGAAAGAGAGAGAGCAAATAAAGAGCCTCTTGGGATAAATGCGTGAAAATACGATGCCTCTTCGGGAGCATGATGCTTGGTACACGATGGAAATGCCGCTCATGGACACCTGGACAGCGGCAAGGCGAACACGACGCACCGTTGAGACGTAAAATTAGAAAATATTATGAGGCTTTAATCTCGTTGCTTTCCTGTTAAATAGGATTCGCTAGTCGGACTGTAACTAGCGCGAAAGGAAGGACAATTTTATAATCAAAGCGCAATCTGTCCTACGAAACGATACCATGCTACGATGTAGCGATGTAACAAAACGAATACTTTAGTGTGGCCTTACGTCACACCACATATATACGTTTAAACGATGGGCAAACATTAGCGAACGAAATTATGTGAAGCATTTTATCGTTTATAAAAGACAAAAGTGCCTCCCTTTCCATTTCCAGTGGTCTAAAAAGCGCGAAAATTGTAATCCTTCGAGCGGAATAGAATTTTACCACGCACCGGTAAAAGCGCGTCTCTTCATCCGTTTTCGGAGCGGGTTCCTTCCGGGGCCAATTATATTAGCATTAATTGACGTTCGTCCTACCTACGCCATGGCCCCAATGTTTTCCCTATGACTGTTTCTCTCTTTGTTACGCTAGTTTTAAGGTGTCAAAGGGAGCACGGAGTAAAGCTAATTTAAATTTCCAAAATATTATCAGTCGGGGCGCGTGAAGGAGGCGGCCAAGCGCGGTTGATAATGCGATTGAGATGTTATTTCGCTGAACAATTTTGCGTTTGTTGCGGGGAGGATACGGTTGAAACACTATGCATAAAATATCCTAATAGTTTATCTTAAAATTAGCTTCTTCCATATATTTTAAGCTATATTGATTGCGTATTTCAAGCTGTACTCGAGTTGCACGATTTTTCTCATCCTTTGTTGCTCTCGTTTAAAAATTGTCGTAGGGTAGGGTCTTCCTTGAAGAATTGGAGATGGGGTCCAGTAGGCCTTCACGTGAGCGCTCTTCTCGGTGAAATGACTGCACTCGATTACCCACGAACAATGTTCCTGGAAAAAAAAGATAAGCAAGCCATATTATTTCTACATCCAAATCGAGCACGGAGAAACCGATACGAACCTCGACGCATTAAGGACGATGGAGTACGCCTGCATCGTCATTCAAGGCCGGTGCTTCTTAGCGTCCAATCAGCCTCGCCGGAGGACTCGGTTCATGAGGATCAGATCAAGAGAGCGATGATAATGTTGATTCAATATTGTTGCACATTCCGCTACACTATCCGGTTTTTCCCAGCTTTCTTTTCAGCTCTGCTTGAAGTGTATTTCTGTGTTCTGCTTGAACCGCAAGAATGGTCTCAAAGTGAATTTCGTTAAGAAAGAAATAGTCGAAGCATGAAGCATTGACCGAGAATGGATTAACATTTCAACACAGTCTGCTACGCATATCAGATTTTACGTCAAAAATTGAAGGCCAAAGAGGGTGGAAGTATATTCGAGCGAAAACGGAATTCGACTGGTAACTACGGCTGCGTCTCTTCGTTACTAACTAGAAGTAGTAAATTGAGCTTAACGAATCGCAGGTATTAAAATAAAAAAGCAAGCAAAAAGATATAACCATTTGCACAATTAATGAGGAAATAATCAACTTGACATCAAGTCAAAGCGGAATCGCGATGAAGCTGAGCTCATGGTGTTTGCTTCTGGGAGAATCGCTGGCTGTTAATTAAAATAATCCTATGCAATCATTCGCCACTGCACTTCCAAGAACGAAAGGGAAAGCGGTTGACTTTGCAGCAACGGTACTAACGTTGACGCTTCCATTCCCAAGCTAATCGTTTGAAGCATTTGAATAATGAAATATTCATTTTACACTCCGAGCGCCCGTCACCTTACTCTCCCCTTCACCTTTTATCACCATCATCCCCACCAAGGCTCTAGCTGCCACTCGCAGTATGCGGGTGGTTTCTTCAACAGCACGCTGCACTAATGTCGCATAGCAGAACGAGGAGTCGAAGAGTTGAGCCCTCATTTTTCACTCTCCAGTGCAACAGCAGCAGTATGAAAGATAATTTTCTTTGACACTTTCTTTCTTTCCCAAAAATGGAAAGACTATTCTCGCTGCCTGACGTGGAAGGGCGAAAGCAGTTCACAAATTAACCTGCAGCCGTGCAGGAAGCAACAGTACCATGGCTAGTTGCGAGATGCGTTGCGGTCTTCTGGAACCGCACTCACACACATCCTAGTGCTGACGTCCTAGTTAAAAGTCCTGCACAATGAAGCAACGCGCAACGAGTAGCTTCGAGCGGGAATGCTAACCTCAGCACCCGCAGTAGCCGCTTCCTGTTCTGCATTTGCAATTATTCTCCCGCAAGTGCCCCGAGGATAATCTCCTCCGGGTAGAGCACACCGCCGTCTACATTAAGCATTCACTTTTTGCGCCCAGGTGGGGTGGGTTCCGTTCTATTTGTTTTGCTTTTCGTTTTGTTAGCATAATCTTCGCCTTTCGTTTCTTATTTTTTGTTTGGTTGATTTTCACCGCCGAGATTGCTTTCCCGGCATCACTCGTGAGCTGTTTGGGTAGGGGCAACGTTTATTTTAAATGCACAACAGATGGAATCTGGATTAAAGGAACAAAAAAGGGAAAAGAGCTTTATGGGGATGAAAGAGCAAATGAGAGGCTAAAATTTGTGACTCGGAATGTGCTCGCATACTTTTTGAAGCATACATACATTTGTCATAAAATTTCAGCTTTTTTCTCAGAGACAAACAGATACACTTGTCATGTAGTAGAGCCTGTTTTTACCAATCTCCTATGCTTTTGTATTCTAGCAGTGTTATTCTTTATTACGAAGATGGCGAAAAAAATCTTATAAATGCTCTAATGCTATACCTTTTTTCCCATTCTTGTAGTTTCATCGGTTACACTTATTATCGCCTTGCTCGTTTGGTGGCACTCTCAATCTCCTTCCTTAACATACTACAATTTAAGTTACACAAAAAAACACTGCCGTGATATTTAAGCGCCAATTCATGAATGAAACAAGTATGTAGAGAAATATTAATTAATTCTGCGAAATTTGTACTACTTTCATTCTATAATTTTCTTTCCAAAATAATACAACAAATCCTGTCAATGAAACATTCTTGCGCCTAATGATTCAATTGAGGGAATGACGATTTAAAAATTTTGATTTGGAATGAAGAATATCTGTAAACAAAAAAATAAAACGGTCCCTAATCTGATTTAATTACTTCATATAAAAATATTGCCAAACCGTAATATTGAGAATTTTCAAGAGATATACATATTTCGATAGTAAGGCAACTGCGGTTCCTTTTCTCCATCATTTCGTTTTTATAAAAAAAAACTAAAAAACTGATAATTTGTATCTAATTGTAACTACAGTTAGTCATTATCTAATTTAACGAAAGCTCGTTATATTTGCTATTGCATATAAGGCCATATACAGCGATATAATTGATACTTATATTAACACAAATGGACATTCATTGAATAATTAAAATTAAAGGGACGATGATATCAATCAACAAATTATCTAAATCATACTTATTTTGTTACTTAAGAATTTGACAAGATGCATTAGTGTTATTCATACACAAAAAGCACAAAAAATAGATGTTATGATAAACGTAAAAGTTACAAATTTTAAAAATATATAAAATAAAAATCTTGAAACCTTTTAGAGCCGTCGTTAGTGCAAACTAAAACAATGAACTAAACACAACATATGGTTTGCTTTCATTAGTTGGACTAAGCAGTCATTAATAAATTTCCTTTTGCATTTCTAGGAACGAATTGCATGCAAAAGAAAAATTTAAAAAAATATCCTTAGTGCCCTAAGTTATTTTTTAAGTTAATTATTATAATAACATTAAATTTATGGTACTGGTGTGTTTATCGAACACATTATTATTGGTTTTTGGTATTTAACATCCAGTCGATATTTTTATAAAAAAATTATACAAAAATAAGCACGAATTTGATACAGAAAATGATCGTTATTAAACAAAAGAACAACACGAATGGTTGCAACGACAGCATCCTAAGCTATAATCAATGGTATAAATTGCAGGTGATTTTACGACAACGTATGAGAAGAAAAAACCTATGATACATTAAAATTAGGCGTACAAAACAGAACAAACACATTGCGTAAACTGTAACACACATACGGAGGAGCGTATTAAAAACCTTAACTTAAGATCAATAATAAATACACATAAAACAACGAAACAGTACCGAATCAGCTATCGATAACTCGCAATTGCAACTTTCCTTATTTGTCTGTGGTTTGTTGTGCAGCAGGAACAAAAATTAAACCTTTTCTCCATGCACCCGAAACCGATACAGACAGGTGTAGTGGATGTTGCCATGGTTTGATTCGATGCGCAATTCGACGATCTGCAGCGGTTGGTTCCAGCCCTGGTTCTGAACCGGGAAGTACTGGACGCTAGTACCCATTTTGTCCAGGTACTCGTAGCTGCCTAGCTGGACAGGTTCGGGATCGTTTAGTGCCAGCAGACCCTGTGTAATGGTAATGATGAACAGAACAGATAGTTCAGGATTTGCATGAAAAGAAATACTTAAATTATGCAGTTAATATTACTATTAGTATTTTTTTAATGGAATCTATTCTAGTACAGAGAATTAGTCAATAAACTGTATGCCAGAAATGAATTTAACAACATAGATTTTAACCACTCTAAGCGATAGTAAGAATGATTTTATAATCTACATTTTCAATCAACACTTCATCATAATAAGTTAAAATTCGTTCCAGAGCAACAAAATCATATTTGAAATTGCGACAACCTACCCAAACTGTGAAGTGCCGTGGGGCAGAGCTAATTGATCCGTTCGAAACAAGCAGTTTGGAAATATGCTCCAGCGTGAAGCCAGTCACGATTACCTCAGTATTTAATTGTATGACTAGAAGTAAAAGAGAAGAAATAAGCAACAGTGAGGCAGTATGGCAGTATCAATCGTACAAACAAAAATAATGAGAAACTCATAAAAAATAAAATACAACGCAAGAAATGAATATTGTATTATTATACAATTGCAAGAAATTGTATTATTATACAAATGAAGAGAACGGCAATAGTACGCAACAAGCGAAAAAATAATAAAAATGAAGAAAACGGAAATTTAAGAAAAGCCAAAACCAAAAATGCAAAAGTGAAACATTAATGAAACGAATGAAAACAATTGACAATCGACCTACTATGTATGAACTATATGTAACAAAATAGGCAAAAATGGAAAAAAAAGAAAAATCAATTATGCAACTCACCCAAATAGCCGGGGAACCCTTGAAACGCCCAGCACTGACCGGGTTCCATTGTGGGAGAAATCACTGTTCGCGGTGTATTGGACGAATACCAGATGGGGATAATGCCGAAAATTCGAAGCTCGGCCGAGCTTGCTTGATAGCTTTCTGTGCATCGAGTCGAGAGGACCTGCCCCCCGGCGGATTCAAGAGCGTAATCCACCATGCCGGTCTTGTCGGCATCATAAACAATTAGCGCATCTCGAACGATACGTTTCACGTCGTCCTCGGTCAAACTAGAAGTGGTCCTAACCTTATTTCTAACAGATGACGTAGTTTCTGGGCTGACTGTTGTCTGGCTGGTAGCGACAATTTGAGCCTGACGCGCTTCTTCCATCCGGATCTCAATTTCAGCATGAATCTTTTCGCCGACTTGATTCATCAAGCTACTTGCGGTTCGATCTATTTCTTCACGTGCATTTACATCCACTCGTGCCTGAATTTCCGCCAGTCGCTGCTCCAAATGATCCCGAGCAACAAACAAGCCGTTCATCCATGCTCGAAGATCCTCTTCCGCGATGTCTTGCTTCACATTGAGCCCTAATATTGTAATGATGTTCTCTCTGATAACCTTGTTTACGCCTTCGTACTTTTCCTCGCGTAATGCACTTAAACGTTCGTCAATATCAGCCAACAGCTTTTGATAGAGATCGTTGTTTTCTAGCTTGTATAGCCGAAGCTGCTCGCTGAAGTGAACGTGGTTTTGCTTCATAGTTTCTAAGCGCTCTTCCCACTGCAAACTGTTGCTCAGCAACTGTTCGCTGAAGTGCGCCTTAATATCGTTCATTTCCTTCCGTAAATCCTCCACCAGGGCGTTGTGTTGGCTATCAACATCTGTGACACGTTCGTTGGATTCAGCATTGCGATGTATGATGATCCTTTCGTCAATCAAGGTACTCAGGCGGTCCGAGGATAGAATCTGTGTAAGAAGTTCCTCAAGTTGGGGCCCACTGATGAGATACTGATTATTATGCACAGTAATCTGCTGTTCTACCACACGCTGAATTTCCAATACGTACTCTTTTGAGAGCTTAACTTTACCTCCTTCCGGGGTAGCTTTATCCTCGGTTTTCGACTGTTTCATAAACATTTCCGGATAGCTTGTGAGCATAGCTTGCCGAACTTTTTCTGCCACTTTATCGATATCGCTGTCTGTTAGTTGATAGTTGTACGACTTCAAGCTTTCTTCGATAACCTGCGCCACATGGAAGGTTATCTCGGGGGTAATTTGTCTGCCCGTTTCGAACATTTGCCGCGCGGATTCAGTTTTAAGAGCATACTTTTGTTCCATCACCCCGTCGATGTACGCATCGATATGGAGAATTAGTTCGTCGAATTCTTTCTTGCTGAGCGTGTTCTGGAGGGTACTTCGAATCGTTTCACGATTAATGGATCCGTGTCTAGCATCTGCATTCCATCCCGACCATAACCATGACCACGACCAGGGCCATGTGAGAGTTGATAGCCAGCCAAACGACGGAAATAGTGACGCAACTGATGAGTCAGAGAGCTTCTGATTCATCATCGCAATGTAGCGATACAGTGATTTTATATTCATTTCCGAATCTTTTATAGTTGCTGGAAGAATATTAGAGATCGAGGAGAGTGCCAGCGTGGCACGGGAGGAGGCGGGCAATACAATAGTTTGGTCATCCTCGGCCAACAGGTACGCTGAAATCACGAAACATGGACTTATTATAAGACGAAATAAAACACGTAAAGAAGCGACGGAAGAAGCGCGTAATAAAGATGTCGTGCCTCTAACCTTCTCTAATCAACTAAGGTTTTAAGATTATTTTGTTATTGCTTGCAAACACGTCAAAACTTCACTGAAACTCGCCGTATCGACCAAAAAAATGTTGCCATGACAAAAAATGCTCATAAAAATCATTCGAGCGCGCAGAAATACTAATATTTTTTGCATCCCATAATTGGTAAATATCATACAAGAGAAGGATAGAGGACGGACATTCAATCTTACGACACACATTAAAAAAGATAGAGTTCAAAGAATTGTAAAGAAAATAGAAATGTGCTTAGGAACACAAAGTACAAAAAAGAAGAGAAAAACTATGCTTACCTGCTACTAAAAGTTATCGTTTCTCCTAGGAATCGCGAGATAATTTCGTGGATGCTAATAGTCTTTAAAAACAGCGACGAAAACAGTTGTTACTCAAATAAAAGCTAATTAAATACAGAGACGTAAGATTATCTGTGGACAACGAAAACTTGTCCAGCTAGCCTTTATTTCAATTAGCTAAAACTGTTATTGCTAGCTTTTTATTCTCTGGTTACATTCAACGTGCCAATCGGCGATATGAAAACGCGAATAATATATAAAAAGTTAAAGGAGCATAACATGTAAACTTTCCTTAGTGACAAAATAGTATCAAAGAAACTTTATAACGTAAAATGCTGTATACAGAAATCATGGAAATTAGGACGAACCTGCTAATATAATGACAACCTGGTTAGAATACCAGACATTTTGAATTGCAAGAGCAGAAATAAAAGACGGTATTAGGCTTCGATAATTGAACGAGAATTAATTCTATTCTTCTTTAGAATCCTGCATGTTCCTCTATCCATTCTCTTGATGATATAGTTGAAATCTCAGTACAAATAATGTAGGGTTATGGAAAACATTGCAAGCCTGTGATGTGTTGAAACATATTTCTGTTTATTTCTAGGTTCAACTGCTATTGATTCAGAGAATATTGTAACAACAAGATAGAGAAATGTTTTTACAGTATTGGCAATTTAATATGACAATAAAAGTGATGTTTTTTTATAAGATGTGTTTTGTTGGAATTATGCGTGTATAAAAAAGAAAGGATTCATCCTTACAATGTTACAGACATGAAATATCAATGTAACAAACCAATAAACGTACCCATCATTATGTCCTGACTAAACTTAGTTAATATTAACGTATTAATTGAAAATCGCGATGGCAAAAAAACGCTAACAGAAAGGAGGGATGAAAGTCAATGCGCTAGATGACTTCGCATACTCAAGCTTCCTCGGGCCCTTCCGCCCACAGCTGACGAACGGCATCGGCCGAATTCAGATAAACAAACTTCAGTTGATCGAACCAGACCTCTGCCACCGAGGACATGTCGGTCCAACGATCGCCAACGTAGTGCTTGACCGAGTCGAACTCGGGAAGGGATAGGTTTGGCATTTGTGGCATGTCGGGAAGATTTGGAAGTTTCAGTTCGGAAAGTTTTGGTAAACCTGATGAAAGTCTCGCGCGAAACGTATCCAGCGCGGAAGGATCTAAGTAAAGAAGAGTACCTGTAGAATGTAGGAATCGCCGTAGAAAATAGGAATAGAGAGAGAGAGAGAGAGAGAGAGAGAGAGAGAGAAAGAGGGCAACAGATAGAATTTGGTTAGAAAAAATTATGTATTAATAATAACGCTAATACAATGCAAAATCATTATTCATTCAGTTGTACTAGAGCGTGCATTGCATAATAATCACAATTATATTTTAAAATTAAAAATATATGCTTCACATAATTGTAAGCAATAGTTTAGAATGTCGCCTTCAATAATATAAAATAATTCCCAACATCTTGTAAAGGAAACCCGATCGTTACTTACCTCCGATTAACAGGAAAGGCAACAACATCAGCAGGAACAACAGAAAACGGCGTTTCCGTTGATTGGCTTGCTGTTGATCACTATTTGCTGCGGACGTCTGCAACAACCAGGCGTCCAAAAATAATACGGATGATACCAGCAAATAAATACGCTTGAAAACGTTAATGAATAACGACGATACGAAACCGTAAACTCGAACAAGGAAACCTAAAACCAGAACAAAGACAAATTAGTTCGATAATGGCGGACGTTGCGAATGATTTGCGGTAAATGTCTCCATACTTCGTTCGTCTTCAATGCGCGTGTAATACAAATGCTCTTCTTCTCGCCGACGAAAAACGCTACGTACAGTATCAACGCACGTAAAGCAAAAAGTGACAATGGACAGAAAGAACCGGCTAACTATGGACTGATGTTCGATGGTAATCCGCTGCTGCTGACGCCGTTGACCACTGTTGTAGCGGGAGGAATTTGGCAGTTCGTCAACCTCGTCGGTGGATTCGTACGGATCGGACCGCATGAACCTTGACCGGGCCGAGGTGTACCGTTCGCGAATGTACGCCTCCTTATCTGGGTTTTGCTGGATCATCGTCTGCACTCGTTCTGCATGTTTGTTTAGGCTTGGCCGGGACATGTTGGGCATGGCAACTAACCCTGGAGCTACCTCTCGTCGATGCGGCGACAGCTCCGAGTATGTGTAGTCCGTTTTCGGGTACTTGTTCCAGTATTCGCCCGCTTCCAGGTACTCTTTGTAGGCAGCATGCTGCTGCAGCTCCTCCGGCGTGAGGACCACCTTTGCTGAATGCATCTTTTGAGCGGCATACTTGGGTGTACTGGTTCGAATCACACTGGTACCTGTGCTAACTGATGTTTTACTGCTTCTCGTTGTTGTGCGAACCTCTTCCTGTTTCCCTAATGCCGTTTTCACCGAGCTGGCGTCTTTCTTCGGTGACGTCGAAAGGACTTCTTGTCCTCGATCGTTTCCACTCGAGCTGGTGTGTGTGATTTGAACCGTGTTTACCTTCTCTTTACCACCGCCAAGAATGACAGTCGTTTGCTCCGTAGTTGTCGTCGATGTGGTGGTGGTAACGGCAGATTGGCTCAGCTGTTGTTGTCCACTCATCTTGGCCAACTGCGTATTGGCATTGGCTGCCATGGCCCCCGCCAGCTGCCGCACGTGTTCTGGTGATACATCGTCCGAAGAATAATCGGATGTGACGACACGAATCTTTCGCAACGGAGTAGTTCGTCCCGGGATAGACTTTGCGTTAACGACCGATGGATCCTCCTCTTCGATCGTTCCGACGGCGGGCGTTTTTCTGACCTTCCGGAGGCCAGATTCTGCGCCGTTCACATCGCGTTCAGAACTAACGTGTTGGACGATGCTAGGTGTTTTCGAGCGTGATCTTCGTCGTGTTTCAATCACATCGGTGATACTTTGTGGTTCAGACATGATCTTGCACGTTTTTTCTGCCTTTTAATGGTAGGTAGGTTGTTAATGACGTTATAGATATTTTTTCTCTTGCTAACAGGATTTATACGACATCTAAAACGAAAAGAAAAAAGATAACGTCATAGAGATAAGAGCTGCAGTCTAGTTTTCTGTACTTTGTACATTAAACATAGGTAAACAAATACGCAACACATGCCATGTTCATGGTATCCATACCTCTTACTAGTACGCAATCCGAATAAGTTATTTTTTTTTAATATTTACAAGGATTGACAAAAAATTAAGACAGTCTTACGAGTAGTGAGCAAATGAACAGAGACTACGAACAAAACTAGTATGTTCGATAAATTTTACTCTAGTCTGATAAAAGGAATTTCATATTCGTCGATCTATTGAAAACCGATGACAATGAAACCGGATAATGGTGACGGTTTTCACGACAGGTGTTGCTTCATTCCACCTAGAAAAATAAACAACTCATACCAAAGTAGAAAACGTGTTTGAATAACACTCCACTTCACTTCCCAATTTATGGAAGGTGTAATATGTCAACAACCCACGCACGTGTTACTCGCGCGGGTTTTCATGCAAGACATAATGAGCCTGCATGGATAAAATGAAAATAAATAATTTACTGACAATTTAGCAATGAACCTCAAAACCACCATCACAAAAAATCGCATGGATCAACGATCAACGTGGCCTTCATATTCGACCCTGAAAATGCGCGTCATCAACGATTTAAATCCCAATCATATGTTGCTGCTTCTCGCGTGTTCTGTGCCCTTCAGAACCACCCACCAGTAACGGCCGGGTATCTGGCTTGGTGTAAATAAAAGTACAACTCTATCCCCAACCTGAGTACGCATGTTGTTAAGCGAGCGAAGACGAGTTGATCGTGTCTCGTCGCCCTAGGTGCAGAGAGCATTTATCAGTTCCTGATCACTGATCATAACACCTATTTCTCCGAAATGCGCTCAGAAGACGTATCTGTTTAAAAATAGATCCCTCATAAACAAGTGCGTCATCATCGACGTTGGGGAACTCGTAAGAAGATGCGTGGAAGTGATTTGCTTACGTTCAAAATCTTCCGCGTTGGACGTTCAGCAGCATAAATTGGCAATGACGGTTGGGGGTTTTGAATTTTGATTAAAAGCGTGCGCTCGTTCTAATGGCAGCTGCCCCACCTATCAGGGCATTTCGGCCGTGACGGCAGTATTGCACGATGAAGCGTGGCGGCGATATGCTAAGGGATGGATTAGAGAGTGCTAGGTGCAGTGGAAGGTTCGAGGCAAGAACGGGTTCAAGCATTCGTTGTGTGTATGAGACGTTTGTGGTGGTGGTTATCTTTCGTTCAACAATATATATAAAACAGCAATCTATATATTCGGGAAAAAGCAATCTCGAGAGTATATCAATCACTCTTAACTGACGATACTTAGACACACTCGAAAACGTACAAACGATGCTCTAAGCAAATGCCACTACGGACAGTTCTACTCGGCTTGGATCAATTAGAAACACCCCCAAGCAACGAATCATAGGCACAAAAGCCATCAGGTCTGGTACGTGGAAGTGGATAAAAATAAACAAACCTACTTGAGGGAAAGTCGAGTAAAGGGTTACACATTAGAGAGATCACTACCCTATGTTGGAATTGGTGAGACGCGGTGGTGCGAACACTCAGTGAATGAGAAAACTATACTTGGGCTCATTCCTAAGCCACCAAATATTGTTTGGCCTTTTCACCGGGAGAAGTGAGCCATGAAATACAAACAATAACGTAACGAAGCAGCGTTAGCGCTTGGCACTACACTGCGAGATCGACGCTACCCAACAGAACCGCGCGCGTCATATCAGAGTAGGCGTCATTGTGACTCGTTGAATTTCAGCCCAAAACCCACAATTTCACGTTGATTTTTGTTTGTACATACCTGCACGAACTATTAAATAATCATTTAGAGATATTTTTACCCTAAACAATTGTCTTTAACACTGCGAATTAATCCATTTCATTTCTGCTACCCGGACAGCACAACCTCGCTCGAACAGAACTAAAATTGACAGTAGCCATGACGTCATCGAATTGAAGTTTGCTGTCAAAATCTGCCGTTGAAGTCGTCCGCGAGAGTGCCTAGCGATGTTCGAGCAAGTCGGAGGTAGTTACAGCGGCAGCGCTTTTAAATCTATTTTTTGTAATTAGTGAGAACTAAATTATCAGACTAAACAAGCATTGAACAGTGTGGCTTAATGTACAAATCTGCCAGTTTGGAAGGGTTCGCTATTTATTAATCCCTCATAGTTACAAGTCCAATAGCTACGGAACGAAAATAAATAATATTCATGTACATTATGCTGCGTTGATTTTTTTCGCGTCGGATGCTTCGTGTTGGTACCCGAAACTCGTAAAGCGTCGCAATTGCTGCATTTGCAGAACGAAAGCCAAATTGATTAATTCAAAATTGCAAACTAGACTAAATTGAACTGTTTCGACAGGCAGAACATTTTTGGTTTGGGGTTTGCACCTTAGGGTTTTTGCTTTAGCCATAGTGTTGTACACGCACTGTTGCTTTTGCTGCCAGTGAATATCGATTAAAGTTGATTTCGTTTTCTTTTCGATGAAGATACTTATCGCTTGTTTTTGGTATCGAAATACATTCCTATACGTTCTTCAGATACGTGCCGAATCAACCCATAAACCATTTTTGGTCTGGGACTGTGCAGCTAGACGCAGTGGCACTGTTGTGCAACCCAATGCCAAGTCGTCTCTACTTACTGTGTAGAGCAGCCGTCTCGAGGCCGGGTGTGTCCTTTTTCGCGATACCAGACAGCAGTTTTTTAATTTCCGCGATCGCCTTACCCGGATTCAAGCCTTTTGGACACGTGCGAGTGCAGTTCATGATCGTGTGACACCGGTACACGCTGAACGGATCCTTAAGTTTGTCCAAACGGGCGGCAGTGCTTTCGTCACGCGAATCAATGATCCAACGGTAAGCCTGCATCAACACCGCCGGTCCGAGGTACTTATCACCATTCCACCAGTACGACGGGCAGGACGTAGAACAGCACGCGCACAGAATGCACTCGTACAGACCGTCGAGTTTAGCTCGATCGTCCACCGACTGGAGGTACTGAGCATCGCCCTTCTTTTCACCGCTTTCATTCCTATAAATGACCGGGAGAGCGCCAACGAATAAAACAAAATGAAAATTGGGTAGGTTAGGTCAGTAAAAGGGCAGTCAAATTAGCCTGATAAGGGGCGTCGAAAGGTCAAGGCGTACGATAGAGAGGCCTGTCTACCAGTGATACACTTA
This sequence comes from Anopheles nili, assembly GCF_943737925.1. Classification (NCBI taxonomy): domain Eukaryota; kingdom Metazoa; phylum Arthropoda; class Insecta; order Diptera; family Culicidae; genus Anopheles; species Anopheles nili. Next base: position 74,490,736 of record NC_071292.1, on the reverse strand, counting down.
CTTGCGCTGCAACCAAGGCTGAATGGAACGGTATTGGTTGTAGAAGTTGTTCATATCCGGCACGAGATCCTTTACCACGTACATATGCGGTAGAGGGTAGATTTTCGTCGGTTTGTCCAGATTATCCCCATCAATCTTGCTGATGCAAGCGAGCGTGTTGGTACCGCCGATGTTCATAGCGCAAGAGCCGCATATTCCTTCGCGGCAAGATCGTCGGAATGTCAGCGTTGGGTCCATTTCGTTCTTGATCTTAATCAACGCATCCAGCACCATAGGTCCGCAGGCGCTTAGATCAACTTCATATGTCTGTAATAATTGAGGGAATCGCAAATGAACACACTGGTACTTTCAACTCGAGCTGCTTCACGTTCGTCAGTTTGGAATAGATATGGTGGTTTGTTTTTGGCACTGTATAATTAACACCAGGTGACCTTCCCGTAGCGACGCATAAATATTTCCATTGCGTAACTTGTTTGAATCGCACGGATTTTAATAACGTATCAAATCACCGTAGCTTACTCTCCATTCTTACCTGGTTGTACGGTTTCTGTTCAGGTTGATCCGGATTCCAGCGATAAATTTGGAACTTTTTAACCTTCTTGGCTGCAGCATTGTTGGCGGCTGCGAGGTGAATATTTCTAATCTAAAACGAAAAACAACAATAAAAACCAAAACATCAAACGGCATACACCGGTGAGTGATGATTACACCAAGGCGATAATTCGTTTGAGATCGTGTGGCCTTGTTGACCCACGGGTTACGAGATCGACGTAGCAATGCAATTGGCGGACGAGGCAATAAAATTTACTGAATTAATTCGCGTCCGCATATGGCAATGGGGGCCACGCGTGCCGTTCCCGATGGTCATTCACCGGCAGCAATTGAGAAATCGGGTATGGAGTAAGGAAAGAAAAAAACTTGTTCTACAAGCTCCAGTTTCGGCGCACACGCCAATCAATTACAGGCGAGACGGGTTATACTCGCGGCCACCTTTCACACCCGGGAGTACAGGGCTCATTCGTTACGCCAACCCAGGCAGCGAGATAAGTTAACCGAGGTTGCGGATCGCTGAAAAGAGGTCGACAAATTGCGCCCGAACTGGCGCTATCAGCTTGGTTCTGGAGCAATTTTAACCAACGGTGGCATCGAAATTATCACTTTTTGCACAGTACTTATTATATAATGCCACTTTGTCGTTCCACCTCGCAGCTTGTTCATGACAATGTTGTTGAACTACGTTCGCGTATCAATGGGGTAGCCTAAGACCTCCGGCACGTATGCTGGATTAGGGTATTTTAGTTGCACTCCTTGACCATAGCAACTATCGTACCTTTTGTTCTGAAATCAATGCTTCAGTGCATACTTTCGCTTACGCCCGAGAATCACCTACCTGTCCGAAGGAACCACGGCAGGCCAGCAAGAGCTTGAGATCAGCAGCAATCACGGCCATTGTTCAAAGCGAGGTTTTCCGCAAACACAACACGCACGATATACGGGGTTTCTTTCTTCTCCTCAAAATGCTTTTGGCAGCCGCAGGCACAGAAGGTCCTTGCGATGGATGTTGCCCAAATTTGTGAAATAAAAACCATAAACCAACAAACGAAAAGCGAGCGAAAAACGTCACACTGTGACTCTATGGCAGCGAGAGCAAGCGGGAGAGAAAAGATACAGCGAGAGTATACTGTATTGCTCTCCTACGAAACCAACTGACAGCTGAGCGATACACAGTGGGTTGATCCGATATGGATTTATTTTGATATTTCTGCTTATATAATTAAACACTTTTATGTTATAGTTATGAGATCAATATGCATTGATAATTTGTACAGCATAACCCCCAATGGTAAATTATACAGGTTGTTGATCACACCCCAGTAATCTTCAATGCTTTTCTGTAACAACCTTGTGATACATTTGCCTCACCGTCAACGTTGTTTGCAGGAACCGTGAGAAAAATTATGTTGACAAGTTATCAACGGATCCTGATTCAAATTTTGCGACAACGTGCTTTTTCTCACGCTTATTCACGATTAATTGCTTCAGATATGTACAAAAACACGCAAAGCCTCGACAACTGAAAAGAGAAAATATTTGAAAATACTTTATTATTCCATATCCAACCCTTTGGAGTTTTCCTGCACATCAACATGCTCCTCACAATCTCATTTTGTTAAACACACTGGACAATTTTTTTCCGAACTATTCTGTTAAAGAAGTAGTTTTATATGTTTGCTAATTTTTCAATGTGTTATGTGTTCCTTCTACCGCATCGGGTGAATACAGTTTTGTTGTAGAGTTAGAACATTACGATAGAACTTGCTAAATTGTTAAATTCATAGCTACCAAATATAATACAGAAAATGGGGTTCATTGATTCTTCTGATACGTCTTCCTCTCAAACGCCAGCGATTAGCTGATCACGTTCATCCATCAGTTATATGATTCGTAAATTTCCGTGTCATGACCATGCCGTCCGTTCGAGGGTGGAGCACGCTACGCACTAAAAAAGTTAGTCATAGTTTACTTTACCCTACACCGAATACGAAAATGTTTGGCCGCCACCATCCAAAACAACCACTGCTACACGATGTTAGTTGAAAACTATGTTATCGCATAAATGCACGATCTCTACTAGTACCAATTCCTAATCAGAAGAACAGCCTCCACAGTATTTAGTATTTAGACGGCTTTCAACGTGTGCTCGATTCTTATGCAGTATTCTGGTTCGTGTAAAGGTTCCTTATCCTACCGTTCACTGCATCTTTAATTATGTAATCTTTCTGCTCTGGCTACGTTAGGTTCGGACCGCGGTTCACTCTTCATTTGTTGTGGATCGAAAACTTTACACTCTAATAAACACTTCCAACAATAAATCAACTAGCTTCGTAGAAAAAGAGTTCAACGACGATTGAGGTGTGATGCATTAGCTATAGTGACATCCAGACACCCGCTCCAGGTTTCCAATAGATTCCTTACTGGTTTTAGATTCTGCGTAAATTGAACATGAAAAAATGCTGATAGTGTGTAAGTACGGTTTACTAATCGTTCTTTCTCCCTAGCTTTGGGCTCGATTTAGTACGGCAAGCTTTGTCTTTGTTCGTATAGGGAGAGTCTTTTAGAATGTGTCTTCTTTTGTTGATCATTGGTACATGATTTTCAAATGTACAGCACATAACACATACACATTAATTACACTTAGTTGGATTCTACCGTTCAGCTACGCACAGTATCCTATCGATAGCTCCTAATGAGCCTCAAATTAGTGTATAACTCCGCCTACCAAAAAAGATCTTAAAAACGGCGGGCATGAAACAAATTTTTGTACCACGCTAAACCTATGGGAACCACATTTGAGCTGTCGAGTTTAAACACAAAACAGATGCATAAGATTGTCTGATGTTAGTTTGAACAATTTCCTATAGTATGCATCACTTGAATAGCTTGCAGTGTATCGGAGGATGTGTTATCATGTAGTGACGTGACATACTATTTCAACCATAGCTCGCTACTAGCGTTTCCAAAACCGCAAAACTTTCGCTGTCTCTCACTCCCTCTATTTTCCTTTCTAGATATGATTCTAAATAACCAATCAATCTCAGGTCCTAGCATATTTCACAAATAACTACCACGATAACCGCAGTCAGTTACTAGTTTTGTTACGTCGTCATATCGGTTTACAAATTGGAGTTAACCTTACAGTTTCTTGCCATTCGTATGAGATTTCCCACATTTTTACTATGTAGGCATACATAGACGTGTGCGAGCACGGTTGGTTAATTGCGACGGTAGTTTAGGTCTGATCCGTTGGAGCAATCCTGCCCAACCGTCTTTAACGAGTAGGACGACGGCAGTTTCTACCCATGTCTACATGCCTATCGCTTTCGGGGTTTCGTTAAGTTTTTTGTAAAAACCAGCTGGATATAAAGACTTCAAAAAAATACTCTGTACTAAACGAACTGAATAATAAGCGTCACAAATGGTGAACGCGTCAATGTGGTGATATACATCAGGCTATTGTAGGTACGTTGAGGAACTACATCTGCGCGACCAGCTTCGTCTATCCAAAACAGAGAAAAATCACGAGAAACGTGTACAGCAAAAGTGTATCCAAATGTGGTCGTATCTACTTCTACCTATCCTTTTGAATGATTGTCGATAAAGACGCTAACATTTGTTACAAAGTGGGATATTTCTACTGTTACGATGCTGCCAATGAGCAATGATCCATGATCATGAAGGAAATTTCTTAGTTTTTTGTCCGTTTTCCTTCTTATTTGCATTCCTTTTTATCACTTTATCTATCTATCGTCTTTCTCTAGCAACCGAAATTAATACTCTCAAGAAGGTACTAGAGTGAAACTTTTCTGATGGGCTTAAGACTCGTTGATGATTATCTATGAGCACGAGCGTTTTTCTGTTTTGAGTTTTGGAACCACCAAAGGTAATGTTCCGCGCAATTAACTTCGTAGCCACGTGCCGTAGAAGATGACGGCAATATCGGATATAGACGTTTTTCAGAACATTCATATCAACGATTATAAGTTATGCTTTCTATTGGTGACATCGATTTACCAATTTTTCTTACACCTAATCCGTGGCTTTGGTTTCCTGGCCATATGTGAAAGTAATATGCTAAACACATCAAATTAAACGAAAAGAATAGTAGTCGTAAATTGATTGTCTACATTTGTAACAATGTAACTGCAAAACGAATAAGACCAATCGAATCAGCTTGATAAATTACGTAAAACAGTTGTAAAATTATAATTAAACCTCCAATCACTAATTCAAAATGCGCTATAGCATCAGGTAGGTGTCTGAATAATATTTCTATGAAAAACGGATACTGCGACTTGTACCTTAGATGTTAGATGTTTTCAATTGCAAATTTAAGAACATTTATTTTAAAGGTCTCCAGCTTTCTGTCGCTTTCATTCCATTCAAGTTCTCTACTTATATGTTCATAAACATTTTAACGACCAAATGGTGTACTACACGCTAATCTTTTTTTGAAGGATCACATTTAGATTGAAACAATTGCTCGCCTTTCCGGTTCATGCAGATTGGCAAAATAGGCTGGATTCCGCAAACGGGGATGTAAAAGTGTCCAATTCGGTCGGTACAAGAGATTATGAGTATATTTGTTGTATTCGGATATTGAGAGTTTTTTTGTGATGTGTGTAGCAATATTTCAACATTTATCATTGGAAGAATCGTAAACGATTTCCTCAGGCGCGATTCGAAGCTACAGTAGTCTATTGTTTTGGATTGTGCGCTTTGCATGATTTTTCATTTTTCTGCACATCGACGGAGTATCTTTCTATGTTTTTATGAATATCGTTTAGTTTATGGAGAGATTGTCTGCTAATCACATTGACATGCGTGTTACTTCTTTACTTGTGAAGTTCTAGTGTTATGTTCCATATTGGATAGGGTTATTATGTGACTGTCTGTTTTTATGGTAACCTTAGAAACTAACAATACACCCATGCTAACAAAGTCTTGTCTACAAAAAATATGCAGTTAGCCAAACTGTTTACTCCTCGCGATTTGTTAATCTTGTGTAGCGAAGAAAGATTTTAGCATTCAGTGTAGCATTTTTAATCGACAAGAGATGTTCCGGAAATGATTATCTAACTTTGGACCAGCCAAAGAGTGTACCATTTCCTTCACAATTCTAATCATACGGAAAGAGAAACGATGGTGAGGGTATTCCATTCCTATATTTTACGGTTGTAGCTTGTTGTAAATATAAATATATAAGTGACAGCTGCACCTTTGTTGTAAATAGCGTTCTGTAAGCTTTTTTCTGTTTGTATTCAAAAGTAGCAACTATGAGCATAAGTTGTTTAATTCCAGCGTTTCGTATGAATTGGCCGTTAACATGCACTTCATATTGACATTAGCGAACGATTTGTATTCGTATTTAATTCATTGCAAAAGCATAAATTCTCTTACGGTTGAATGTTAATAAACTATAATATGATTTGAAATGACACATTTTTGAGTGATCACATTAGATGTTAGAATACACTGATCAACAATACACCGGTTTAAGCCGAAGAAAAAATTTAACTGCGGTATAAAGACTGTGCATTCAAATCAAATCTTGTAAAATTAAATGAATACGAATAACGTCCTACGAAAAAAAATAGATCATCGCAGCTGTGCTTTAAGGGTAGATTTCTTAGGCCCACATTCAGTATAATAAGTACCTGAATATTATTTGCACGTTTCCAGAACATCTTATTTCCTCTTCCCATTTCGATGGGTTATATTTTGCTTTAATTCAAAGTAGATTAGGTTAAATTTAGGCCATATTTGTTCTTTGTTTAAAACAAATAAAGTCCAATTGAATTGGATCAACAACACAACGCACCATATGGAAGTTTTAACATTCATTTGTATGAATTTTTGATATTCATCCTCTTAGTAATGATATTTTAAGCTGGGAGAATATAACGCTTTGGCATAGTGTATGAAATTATTTTATCCTCAGTCGTACTGCTTTCGGTGGATAAGAATAAGGTAAGATTATCGGTGGCTTGGTGACCAGCTGGTATTAAGGTTAGTTTCTTATACGGTTAGTTGCCTTCATATTTCATGCTATACGGCACTAATTCCAGGATCTACTTATTACAAAGAAACCATTCGGATTTGAAATACAGACTCTGTCCTTGCTGGCTTTCTGTAGCTGCTTTTTATCATTTTTGTATAAATACTTAATAGCGAAAACCTGAAGGTGCAGCTACAAGCCGAGGCTAACCGGCGGATTGTGCGTCAAGTTTAATAAGTGCATTTGAAACAATTGAATGATTTTATGTTTGTATGGAAGATGTTTAGTTTTCAACAAACAAAAACATCAATACTCTGAAGAACGGAAATTTATTCAATAAGAAAACAAAATATAACTTAACTGCCTAGAACAATTCGTTGCAGCAAGATGCGTAGATTGTAAAAAAGTAATGTAATAACTAAGAAAGCAAATGACACAGAACATAAACCAGAGACTGGGCAGGAAAAGGTGCTGAAAAGTATGGGAATGGAATTAATAAATAAATTTTACTAGGTATAGGGGAGAGTTTCGGTGAGTTTTGACAGGATAGGGTAAACTGTTTTGTGCTATTTTACAAAACGTTAGCGTAGTTGACCAACATTCTCGGAACTCCGGCTCTATCGGAGTGCCCTGGGACGCGTTTCCGGGATAATCTCGCACGTTCGATATCCTGTCCCGTGAGCAGAATATGAGACAGAAAAGCTGTCCTTTTATGAGTCATGCATTCAAAGTTTGGTCTCTCGGAACCAGCTTGGCCAGGAGGATGCGAGCATCCTCTGGTTCTGTTGGTCGGGTTGGGTTGATTAGAACGAATTCTGCTGGGAGTCATCCACTTCGCTTTTTTCTTTTCTTCGAGATTATTGAGAGATGCGGATGTGCTGTGGACAAACTTATGATCTTCGCGGCTCCACCTTCTGCGACATCGAGTTCAGCACTCTTTGGTTATCGATTGTCCGGAAGCAACGGATGTAGTTACGAATTTCATTCTCGTTCTTCGGCGACGGTGGATCCAGCACTGCCGAGGGGACAAGACACATGTTAGTACGTTTAGGAGGAACCAGGGAATCAAACGAGGACCGATGCTCCAACATACCCAAGTGACGCGATCGGCAAAACCGCACTGCACGCATCGTCTGCGCCATCATGTGCATCTTCTCGAAGTTTACCAGCCCGTCCAGACTGGTCTTGTTGCCCTCGTGCGCGAAAGTCATGTCTTTGAGCAGTAGCGGCATGAACGGGATGACCGGGGGTTGCAGCTTGCCGACGGACATTCTGATCAGAGTAATACAAGGCGATATTGCAGGGATATATTTCAACTATAAATCATCGATGTTAGCTGCTTAGGGAGAAGTGAAAGAAAGCCATTTGATTTTTTCAGCGCGTGCTCTGCGAATATTCAACGGGACTATAGGTGAATCATTGACTGCGGTTTCTAGGAAATATAATTTTTCTTGCTCATGTTCTTGCTTTAAATTTTATGCCTCGCTGCATCTCCAATGGTCAATTTCCGGGGGTGCCGCTCAGAAATTCGATAACTTTTGCTTTCCCTTCTCTTAGGCACACCACATCCATTTAATAAATTCATCTTTTAGATGCCTAAAGAAAGACGAATATCCATCGGTATTTTTACACCAAAATAGCAGCCTTTTTGTTCTCCTCGTGCTTGCGAGCGCATCCGAACGTGTTGTGGTAGCGCCTTTTCCTACCACAAGGACGAGACGTACACAAGCCAGCCTTGTCACGCACAACACCACGCACCAATGAAGAGAGGACGATGTGCCGTGATGATTGTGATCAATTTCCTTCCCCCCTGGGAAGGTGATCCATGGTCTGATGGAAAGCAACAAATCTTCCACCTTCCCATCATACCTTTCTTCGATCACTAAAAGCCTGTGACGATGCTACGTCATGCGGGAATGAGAATCGAACTAAATCCCACTGGCAGAAGCGTTATTTAAACTTCTTATGAGACACCTTTTACGAGGTTCTCGGTCGGAAAGATTAGGCCATTATCACGTGATCTGGTACGAAAGCTTCGCGGCTTCACCAGACGCCTTTCCAACCGGGTCGATGTTCGGGATTTTTGTGAAGATGGCCGGCGGCTGTGTGGAGAGGATTTAATTTGATTTTCAATCTTTCACACACCGACCCAAGAGAGTCAATGTAGGGATTGACTGTCAACGGAGCTTTCCGTTGGGTGTTTGGTGGTTCGGTAGCTACTCTATCCCTTCGTACGGGTTTCCAACGTTCGCGGGAGTATAAAACCCTTATGACCGACCGTAAGGGTTCCGCCACTTCCTGCGCGTTGAGCCTCTCTTAGCAGAAGCTCATCGATATGAAGAATGAAATACGTCTCCTACCTTGCTTTACGGTGTCGCGTCATGTGAGAGAGTTGCAAAGAGACAAAGTGAGAAAACGAGGGAAAGAAAATGACGTAAGATTTTCCTCCGTACTCGACTTCACCCCGGCTTGAAGCGAGTTAGAGAACTGTTGCTCGCACGGTACAATTCATCAAACTGGCACCCCGAATGTGGAAGGATATGGCTCGTTTCGTGCCATTACACCGTCCTCTGGTAGATTGATGGTATATTGGAGGCGGATGGAACGGCGGTGAGCGAAAGCCCCAGCCACGTCTGGGCTACGTAAACAAGATTGAATTCATTTTCTGACGCCGCCAGTCACCTTTTGACAGGAAAACGAGGATTCCAGCGTGCAATCGGTAAACCAACGGGGATTAGCTCATCATCAGTTGAGTGGAAGGCTTTAGGTGAAATGTACCACAGTTGGGAGTGCTTTTTTATCGTGTTTCACTAGCCAGCCCGTCGACCCGCCAATTAAGCCGTCAAACTAAATTGTGGATGAAAAAGTGTCACGTAGGACAACTTCGCCAATTTCTACATTTCCTTTCCTGGAACATCCACTGGATGCCTGGAGAAACCGTCCCATGACTAATCGCAAACCGGAAGACAATTTATGCGCACAATTCATCGTGCGTGGGTCTCACAAAACATTTTCCAGAGCGGTCTCGTGTGGGCGACCGGAATAAATCTTCCACCCACCACCAGTCAGCGTAACGAAAAGAAAACTTACCGATAAGCGCGATGGTTCCGGCTCGGATCGATCAGGGCCTCATACTCGGTAAACAGCTTCCGGAACTTGGACGGCAGCTTGTCCCATGTCATGGACAGCCGCGAAACGGCCGTGTTCGAGAGACCCATGACGATGGCGAAGAACGCGTTCAGATTCTGGTACTCCTTGCAGCTGCCGGTGCACGGGTTCGGGAGCGACAGATTGGATAATATACATATTAATACAAATTTTGCCCCCAGTGGTGGTTTTCCGACGTGGTACTTACAACGCAGCTAGCTTGATGAACTTCTTCACCAGTGACATCCGCTTGGTGAGGTTGGTGGTCGAGACGATCTCCGTAACTACCCAATATTGAATTTCGTTGAAACGCCTGATGAAAACGTCCAGATTCGAAGTTATCTGCAACGGGGAATATAAAGGTAGCGGAAATGTTAGACCACCGAACAATAAATGATTTACTGAGAAAAAAATACTAAAGCAGAGAAAGCACAAGCTAGGACGAAGGTTACGCTCGAGAAAATCTATCCTCGATCACGCCCATCCAATTAGCAAGCGGAGCGAAATTCGTTGGGAAAGGACGACCTGGCAGGACTCCCTTACGGGCAATTGTCATTAGCTCAACGCCAGCAAACCAGCCCATTTGAGCGTCCATCGCAAAACCATGTCCTCGAATCGGCTTTCACAGCTTCATCGAAGGATTGCTTCTGGGAAGAAAAAATTTCTTTCCCACGTAAAAGCTGTTTCCTTCCGTGCGGTTCCGGGCTGACGGGTGTGCGAGCCCAATTAAATTCGAAACCATACTGCACGCCGGGAGGGCGTTCGTTACCAATCGACCGGAAGCTGCGCCACAGTGGAACAGGATTACCTATACCGAGGATACGATCCAATTTCTCTTTGACTGGCAGGCGCAACTTACGAAACCGCTTGAGTTGCCAAAAAAAAAACCACCCTCGCCGGTTTGCCATTTTGGGGTTTGTATTTTGTTGAGAGTTCACAAAGCTTTTCTCTGAAAGTATCGCACGACAAATCATCGACGGCAATAATGACGTTTTTATTGGCTTCGTTACCAAGGTAACGAATTCACTTATACCGAGATGAGGTAGGTTCGATGCACCGGTGTCACAGCAATAACGTGGGAGGCCATAAAATTCGATTGGCAACGTGTTTTATTTTATGGGTATTATGTTCCACCAGCGCGCTGACGCCGAGACATTTAATTCCATCTTCTTCATTTCCTCACTTGAGAAAGAGCATTAACCAAAGAGAAACAACGCCTAATTGAATCGTTTCGTTTGAGTTAATTGATCGCTTCTCCGCTCTACAAGTGTGGTCGTATGAATAGGTATTAAAGCCATCGATTGACCGAGCGCGTCTAGCCGAACAAGTGTGCCAAACCAGAACCACAAAAACTAATTAAACCAATCCCTCAGTACAGCAGCAGCACGGTTTAGACGATGAGCCAAAAACCTCTCCCGATTGAGTAACCGACGTCCCAATTACCAGCGCGTAATTACCGAACAGCTTTTCATACTAAGGGCGCCTTTTGGGTAGGGGTGGGAGATAAATGATTTCAAGTTTAATTTTCCCACCTTCTCCAGGCGCGAGCTCTGGTCCGATTGCGTGCTTCTCGAGCCACGTGCTAAAAACGCTAAATCATCGCTCTTTACGGACGCTTAACCGCAAACAAAACTCCCCGCGGGATGCTTCGTACGAGTGCAGAACGAGAAAAGAAACACTCCAAATACGGAAGAATAAAAAAAACAGTGGAAGACCCCTCACCGGAATTGCAAGAAGTTGATTTGGAGGGTCACGGGGCGTAAGGACGTCGCGACGTTCTTGGTTCCTTGGCTTTGAAACTTCTGCCGAAGCTTATCCGTCTCCGTCGGCGGTTTTGCATCCACCTCATGCTCTCTTGTGGCACATTTTCCCAACGCGATTTCGGTCGGAATTTTCGAGAGTTAATATTAATGGTAAAGTTTGTTGCGCAGGTGGTGGCGCTGGGGAAAAGCCGCTTATTTTCACGCCTTGAGTGGGTGACGGAGGGTGCCGACGACCGGGCGAAAGAATTTTGCACTTCCAAGGCAGCTTTCAGCCAGGATGTGGTGCGAGAAACGTTGGCTTTCTGCCCTTGCACCGAGCGATGGTAGGCAAGATAAACAAATTCAAGCAGTACGAGCAAAAAAGCTCTCTTATGACATAGACAACAAAGCAAGGATCAAAGGTGTGGAATTTTGATTTGTTTCGAGGAAAACAGAGCATGTTCGTTTGCAGGACGACGCAGGAACAGTTGGGGTTTTGTTTTGTTGGAAACCAGTCGAAACCCGATGCTTCGAAGTGAATGGATGGTAAATTGAAATTTCTGCAAGTGGCTTATTGCTCCTGTGGTTTGCATGGTTTCAACGGTACTGAGAAATATTTTCATGGTAAAAAAATCCATCCACATTAAATGCACTTTTCGGAATACATACTAGCAGTAATATTTGCGTTATTCTTATACATGCCGTTAATTTCATGCCGTATTGGAGCGATGCGATTACGTGTGCTCACTTGTTTTTATCAAAAATATGTGTCCACTACTACCTGCTGACATTAGTGAGTGGGAGTTTGATGTTCTGGAGAAAAAGCTAGGTTTGTCCGATTCGTATCATCAAATAATTGATACGTAGAATTGCTCCTTATTTTGCGATGAGATATGAGATTATAGCAACAAATGAAACGAACTTCGTTGAAAATAATCACGTAACAATTCGATCATCAATATTAGGCGTGAACAGTCGAACATAATGATGAAAAAATTTGTCTTCTCAAAATGGCAACGCTGTCTCGTGAAAACGTGTAACGTATCCAAAGCCAAGGCTGAAAAGCTATTTTCATTTCGTTCATAAACGGACTGTTAACGGAACCCACTTACATGGCTATGAAGAAGCTAATCATTTGTCATCTCATAACCTGCGACGAGAGTGAATAAATAAAAAAATACTAATAAAGCAGTCAAACCAACCCTCTCGTAAAAGCTTTAGTATGTAGCGGTGCGCATTTCAGCGCGTTTAAGCTTTTCTTAAAATGGCGTCGCCGCTCGGGGACGGCGTGGTATCGTGCACTGGTCACGTTGCATCTAGCCCCGATGCACCGAGCAGCAGCCACGCTGCAACCAACCACCAAGTGACTCAGCGCAACTTTGCACTCGAGCACGCACACCCACACACACACGTCGCGCGTTCGAACGCGCCTGTATGCCCTTAGCCTCCATCACGGGCCGTGATGACGATGGTCGCATCGGTGCATCCGATCCAGCGGGACGAAGCCTGTAGAGAACACGTTTTGTCGTGCCCGTCGTGGTGTTTTAAGTCATGCACTAGCGCAGCATCTAACACAGCTTTTCCGTGCCGCGCGTACACATACACGCGCATGTGCAATCGACGACGGCGGCTGCAGCGGCGTCGACGACGGCGACGCTGTTGCACTTTTTGTCAAGGTCAGGCGCACGCGGACTGGATGTGTCGTGAATCGTCAGCCAACCAGCACACACACCCAACTGCAGCTCTAATCTGCGCTGCTCCAGCGTTCCATTTGGCGCGAGATCGTTGGTTCGTGTGCTGGTGCTTGTGAGTGGCTCGCGCGCCGCATCTAATGCGTTTGCCGTGTGCGCGAGCGCGCGCCATATAAGCGCGAATACTAAACCCGGGGGCGGCCGACCCTAGGCGCTAGTGTAATGTGTGTTAGTAGCACCGGTTCCCCGCCCCACGGGGAAGATTCGCCCCAGTACCGCGGGGTGAGTGCAGCTAGAACTAACCCCGCCGCAGGGTGGTTGTTCGCTTCATCCGTCAGCTCGTGCGCTCGGGAGATGAGATTTTGCGAACCTGGGGGTTGAGTTAGTGTTTGGTGGTGCCGCGAGTCGATCGGTGCCGTGTTCGATTGCCTCGCGTCCAGCGGTGCGTGTGCGTGTGCCGGGAAAAATCCGTCCCGCGCGACATCCGACAGAATGTGTGAGTCGCCGTCGTGGAATGGACGGTCAAAAAACGGTCACGACGTTGTGACGAAGATGTTGTAAAGAAATTACATCGGCCTTTCCGTCGGCCTTCCGTCCGGGAAGGCCAACCATGAGGGCACGTGTGTGTATGTGTGTGCGTGCGCAAGTGGTTCGATGTTTGAATACATTTTTCTCGAACAAATTCGCCACCCTAAGCCACCCATCGGTGTGTTATCAGTGACCATGCGCACTCACCACAGGAAGTGGATGACAAGTTGAAGAAAAGCGCACCAGCCATTGAAATCAATCGCAATCCGATACAAGGTTGAACGACATATGGTCGCCACCGATTCCCAGGCCCTTTTCCAACCCTCCCCTGCCAGTGGTGTGCTTTGTATCAAACGCTTAAACTAGCGCACCGTTTCGCGGCCACCATCATTCTGTCCCGAGACTCACGTCCCGTCCGTTGCTCATCTCGTTGAAATTCAATTCTATTCCGCACCAAACACACCACGAGGCCGTTGTGGAGGCTGTTGCGGGAAGAGACCCAAGAGCGGGGTAGAGATTCTCGTAAGAATAATTACCCGTCTCCCAGGGTAGAAGCGGCTTCTCCCGTCTCCACCTTCCATCTCCCTTCCCGAAACCCTTACGTTCCTTTCCTGTGCTCCGCAAGAAGGCATTTGAAGGTAAAAATGGCACGTGTCCCTAACCTCTCCCCCCCCCCCCCCCGGGTGGGTGTGAGAGAGGGTTGGACGGAGGAAAAGCCCGATCGCGGTTCCCTTAGAAGCTTCTTCCCTCCCTCCCCCCCCCTCCCCCATCCCCGGCGCTATTGTTTTATCGATGTGTGAGAGCGTTCAAACGATCTTCCCCTCGGGAGCCACACCATGTGGTTCATTTTCACAAGATATCGATTACTTGGGTGGCTTTGAATTGAAAAAAAAAACCACCCTCACAACCCACAGACTGTACACATGCAAGTGGCCACCATCCTCTGGCGTTGCCTGTGGCTTGCGTGTCAAACCACGCATTTGAGCGAGAGTGAGGTGCGCTTCTTGAGATGCGCTATCAGATAAGCGTGTAGGGTGCGAGAGAACGCGATCGTTCGCGATCGAGTGCGTTTTCCCCCACTTCACTCCCGGGGGGAGTTGCATTGCGTCGTGGAGAATGCACCACGGGTTACATAATGGCGGTGAACGAAGAGAGACGCGCGCCTCACGGTCAAGACGCGCTCGCGCCCCCTGCCGTTTCGAGGGTAGCTCGTTCATGGGGAGAAGGTTGGTTCTTGTTCTCTCGGCTGGCCGCTCCTCTGCCCCCGGTACACGTTCTAGGCAGTTCGAATGATGGCGACGCCGACGACAGCGAGCCTGGTTGTTGTTCAGCTTTGCAAGAACTATGTCAAGGCATTCTTTGGCCGCAAATGGTGAAGCCGATCGCGTACGATCGCTCGACTCGCGCCCGAGATAGTGTGTCACCGATCCATGGGTCCGACAGGGCGCGATCGATTCGCGATCAAGTCTGCCCGGTCTCGTCTCGAACGCACGCAACCAGGGCGCCTGGTGTTGAACAAGTTGCGAGGAAAGTGGCACATCCTTTACTGGTCGGTTTGAATTGAGCCTTTTTTGTGCGTATCGTTGCGTATGTGCGCGTGTGCGTTTTGTTTGTTCGGCTGTTCCATTCTCGCCTCGTAGGTCCTGCTGGTGTGTAGACGATAACGTGTCTAGTGACAATTAGCCATTTTACGTACAACATAGTGCGTCAAACGATGGATGTGGCACCTTCGATGGTGCAGCGTGCTGGGGATAAGCTGATAGTGCGGCGAGTCGTAAGTGGTGATCAGGTGCATCTGAGCGAGCACTCGACCCAGGTCCAAGCGGGTGAGGACGGTGGCGAATCTTCGGATCAGCCACTTTTAGACGGTTGGGGACGTTTCACGGCAGGCACATCTGCGTTCGACGAGCCGTCACTAACAGACGGTGAAGGATCCGTCCGGACGTCGGTAGATCCAGAATCCGACGGACAGTCGCAGTTGCCGCAGTGTAAGATCAAGCGCAACTACTCGTGTGGTCGATGCACCTACTTTACGCAGAACCCGCGCAAGTACCTGACGCATCTGCGTGACACGCACGGCGAGAAGATCGTCATCAACGAATGTAAACGGTGTCTGTACGCGTCTCGCCATTACCAGAAGCTGGTCCGGCACATGAAGATGGTGCACGGGTCGGTTGATGGCATCCGGAAGTCGGGCTCTCTCGGAGCGAGCCGACGTCGTGTCCAGAAGGTGTATAGTGGTGTTGGTGGTGGAAGTAGTGGGTCGATGCAGCTGCCCAAGTTGTCACGATCGGAAGCTACCCAGCTGACGACGGCGTATGTCCAGCAGATCTTTGCATCTGGTCTGCCGAAGCTTCTGGAGGAGATCGAGAAGTCGACTGCTGTCGGTACGTCGATTGCGGGTGAGCATGAGCCTGGGTGCCTGTTAGGAAGCTTTCAGGTAATTGTGTCTGATTTATTTTGCAGCGACGAACTTCGCACGCGACTCTCATATGATGCAGCCAGACAAAGAGCAACCGATGCCATATTCATCCGATGAAGTAAGCTATGGCAGTGTTCTTTCGGTGATCCTTTCTGATTGAGGTTTTCTCCCACTTTTTTTAGATCATCCCAGAGGCTAGTGAAGGAGATAGATTAGAAGGCAAAGCGACGGAGGATGGCGTTTGCGTTGTGCCTAAAAAACGATCCCGACCCATACCCAATCTTATCCCGCTGAACGTTTCGACGACGCCCACCAATCTGTCCACCGCAGGGGCGAATACTGGCCAGAAGTTCGTGAAACCTATCCCGCTTTCCGCGCTCAAGGCGGAGAATGATGAGAACGATCGAAATAAAACCGCAGACTACCCGCTCAGTTTGACAAAACACAACCAGCAGCCCATGACGAGTGGCCATCAGGAAGAACTTATGACCAAGTGCATGTACTGCGAGCTGTCGTTCAAGACGGTCGAGGCGCTGGCGAATCACATCAAGCTGGCACACAAGGAGGACCTGATTGCGGCCCTGCTGACAAGCTCCTTCGACGAGTCAGCCGACGTGCCAGGACTCGCGCGTCCAACCGAAACCGAACGTGCAGCGAACGAGATCTGGAGGAGACTGTTGGCGTGCAGTACAGAAGCGGCCTCTAGCGGACCAGTTACGAACCCGCCTGAGTACGATCGGACACCGGCTCGACCCCGGCAAAGTTCGCTGTCAAACGATGAAACCGATGACGACAATCGAGAGGAACACCAATCGCGGACGTTCTGCGGCGTGGAAACGGCACCCGGGTACGGTGAGGTGACAAATCGACTCCCAACCAACGACCCTACGGGCCTGGTAATGAAGAAGGTGTTCAAGTGCCCGCACTGCTCGTTCTGGGCGTCAACCGCGTCCCGGTTCCACGTGCACATCGTCGGTCATCTGAACAAGAAACCGTTCGAGTGTTCGCTGTGCGCGTACCGGTCCAACTGGCGCTGGGACATCACGAAACACATTCGTCTCAAGACGATCCGAGATCCGAGCCATAAGAACGCGGGCGTCCTGATGAACGACGAAACCGGCCGACGAAACTACACCAAGTACAACAAATACATCGCCCTCATGCAGATCACGGACAAGTAGGACAGGGGATCGAAGAGGTTGGAGGTTACGCCATTGGAGTTTTTCTCCAAATTAAAAAAAAACCTCCCTCTTCGAGACTTTGCGTAGGCAGCCCAAGATTGATGGGTGTCCAATATGCAGTATATCTCTTGTTCCGGAAGCATGCACGAAAATCCCTTCAACTGTCAATCCTTCCAAGAAGTTCGGGGTCGCCCGTACGAAACGTCCAGAGTAGTGGCCATCCCCACTCTTTTCGCGAGGCTACAAACCCCCCCGGCAGCGGGGGAGATATCCTTAACTAGATTAAATCCAGGGAAGCTTAAAAAACGGCACATGCATTACAGTACACACCCACGTGGATCCAACCGCTCAGAACCGAGCCTTGAACGCTAGCGCTTGAAGGGTCGAGAGAGTATAACTGGCTGGCTATATGCACCTATAGAGTGGCGAAGAAGAAGTCAGCTTTTTTTCGTTGCGGTACTTTCTACCACGAAATCCACCTTTTACAACAATTTCGCAATATTGGGCGACTCGCATTAGAAGAAGCGAGGGCAAGGAACCGAATTCGAAGCCTTACCAGGCGTGTGGGGGCAGCAGTATATTGCTTCTCCGTCGCCCATCGTGTCGAGTTCAACAGGGCGCGAACGGCGAAAGTCAAGCGGCCCATCGAGTGAGCTGACTTCATTCCTTACGAAGACCCGAGGAGTCCCTTGAACGCAATCAATTTTGCGAATATTCTCATTTCGGTCGGGCGAACGTGAACCGGCCTCGTTCGAGTAAGACCCTTCGTTGGCTCCCGGTACTTGAAGTGATCCTTTGCACCACCCACCAACCCTGGTGACGGCATACTTTCAAACGCGACGCTGCTTTTCGCCACGTCCCATCGCACACACACACGCGCGCACCCACCGATGTTGATTCCGTCCCCAGGCAGGAGCAGCAGCAGCGGCAGTTTCCGAATTCTTACCTTTCCCGACATCTCCACTTTACCAATCCGCTTTGCAGAAAGGAGTCCTTTCATCGCTTCGTCAGCGATCGTTTGATTTTCGGGGGAATGAGCGATATCGTTACCAGTTAAATGCGCTTTATTAGAATTATTATTTCAAAGCGCGCTATCATGGGATAGCCCGCGATGATGGGCATAAACGGTTGTTAGGCAAATAGGACCCACGAATACGACGACAGACGTTTTCAGCTGTCTGCTTCATAGTTTTTTTTTCTAATGGCACCGAGATCTGGCATTCCCGATGACAAATCATTGTAAGACACTTGAAAGCATTACCACGATGGATTCGTTATTGTTTTAATATTTTTAGAGGACGTTGGGAAGAATCTCAATCTTAATTTATACACAGTACGATAGGGTAGAAGTTTAACATTATTTTTGTAAAATTGTGGGAACAACACTTACATAATAAACATTGTTGAAACATGTCAAACGAACACTGGTTTTTGGTGTTAATAACATCCGAATGGGAGGTTAATTAGGAAATTGTTTGCACCTGAGCAAAGGTAAATAAAAACGAGAGGTGGAAAGGCATCGTCAACCATTCTTGCAAAGAAAAGTGCAGCAAGCGCTAATGCCTGGGGTAGAGAATTATCCGAGCCAGCTTGTGCCTTCACGCGCGGTTACCTTGGCTTAACTTTGAATGTCAGCTGGATCAGCCGCCTCCAATCAGAAGGGATGTAATTAGTGATACAAGTTTTGCCCCCTGTCTTTGTTATTATATTCCTAACGGTACTGCGCACAGTTGTGCACGGTTACTTTCATTAGCTTAATAGGTGGGTGCCTCGTTCTTGTGCAGTCGAGAAGCAATTCTTGGCTCTTCCGCTAAATGGTGAAAAGCTGGTGATGCAGCAAAGCGCAAATGTTGACTTGGTACGACGAAAGAAAAGTTTCACTCTTTGCAGTTCCATAGCGGCATTGAAGCGCACTCGAACCAGTTTCGTCTCATCGTGTTTCACTTCACTAGCCGGCCATTGGCTCTTTACAATTAGCTCGATCTTTTCAAATCCACAATCCACCAACCAGAGAAGTGATGATGAGCAGTTTTTTTTTTCAGAATATGACGGGGAAGGTGGATATGAATCTTAAATCGAAAATGCAGCTTTTACCAATGGTATCCTACCTTTGCATTAGATTGCTTTAATGCGCCGTCACGTCACTTAAATGGTAACAATAAATCCATCGCATCCAAACCACACCTCTTCGCCTTTGCGAGAACTATCTTAAATGGGGGTTGAACTGCTGCATGAGAAAAGCAATAATTCACTCCTAGCGCATTGAACGCAAGGCAGGGCAGCCGTGTCGGGTGCAGTACCAACACGAAATGCAAGTGCAGTTCCAAGTGACCAGGAATCGAGTTACTTCTCGAAGAAAAGAAGGAAAAAAAAACGCGGCACTGAAAATGCATCCACGCCTTCGAGCAATACAAAAACAACCGACACCGGCAACGGGGGAGCTAAACATATATTTGTACATTTATTTGCTGCTCGACGAAGCTTTCCATGCTCCGTGCGCTTCGCCGGGTGAAAGCAAAATGATTTGCTGTCTCGGTATCATTTTTCACACGCCCCGGTAACAAAATGGGTTAAGACCAGTGTGCAGCTTTGGAGATATTTTGCTTTTCTTCTTTTTAATCAGAGACAATCGGAGGATGCCAGCAGCTTGCTGGGGAACGTGAAAAATGATTCAACAGAAACCATGCTACCCGGTCCCGCTTTTGCTTTAGAAACAGAAAAACGAAAACGGTCGTTTTGTTGTGCTAATCTAGGGGCCGAATCTTCTAGAGCTTACCTTATTGAAATGATGACGTCCGAAAGTATGGTACAGCAGTTCGTACTCGTGCACAGCCCAGAAGAGATCCCAGTCGAACAGTGTCATGTGGTAAGCGACGTCCTTGGTTGATAGCGCTTCAAAGTCCACATCCGTCGCCTCGGTCGGCATTTCCTGTTCGGGTAGTGGTGTCTAAAATGAAAAATGAATAATATGCACCTTTTAGCGATAAGACGTACGGCTTTTTCTCGCATGCGGGCTGAAGAAACGGAATCAAATTAACCATGTTGGTCCTGTTTTGATCCTGCCGTCACCGAACACTCACCAACGCGTCCAGGTGGTCCTTTGGCGAGACGAAAATCCGTCCGTTTAAACTGAGAGCCGTCGGTAGGCTTACGTCGTTATCCTTAAATACGACACGCTCGCCGCTCGATTTTACCTCCACCAGCAGCAGGTCCTCAGGAAGCCGGGCGATTTGCAGCTTGTCGGCGGCACAGGCCTTAATTACCTCGGCCGTGGTGGCCATCGGGAAGCGCAAGGTGCAGTACGTATGGTCGGCGCAGTACACACGGAAAATTACTGTCACGGGCGAGATGCAGAGCGTCGGATTAGTTAGCGCCGAATATCATTTTTCATCATACGCGACACGAGCGTGTTCCGCAAGATCCGCGTTACGATCGATCATTTCCAGTAACCGACAGGCGGTCGAGCTCACAGCTCACGTACACAGGAAATGGGCAATCGAAGGGATATAATTGGGAAGTTGTCAGGAGCAGAAACTGTGAGGGCGTCGGTATTAAGAAGAAAATTAATTACTATCGTCATCCGGGCGTATAACAGTCTTTGAGTGTGTGTTGCCACTGAACAGGCAGATCGGTTGGCCGTTTGGTGGGAGCTTCCACTTCTGGGTCGCGTTCATCTGCCGGTCCTCCTGTACGGCGCGGAATTGATCGAAAAAGAGAGAAAATGGAAAGATAACGCACGATGAAGATTTATTTTAAAACCACCCAGGGAGTCCAGCACCGGGGAGAGCATCTCGAGTTGCTCACCTGATATCGGGATAATTGCGTTAGCACGTGATGTATGATACTCGCTTCTTCCTGGAGGGCTGGTTCCGCTTCGACGTCCGTCGCTAGTTCCTGCATCGGAGAATGGAAGACACGAAAGGACAGGCAAATCAGTGCCATCGTAATGATGAGAAAATAATGCAATTTTATCCCGCTTCCCGGGGGCTGCCACCCGGAGAAAGGTCGGAAATTAGAGGAAAACGGCACGTCACGGCCATCGGGCTGATGTGATCGCCGGCCGGACACGATCTTGCTCCACCAGATGACAGCACTTCCGGCAATCCATCAGCTGGTGGGACCTTCCAAGGAAACTCGCTGATGCAATGGGGCAATAAGGGTGTGACATTTGTTTTTTTTTCTACTCGTACCCTACCGGCACTGGACCGAGACATGGATCGTCCTTGACGTGTGGGTTTCCACATGACACCTCGGGCGCTTTCTGGCCGGCGCAAAGTGTCAATCAATCAAGGAGATTATTTCCTTCGTTAGCGTGATTGTGTGAAGTGTGCCAGAAAATGTCATAATTTTTTTGCAATGTGATATTTCGCGTGGGAAGGATTTTTCCGTGATGCGAATCCTAGCGTCCTTGCGTGCGTGACGTAGCATATGCTTACCTCGATAAACTCAACCGCTAGCGGATCGTCGAAGACCGCGTGTCGCACGGCCAGAACCCATCGTTGAATGAACTGCACAACTCGTCGCTTGCTGGTGAGGAAGTACTCTTGGTCCTCTTCGCTGGCCTGTCGCAGGTCGATGTCTGCGTCGGCGTGGAAATTGGCCGCCAGTTCGTCGATCAGCAACGGTGTCGGCATGAAGACGATGTGCGTCAGCAGGAAGTCGTCCAGGAACGGATCGTTCGGTCCCGCCTGGCCGCCGAGTCGTGTTTCGAGCAGGTGTTCCAGCATCTTCTGGGGCGTGCCGGACATGACCGTGTACCTGTGTTGGTGGGCGTAGTAAGAATGTTAGAGGAAAAATGGAAAACAAACGATTCAGATACACAGATTGCATGGAACATGCACGGGAAGCGGACGCGCTCGTCGGGGGTGAGAATTTGTATCAATTTCCACCCGGTTTAGGATCAACAAAACCGGTGCAGTTGTATGCTAAAAAGCAGCTTATTAAAGCGGTAGTAAACAAATTTTCCTAATTAAACTCGTTGCATCAGGAACAGAGATTAAGAATGTTCAAAAGACAGTACATCGTTTAGCAAAAAACATGGCAAAAACCAGCGAATTCAAGTCAAAAAGCTGCCCTCCGGAGGATTGAGGCATTTCTTTGGGCAGCAAGCATGGTTCGTGGGCAGCTTTCGGGTGTTTGCAGACATCTTCGGCTGCGACTCGAGATAAACCAGATTGGCGAAAAGGATGTAGCTGAGAGCTACCAAAGGTCCACGCCGGCCCTGCCTAGGGCTTAATTAGCTAAATGTTTGCCCCGTGCTCTGGCCAAGTTGGAAGGGCTACTGGTAGCAGGGGTAATTAGTTCCCCAAGGATTGTGGTGAGAGCATGGAAAACGGTCGAGTTTTTGTTTTACAGCGCTTCTCATGGGGATTTAACTTTGAGGTTGATTTTTTTTATAATTGGTAAGTTTTTTGGTGTCTACAATTCTACGAATCCTCATCAGAACATCTATACTTCACACAATATCAGATATTTAGATTAAAATTTTAACTTTTGATCCTTCAAATAAGGCAGGGCATTTTACAGATAAAAGAAAGGAAAAGTGGCAATATCGCAAGGTATACGTTAAGAAGCAAGATGCATTGGAGTAGTGATAGCTTTTTGAGAATTTTAAGACTTATGTGACTATTAAATTTAGCATTGTCAGGCTTTTTCTATCTACCATACGCTATAGGTAACTATATATGCGAAGTTATGGCAAAATAATAAAATTGTGTTAATATCCCGGAAAAAATCATTGTCCTTCAAAGTTAATTTACTATTTACACCACGGTTTACAAAAATAATTCTGAGTGTATGTACACAATTGAATGTAAAATACGTTTAAGTCTCTGACCATCGTCATAAAATAATATAATATATTACGCCAGGGATAGGAATGAATATAAATCATGAAGCCATACTTGAACGCCGAGTATCCACGCTGCTTTGCGACTCGCTCCAGGATTAGTACGTCCTTGCCGTGCTCCTGCAGCCGTAGCGTATTCGCCTCCACATCGCGCAGGATGCGATTGAAGTGTTCCTTGTCCACACGCAGCAGGAGACAGTTGTTCTCTTTCAACACGATCGTTGCCGCCCTATGCCAGTGCGTATCGTAGCACGTGGTGTGTGATTTTGTTTCGTTCCAATCCCGAATTAAACCGATTGAACCAGAGTGAATCGATTGTTAGGGCCACCGAGCGTGTGTAAGTGCGTGCGATTGCCCCGACAGAAGGGAAGCGGTGAAAAAATATAAGAAAAATGCCAACCATGACATCATTAGCTAGGTGCGTTAGTTTTTCCCTTGAATCACGGTTAATGCCAGCACATATTACGGTCCGTATTCTCTACATATTAGCCTCATTAGCGGCGAGGAAACTAAATTATCCTACATGCGGTTTACTACACTCAAACCTCCAAAAACGAAACACCCTGCAATTAGATCACACCAATTCGAACTTACCTCGGGGCGTCGTTGATGAGTGCCAGCTTTCCGAAATCGTCACCTTCCTTGAGCGTTGCGACTGTTCCTTTACCATGGATGACTACGTCAACCGATCCTTTCAGCAGGATGTACCATGACCGGCCTTCATCGCCCTGATTGAACACTGGAGCCCCCAGCCCGGAAAACGAAGGATAGAAAAAATGGGTGAGCATGTTAAGTCATCAGGAGTCGACATCGGATTAATCACAAGGGTACATTTGATGGACTGCTGAAATTGGCCACCATTATGGTGGTTAATGGATTTTTATTTTGTTTGCGCTCTGCAATCAGTGGCCGGAAAAGCGGTTGGTAAACCAAGCAGAGCTTCGTTTGGAATCGAACGGCAAACCATGTTTTCCTGCTAATGACATTGACCCATGTGTTTCCATAAACGCGCGACCATTGAAGCAAATGCTTTGCTAATGATACGTTCAACGTGTACAACGCGCGTA
The DNA here is from genome assembly GCF_943737925.1 of Anopheles nili. Lineage (NCBI taxonomy): Eukaryota > Metazoa > Arthropoda > Insecta > Diptera > Culicidae > Anopheles > Anopheles nili. Next base: position 74,466,554 of record NC_071292.1, on the reverse strand, counting down.
AAGCTTTTACTAATTTCTCTTGGCAAAAACATCCTCATGCAGAAAATGCCGTCCTGAGCAAGCGGGAATAGTGGATTGAAGTGGATTTATATGGCACCGAAATGAGCACCGTGGGTCGTGAAATGGGCCATGCATTTGGAGGCACAGAAAAGGGCACACATTTGCGTCAAGAGAAAGGACCTGACCTTGCATCCTTTCATCTCTTACTATGGTAAAACTTTCCCCTACTTTTCCAGCCAGTGATTGACGAGTTCACGCTGCGACCGCGGGTGAAGAGCGTGTCTGTGGTCGAAAATTGTGTGAGGCGAGAAAATTTATGACATTCCACGGTGCGGAATAATTTATAGTTTCATAAGTCCCACACTGCATCCTGACTTTGTCATCTCATTCTCGACCACCTCGGCTACACACTTGAGGACAGCGTGAGGCATTGGTGCGTGAGTAAATGCTTCGTTTCGTGCCCAACGTTTGCCAGTGCGGCCAAAGGAAGAATTTCCTTCGTGGAAAGAGCGTGTGTGCGTTTTAATTAATGGGAAATGCTTCGGGCTGTACAAGTAAAATGTATTCAGCTCCAAACCGAGCGAACTATACAGAATGTGGGTTGGAATATTCATCACGTTGTGATGCAAATGGGAGTAAAATACAATATTTATCTTAATTGCCCTACTATAGGGCCATAAAGATGCACATAATTTTAAGAAGTTACAACGAATCAGGTATTTTGAACTTGTAAATCAGTGTCCATCACAATACTAGTAGTCTTGATCACTAGTATAATCAAAGGCCACTGTGCAATCTATGCTTAGAATAACAGTATACATAAAAATGGTCGTCATCAAGCTTGTACAAACAGTATGTGTGGTATCTAGCTAGAAACTTTTTATATTCAATTGAGTCCTTAATCGTATTGTATATCCCGCGAAACGGGGCATTTGGACTAAATGATGGTTTTGGCACCACGGTCGGAACCGCCGTACAGCTTCACACCGGAAGCGGTGGAAACAAACAAAAGCTACGATTCAAATCAACAAAACTTTTCAGGCTGATGAGCAAGAGTCAACAAAAATAAGCGAAAAGTTGGTGCAAATGGCAGCAGAAGCCGTGTTTACCTTTATTTTTGTTGAGCCACACGATTCCGGCACACCGCACCGAGAGACGCCCATTTTTCTACATTCCCACGCTCCAAATCCCCACGATAGGAAAAAGAGTACGCGTGTGGAAAGTTTGTATGAACTTTTTCCAGTGATGCGCATCTACAAATATTTCCCGCTGACATGATGCAAAACAGGAAGCCTCCGATTGATATGCGCTATAGTTTCAAGCCAAGGCATTGACGGTGGCGGTGGCAACGGCAGGAGGTGAATATTATTTTTCTATTTTATGTTTTCACCCTTTTGCCATGATAAAGGTTGCCGAAAAACCATGTCAAAATCATGTTTAGCACGGTAATTGAGGAATACTCCTTTAGCACGAACTGTTACATGACTCTAGCCTGGATGGAGCGGTAGGCCATAGAAGAAGAGCAACCCAGGTCGGGATTAGAGTTTTCCTATATTTTTGCTTCATTTTTTTTTAGTCGAGCTTTTTCCGTGCGCATGTGGAGCGATCCGGAACGAAAGTTTTAACAAGGTTGGCCCCCTAGAAAAACAGCCAATGAATAATGATGAGCGTTTTTCTCAGCATCGTCCCAGCTGTATTCGGGTTCTTTTGGGGAGGTGTCTAAAAACCCGTCCCATGTCGCTAGACTGTAACAGATCGTCGGTCTATGAGGCTAAAGGCCAAACAGTCCCTTGAGGAAGGTCCTCGTACCGGAACGGAGCCGTATGTCGACATCATGATTGATGGGTGTTGGCAAGAAGGAAGCGAAAAAGCGAGAAAAAGTTGTATAAAAACACACCTTTACAAAATGGTGATACGTTTTGGTGTAAAAAAATCAAAGCACTGAGGCAAGCCGGTACGTTAACCTTTGAATATTAACCTGCTCCCGCCAGGCATCGACGAGTTTTGCCAGGTTTGTTAAGAATCGCTGCATTCATATGTTAATCATGATTGCCAATTATCAAAATGGAAACCGATATAGTAATCAACGAGAGTGAGCTCGAACGATTCGCAAACTTTCTCCAAAGTTCCAGTGTTGTTTGTGCGAATTTTCCGCTTGACATAGTCGCCCGAAGAATTCTTCCGCTCGTTTCGCAACAGTCGAAACTGGCCCATGGTGCTTAATCAGGTGAAAAATTGAAAGATCTATTCGACCGAGTGTCGCAAATGAGCATTCGATGTGCCTTCTGACGGGATTCTGCGAGTTGAACAATATCATTAACCGAGCACGCGAAGAATGCGGGCATGCTGATCCTGCTGGAAGTTCCAAGAAGCCAAACAAGGAGTCGCATGGAGAGGTGTGGTACTTACATACGGTGCCGGCGTGTGCGTGCGCTTCAAAGACGATTATGGAGGCCAGCTCCCGCTTGATGGAGGTTGACAGGTGCGACAGGGCGGCGATATGTAGCAGCTCCTCGTAAACTAGCTCCAGCTCCTCCTGTGTTCGCTCGTGTGACCTGTCACAAAAGAGAGATAGTTTAAGAGAGACATTTCAACCGAATCTTGAGGGTAGTAGATTACTGGAAGGACGCAGAAAATGTGCAAATGTTGATTCATTTGAAAGTATAATACTCATTTCGGGAAGGGCAAAAAGTGCCTCCCTTGCGCCAGCGAAGCCGTATAATGCTCTAATTAAGGACAACTAAATTAACAATTCAACAATCAACTGTGAAGCGTGTCTCCATCACGTTTGTAGACGGTACACCCACATGACGAAGAAGCTTTTCCAGCATCTTTTTGCTTGATATTCTGGGCGAGAATCGAGCAAGAATGCCTTACATTAGCCAATCAAAATGTCCTGTTCCCGCATGGATTGAAGTCTTAATTTCTGTACAATATTTGCACTATTAGCGAGACGCGAACTAATACTCCGACGCGGTAAATGTTTGAACCGGCGTTGGTCAGAGCTGACGGAGCCAAAGATCAAAGCGAATGGAGCCATTTAGTTGATTTAGATGCTGGAAGAGGAAAAATGGATTCACTTCTACAGTACCGAATCTACAAAGTTTCCATGAAAACTCTCATTCCAATTAATTCGAGAAACTCTTCGAATTGGAGAAGAGAAGTCGGTAATATCAAAATGAAGTTGTCGTTGTGAAAGTTGAAAGCAATCTGTTGCTATGTAGTCATACTCACGTTGCAACGATTTGTTCTTCTTTGCCATATGCAAAATAAATATTTTATAAAACAAATACACCGGGACATTTATTTTCCTCGAAATTGGACATCATTTTGTTAAGATTTTGAACAAACGTCTTCAACAATTTATGTAACCTATCATCGCATAATGCACCAAAAGCACTATCTGGCTGTACGTTAAAGCGACGGGTAGCATAAAACATCATTATAAGATTAAAAAACAATTTACTAGAGCTGATTTACTAACAATCATGCATTTGCTGTAGCTTTAATTCTTCGCTTGGTTGCTTCGTTCGGTAAAAGCAGAATCTATCCGAGGAAGCAAATCGATGAACAAGATAAATTTTCCGTTCACTCCTGCCAGAAGCGAAGCTGTGAAGAATTCAGTTCACTATGGAAAATTTACAGTCAGCATAAAATTTACTATCTTACCAGCCGGGAACGGAACGTCGCCCGGAATGATGAACATATTTGCCTCACTGGTGCATAAAGCGATACCGGCAGCTCAATATCACTCCTCGTTCTATCGACGGGAAATAGTTTTTACGGACCTTCAACCGCTCGTCCGGAAGGAAGTACGAGTCGATAAAAATGTCGGTATCGGAAGCTGTAAAAAAGCGTCCGACAAGTGCAGCTGCGAAGTGCCCGTCACATTTGCCACGCAGCTTGCCCACGCTTTTTAGCCAAACGTGGACAGAGAAACCGAACGTCTGAAGAGTTTAAGCGAGCAGCGCAAGTAGTGGTCGAAAATTGAGTTATAAAAATAAGGCGCGATCAAACAGCGAGGGAAGTAGTTTGCGAACGGTCGCCAAAGTGTACGTGCTCTCATAAAATTGCCATCTCGGAGGCACCATAGAAGGTGGGTCGCTCTCGGGTGTTTGCTGAAGGACTAGCAACGAATTCAACGGTGGCTGAGAGAGAGTGAAAAACATGGCTAAGTAGATAAATGAATAAATAAACATCCAAGCTGCATCTCGGACACGGTCCGTGTTTGGTACCGAAACGAATGGCAGAACGAAATGCGACTGTAAATTATAATTTTAAATTCAATAATAAACATCCATCCGAAACGCGAGCGTTGTTCCGTTGGGTTACCCAAAAATTATGGAAAACAGACATTTGCCGTGGTACAAAGACACAGATCCGCTCACAAACAGTACTTACGGTTTCCGCAGGATCATGCGGAGCGTTGCATCCGGACCGCGATGCAATAGCGCCGGAAGTGCCTCCCGGATGTGTTCGTTCGCGTGGTTAACATCGTCGGATGTCGGAGCACCGCCAGCCGTACCGTCCTCGTCCGATTTGAAGCGATACAGAAAGCACTTGTCTTTGAACGGTTGCTCTTTTGCCACTGTACCGCGCAAGACCACCGTGTGGGACAGAAATGGAGATGAAATCGAATAAGACCGGGTATCCGTTAGTAGAGTAGGTGAAAAATAGACGAAACAAATAAGACTGCAACCCACAGAGCGGCCAAAGTCGGCGGCTCTCCGGTAAATGCGCATGCAGGATGTCGTTGTGTAGCATGCAATGGATATCCTGGACGCCGGAATTAATGCAGCGAAACCCGCAATAATGAGGCAAGGCGTCCGGAGCGAACTTACCGTGACACAGGACACCTTCCTCGAGCAACGCCTGCCACATGCCGGCCGCCTGCGTTCGCGTGTGCACGATCGGAGAGAGATTCAACAGCCACTCGACCAGCTCCGTGCCGGGGGCACACTTCCTTATGAATTTGCCGCCCACCTGGTGGCATGGAAGGACACAAAAAAGGGAAAACGCATACCAATAAGTACGATAGGAATGTTTCTGACGACGTTTTTTTTTTTTTCATTCAGTGGCATTCAATGTGTTGCGTGTTTAGATCATATTGCGAAAAGCCGCCATAATGGATCTGTCCTATGGGAAGGTGCGACTTTGGCAAGAAGAAGCTTACCTTTCGGTCCTTTAAACAGCTTGTATTGTCTGAAACGAGGAGAGTCCGGAGGGCCCAACCCATGCGGGACATTGCGGGGCTTGGTATCTGTAATAGAAAATGAAATGGAGACCGCATGAATAAATTGTTTGACTTTTTTATTTCTGGCGAATATAAAGCGTAGGTGTTGACGTTTGAGAATTGAATCAACTGCTCGAATTGAGTATAAGATATAGGTTGACTAAAATAATAAAACTGTGCAGTACATCGGATAACAAGTTTTTTCTTTTCATGTAGAAAAAGCTTTGTAATGTAAAGCTTTCATTGATAAGTTATAATTTTAACAACCACGTATACGAGTACCATATACTTCTATGAACAAAACAACTACGAATTACAAGCAAAATATAACAGTGGTAGGAAATGTAAAGACAAGCTTGGTTTATTTGCAATAATCCGCTAGAAGACGTACGACTAGTATAAAACTAATGTTCGAGTCTTGACATTCAAGGAGACGTTGTAAAGGCAAACAGACAATGAAAATGAGAGGATATCTCACCCACACAATTCGCTGTTGCAAAGATTGTGTAGTTGACAAAGTAACGCTCTTCTATCGATCACTGTTAAACAGTCTCTGTGGAACAATTTGCCATGAAGTTACCTCGGAGAACCAAGAAAGAAATATAGCAGCTACAGAGCCTTAAGTAACGTCATTTACATGTGCGTACTGTAGTCAGTATCATTTACCCTTGAGAACAATCTGACCGCTTCTTTTATCTAGCCATTCTCGGATGCAAGGGAAAACGAATTTGCATTTTAAAGGGTAACATACTAGGAGTTGTAAATGCATGCTTTTGTAGCACTCATATGGAACCCGGACAAGATGGGCAAGCAAGCAATCAAACCAAGAAATGAACTGATCCGAAGAAATCAGACTCATACGCACATCCGGAAAAAGAAGGAAGTCTCACGCTTTTCAAGGGCTCTCTGGAAGGGTTCGTATCGTCAACCCGCTCGCATGGACCATCAGTGGTCGTTTCGTATTTTACGAGGCGTACCATAAAAGGATCAAAATGAACGTTAATTGTGTTTAATGTGGTGTGCAAAAGTTTTACCACCAAGTTTTGTTTTATGGCACTCGGCGAATGAAATGGCGCAACGCCCACAGGGCTACGTGCGCGGTTTGCCACGTTTGGTATACGGGGGTCGAGTTTCGTGATGCTTCTCTATATTTTGCAACGAGATTTTGAATATGATTTGGACGGTTCAACTCGATCCGATCGGTGGTTGGGCTGCTGGCACTGATATGGCGGCAAAAAGGCCATGAATGAAATTTTTATTAAATTAACTCATGACTTCATTTTGAAATAAATGAAATTAACATAATCTTAAAATGACTAAAGCAATATGAAGAATTAACTTTTCGAGAAAAAAAATTGCCGAGTGATACAAATACATGATTATATGGTATTTCCTTAACACGAAGTGTAGACCTTCGATGTAAATTTGATTGACTGACAAAAATTAAGTCTCAAAATCCATTCAATTTATTCAATCGGAAAATCCTATTCTATCTGTTCATCGAAGCAAAGCCAGATCAAAATTAAATTATGATATCGCTAATGAGATGATATCGTCACGGATGGCGTTTAAAGCTGACGTGTCGGTTTTAAACTTTTGCCTTTCAGTGGCTCAAAGTTGCTCCTCCAGCAAAGGGCCAGCAAAGCGAGCGAAGAACAGCACTTCATGCTTGTCGGGCGGGAGGGAAAAGTTTGACTAGGACCGGCGGGCAACCGCTTTCCGGTCTCGAGTCAATGCCTTATCCTCACATGGGACGTGGTAGGCGTGCTGGCTAGATAAAGGGCGAAACTTTGCCTCGATAAGTTCGGGAAGAGCCGCTCATGAAGGGTTTTTCGTCAGCTAATAGTACGAATAGATCCGCACGTCCTTATTCATTCTCACCTTCACACACTCTTTCCCTTTAGCTAAGAAATTGCAGTAAGAAGTAAAGACATGAGTAAGTGAATTAGTATGCACACTCACACAATTGCACTTTACGAGAGAGAGGATGAGTGTAAGCGATCAGAGCGAATGGGAAGACGGTTACGGGAAGCTGATTAATTGAAATTTCAGCCACGCAGCATTTGCTTTGTGCGTCGTGAGCACGTTTTCCACGAGACGACACAGTATTTTATCAATTTCCGGTTCCTTTATGAAGCAAATATACGCGTTGGGTGTGAATTTTCCATGTGTGCCGCCTCACGGAGTGAGATCACGGAGGACAAACTTTTCGCCCACTTCGGACAAAATCAACTGCCCCTGGAGACCCATTCCGGGACGACAGGATTTGTCTAGCCGCACGAGTAGCTCTCGTCTTGCATTCGGTCGGGTTGGAACGCAAATCGGACCGATTAAATATTGATCGACAACCATTAGGGATCAGTTGGAAAAAGCATAGCAAACCGGAAGGCGTTTTCTTCCTCGGAACGGATTTGCATCGATTTGCAATGCTCGCCTCGCTGGAGATTTAAAAAGATCCCCACTGACCGCTTTCAATATCTAGTGCGATGTTAGCGACTAACGGAACCGCACGGATTGGATTAAAGTGATTGAGCGGAAAGCTTTCTTTTTTTTCCTTCGTCTTCTAGTTTCTCGGAGCTATCCTGTTGCATCCAAAAGCAACCGATTAGTCTCACTCCCTACGGGGTCGCTGCAATTGTTCCGTTCGATCGAAAATCTCCTACTGTGGTAGCTGTGGTCGACTAATTCTTACGAGTATGAGTCTCTTCAGGCGTTTGCTAGGGCACAACATGTCACCGCAAGAAATATGAACGTATAATCGAGCCACCACACAAGACTACCTACATCCCCATGATATTGCCATTGCTTCGTTCCTCTAACATGTCGATACAACTGTAAGAGACTACCCGGCACTGGACTAGGCGAGGGGTAAGAGGTTTTATCATTTTAATTGGTTTTCGATTGCACTCGATTGATAACCGCATTCAGCAGCAGAGTCAGAGCAGCAGAAGACCAAAGAAAGAACACCAGGCTGCATCGTTTATTTATGCCACACGATTCTTAGTACGTGTCTGGAGTAAAATGGCTTTGAAATATCGGCACTACATTTCTAGTGCACGCTCTAATTGGGTTTGGGTTTCGATCGAGCGATAACGCTGGATGCTAGGCGACTTAATCATTATACAATTATTGCACAGTTATTATTTAAAACTAATGACATATATGTCGGCACTCATATTTAATTTAATAAGAATCGCGCCAAATGAATAATCTGTGTAATTTGTAAAATATTGAGTCAAAAATAAACAACTTTTTTCATCATTTGCATCTATTACAGCTTTATCGTCCCGGTCATTATTTATCGGTTTAGATGAGGCCTTTTTGCGCAGTTTCTTAACACGAATTATATGCAAAAGGCACAGGATTACTTCCACATCGCTCGTCACACAAATCCTGCGCTTAAGCGAGGCGGTAAAAATAATTAAAGCTTTACAACGCCCGCCTAATGACAAAGTGATAATTACGTGACACATTTCGTTGACCTCAACGATCGAAACGTGACCCCAGGGATGGATGGGAGTTTTCCCTCGTTTGCATAAACGCCAACGACGCCAGGATCGAAAACGCCCACCCTCTGGGAGCTACAGCTTCATTGTTCCACCGTACGATTCCCGCGGCGATTTTATTCCACCGTAATATAGCGTCAAATTGCGAATTCAAGGAGGCGGCATGGCGCGTACGAAACACTAACCACAAACCGCGCGAGTTGGAGTGCTGATGATGGTTGCAAAATTGCACCGTGGCGTCCCCAACGGAGACCGAGCGGCGAATGGTCGCACGCCGGTTGGGGATTTTACCATCGTGGCCGAAACGACACGCCATACCGTCGGAACGCGGTCACCCGGCGAGGACGATGGTTCCCTCCGGCCAAGGAACCAATAAAACAATCCAACGATAACGGACGATGGAGCAATAATTAGCATTCGTATTATCCCCGCTCGGTTCCGGTTTTATTGGCGGTGAATGAGCGCTTCTGCAAGCCGATGAGGCCAGGGTTTTCGGATGTTGAGATTGCCCACAGCGTAAGCTCCTTCCGGATGAGAAATGGGAATGTAAAAATCGGTCCTTGCCTCGGTAAAAATCGGTCGGGAAAGGTGTTAGGACGAGCCGAGGACGAGCAAAGAACAATAAAAACGGCATTCGTCGAGAAGCAAATCCCACCGATCGACCGTTCGCTTGGTTTGCAGATTCCCATCTCGACACTGTCGGGAAAGCGCTATGCCACGGACCGGCGGGAATAATGAAGAATGGGCTCGTGCCTTGCGGTTCCGTTCCAGTTTGTTGGCAAATTCATGCTTTAATAGCTTCGATCGGTCCGTGGATAACAACTTGGGGTGGTCGATTTTCGTCCCGCAGCCGAGTGCTTTGCAGTTGACAATGATTGCGGCCCGTCAGGGCTTATCTGGAGCGAGGCGTTTGATGCGAGGGAGAGGTGCGAGTGATTTGATTTTCTCGAGTGGGAAAGAAGCGTCGTCTACAGCGTAGCTTCGCTTAAGGTCCACGGTACGTAGTGGCCAGCGTGTCGGACGTAATCCGTGTGTAACCAAAATTTATGATGGCAGTTATGGGCGGTAGCGCGGATAATGTTTCCGACGCCAAACGACAGGAACGCGATGGCTGAGCAGGTGCGATGATCACGACGCGACGGCTCGTGGTATTATGCCGCCGGGGCAATAATCGATAAAAATTCTACTATTGCTGTTTGCGAAGCAATAAGCGAAACAGTTCAGTTCGGGTGGTAAGCAGATGAACATTTAAAAGCTTACGAGTTTCATCATGGGGTTTACTTTGAATTGACTCCAAAAACCAATGTTGGAGAAAAAGTTTGATTAAGAAATCCGCAGCTGTTTCAGTTTACCGCATTTTTTAATATTCATAGATTCAGAGAATAAATATTGTTTAATTCTGCGTCGAGATTGCAAAAGGTCTTAGTACAGGGCCTAACATTTTAGGGCATCTATGATTATAATTTTTAAGCATAGATTGAAAATGAAAAACTCGCTCATTGCTTTCAACAAACGATTATGATATAATGCGTCTTTTTAAGGATGAATGCAAAATCCTTGTTTTAGTGCCTACCGACATGCCTGTTGACTAAAGAAGTAGACATCACACATTTCAAACTCATAGAACCTTTGTAACACATACATGGGTGACTGCGGCTAACGAACTGATAAGTGCCCCGAGCACGCGATTCGACACGTGATTTTACGTGCTCACTCCACCCATCCGCGTGCCATTAGTACCCATTACGGAAAGTGCACACCCGGTGCACACTTCCGAGTGCCTACGACTGAGAGGCTTTTTTCCGCCTCGCTCGCTGTTTGTTTATCCGATGCATTAGTTTGGTCGGTTTCCCGGCGCGCATCGGAAGAACCAAATCCCTCGTGCCGACCGGCCAACTGTTGCTCTGCCAACAGGACCGCCTTTGATAGGCTAGTATACACACGTGCGGACGCATATGGCTGGCTTACCTCCGTAATTGGAGCGGCAGGGTTGGGATGATCCGGACTGAGCTGCTTTTTCGTTGGTGACGGTTGCTGCTGCACGTTCGTCTGAACCGTGCTGGTCGTCTGCATGCTCTGACCAAATCCTGTTTGCGGAAGAGAAACAAGCAGAATGGCACCAGGATTAATAAGTAGGTAAACTCCACATACCCACTTTAGCTGTACTAGTATTCTAGAAGGAACGGTTGTTTAAAATATTGATGCCAAATTCAAATAAACTATTAAATATTCCTATTTTGTAATACTAACTCAATCAATATGAATAAGTTATCTTTGCATAACTTTTGCATTAAATACCATAATTAAGCACAATCATCAGACTGCATTTAATCTACTTGTCAGCTGTCACATGAAGACGATAAACTGCGTTGCATCAATCATTCGAGGCTCGTTAATCCTGACGAGTAATCAAAATTTGCTCTATATCCTTCAACATGAGCACGTTCGAAATCGTTAGGGAAATGAGTTTTCTTTCAACCTCAAATAAGGTTCAAACATTAATGCAGAAACGTCAAACACAACAATATTAGCGGTTTCCGGTAGCGAGATTGTGCCCCGAATATGTTGATAGATGCGGCCGTCTAACAGAAACTACCGAAAATGGCGATCGATCGAACTTTCATTAGCGTGCGGAAATGCATACGCGTTTGGCAAATCGAGCGTGTTCAATTGCGTTCGTGTTTGACGACTGGGGAAATTGCATTAGGCCGCTTCTACAACTGAGTGCACTGATGAGCTGTGAGAGACCGGATAACAGATGTTTATTTTTCATCAATGTCAATCACGTTTGTCATTTTTGGCGAAATAAATTAACATTGCACATCCATCCGCGATACAACTAAATATATTTCGAAACATACGCTGTTAGCAATTCCTCTGCATTGAGCATCTAACATATTTTACCAGTCATTTCAGTTTTCAATTACTTACCATTTTTTAGCCTACAGTTTGTGATTATGTCGTTCATTAATTCTTTATTTTTCTGCAACGATAGAAAATAAAAACAGATGATTCAATTTTTGCAGCTGCGAAACACTTTCCAAAATGGAAAAATGCATGAATTAGTGCAATGCAAACTCACATTGCATTCATTTTTCAATTAATTGATTAAAATTTCAACTCGGAATAATTTTGCGAACTTTTATTTTATACCATACCTCTTCATATTTCTGAGTGCACACATATCGTGTAGCTACGATACTGTCAATACATTCATTTAAACTCTCTTATTTTTCCCATCACCCACTGTCGCACCAATGAGCTGGTAAATTGATAAGCATCGAAAAAATCAACATCAATTCTGCAACCTACCAACCATCTGATCGAGAATCGGGAAAACGAAAAGTCAGGGCATCCTACCTCTCCTCTGGTGGCCTGAAATAGCTTTCCCATCGCATGGGTGCGCAAATTCCCTGCTCAATGCCAATGAGCTGCAATGTCGCATAATTCAATCACGTTCTGATCCAATTGAGATACACTCGCTCCCCGACCATCGAGTTCGGATTGATTGGAGGGAATTGTGAAAAATTGAAAGCAAGCTCCGCATGTCAACCATTCCAACAGCCATTTCCATGTCAAATAGTTTCCGTTTTCTGTCCCCTGAGAAGGGAAAAGGGAGCACTTGTATAAGGATAGGTAATGGATCGATTGCAGAACCAACAGAAAATCTTGAGCGGTATGGCTCGTGTAAACAAATGCCGGGCATGAAAGACATCCAATTGGCAAACGATAAGTTGTTTCGGCACAGCCGGAAGGAAATGGAGAGTGCGGATGATGCAATTGCACCGTATGAGTAAACCCACCCTGAACAGCTCATAAATCTCTCCGATAATACGATCAACAAATGCTGGGTTGAGCCGGAGGAAAGGTCATACTGATGCAAAGATGCACCACGAAAGAAAAAGGAAGACCAATGTGCTTCATCATGCAGCGACAAAGCTTAGCACGAGAAATAGTGGAGTACTAAAGGAGGCTAGCAAAGCATTGTACATGGTCTTGAATAAATCAGTAAAAGTGCCATTCTATCCAGCATTTCTAAGTGCATCAAGACATTCGTTAAAAATAGAACTCTTAACGCGCAAAAACTTGAAAGACATCAAAACACCAGAAACATCCTTGTATGCCAAAACAACGAGTGGAAAAAAGGTTTGTTCAATCTTCTGTTTGAACCAGCTCTTCTTATCAACCACGTGACGGAAGGAAATTTATCTTCGTGTAAAATAAAAGAATATCTTTTATATAATATATTCAGTAAGCCACATACATTTTGTAAAACAGCTCACACTTGTCATGAAAAATGAGGTAAAAATTGTGATTAGTTAGTTTTGGTTCAGGGATTACAACTGATGCAACGCCATCTTCCCTTCAGCTACAGTAAGATACAATCAAACAATAAACTGTTTAGATGCATTTCCGCCTCGTTTCTAATCTGGCTTCATCAACCAAACAAAGCATTCAAATAGGCATACGTAAACGCAATGAAAGGATAATATCGGAGCTCCGACGGATGAGAATTGAAACGCTTTGAGCGAGGTCCTATTGGTTTCTATTTACTGTGTATCATATTTCCACTAGCTGGAGCCATTCAACTATCCAATGGATCCAGTAAACGAGAAGAGATGTACCGTGCTGTTTTTAGCAAGCAAGTACACACACTTGCACAAGCTAACCAGAGCACTCGCACGGTGATACCCGCTCTCGTCTAGCTGCATCTCGAGACACTGTTTGCCCGGCGTATTACTTCTACACATTCGACGAGAAGCGCAGGTTGTGAGTCTTTTCCGCCAAGCTGATTTAGCCCAACGAAATAAAAGGAGACGGGAGATAAGCCTCGAGAGCCAGGCAAAGCCAAAACCATGAGCATGCTCAAGCGCCCGCGGTAAGAATGATCCATCATCAGCTTCTGGGAGGTGGCGTAGAGTAGTTGCCAGCCCTGAAAGCTTTTCCTCGGGTAAAACAGAAGAATCACCATGGCGGACGAAGCGGTGTATTTGCGTCTGGCAAACATGAAATCAGGATTTATTTCGAATGCGAGATGAGTCGTATAGATGTTACTTTGAAAACAATTGACGGGAAGAGGCAATGATTTGAGTGCGAAGCGAGATGGAGAATGGGATTTTACATCTCGAAGCTGGAAAAATGAATGGCTGCTTCTTACGGAACAAAAGAAAGAGCGACTCTTGAGGGTATGTGAAAGATATAGTGCCGATTTAAGGAACACCGAGCTCTTTCGGTTTCCTTCATTTCGAATCTAGTTGAAGAACTGCTACTTAAAATCTGGATTGTATTCCCTCATGAGAGTATTTTCTGGAAAGTAATGTAGTTCAATTTAACAGGAAAATCTTTCTTAAGACCAACTTGCTTGAAATGTTTTGAATGAAAATGACTTGACGTTCTATTTTAGCATTTGGTTCCACTAACACATAAATAACGAATCCATGACGTGCGTGCAGCAAAACCACCCACGGTAAATCAGGTCCAAACCAATATATTTATTCGCTTACTTGCCCTCAGGGTGCGGCGTGCATTACCTATAAACAGGTCGTCGCTGTTGCCTTGCTATCATTAGTAGTTGTGGCTATAAATAGCCATTCCATTCCACCGTCCAGCTCCAATGTGATCTGAACCAAACAGCGCCCCGTATGGACTCGTTGCTCCAATATCACTGCAGGATGGTTGGTGTGCTTCCAAAAACCACGAAACCAGCTGATGACGGCCAACTGGTCAAGATTCGGGCCCACCGACCATTTTGTGGGTTCATTTGCCGGTGACGTCAATTTACGCCATATCAACCAAAAGGTCTCATCCGCAGACGAAACCACAAACAACGTGTCGTTCCTGTCATTGTTGCTCCATTCATGCTACCTCCAGAGCCGATGCAAAAAGAGAGAGTGGAGGGAGCAATTCAGGGAAGGAGATATGTAACAGTAATAATCTCACAATACGACCTTTATCTCGGTTCGTTGGAGTTCAAGTTGAAGCTTTTCTGCCGTTGATGGCTCAGTTTTGCTTGAACCACCAGGCGCCTCCATCGGGCGAAACTTTTGCCGTGAAGAAGGAAACCGGATATTATTGCAAGAAAAATGACAATATTATTTCATTAAAATAACATAACAAACAAAACAATAAGCTGACAGATCAGTATCAAAGCGAATTGAAGATGCGATGAGGCGAGGTAATTAATAAATCAAGACGAGTGTCTATCCGACATTTGGCGCACTGTATTGAACCACCCACAGACAGTTGTTCAAAGTTAATCATATTCTGAAATGTTTGTCTTGGTTTTTGCAGACATTTTGTAGGCAACACGATATTTTAAAGCGAAATTGAAAGCGAGTTGTTTTCGTGTTGTAATCCAAATTTCTTGAAGGTGGACTGTTGTTCTTGGAAATGCTACACTTGACCCGATATAAAAAAAATGCTCAACTACAGTGGGAGAGATAGCGTCTATCGGAATCGAGTCAAACAGTGGAGATTTTTGGCAAGATTGCACCTTGAACAATGATTTCGTTACTTCCATAGGATCTCATTTAACGATAATCAAACAAGCTTATTGGTAAATGATTTCAAACCAAAGCATATGTAAGAAGCGTAACCTAATAAACGTGTCTCAGAATAACTTTTGCTAAGACGGAAATAGACCACATCCTTCTGCAGAAGTCATAGTTTGCTTGTAATATGCTATGCTGAAGTAATAGTGGGCGTATGAAAGTACTACTAGGCATAAACTATGCTAAAGGTAGAAATAAATTAGCGTTTGTATGGTTTAAAGCTCATGGTAACGCTGATGTAGCTATTTATAACGAGCTGGTGATGAATCGTTCGTGAATCCTGCTAGTGGCAATGAATTGCTCTTGATTCTCAGAATGGTGATGGCAGTGTGGGAGGCTCGTAGAGTTGAATGAAACATCTCGTGGGCATTGATAACGATTGTGACAAAAGTAGCACTTGGGTAAGAGCTCGATTCCTGCCCTTTTTCACGAGATTAGAGATAGTTTTTGGCAACAGCCTACGAAAGACCGGATATTTTATTATTATGCCAAGGCAAGTGTCAATATTAGCTACCAGCATGATTCCAATAATAAGTACTGTTGGTAATGTTTACAGCTGGTACATTACTGTGAAGCTGAAATATTTTAAAAAATTACAGATATGTATTGCTGAAATTTAACATTAACCTAAAAAAAACACCTAATTATTGTAGCTAAGGAAAGTTTTCCTTCTGATGGCGAATTTCTATTTTTGTTTCACATAAAGCAAACCAATTTAAATACAATCCACGCAATGTGGCGCATTAATTGAATTGTAGCTTATGTTTGACATGAATTGATTACCAAACCAATGAAATCAGATACTCAAGATATTATGCTAATAGGCGAACAACAGTAAGAGAAAACAAACCACTCAAACGCGGTACTTCTTGTTAGTATGGTTGTTCGCAAGATTTGTTTTTCTCTCATTTCTTACCACTGTAAAAACGGCAAATCGCGAGCTTGGCAACAATATACACTAAAAGAAGGCTGTAGAAATTGTGTTAGAACTTCTACTCACAAATCCCTTACCACATGCCACTTACCTCAAAAATCAGTCTGAAATCTTGCTGCTCGACTCGTAGCAGTTCGCAGGTTGTTTTTGTGACGACCGTACTGTCCCGGGGCAGATCGTGCAGGATCGACTCACCGAAGGTAGCCCCAACGCCTAAGTTACATAGCGTCACTGACAACTGAAAATGGCGAGAGATAAAGAATGGAACGAAAACAAATTAAGTATCGATGTCTACAAACGAAAAGCAGGACTTACAAAGCATTGCAATTGGAAAAGTGATGATTGAGTTTTCTTTCGAGGCCAGCACAAAACAGAATACAAAGCTATTATTTTAAGAATTATCTTTTGCTTTTACTAAGCGGTTGAATTCAATGTTGGCCTTTCCAACCCCTATCGCGATCATTTAAGATGGAAGAAAATTTAGTGGTATTCTGTTTTTATTCGTGCTTTTACTCCGTAATGAACGTCCACCATGCAGTTGCATCACATCACGGAAGAGATTAGGAACGTGGGTCCATTCGACATGTTCTCATGACGAACGGAGCTCATTCTTTTACTACTTTGCATGTTACTTTTCAAGTGTACCGTTCGCGCTGGTAATAATGACGAAGGATGCATTTCCGGCTTTGTTCATAAAAAATGGCCCAGTTTCGTTAGTGCAACTGGAGAAAACTCCATGGAGTGCTGGAAGTTGCAGCACTTCCTGTCGGTTTGGTATGTCAGGAAAATTTGCGAAGCACTTAATCAACCTCATTATTTTTCACCGTACGAAACTTCCAAACTGTATGAATGCTTTGAAATTAAGCACAAAATGAAAGGCATAATTTTACGCAACGTTAATAGTTTAACGATTTGTTGAAATTTTTGGATAATTTTAGAGAAAAATATTATTTGCTCTATTTCTTTCTCTCTATTTTTTGCTACGCGCTTGTATCCAACAATTTTTACCAACAAAATAAAACAGCAATACACGAAAAATTCGTAATGAGTACTCAATTGTCGATGGAAATTACATTTTGCATTAGCAGGAAGGGTGAACACTTTACGTTCGTCATAAAACTAATTCGTATCAAAATTAAAGCATCGTCAATCTTGTTACCTCAACATAGATAAAATCTACTCCACTATGTCTGTTGGTCCGAGATTCAAATTCCCTTGTCACGGTTTGCATTGGTGCGGGGAAATTCAATTTCCTCCCAGCCCGTAGCCCTAGAGCCTCGCCATGAAATTGACAAAGTAATTGTGCAACACTGCCAAATCGACCATCGTCAGTGAATTGATTTCGCTCCAGTTGCTGCCACAGTTGCACGGGCCGAAACCTCCAATGTAAACGTCTGTTCGTTTGATCCCGCGCGGAAACGATGAAGAAAATGCAAAAAAAACTTTCCCCTCCGGTGGGGGTGGCTTGTGGACGATAAAAAAAAGCAAAAAAACACCCTCTTCGCTCACAGCAGTACTCAGCATCCGGTAGAAGCCCGTTCCATGCCCGTTCGTTTGCTTTACACGGCATTGGTGATGGAATGGAACAATTCAAAAACGGAATGCACTTTTCATTTCCCCACCAAATTCTCCGGAAAAGCGTCAGTCGCGATCGGATTGAAACAACTGGGAGGAGAGAGTGTGGGAAACTTCGAAAAATCAATTCGACTGAAGTTGAACAAATCTGCCTCGACACTGCTTGTGGATTTCGGATGGTCCCTGTTCGCTCCGGTTCGACGATCGGAGGCGAAATCCCCAGGATAAAATTGAACCATCGTCGTCGTCACCGTTGCGCCTCCTACTCGCCTGTCACTTGTGGTCGTACCCGGATTGTCCTCTGTGCTCTTCTTCCCGGCTCCCTTCACCCACAGAGATCCTTTAGTGCGGTTTTCCGGCACAATTTGTTTCACTCATCTGTAAAACAATTTCCATTTTCCCCGTGCCAAGCGAGCTGAAGCCACCCCGGCAGCACTCCACCCCCATCGTCGACAGATCGGCGAAAGAAAATCAATCACATTTTGCCCTTGAAGTGTAACGTTGAAATTTGGGAAAACCATTCGGTGAGAGGAGAAGTTCGCAGACTCGGGATCTGTTTTTCGCACACGCTCTCGCACTGGCGAGATTCTTGCTAGTGAAGTGGAATTTACCTTATTACGGCGACGCCGGTTCGATGTGACGTTGTACCGTCTGTGGCGCCTTGGCCACATTTTTGCCCCAGGTGAGGAACTGTTCCGGCGCAGGTACAGGGAAGCGTTGTGTTTTGGGATATTTTTTTGTCTTTTATCCTTTGCTTTTTTCAAGGCTGCAGCAAGCGAGCCACCTTACGGTGGTTTGGATTCCCGTTTTCGGTGTGCTATTATTTCAAGTCGGGGTTTTCTTCCAGATGGTATCTGGTTGGGCGCGCGATTACGATTTCGATTCCGGTCTTCGCGCACTTGAAGAATTCGACAATTTTTCACTGGGAAACTAGGTTCAGAAAACGCGAACATAAACGATACCAAAGCCTGCAGCTAGGGTATGTCATTGTTTTTTTATCATTTGCGACATTTTTCCCGCAACTAACCTGGAACTTATCGCATAAATGGTAGAAAAATCCACTATACATTCATGCTGCAGACGACAGATAATGTTCGTCAAACTAAACTATAAATCAGTCAGCAGACTCATTCTTTAATAAACCATACATGTGTTACAGTAAGCAAATATATTTTTAGAGAGATGCTACGATTAGCTAAAATTCACACATATCCACACAGCTTCTTAAAATAATAAATTTTTAAACATCCTTCAGCATCTTAGGTCTATGAAATACCCAGCAACTCGAAAAACTATTCAATATTCATCCCATTTTCCATTACACGGGTGACAAAAATCCATCCTCCAGGCTTTCGTAGGTTACGACCTGACATGCCACCCATCATATCGCGCCGGTAAAAGAGCCAATAACTCTCACCCCAAAATTGTGTCAACTTTAGCCACGACAAACTACAGCAACGGCCCTTTTCGTCAAGCTCCATGTCACCTGCCACAGTGCAGCGATTCTTAAGCAATTTTTCTGCTCCTTCCAAAGGGCTTCTTTTTCTTTCACACCTCCTTTACAGCATCCTCCTGGATAAACTTCCCACGTACGAGATACCAGCTGGGGACCGTTCCAGCTGTGGGACAGAAAATCGATGGAATGAGACTTCATCTTAACCGCGGCCAGATGGAATGAAAGCCATTCAGTGCAACACATGCGAGCCACCGGTAAAAATATCGCACCATTGTCACGTACTCTAGCGCGGTGTCCTTATCCTGTTCTTCTTTCCACGAAATAACCCGGTTCCCCGAGTACTTCGCGCGTAAAAATGACGTCGTCCAAAAGGAAGGAAACGATATGTTGGAAACGATCATCGCTGCGAAAGAACGACAACAAAAAAATACCACCCCATCTTTTGGAGTGTCGCGTATACACGTCGTGCGCACCAGGCATCGTGCCGGTATGCTTACAATAAGGACATTCCTACCACATGCTGTCGGCATTGTGATCCGATCTAGCTTTGTGGTTATTGTCGCACATATCCTTGCCCACAAGAACGTTCCCCAAAGCCAGGGAAAAGCCATTGCACGACTATACTTACGAAAGTACTGATATAGGTACGAAAGTACTCATATTTGTATACGCCCTGGAAGAGTTTTTGTCTCCCGCATACCATCAGCGTAGTAAACGCATTTGCTAGGACTTCATTTTCTGTGTCAAATTTTACAGTCTGAAAAAAAAATTATAAAAAACGACTTTCTACAGCTAATACCACTTGATAAAGGTCATAAAATGAACCGAACTACTTGGCCCAACAGCTCGGCGCAGGCTCAACAAGTGCTGCCCTTGTACGTGGGGGCGCGCTTTGAAAAAGTTTTCCCGGACTTTCACCGGTGTGCCCATTATTCATCAACCGAACCGTCAGCCAGCCCGTCATCATCGATCCTGACAATTTTAAGTACACCGAAGATGTTACATAGATGGTAGCGTTTTTTTTTTCATCCTCGTCTTAGAAAACACTGCCCTTAAGCGAAAAGCTACTCCGGGTAGGTTCGAACCTGTCCATCATCCTGATTCCTCACGGGCAGTTATCGTGAGAGGCGAAATTATCGTTAATGCGAAAGTTTGCGGGCGCAAAATAGATAAAAAAGAAGACTTAGACATATTTCCCGGACCACCCGCTGCCGATCAGTTAAAAAACTTTAGCTCCATCGGAGACGATGGTGTCCTCACCGTCGAGATCCTTTCTGATAGCGGTGGTTTCCGTGCGCTTTTCTCGCATAATGTCTCGCGGCGAATAGCAAAAAGCGGAAAAAAAGCGCTTTCGCGAGGTTTCGCTTCAAAGTGAGACAAAACAACTCACCTCCCTCTACGCCCATTGGGATAATTTTCTACTCCACCGTTTCCGGTGGCGGCTCGCTCGCGCGTTTTCCCACTAATGTACGCCAATAAATGTTTCGAAAAAAGGAAAAAAAATCGAGTTTTCCAGTTATAGCTTTTTCCATTGTTGGGCTTTTCCATTCTCGATGGCTCCTTATTGAGTTCTTTCTCCGTCTGTCTCATTACATCTCGTTCCATTCCGATCTGTTTTTCTGCTCTTATCTCACTATGTGTCTTTCTTATCGTGTTCTCCTTTTGCCTGTTCACCAGTCTCATTATTCCACACACCACGAGTCGGTCGTTAATCTTGCTGAAAGCCAACGAGTGGCAACATTTTGCAGCCTCCACCGCCAATGGCGAGGTAAAGTTGTCAAAAGTTTAAATATTTGTTCTGTGAAGGAGCATCGTCGTTTTTTTTATTTCTTCCGACACTCTTTAGGACTCTCTGGTTTCTTATTTTTTTTCCTCTGATTGTAAGAGATGCTTTTCGCAACCGATAAAACGAAATTTGGAAAACGGTCCGTCCGTCATGCACAACGACACGATCACGGTAGAAGCTTTTTGATGTTTTTGTTTGGCCTTTTTTTCGTGAAGAAACGTTGCCTTCAGGGACTTGACCCCAAGAGCTTCGAATTGAAAGGAAATGGATGTCCGGTAAGGAAAACGATGAAATCGTGCTGCAAAATTTTGGTCCAATACTTTTGCTATTCGCATACTTGTTGCTGGCATGCGGTATGGAAATGGCGTTGAAATGGATGCCGTCGCTTGGAGCGCAGCCATTAGGATTATTTCAAAGGATGAAATAGATTGTAATGCATCAGCATTACAATCGAATTCATGAAAAATGTTGTACCATGAAGTTTTCTGCTCTACGTTATAAGCCCTCTTCTGTATATTGAAACCAAGGTAAAATTTTTCCGCTAAAGCAGCTTAAGAAATGCAATGCACCGGCGAGTTTTTTTTGCATCCCTAAGCGTTTAATTGAAACGAACTTTACGCAAAATTTCATCGCTCCACTGAATTTTGGAAAGTTGAGCTGAGCCATACCCATCGCCGCTTAATTAGCCGGCATCCTACGCAAATTTTCCTACTCGAATGTCTTGCTTCAGAGTAGGCACTCGGCTGCCTCCTACCATCAACGGTCAAAACTGCACTGTCTATGACGGTTCCGTTTAACAAGATGAAAGATGAAGCAACCGTAATCATTGGAATCCTTAAGGAAAACAACTGCATCAAAAAGGCGGCCTAAATTACTTCTGTGTTCTATGCTCTGCTTTCTTTTAGGTGGAGAAAGCTTCAGTTTTTTACGTTCTAAGAAAGGTTAACCTACCAAAAATCGTAAACGGATCAACTTCATTTTAAACGATTTTTTAGTTACGCAGCAGAACGATTGGAATACTTCGTGAAAGAAGTTCATTACGGAAGAGAGCACTTTATTAGCTCTTGGGAAGAGTCTGTAGCATTTTCGTTTCCTTTTCGTGGGATATCCGTATCGATAAGGTTCATTCGAATGTAACGTTTAATACGCATAATAAAAAAATTTAATGCCAGTGAATGTTTTTATTTCAATGATGAATTTTCCTACTGTATTCAAAATTGAGATCCTCCAAACAAACTGAATAGCTCATCAAAGACATTGCTGACAAATGTAATGATAAGCTTCTTTTATCCGATGAATACCGGAATTGCACGTGCGACGTTGTATCTAACGAAACGTTCCTCTGCAGCCAATTTTATAAAACTGCATGATAAGATTTTCAGTTACGTCATGCTTGTCAGCTAGAAATAACTCGCGATCAGAACCAACCATTCCACGGAAGAAATTCCTGGTAATTTTATGTCACTTTAATCTCGTCCTTACTGGTTCGAGGGCATAACAGGGAACCTTGGAGCGTCTACGGAACGCCAGAAGATCAAACACCTACCGTGTGATGGTATTACCGCATTGCAAAACAAACCAAATGGATCGCCCGGGGACCGAGATCCACCGGTGGAGATGAAATGGATTAATGCTCGCCCACGAGACTCCCTGGTGGGATTTGGCCGGTGTGCTAAGGTAAGACAACCCACCAAAAGACAGAAATACACACACACCAGCATGGGCTGCCGCTGAAACTTCTGATTAATACGCGTCCGCTTCGCTACGTTATGGAACCTGGCGAGACGGTCGGCTTCAGACGAATGGGTTGCTGTGGGAAGAGCTCTGCAGAAACTCCCCAGGTCAGCCATGTCGGAGAGGGATCACTGGAACCCGGCAGCGCACCCTGACGCATCCACATCAAGATTTTATCATAAAATACGATCCATCCATCCGTCCCGGTCGGCGATGGTTTCTCCTACCAACAAAACGAGAGGTTCGGAGAACGCGAGGAGTTGATGTGACCCCGTCTGGCGAAAGCTTCTGTCATGGAAGGAAGTGAGAGTCACTTAGCGCCAAATGGAAACCATAAAACCTGGAGATCTACATAAAACGGCATTATGTCACCGGTGCCACGGGTCTGTAGCGCATCGCTAGGTGGCATTATATTGATAGGCGACTATTGGCTAGTCTCTGAGGAACGTTCTCTCGCGACAGTAACTACGGAATCTTCATGTGAGGGAAACTGAACGATGCTCGTTTCCAGCAGATTAATACACGTCCTTGAGGTTCCGAACAGAATCCATTACTTTCCGGAAACTTCTCAAGTATCAAGCGAATTATTCTTGATGGAACATTCTATACTCAAAAACGCGCTCTATATTTTACACTCGACAGTTGGATTACAACACTGGAATTTAGCTTACATTTAGCATCATCTGCTCTTGCAAACATTAAATTATCTTGTTTATACACGCAGTAGTCAAAGTACATGACTGTAGACGGCGCGTCTTAAGAACATGTCTCAAGAGATCCGGGTTGACAAATGGTTCTTATATCTAAATGCAGAATTTATCACAGGGTGCAATAAAAATGTTCAATAATCCGTTACAAACGAGAAAAAAATTTACATCCTTCTACACACTAAGTTCATCCATAGAAAATACATGATATAATTGGATATGTTCATGTGTGAGAATTTTTGACTGCAGTATATTATTATTTTACCATTTCTCAATCGATTGCGATGGGCAAAGGCCACAGGAGCCACATTTAATCGTCGATTATGGTGTACCCAAAGGAATATATCATGCGATCGGTCTACCGTTCTTTGCCCGTAAATAAGGTTTACGAATTCCCAGTTTTCCTGTTTGTCTTTGGAAAACTGATAGACAAAATTGATGGTGTCTTTAATGTTCACCCATCCATTTTCTTTATGTGACATGGAGTTTTTCCAAGCTACCTCGCAGCATTTCTTGATCATTTGTTGATCATCAGATTCTTTTTCCTGTTTTTTTGGAAACGGTAGGAAAACGGTACCTTCCAATTTTGAACGAAGCTCGTAAAAATGGAACTCCTCTGGGGAGCCTTACTGGAAGGAAAAAGTTTTCTCACCCGTTGAACCCGGAACGAGGTTCCCCTTTATGCAAGTTATCGCTACATTATTTCCTAGGTTTGCTAGGTTCGTCTCTACGCACAGGTGGAAAACCCACGCCATGCGTACCGATAAAACCCTCATGGGACTGGGCGCGCATGTGTGTGTGCTCGTTGTTCCAACGGGAATGATAATGAAAATTGTTCAACTCGTTCTCCCGCCTGGCAAAAAAGGGGTCAATCTGTCGTGTCGTGCCGCGGGTGGTAAGGGCATGCAAAAGGGACGGCTTAGAGTATGACAGTTTTACAGTATTCACCACAGCGGAAAAGCTGTTGCCTTGCGGTGCGATGAGAAAGTTTTCCGCCCCTTTCGCAGTATTTCGTGAGTTATTAGTGGCTTACAAACTTGTACCTACAAAAGAGAGCAAGCTATGAACAGAGAAGGAGAGAGAGATAGTGAACGAGATTTCAGCATTCACTATGGTATTCTAATGCTGGTTGTCAAGATGCACTACTGTGAACCGAAGTTTTTATGCCAGAATTATATTATGCGAAGATGTGCTAACGAATTGCGTTTGTATGCAGCATGTGTCAAACAGATGTTAAGAAGATTGTTTTTAAAATCCATACTTTATTGTATTGTTGCTCATTTCAATTAGTGACTTATTCTTATCAACATTCTACTATTCGATTCAAACACTTTTTATTGCTACTGCTTTATTTCTGAAGCACGCAGAAGGCAGAATATCACCCACGGCAGCGATAAGGTCTCTACTGCGGCCCAAATGGGAAGCAAACACTGTCACTCAGGTGGGTTACAATCGCTATCGGAAGCCTAGCGAAAAATTAGCACGTTTTGTTGTGTCCCACTCCACGTCCCACTCGCACACACTCGCGCGCGCACTTGATCGCGCGCATTCGTACGCGCACACGTGCGTCAAGATAAGGCACTTCGCTCTGCGTAAAGACGAAAAAAAAATCCAGCATCCAAACATCCCCTCCCTCCACTCCCTACTGCACCGTTCACTTTCACACCATACCGCCAGCACTGGAGAGTATTTTCGATACTTCTTGGTGGATGGCGGCGCGCGAATGTGAAAAATTGTGGCCTCCAGAACCGCGGACGCGGCCACCCGGGACCACTCGCTGTCAACCGATGTGACAGAGACGACGTTGCGACGCGCTAACACCGTGCCCGCCAGCAACCTGACAGGTACGATTGCAATAGGAACAGGTTGATGTGTTTGCTCTGTGCCGGACACAATTGGCCTTCACCTTCACCGACCACGGCACGGAGGGCAGAAAAAACAATCACAATCTAACGATTTTTTGCTCTATTCTCCTCCAGCAAACTGTTGACACCATAACGTTGCAACGCAGGTGACGAGGGCACTACGGGACGGCACTTTCATTTTTTCACTATGGCATTTTTGTGTTTGTTTGGTTCGCTGCACTATTATTGTACCGCCGTGGTGTGTTGGTTCCGTTGTGATGGCCTTATCTGTTCCGAATTTACGCTTTTCTTTTTCAATGAAAAACTATGACACGTCAGCTTACTTTGATTACTAAACGTGAGATTTTTTTCAGGGACATTTATCGCTACTGACCAATGCATCCCATGTTCGGTAGAATTCTACCCATTTAGATAAGCCAATTCGTCAACAATCTAGCGTTTTTATGCTCGTGCCAGCTAAAATTGTCATCTACCAACATGCGAACTTCGCTTCCCCGTTCACCGATACGATACCGCGTGAAAACACCTGACCAAACCCGGACCCCGCTCTCGAAGCAAAACGAGAGTTGATACCGAGCGGTTCGCGCGTTTGACACTGACTAATGGCGTGACGCGACGGCGTATTACGTTGTGTTATCATTTCCACCTCCTCCGCCTAAGCGCCGATGGCTCACACGTTCTCGTGGCGCCACTGGTTTTGGTTTCGCATCTCTCGAATTGTCGCAACTATACCACCACTAGCAACAACGCCATGCATCTTGTCCTCCTGCGTGTACATTCACCGAGGCCGGTGTGGCGCGTTATCGCATGGTCTTTTTTTCTACACTCTGGTTGCAGCAGCTTTTTGGTTCCGTTTCGCTGCAATCGACCAGCTTGGTCGTGAGCAGAAACTGTCATAACACCCGCATCTCTCGGATACACCACACAGTGCGTGTTATGCAAGGTTAGTTTGGAATGCATTAGCCATCATCGTAGAAACATGTCATAATTAAACAAGCCGCATCGGTCCAAAAAAATCGTTGCACAGGAAGGAGCTTTTTTGCAAATAAATTCCGTTGGTAAGATGATTAGATCAATAGAATCAGCTAGAAATAGAATACTGTACTACTGTATTTTAAATGATAAATATTTCGTAAATAATATAACTCACTCCTTTTTCAAATACTATCTCGAAAATATTGATTCAGTAAATCTTTGTTTATACTATTTGTTGCACCAAACGCCGAGACGATCGAATGCGCGCCATGTTATACAAATTTTCTTGTGATACAAAAACGCATCGTTTGCTTTACATTGACAAATTATAAATTCAAAAATGTTTCGTCCATTGAAAGGTATTTAATACAAGCGTGGTTATTTACATTGCTACGTTTTACATCGAACCTCTCAGAACCAGTTCATACACACGAATTATTAATTTGACAGTACGAAAGGGATTTTTAGTATTGATACTATCGTTGTTTTTCGTAGTTTCAGCATCGAAAATTCAAACTGGAATGCCACACATGTTCGAAATGCCCCACGATTCCGAGTCACATATGTGAGTGTCACACGTGTATGCGAAATCCCCCGATCGCACGCGGGCCACATTAAGCGGAAAATGCGACCGTTGGACCAGACTTGAACACGCTTGAACCACGGACATAATCGCGAACAAGCCGCGCTCGATTGTTATGCAAATATGCACTGCATAAGCCCGCGACCGTCACAAACGGCGCATTCGGCGCATCGGCACCAGGGGCTAAAGTAATTATAAATTATTCATTTGCATTCGCGAGCGGAAATGCCTGCACACCAAGGGCGGGAATAGTACTGTAAGATTTTCGTTTGGAATATTCCAAGGTGGGAATGACGGGCGAGTCTACGGCCTGTGTATGCAGAGTAGTACACTAATTTTCTTACATGTTGGGCGTAAGTATATACACCTCATCTCCACATCCATTTGTTACTGAAGCATTCGAGCAATAAATTTTGTAATTATCACAAAAAGTCGAGATCAAATCTTGCAATGATTCATCCGTACAACAAACGATTGAATAAGACAAACGATTGAGATACTCATCTCGAGGCTCGTTCCATAAAACATGATCAACGCGCGCCTAAAAATGACATCATTTGGCCGACCAAGCTTGAAGCTTGATTTTGTCATTTTATTATTGTCATTATGTTTTCAATACCATCCGCTAAAGCACTCACGACGGGTAAGTTTTTGTTAACATACACAAAACAAAAATAAACACAAACGACACGTCGAGATCCTATCAAAGCTATCGAGGCATCACTTCAGGCCATCATAATACCCGTATTATGATTCGAGGCGTAAACAATGAATGTTTGTGTTTTTCAATCGTGCGTTTTTTTCTCCCCTTCATTTGATCCCTTTCGCGTCGCGATGAGAAGAAAACTTTTGCGATGTGGTCTATCGACCCGACTAAAAAGGGAACACACGTACGAGAAGCCGCGCAATGACGCACACACCTTCGGTAGGGCAGGTGAGTCAGGAAGCTTGGTAGGTTGTCTGCGTAGCTCGGTGTATGTTAGCAGATTACGGAGGACTCGTGCCAGCGGAACAATTTGGGAGAAATAATCACAAAACCGCTCTCTCGATGTAATAATTTCTTCCCACAAGGAAAGGAATTATGGTAAAAATCAGGCTCACAAGCTTCTACTTTGTAAATCTCATCAATAGCTTGGTAATTGTTGAAACCGAATCAATAGACTTCGCATAAAAAGGATGAAATGCAAGTCACTGAATGTTTAGTAAGCAGGATGTAATTTTAGCAGCATATAATAGTTCGGCTAATATGTGGTTTTCATAGCGGAATGAATTGTCTCATAAATGTCACCTTTGAAAAGGCGTGGGACTGCCAATAATTTCACAGCAAAGTCCGAATTCTCACCACATTCAACATTCTAGCGGGTTCCTATTCCCCCCAAGGGCGTAATTCAAAATATGACTTTCAGCCAACATCGGGTAAATGCTCAAATACTCGTTTGCTGACCACTTTTGCACCGAAACGTGCACGGGAACCATTTCATTACGCAGGCGAGAACGGTATGTTGCATAGACCGAAAAAGCCCCAACTGCCCTGCAGCATCGGTGTATAACTCAAACCGGAGAATGATTTAGAGATCCTCGAAATATCATTACTGCACGTCCGAAGCGCATCTATTATGAGTTTGCGCTGCTCTCCACGAGCTAGACTACTGCTCAAATAGTGGCAGAGCTGCTCCGGTTTCGACGACATGAACGGCTGCCTGCCGGCAAATTACTACCAAACGGAAAGTCCTTTCTGATGTCGTTCTTTTTTGGTCTATCTCGTTGCTGAACGATGTTTGCTCGGAGCCATTCTCTGTGCAAACAGAAACGTCCCGACCAACACAAGAACGTCACCGCAACAGGTTTGGCGGAAAATGTCGGGAATCGTCCTGCTACGACCCCTACTCGGCCGACCGAGTTCCATTATCACTTATCCCGATGCAACGATTAGTTCCATTTGTCCAGACTGCGGGTCAAAATTTTGCGGTCAGGCAAGCGGGAGGAGGCCAACGGCGTAATGAGGTGTTGCCAATGTGCCTCTCTTTTTGTACTTGGTTGGCGTTCAAACGAAGCTTTCCTCAGCGGGACGTCGATTTGTTCTCGGTCAGGGATACAAATCGATCTCCGGATGAGGAACGTCATTGGAACCGACCTCGAGTTTATCCTATTCTAGTGCTTCGCCCATATGAGCTCCAGTTTCGCACTGCAGCTGCAAACAACGCCAGCAAAAAGGGCAACACCGGGTGCGCAAGGACGTACGTCGAATCAGTACAACATACACAGGCGCCCGTCGGGGATTTTTGTTATCGGCATAGTCTCTTACTGTGGCCCGCAGTAGTAAGATCCAGGCGCTTCCACCATTGGATTAAACGATGGATGCATTCGATTCGCCATTGGCTCGGTACTGCTGTAAAACGCACTTGGAGGCACCGTTTTGTTGGCTCGATAATGGGATAGACGAGCGAAGTAGCGTCAAAAACGGTGGGAAGCTATTGCAACTGCACTCATGCTCTTATCATCCATCCTGTTGATGGTTGCCTTGCATTTTGTGTGGCATATGAACAAGAAACACGTGCAGAATGGTGAGGCATACTGAACCGCCGCATGTCGGACGTGATTGTGGTGGATTGTGATCCGAATAGAATTCATAGAAATCGAACCCGATAGGGTGGCTTCACTAACAAACGACGTGGATGTGCAACCCATTGTTAACAATTCCGAGAAATAAATGGGTGCAGAGAGCCATTGCCATGCATATTTTGCTTACGAAACTGTACGCTAGCATAATGTTGAAATATTCAACGTACATTATAATATTCATACGACCGACGTTACAAAGCTTCGTAACAAATGCTATCCAACGCTGATATATGATTGCATGGAGATCATGGGGAGCAAATTGTAGCTTTGCAAAGGACTTGTTCAATTTCAGGACACGAAGCGATACGCCCGTAGCCCAGGCTCTCAGTATATCATGAATTTAGCGTTTAGCATTTAACACCGTCGTGGCATCGAAATGCCAGCTCGAGTGAGTGATGGTTTAGGATTGACAGACGTTTTCCAATGCTCGTGGAATGGTCGTGAATGACGCTTCAGGCAACCGTTTCCCACAATAATACACATGGCAATTTCCCCAAATTTTCGTAGGTTTAGAAAAGATGCAGTATTTGGTTTATGGCAGAGGAAATAAATATTTAATATGTTGTATCATACGAACGAATAGCATACAACCAACCATGGTGAACAACCATGGAGCAAAAACAAAATTTCTACACACAATCTGATCGGTAATCCCCTTTCTCTTATTTCACATGATTCTAATATTATGATAATTACAAAAATTAAATTAAATATACAATTTTCTAAGCTATCTAATAAAATTAAAATATTCCCAACTTGGTTCATTGGAAAGATATCGTATTTTTAATCACGTAAAAACACAAACGCATATAATGATGATGCTGCATTCAACCCCATCTACGTAAAGCAGCTTTCATTTCGGCATCACAAACCGTATCCACCTGGGCGGGTGTCTCGTTGTGTAACACATCACGTTCAGCTCACGCTGGGATAAAAATGAAAGCAATTCCCTTCAGGCACTATTTTGACTTCAAGCTGTAGCAGCATATGAGTTCCTCAAGCTGATCGGGCAGTCCCGTATGTGACCATCCCGACCAAAACGGAAGCCATAAATTATTAGTCGTGCAAAATCCACCGAACGGTGGTTCATCATTGCATATCCTCAGGCGCAGAAGAGCACACGCCCAGCACAGCAATCTCTGATGAGGGAAATTGTGATAATAATCATGATTCCGGTGCCGGGAGCAGAGTTAGTATTGGAAAAAAATACGTTGGAAATAAAAAAAACTCGCGATCAGCTACCCTGGTATCCAAGAGAAGCAGCAACGACTTTGAGCGAAATCAGCGAATCAAACGAGGTGGAGAAGACCTCCACCGTCGACTTATACCTTTCGATCGCACTTTTCGCATCCGGGCGCCAGAAATTGTTCTTCGCAACTCCAACAACGGCTGGGCAAGTATTTGCTCGTGTTTACCGTAATCGTAATTGCCCGCTGTCAACGGGACCGGCATGCCAATCAGGATCTAGTGGCCCTTCAAACTCGGCCTCCGTGGGTTTCGAAGGGTCTCTCGAGCCTCTCGAAAGACCCCCAAGAGCCCCACGCTGTGCTCGCGGCGAGATAAAGCTAATCTTTGGCCCACCTCAACCATCGACCTGGCTGCTTCTTTGCCGCCGGTGGCAACGGAAGCGGAAACGGTTGCGTTGGAAGAGAACGCAACGAACCGCAGCTCCTTTCTGACCTCGGGCATGTTGATAAATAATTAACGAAACGCACAGCCCGCAATCGAACGTCGGACGCCGGGCTTAGTCGTCCACGGGGTAAGGTTTTAGGCACTCTGAAGGGGCTTTTTTCCCTTCCTGCGGTTGAGCGTGAACGCGGAGCCAAATGGCAAAGCACCAACAAGCTAATGCTGACCGGTGGATTATCTGCGGACAACCGAAAATCGCGTTTGCGTTCACTAATTAGCAGATGGTGGAGTAGACGGAATTCGAAAAACGGGAAAGTGAAGACCCACCCGAACGAATTTCATTTGGATGCAACGAAAGTTCCACTCGAACCGGGACCGAACACTCGATCTGGAGTGTTTTGGCTGGATTGGCGAACTCGTCGATGATAGTCTGCAGTGAAAGGGCTAACAGACAGAGGGAGCGAGAAAATCTGATAAAAAAACCCCAGCAGCACCAGAGCTAATCAAGATCGTCACAACGATGATCTTGTCGGGCGATGATCAATCCCCTTAGTTTGGACGCGGAATGATTACGATGCTTTTTTATGTTTCAGCACGAGATTTGATGAGTGATTAGACATGAAATTGCATTAAATTTAGTATTGGCCTGTGGATCGGGTGACATTTGATAACATCTGTGCCCCGAAAAGCAATAAAAATGGCAAACTATTTTACGTTATGATGTCAGCTTGGCTTTCTATAGATTCTTCTATGCAACAAAGTTTATTTGTATTTGGAAGTATTCGTTTTAGTCTATTGGAATTGTGATTTAAAATACTTACTGCTATAGGAATATTGAATCAAATGTTTACCTGTAAAGATAAAGAAAAGAAATATTTATTTTTGTTAAAATAAAGGTTTTCAAATCAAAAGTACATAAAACTATATTGCTGAACTTAATGAAACTAGTTAGACAATCGTAACATTTTGAACTTTAGTAACCAATATATAACTGTGTGTTGTGTTTAGCAACTCATTCAACAACACTTCCTTTGCTGTAACAAACAATATTCCTCAAAAATGCATCATCATTAAAATGGTTTGCGTTGATTGTCTGCGATTTGGCCGAAAAACCCGCTCAAATTCAAAGAGATATTTGCTCGAATAACCACCCCACAATTGCTCATCGCGCAACTTTGAAACCGTAATCATTGAATAATCGGTCCATTATCGAGATGCATAACACAATTAACGAAAAGAAAAAAAAACAAACTCTGAATGCATTTTACACAACAGACATGGAGGTGGGTCTGGTACTAGGTTATTAAACTCGTGAGATCATCATCACACCGTATCAGCGTTATCTCTTACGCAAGTGCCAAGCGACGACCGAAGATCTCCGGAATCACTTTCATGCGCCTCTGTCTGTAACCTACGCGGTTGGTTCGAGCGAATGGCAAACAATAATAACTGAACAAATTTTTCCACCGGAAAGCATCAAACAAATTCGCGTGAAGGTGGAGCCGCGATCATTTTCCGTTTCATTGCAGTTTGCGCGGGTTTCATTTTTGCTTTCCCTTGTCCGTGAACTCGCAGCATAGACACCCGTCCCGGGCGCAGAGTCGATAGCAATGGAAGCAAAATTGCGTACGCACACACTGCGCGAAAAACAAAACCAACAGAGAAACGGCGCCATCAAAGCGTCTACAGCGCTAATTGGCGGTTTGTTCGAGCGCTTCAAGAAAGCAAACGTTGATCGAATAAAAAGTTAACTAATAAAAAAACAAACAAAACAAACCCCAAAAGCAGACTCCGCGCGCGAATGAATTCGATAAATTATTCCTCTCACTTTAGCAGCTGCTCTACGCGAGCCGTCATCGTTTGATGCCATGAAAAACAAAGGCCACGAAAATAAACCATCGAAGAAAAAAGCTGAACAACCGAAAAGTACGCCATTTTTCGAACGGTTCTTCGGGAACATCAGCCCTCCGAGGTCATTGCCACTCGTGCATGGGGTGGAATGTTGGCGGCGAGACGTGCCATCCACCACAACCCACGCACAAACGACGTATAATTGCAGCATCGTTGACGCATCGCGTACGAGGGAAACGGATCATCTACAGGTACTACTCTGCTTCAGGCTCACAATTATGGCACCGATGACACGCTTGGCAACGGGCCCGCGTACCACACGAATCGCACCAAAACGTGTGTGCGGTGGGAAAATCATAAAACAATCACAACCACCCACACCGTCCCACCGGAGACGGTCATAGCGTGTGGGTGTTGTTTGCCAGTGAGCTACCCTGTGCAGCCCTTCCGAGGAAATCGTTAAAAAGCCGTCGGAAAGAAATAGACATAAACGCTCGCAGGAAGACAGGCAAAAACGCACCCAACCCGGATCTAACAGCGTAATCTCACGCCTCGCCAGAAAGCAACAAAGTACGGACGACGAGCCCACCACCACCGCCCGGAGTGGCTCTACAGTAGTGTTGAATAGGAGGAAAAAACAGCAAACGATACGAAAACAAAAAAAACGTTATCCAGCGCAAACTGTCAACGGCAACGTCAGGGTTGCATTCACAAGGAATGCGGCGCATCGGAGAAGACGCGCTTAATGTTGCCACTTTTTGTGACTAGGCGCCGGTGCAGACGGCTGGAAAATTTGTTGCAATTTCCCAGTGAGCGTCGTTGAATGGTGGTTGCAGTAGGCAAACGGTGAATTGCATGATTGCACCCGTTTCTATTCACCGTCGCTTTCGCCACGTTAATAGCTATTACGGATGCATTCTAGGCACTGCCGCACAATTCTTCCAAGGGAGGATCCATTAGTTGTTTTTTTTTTCATGACTTGATGTGCAAAAAATAAGACTATTGGAAAAAAATAAGAACTCAACGCTGCAACTTTACAACGCTGAAAAGCAAATTATTCGAAACCTCAATCCACAATCAGCATTGCAGTTAAATTTCACTCAGGAGTCTAGTAGATCTTTTACTCTAGTGATCTAGTGGATGATTTGCTTTTCTTGTACCATGCATAACATGAACAAAGGACGAAACACAATGAAAGAAAACGATTTTCCAACCACACAAAAAAAAAAACCACATCAAAAGAAAACATTTGTTCTTAAAAATGCATACAACTGCAAAGCTCACAACAAATATCAAACTCTCAATGGCACCAATTCTATGGTCGCTTTCGTTGCATCTGATGCAGTAGCTCTATTGTGAAAACACCCCAAACCTCGTTGATATTTTGAGAGACAGTTTCTCAGGCTGCAGTTCCACACAACGTACTAATTGTTGTTGGTGTTTATTTGAAGGTAGATGGTTGGGCCTCGCTTTGCATCCCAGTCATAGCCCAAGAGACAGTTTACTCGCTATTGTTCGAGTGATGCAGACTCTAGCTCGTGTCCCGTGTCCATTAGCGTTTGCGAAAGCCTTGGTAGGCAAAAGATCAAGAGAAAACCACTCGAGAAACCATGTTTATGTGGATGACGAGCAAATGCGAGCACAGTTAGTACACCAATTTTCCGCAACTGCACTTCAATTGCTGCCGATCTCGTGTTCGGTAGAATTGAAATGAAAACAAATCATGGCTACTGTGTAGACGAGCAGGCGTAGGGTGGGAGTATTGCGTGAAAACTTTTCCATCCCACTGGGAGGTTAGATTTGTCTTGGAAAATTTGTCTCCAGAGACCGCCACGGCGAAGGATAAAGATACAATTACAGCACAATTAATAACTGCCCACAATTGAAGGAGAGATCGTAGACCATCGACAAATGATAGCCTGGTGAGCTTTCACAAAGGTGTGTCATAAATCCATGCACGACCTGAACGTCGTTACCGGTGTGACAAAATGCGGAAACTGTGCCATCGTCTAACGGTAGTTCTGCTTTGCTGCTGAATTAAGCTCACTGAGTGAACCTTGAAATTGTCCTCTCGTCTGCCTACACAGTACAGTCTATATTATTTATCCTCCCATCCATTGCGGCTTACTTAGCTAAAATGGATAAATCGATTCGTGGTGTACGTGCGTGCGCGAATGTCCTCTCTCGGGTTAATAATGAAACGATGGTCGGCGTGGTGACGTTGGCTTTCCATTTCACGTGGTATTGGTCTGTCAACAGAATGGCCAGTCGGGCATGCAAATGGCAGTGCAATTTCCCATTTACACCACGAGCCACCGGGTAGGGGTTGTTCCCAGTTACCGGTGAATTCATGTAAATGGGAGGAAAATGCACTGCCGCCAGTGAGCGAGTGTATACACATCGAGACACATAATGTTGTTTCCCTACCGCAAACCAACCACGAGGGCGAGCATACAAATCCCTCTCCCTTTTCGAGTCAAGTACGACCTATTGCTGGTGCTAATAAACCAACTTGGATGGCATCCAATGTCCGGAATTGCTCGGGACATGCTAGGGTCCTAGATGGACACTGAAGCAAACACAATTCCCAGCCTGAAACCTACCCAACACACTGACACAGGAGCTAACGCAATGGGAAAGGAAAAGTTTCGATCATAAATTAAGCACGTAGCCGTTCGTGGAACGAATCCTTCAGAATCTATCATGGTATGGCTTTCGTCATGACTGATGAACGTGAGCTATCGAAGGCAGAGATGGTTTTTGGAATGCAGGCAAATGAAACCTGAAATCATTTGCCCTTCATCAGCATAATTTAAAGCAAAGTAAACTTTGCTACTTATAGATATGCAGGTGTGTATAGAAATCATGTTTTAAAGGTTAACGATTATATTCAAGCACTAGCTACATCACAGCTTTCTCGTTCCGATTTCTACCAACAACAAAACCCTAGGGATATGCTAATAATATGCGTTAAGCTTGCCGAAACCATACTGTTTTGTCACCCGACAGCTGGCTGCTGCTGCAACATCGGTATGTGCTACTGCTGTTCCATGCTCGGTTCGATGCACTTAATGCATCATCGAATTTACACTTCCGCCTGGAATGACACGCACGCGAGGTGATTAAAGGATCCGAGTAAATACCGATGCACCATCGTTGGAGCGGTTAGTGATAATTTTAACGACAAATAAATAAACAGCGCCCACTTGCAGCTGGATAAATGATGCTAGCGGCCAACGGTTTATAAAGGTCAGGTTCGTGTTTTTATTTCCTCTCATTAACACATTTTGTTTTGGAGAATCTAACATCCATCAGACAGGTGAAGCAGAAATCTCTTTCAAACCATTAGATACGTGAGAGAAAATATAGCATTAACCAGATAAAAATCAAATTGGTTGCTAAAAAGGTATATCAACTTTAATCAAATTCTCTTTGCATATAAAATATTAAAAAAATAATGAATAAAAATTCAAACATTACGGAAAAACGACCCAATTGTGTCAATAATCATAGAAATCGAGTCATTTCTTCATTAGCACTTCCTAATTCTTATCCAAAACCATTTCTGAGGTAACATTTCCATTCTCTTCCCCAACAAATTCATACCAAAGTCGTACGCAGGCTTGCGTTGTCGTTCGTTTTAATCTCAAATTGGATTAAAATATCCCAAAACATAGCGGAAGAAAAAAACATCAAATTTTTCCCTAATCCCGGAAGCCAATTTGTAGCCGGTGCGTCCCCTACTGCTTGTAATGAATGTGAGAAATCTGCCGGCACTACGTAACACCAGCCGAGACCGGTGTTCGAGCTACACGCTGCCGTTTTCTTTGCGGGCTTTTGGTACACGGTGGCAAAATAAAGACACAATTCCGATGGAATGAGAGCTGGGCGGTCGGCTTTGTACGATCTTTGGTATTTTCCGGTGCCATCAAAAATTAGACCATTCGCGAATTCGCGTTTTTGGCGTCCCGAAAGTGGCTAATGGGGACCGTCACACCGGTTGGGGGTTGTCGGAAATTATGAATCATTTTCCTAGCTTGAGAGGAATTTTATCATATTTTTTAACCATCCACAAAAGCTATCTCCCTGGCTGTGGAAGGTGGAGATTGGGCAGACCCAGCCAGGGCTACCAAAATTAGCAATGGCGTTAAATAATTCATCCTCCACTGGTCGGTTTGGCCATTTATGGCGAATTCTTTTCCCTTAGGCATCTTGACCGCGGTCGCATTTAGCGTGACCTTCCCGTCTGCCGAGTGAGGAAAGTACTCCATGGTTTCCGTGGGGAAAGCGCGGAAAATCTAACTCAAAAAGCGGAAGAAATCCCCTTGGTAGGAGATACACACCACGCGGCCGCGGGACGCGGTCAAGATACCGCTATGTTTATGAACGGCGAACGACGTGCGGTCGGAAGCGACGTTTTTCACACGTACATCAGCGAGGACGCGAAAGAGAGCAATCACTAGACCATGGGAGGCACCTGGCAACTTGCAGGAACCGTTTGGTACCAGAATCCAGACCCACTTCCTGTCCTCAAGCCGGTGCTTATCTGCCCGATAGCGACGTTGCGCTTTGTCCATTGGCCACCGAACAGAGGGACCGTAGACTTTGGCGAATGCCATGCTCGTGTTGCGCATTCGATTTGCATGCTACATCTTAGGTGGGATGGGAATAAAAAAGAACGAAAATCGCTGAGCAACCTCGAAGCTGAACTGAAGACACGGTTAATTAGATTTAGACGCAGATCCCCACTGAAACTGCTCGCATTGTTGGAATTTATCGTTTGTCACCGAGCTCAGAGCAGCGTACTGACTCCCAGAGCTGGCTGTCTTCCAAATCAACACTAATGGATCGTACGCTGTTAGGCAGAAAAAAGCTACCTGTTGGATGGTCGCTCGCAGCTGAGCGGAAGTGTACGTACACTTCCGTCAAAAAAAACATGGGCGAGAGAGAAAGATCTTTCACCAATGGCTTAGGCGCCGGTTAAACGCTCATCATCGTCATCATCACGGCCTTTGTCGTCGTCGCCGTCGCCATCTTCATGATTCTAGCGGTTCTTGCAGACGGACGGAAGACTTGCCTCCCCAGGGAGAGTATATATCTTGATGGATGGGACTTTAACACCCCACGACAGCCATCGTTTAGATATGCGGCCTAGATATGCAAAAAGTAAACATTGACCGGCACCGGGAAACGCCGGGTGCGGGTTTGTATGCGGCGTCCACATCCGTTCCGCTCAGATGAAACTAAACTCATCTAGACAAGACGTTCTACGTCCGACCTGGACTAGTCTAGAATAGTGGAGCGCGTGCAATCAGTCAAACATTTTAACCAGTCAATCATGCAACATTATGCAGACGAGGAGTGTTGTGAAAAACCCACCCAAAGTCTCATGCTGTGAGTAAGACGATTGTGTTAAGAGCTATGCTAACAAGTTCTGAGATAATCCCGTTTCACGTAATTGATGCAGTAATTGAGCAGCTTATTGAGCTCGATTAAGACACCCAACAATACCTCATTATGGATCCTATTACACTCCATTACCTACAGTTTCAAAAGACACCCCAAAACAGACACATTATAGCCCACCGTGCGCTGCAAGTCATCGTTCTTAATCGTTCACATGCCTGCCAATAATCCTCTGAAGAATACAACACACAGTACGGATCGATCATGACTCGGAGTGATTGAAAATCGTTCCAGTGCCCCGCGAAAGGCTTCACCTGCGCGTAGTCACGCGGTAATGCAATTACGATGAATTAAGGTATTGATATTACTGAACCACGCACCGACCTTGGCATGTCCCGTCTTACTTCACCCGTGCGCTAATGATGTAAACACTCATAAATGAATCTGATCATTAGGACGCTGCATGGACGTGAGCGCCGAGCCCTAATAATATCCCGTCAAATTGCGCATATTGCGAAGTTACCACAGTTTCGCAAAGTGAAACTACAGCGCCAGTTTTCCTTTCTAGCATTGATCACATATCCGTAACAGCTAATGCAAAGTCTGGCCGGATTACAAACCGAGGGCCATTTATACTTCATATCAACAGGTACAAAGAATATAAACACACGCACACCCAACGGTTGTGATCGAACCTGACACCACAGTTCTACACTGTTTGATTGTTTTGAAATACGACCGCCCGAAATAAAAACGAGGCCGTCTGTCTGTCACGTGGCGTTTATTCAGCCAACCCAAGTCGGCTGACATTCCGGTGGCCAAAACAATATAGAAACCATTCCACCCTTCACGTCTCGCAGGTTTCACTTTCATCCGCTCTCCAAACCCCTATACGCGTCAGGTCGGTTTGCTTGATATGTGGCACTTGCGCGATAAATGTCACCGTTTGTTTGGGGCTTTAGGCTGCGCTAACGGTTACCGGTGGGGTTTGGATTATCCAAAACAGACGCCAACTCAACGCACGACCCCTTACGGGGAGATATCGTAGGTGGTTCGGTTCGACCGTGGGTGCTTGCGGCCAAATTAGGTGCTGGTCAGTTTCACCAACGCGGCTCGTAGGGTTATGGTGGAGCTAACTGCGAAGTTCCCATCGGTTCCGTAGCGAGTTTTTGGCAAGGAAACGAAACAACCCCAGCGCCAGTTGGCAATGACTTTCAACTGGACACTGCTGGGCGTGTTTGTTGGAGCTTCACGTATGGTGGCTCCCACGCTAATGGGGGTTGGATTCGAGTTGGAATGGGGTGGGTTTTCGTGGGCGACGACACCCACTTATCCAGCAAATCACGGAATCGTTAATGCAGACACTGACCACCGCGTTACGGAGGCTGATCCAAATGCTTTTGCTGATGTGATGTGTTGACTTAACAGAAACTAATATAAAGATCGCTGGGCTCGATCTGCATGTCAAGAACTATTCAACGACCCTCTTCAATTCATTCGTTTGCATTCAATAGTATTCTTCCAAAGCTTTTTTACTAAAAATACTTTCACGATGACTTAGAACATCGCTCGAGTAGAGTAGTTAGCGGTTTCCGTCGTAGGTGGACGTAGGTCGAAGAGCACACTCATATGGCGCAATCGTCAATCAATGACAAACAATCAATAATGGCACACCAAACACGGTCTGCGGAGGAGTCACCGAATCACCAAACAAATCTCATGGACGCGATGGCGGCGAGTTTGCACAATTCTTTGGTCTGATTTTTGGCTTCATCACCGCGGGGATCTGAACTTGAAGCAAACCAGTGTCTCCCCTGTACAACAGTGGCTGTCATTTGAACTGGACTCCAGCGTGGTCCAGTGAGGAGTATGTAACAAATTACGCTCCAAAGGTAGCCACATCCAATTTAATCGCAAACTCTCATCAGCAGTCGAACTGCGCGTGAATGATGATGGCATGGAAATGGACAGCCTCCTATGCCGGCTCGAGTACCGCTTCCGCAAGGCCACTGCTTGATTGTTACTCTCGTATGGGCCCTTCTCCTTCTTCTCACAACCCCGGGAAAGCCGTAGAACTTGACCCGCTTTAACAGTCAATGTCACTTTTGTTTTGCAACGAATATCAATAATTGTTCGTGCACGCCGCCATGTTGTCACCACATTCGCCCAACGTGCTAGGTATTCGTTTATTTTCACTAATTTATGCAGTCGCGTTTCGTTGTTACTTTTTTTTAGCAACTACCCCCTCCTCTTCCTTTTGTGCTATTACTCTAAACCCCCAATCCTTGACGCTTGCCCTTTCATGGGCGGTGGCGATTGTTTTGTGCAAGCCTTCGCCATATCCGCTGACGGGTTGCGCGTCGTCGTCGTCATCGTGGACGTTGCGTGTGAGTGCACATTTTAATCACTCTCCAACCCTTAGTGTTACTGACAGACACCGGTGCGTCCGTGGGCAAGGTTGCCATCTCACGGTGGATTGCGCCAATAATCGTTTTCCGCTCGAATCGAAACGGTTCGATCGATTCGCTTTGCGGTATGTCGTAGGGCGGGTTTGAACAACTTCAACGGTTCCAGCTCGTATCGAATCGGCTTCGAAAACCCTCCTTGCCGGCGAGGGCGCCTTTCCATGCGGCATTTTTGGTTACAAAATTGTCCTGCTCCAAGAGTGCCAAGGGGCCGAGGAGCGTTAATAATGCGAAAAATCAATTCGATGATGCTTTTTCTGTCAATTGTTTCACGGATCACGGTGCTCAACAGCTGATGATTTCGATGATACTTACAGAAAAAGGCCTTCCCGGTAGTCCACCCTTTTAATCACTACAGTTTTAAGTTGTACTGAACTTTGTGATTGGCACGAGTTCGTCTTCGACTTACGCACCTCTGTGAACGGGGATGTCCCGAACCCGTATGCAGATATAGTTTTATCACAATCCGGTCTACGGTAACTAAGGCCGAATTGCTCTCAACCTCTTATCTTATCGAGTACGGTCTGTTAAGCGTCGGCTACGATCACAAACATCATATGCTCATGGAATTTGTAGGCAATACGGGGAAGAATTTGTTATCGCGGCGTGGGTTGAAAACCCACCGGTGTCCCAGCTGTTCGGCGGTCTAATGTTGCTTCCGCCTATGCAAACATTATTACTGCCGAGGGTAACAAGGCTCAGGGCTAGCTTTGGCGGGGAACTGTTTACACTTACAAAATTGCATCCGCCACTGGAACTGGGTTTGGGGTACAGTTTCGTACACAAGAATCACAGCACAACGTAGATGATTGGAAGATATGCGTCAACTGCAGAAGATATGCGCAATGCTGGAGTGTATATTTTAAGCAGCTCACTTCTACAACATGCGAATGAACGTTGTGAAGAAACGATATTTTTATTATCACTACCCAGAATCTCCAAAAACTGACATTGACTCAGTAAGGAACTATTTAACTATTTTTTCGCTTCAATTCCCATTCGCTTAATTCAGAAGACATCCTGAGTCATCCAAAATTGATTTAGCAAATTTGTATTGAACGCACTCACGCCACCCCACAATCGATATTGAGCAAAGACATGGAATTCAACAGATGCTACATACGCACAGCATCACAAGCGCAGACACTGCACTCGCGCACAAATGATCGAACAGCTGCAGCAGTCTAGCTTCGTACGCAGATTGGAATGCGACGGTTCGCAAGTTGTTAGGGCAGATGTTGGAGCGAATATGTGCGAGGCACACGCGCACTGTCAACGGCTTCCACGGATGGACTGAGTCGACGACTTCCCCCAAAAAGCGCAGCCTTCGCTCGTGTGACTGCGAAACGCGAGATAAAGCGCCGATCACCGTTGAAAGCGCGACGCAGTGTAAATGAAAAAGAAAGAGACAGAAAGAGAGAAAAGAGAGCAATCAAGAGAGACTAAGGCGGATAAGGGGGATAGAAAAGAGAACAAGAGAGAAAGATATATATAGAGAATGTTTTTCGTTGGGGGGATGCACTTCCCTGCACGCAGTGATCATTTCGAGCTTAAGTGCACTCTCTCTATCTCTCTCTCTCTCTCTCTCTCTCTCTCTCTCACTCGATCTTGAGTCCAATCTGTGTTACTGATCGTGACGGAGCGTTAAATGTGGCTACAGTTCGTTCGTTTCATCGGTGAAGATCAAATAAATAAGCGATCGAAAGAGAGACATTCGTTGCCCGGAGGCTGATCGTAATCGGTAACAGAAGCCTATCATGATGAAATTAGTGCAAGTGGAACGGACCATGACGAGGCCGGTGAAATGCAAACACATAAAAACCCAAATGAGCAGATTGTTGTTAGGTTTCAGTTTGGAACCATCACCAGTGTCATCAGTAGAATGCAAGATTTAAATTTTAAATTTGTCAAAGTCGAACAAAGGAAAGGTGGATCAACATATTAAGTCAATGGTATATGTTTTGTCTTTTGCATTACCTGACATAAATACGCGTAAGCAAATGAGAAATCATTATATCCTTCTCATGCAATTGGCTTACTCACAGACACCATAGGCATGTCTGTGAAATCTCGTTTCTGCATCGACCTAGGACAACCTCAGTCTGCGATCGTCACCCAACCGTCTGAGCACAACAGAGGCATGAGAAGCACATGGGAGATCGGACCATTGGAATGTGTTAGCGGTGAGCTCAGTGGGCGGAATATGTTGGTGACTGCAGGGTGCAAGAGAAGCTAACTGGCGAACAAACAAGTCGAAACCATCGTTGAACAGGCGCACCAAGATCTGTCTTGCAACGGCCGAGAAACGAGATGGCAAGTGTGTTAAATAGGGTAATTAGAGCAAAGCACCCGAAGCGTTGGATGTGACAACCGGGAAGAAATGGCGATGGCACGGTTACATGACGCTGTAATCGCGGTAGATGAATGAGCTTTATATTCTATTGAAAAGTTTTAATTATTTCCTAATCTTTTTTTTAAATGTATTATGATTTACATATATTGCAACTAATTTATTTGTTTTAATCGGGTAAAACGTTGTTTCTAGTTAATTCCTAATTTTAAAGTTGACTCACTGCAACATGCGGAAATATAATCAACAATAACTATAAGAACCAATTGTACTTTCATTTTAAAAAGTTTCATGTACAAAATAAAAACATGCATATAAAAACGTTGC
Organism: Anopheles nili; assembly: GCF_943737925.1. NCBI lineage: Eukaryota > Metazoa > Arthropoda > Insecta > Diptera > Culicidae > Anopheles > Anopheles nili. Next base: position 74,422,999 of record NC_071292.1, on the reverse strand, counting down.
CTGATCTACATCACTCGTTCAGACGGACAACTACTGCACACACATGCCTGTCTTAATAAGAGACAATTTCAAACTCGTGAGAGAAACACCTAGCCTACGGAGCACGGATTTCAACTTTTCCGTCGCACAGTTGCGACCACAACATGCCAACAAATAGGGCGCTCAAATAAACAAGTGCCAGCAAACAAAACCAACGCGTCAACGCAATCAAAACGGCAGCCACTTGCGCTGTGTCGACAACGTCTTAAGCCAGCAGTTAGCTCAGTGTCAGTAGCCCAGTCTCGCCAACATAGGATTGGTGCAAGCGTACCAGGCTTCCTATACATGTTTGGTTTGCGTCTTACGAGAGATCACAGGGACTACGACGTCGGTCTCACCAACCCCCAAACGGATTACGACGTATCGATCCGGACCGGACAGGAATACATGTGTGCAAGGCCGCTTTTGGGCACCCCACGATGCGAAAGCTTTTTTGGCGGAAATGGTTGCATAAATCGACACGACTCGACTCTGCGGTTTTTAGCGGAGGTAATACGAATGAGCTTGGGCATCGTGACGTAATGCCAGGTGACAGTTAAACTAAATTCCAGACCTGTAGAGCGAAAGTGACTAAATTCCAACAGCGTTGTACCATAATTAGCAGACCTTTTCAGGCGTTCCGCGAAATATGATCTACAATACGTTTGATGTATTATTTGTTTTAAAATTAATGCAACAGCTCTAATAATTTCATGCTACGGCACGCCTCATTGATGAACGGTAATTAAAGGGAGGGTAATAAATTCCGATAGCATCATGCCGATGCTCCATCATACGCGATTTGCATCACATCTCGCCCCCGTAATGCTAGCAGCCACCTTTTACCGAGAGATCGAACGCAAATGATTAGTAATTATTCGGTACTGTTACGCATTCCGCGAATTTATCCACGCATCGCTAGGTTGGGCTGCAAATCATGCTTGAATATTTGCCACGTGCCCCCACCGCTCATTAGCATATCTGAGCTGATCCATCCAAATTTGTTCCACCATCAAACAACGCCAACCAGCTGGAAATCGTATGGCTCCCTGGTTTCGTGTATATAATCAAATAAATTCCCGCACCGAAGCGATACCTTTCGTCGAACTGGCAAAGCCGTAGCATAATGCGACATTCAACATTATGATTTTGCTGTAACGTAAAAGGACACGGAGTCAGACGATACAAACTGTGAGTAATAATGACGTGCTCTCTGGTTAAAGCAGGATTTCGAGAATCGTCGTAGATCGTTTCCAGAAACAGCTACTTTACGTTCCGAAACGTCTGGCGCATAAGCGAACCAAGCGGCGTTCCAGACATAATTGCCGTTCCCTGGATGAAGCAAATTTGTTCGACTCTCTCTCTTTCTCTTAAGAAGAAGCTGCTCCTAGCCAGACCCTCTGAAGAGCAGCGGAAGGAAAAGATGAAGAAATAAGAACGGAGGGAAATAATGTGCAGTTGATTGCCTAATAGGAGCGAATTAATTTCATAATTGAATTTATATCAGTACAAACATCAGCGCACGCCATCATTTGCTTTGTTTGCCCACCACCGTCGACGAACGCTATCCTTAACGCAACTGCTCGGTGTTGATGGAAGCCTGCGGCTTGATTTTGTCGAGGACCTAACCAGTACCGGAGGAAACACCTCGAATGAACGAATACAACTGAACGGCCGGCTACAATTTCATCATGCCGATTATTGGCTCACTACCGCGTGGGGATTGAGAAATGGCAGAGTGCTCTTTGGCGGGTATGTTCCACTACCTTTAGAAGGTGTTGAAAACTTAACCACAGCGACGATTGAAAGTGGCAATCGATTCTATCCAGTATATTCAAGAGAAAGAACGAGAATTAGTGCAATATTTTACACTTCTCAGGAACGAGTGGGAGTTGGCAACAGAATGTATTGTTCCGGTTTTCGAAGCCGTCGTTGCTTCTGATGCATTGAAATGATCTTAACCTGGGACTATACTGAAATACGGCAAGTACACCGTGTCTCTATCTCACTCTTCTATAGCACCACTGATAGAAAGATTCTGCATGGAAAGTTTACATTAAACTGCCGTTTGCATACTTCGGCGCGTTATGGTTTATACTCTCAGATGCACATAGCGCAATACAGTACAATGACTCATACAAGAAAACAAAAGAAAAACTCTCTCACATACTCTGTCTGAGCTTGTTTATAGAGCTAGGAAATTTTTGATCGCGAACATTCTCATGCTAGTAAATCTACTCTAGGGCAATGGAAGAAGTATAGAGTAGCTCTTTAGCACCTCAAATGTTGTAACGATAAGTAAAAGTTGATAAAAAAAATCACACATCTGGGCATCTATCTAATATTTGAAGCTTTGAATTTATGATTTCATATACCTTCGCTGACTGACTTCATGTCATAAGACTGATATACTACCACATGCGTCGAAACGAAATGTTGTTAAGCAAGTTAAAGTCATTAACGTTTTACGGGTATATGAAATTGATTAAATATTCTCACCATTTCTCTCATTTTCTTTTATATCTCATAAGTTTGAAATCTATTTCGCAAGCACATGTACTTTAGTAACAACAAAAACGGCTTCGTTAACAGGTCAATCATACAAAAGAGAACCATCCTTTCTACGATCTAGCTGCTACACCTACACCTGCAAGCATGCGTAGAGCGAAAAAAACATTGTGAAAATCTCATCCGACAGTGCAGGGCATTTTACATTTTAGCTGTAACAAGTCACGCTAGGGCAACGATCGCGCTCGCTTAGGACGGTATAAACACCGAGCAAAAACGAAAACATAGATGACTACGAAGATGGGCGGTAAAGTGATACATTTGCGTAAACAACAAAATATTAGACGCTAAAATCTCGCTCAGATTCACCAGACCTAAAGGGATTTACTGCGGCTCGTGGTTTCTCTCGAGCGTTCGTATGCGCTATCACAGTGCAAACGAGAGTGAACAAATCCCGAGGAAACCGAAACAAAAAACTAAGGTAGCTGCTCTCGAAACCAGCCGCTTCCATCCTTGTGCGCTGGCGAGTGTCAGAAAGCGGGAAATTACGGAAGTGCAAAAGGAAATTACACCTCGTGGAGTACCGGGAACGTGAAAACGTAGCGAGCGAACGAAAACGTTGTTTGACAAATAAACAAACAATGCCAGTAATAACCCGATCCGGTTCCAGGCCAACGTCCAGGGAATAAGGCTACCAGAGGCCTTGCCAGAGCGCGCCAGGACGTACAGCGTGGACAATGTTGCTTTTTGTTGAACGCACCCAAAAATTCCTCCCAACGTCTGCCACTGGCAGCGTGGGTTTCCGGTGGAAAAATATCGTTAGTGCAAGTGATTCATTTTCAGTACCAGATCTAACAGTGCGGAAGACGGCAGCTAGTGCTTTGTGAAACAAGTGAAACCCTAAAAATAGACCACGAGCCACAGTTTTCACATTTATACCGATGCATGCAAACGGACACCAGAAACCCATTCCATGCGTCATGTTTTATTGTTACTTCAATTCCAGATGAGTTTTCCCGACAAATATTGACAACGTCCAAAACACGTTTTTTTCTTTATGATCTTCTCAAGACTAGGAGATATGCAGCTCAAATCTGGCTCTAAAGCATCAGTATATCAAACTGTTACTAGACGCACTAAATAAAACATTTTCATGACATGATTGGGTGAGTCTCTTTCCCATTTTCCCCTTAACACAGCAGTTTCAAGCAATGCCAAAACCAACAGGCACTGTGTGGCATAGATGTAGCCTATTCATCTTCCCATCGGAAGTGCTCCGATTACGTGAGGTCACGTCCGCTCGAGTGTAATCTCTTTCCGGTGGGGAACGTTACCCGAAACGATGACACGATGCCACTATGACCAAATGCCTTTCCATCTAACACCAACAGGGATCGTAGAGTAACGTATAACAGCGTGGAGCGTGCGTAGATCCGTGACGAACAATAATGTAACGCTTCAAACGGTAAAGAAAGCAGAAAAAAAACCTTTAAAAAAATCTACGCCTTTAGCAGCGAAGACTGAGGCTGTGTTCCAAAAAATCGTCCAAGGTTATGGGTAAATTTCCGCTTACAATTAGTGAGCGAACCGGCAGGCTACCGATTCTGTGTCCAGGCTGTGTTAATTGACCGTGAGCGAGTGCTCCGTTACTCGAGGTTTTATATTGATTGAGCTTGATTAGCGTGCGTTCTTGGCGGGCACTTTTTGCGCCGTATCTTGTGCACACAGTGCGCTGATTGGGTTGAATCATTGCCAGTCGGCTGACCCGCAGTCCTGCTGCTGGTCGTTTGTATGAACTCGTGACAATGCCAGCTACAAACGCACAGTGTCAAGCAATTTGCTTCGACACCACGCTAATCAACTTCAATCGAATCCAAACCCCCACATTGGGGCCCTTGGATTCCTTTGGTTTTGATAGGAATGTTGCCACCCAGTTAGGAGTTTTCAAGATGTTAATTAATTGCTCGTCCCAGCGGATTAAGGAGGGAACGTTCTTCAGGATACAGCCAGACATTGAACGCGGAACACGCTCGGTGTCGTTTGCAACGAACCAAACATGTCGATCCATCCGATCGTTCCCTCTAGGATTGCGTTGCGGGTAGATGGCATCATAGTCTCGGTTGAGTGAAATGTGAACCTCAAAAGGGGCAACCACTTCACCTCGATCCAGGCAGCAGTACACATGGACCGTGGTTCAAGCGTGAAGCAATACCACGTGGAACCATCGAACTACTAGGCCCTTCCACCTCCGATGGAGTGCTGAAAGACGACACCGTTGTTGTGATGTCGTTTGTTTTACATCGACCCCAAGGGATCAAGAGAGAAAGAGAGAAAAAACATTACAATCAACTCGTTACTTGAGCTGCCCGGGAGCAGCTCGCACAGCATCAGCAAACAGGCCGTATTGATTGACGGAAGAGTCGGTCGTGCATTATATGTGAAACAGTATACAGCCATTCGCCCAGCGACACATTGACATCGGTTGTGGTGCCTTCTGTAGAGCAACTCGTGCGTGTCTATTGTGATCAGACGAAACGTTCAAACATTATGTCCCAGCTCTCTCGTGACTTCTGTGTGAGAGAAAACCTTTTCCTGGTAGCAGGATCGCGCCACTGACGGGCAAATGTGGATTCACCCAACGTCGTGACACAGACTGAATAAAACGTTCGGATTACTTCCCGACCAGGGATCAAGCTGAAAGGACTCATGAATTTCAAATTTACCCGCAAAACGGCTACCCCACGTCGTAAACAACCGCTATTTTTCGCGCCTATAACGCTCAAAAGTATGCGCTAGCCGAATTAAGCCCGAAAGGGCAGCTTCGTTTGCCAAAATCGTTCATCTGAAGACCTTCGAAAAAAAGAGGAACCAACACCTTCGCCTTGTATTGTGAGCGTAAATCTAAGCTTACTATAAGAAAAAGCTTTCCATAATCCGACTGCGATGTGTATCATTGTTCCGCAAAAAGCGGATGCCATTAAGTAAGCACACGGAAAAGAAAATCTTTGATTTCGGCTCGTTACGGGAAGCCCGAACAGCACACGATAATGATAACGTTTTGGACCAACCAACTGTGTGGCTAAGCGAGTGGATTCCTCGTAGTTACGTTCTTAACATAACAACAAACCTGACACCATGTGGGGAAAACTCAAAAACTTCACTGGCAAAAAGTAACGGTTTAATGCTCTAACTAATTCATGAGACCTGTGACCCATTCTGGTAAAACGCAAAGGGTATACACTGCCCATCAAGTCCAGACACGGAGTCCTGTTTTTTGGTAAGGGTACCATGGGTTTGATTTCTACTCCTGCCAACATGGCTCAGTGGTACACCACGCAAATTCCACAGGAATGCGGTAGAATGCTTTGAAAAACTTATTCCATCCATCTGACCTGAGTCAACGTTGGTAACCAAAAGAATAGAAGGAAACAAATACCTTGGCTTGAAAGCAGTATCTATGGGATCCTCGAACGAAATTCGATGGACAGCAGTTTTAGCAGTATCGTTTTCTTCAGTATCTTACCTTCCCATCCTTCGTGTCAGCAGCGTGATATCGGACCTCCAGCTGGCCTCCCAGTACGGCGTACCAGTAGCGTCCCTGCTCACCGGCTCGAAATACTGTAAAAAGCAATAGTAGTCAAGTAACACGAAATTCAGATGAACCTATGCTTGAAGCGGCGCAGATATACTTACACGTTACACCCTTCTCTAGGTCCTCGTAGAAACCGCACATGGCTAGCTGTTGAAGGGCAGATCCCGGCAATCTGCAGAGTGGTTCCACTCGCCGCAGCCGACAGGATATCAGCTCGCAGTCACGTAAATTCCGGTCACAAGGCCTGGAAGGAAGAAAATTAATTTTTAGGCGCAAGTTCTTCGTTTGTTAAAAGTACTACAAAATGTATCATTTCAGGTCTGCTCGGTTGCATTTCAGGTCTGCTCGGTTAAGAACAAAACTACGTAGAACATGCGAACGCTCTTAAATTTATACCCCGAGAAGATTGAGAAAACAATTTAATAAAGCATATAATATGCATTACTGTATTGACTTGAATTATTCAAACCGAGTCCGTTAGAATTGTTTACATCAGGGTCGTGTTAAAAAAACTTCTACTGCTTTATACTAATTTTTCACAGCAACGGAAACAAATCCTAGCTTTACCTTTGATCACCAAACACCCTCGTTTGGTGGTGAGTGGGAAAATTATCTCCTCCAGGGCATGAGTTCGTTGCGTACAATATTAGGATAACAGGGTAATATGTTCACTTGCACGCTCGAAAGGCGGAGAAATTCTTCATCACGTTGTAACACATACAAAAAACCAAGTCCTCTCTCACCAAAAGAACCCGTGTAGAAGGGACTGGGAAAACATACCCCAAAGGATAACCGCCCAAACGGAGGCAAGTCAGCGACGGCGTGTCTTCAGGCTGCTTATGTTTGCGACAACTGCCACAAACGCCACCAACATTGCATGGGGTTTATTTTAGAACCTGCTGAGCCAAGCCCACACGAGCCGAGACGGATGGCATTATGGTTGCTCAGCTTAGCATGCCGGTGAACCGTACCAAGTGACTTGATCTCAAGGGTATGTGTGTGTTCCGGAGTCGAGTTGGAGTTTTGAAATGAAATTAAAATTGAATTTAAACTTTTTTGTGGCATGGGTACTGTAGGAGAATTTTGTTACCAATTTGACGACTAAATATTGAATCGTATTAGTGAATTACATCCAATGTCATTCTTTTTAATAATATTCATTTCGGTTAATTTACAAGCAATTGAATATGTAATGTACTGCAAGTTAATCGATCTAAAATTTCAACTTATAAGTTACCGATTCAAGAACGATAATTTTGTTCCCTCCACCCAAACCATATTTCACTAAGCATCATTGATTTATGGATCTCATAACTCAGTTTTACCGTTCCACACATGTTTACCATCCACAGCTGTTTTGTTCGTCAGTTATGTTTTATTTTGATTCCTTCGGAATTGTACCATCCCGATCGAACGATATATTTCTCGCCATCGCTTTTAGCCGCTGTTCACGCGGCGTACGTGAAATCAATCAATCGCCAACCAACGGACACCGGGTGTCTGGTTGGAACATAAATTTTCCAACCCCGCCCAGACGCGATTAAACACTTTATCCGGGAGCTTAGGCCACTCCGCCAAAGTGCTCCTCTGGGAGACGGATCACACGCAAAAAGTTCTGAAATATGGCTACACCATACCCTGGTCGACATGGAACACAAACACACGACCCTCGTGACAGAGACATGTGTACGAAATCGCCAGAATTAATCATCCACGCGCATAGGAGAACGATGGCTCACACTAATTTCCTGTCAAAGCAAGCGGGACTCACACTAATTTCCCGTCCACCATGGCTTACCACGGGTGCAATATTGTGAATTGCGAGGATTTTAATTTTGCTCAAATATTTGCATAAATTTTCTCCCTCCTTCGTACGCAGGATTTCTTGCAACGACACGACTTACAAGCAAAAAGCTCATTTCTACGAACCAACTCAGAAGCGTCTTATTCACATGCTCAATTTGTAGCATCGCGCGAACATCTTCAGCGAAGGCTGTCTTCGGCAAATCGTCGGCCCTCTCCATTTTACATGCAAATCGAACATATGTACGCATCAAAACGATATCACGCGCATTAATCGATTGCTCGTGGTCACCCCAAAGGACTAGAGGGTGGTGGTGTCTGAGTAAAAGAGAGAAGTACCTTAGTCGCATAATGTATGCTGGATTGCTACGGTGGAGCTGAAAAAGCAACCCCCGTAAAGTTTGAGAAGCATAACTGATCCGCTCAAATCACCGTCTGCCGATAGGGCGACATTCTAAAATGGTAGACAACGTAGACAACGTAGATACGAGCACTTGATTCGCCTCTACCTCGAGAAAGAAAGTCGGATTTTATGGTAGAAATATATCCTCGCATTATCATAAATGAATATTTCACAGCACGCGTGCGTTCGCCTCCACCGTCGACCTTTTCGACGGTGTTTAGAAGATGTGTCGCCAAAGTCCCACACTTTGGAAAGCTCTCTGTTTTTTACCAGTACCAAAAAAGAAAACATCGAATCGATGGAAAAAGGTAAGTATTGCGAGAGGGTGATAAAAACGATGGACAAATTTCGAGCGACAAGCCGAACGATAAAAATCTGTTTTATTTATGTCGATTGTCCCCCGATCCGATTGTTCCAGGGCTTTTCCACCGATGCCGAGAAAAGGTTGGTACATGATTGATGGTGCGAACTGTGCAAGGATTCGGTGTACATTCTGAGAAGGCTGTGGCGGAAAATTGGTCCAGATCTGCTAATATTATTTTCAAATTATTTTGCCACCGACAAACGGTGCCATTTTTTTTCCTTCTGCTTACAGTATTAAATGTTTTCAAAATGGCTACAAACTTTGTCAAAGGAAAAAAGAAAAGCTTTGACAGGTTTCAACTGATTTCACTGTTTGACAGCGTAACTAAAATGTCTATTCTATGCGACAGATCAGTTTCTGCTTTTCATCATAGGTTTTATTCCCCATCTCATTTTTTCCAAATGGTTATCTGAGATTGCATTGCTGAAAAATATAAATCTACCACAGACTGCACATTCATCTCGAGGCATGATTATGAAATATAGAAGAGGAAAAAAAGCATCCGCATTCTATTGTTCCGACACCATTATGGCATTATTTCAATTTCGCAGCAACTTTGAATGCCTTTCTTCTGTTGCCCGGAAGCACACTCAGCTAACCGCCTTGGGCGAATTTTGCGGCAATGAGGTGAAAGAATAAAAATTATGCTTGACCTTAGCTCTCTAAAAAAAGAAAACCTGTACTAAAGCCGGAAAAAATGGGAAACAACAAGGAATTAAAAGGAAGCAACCCCGTTGCCAGCAGTGAGAAAACGAAATAACGTCGGTCATTTGTGGTGCGAAAGAACAGAACATGGGTGTAGAAGTGGTCTCCCATCTGATGCCACCGGACGTACAAAATGTATTTTTATACGAAACTCAGTAGAAACCCAATGCTATGCAACCGATGCCACCGTGGTCCTGGCAGCATGCAGATTGTATAGATAGAGAGCAGTAGTGAAATAATGGTTAGGATAAAAATATCTCACGAAAAAGCACCAGTTGATGCTGGGAAAATTAAAGGATTTATTTTCTTTTCCTCTTTTTGAGCCGGATGAGTTTTTTTTTTCAATTCCTCGACATCCGATGAAACAGTTACAGTGAATCAAAAAGGCGTGTAGTATTTATTTTGACATTTGTCATGAAGTATCTTTGATGATATCAATACATAATACAAACCTTGCTCCTGAAAAATAACAGCAAAAAGTCACCAGAAATCCTTTAACTGCTTTCTCGAGAAAGGTAATTTTATTCACTCAATATTAGCTCGTTTTGGGTAGAATAAAATTATCATGTAAAGTTTTTCCAGCCCTTTCAAGCAGCTGATGATTTAATGACGGTACACTCGAAAGGCCATAAAATTATGTCACTCGTGTAGCCAGATTTTTAATGACATCCATTCACACTAGCCCTCGGTTAGGGTGAATAGGATGGTTGTGGTCTGTAAACGAGTCTACGATGAGGCTGACTGCCTTTAACGGACATCCGTAAGCATTCGTCGTTCCTGGCCTATATACAGTCATACTCGGCTGACCTTTAGATAACGTGGCACAACGCGAGCCTTAAATTGCTTCTTCTATCCTTTCGTGTGCGAGAAACGCCAGCAGTAGTTGGACAAAAGTACAAATACGTCTTTTTCCAGCTCGATGATGATGGACTGTTTGATCAGCTTAACTGATGAAACCTATGGCATTTTTATGGGTTTAGCCACCTTATTGAACTCTTAATCGGAGACAACGTGCAACAAAGGACAAACATGAAAATTGTTCAAAAAAAATCGAACAAATGTGCAGAATATTAGATTGACATGACTTTGCCGATTTTTTGCAAAACTCCAAACAAAGAGCATAAAACCGCTCAACAACAAACCACTGGATATAAAAGCAATTCCACAAATAATACAAAGAAAAGTACCGGATAAGAATGAAGTCACGCTTCATACCTACCCACCCTGTTCCAAACCACTCTCTCGGTTTTTCTCACGGGTTTTTGGAGAAAAAGAATACCATATCTGCCTCGCCGGAAACCCGGATGCTACCGCCCAAACCAAAGGCTCCTTTGCCGGAATGTTCGCCTCAAGCAAAGACGCGCTACCGTTCTCGAGCAACGAAGACACTTGAATTAATTTGCTCCGCAGGGCTGCCCCATCGCGCTCCTTGATCACGCTATTGTCAAATGTTTGTTCCTAAAATAATCTACCATCCCTCAGCAGTTCCGGCCCGCGTATGCCGGAGCGGTATGTTTTATTGAATTAATTTTCATTCCAGGAGCCAATCTTGTTTAGTGTCTCCTTTGACATGGAGTGATTCCTGCCACACCAAAAACTCAATACTTCTGCCGTCACAAATGAGACGGACGGTGATTTTTATCAACCAACATACGAAAACATCATTTGAGAGCTTACAGAAACAAGCAGCATAACACAATTCTGAAAGATAGTCAGAAACTGAAATGAAATCCAGCTTGTGCTTGCTGCATCAAAGAGGTAAGAAGAACTCGCCAAATTAGGATGGGAGTTTGCTTTTTTACCATCCAAAACCCGAAAATGGGCCGTACTCCGGTGCTAAACGACGTTCGGCACTTACGGCCGAAGTGAGGCAATCATGTGAAAGGATAATCACTTTCCGCTCGGTTGGGCTAGCGCATTTCGTTCGATCGATCACTCTTGTCGAGGCTCATGAGACGTCGAAAAACGGTACTCAAGAGAATTCGGGGTTTTCACTCGGTTCCATTTGTCTGCTTCGAATGCTTGCGTGTGTTTTATTTTCTGTATTCGTTTTCTAGTCTTTGTATCCTTTGCTGGTGCATGTGAGCGTAATCTAATCAACTTCATTGGGTGGTGAACAACTGACAACGCGAACAAGCAGGGATTCTGAATGGGAGTTTCGCTTGCTTTTTTTAAACATATTTTTTGCCCCAGGAGCACCGAGAGGAATTCAACTGAACTGACAGAACAACAACTTAAGACCAACAACCACATGTTGCTCTTTGGCGTTTGCAAGCTCTTAAAAGCTGAGAAATGTTACTGTCTAATATTTTCTTTCTTTTCCTTGCCTTTTCTTTGTATTGAAAGAACCTTTTAAGATGATTTAAGAATAATTATAATACGAAAAAACAATATTGAGTTGGATATAAACTTTTGTTTTGAGGATGTATTGTTTTCAACTTTAACATTAGTCTTAAGACCCGCCAACGCCACAGTTCGCCTTCTCAATGCAACATCACCCCCCGCTAACGAAATCGAAAGAAAAGCCTTCCATAAGCCGTTGGCAGTTGGGGCCATCGGCACGCCGTCGAATTATTGTTTGATTCGACTACAAATAAAAGCCTTGAAAGGATTTTCTTCGTTTTGTGGAAAGACTTCTGGCCTGGAGGTGGTATTATTTGGTGGGTTATTTTTAGTATCCATTTCAAACTGATTCTCCAACCATTCAACGGGGCAACCGATTCGTAAGTAGAGAAGAGCAATGGATGCCAATATACTGACCGGATCATGTCTCTCAACTCGTCTCGGTTCGGAACTAAAAATAGGAAAACCATTTACGCAAACAAATACCTATTTTTGCGATTTACTCCGAGCAACAACAAAAACAGAGAAATGCGCCACATCACGGTCTGTGTGGAAAGACGAAATTTCAAAGCTACCAGGGCTTCGTGACGCATCTCACGCCAACCCGGAAAGAAGGCAACCCAAGCAAGGGATCCTTTTTTCCGCCAACAGCTTTTGTATTGCTTGGCAAACGGAGTCCCCGGGGAGCGGTAATTAACGATGAATGAAAACTCTGCGAAAATCCACAACGAGAAAGATTTTCCAAGGTTTGTACGAAAAACACATTGATTTCGTGTCGGTTTGTCAGAAAACGTTGATGCTGGTGTAAATACTATGGATATATTGAATAAAAAATTAAACTAATTTTAATCGTTTTAATTTTGTTTCAACTCAATAAATGCTTGAAAGTAACGTTTTTTTGATGTTAACTAAATGAATAGTGAATCAATAGTGTATAGTTGACTAAATGAATGATAGTTAAATAAACATATCAATGATTAAATGTCAGAAAGTCATATTTTATAGCATTCCATTCGTAAAAAAGCAACTTTCTTCTGTATAAGGAAGAAAGTTTCTTGAATGCAATTCCTCAGATACACTTGCGACATGCGTATTGGCACTACGACGACCACAATCAACAAATCACAATCATGTGCTAAATTGTCAATTACTTCCACATTCTCTCGCATGGGAAATTGATGTGGTTTCCGCGTTTACAAAAAAGAAAACTTACCGCAATCTGATGCTCATAAGCTCACTCATCGCCCACCTTTGACCACCAAAGAAACCTCGAATGATGCAATCGGCTCCATCGGATAGGTTATGGGAAAGCAAATTATCGCACACTTATGCCCGCTACGTTGGGTTATGTTTCCATGCCAATAACAGAAGCATGCCCAAAGGACATTCACTATTCGAAAGCCAAGTTCAAACTCTTTTCAACTTTTTCGTCCCGATTTGCTAAAGTTTTCCGCTGACTCACATTGGAAGCACGAAAATTGTTATGCTTTTCTCGGGGAATTCCTCGAGCACAAACCATCGTACATAAGTTGTGCCCTCCCGAGGGGTGAGATACGCAAAAGGTTTTCCAGGGACTATAAGCGTAACACCAGGAAGAAGAAAAATACAAAACCCATCTCTAGATTTCGCTCACCCCGCGGGAGGGGTGAACATAACAATAAATCTCAATTTTCCACCAACTGCTGGTGGCGCTCCAGCTGTGCGCGTCCCTTAGTACCTTCAAGTGTTGCTCGCCCGGTGATAAAACAGCAAAACAACGGTCCGGAATGCAGCATGTTAGCCAAGGTTTTTCCTTTCTCGCAGGTTGAAGAAATAGATTCTGTCGTTGCCCAACCTCCCAACGATTTCCGACCCTTGCGCGTATGTCTCATGGGTCCATGTGCCTCGAAACTCTGACCACCCCGAAGGATGCAAGAAGCCGCACCAGATCCGGAAGGAAAGGGTTACACCGTTGGTGATTATATACGGCTCGAAACGGAAGAAGGGTGTGGCTTCAGGTGGATTATTGCCAGCGCATTGGAAATTATTGGTGACCATAAGAAATGATGATCCTTCTCGATCCGTTTCACCGCACGAAAGCTCCGGTAAATCGATGGAGGGCTGAAAAAAATGCTCCAATGATACCTTGCCGAAACCAAAAGCTCTTTGCCACCCGCCCTTTTTCCCGACAATCAAAGCTTCATTTTACTTTCATTTCGTTTCGGGTACCCGACGAAACGTTTTTCGATGTCGGTGGACCACGGCACAGCTACTTGAAAGAAAATCGGAAAAAATTGTCATACCGTAAAGGTGACCTAGGTCTGCTTCACTCATTACGGAGACGAACCATACAGCCCATTGGCTGGAGTTCGCAGCGATGTTGATCATCGTGATTGAGAATAACGCCATCGAACATTCCACTCCGTGGATCCTTTCCACCAGCCGAGTGTGAGAGAAAGGAGTGCGTTGGAACGAGAAAGGATAAAAATGATGATTATGCTTTTGATGCGAACCGGGCGGAAAATTGCCCATTTCCTTAAGGGGCCGCAGTCTGGGCAGGCTGGAAAAAGGGGTGTGTGTGCACGTTTAAATTTGATACCCGTTTTTTTATTTTCTTTGCTATTTACTACTTCCCTCTTCCCTTGATCCAGTAGCCGATGCGAATCAGGTACTTTATGAGAAGTAGTTAAAAGGAGTAATTTTTATTGTGAACGAACGACAGTTTCTCAAAACGACACAAAGAGGGAGTTATCAACAGCAATAGTTGTGGAATGGATGTATATACACTGTTTACTTTTCTTATTAACTAATAAAATCTTGTACACAAAACCATATCCACGGTAGCATTTTTGCTCTTTTATATGATACTTCCAGTAAATCTTGTAACTGTACTGCAATCAAGCCGCTTTTGATGAACTGACGAATCGACTTCCATCATTTCCATCAAATGAGCCCTCCATTTTTTCCCAATAACAGCTCGATACGCCAAAGAGGTATAAAAGTGTAACCCCTCCTTCTAGGCTGTGTCAACCAGGATGATAAATATTGTGTTTTGTTTTCAAGAACGACCGACACTTTGCGACCCTGGATGACCCTCCTACACTCCAGGGGCTTCTAGGCCAGTTGAAGGTTAGCAATCTGTCAATCAAACCGATGCCAAAGAACGTACCTTCAAACGTGGGATCAGAAAGAAAGGAACCTAACCATTTCCTAGAGTGCAACAAATTATCGATTATTCCGTCGTTGGGCGGTACCTTTTATTTTTAGGGAGGGTTTTGCGATAAAACGGAGCTAATGGATAGCTAGCCACAAATGCCCGAACGCTAATGGGGTCCAGCTTGACCCGTTGCTATCGTCACAGTAAGGTGTTGAGCCCTAGACATGGTACAACGCCATTAGTAGCAACGGTGATCCGATTTCCAATAACTAATTATTACAAGCACAGAAATAGCCGTTGGATCCGCCATTTGTGCAACATCTAACAGTTGAAGATATAACTTATTGCTAAGAGGGTTGGATAACTATATCTTACGACTATATCGATTAAAAACAACTCAGAAAACTTTTCAAATATTCCCTTTTTTTGGATCGGGAAAACAACCTCATTGTATTATGCGATGACAATGAATTACTTCCAATTTTTCACACCAATTTTTCACGCAACCAATCATTTTCCCAACGTTTCTAGCAGCAGCAGAGTGAATACACACACTCACACAAATAAATGATAGATCATCATAGTCTCCAAATCAAGGAAACAAGAAACATGAACATCCTTTCACATGGACGCGCGTCGCGGCGATTGGTCACTGGCAGCAAAATGGCTCATAAACTCGATATCATTAAATAACAAGGGACATTTTTCATCCGGTACCAATACAATTATCGCTATTATCGATTGACCGCGGCCATTACTGCGATGTTTCGTCGGATCCTAAAGCGCGTGTATTTAGGGTAAGGCAGTCCTCGAAACCCAGAAAATAAAGCAACATTGCTCTCAAATCAAATCTACTTGATTTTGTAATAATCCAGCTACTCCTTCAGAATTTTCGATTTTCAATTCACTTTCATGGATATATTCAGGATATTTCTCTAAGGGTTTTATTCGTTTATTTTGACATATATTTGCAGTGATACGCACCACTACTTCAGTCATCGATCAATTACTCCTACGGAGCCTAATGATATTGGATTGATTAATTGGAAACAGGTCATTCAAGGAGAAGCTAATTTGAAAGATAACGTAATCTGCAAAAAATAACTTGAACTGACATTTCTGTCTTTTGTTAAAAAAAAAGAAAGCACTACAAAAAAAATACACGAACCCAAAAGCATTTTACTCAAAGCATCGGAACTACAATATCATGCATTTCGCAAAGGTCACAAAACATTTGACAAGGGGCAACTTCATGTTGGTTGCTTAACATCGTCACCAAGGAAGCGATGGTGACGAGTTCTCCGGGAAACAACCCACCATTTGGAATCAACCAGGAAAAGTGAAGAATTACATTTTCCACTCAACTGCTGCGCCCGCGCGTCCATGCGGATTCGTACTGAGATCAAACGAATCCGAAGTGAAAGTGATCCGAACATCAAAAGCTAGCAGAATGTTCATTTTCATCAGCAAAAAGAGTAGCTTAAGCACCGTTAGACCTGCTAAGGGTTGTTTGTGTTTTGGACTAGCGGAAAGGTAATCATCACCTCAAGAACCAAGGCAACCGGGCGTTAGATGGTTCGGAAATGAATATTTCCTCCATTGAATTTTGGTGTTTTATTTTCATCCAAGCGCGTACTTTAAATCCTTTTTGGCCTCCGATCCACCAGGTAAACCGGTATGCTATGACAAACAACTAACTACGAGTAGCACCCTTCTAATCGACCATCTGGTACATGTTTGGCCCAAAGGAGCTATGGGAAAATAAAACCAGAAAAATAAAAACAAGCAACCCTCCAAGGAAACATTGGACATACATGTTTTAGACGGTTCGGGCATTACCGGTCGTTTTTTGGTCGTCAGCAGAATTAAACATGTTCCTTCCGGTTCCGATCGGCTGCTCTGGTTGGGGAGGACCGGTGATCAAAAAGAATCAATTTTCCTTCTAAGCCTCTTTCTGTTCTTGTCGCCATTCGGCACCCACGGCTGGTAACAAGTTTCCACGTATCCTTCAAGGCGGTACAGAAAATATGGCGGTCCAGTAGAAAAATTAATAATCGAACAGATAAAACGAAACCGGTCGCTATGGCATGCGAGATAAAAACGAGCTCTCTTAAGAAGCTTCCCGGACGTGCCGCGTCGAAACATGTGCGCTTCGAGAAGGATCGTGCCAGACCCTTTGGAAAGGATATCGTCCTTTCGAGAAGTGGCGCTTCCTCCAACCGGCTGCCCTAGACGCCGATCGATGGTTGCTGGGGTTTTATAGCTATGGGTTCAGGATTCGTACCGCCGAGAATTCGGGCCTGTTTCTGGTGTAACCCTCTATTTGGTCATTGACTGAATGACAGTGTATGTGTGTTGGAGTGTGTTGGAGAAGCCTCACAGACAACAGATCAACGAAAGGTCCTGGTGCCCTATGGAAACTATGAAGCTGATCGACATTGACGTGCGAGCAGTGAGGTGGTTGAAATGATTCAAGAAACACTTTGCGTTGCACTTTCTTTTCTACTACAAAAAGATGAAGCAATCGTATGCTTCATCCGTTGTCACAATCTTGGTTGGAGGTCTGGTACTGGTCGTA
Source organism: Anopheles nili (assembly GCF_943737925.1). NCBI lineage: Eukaryota > Metazoa > Arthropoda > Insecta > Diptera > Culicidae > Anopheles > Anopheles nili. The sequence goes on along the minus strand of NC_071292.1, from coordinate 74,405,549 downwards.
AACATTATATTTGTAAACTTCATAGAGCATACAGAACTTCACAGAAGCCATCTAAAACCGCAAAAAAAAACCATTGTTAATAAATACCAGGGCGTTTTAAATTACCAAAGAAAGCTTCATTAAATGAGAAGTATCCATTTCGACGTGTGTCGTTTTCGAGGGAATAAACACAAAGCTACCCATAATTATTTATGAACCCGTGGCTCCATCGATCAGTCCCAAAAGAGCACGGGTATAGACCATGGATAAGACGAGCCTATTCGCCATAACACGCTTCTCGCTCCTTTTCTCACTTCCACACGGCCTCGCCATAATCGTTACCCAAAGGCCGACATGCCGGGCATGACGAATGACCTCCCTTCCAACACCAACAACGCCCTTCCAATCGGTATGTTGCTGCTTGTCACTGGCGTTATTTGCAAGCTACATGTTGCTTCTCTGGGTTGGGTCACTTTTCCGCGGTTTTCTTCTCCCATTTGCTACTCCCGAGCTCATGGTGGTGTTTTTATGACTCTCCGGCACTACATTTTCCTGCCAGTCCCACCACGCAGGACATAAGGCTTCCGTGGACCGGGAGGAACAAGCCGGCTCGTATCATAAATGGCGATGATGATGGCGACGATAATGCTGACGCTGGCTCCGAGGGACCGCACTGGTTCGTCTTGTTTGTAACGAGACGACCCTGTTGCGCTATTTTGTGAAGCTTCTGCTTTTTTTCTTTTCTGTGTCTCACTTTGCCATGCTTTTTATACATGCATGCTGTTTTTTTGTTCCTTCAGCTCACCCTCTTTGCGATGTGGCACTATTAGGCACAGAAAGCTTTGGCGGTGCGCAGCCCAAGTTCCATTTTCGGGACGTTTTCTCTTAATTTTGTATGTAATGTTTTGCATTTTTTGGTGCTGTTTTCTTTCCCTCTATTTGTACACCACCCAGTGTCACCTTTAGCAGCTATTAAGATTAACATGTGTGAGTGAGTGGGATGGTATTTTGTGGAGCGATACTTCGTGTCCTTTCGAGGAGATGGAAATTGATGGCGGAAAGGAACGACATGGTGCATCGGTAGCAAAGTTTTTTCTCGTATATAAATTATATTGACATTACAAATAGAGAGCCTGACCTTTGCTTAGTATCTTTTCCATTATCTAAGTGACGACAAAAAAGCTCTTCCCTAAACCATATTCTTAGCCTGTTTTATTTTTTATGCCGAGTTCAGATCGTACTGTTCATCTTTTATTTTGCTTTAAATCCCAAGAGTCTATTTTAATTAATGATTCGAGATACGGTGCCAGTTTCTCGGAAGGCATTTATTATTTTATATTTTCATCCAATCTTTTATTGGAAGGACGACCTCCAGGCTCTAGAAAGAATTTTTATCTAAAATTTTTCAAAACAAATATTTTTTGCGAACTATTACACGCTCGGCGCATGTACAAGATAACAAAACTATGCATAATTTCCCATTCGTTTTTCGACACACATTGCATTGCGTAGGATAAGTCTAGCCATATAAGGTGGAAGATTTCGAAAAGTAACACCTGTACCACAAGTCGCTGGTGGTGAACAAACGTTCATTTAGGTCGTTTCCGGAGTCTCGCTCGAACGTAACGATCGAGCTTCGATGATGATGCGCTCCTCTGCTGACGCTCGCAAATTCTGCTCCTGTTATCACGGAGCAGCTGGGTTGACTCCGGAACTGATAGTACGGATTGCCGTTTCGTCGGTTCCACCAGATGGCGCGCTTTTCCTTCATCCGTCGGCGGGACATTTTGTCAGATTTTTTTCCTTCACCGTGGAGCTACAATACGACACGTAAAAACACGTTAGCCTGTTGGTGGCTCGATTTGTTGCTCCTCCTTCTCTATCTTCCTTTCAGTTTCTCAACCTACAGTTGTTTGCCAGAAACATTACCACAGCCAATGCAGCAGTAGTGCGTGTGTGTGTTTTGACAGTCGCGGCACGTGGTTGTTATCTGTCGCAGTCCCGGAACGTCACGGTACGGTGCAAATTGGAAAACGATGTTGTGTGAATTCCGACCGATTTTCCCGTCACACATCCTTGCCTGGTGTGAAACTTCGGCCATAAAGCTTGCGGCATAACATCCGGAGTTAGGCTCGGAACCAGTGCGAGAACCGGTTGCTACCGTTTCCGTTTCGCATGGAACTGGGGAAACAGGATAAATTCAACTAAAGGCAAGCTTTTTCATGTGTTTGCAACACACCGGCGTTTTTTGAAGCTTCGTGGTCATCGGTTACGAAAAGGGCTTTAAACATACTCTGGCTAACAAGTGATCCTACGTGCGCATGGCAAAATCTCCTCCAAATTCATTCGTTCGATTAATAAATTTAGATAAATTTAAACATTAATCATCGATAATGCAAATTAACTGATTATAAATTACGTTTTACTTACTACACTTTTATTTTGTCCATGAATATCAAATTTGTTCTTATATAGATGATTGTCGTCGTTCATTTCAATCGCGAAGGAGAAGATTCGCTTTCGTGAAACAGAATGAAATTAAAATATCTTGTGTACCCTCTGAAACATCTTCGGTTCGGCAGATGGCAACAAAAAGATGATAACATAGACCTTTAAATATTGAATCGATCTTAAAAGCTGAGCTTTTTTAAACAATCGAACGTGCTACCGTCTGATTTTGGAGAGTTTTTTTTCGATTTCCATTCCGGGACGAGCGAGATGAAAGCGAAAAAATCCAAAACAAAACAGAAATCAATAGTAATAGAACGATTTAATCGGAATTTCAAATACTATAGAGATGGTTTCTGGATATCAATCGATTATCACTATGTGGAAATCACTAAACACTATGTGGAAAAAACCGCACCTGCTTGAAATACTGCCAAAGTAAACTCGTCCAAAATACGATGCTTCCGAGCTTTTTTATTCCGTTATTTTCCCTACATCTTTCAATTCTCCTGGATCAGTAGCGAAAAGTCAGTACAACATTCTTCGTAAAGTGACTCTTCAAGGAAAATAGCTGATTTCGTTAAAACGATTTGCCAGGCAAAGAGCTAGCCTTTGCGACTTTTATTGTAATATTTCCGCGGGGTGAATACTTAACAAGCCATTTTTGCATGCTTCTTCTTATTTTTTCCGCTATAACGTTTGTCCCTCAACAATGACACAACGAAGCAACTGTTTTCACAAAATTTCAGAGGAAATTGAGTCCGTTAATAATCATGATTATACATAAAAAACAACATCATCATCACAATATGTAAGTTTGATTTCTAGCATCGATTGAGGCGAATTCTCGTTAAAAAACTTGACCATTTTGAAATGTCTCCTGTCAGATTTTCCCGCGAAAGATGCACAAAACACACCGCAATAATAAGCGGATTGGCCAAGAAAATTAGCAAACTGTCAATATTATCTGTGGGTTTAAAAAGGAACGAACACTCACAACTTCGATGCCGGGTGCGCCAATCACTAGAGCAAACATTTCGAAAAATCTTACAGCAAATACCACGCGACACGCTCATCGGTCGTCATCGCCTACGATGGCCGCGGGAAATGTACGAAAAGATTACCCAAAGAAATAGGAGAGCGTGCGGGAAAATACACATTTTAAAGAAAATCTTCCATTGCAAGCAAAACCTTCGAACAAAAGACATCGAGGCCGGAGATGAGTTGGGATTTAAAATCGATTTTCGCTTGTATTTACTCATACGTTTTCTCGAGCGCAAGCTCGACTTTCCGTCACGAAAGCGCTTTTCTTACCAGTAACGGCGTCGCGCGTCAGTATCCCAAAGCATAATACGAATCGAGGATGGAACTTCGACAATCAAATTCTACGCCTGTCGCGCGCTTAAATCGTTCCATTTCGAAATCAACGAAGATATCAAAAGGTAGCCACAAATTTCGATTAACTTTGCCGCAATCAATATTGATTCAGCTGCGGATCGAGACATTGCTTCTATTCGGCTGGGTAGAAAGGGAAGCTCTTTCCTTTTATTTTTTTGCTCACGCGTCACTTAGGATCCAAGATGCGGCAGGAGAAGTGGCACTTGTAATTTTGGAGGGAGAAAAACTTTGCACATTGCTGAGATTTTCCGACGTCGTCGGCCGTGTGCCAGAAGACTGGCCATGGAGCCTTGAGTGTGAAAACTTCTGGGATGTCCTCGGTGCCAACAGCTTGAGTTCACGCTTATTGGCTCTATGCTCTGCCTGCCCAATCAAGGCCCTTAAAGCGACCTCACGAAAACCACTGTACAGACGGCAATGCGGTTTGCAAAAGGGGAAAACCCCTTAAAGAAAACCGCTGCGCATAAAAGAGCAATAATTTTACAAAAGTTTCTTAAAAGTGTCAAAAGTGTTTTTTTGTTTCACAAAAGTAATTAAAAAGCCCTTAGAGTGTTATATTAAAAACATATTCCGAAATATTCATTTACAACGATTGCAAGGAATTAATCATCTATGAAAACGATAACACTTCAAGCATAATTAAGAACGCATATAAAATAAAATTCCGTGCATTTGCGCGAGAAAAATAAAACCGGATACGGTAAAGCAATGTTCTCACTTAAAATCCGAAAAGGTAGCAAATTTTCAGGCAAAGGGAGAATTAAATTACAGCCCTTTCGATGTGCTTTCCCGCTGTACCTTTTTTCATTGTTTCAATCCATTCCAGTGGGCAGTGAAATCGGGAACCATAAAAAAGCAAAAGAAATGAGCTTTATCTCCGTACTGTGCCGTGTGTTTTAAATTTCTCCCGTTTCCACCATTCATAAACTTAACAGCTTGACCGTTTACTGCGGGATCTCTCCGTTTCGCGCATTCGGCAGATAAGTTATTCATTTCGCATTAATTTACAGTCGATTCAGGAAATCCACAGTAGCGTACAGTTTTTTTTGCGTCACATACAATGCGCCAGAAAGTCTTTTTTTTTCTAAAGGCTACATTCCACGGCGTATGAATAAAATCCAACAGCGATTTTAAACGAATGGGATCTGTTTGTTTTTATTCAGCTCAGTCACAAAAAACGCTGATAATAAAAGCTGAACAATTGTGGTTTACATGAAAATGTGCTAAAGCTCCTGTTGCTACTCGGTTTTGTACGTCTGTTTCGATGTTCAACTAACTGTACACTACAGAGCTAGCCGAGCTAGTAAAATCATATTATCTGTCATTTTTTTTTAAAGAAATTATATCTGCTGTTGGAACAATTATGACTTTGGATTTCACTAATTTTTGAACAATATTTGAGTTTCACCTGAACCGAGTCTTAATCAAATGGCATCTTGAAGAAAGGATATAAATTTATGAACTTTCCTTTCTGCAAAATCTACTAAAATATTTAAATTCCACTCATTCACAACGTCTTATCTAGAGAATCCAAAAGCAAGAAATTTGGAATCAATCAGCTAAACCAAAAACAACGAAAACCGAGCGATCAAAAAATCGGTAGATAGCTTCGTTTGATGCATCCTTTAGCGATAATGTTCCCAATCACTTGGGACAGATTTTTCACTTCACACCAACCCAAAATCCCTGAAGATCTGTCAGGATTTCGAAGGGTAATCAATCAAGCCACACTTACCGTTTATCTATTGCCGTAATCCATTCCATCGCCATGATGAGGCGGATGCTGATGACGATGATGCCGTTGGGTCTAGCTTCTTATTACACCAGCTTATTCGCCTTCATTCACCTCGACAAGGCATGCAGCGTGGAAATTGTGGTCCACCTGCCCCTTCCGGACACCGCGCAGAAGTTCACTTTTTATCGACACCTACGTACACGAATAAGTCGTGCCGCCAATCGCATTGCTTATCTACGTTTTTTAAACACTCACGTTACACTCCAAACTTTCACTTTTTCCGAACACCTCCAACACACTCACGCACGTACACCTATGTGCTAATACGCACAAAATTACACTAGAAGAAATCGAATTTATTCACACTTGGACACCTTATTTAAATCCACCCCGATGGGAGGCCCACCACGTCTGAGAAACAGCCGTACAAACGAGGTCCGCTTAGATTTCTACACTTTTCACATGTCGTTCACGGACGAAGTCACTGTCGTTATCCCCGCTGAAAGCAATTTAAAAAAAAACATCGAGTAAAGGTCTTATTTGACGTCGTTCGATGTTCTTTCTCAAACAATCATACTGCCGCAAAACAACACTTAAGCCTTTACAACAAACTACCCGTTGGCGGTTTTAACTTTTAATCCTACGTAGATGTGTAAAAAACGGTCTTCCTTTAAGCTTGAATCCAGCACAGTCACTTTACCGACTGGAAAATAATATATGTTGACTTTGATTTTTTCGGCTTCGCAGTGGCTAAACCAAATAAATGTGTGCATGGGTTGCTTATTATCCGAAATTTTATAAAACTCGCCTGCGAAAAAATATAATTTATGTCTCATAGAAACTTTACTAGACACTTTCAAAAATCGTCTTCTTTGTTACAGTTAATACGTGTCACAGGGAAACAAACGAATGCGCGATTTTATTTCTCTACACATCCATGCCGGCGTAATGTGATTGCACACGTGCCTGCTCGCGCGTTCCTTCTCAAAAACCATTCTTGAGAATAAGAGGCGACACATTTTTTTCTTTTCACTACCGTACTTTCTAAGAATGTCTGCTTGTGGGCAATCGCTTTTCCAGCGCCCATCCACTTTTACTGCGTTATTAAAATTCTTTTAATGTTTGCGCCTCCACAATTCATTCGATGGTTGATCGCAGTCGTGGAGAAAAGAAAACGAATCGATGTGAACGGGAAGCTCCGGCCTAATTGTAACAGCCATCGATGCAAAGCCAAACCCCTGCAATGAGAGAAAAAGTTTGATTAGTAAATGTCGTCTCGTTTCCGGTTTATGCTTTCCTGCGGTTTTCCCGTGCTCGTTCACGCAACGAAGCGCGTAGAACACGTTTCCACGTTTTCCTCGCGCGTGCGGGACACCCGGTGTTCCTACTTTTGCCCGGGGGCAGCTGGTACTAAATTAAAATCAAAATATGCACGAACCGCCCCCGGAGTGATGATTATTACAAACGGTTGCCTTCCAAGCCGGCTAGCAAGCGCTCAAGCAACCGCAGAAAGCACGTCGTCGTCGTCGTTTTGCCATGCATGGTCTTCTTCTAGCTGCCGGGTTCTGGGAGGTTCGTATTTGCATTCCAAATCCGAATTATTTCCGACGGCAATTCGTGAGGAAGTTGTTGAATTAATTAAAAACTTTCACCCGGGTGGCACCAGGCGCTTGCACACATATCCGTTTGAAGCTCGAACAGATTCGGCCACCGCAATAAATAATCAGAACGCCTGTTTTAGGGTAGAATCGGTGATGTGGATGTGCGAAATTAATTTCGATATCAAACTTTGCTCTCCACTTCACTCATATGAAATATGTTCGAGATTTGGATTCCATTAAACGTATTGCTTTTATGGAGCACAGTCAGTACTGCAACGCACGTATATATTTTTCAACAAACCGAGTTGGTAAACGCCACAAATTATTTTAATTTCACCACCGTCTAGCCTACGCCTACAACTATGATTCTTTATTTCATTCTGAAAGCACTCTCCATCAGTCAAACAAACAACCGCACGGGAGCGTTTGCGGTTACGGTAGGAATGAGGAAAACAATTTTGCTTAATGGTGGCATGCAAAATGATTAATTAGCAGCATCAATTAATTGATGACCTGTACCATTTACTGCAAATTTTTTTTATATCAAAAGCCAACACTCGGCGTGGGCTCGAATGAAGTAAAGTGCCTCGAATTATATTCTCTCTGATATGCCACATAAATGTTCAAATACATAAACATAAATTGGGACTATCATTAAGAGCTTTTGCAATCAATACAGGTTGGATTCGATAAAACCTAACCAATTTTGAGGAGTTTTATATAACTAAAATTACACAGAATATGATAGCTTCTTTGTCTTTTGTACGTCAAATTGTTTTATCAATAACCAGCAATTTTGCGATCTCAACTCTCAACTGCCAGAATATTTGACTAGAAATTTTTCAATGCACCGTATCCGCGTTCCTGTCACTCCTGAGGAGAGCAAACACACTCCTTGCGCCTGTCTTGACCCAGCATATCCCATTGTTACGTCCTCCTGGAACTGTTGAAGGTTTGATTTATTCATCATGAAGCTAGTCCTGGACACGGAATGGCTCGGCGACCATCATCAATTTGTCCAGAGAAACCCAGGGTTTCCGGCATCTGTGATTGATTTGTTTTACGGCAAGCGAAACCGCAGACCACAAAGGAAAAGTGTAATAAAACAAAACACAACATACCGAATGCTGGTGATGCCTTATTTACATGGAATGAACGCCATTACGCGCTTTTGCCAAGCCCGTGGGTGCCTAAATAACGTGGTCGCGTGCAAGTTAGAGATTCATGGGAGGACGATGTTGACGTTGACGGGAATGTAACCAAGCGATTTGTATGGTTCGTTTTTCAGCAAACACAAGGCGGAACGAGGGTATCAATCAGAACAAGCTACTGAACGAACACCCAAACAATGGACGTGACTGTGTAACGGTTATGTTTGTATAAATCAATAAATTTATTATCACATTTATACAGCAGAATCATAAAATAAACATACACTATCAACGAGCAACTAAGTTGACCATTACCCGGTCGATTAATCGTTTCAGTCGAATGATTCACCTTTTTCACGAAAAGAGCAAAATTCGCAATATCTTTATCAACTGTCAATCGACACCATTTTGCTGCTAACGCTGCTTACTATGATCCGCGAAATTTATCCGACTGAGATATTAATTATCCATTTAGCAGTAGATAGAGATAACGTAAGAAAATTAAGCGGACATCGCCGTCAGCGATGGATGATCGGCTATTATACTACTTCCGAAAGTCATTTAGAAGCCTAGGAAGCGCACAGTTTCGCTCTGACAAAACCATCTATTGCCAACCATTCATCACCCATCAGATCTCCCTTCCAGCTATATTAGTGTTCTTCGTGATGATGTTTAAAGATTTATGATTTCCAGCCATGTCTCAAAGCATTGGGAGAAAAAGGATGCCCAAATGGAAGCATGGAAGGGAATTAAAAGGAGGTTTTCGATACGCGGTTGACTGATGCATCAAACTACGTAGATAGGACATCATCGAAGACGTTGGTTTCATCGTTCATGGTCAGAAGCTTATCGGTACGTCGCGCTGTAAACATTATGATTCACCCCTCAAAAGCAGGCTGTGCCAAAGTGCCAAAAACTAGATGGTATTGCTCAATTTGCTGGAATGATTCATGCTTTATGTAGAGCGAGTCGTACCCAAGTAGCGCAGAAATCAAATAAATCATGTATGGATTCTACAGCAGAGCGATAGTGGTTCAAGTCCTTCAAACGTATAACAGCACGTGCTCAAGAATTCTTTGTCAAAGATGGCGAATCGTTGAGCTATCAAATAACTAGAGTTTTCCAGCTTCTTTAAAGGCTTGAATTACGCTTTTATTGTTGAATGAAATATGCAGGCATACTCACAAAAGCCAGCTGATTCAAAAATCAACAGAGTTTATTGTGTTATAATATATTTTAAATAGTAGTAGTCGTTTAAACTAATCTAAATAGTTACGTAGCCTAATAAAAGAGGAAATATCAACTGGGGATTCATTTTTTTCAATCCATCTCATTCAATTTTCACACGATCAACTTTTTTGACCAAAAGGAAAAGTTTATAAAAAATAAAAAGAGGTAATAATTCAATTTTACTTTTCACGCTCTTTAACTAAAAACGCTACGCTAAAGTTCGGTTGGATCGGTTTAGCAAAATCGTGACAAGCTTATCGTAAAGCTGGAAAATCGAAGAAAATTTCGTCCTCCATGAGCCACTAAGAACCTACGGACTCCTTTATCGCTCGCACACGCGTGCCCCTTCGAAGCAGATTACACTAAAAAGTTTATTTTCCACCGAATGGTCAACCGGAACGTTTCGAGGTTGATCCCAGCTCACGCACACGCGCATGCCCCGTATCAAACGCGTCTCGGATCACGGCTACCAAAGCTCCAGCCTGGAAACCATCGGCTTGCGAGTCCGAAAATGAATGTTGATAAAGCAGTGAAAAAATATTCAGCAAGTAGCAAAAACGAAAGCCCTTGCGCTTTCCTTCAACCGGCGAAAATACTTAATGCTCTTAAAGTCTGGGTGACTGAACGTAAATCGTATGCATGTCGACGTTGACTCATGGCGTCCCGGCCAGACGAGCTACCTCCTGTCGCGGATATTCCTGCTGGATTCTGTGATGTCCATTTGGCGGAAAAAGTACCATGAACTTGGTTGAAGTAGAAATGCCTTCACTGAAGTGAAACGGTGCCGAACTTAGCTTCAAGCCAGTCAGCTCAAAAATTGAACGAAGGCCAATGTATGCAAAAAGTAAATTAGCATTCAACCGTCCGGTCCTTCGTCCTAAGATGAGCCCATGTGGAAATATTGTGTGAAAGTATTTCAAATCATCACCACCGCTTTCCGCGTCTGTCATGAACTTGGGAGCGCTCGAGCGGTGTTTTACTCCTAACGAGCCCTTCACAACCGAACCATCGAACGCAAGGAGATGTCGAATCACGCGTCTGCTCAAACTTGGACTCAATTTTACCTAAGCTTTCGCCCTCCGGCGCATTAGCCCGCGGTGATCCATTGCCTAATTGAAATTGAATAAGTAATGGAAAAGTCCAACCGACCTTCCCGTCGTTAACACAATCGAAGGGCACCTTGTTACGTGTCTGTGAACACTCGCGGTGCTTCAGTCCGGAGAAAACCGGAATAGCTTTTTCTGCTCGATTCTGTTCCACCGTTGTGATTTCCATTTTAAGCTTGATCCCCCAAATTTCCACGCAATGTCCGAAGGCACCCGTCCAAGCACAGGTTGTGTACTTCGACAACACCCCCTGTGACTTCATTCTACAGTATACTACCTCTTGCTCTCTATATATTTGGCTCTTTTCGCTTCTCATCTTATCTCTTTTTTTCTCTCTTTTAGTCTCTCGTTCTCACTTTCTCTTTTAGATCACATCCGGTGGATGTCCTGAGAGAATGTTGTAAGTGAATGTGTCGAGGGGAAACTTTCGCGAATCTGAACGCATCGCATATCTTCCAATCATACCGGATGTACCGGCATAATGGTTTTTCGAGACGGAAGTGTGAAAATCGTCTTCTTGAAATTTCGCTCCCCTTTCCATTCTCAGCGAGACCACATCTTTGGAGTCTGGTAAGCCCCAAGAGAGCGGACGGATATGCTTGGGAGTCTGCAAACTTCCCGATCTCCGACCGGTGCCTGGCGAAGTATGGGACTTTACACCAACGCTGTAACCACCTGCGGCATACACGAGCGCACAAACATACCCATACACACCCTCATTCCTCCAATTGCGAGCAGAACAAGGATGTGGTAAACTGGTGCACAACACGTAGTCGCGTCGTGCGACTAGCGCACTTCGATTTCGTCTACAAGACAACGGAAAAACGGAAAGTCATAAATAATAAAGAAAATTTAATAAACTACGTGAATATCTACCCTTGGCTCAATCCTTCCACCGCTCCACCGCAGTACGATGGTGTACCCACCCCAAAAGTTCACCTTCACGTCAGCTCCTTAAACCGGGTGCGCTTCGATGTTTCCGCGCCTCGAAGAGTTTCCTAAACTCCTTCGTTCACAATCACGTCTGCCTTCGCGGGGCATCTTTTCAGAAAATTTTCCAAACGCAACCTGTTTGAGGTGCACACATACATCGCATCTTGTTGTACCTGGTGTGGCTAGTAGTGGAAAACATACCATTTCTACCAGGCTGTTCCTAGAACGGATGCAGGGCTTAGTCTGTCGCGATCGATACGTCGGTTTCTTCTTCTTCTTCTTCTTTACTAAGGTTTTAACACGGTACGATGCAGCAGTCCAGCTACCTGGCCCCTCCTGTATTAATCCGTGTTCTGACTCCACTAAACCTTAGTAGTAACTAGGACCGGATACGTCGGTTTGCTAGCGGAAAATTGAAAGTAAACGCTAACCACGTGCGCGACCTTTACTAACGGCAACCAACGTCGCCGTTACTGTGGCAATACGGCGAATAAGCTGATGACACATGAAAAGAAAACCGTCCGAGTGACTTGAAGGAAATTTGTTTCTTTGCGCTGACATCGAATAAGTGGTCATCGTTGAAATAAATATTTATTAAATCAAGTACTGCTCAAGTGTAATTCACATGAATTATCCTTTTGCTGTTTTCCTTCATCTAAAATGGAGGACGACCACATTTCTCTCTATGTGTATGTGTTCAATCGGTTAGCATTTTCCCAACGTCGGTAGTTACTTGACCGGACCACGCGGCAAATTGTTACAGCCCCGTTTTCATGCTTGTTTACAGCTGTATTTGCTGCCCTTCTTACGAACGCCCGTCAGTACAGGCGTCTCGTTCGCCATTGCTGCTGACGCTGATTAATCAACCGTCGCCTCCGGGTAAACCCAAATTAAAAGGAAACAGCGGCGAAAAACAATTCCATCGTCCGTCCTGGACCGAGTTGCTTCCTGCCGAAGCTTTTTCCGCATCCTTCCTGCAACTGCCCGGAGGTGCTTTTCTTCCTCGATCCAGCCAACCGTAGAGACGGTGTTTGCCTTCTCATGTTGTTTTCTTTCCTTTTACGAAGACTACATCAGCTACTAAAAGAAAAAAGCAAGCCAAATTCATGCTTAAACGTGAGAACAACGAGCCTGCAGGACTGACGCGGAAGTAGTTGTCGATGCGAATATCGAGAGCTGGAAACCTTCCGCCACCAGCACTAGGGTTAGTTTCAATGAAGCCCCATTCGTTTCTGATGATCCTAAGAACATTTAACGATAACTAATTCGATAACAGATCGAGAAACCCATGAATAACTTAATAGGATTGCAAGCGTCAAACAAGCAAAAAAAGAAGATTAGCGTCTTTGAGTATAAGGATACGGAATGAAGTTTTAAAGAGGATCGATATCAGCTGATTTCGGTGAAAGAAAAAGAATCGAGGATTAGCTTCACATTTCATAATCCCTCTTTAAGCACAGATATACACACACACAGCTAACGAATATCACTCATTGCATTCAGCAGGTGATGAATCTAATTACTAGAAAATAAAAATTCACAGAATGAGTTATCTCATTAGATAACGGTAATACAATACTATTTGAATCATTAGCACCGCATCTTAAGCCTTAAAGTTTCTGGCTATAAAATAACTCATGCTGCAGATTCATTGTTCATACTAAGAAAAATACACAAGCCTAATACTTGTTCAGCGTGTTTCTGTTACAGATTACCATATTGGTGAACAACGTGCATTCACGGAATATACTGCGTTAAAAGTATTTTAAATTTTGAATACATATAAACACAATAAAAAACACATTTCAGCAAACGCACGAAATTTTAAATCAGAAAATATTCTCTTAAAGCGAATTTCATACGCCTTTAGCATAAATTAACCTACGCTCAGCTACATTTTAGAATATTTTATGATGGCGCCAAATCGCAATAAAACATCCCACACATCGTAATTTTCTGGCAGTGGTCAAACTGAACAAGCCTTTACTTCGACTGAGCCATTCGTATTCAGTCAAAAATGCAAAATTAGCCTTCTGTTTGTTTAAGTATTTTTTGTTGCTTTTCTCACCCCTTCCACGCTTTGTGCTCGACCAAAAAAGTTAATTACATAGCTCAGAATGGATAAAGCAGAACCGACCGTGCTGTCGGCAGTCAAGGCTGATATTCCGTTCGAGTAAGAGCAAACGATTTTCGTGCTAATGACATTTTACCCTTATTTTTATACCAAAGTTTAATGTATTTTTTTTGTTTAGCTTACACTACCACCCGAGTTATAAATTCAACTTATAACAAACTAGTCATAGACATGCTGAAAAGGCATCAATAAAAAAGATTACATGCAAATGCTAAATTTCCAGAGCTTGTCTTTTCAAATGTCATTCCAGAAACCAAACATCCCTAACTATACATTTCAGTTTGAGCTCATGCTTGCCTGTTGATAGACAATGATTCGGCTTCGTTTGCCAACGTCAAACGGCGACGATGACCAGTGATTTAACGGCAAAGCAGCACGCCAGCACCAGCTGGCTTCGCCACCATCGATCGTCAGCTTAATTAACCTTCGTCGGTCAAACCCTCGGCGAGTTTAAGAGCTCGAACAAAGCTTACCCCACCCGAAGAGTGTCCCCGTGGGGCGAGCTACTCGTTAAAACATCTTGCAAGTTCATAAACGGAAGTCTTTCTCGATGATCCTTTCGCTATGGTTGGATGGAACGGAGCGAACCGTTCAAAGATTGACGAGTCGAGGCACGATACCGCAAGAGCACCACGACATGATATTGCGGTTTTCGAGGCTACTTTGCAGAGCAACCGCATCATCGCAGGGCTCATCAATCCGATAAATGTTACATTTCTGGCTCTGGATTCACCTACTCTTCATCTGCGTCCCGTTTGACCGGACCCGCTCACCAACTGTAGATTAAATGATCCTTCGCCCACTGCAGGACGATAATTTTGTGTCGCCCCTTCTGGGACGGCCTCGCTTTGGGATACGCGAATGTCGTTCCGTTGCTTCAAGAGATTAATTAATGAAGCTGTGATTATGATCCGCGAACGTATCCCACCCTAGATGCTCAAGCGTTCAGCCGGTGGTTAACGTCAAATAATTCCATTTCCACATATCAAAGATGCGGCCACATATGGTGACCTCGCGCTGAGGAATATTACTAATTAGAATGCGGCAGCAATTAATCGTGGGATGACAGTAATGTTATCAGCGTGTAAGTCTGACAAGCGTCTTAATAGATGTTGACATAAGGCTGCCTAGACTGAGAATGTTCGGATTCCATCCATCATCTGCTATGTGACGAGGACTAGCATTAAATAGAAATATCCCCTCGACGAGAACTAGCATTAAATAGTAATATTCCCTTTTGTTCTATTGGAAGCAAAAACATCGCGATGTTTATACGCTAAATTTGACATTTTTTGCTACGGATATGTTCCATTCGAATTGTTGTAGTAACTACCACAGCCAGAGCGCTTGTCATTCCTTCGTTATGCAAATAAGCGCACCGCGCAAAAAAAAGTACGAAAAAGTATGTCTTTAAAATATATGACCCGTTCAAGAACGCGACTGAAGGAAAACGATCCATGTTACATGGCCTCCGAACGAAAAACGCATACGGAGACTGGTTTGGAAATATGGTTCACCTGCATACATCATGTTTATTCTGCCATTCGTTCACAACGCACTCGTGCTCCAGAGCGACGAAGGTCCATCGATTGCCACGCCAGGATATAGCGTCGTTAGTGTCACCTGCCGTTTTTCACGAGCAATCGTTGCGACCTACATACGCTGCACCTCACACTGCATTGCACCGTGCAGAACATGCTTCTGGGTACGAGCACGATGGTGCACCTACCTCACCGTAAGGAAAGGGAACACCAGATTTCGCCGGCACGCCCCAGTGTGCTAGTGTGACGATCTTTATGCTAGCACTCACCGACGGTTATTTCAGTCCTCCAGTGCACGAGGTTGTATCTAATGAAGCCTATGAGGCATAACTTCCGGGCAACATGGGCAGGTACCGAACGAAGCTCGGCGATGTTAGATGCTTTAGATGGATCCGCGAAAAAAAACTAGTGAGTTTGTCAGGACTGCGCACTGTATGGGATGAATTTTGTTGAAATATCTTAGTTTGAGCCTCACAATTTTGTGAAATTGTTCTCACTTGTAGAAACAAATGGTGGACCCTAGGAACAGCATTTTTAAACTCCGTAATTCAGGAAACTTAAGATTTTTTTTACTACAAATGAATTCTCATTTTCTGTCCAATTTAACGATGCGACACATCCCAAGTGCTTCGGTGTCGTTCGATAAATCCGACCGTGAAACGTCGCGAAAGCCGTAACATTGTTCGACAGAAATCCAACGACTCCGTTTGGCACCAGCGGACGCGAACGAGCGAAAAGTAAGTAATAAACCTGCCCAGGTGTACGTTACGCCAAACCCCTTGATGAACCCCTGTCCCGCTACTGTTCCTTCCCACCACAGTTCGCTCCACTCTTCCTTGTTTTTGCCATTACACCTGATGCCGATGGTGGCACTTTATGTCCTTTACGTTCGAGAGCGCCGCCTAAGCCTTGCTGCAGACGACAAACCAAGCAGCACGGGACAAACGCGAACTGGCCGGAACGTAATGAATCGCTTCCCGGAACCATATCCTGTTTGCCGGCAGCTAGAAGGGCTATTTTCGTTCATCCACCATCGGACCTTATGCGCCGGTTCATCGTCACTACCGGCCGGGCGGCGTTCGAAGCTGTAACTTTCCTTTTCGGCCATGGAATGCACCGAAACTCGGTGTTTCAGCGATGTTCCCGACCGACTAGGAGCCACTCACCCGTAATCGATTCGTGCTGTGTGTGGTTTGCGCATGGGGAAAAACTGTTTGTCTTCCATCGAAAAGTTGAAATTAGGTTAGCGTCCATAAATAAAGCCCATCAGAATGGGCTCTGTGGCGTCATGGGTCGAAAACGGCAACAGACAGCTATTCCGGATCGTACGGATGCTTTGACAGTGGAGTTGCAGTACGTGACCGGATGTGAGAGCCGCTCGCGATCGGTCACATGAAATCGAAATGGAAATAGAAAATCAAACACAATCACAAATCCGCACCAATCGATACGTTAAAGCTGTCTACAAAGACTTCAAGCTGAACCCGTTCTTAAGCCACTTCACATGCAACGGGTTTGTGTTTTCGGGTGAAGAAAAAGCTGTTCTTTTTATTGACTTTCCGAAGCTAACGCACCTTTTCAAACACACCTCAAGTGATTATTGTTGCTTGTGCGGTATGTCGGCCCTCTACATGCGCTTACTTCGTATTTTTCTTATTCCACCATTCTCGAAAGCCATCTGCCGTTTCTTGGGATTCCATCTTCAATCAGCCCCCCGCGGGTGCTTCATTTCTACAAAACACCAGGAGCCTCCATCTGGTGACGGTTCAAAATTTATATCCACTTCCCCGGCCGGTTGAGCCGTTGTACCATCGTTTGGGCAGTCGGGATGAACACGAGGCCCCCGGCAAAATGAAAGCTAACAACACGCCAACCTCAGGTCGGCATCGTTAAAAACGTGCATTTATACGTTTTGCTCCCACCGCTGCTGGTGAGGTGGAAAGAAATTTAAAATTTATCGTCCGACCCTGCGATCCACATTTCCGGCGCTAGGAATCTTTCTTTTTTCCCTTCTTAGGAGGCCTGTGACAGACCTTTCTACGAACAAACTCCTTACCTTGCTCGGTGCTCGATGAAAACGAACCGGAAATGGGCAACAAATAAAACTTCGCTTTTTTTATATTCTAGCCCTCATCGTGCACTGTGACATAGAGAAATGGTTTCGAGTGGGAAAGCAAGACACTGCACAGCGTGACATCGACACCACGGAACAGAAAAAAATTACAACGGTTTGGAATAGCATTCAAAACAGATATAAAATATGCGACACAATTGCTCGAAGGAAGCGATTGTTTCAGTTACGCTGTTTGTACTTATTTCAAACCATTTTTGTTGTTTTTAATGCAGAGAATTTTTTACAAAAGCATGATTTCAACAGAAGCTCTAATTATCCGAATAGAAACCTTTTTTCACATGACAAAATAACCTATTAACTTCAGAGGTTATGAAATTTGGATAATTACTTTCCAATTTTCACCTTAATTTTTTGCTTCTGCATATTCAACACATGGTTTGCCTGGTTGATTGGGGAACATTTCCAAATCCTAATTGTCACCGATAGGATCAAATCGCCTCCCGTCCTTACGAACAATCGGTAAAAGGCTCAATTACCGTATGCTATAGGCCACAAAATAAAAACGAAGAAAATGCTTGCAAACCCTTTTTTCTCAATAGGATCTCACTCTTGCGAGGAGTGAGAAGTACTTCCATGGAGTTGCGTGTATACAAGAACCTTCTTCATCCTGCTCTTTAGGACCCATAGCTGAAGCTCATTTTCAGCTCGAAATAAAAACGAACTCTCCTCCAAGCCAACGGTTTCCGCATCTCCTCAATTGAGGTACCGTTAGAACCTCCTTCCTATTCTAATGAACCCGACACTTTCTGTGAAGGTCCCGATCGTTTCTGTCCGTGCAAAAAAGAAATGCAATTTTGGGAGGATTGGACGCACCAATGGCGATGGTGCGATTGAATCGAGCACCCAAAGGCAAAGCCATTTACATTTGTTCATTTTCAATTTCCAACCTTAATCCTGAATAAATTTGACGTTTGTTCCGCTTTGATTTTCCGTTCACACAGAGCTAGAAGGAATGAAAGAACACACACATATCTCTCTCGCGCACGCACGAGCACACAGTTGACCAGGATGTAAAGCTTCCCGTCTCGATGATTCGATTGCCAACGACACCGACATTGACTCTGATCGGATCCAGCGACTGTCCCAGTGTCGTTTGCCTGACAGATTCCTTTTCACATTTGGCGATTTTCCCTTTTCCCACCGATTCTCTTCTTATCCTTTTACTCATTCGACTATAGCATTGGATGGATAGTATTTCGGTCTCATTATCCTTTATCGATAAAGAAGTACGGAGGCTGAACGGTTTCGAGCTTTTCTTTGAGGGGATTAAAGAGTACGCCTCGAATGATTCGGGCAGGAACTACATTAAAGGTACCACCGTGTTGTGATGAATGAAAGTAGAAAGTCTCATTGAATAGTGTAAGATACGTGTGTGTATTTAAGATCGAAGCAAGAAGTAATGAAATTCGCTTCATAAAAATCAAACCAATTGAATGGCCAAAATCCCATCCTCACCAGCTTTAAGCCTCGCATATACTAGTAGGTTTTTAATAATTATGTATGATTCTTTAATCGTAAATTACCATAAGCCTATTTTTATAATAATATAATAGAAACATACATCAAACCGTCATTTATATGTGATCAATACCATCATAATCCTCCATTAATTGATTATCAAAACCATGGGTACATTTGCTCTGAATGTTGATTGAGACTTTCCGACGTAGACAGGCATAAAAAATGCAACCATCTAAAGAATCCACATCACCGATATCTTCTTTCTTTACAATCTAGAGGGCCTCTACCACTTTATTCTTTATACTGGGCTCAATTTACCCTTTCAAATACCATAATTTCACCGCAAGCAGACGCAACCCAACGGGCTCGTCCCTATTGAGTGAGCATAACGTGAAGAAGGACCAAAAAGGCTTGCCGCGCAAGCTCCCGTGGCCAAACTCGAATGTCATCATGATGCCAGCACGAATTCCAACTACCGGCAGCCGGACGCTTCAGCACGAACGTGGATAAAATTGTTTTACCCTTCAGAAGAGCAAGGATCACGGAGGCACGCTTCGTCCCGGTTCTGGGAAGGTTCATTTTTTTAGAGAAGAAGCCGCACAAAAGAAGGCTATCCTAATACTGTGTCTTCCCGTGTCCAAGCGAGCGTTAATCAAACCCCCGAGCTACAAATATCCAGGACAGTGCTGGAAAACCTGATTCAATTTCGATTCGTACGGTTCAAATAGTAAAGTTTCAAGTTTGCTCTAAAATTGAATACAATTTTGACGAATAAAGTGATCATTTTAGAATTTGTTTTTAATAGTTAAGTTGGTATTGTACATAAGCAGGAGACATCTTTCATCATCATGTTTATTGCCAACAACAACAAATCGAACGATTCGCGAGTGTCTTCATTCATGATGTTATATATTACTACTGCAAAAGCTTAACGTTTGAATTGCTGAAAAATCAATTTTGTGCTGCTTGTAGAAGCGTCTTTCACTCACATTCATCGACCATCAGCCGTTCATCGATATCCTGTCATCACGGTGGCACGAGCTTTGATGGAATTCGATGATTGAATTTTTTTTCCATTAAGAAGAGGTGCATCATGCCGATTCGATCGCGTGCCAACGAAATGGACCATGACAGTTGCCGAGCTCGTGCGGCACGTCAATTGACCACCAGCGCTGGGCATGCATTGGCGTGCAATTCTATTAGGAGTCACTCATGCAAAAGTGCACGCCAAACGAACGCAGGGCTGCCTCACTGGACGTAAAAAGGGAACACTGGAAAAGCTCACGCACGGGCACTACAACAAGAAACAAAATTCATGCTGTCCTGCTTGCTCGACATGATCCTGCCGCTGCTAGAGGGGAATGAATTAATTGTTTAACAGGGACTAGTAAAAAGGCGCGCGATGGAATTTCTCCATCGGCCTTTATTATTCGCTTTCATTTTATCGCACCAAGAGGGGACGCACTCCCAATAGGCCCTAGCTAGTGGGTGGATAGAGCCATTATCATCAAATGGGCTCGGCGTAATGCCCATTCCGCTGGACCGGGTGTGTCGATTTGAATGGGGTACATTTTTTCAGATCATACACCGTCATTGTCGGCCATTCCTGCCGAGTCAACGAAAAAGGGATTTCCGATCCGAATGGGATTTCGAATAGTCGTCTATGATGGGGTTTTAATGGACCTGAGCGTTGGCTCAAATCATAAAGCAAATAAAAGGGGAAAATACAATTTTGAGAGCCTCATAGGATAACTAGTTTATCCAACGTATCATTGGTAAATCTCGCTGACAGTAACCTTTAGAATACCCATATACAAATAGTTTAGTATTGAATGAATTTCTGGTTATGTACCTCCCCAGTTTCTTGGGCTAGTTTCAAATCTTTCCTAAACAAAATAGCTCCCCCGAATCAATTCCTCAATATCATTTATCTTGAAACTCGACAAATCCTTCATTTCTTTCGAAATCTTTACTCTATTTTCCTCATCTTGCCTAAAGTGTCAGCAGCCAGCCTCAATGTTGCTCGGCGCATTAATGATCATATTTCATTAGGGCACGAATGGAACGGTAAACCGAATTACGGTAACAACATTTTCGCCGCCTCATGCCAGCTCGCTTAGGGCCCATCAAAAGGATCGCTTAACGCGCGGGTTAAGCGTCGCCATCGGTCGGGCTTCGGCTATCGAAAACTCTACTTCACCGCCAGAAAAACGAGCCGAAAATGATCCTGCCGCGGTTCACAAAAATCCAAAAAATACACAAGTAGGTAAACGAAACGCGCTTCAATCGAAGCTGGAAAAGCGTGCCCCGCCGGGCGAGGAATTTAATTAAATCAAAAGCAATTAAAGCTAAACGAGTTAATGAAACAGTGCGAAGGCCGACATTGAACTGCCGTCGATTTTCCGGTGGCCTCGTTAGTGTCTGTGTATGTGTGTGAGTCTGTATTCTATGCAGATGCTCTCTCCCTGTCTGACCGCCCGGTTAAGGTCATCATCCACAAGGAAGTGGATAAGACTTACGCGCGAACACTTCAGCACGAATCACTTCACCATTAACCCTCCTGATGAGGTGGAAAGGGTGGGAGGATGTTTTTTTTTTCATCCTCGCGGAAAAACGAGTTTCCTTTATCCTGCTTTTTATCACATCCCAAACGGCTTTCCCATACCCGGGGCACCTCTTTCGGACAAGGGGTTGCCACAAAAAAGGGCTTTTTCGTAACAGTTGGCGAAAGCGCCAGCCGGCTGCCTGACAGAGACGCACAACAACAACAACAACAAAAGCAGCAACAAAAACCGCAAGCCTACCGCCCTCAGAGATGACATCGGATCGACATCGTCGGGCGGCTGAAGCGCGAACGAGTTTCGCCGTTCGCAAACAAGACGGCATGCGACGGCTGAAAAGGTCTGGTTTTGCGAAGGCGGCTGCGAGTCGAAACTCGTCCGACGGCTCACACCCCCACACGAACGCTACGCCAGCAGGTTTGGGGCCAAATGGCACACACAGGCATGTTTGGCGCGATCATGCGCCCCAGTGTGGATATGAGAGATCGGCGGCTGTTCGATTCGCGGGGTCGGCGTTTAACCAACGATGACCCTAATGACATCATAATTCCAATAAACGCACGCTTGTCAACAATGCGCGTTTCTGCTTCTTCGAGCGTCAAGTATCGACTGCTCAGGCGGTTCCTTTTTCAAGCATTCGGGAATGATGTATAAATAAAAATAAATAACATGAGCAAGAAAAGCACCGAAGTGCTCTATAAAACAATAGGGTTAATATTTACCGTTTTCTGAACATAAGCTGACAACTTGCACTAAAACAGTGTTACAAACAAACCTTTCATTTCAACTTACTATAATACAGCTATTTTTAAATTAATCCATCACCTTTCGAATGATCAATATACCAAAAAAAGTCCATAAACTCGTTATCAGTTCATTACAAATCAGCTCATAATTTGCAAAGTAAATGAAAAAAAAGTTTGGCAGCGTTATAAAAAATTAATTAACTAAGATTTAATATTTACAGTATCACTCAGCATGACAATAGTTAAGCTGCCGTGCGAAATAACAGCGAATTAAGATTCATTTACCCCAATCGGTTAAATATTTCTTGGCCTGACTTAATGAGTAACAAATTATTCATCGCGTAAACCTCGACCCTCGATATTATCATCAACAAGAAACGTCCTGATAGCTTCACGGAGACGAAGAACCTAAGACAGAAGTAGCTGCAAATTCAGGAAAGAAAAAAGGTTCACGCAACGCAACACCCCAACAACCGACAGCTGAACGCAGCACCAAACCGTTCCCGGAGTAAATATTAAATCGAAAAAAAGCAGAAAAAAAGGTGTAATGATTACATATTCCCCGAAAGTCGTGCCCGAAAGAAACGGCCAAAGACGTAGCTATCGCCGTGCTTTCTTGGTGCTGAATAAATTATCCGAGCGCAAGAACTCAATCTAAACC
The DNA here is from genome assembly GCF_943737925.1 of Anopheles nili. Lineage (NCBI taxonomy): Eukaryota > Metazoa > Arthropoda > Insecta > Diptera > Culicidae > Anopheles > Anopheles nili. The sequence goes on along the minus strand of NC_071292.1, from coordinate 74,382,730 downwards.
CAGAGTGGAAAGTATTGCTCATTATTTTGATAAATGAAGTCGAATAATGGTACAGCTTTTTGGCATGTTTCTTCAAACCATTTAGTGTGTAACAGGAAAAAAGTGTTAAAATTATTACTAGTTGTTCTTGGCTAACGTTTTTGTTTCGGTATTTTCCAATCTCATATCGATGTGATAAACAGCTCGCTGTGTAGGATTTATTAATGATGACTTAATTTGCTAGGCGCTATATTGCGTTTTGAAGTCTTTCTTCTCGCCCAAAAAAAAGCCTCGTTTTTCACTGATGATCATTTATCATCATAAACTGAATCCCTCGAGGGAACATCCAGCCCCCTTTACATTAATAAATCGACCTGTATTTAATTGTTTCGCTGCACTTGTGATCCGAAGGACTGCACTGAGCTTTAAACCCAAACCACCATGAACTCAATTACCACGGGGATGGGTCATCATTAGTTCACGGTATTATTGGAAGGATCCATGAATTCATCCATGAAATCGCATTTCAAGAAACTTTAAACCGTCGTTCGCTTATTTATCACTTATTTTATGCTTAATCCCAGTACAAAGATACTCCACTCGTTTCGATTGTCAACCGGCTGTCACCGATCATATGTAGAAGAGGAAGCAGAATGAGAAGAAGCAGACAAAATACCTCCCATATCACGCACCTTTTTCCTGCTCGCCCCAACTAATGCATTCTACAAAATGCCGTGCAAGTGCGCCGTGCAGTCGAGCGTGGTTGTTCCAAAACAGGTTCACCTACTCGCACTGTCGACCGAGGCGGGCTCACTAAAACCCAAGCCCGTGTGGAGAGACTGGTCCGTAATGCTAAGGCGAAGGCACAGAAACACTCAGAACCTTGGCATTAACTTTCGACCGAAGGGACTACAGGGCTTATAAATTGATTCGATCGCAAAACTCGTACAAGCCAAACTGTCCTCATCCTGTATCGGCAGTTTGAGCGAAACTTTATGCACACCTTCCACCAACAGTGGTCTGCGAAAATCACCCAACTTGAACGTCTGACCTGAGCACGCAACACTTCGAATTCAGATATACTCCATACACTCACTATATTATTGTCATACAAGCTCATTTGATCTGGCGCTATGGAAATCGCATTCTTCAACACGCATAAACCAGAAGAGAACCAGACAACCTCCGAAGGCGCCAAACTTACCAACATGAAGCTGAACCTGGATGGTCGTCCCACGACGTCCATTCTGAGATGACTGCCCGGGAGCCTTCAGGACAGAGGCGTAAATTATGTATCACACCGCCAACGAAGGGCGAGTGTATAAGGAGTATCGATGAATGTCGCAGGCGTTATATGGTTTACATCGTCGTTTTTCTGGAATCTTAAGCTACCGTGTAAGCTTCATTTAATCTTTGATGTTTAGTTGTTCACTGTTGAAACCGAGCTGGCGAATTTCTACAAAACACCCACAGTGACTTCTCCAGAACTCAAATGATCACACGCAAGATCAACAATCAGGTGAAAACTTCGTTAGAGCCTTCAAGATTGCACTTCTACGAGAATGTCGTACACTTTATTTTCTTGCCATCACCCCTTTCTATCTTGTTTCACTATCTAGACACTCTTTCAGAACATACGCTCCACGACCCCGACAGCGTCATTGTTTAATAACTTTGATTTACCGCCTCAATTACCAAGCGAAGAAGGGACGGACAAGCCCGTCGTTTAACCTTAACCACCACGCAAGGTGACCAGCGCGTGCGTGTGGTTTGTTTCAGCATAAAACTGACCTTTCCCTTGCAAACGTCCAGTGAGACCCGGGAAAGAAGGGACGCAACGAGCTAGGGAAACGATGGAGTCACGATAGAAGAGTTTACACAGCTACACCACAGCGATGGAGGCGCATCTCCTTAGTCGGGGTTCGACCAAATCGGACGTCAATTAAAATTTCATCCAAATTACCATCCACTGCCACGCACACCGGAAACAGATCCGAAACTGATGCCGTTACGGGCGGTCCAAATGGCCCCAGCACTTGGGCCAGCGAGCACCAGTTGCTGACTTGGGTAACGCACGGTAACGCTTCCACGGCTACGGAGCAGCAGCGTCTCGGAGCGGCCCGCGTGTGTCGGTCGGTCTGCACCTGACGCGCGTTCAGAATCAACTGAGCGAATGTGCGAGTCTCGCTGTTGCTGCTGCTGCTGCTGCTGGCATCAACAAGCCGGGCCGGAATCCGGAACTCCACGGCCAGCCCGGGTATGCTGTGGGCGAGCGTACTTGCGGAAACGACCCCCAAAGCCCGAACGCAAGCTCGTCGCAGCGGTCGTGTGCTAACAGAAAAAACAGCCTCCAAGGCTCCCAGTCGGACCGGGTGGACTCGGAGACGTGTTGCTGAACTGCGAGAGCACCGAGTGCCTCGAGAGCTTCAACCCACCGAACTGAGGGTGGTCGCTTTCGGGTTTTTTGATAACGCTTTTCTGACGTGGGCTTCTTTCCGGTCGCGGGACCCCCGGGAAGGGTGCTTTTCCTGCACGGGGCAAACATTCAACAGGAGATGAAAACAAAGCATTGACGCTTCGGCGTTGGTGAGCGATTGCCAAGGGTTTGAAACTCTCTCGTCCGAGTGTGAGTCCAGCCTGGCACTCACACACGTTGGCTGATAACAGAGCCTGGCGAGATGCAATTTTGTAATGCTCCCACGCTTAAGGAATTTTATGTGAGAATTGGTTGATATTTTTCTGAACTGCTTGATGATAAATTCAGCAAGATACGTTTCATGAAGACGAGAAAAGTAAATTAATTATTGCAAAATACTATACCAAGCTGAGCAAAGAAACCCATTCCACACGTTTTCTGAAGATATGATAGCAATTCAAACATTGCTTTGACAATGAGAAGCTCTTCATGCTTTCAAGAATGCGTGTTAAAATAATCAAAATAATAAAATCAGAGGTTACTTAAACGAACCACTGTGCAAAATGGATGCGTTCATGGCCATCTCCTGGCCCTTTAGTAACGAGTACTCACTCTCACGGATATCTGTCTTTTGCAGAACGCTCTCCCTATTTCAAGACAGGGGCTCGTACTGAAAGATTCTAGGTCGCGAGCGAGACACCCGAGAGCCACAGGTGAAATCGACGGCCGCGGCAAGCTCGTTCAACCCGTTCATGGTCGAATCCTTTTTCGGGAAAATTTTTTTTTACCTTTTTTTGTTTCCCCCTTTTGGTAGAAAAGACCTAGAGGAAAAGTCGCTTCTTTAAATATTATCCAAAGAGTGAAAAACTGCTCTTTCAAGCATAACGAAAATCGTGTTCATTCAATGAATTATCTGTAGGGGTTTCCCTTTGCCACAGCTTAATTCAGACTAGACCCTCTATCGTTCTGTTACGATTCAGTCAACAACAGCAAGACACGCTTTCGTTTTCCATTGCTGGACATTTGTCTTTACTCACCCCCGAGCCAAGTACAGCCCAATCGTCGCTCATGGCCACTCTTCCAACGCCAGACATGAACCAGTCAGCTGTGAGCCAGGACAAAGGAACCATTCGGAGATGGAACCCTTCGGCCAAGTCCAACGGCATGAACACTCCATCGCCCTTAGGTTCGGTAGGTTCAGGTACCAAACGTGCCGGGAGCAAACGGTGAGACGATGAACTCATGCGGAAGAAGGAAAATGCAGCTCAAAACAAAAGCCAGCCTCAGCCAGGTCCTTGCACAGGTGAGCAAAACCGTCTCCATTGTGGTTTTGTTCCAAGATCGTTTCCAGAAGCCGTCCGTCGCTCATACTTCCGATATGGTTCAGTGTATTTTTTTTTGCTTCTCGGACAACTCGCCCTCTTTGGTGCAACGTAGCGCAGGAAATCATTACTCTTTAAATAAATAATCAACCACCATCAAGAGACGCTGAGGGAGTGGATTTTAACAGCCTCGTTTTTTCTTTCTTTTTGATCAACTTAATGCCACGACTGCAAAAGCGTCGACCAGAGGCTAAGAGTTTTCTGGAAGGCAAAACACCATAGCACGCTTTCTAGGATAAAATATAGAATGAAAGCCAATAAGAGCTTCTCTGAGGGAATAAAACTAAGCCTCTAAACCAAAGCCGTAAAAATATTAAACCATCACGCGTCAGACCGAATGTTCGCCAACACATCAAGGAATGGACGGAACAAAAAGTAGAACAAATTCGAGAAGTTATGCGCTTCGTTTCCCGCGCTAACAACAGTGAACGGACATGAAATGGATAAATGCCTTCGCCATAGTCGCTTGGAAGTTACTGCAACCGTAAGTGGACAAATTCGAAGTATGGCAACATTTTAAGCTCACGGGAAAAAGAAGTCCCTTTCCACAACTGTGTTCATGCGGTACATCTGTGGCTGGGGAACAACAAAACCTTCAACGTTTTTCAACGGGAACGGTGACGTAGCTCGACCTTCACGGCAGGATTAAAAAATGACGCTACAACCCATTATCGATTTCACTCACACAACAACACACCTGCCGGCGGTCCCAAGCACTGGGTGGCGCCTTTTTATTCACCAACGAATCCGCCCGGTCATTGTTAATAACCGCGGCTTCATTTACCACCCTTTCCGGGTTGAAGGGAATGGAAAAAAATCCCGGACGTTAGCATTACTTCCGCCGGTGATTCCGGGCCCTCTTTCCACACGCGGACTTCACTCCGTTGACCTAGTTCCCGCGGCCGAAGCCCTCCACGAGCGCTAGACAAGTAGTGCTAGATGAGCACAGCATGCCTTGAGATATGAAGAGAGCTTTCTCGTCTACTTACGAGTGCCACACTTGCGCGTCCGAGAATTTTTGCTTTTTGTGAACAAAACATCTTCTCCACCAGATGGCGCTTTGTCAGACGGAGGTCCTAATTTACCCGAGGACAGAGCCGACGGCAGACAGCACCCCAGCAAAGGAAGATGATCGTAAAGAAGACACAATTTCCATTAAATCAAGGATCAATCTCACCCGCATCCATTACTCTCAAGCCAAAAGTGAACCCTTTTTTTGTCAACCACAACCTTGGCACATTCCGACAGGTTTGACTGCTGTCCCGGGCATGGGTTTGGGACTGCTGCTATCCCGACCTACGTGAGTGGAATGTTGACAACTTTTAAAAAAAAGTTATATTACGGAGTTTACCTGGCTTTGTTTGCCGAGCTTTCGGGCCACCAAAAAAAAGGTGGTTTGTCAAAAATGTGTCCACTTTATTAGGAATCCGGTTGGGTTGGAACCGCATCAATGGTATCAATGAAACGGACCCTTTACATAAAAAGCACACAAATAGGGTCGCTAAAAATTTACCCTTCTTTAAGTAATTCTACTGGCATTTTCAAAGAAGACATCTGTGTCTCGCGTCCGTTGCACGGTGACTCAGTTATATCTTGAGAGAATAACTAATATATTTGTTTTTTCATACAAACAGAATAGAGATGTTCAAATTAAGTCTCGCTGAATCGATTTCTATTGAATAGCATCTAATGAACCTCATCATTTGGAACTACTATACTCAAGTCTCACCAGTGTCATTATACTCTTTTGTTTTGCGAATTACGTTCCCAAATCCAGGAGATTCAATTTGACTCCTTTACCAGTTCAGTGCCAAATACTTTACTTGCAATGGACTTGTGACATCGCTCTTGTCCCAGTGGAAGTCAACCTGCTTCTTAGCAAGCTCCTTAGTTTCATTCCAAAGAATGTCCAAAACTTTCCCGTATCACCGTTGCAAGAAAGGACATGCAACCTGCGTTGCATCCACGGCTTGCACATTGCACCCCACTGGCAGAACAAAAGACACCCTACCTTCTGAGAGCCACTGCTGCCATTACACTACTAGGGCTTCCACGACACGACGGTTAGATTCCAGCAGTTTGAGAGCATTAATAGTAGTAGTTGCCGCCCTAAGGGTCGCATTGGAGCAACAACCGACCGTGATGCACGCGTCTGTCACACGCATCAGCAGTTTCGTTCAGTCTGATGACTGAGGATACTGACAAGTCATAAAGCAACTCCTTTTGCTTGGAGCAAAGTGAATCCCAAGGGTACGCCCCAAGGAGTCGGTGCACGCCACGACAGCGATTGTTCTTACGTCGCTCAGTAAAACGATCTCGCCTGTAACGGCATTCCTGGGAAAACTGTGATTTTTCCCTCTCCGCGTGCCTTCTGGGAACATGGATCCGAACGAGTTGGCAACCGCTTTCAAGTCTCCCGATGAATCGTGGTCCGGGAGTTTGCTCTTCCGTTGCTTACCGGGTCCGGTTCAGATGCGAAGATGATGCCTCGCTCCGTCACGGTGGTGAAAGTTTTGCGTACCAACGTTTCTATAAACTTTCATATTTCAACTCCATTCTCAGAGAATTGGAAAGAGGAACTGCGCCACGCGACTCCGGCGCCTCCGAGATGCACTGTTGTTTGTGAAACTTATGGAATTTTGATCCTGATTCTGGAGATTGCGTCTTCGGTTGAGTTTTCAACTCAATCCGAGAGGAATGACGAACATCTCGTTACTTTGTTTGAACCGTAGAGATAACTATTATTTTTGGGAAAAGTTCTTCGCTAATGTTATCAAATCGCAACTCACCGTGGTGGTCGATGAAAAGACCAGCCACAATTCTTGCATCTTGGAGACCCTAAGGTTTGGTACGCCATAACGTGCAGCATCTTGCAGAAGGTGCTGAAAAATCTGGAGGATTTGCCTAAATTTCATTAGGGCTCCCATTTCCCGTCCACAAAAAGGCGGTATTTTCAAGACTAGACCACGAACTGGGACCGATTCAGCTCTCAAACGACTGTTCCATAAATTCGCTCTACCTCAGCAGCGGCTACACGGTCGTAATGGATTATGAAATTATGCATTTAATTTCATCCCTCCTGAAACCGGAAACCGGAAGCTCGGCCAAAAGGCGAATGGTGGTCCAGCTTCAAGAAATTGCTTTCAAACGCACACACTCAGATTCAGGTTTCCTACCTTTCGGTCGTTGTTTTGTAATGCAATTTCTCTCCAGCTTCGGCTACTTATTTCCGGCTGCAAGGAGCTGTCAACGCTTCAGCCAGCAAGACTGGTGAGAACGGGACCAGGCCCCATCGAGGGCACACGGGAACAACAAAACCCTGTCAGCTGCGGTAACGAAAGCACATCAGGATCCTTTTTGAGGTAGCGTTGGGTTTGCGTGGCGCGTATCTGTCAAAATGGTGAGCGAGGATAATGGATGGCAATGGTAACGGTAAACTAATGGTGTCCCTAGCGCTAGCTGCGTCGGCTGCTGTCACTTGCGACCTTGGAAGACGACCGCGGATAACTTGGATGGTTGCTAGACGAAACCCGCTAACGGAAGAAAGGTAAAATAAATCGTTGTTCTCGTGCCGAGAGCTCCACAGGATAATGAAAATGCAACATTGTAACAAAAACATTTTCCAATTTGTGCTTTTCTTGTTTGTGACAAGAAGATAGCAAGAATGTTCTCAAACAGGCAAAGAATCATTCATTTCGAAAGGATTTGTAATGCATATTTATTGCTTTTATAAGCCGTTGTGCACACATTCAACAAGAAACACGACTAAGGCAAAGGAAGAGACATTCTTTTAGGTTTGCAATTCATGATGGCATTTTTACAACCAAATTTAATTAAATCCTTTCATTTGCGATTTTCCTTTATTCCAAACGACAAGAATCACCTGATGGTGACTCAAGCGTGCATCATCGTGCTTGATAGCACGAACACTTCAATGACGAAGCGGTAAAGTGCAGCCATAAAATTGCAGAATAATTAAAACTTAAGCACCAAGTACTCGAAGAAAATAAACACCATTAAGAATAATTAACAAAAAAATGCACTCTTATTGATGTTTTCCACATTTTCCATCGCTTGCTCGTTCGTTTCAATTATCCCTAGTGAAAGAGAGCAAACACACAAGTGAACGAGAGAGAAAGCCATACAGAACGAAAGCGCAAGGGTACGAATAAATCTGCCCAACACGTCGTGGAGATCCTCCATCAGAAAGTCAGCGCGCATCTTCCCTCTGAATGCGAGATTTTTTTTCCTCATCGCGTCCAAATTGCTCTTATTATCTGATGACACCATTCAACGAAAGGATTGCTTCCCTTACTTCCCGCATCCGAACGACCCTCGACGTAGATCCGCCTAATGGTCGCACAGAAAATCCATGGAGCCACCTGCTGCAGAAGCTTGGAGCAGAAAAGCATCCTTTTGCAGAACTTTTTTCACCCATTCCCTCTGAGGAGTAGATGCACCCACGCTTCGATTCCAGACGCTACCATCGAAGTTTATCGGACAAGTAATTGAACCAAGAAGAATCTCGTCCCACCATACTGATGGCAGCGAAGGGACGAAGATTTCCCAGCAGTTCACGCCTTTCGACTTTTCGCCTTTCCATGGTCCGATGTTCGACAATTCGACATTCTCCGATACCGCTCCGAAGGCTTCGGTGTTCGTCCGGCATTCCTTCGCGATGCAGGCGCCCCAGAAGCAATAGCACAAACAACGTCGAATAAAGTAATTACATTCTCATTTGGAATGGTAGATAAACTTTTCCAAGCACGTACCGGACAGCATGGAACTGAGACCAACTCGGAAGATGAACGCAAAACCATCGAAGGATCTGTTCGCGGTGCACCGTGCAGTGGTATTATCCTTCGCGCACGGATGGCGGCCATCACGAGCGCACCACGTTACCAATCTGTAGCGCGCTTTGTCCACGTGCGAACTACGTTTTGGGCTATCCTAACAGACGAAGTCGCATTAAAGGATATACCTGCAGTATCGTTTGTGAGCTTTGCCAATAACTTTAGCAGCTTGCCAGCGATGCAGATAAGGTTCAAATTGACCACAGAACCTGCCTGCAGATCTGCAGGTGTTCTCGAAGACCGACATCTCAATGCACACCATCGCTGTTCTCGTGAAATGTGCAAGAATTTGATGAAAAAAAAATTTCCAGTAACACAGTTCGAATGTTAAACTGTTTTAAAACGGGTCATCAGGCAAATGGTGGATCCTTGCACGAGAGCAACTATTTAAACGCAGCACATACCAGCGTGCCAATACGCGCCATTTTGCACCGATACCAGCATAACCAAACATCCGCGGCTGCAAATGGTTCCCAGCGTTGTCATTCCAAGCGGTGTAGAAGCTTAAAAATGTAGCAAATTGTTGCTTCTTGCATCGTTTTCGGAACGCCGTTACTGTGCCACTTCGACGACCTTGGCAGTTTTGCGGACAGAGATGGCACCTGGTAGAAGATAAAAAAAGCCCGCGCATGACCCCACATTCCTGGAAACCCCTTGCATGTGGCCTCTTGCAGCTTCCGTCAAATGTGTCAGCGTGGTTTTCGTTTTCCCTCTCCGCTGGAACCCACACTTCAGTAAAATAAACTAAACGAGCCCGGGAACGAACGTGAGAACTGAACCACTACCAAATGATGCACCGGAGAGTTTCTGGTCGGGTCCCGGCACTACTAAGGGCGCATTTCTGGTGCTTCTCTTTTTGCGCCCGATCCGGGCTGGGAATACTTTACCTCACGCTTCAAGCCTGAGATCAGTTGGTGGACTGGAACTTGCCAGGGTTCTGCAGGTAAAGGGCGACGATGGCTGACGCCACATGATGCGCTTTGAGAAAATGGTACAGATTAGTTCACGAAAGTTGCATGCCTGTGACTCACCCTTCTGATGACTGACAGAATAGCGGTATGCTCAGTTCATTTTGTTTTATTTTTGGATCGTGGAAAATGCACATCCTCTGATGCTTTAGCTACAAAACATCACCGGCTCTAGTACGTCTCAAAACCCTGAAGTGAAGCTTTCCTGACAACAAAGAACACATCTCGAAGTGCAATATAACAGGAAAGCTTTTCATTCAGCAATTGGTTGTATCTTGCTCTAAATTTTAAAAATCAAACCAATTAGAAAAGTGCCACATAAATCACTCCAGAAACCCTTATTCTAGGGAAGTGAAGTGCAATTTTACTCTGAAATTTGTTTCTAAAAAACTGTACTCTTTCAAATGATGAGCTCATATGAATCTTAATCAGCATCCTTTTGAATAATTTCAAATATAAATGATTATCTTGAAAATTGAATGTAATGTTATTAGTCTAATGCCTCTTCAAGGATCAGCTCCACCTTCTGCGTATGATTCAATGCAAAGCTATCTTATTGTAAATTATACAGCACGTGGCTTCCTGCTTTCTACTGCCAGGATAGTTTTGAACGTTCTCACACGGTTGGATATATCAACTAATATTTCATACTTATTTTGCACCACAAAAAAACTTATCTCCCAGCACACCTCCAGCTTAAGACTCTACCGGCAAAAGAACGGCTTTAGTCCTTCCCAGCACCGGACGTTCGTGCGTCGTACAAGCTTTCGCTGCAGCTCGTTCTCACCCGATCCTCTAATTCATGCCGTTGCAATTTGCTTTAATCTAAATGCTAATCAGCACCGGGTAGTTGCGCAGTGTCGAACCCACCACCCGGAAGTGGAAAGACGGTTTAAAAATTAAACACCGACCACGAAGGTTCCTCCGCGGGAAGCGAGCACTGCTCCCCAAGGATTCTGCCAGACACGAGCCAACAGCGACCGGTTGGCGTGTGGCTTTCGCGTGTCGATTTGCAAGGGACGAAAATTATGGAAACCACCGGTGGGATTTCCATGCGCGATCCAGGAAACGAACAATTAGTAGAGGGAATGTAATGAACTCCATTGTCCTTTCTCGTGGATGAACCCGATGATTCTAGGGATGCACCAAATGCTCCTCTACGATTATATTCCTTTGGAGCCTATTGAGTAATCCTGGTACGAGAGCTAATCTCAAGGTAGTTCTCGCCCACCCGTGCCTGAATGAATGAAATCGCTTAGACAAATTCCATAAACCTTCCCTAAACGGAACCTCGACATTCCACGAGTTAAACATCTCGTGCCGTACAGCTGTTTTCTCTAGTGCTTATTTCCCGGCATGCACCGTGCCGCATTTTATAACCCAAACGCATGCACCTCCCAAAACGAGGGCGAAATGTGGATAAAATCTAATTAAATGTTCGTGCAAAAATGTCACAGATTCCTATCCGGTATACCGCCTTCCGTGCCACAATTCGAAACAAACCAACCGGAAATTACGCCAACACACGGAACCCTATTAAAGGTTTCCAGGAACCGCGCGTAAAAAGCGAACAGCCGCTGGAACATATGGATTACTTTTCTGATTGTATCGATGTGTCGCTGCTAATGCAAATGGAGTAGACGAAGAACAAATGGAACGGAATAACGGCAACGGAATAAGAAGACTATAATGAATTCCCTCCCAACGCCACCCAACCACACCAGATGTTAGCTGCCGACCTAAACCAGATACTCAACCAGACATGCGAGCTGTTGGAGTAGGTATCGGCCACGACACATGCACGTCCTTGCATGTCCTCCGATCGATGAGGCAATCGATTGGAAGATTGAAAGTCACCCGTCGGTGTTGGCGGAAGGGCTATCAGAGTAAGGTAACCTCCCAGGAGTTATGATGTTATAACCGGGAGATAATAAAATAAAAGCGCTATAGCGAGCCGGTTCGGAATGGTTATTACAAGTGATTGAACCTGGATCAAGTGCCGAGGCGTTTATAGTAAGCGTATCTGCATGAGATACTTTTGCTGGATTATGATATTATATAGGCTTTGTTTTATATAGTTCTGTCAAAGAAATGCACTACAAAAAGGCATAATCTAATGGGCAAGACTCGTTTAGTGGAAATGGAAACCGTTTATTGAAAATTCAACACACTTCTATAAGCTTGTAACAGATTTTGAAAACATCCATACAACCTGATAAGAACGCAGTAGGACAAGCGGAGAAACAAAAACTCACAATTAACTAAACCACCCATATAATGCACCAGCACTATCCCCATATCGCTTTCCAACACAATGGCCTTATGCCTGGTTAAAAGAGCCACACCACGTTTGAGACACGCTGGCATGATGTAGTACGACCATAAAATTCCACGCTTCCTCACGAAACCAGCAAAAATATTTCCACCAGCGCCACATGTGTGTAAGTGTGTTTCGTTTTCGTTTTTCCCCAGGTGGAAATGGAATCAATGGTGTGGCACAACATAAACCACCTGTAAGCAGACACCGGCACAGGCTGGGCTCGTACAGGAGGTTCAGCGATAAATTCACGAAGCGCCTCACGGAACGGTACGAACTTTAAATAATCCACCGGCAGCGTTTGTCAGCCGCCCGCGGTGAAGTAGCTTTCAGTGATGCAGAAATCCGCACAAATCAAGTCATAACTCAGCTTTAAATCAGGAGACGATTTGCCCCCACGGGACTCGAACGTATCCTTAATTCGGTTAGCAATGGGCGAGAATCGCTCCGGGAGTGAGACCTTCGACACGTTGATCATCCGGGGCGACCTGTCAACAGATTTCCAAGTGCTTAGCCAACACGTGCCATACACAGCCGGTTTCTCCTTTTCGTCCACTTTAACACCGAACCCACCTAAGTGGCGTGTGGAGCAGGAACACTTGGCACGCTGGAGTCCCTAAACTCACCGGTAGCAGCCAAGCAAATTTGGTTAATCGTCTGTTTACTTTGGATCTTTGGATTTCGAACAGGCGTAGATAAGATGGTCGTCATTTTAGAGAGCGTCCTAAAACAACACCAACTCCCTCCGTCGTGGCCTAATGGGAGCTAAATGGTTCAATCTTTAGCGTTGCTCTAATGTTTGGCGTCCATTAGCCGCCATTCGTTTGCGCCATCGATGGCTTAATTGGTAAAGTTGATGCATTTGGAGTCACCGTGTGATGGAGCCTCGACGTGCCCGATTAGAGGAACTTTTCGCTAGATAGCAGATACGCGAGGGTTGCAAAAGTTACCCCGAATTACTCAACGCATATTCTAGTGAATTTCCTTCAAGATACAACACAAGATAGAGAACACATTGACTACAAAAAAACCTCACCTCAGATGGTTCGGTGCTGCTTCACAGTAAACCGGAAGTACATGGAAGCGCTGTACAACGACGATGAGTAGCGTGTAAAACATCCCCAACATTGGCAACCTTTGAGACATGGTTTTACCAAAGCTCGCTTTGCCAGAACGGGCAAACCGTTGGGAGCTTTCCCAGATGTCGCGTACCCGAACGTCCTTGCCTGGGACGAAGCGAGGCAAAACCTTACAGGGTGACGAAATGGAACGTAATTACGAGGCACCGAGGCGTCAGCTAATGTAGAGAACACGATCCATGGTGCGCCTTGTTCTCTCTATTCCACGAAACACCGTGTGTCATGGGCTGTGGATTCCGCCGTTCCTCAAACACGACCCCAAAAAAGGCAATCCTGACCGTATCGAGCAAGCGAGGAAGGCACTACGAAACAAAAAGAAAAGATCGCTATCTGCTCCCGGGGAGGGTCGATGACAAAATGAATCCCTAATGGAAAATTATCGAACTGCGGCGCGTTCGCCCAGAGGGAGACATTGCGGGCGTGGACTTCGTAACGGTGGGGAGATATAGAGAGTCAACAATTAGGACGTTAATCCGCGGCCGATCCAGCGACAAAACTGTCTGGGACCAGCCGGAAACTTTACGAACGATGAAAAAAAGCACAACGACCACTGGTACAGTTTTAAAAAGTTCTCGGGAGAAATTTAACGAGCTACCTAAAGCGAGTCTCATCTGCAGCGTTTCCTAAGCGGATTGTACAAGTAGCAACAGAAAAAAAGAACCAGGGAAAAGGCGTTGAGCAAACAGTACCTGCTGCATCTGCGTTGAGTTTAGTAGTTTTTTTTTCGTTTGTGTATTTTTTGCTGCATTTATTTATTTATTTTGCCTCGTTCTGCCTCGGACCACTAAGCCGGAGGATCGGCAAAGTTCGACACCCATAATTCGACACCGATTGGAAACGAACCCCAAGAGAAAGTTGAAATTACTTTCCCATTACTTTGAAGGATGTCGCCGCCTTCGGAGGCACCAGCGACGGAGCGGTCGGTGTGATTTTGGGAACTCGGCAAGGAAGCATTTCCGGGGAGAGTGAAACTAATTTACCACCTATACAAGATGAGCAACCCCCGGAGCGGCCACTAAGCACTAGAGACATCATTCTCCAAGTGGGTTAACGCCCGGAAGCACTCGAAAGAACCGTCACGCTGGACGCACTCGATGTGGGAAGCTTTTTCACAAGGACAGAGACCAAACTCAGTGGGAACAACGAGAGCTTCGTCTACGCGTCGGTGCGTGTTCTAAAAATACAAACTTTACCCATTAATTAATCCAATTCAGTAGCATTTATCAGCCGTGGCTTGGCTGGTGGTCTGATTGCGAGCGATTCTGGAAAAGCGCCCCACTTTCTCGAGCCAAATGATTCTCCTTTCTACACCATAAAGCTTTACAATTTCAATTGAAAATAATTGCGCTGTGCCCCGGGCGGTTAAATGACAAATTTTTTTTATCTTTTTTCGTAAATTCATTTTCTGTGCTATTTATAACTGTATCCTTTTTCATAAAGCTTGCAACATCCGCCATTTTCAAGGCATAATTTCAAGGATGGGGTCGTTTTGGTCGCATGTGTTTCTTTTCTTTTCTAATCTACGATCTCACCCCATGATGAAGGTCATTTAGATCACCAAATGAGCAACCCACCACCAATCGTTCCATTATCCTTTCCGCACGACCTCTCGACTCCTCAGCTCTTCTAATTCGGGCAGGTGGCACATTTGTTCAACTGTTGTCCTAAGGACTTTACGTTTGTTTATGCCCCCGTTAAAAGAGGTACACGTTTCCGGCAACGCCTGACTAGCTTTTCATTTCCTTCTCCATTGATCCGTAACTAATGAGCGCTGCTTGACCGTGGCCTGCCGGAACAACAGCGACCCCGGATCGGTCATCTCAGGACGAGTGGTTAAAACCGACACTGGATTTTTGTGCTATTGGTTTTTCATTTCCGAAAGGGTCCAAGCCTAACAGCCTGCAGGAAAGGTGAATCAAGAGAAGCGTGCTATGTTTAGCTTTTCAACATTTTGATTTTATAGGCTCAGAGTGAATCTGTGAACATTTAGTTCTTTTGGATTAGATTGGCAGTGGAGCCAAGTACGGCTAACGAAAAAAAAATATAAAAATGGATGCAAAGAGGTATTTGCAAAAAATTTCCTTTAAATAAATTTTCACTACATTTTAATGTAGCGCCTGTTATTGTGATTAGAGTTAAGATTTATCCAAATGCAGTAAACACGGGAATAACCGTTTTCATCCCTTTACAGTTAACTTTTAAGAACCTTTATACCCCTGCCCTGATTATCAAATTGCTTTACTTTTTAAATTAATAGAATGAATGCACTTGAAACCAAAAAGTGTTCGATCAGTGAATCACAATTGGTAATCTATACATATCTTCCTTCATACAGCTTTGAACGATAAAAGAAAAGTGGTTATTTAACGATTTGTATGACTTTTATTTGACTCGCTTCGAAAAGCAAATGCTGCTTGGGTCAACCGGACCGCTTTAACGGAGTACTGAACATAAGAGCCTATACGCTAAGCGAAACTGACAAACGTAATGGCAAAGAGCGCGAGACAGAGATGCACAACGGTAAACATCGCAATCGTGAAATGAATGCGTGAGTGAGATGATGAACGAACGAAAATTCATAAGTGACATACCGTCAGCTCGGCTGAATCCTGTCTACACCAACATAAAAAAGAAGTAGAAAATTTTCAATCATGAAGATGGCTGACGGTTCTACAATTTTGCGACGAAACAGACCCGGAACGAAGGCTAAGGTATGTGAAATAATCGGTTTAAGTGGCATAACGTGTATCCGCAGAAGTAAATCAACACTGCCTCTTGTTGAAGTTTGCTATCCCCGCCTTGGAACATCGCAATTATCGCATGCCACTTTCGCTGAGCTTCCTCCGTTGTTGTGATGAGAAAGTGAAACCCTCCTTACCTTTAATGCAATCGATTGCCTCTTTCGTGTTGTAGGATTTTTCCAACTGGGCCGATGAAGTGTTCGAGGAAATGGATAGCACGCTTGCCGTGCAGCAATACATCCAACAGATGATCAAAAGAGACCCCTCGAATGTGGACCAAATTTTGACAATGCCCGATGGGCAGGATGAGGGCGTGTGGAAGTACGAACACCTGAGGTAATGAGCTAAAAACCAAGCATTTGGACAGTGGGATAGGGTCCTTCATAGCACTAGTGATAACACCTGTTCGACGGGGAAATTTCTCCCTACAGACAATTTTGTATGGAACTGAATGGACTAGCTGTAAGGCTTCAGACGCAGTGCTTCCCGGCCACCTGCACCCAAATGACGGCCACAGAGCAGTGGATTTTCCTGTGCGCAGCCCACAAAACGCCCAAAGAGTGTCCGGCAATTGATTACACCCGGCACACGCTAGATGGTGCTGCGTGCTTGTTGAATAGTAATAAGTATTTTCCCAGCAGGTAAGTTGGTCCTTGTAGTCTAGATTCGATGCAAGATATAACACGTATGCTTATTTTCTTATCATGCTATCCGCAGAGTTTCCATCAAGGATTCCTCCGTAGCAAAGCTAGGGTCGGTGTGTCGCCGCGTGTATCGAATTTTCTCTCACGCGTACTTCCATCACCGACGGATATTCAACGAGTTCGAAGAGGAGACATCGCTCTGTCTGCGATTCACCAACTTCGTTACAAAGTACACGCTCATGTCGAAGGAAAATCTAATCGTTCCCATTCCGGAATGTGAGCTGACTCCTGGCGAAAGCGAAGCATAAATCGCTGGTGAAGACGAATCAGGCACACGGGCGTTATTTTTCGCAACTTTGTGTGACTATTCGAAGTGAAACCATAATAAGAGAACGAGAAAAAGCGCAGGATAAAAAAGCTATCTAGCGTTATAGTTCTCAAAGGTTTGCAACAAACAAAAGCACCATCATACTCTGTAAATTGAAGATGAACAAGTATCCAAGCACAGTCAAACATAGCGGCATACTGCCGTTGAATAGTCCCATGAAGCCATTCGTATGGCCTCCGTACGTACATTGAGTGCTACTGCCGACCAGAGTTAATTTAACGAAGGCGTGACATGTCTCGAAGGGTTTGAAAATATCTCTCCCTAGCTTAAATGTAATTTAAAGTTTTTTTCTTTTTAGTTCTACTGTCTGTTTTATGTCCAGCAAAATTTTCTAAATTTCGGAAGCATTTCCGTTGCTTTTCTATTCCACTCTATGTGGATGTTTTACTTCATTGTGTTCTATTACTCCTAAGTGTATCGATGAATTGGCACACGCGTGCAACGCAAATCTACGTTGCTGAGAGTCCCCCAGAAATCTATTGAACGCAGAAACAAATGATGGAAAAAGGCATGTTTTTTTACGATCACTTTGGTAGTAAATGTGTGCGAATATTGGAAACAAAACACAATCTTATAGCTAAAGATATTGTCAAAAGCAGAATAACTAACGTAAAGGAAACAACTCGTATTGTAACGGAAAACCTATATATAAAAATACATGTATAAACAATGAAGCTATCATTTAATTGGACAGATCCAAACAATAACATTGAAAGATGAGAAGAATGAGCCTCAGCTAGTAATACTGCTTCTTTGAAAATTTTAGGAAAACATCACGAACCAAAACTAAGACGAATGTAAACGATAAATTCAATCTTACATGCAACCGTTTGCGCTACGGTTCACAGCTATATTGGAAGGTAGCATTACCCATCCTCATGTTGAAAGCAATAATGAAAATGAATACCGGAAAAGGACAAGTTACGCGGAATGTTTCATATAATATATCTAATCACACACACATTACACACTACAATCCTCAAATATACGGACATATGCGATACTAATAGAGAGAACTCAATTTTTAAGGATAACGTATGCAACACAAACCGAAGGAGGACGGCTTTTAGGGAATTTTACTTTCGACAATCGAAACATACGTTATTTGAGACCGTTTATCTCATTCATCCATTTAGTTCTACACGATTAGGAGTTTCTTTGCTCCCATTAGCATTCAGAAGTGTGCATGTGTGTGTTTTTGTTTGTTTTAAATATTTTTCTTTACGTCACCCACATCCTTCGTTGAGGTCGAAAGGGATATTTATCGATACTATCGCAGTCTTGTGACCACTCACTACGAAACGAATCCACTTCGCACGGCAATCACGTGCATGCCAATAGACCACCACCCACGGGAGAAGACAACACAAAACACTCGTTAAACAAATATATTATGAAACGATACAACAAAAAACATTAACAACAAAGATTACGCACCACCACCCTTGCGATGGGCGTTAACCAACACCTCTCTACGGTACGCGAAGTAGATAACGAGAGTAGAAAGTAATAAAATCCATTTATCAAACACTTTCACGGAAAATTGGCCTATGTTTGATTGGAAGAGTATTGTGGGAAAAGAGGGTTATTGCAGAGATTAGTATCGAGAGCATGAGTAAACATATTCGGACAGAAATTAGGTGTTAGCTATTTCTCAATACGACTGTTATTATTCTCTTAATCAATTTATTTTAAATCCCTTCCCCGACGTTCACAAGAAACAATCTAATGGACGATATTTTCATTGTGCTGAATTCTGATTCCCACTGAGGCCTTCCTTTCCAGTGATTCCCAACACCGTGGAAGGAGTTACCTTGCGTGACGTTGGGCCATCATTCGTATCCATCACTTCACCGACGGAACAGTCTGCGCTTTGGTTATGATCCAATTTTCTCCCATCCCTTCGTCCAGCGGCAACCTTCTTGCCTCCATTTTCACTTACCTCGCCATCACCACCATCGGTTTTCCGCCTATGTCCATCCTTTGATTTGGCCTTGTTGCGTGAACCACCGCTCGCACCCTCACCAGCATCTCCACCGCGTCCTTTTCCTTTCCCGAATGGTCCTTGCCGATTTGCTCCGTTGCCTGTGGGGCCTTCGCCACCTCCTGAACCGTTCGCGTAATGGCGGTTGGCCTTTTTTTTGAGCTGCGGTCCAGTGAAGTAGTTGCTCTTCTTGTCACCACCCTCCTTATTGCGCTTTCGAGGTCCTTCCGTCGCGCCGGTAAGGCCAGCGCCGGTCCAAAAGCCACCCTGAGCCTTCGAATGCTGATAACCCGGCACCTTCGGATCGATCTCGTCCAGCGACATCAGAATGTGCATGCAGGGAATGTTGCGCTTAGCAACGATCTGCTCCAGTCCGTCCTCTTGTGGATCCCAAAACTCTTCCACCCTACGGATTGCGAAATCGTAATCATGATATCCTGCACAGTGGTGGAAAAGTTACCTACTTTCTGTAACAGATCCGCGTCACCTGGTGCAGCTCGAAGTGTCGTTTAAGAATTTCCGCGCAGCTCACTGTCTTGCCGACGCCACCGTCCGAACCGCTCCACACAACCGACCTGTACGTGCCGTCTTCCAGGGCTTTCTTCGCGTGTTCGATTAGGTTCATCACCGCCGAACCACCCTTCACGTGCATCCAGAGGAATCGCTCGGGCAGCACCTCGATCGGAATCTGCTCCTGCGACAGCTCCTCCTCCACGTTCTTGCCCTTCTTGTAGTGCATCATCCTGACGTGCCGCGCAGGACACGCGGCGCAACGGAGTTTTCTCGCGAATGGAAGCTCTGTAAGGAAAACACAAAACAATAGCAGGTTAAAATCCGTAAGAACAGGTGACTGACTGATAGGCACACCCCATTCGGTCGAGAGGTACGATCGATTATTGATTATCGGTCCTAGAACCGGGTCGACAGCCTGGATGGTGCACTCGGAGCAACCTGAAGTCATCAGCGGCTACCGCTTTGGATGGAATTTTGAGAGGAATATTTTCCACATTCCAGCAAAACGGTCAGTGGACGAGATGAACCCTTTTTTTTGCTTCCACTGGCATCTCGAAAAGGACGAAGTCGATACGGCCATTCAACATAACGGTTTCGGAGTACCATACATCGAACGTCGGGAGTAAAATTGTGCCACGTCAGTCTCGGCATGTTCAGCAAGGATAATACACGATGCAGCAAAGCCCACAATCTCGTATCGAGTGAATTGATACCATTAGAAAGTGGCAACGACGGTAGATATCAACTGCAGCGGTTGGTTCCCGTAAGCCTCCACGCTACAAGTGCTGACGTAAAAAGTGTCACCATTTGCGTCATCGCCGTGCGCAGCAATTCGATGACGGGAACCGAATCGGGCTAAATTTTTGGCCCGCAAATAGCGAACTCAATTTTGTCGCAAGCACTCGATTAGATTATCCAATCGAACAAATTTCTGCACTTGTGCGGGTGGTGAGGATGGCAACTGCCAACCATGCGGTCCTTAATTGGTTCGTTTCGTGTGCATTTTTTTCTTGGCAAACTTACACTCAACGACACAATCGTAGCAAATGAATGAAGAACGATGTGGACAATGATCGCGTTGGTTGCGTAAATCCGTACATAACTGAGCACATTCAACGGTCTCTTAGCCACATCACAAGCTACGTGAAAGTACGATGTCCAACACAACACCGGTTGAACGTTTCTGTTCGTAGAATATTCCGTATCCTTGATAAAGTCATTCTTCGCTCGTTTCCATCAAACAACGCCCTCAAGGGCGCAGTCCAGCGCAGCCCTACTACCGCATGAGTAGCTGTGTGGTGTGCAGATGATGCGTAATTTAATTGATACCAGCCACTTCTCCTGCCAACCACGCCGGAGAGAAACGTCCGTGTGATGGTATAAAAATTAACAACCAACCCCGCAGGGCCCCAGGAAAGTCTCTCCGATGAACTCCCCGTTCGATGGGGAAAGCATCTTGCAAGAAATGATGAAACCCCGTAGTATCCTCATCGTTTTCTTCGATGGAACCGGCAGCAACGTTTCACGTTGCTGACAGCCGCACGCATCTAGAAGTACCAATTTTTCCACCCGTCGAAAGGACTCCATCGTGTTCGAGCAAGCGAGGTCGAATTTTGATGAACCATTTGGATGGCTCGCGTGGAAACCCCCGCCTAAACGGGTGCTGAATGTGACCCTAGCGAAACCCAATTTACCATTCATCCAACGAGCGACACATAGCCAGCAGCTAGTTCGTTCTAACACCGCTAGAGGACCCGGCGACAGCCAGATCGATGGCGGATCCGCTCTGGAAAAACTCTCGAGCGTCAGAAACCGAAGTTGGGGGACGAAACAAGTGGGTTGAATTAATTTTCCATCGACAGCTTTTTCATCATATCCGCTCGGAGGCGCATCGGTTCCCGGGAAGAACAGGACACGAGTACCAACGCGGGTTTCGCTGACGCTTTGTGCTTTCTAACACGCAGCAATGCCACCAAGAGTATTGTTGTTTGTGGGAGTCTTTTTGTCCCCTCTCTCTAACCCCTCGAGGTGTCTCGCGTTTTCTGCCCACGGAGCCAGTCGTTCGACATCCAAGCCGTTTTTTTCTTCCTTTTGCTGAAGTTATGCCAGCGGCGTGAAAGAATTTCATTCAGGAATATCTCGCTCCACGCCAAACCCCATCCCTCGACTGACTTTTATTTTCGCTCCCCAATAAGAAGAGCGAATGAAAGGCTGCACATTGAGGAAAGAACGAACGAAGCGTTCTCTTTGAAATGTGTGTGAAAACAGCTATCCAACTAACCAACCAGCAACGACCCCAACGGTCGAGAAGCGCAAAAAAGGACCCTTAGCGTAGTTTTCTTACAATGTAGGAAGCGGAACTTCAGCGAGCTCTTGTGCGCTCGTGGTAATAGTTTAAATCACCACAAGATGGTACCGAGGAATTTGCGGCACATACACACCCGTGAAAGGGCCGCGGCAAGGATTGCGAGCGTCTGAGGTGCCGAAGCGTACACTATAGTGACGTCAACGCAATAGCGCAGTCCTTGAGAGAGGGATACCCAGGACGATGGTAACAATGTTCCAATACCCGAAAGGCAACATCGTGTCGAGAGAGTAACTTAAACGAAGCACAGACGAAGAACGCAATTTCTAAATGATAAATACAACCAGCTAAAGTGAATAGCAATAAGTTAGTAAAATTGAAAACTGAATGTGGTATAGTATGATAAATTAATTTAACATACAAATCTAAAAAAAATCAATCCAAGCGATTGACATTGATCGAAATTACCCCAACATTTGATTGATGGACTTAATTAACTGACAAGTGATAAGCACTCTTTTGTGATAATAAAAATTACTTCCTTTTACGCTTACTCCGCTTCCACGTTTTCACTCGGCCAACGTCGATGGGCAGAACGTCGATTTTAATTTCCCCAAGCATCACCCAAACCCTCGCTGCAAATCTATTCATCTTGCCATCGCTCCCATTTTAACCACCCTATTGTACACTGATGTACGATGGTAATCTTCCAACTTCAGTTCGAAATAACAAAAAAAAAGAGAATCCACTTCCCATTTTCGACATGCAACAGGGTCGAGAACCGTCGAGTTAATGAGTGTTCCTCCCCGGGCCACTAAAAAAGGGCGAGCTCAACCGTGCGGCGAAAATTTTCACCAATAAGCGCGCCTCTGCGCACCTCGTTACTATGGACGAGAGGATTTACGACGCACGTGGGCGACCCGGGGAGCCTCGGTGATTGAAGGTTAATTGATTCGATGTAAATAACGATAAGCGCGTGTTTGAGCGGTAACGTAACAGCTACCGGAGGTCAGGGTAAAACCGCGAACATGCATTTTTTCCCAGGCACGGAACATATGCTCATCCTCGCGCCTTTGTCGGGAAATCCGTGTCGTGCATTCGCGCCATGTATGATAATTGAAAAAAGGGATAAAAAACTGCGCGTTTTTTCATGTTTCATTTAGAGCATGAGATGAATGCAGCCAATACCAGGGCTATTGCCAAAACTTTAGCATGGGGATGCTGTTCATAGAGTTCATTTCAGCAAAATGTGTATTTTATCAAAGCAAAATCTCACACATAAATGATATGTGTACTTAACTTTCGGAAGAAGCATGCTCTAGGAAATGGAAACAGAAATTAATACAACCAGTACGTATGCAAAACAAGAGCATTGATAATGCGTAGGGAGTTTTTGTAAGAGGCAATCTCCATAATTTGTATCCAAAATCCAACAGAAAACATAACATGGATTGAGCTTCAAACAGATTGCCATCAGTTGACATGGTCAACAACAATTTCCAACCAGGAATCAACAGGTGCCAATGTCAATTCAGCACCATCCGCAAGAGAAGAAAAAAGCGAGCCCTTCGTTGAAAAGAGAATCAAAAACCAACTAAATTCAACAATTTTCCGCAAGGCGCAATCGCCCAACGTGGCTGCGTGCAAAATCTCGACAGGCTCCTTTCACCCGTTCGTTTACGGATTATGACGTCAGCCGGGAACGAGCAAGGATCACCATGGGATATCGGTCGATTAGCGATTGGGATGCGGGTTTCAATGATGCGTCCTTTTTATTGATCACTACCTGCCGTACCGCTGATGCTTCTAAAATCCAACGACCACAGAAGTTTCAGGATCCAGAATTATGAAACGATGTCGTGTCCACAAAGCGAAAACGATGAATTCCTGATTGAAGGGTTGATTCGGAAAATCATCTTTTTTTTCAACGCGAGGAAATTTTCCCTTCGCCGGAAAAATCTTTCCCCACGTCGGAAAGAGAAGGAGCAGAACATCGGTGAAATCCCGATCAATATTGCTCCCGTCCGCTCGGAGGCCGCCGTGATCCTTGGGATTCCCCTCGTGCATCCGAAAAGGCGATGCTGTTGCGCGAGCCGGCTTCTTCGCGTCAGAACGTGCTCTACGCACAGGAATGTGGCACCTCCATTGCAAGGATACCACCACCACCCACGATGGAACAATAATGGTGTCCGGATGGTGAAGCGAGATATAGGCAAAGTTCTCTCAGATCGCTTCGCTTTCGCTCCCGAAACTTCTCCGCAATTAGAATGCGTTTCGCATTATCCTTTCGTATTACATAGCCACCCCGCGGGTTTCTACCCATTACCCTCTGCAGCCTCCCCCACTTTTCCAGGTGGGACTTACATTCATCGGTTACCAGGCTCGACCAATCGCGAACTCCCGGCAGTGATGATGAGACGAACCGGTGGCCGGCTGATGTGTCGCAGAGAGACTGGCTGGGGCAGAACCACGAAGGAGCAAAAGGATCTACCCTGAGCGATGGGACGATAAACGGCCCAGTTACCATCGGGAAGTCGTAGCGTCCGGTTCAACAAACGAGAAATCGGATCCTTCCGCTGTTGGCATCGCGATTGCATCGATCCAGGCGCTTCGCTCTTGATCGGGAACTCCTTTGAGCGCAGGTGGTTTCGAATATCTGTGTGATCGACAGCTCGTGGCCAGTGTGGTGAAAGTGAATCGTTGCATCTTCACAGTAACATCCACCGGTACGTTGAGCATTCGTTATCCTTCTAGAGTCATTTTTTTTTTGCAAGTGGAACTTGAAATCAAAGGTCCAGTAAATTCTGATGCGGTTGGATTTGTTACTATTCATGCACTTGTTTTCCTGCTACTGGCCGTCCTTCCGATTTCTGGACGTGTTTCTTCATGTGTTTCATTGTCAATTATTGTAACACGTTCTCTATGTTATTAACATAGAAAAATTATCTCAATACAAGAGCTCGTAATAGTTTTAAAAAGTGAAGTGTCACGTGCCCAAATTCAGATGAAAACAAAATTACCCATTGCATGCGGGAAAGCCATAGCTTATGTCATAGAAACAGTAATTTAGCGTACGTTGGCCTATAGGACATTAGCAACGACCCGTTGTGTACAATAATGAGTAAGCCGTCTGTATCGTACCGCCGGTAGTAAAAGTTATAATTAAACAATTGAAAGTCAGCCAATTGAATGCTTATACCATGACGCATTCTTACACGAGAAGCGTAAATTTAACACGCTGCACCTAACAACATGTGGATCTGCTGTAAGATAGACCATTGGGTTAAATTTAGTTAGCAAATAAAATGACCCGATCTGCAATGACCCCAACGGTCGGCGGAATACGCACGCGAGTCCAAAAAGAGGATCCTCCAGCAGATGCATCAATCATGCACGGTTGCGAGGCGGCCCATTATATCAGAGCCAGAAGCATCGTTTCGTAACCGCGATGGGTGCGATTAATTGCGGCCTGCTGTTCGGAAACTGAGGGAACTTTGTTCAATCGCTAGCGATGGCGAGACGACGCGTGCTGCTGTTTGTTTATAAACTAGCAAATCTCGGAAATCGGTTGCTCTGGACACCTGATCTGGCTATTAACAAACTCGTGGTGATCGCACGCCTCGCCGTCGTTGAAAATCGACAAACTGCGATTCCATGGATTCTATTTTAGATACATTGGTTGATTTCGCAGACGTTCCGGGACTTGGACACGCCACCACCATGGACAGCAAAGAGTTCCGCCGCCGTGGAACCGAAATGGTCGAGTACATCTGCAACTATCTCGAGACGCTGGAACAACGCCGAGTTACGCCGTGTGTCGAACCGGGTTACTTGCGTCATCAGCTGCCGGACGAGGCCCCGGAAGAACCCGAACCATGGGACCGAATTATGCAGGACGTCGAGGACAAGATCATGCCGGGTGTGACACACTGGCAGCATCCGCGTTTCCACGCATACTTCCCGTCTGGAAACTCGTTCCCCTCGATACTGGGTGACATGCTGAGCGACGGAATCGGTTGCATCGGGTTTTCCTGGGCCGCCAGCCCAGCTTGCACCGAGTTAGAGACGATCGTGCTCGACTGGTTGGGTAAGTTGATCGATATCAAAAGTTCATGTCCATAGGCCAAGCCCGGCTCTGTTCGTAGAATCGCGATCATTGTACCGTTCTCGAGGTTCGAACATGTACGTCATAACAAATGAAATGATGTTCTCTGTTGCACCCAGATCCGTCATCAAAGCAGTTCGAAAAGCAATTTTTGGGGGTCAACACATAAGCCGAAAATTTCTCCCAATAATGCAAACGAAACTGGTCCAGGCGGGGCACGATCAGCCACAAGCGTATGCATGCAAATCGAAATAAATCATGCGCCAGTTTAAGGAAACACACACGAGCGAAAAAAAAAAGAACATCAAACCTTTTTTAGACGGGGCCGGAAAACCGATATCTTTCTGCGATTGCGATCCGGCGTGGGCGACGAAGGAGGTGTGCAAGGTCAGCTGAGAAGGAACCTGGTATTTTTAGATCAAACTTGATTCCAAAAATAGCGCCCCACCAGCGTAAAATGCATGGTTCCTGCCTTTCTTCGTGAACCTTTTTTGTTCTGTTCTCATTATTTGTTCTGTTCTCAAAAATCATTATCAAGAAATAATTAAACATTCAGCAATTAGCAGCGATCGCACAGCTCTGAATCGTAATTTTAGGACATTATGATTAATGTTCAATGGCAGTATCAATTTATGAGCTCTCTTTTAGTAACGATGGTTGGAAGACGAAAAGTGATTTGTGACAAATATGTGCTGATTAATAAGCAACAGATGCCGGATGGCAATATAGAGCAACATCTTATCGTGAAGGGATGTGGATCTAATGATTTAGCGTTTACTCATGACACACTTCCTTCCTTCCTGATCCAAACAAAAATTCTCATTAATTTTCGCAATAGCTCCCATTAAACATATTTCATTTTTAAACACTGGTCAACAATGGTAAAACCATGTTCCGCTTCTCGCAATCCGAGAATGGTTCAAAGCCCCGATCGGCTCCGGTTTCATAAGCGCTTAAAAATAATTGAAATTCTTCACACATGATTCACGCCGCGCTTCCGACGCACGCACAGATGTTCCAGTTCCTCCCACAAAGCCAAAAAATTCCGCTCATTCGTAACTACTATTTGTCTGACGTACCACACCACATACATCCGCAGAACCGAACGTCGATTTTCCTATCCTCTCCGCGTTTGTTCATCATCAACCGAAAGACACCGAGACGCCGCTAAATACGATGCTGCCATAACATCTCATTACCATAAATAATCGATGATGGAGCAGCGCCGAATGCAAATCGACCGCGACCGCGACCGAGCGCAGAGGAAGGAAATGTGTACTACATTTTACTTCACGGAAAGTCTCAACCGCGACCGAACGTGGCTGAGTTTTCCGCTGCTGCACACGTTTGCGTCCACTGGATATTATTCGCGCAAGTGGTCGTATAAGGTAGAGCGGAAAAATAAAGCATCCCTTTTCCGTCCTCGGCCTACAACTGGCCATGGCACGGGCTAGAAGCATTAGACGAATGATGAAATTTTAACCACTTGTTACTCCATCAACATCATCGCCATCAGGCCACCGTGGAGCGGTTGGTGGGATGTTAGATGAGAAGTGTTGTTAGCCGCGAATCCAGGCGGTGATAAATTACGTTTTAATTACATCAAACCACCAGGAAGTAATGCTTCTTTCACCGGCTCAAGCTTACACCCCAATGTCGGGAAAGAAGACTTCTGTCGTGCCCGACCAATTGATGCGGTCGTAAGAATATTAAACCCGATTTAAAATTGTCTCTTCCACGCTCGAAAGCACTCGCGAGACAGTTAAATCGAATCATAAAGCTGCCAGGCCTGAGAATTTCTAGCGGCTCACGAATGGCCCAGGGAATTTCATAATCAGTTTTTCGAAACGAAGCATCCCGCAAACTCATGCTTGAGGTGATCAGGTCAAATTAGTACTAATAAAATAGTTTATGCAATGTTCTGTTTACTTTTCGGTAGGTAAGGCGATTGGACTTCCCGACGCTTTTCTCGCGCTTAAGCCTGGTAGTCGTGGCGGTGGTGTAATACAGGTAGGTAGTCAATCAAGAACTTAATGCGCATTTCATTTCATCAACACTTGGCTCTACACTCGCTTTACTGTAGACTTCGGCTTCCGAGTGTGTCCTGGTGACAATGCTGGCGGCTCGCGCCCAAGCCATCAAGTATCTCAAGCAACAGCACCCGTTCGTCGAGGAAGGCCACCTGTTGTCCAAGCTGATGGCGTACTGCTCCAAAGAGGCGCACAGCTGCGTTGAAAAGGCAGCTATGATTAGCTTCGTTAAGCTGCGAATCCTCGAGCCTGACGAAAAATGTTGCCTACGGGCGGATACGCTGATAAAGGTAACTCACACAACGAGCGGGAATAGATAGCGCCCATATAAGGGCAGTGCTTGCTAGATGCAACAGATATTTAAACTTGGCTGATATGTTTTCCCCACAAAACACCCACGACTCCATCGAACGCTTCCGTCGAGCATGGTAAACAGAAGCGATGGTAATGATGGAGCAGGTGTTGAAGTGAGACCCGAATTTTGGATTCATTTTTCACGCTTCTTGTGAAAACATCAGTATCATCGACCTTTCACGTAACGAGTGGGTGGTGTTTTTAAAGAGTAAACAGTACCCGGGAATGAGGGCTGGAATGACTCATACAGCATAACTACCATAATAAACTTTCCATCTTATCTACTGTCCGTCTTTAAAAAAAACCAAAACAAACCCCCCGTCATTTACCTAAATTTAGAATTTACTCAAACAAGTGTCGATCGATTTTCTCAAAGTTTTTTATGGATCATGCTATTTTTTCTCCAACTACAGATAGCATCAGTAACTTTTTTTTACAAATTAACAGTTTTCCTGTGCTTCTACACACGGAAGCTTTATATTCGCACGTCGATTCCTAACGCCTACTCGTCATCATCCTAGTCACAAATCCTGGGAACCGTGATGACAGTCGACCCCTTAGCTGCCCGCCGTCTCCTTCCGATACTGTTCCAGGGCTTTCCGGGCTTGCTGCTGACCGCGCTCGAACCCGGTGGCGAACCCATTCCGGTAGCCCTCGTCAAAATTACGCTGATAGTGCACTTGCCGCCCGGCATCGACTCCATCCGCGTAGCCGGCCTTAATGAGCGGTTCCGCCCGGCGCTTCGCGTCTCGCTTGGAAATGTCAAAGTCCTCCTCCCGATCCATTCCTTATTGCGACACGAAGCGAAAGAAGAAGAAGAGAAAAAGAAGATACAGAGACACATAGGTGGATGGAAGAAGCCGAGGACTGATTAAAGTGAAGTCTCATCTAAGCGTCTGACGAAGTACCGGGCGGATATCCTTCTATTTCTCTCAGTTCGCATCAAACGCGCTGTATAATTTGCAAAATTTTGACTGACATCTGAATAACGCAACACTCATATAAATCACGGCTGGAGAATAAAAACAACAGCGGAGTAATGTTTCAAACCCCTCGGCCTATCGGTTCTATTGAACTACAACGTGGTCTGAGCTCTTGATTTGACAGCTTTTTTGTTGTCTGGCTATTGGTTTTTGAAGCGTTACCTAGTTTACAACAGAGGTTAAAATATATACGAAAAGATATTAAAAGTACGTGCCAATGATGGAAAACGAAGCGCCTACTGGATGATTATCGTGGCTGGCCAGATTAGCCGAGTATTAACCTATCTCGAGAACATTTAATTAATCATAAATTTACTTAACTTTACTATCGGCTCTCTGCCAAACCTGCACTAGCCAAGCTGTAGGAGGAATCGATTCGCACGCTAGCGCGATAAAAATCTTTGTACGTCAGCTGCACGTTCGTAAAAGCGAGGAAATTGCGATGCCCATATTGCCTCCATGATCCATGTGTGTGCACTAACCTGTAACTCACTACTCTTTTGTCCTAAATCGAGGATTGGTTACAAGTCTTGACGAAAGAAGTTTAGAAGGTTACACACATTTACTACGGGAATTTTGCAGTAATTCGAACATTCTATAATCATGCTGTCAAAATTGCAGGCAATGGAAGAAGATGAACAACAGGGTTTGATACCGTTTTTCGTGTCGACCACCCTTGGTACGACGGGATCATGCGCTTTCGACGACTTGGCAGAGATTGGAGAGGCGTTACAGCGCTTCTCGAGCGTCTGGCTGCACGTGGACGCTGCGTACGCCGGCAATGCGTTCATATGTCCGGAACTGAAGTACTTGCTGAAGGGCATCCAGTATGCGGACTCGTTCAACACCAACCCGAACAAGTGGCTATTGACGAACTTTGACTGCTCGACCCTGTGGGTACGTGATCGGATCCGGTTGACGTCGGCTCTCGTCGTCGATCCGCTGTACCTTCAGCATGGTTACACCGACTCTGCAATCGACTATCGACACTGGGGTGTACCGCTGAGTCGCCGATTCCGTTCGCTTAAGCTATGGTTTGTTCTGCGCAGCTACGGAATTTCCGGTCTGCAGACGTACATCCGACACCACATCGACTTGGCGAAGCGGTTCGAGGCGTTGGTGCTTAAGGACAGCCGATTTGAGGTATGCAACGACGTCCGGCTAGGGTTAGTATGCTTCCGGCTGAAGGGTACTGATCGGATCAACGAGAAACTGCTCAGCAGCATCAACGCGTCCGGCAAACTGCACATGGTACCGGCGTCAGTCAATGACACCTACGTCATACGGTTCTGTGCCGTAGCGCAGAACGCCAAGGTGGAGGATATTGGTGAGCGCATCGGCGAGTCGCCCTTTGGCCGCGATACCTTGCCTAATCGATATCCTTGCGTGATGCCTTCCCTTAGATTACGCTTGGGACGTCATCACGGACTTCGCTTCGGAGATCCTGGAGAAGGAGCAAGCCGATGAGGTCAGCGAAATCGTCGATCGTCGCAAGACTCACACGCTCGCCCAGAAGCGTTCCTTCTTCGTGCGGATGGTCAGCGATCCGAAGATCTACAACCCGGCCATCAACAAGGCCCAAACGCCACATCGTATGTCCGCAGAGCTGACCTCACCTGGCCACGATGGCACCGTGGTGACGGTACAATCTCCCAAGTACGCCCATCCTACTCCTCGTATCCTCAACATGGATCTACGTTTCAAGTATGAACTTTTTTGTTTGCTTCCAGGACTCCCGGCTCTGCCACCTGGATCAGCTGGCCGTTGGCATTCCTGTTCGCATCCGCTGATGACGGAACTAAAAATGATGTCACTTTAAGGTATCGTCACTACGCTGCTAGACTACACTCAGTCACACATGCATACACCCGGTGAAAAACGTTTTACATAAAACCCTTTGCCTTACATTGTCCTCCTATTTCTCTCTTCTTCGTTGTCGTTAGATTTCGACATCTCGACACTATGATGCGGCTATCCGCTTCACGCCGTAACTCTGCCACCGGTGGTTCTTCTCCATCACCAGAAGGAGAAAACGGCATCACGCTGCTGAAATCGCCCAAAAAGTCCCCGATCCTGTTGCGAAAGCGAGGATCTTCCCCGAACCCACCGACAGGGACGAATAATAGCTCGGCAAAGTAAATCATTCTTTGGAAGAAAGAATGAAATTCTGGCTCCGTCAGTTCTCTCTCTCTTTCTCTCACTACAATCTCTAGCTCTTCGTGAGGAAGGTGGTAACATATAAATCGCAAAAAACGAGCCCGAATCTTTTAATGAAAAATCATGGGTATCCTAACGCCAGTATTGCTCATGACGATGATGATGAATCACAAAATTCGCTCTCCAATTTCATTGCTCCACAAGAACGATGTTACTGATTCCCGAATGCATTGCGCCTCTGATTACTCGTTAGCACTCAAACATTGACACACTCGGATGGATTATAAATGGACCTACACTTATAGCAATTGTTGAATCCAACTTTACTGTATTTATTCTAAAGCACAAATAAACGAATCAGATCAAATCAACCCGCACGAGCCGCTTCGTATTTCTGCTTCATCGATAAGATTCACAAACGTGTTCGCGCATTGCCCATTCGTTCCTGCTGCTCTGTTTTGACAGGTTGTAGTAATAAACTACTGCTTACTCGCAAGAGGTTTACCCTTAAGCTAAATATTCGATTTTTTTTACTACTCCCCTCATCCCATCGTAGGTGGGTTAATATACTTTTAGACAAATTATATTGCCATGAATGTTTACCTTCGTCAATGGAGTATCCGCGATGTTTACCGACGAACTACATGAGAGAGCTTTGCGGTAAATTCCCCCATCGATCCAATCGTGCATGCGTACACCATAGTGATACCAATAAACCCCGCACATTCCAATCGAGATAGGTCAGGATTGGCGGACGTCTTTCGCACAGTCGAGTACTTTTCATCAATGAAAGACGTCACTCGAGCGAGTAAACTTGCACTCGCCGACTCCGTACACTGTACGTACGGCGTGTGGGTTTTATTTATATATATACCTGTGGAACACGTCGAGGTCATACTGTCCGTTTACCTCAATGAACTCGACTCATCGCCAATAACCGCTGTCCAAATTTAGTCAATTCATTCAGTGTTCGACTTCCGAAATTCTAACTGATCTCGCGTTTGAAAACATCCAAGTAGAAGAGCACTAATGTTAAAAAGAACCTTCTGCAAAAACCGATCACCTCGTAGCAGGGAGTCAGATTGCTGTGTTATTTTTGTTTGGCGTTCCATGTACTGTAATCATAACGAACAAACATGGTTTTCAACACTTACCGATCGATGGCTTTTTCGGGGTGTTTGTGTGTTCCAAAACATGGGAAGTCTTATCGCACAGGGACGTACGCATCTTTAGCCGGCGTCACCTGCTAATCGCATATTACACTTATTGCGTTCAGCAGGTTATCGAAACTCACATTATCACTGACACTAGTCATTTTGCTAGACATCAGCAACCAAAGCTTCGGGCTAGGTCATTTCATGGCAGTGCACGAGCACCTATTCGTCGTTAAAGATCACACATTTGTTACTCCCGTAGCGATCGCGGCTGTTTGAGATCGAACCGTACATATTAAAAAAACATGCAGTGGAACATAGAATTGCTTCTACTGGCGGTCCTCATCACAACGGGGATCGCTGAAGAACTCGACAAAGTAGATGCACCGGACGCACTCGATTTCTCCTACGCACGACTCTGGCGATACGCCCAGCAACAGTGCGAAACGAAGGGTATAACTCCGACTGAATTCACTCGGTCGTGGCTAGACGTACGACGCTGTCTGAAGAACACGCTGGACGTGGTGCAGCTGAACGAGGACTCCATGAGCCTGGACCTAGACAATACGGAAGTCATACTGAGCCGGTAGCGATATACTTGAGACGATTGAGGATTCGCGACGCAGCAGTAAGTCTCATATAAGATTATCATTTGCTTCCACTCCTTCGATTTGCAGTCACTGTCCGAAGCTGTTCGTGGGTGTCAAGTGCTTCGACCCCTTCATGGACATAGTGAAGAGTTGCGTGAATGCGGAGAGCTACGAAATCTTCCAGGCACTGCGAGGCTGGTTCCAAGATATACTAGAATATCTATGCGAGAATAATGGTGCCAATATCGGTACGTCCGTAAGACGGTTAAGCCATATATTTTGGTAATACAAGATGTTCATAGTTTGCCTTTTTCCTATCTGCACATAGTTTACAACAAACAGAAGCATGACGCGTGCACGCGCGAAATTAACAAGTACATCATCACCTGCGCGGCGGAGAATTTAATCGGAACGCCTGAGGTCAACCGCAAAACACTTTCCGAAGAGAACTGCAAGTACGTACTCGAAGGTGACACAAATTGGGATATCATTATAAACGATCGCATCTTTCATACAGCGCTTTAGCCACAGCGAAGGACTGCCTTCTGGGGAAGCTGAAGGACTGCAGCGTCTTCGCGAACGGTGCGAGATTGTTCTACGATAACTTTATACAGATTACTTCGTGCAAAAGCAATAGCCCCCAAACGGAACGAAAATAAAACGCATCTTTTACACTGCTGTTGACCAACAACGACGACATTCGGTGTTTGTTTTCTCTCTCTCTGCTTTCTACTGACACCTGTTCGTCGTACGTGCTGCAAGTCGAGTGTGAATATCTGCTGGGTTTTCGCAGCCATAGGAAATGACAGAAAATTGTGAAATTGTAGCGAAAATAGGTACAATGATTCATTGGTCCATTATCCCGTTCAAAACCGGTTTGTCTAAAGCCGCACGTGTCTCCGCGCACGAAATTCGGACGATCCGGTTCGCCTAAGCGATCCTTTTTGTCCTAAAAAACGCAACCAATAATTGATCATTCCGTTGTCAATGACCTTACATCTTATATATGGACCAATTCCCATCGACTTCAGCTTTCAGCGTCGTCTGTGGCACTAAACTCCAGCAGAGTATAAGAGACGACTGATATTTCTTTTATTTTTTACTTTTTTCAGCGCTCTATGCATGCCATTAAGTAGTTGGTCGGTTTTTGCCCTTATACCTAGCATCAACTTCATTCGGTTGCCGATTGATGACGAAACCATGCGAAATCATTACTCAATGAGGAGCGGCACATTATAAGGCGAACGTCGAATTGGAAGGAGCTGTGCTTAAGAAGGCGTGATTGTACTTAAAAACCAACCCCAGCCGGTAACCGGCGGGAATTCCCTGAAAACCCGGTTTTGAGAGTTCCTTTTCTCGGTGTTCTTCCTGCGGATCGCAAACTCATTCATAAAAAGATACGGATTGCTCTGAGCCGGCAAGAGGCAGGCTCGATTATTGTGCCGGCAATTGATCTTTGAGCTTCGCCGTGAAACCTAACATAAACGTTATACTGCTGTTCGACACCTCGCCTCCATCCGGCCTTCAAAAGCGGCTTGGCCCGGTGCAAATGACGCATCCATCATGACGTAGCATATATTTGGCCAACAAATGTGGGGATTGAAGAGTGTATCTTTGGTAGGTGGGGCAGCCGGACGTGTACGGTTGGTTTGAAGAGAAACTACCACCGTATTGTGGAGTTTGTGGGTTTAATTCACCACGCCAGAGGATCGACAGCTTGCATAAATGTTGTCCCCTGGCTGACGCTCCATCCGAATGATGGGTTTGGACTTTGAAATCTTGACGGATTTGCTTGTCTTTCTTCGCATCTATCCGATCGGTTGAACAGCTCTCTATTTTAACACGTCACATGAACCAAAAGTTGTCAGTCAACCTCATCTGTTTTTGCATAGCCAAAACGAACGTGAGACAATTCTAAATATCTTTTAATTCTCCAATTAATAATGCCAACTTTTTGAAAATTCTGAAACAATTACTTAAAACTACGTATTTTTGACGCCTCTGAAAATTTCAGATCCCTTTTTGATGCGATCAAGTACAACACGTTTTACATCCAATAAGTGGCTCATTGGATTAACAACAAGTTCAAAATGACCTTTACAAATTACAATAAGTTACACACCTTCAACTGTGAATATTTGTTTTATCACAAACAATAGAGTAAGCAACGCATCGCTGAAAAATCGACCGGAATAGATCAAATCATTCACTTACATTACGGACCACACCCGCACTTTTTGCCCGGAATGACGTTGAAATGCAGTCATTTTCCGGGCTGCATCTAAAAAACTCATCAACTCCATGCTACAATGAACTCACGAGAATGAAGAAAAAAGTACAACCAGTAACACAAAGATCGTTAGTGTGGAGAGAGCAACAAAAAGGGCAAACCTCGTGCCGCTGTCGACGCCCCAGTGAATGAATTAGGCGACTGGCGGTGGAGGGGACAATTTATTTGCCTTAATTCGATAATGATTGTCGCGTAATGCACCGGTGTAGCGTAATGTGGCAGATGGCCATCCCCACAAAACACGAAACGAGCGAACTCCGTTGACGTTCTCGGGCCGTATCGTGACCCATTGCATGAAAAGAAGAGAATATCCCCAAAAGGGCGTTAGATTGAGTGGTGTGTTTTGTATGTGCACTAAGCCTGGGAATGAGGAGGGTAAGCCGCCACGGGAAGTTGACCTTTTTTCACCGATGGAACCGTTTTGTTCAATTCAGACTCAATCCGACGTTAATCCGAACCTCGGGTCAGTCTTTGACGATCAGTCGAGGTGATCGTAACAACTTCATAACCAGCACAAACACAAATACACTTGGTTTACCGACATGAGGTCCAGTTCCGGTTCCGCTTTCGTCGTCGCGTTCTCGATGTTGGCTATCGTGTGCAGTGCTAAACCGAGCAATTCGCCTCTACCTGCTGATACGGAAACTTTAGACGGACCACCTTTCCTGGCGGAACTGCGTGATCAATGTCGCAACACAACGGGAGATGATCGATCGTTCGACGAACTGAAAAACTACATCTCCACCGATCTGCCAAAATGTTTTATGGCACACGTCAACATGGACCAACTGAAAACCGACACCTCCAAGCTGGAGGAGAAGGAAAAAAAGAAGCTTTTCGAAAAGTGCGTACTTATTAGGGGTTTGTGAGGGAAGAAGATCTTGGCATAACAAAACCTTGTGAATCGTTGCAGAATTTGTGAGCAAATCAACGAATCTGTCACCTGCCTGACACCGGTAAAGGCCAAACTAAAGCCCTGTCTCGACGAGGAAGATGTCATGATCATGGAGCAAGTCGTTGCCAGCGTGCCAGAAGCATTAAATATGGCCTGTACCAACAGTGGAGCCCTTCTACAGAGTATGTTGATCGGGTCCAATTGAAGCATTTGTATGCAATCGTAACGTTTCTGGGTGTATTGTAGAATTTACTGAACCAGCGTATCGGTCCTGTGCCATGGAGCTTCCGCCAATGATAGAGGAATGTACCAGCGAATTTCCCGACAGTATGGAGCATGTTCCATTTTCACAGTACACCGAAAAACAGTGCGAGTGAGTTGCTAAGCATAATAACATAACCTGAATAGATTTTGGACATCACATTTCTTGTTTTTGCTACATTTACAGTGAGATCTACAACATGCGAGACTGCTTCTCCCGGCGAATCGCCGAATGTGGAGCGAACGGCTACATGGACTTCTTCATACTGTTCTATCGAAAGCTGCTTGCGCTAACGCCTTGCAAATAGCATGGTACCAGAAGCGCCACTACCCAAGGTCTCCGCCATCGTGCTCCTTGAACAGTTGCTGAAGAATATAATAAACATGAAGTACGATTTTTTTACGCGTTATGTTTGCAAAACCAACCTGATAGAATGTTCCTTTACCATCTGGTTCCCCATTTTTTCAAATAAGACGTCGTTCAAAAAGGAATTCTTTATATTTCCACAAAATCTGCTCAAAGGGATTTAGCAAAAATGTGTAGACATGATGCATGAACAAGCATGAAGGCGTTAATCTGTGGTTCATTCAACAAAGACAGCTGCTAGTCAACAGATGACGGTCATACTCATACACATGCACTGTCCAAGGAATTGTCGGATGCATATTTATGATTCGTCACTTGAACCTATCGATCCAAAGGGGAATCTCAGTTGGCGACATGCGAGCAGGGCACGCAAAACTTTCAAGTGGCGAATGTTTACGAAACAAATTCCAAGCAAACATAACGTGGGACCCTCCCCACGTGGGACTAAAATCCTCTATAAAAAATGCATACCACATCCTGAGTGCACATTGCGTCCACCTCACGGTATTAGGGTCTGGATACATCGAGCTGGGCTCAGTAACGACGCAATGGCGACGCGATATTTTCTGCGGAAGAAGGCATTACGTTTATCAAAAAGCTAACAGTACCACATTAACTCTCGCGGTATGTTTGAACGCCTCAAAAAAAGGTCTGGCCACCGTCGGCAGGCAATATCGTTGATCAATCATTAGCTATGCAGCCAAGAGTTTTGCTAAGTGCGCACAATCGATCAAAATCGAAGTATGATCAAGTAGCGCTTATACTGGAGGGCATGATTCAACAGAACCATGCTTGCCGCATGACACTTATCTATCTACTTGCCCGACGAATCTGAAACACGTGTGGAAAAGAAATGAATCATTTTTGTGCCATTTGTTGAGCGACGATCGTAAAAACACACCCGTCAAACTCCAAAGCCTTACGACTTATCGCGACTGTATCTCGAGAGGATTTATGTCGACGAAGGTACAAGGTATTTCGTATTGTTGAGGCACCTCAAGCATATCATTTCTGTTTAGCGTTGATAAAAGGCAATCTAATAACTATGGTGAAGATGGCGTGTTGTCAAATATTGGACCATTTTACCGCATGCGGCATAAATTTCTCACCACATTTACCACAATTAACTTTTACACCCGTCCTATTTTTTAAGAATTAAATTTTGAAACAGAGCTTTAGTAAAACAGGTAAATTCAAAATCGCAAAAATTTTGAACGGTCCATAAATACCGTTATATCACTAAAGCCCGTTTTATCACTATACCTTCTGGACATATATTCGCATCGCAAGGCATTAGAAAACATGATAAATTTCACATAAGAAACATTTTTGCAATCCAGTATGTTTTTGCAGCGTAATTAACCAGGCGTCCCCATCGTATGGGTGTGGTTTAATTGAATGGAAGTGTAATTTTTTACTAAGGGAATTCTATAAAAAATCGCAAACAAGAAGCAAAAATCCCGTACAATCACTTATCTACTAAGCCAAACACCGTTCAGATAACAACGCTGAGAGGTGGTAACCACCAATTTACCGTGACTCCATCTAGATGATGATAAGATATGGCGATACACGAAGATGGTGTCGACGACTTAATGGATTTTCACTGGGTTTACCACCAGATTCTGAGATTGTACATGATAAAAAAGGATCCTAGAAACAATGCCGGCTGATTCATAACTCTAGTCGGTGAGCGACTCTAACGGCTGGCGTTATTCCCAAAAACATCAATCGAGAAGTTAGGCAAGCGGTTTTGTAGTCCCACACAGTTGCATTTGATCATGCAGAATTTTTACTCAATGAAACCACCCACCTTGGTTTTTCCATTAGCATTGCTATTTTCTCACGAAGATCATTTCGTTCGGGAACAGTATCAACGACTACGCATACGCGGTAGCACACGTCGAAACGCTAAACATCCGCGTCGAAACGATGGTTCTGCCTTTGATTCGCTTCAGCGCTGTCAAACAAACGATAAATTTCTACTGCCTCGTGCCAGCAGCATCAGCTGCTCGAGAGTGTTTGTTTAAAAAATACCCCACAACGACGCAAAAAAAAGAGAAGAGAAAAACTGCAGAAGCCTGACGCTCGACGTCACAGTCGCGTATAAATTATAATTTGTACAAGACTTGGCAGAAGCCACATAAGACAATTCCAGCACAGAATAGATCATTGCGAACTGTTCAAATTCCTAAACCGACACAAGCAGGCCCACTTGAGGAGAACGGACACCACGAGGTCTCTCGCAAGCCATGGAAATCGCGAGCCATACGACACGCGGTCGTGCTCACTTACTACAGTGACCGATGGAATTTGCTTATGCTGATCGTGTTAATTGGCGAAATGGGTACTGGCAGGTGTGTGCCCGACGGCAGATCTCAACGGATCTCATCAGCCTCTGCGCCTTTTGGTTTCGTTTTTCGCTTGCCGTTTTCGCATGTCATTCGTTTTGGGGCTTTGCTTACTCGCGTGGCTCCAGTGGGTCAAAGTACAAGTGGAACGAGGCAAGCCCGAAACTGACGTCAGCTGGGGATTCGATCTCTTTGCGTGGTCAAAGTCCACCCGAAGTTCGAAAGACCATCTGAATACATGGGAGGGGGATCTAGATACTGTTCAAAAATACAAGCTCTATCGAGAACAGGGCCCAAGGTTCAACCCGTCAGTAGGGGAACCACCAGGAACGAACTGTCATATCTAGCCGATATGGAACAACCAGCGACACCGTGAACAGCCGAGTGATTGCGTTGGAAAATTATCAAACTGGCTAATGAATCAGTCACCCCAAAATGGAGCCAATTGAAAAGACATGTTACTAAGGCCGACAGGCAAAAATGTGAGGAATCCCAGGCACCAGGGAGTTGTAATGGAATGAGACGTTCCCGCCAACGATATGCCGACGGGCATAAACTAACGGGTGGTGTAAAATGTGTTTCGGAGAATAAAATGTGAAAAAAACTCTACTCGCTGTCGGTGCTTACACGTGGGAATGAACATAAAAGTACGCTCAAAGACATTTGTTGGTATAGGCCACCCACGGCCACCAGCAGCGAAATTCTGACATCCAAACAAATGCACAAATAGCGCTATAAGCCCAGAACGCAGTCGTAGTAAGTAGATCAAACCACCAGAGAGAGAGTGAAAGCGAAATGAAGCGCAGTAGTATTCCACTTTTTTATTTTTTTTAAACCAGCAATCCACTGATTTTTCATCTCTCATAGCGCTCTTAAAAAGCCTATAATGGATGTATACACAGCTGTCAAGAAAGCTGGCATTGTTGCTTCATGAGTAAGAGCTCGAACGGGTAACATATTGGACTACAAGCAGAAATCACTGTAAGAGGATTTAAGTCACCACAAGGATATGATTCACGTCGCTGGAACAGACACAAATGCGGATATCACGAGAATACCTGACGAAAGCATCGAAAATGTGTTCCAGGAGCACAGCCTTCAATCCTTAATGGAGACAAAAAAACTTGAATAAACTCGGATAATTTCTAGAATGCTATACTTGTGCAATACAACGGAACACCGTGTTAAAATGAAAATATTTAGATATCAGAATAGCCAAATTAGGCATATTGCTTATGTTAACCAGAGGGGCGAGTAATTCCAAGTCATGAAAACCTTGGCTAAGTATAACAAGGTAGCCCTTGACCGTACACCGGTTGTCGAGCCAATTAAGAAGAAGAAGACTGATGTTAACTAAGTTGCTTGCATGACTACCAATCTTTAATTATCAATCGACAACGTTACTTTTAAATGATTCAACAATTTTGATTATGTTGTGTTAAATTCCAATGCAATAATTTCTATACGCTTCCTAATAATATATACGTTATTTATATGCTTGAATAACAAAAACGATAACAATACTCCATTATGAGGTTATCGCTGATTTCAAGTGATAGTTCTCTTACTAGTGATAGTCTTACTTCTCCTCCCCTGGTAAAACCAATCTCAAGTGAACGGTAGTGTGACATGATCGCGAACATCAAACAACCAATATACACCAGCGCACCTGGTAGTATACCTTCCGCAAAACAAACCAGAACTCGTTAACACGAGTTAGATAAATATTGTAACGTGAAATAATTCCGTTTCGCCACAACGCGTAATGCGTCCAAAGGAGACAGGACAACAGCGTCCCTCGTGAAGGTGGCGCCGATTGTCGTTATCTCAGAACATTCAAACCTTTCGCCAAATTGCACCATTGTTGCAGACAACACGCTACATACCTGTGGCTATGTTTGGCCATCAAAAGAAACCCCGCCAAGGGTTGGGAAAATGTACCACCGGCAGTATGACGTGAGATACAGGAAATACGCGCCGATTGACAGCTGCGAAACGTGCCAGGGAACCCCATCGGGAAAATGAGGCTGATCCTCGCCACGAAGAATCATATTGCATGCGAACGAGCCCTTTACAACAGATTAATCAACACTCCTTCGAGCGGTTCTCCGCTAAAACCAATTCGAGCTGAATCGAGCCAAACCTTCGAGCGCGGCACGCGGATTCGCCGGACCGACTCGGCCGGTTCACGTCATCGTTATCCAAACGCAACTGAAAACGGCGACACTCGCTCTCCCTCGTTCGTTCGCTCATTTATTCGCGTCATCCTGCTCCAACACGTTGGCTGCTATTTGCGGCCAGGGAATTCCTCGCGGTCCGCGCTCGGTAACGCGATAAAAAGCTTTCGTCCGCATCCGAGCCCGGTCAGTCACGATCGTTTAACGAGAGCGTAAGCACTTCCCAGAAACAGCCAGGTCTGGAAGGCGTTGCACGTAGTTCCACTCAAGAGCTGAGAATTCGCCGGTGACACGCGTGAAGACGCTCGAGTAAACGGAAGAAATAGTAGTAGCGATATCGCAAGAAAACGCTACGAAAGTGTACTTAACAAGGTGTGACAGCGACGTTAAACAAAGTGTGCAAATTTATGCAAATCAAACCGCTTGAGGCATATGCATTAGGCTGGATGCTGCTGAAGTGTACGCGGCTAACGGCGGTTGAGTATTATCCTTGCGTAACGGATTGATCTGCTACACGTGGAGCAGAAGCTCATCAGATTGAACATTGCATTTTTGTATCCTCACCCTCACCGGTGCGATACAAACAGCGCAGAAACAATTCCAACAGTGAGGTGGTGTATCAGCCGGTGATTCGCGAATTGCTGCTAACAGTGCCGAAGAGCAGGAAGACGATAAATATAGCGTTAAGATAGCAACCGTCACAAATCAATCACCATGAATACAGAGGAGTTTCGACAGCACGGCAAACAGATGATCGACTACATCTGTGATTACGGGCAGACGATCGACACACGAGACGTCGCTCCGACAGTAGATCCTGGATTTCTGCGCAAATTGCTTCCAGGTAAGCTGCTATAGGTTGCTTCCGCTTACCCTGTTCTCTTATTACTCTCCGAACATCTAAGTTCGTACAAACGGCACAGAAGAAACTACCCCCCTCTAATCATTGAACGGCATCGATGAAGAGCTTGTCGACAAATATCACGCTCAATTAACAGCTACCCGGAGATTTGCTTGGGTTTCGCATTTTGTAGTGACGGCAATTGGATAATTACTGGCCATGCTAACAGGTTGGCGATATTCCCGCCCAGTGTCCGTTGCGCGTTTTGACAACGAAAACTTACGCGTCGGTTAGCAACCGAATTCCGGAGCCAGGATGACATGATAACGCACGGGTTGTTTGTTTATCGCGGAAATACTGTTTTTATGGCACGATTTTAACATGTAGACGCACAGAACTTGCTATGCGTACCTTCCAGTGAGTTACGAAGCCCAACGGAGCTTAGTTATCGAATGTACTTACATGCAGACAGCGGATAGTTGCTTTTATGATTGGCTTTCCCATGCATTTGATACAGTTCAGGTATGGCCTCCTGGGCAATATCGAAACTATTCGCTAGTGCCTACCTAAACGTCGACGTCCTGGTGACGTCACAACCGTGCCCTTACGCGGTATCTGTGAGACGGTACGAGAGGATTAACTCGTTTGCAGTAATCCACTTTAAAAACACGAACCAGGTCATCCTTCTTACCACCGCTTTCTAGGCACGAGCCCGCCACAAGCTGTCAAGTCTGACGGGCAGCAGGAGGATTTCTATTTTTGTGGTCACGTTTCACAAACCAGTCGCCACGCGTCCAACAGCGCGTGCTCTCTTGACCGTCTCATCCGTGTTAACCTTGAGGGATGTGCGTGGATGCATTGTTGTTGATTTTTTTCCTTAAAGAAGATCCTTTAAAACATCTCACACCGATCAGCCGATCGGTCTTATCCGTGACGCAGGTGTCGAAAGTGACACCTTGGAACGGAAAGAATGAAAAACCCTGTACTTCCGCTAAGACGACAGTGAAGTTTCCCAGTCATGTTGTTAAAAATAACGATTACAGTATTCATGGTACCGTTTGGGCACGGCCAATAGGCACTTCCTCTTTCGTCGGAATAATAAGGCGCCGACAATTGCTATTTGTCCAGAAGGAACTCTCATTCTACCTCACCCTGTGGCTGGTGAAGAGTTACACAAGCCCCAGACAGCTGACCCAGCAGGTAGATTGCTGCTTGCAAAGCTCTACCGTCAGTACGATACGGTTCTATCCGGTTGAATCCACGGTGATGGATTACATCAGGGTACTCGATAGTTTATTGATTTACCGGGCCCAGCAGCGGGCAGTTGGAAATGTTCAATGACTGTGTAATGAATGAATGGATTAGACAAACTCATTTGTACGCTCTGTACGGGTGCGCACATTAGCAAATTCAAGATGCTGTTCATTCGAAGAGAGGATACTCTAGCAAAGCACTGATCGTCTGGGAAATGTCCCGGATATCCATATGATCAGGAAGGAATCCCCTGGAGCCAATTTCCAAGAAACATCATAGTTGAGCTGGCTCTAAAGATTGCCGAATACAGTAAACTAATTTTCAATTGACAAATGACATACGTTCATTGAAATGTATCAATTACGAAAAGTGCTTCGTAACGGTGAGGAAAATTTCATAATTTGATTCGAACATACCGCTCGGTTCCCGGCCTAAATGATTCATCATTCCGGACTTATCACAGGGTCAAATTTTATCGCCTCCTGAAGAAGAGGTTTCCAGCACAGGCCCCATTTATGGAAGGCACAAACATTTTTTTTGATACACTAGTGCTAAAAAGTTGGGGCAGTAACCATTCACAACGAACGCGATTGAGTCACGGATAACGAGTCATGATGTTGCTGGAGCTGTGGTAAAATCTGCACTCTCTATCACTGGTGAAAAGGAGGTGGTGGCACGTTCGATTGGAAGATGTTTAATCAAATTACGCCAAATTTTCGTGTTACGACCACCGAGTGATGATTATCCGTGCCAAAACACATTAAAACGAATCGGTACGGTTTTAACAACACAGCAAGGCTAATCGAAATAGCTGCAATGCTTTGTAGAGGTGCAGTTTTGTGTACGGAAAACCAAAACACCATACCAAGCTCCCGATGAACGTCGTGTTCTTTCCATCACGAACCCGGCTCAACAGGTCATGCGGCTAATTCGGTCGGTATTCTAATGACCGCAGTTGCACCTAACCAAACGCCTCCGATGCGTTTAGCCGGTATGCAGCTTAAA
The DNA here is from genome assembly GCF_943737925.1 of Anopheles nili. Lineage (NCBI taxonomy): Eukaryota > Metazoa > Arthropoda > Insecta > Diptera > Culicidae > Anopheles > Anopheles nili. The sequence continues at coordinate 74,338,287 of NC_071292.1, read as the reverse complement.
TAACGATCCGATCCGAATCGGAATAAACATACAACTTTAACTACGTCTTACTAACGGGAGACCAACTGGCCGCGTGCGTGCGCGAATCCGCGTTCGTGCCCGTATTGCTGCTCGCTTCTTTCCTCCTCAGACGAAGCACCACAGAAAGGCGAGGACTTCAAGCGAATGCTGGATGACGTCGAGACAAAGATCATGCCCAACATGGTGCACTGGAACCATCCACGCTTTTTCGCCTATTTTCCAGCCGGCAACTCGTATCCTTCCATCCTCGGTGACATGCTGAGCAGCGCAATCGGGTCAATTGGCTTCTCGTGGGTAAGTACCACCGGGTGCGAGGTCATTCGTGAGGAGCGAACCAAACATTTGCCTTGCACTTGCGTCAAACTGACGCGCGTCGAAAACCGACCACTCCTTGACGCGTTTCACTGCCTTTTCTCCACATAGGCCTCGAGTCCGGCCGCAACCGAGCTGGAGACGATCGTCCTAGACTGGTACGCAAAGGCGCTCGATCTGCCGTGCTTTTTCCGCAGCGATGCCAAAAATTCGCGAGGCGGTGGTGTGCTGCAAGGATCGGCATCTGAATGCGCGCTCGTCTGCATGATGGCAGCACGAGCCCGCGCCATCAAGGAGCTCAAGGGAAACCACGTCGATGTACACGACAGTGTCTACCTGCCACAGCTCGTCGCGTACGCCTCCAAAGAAGCGCACTCGTCGATCGAGAAGGCGGCCAAGATGGCGATCGTGAAGCTGCGCGCTCTCGACACCGATAGCCGAGGCGTTTTTCGGGGAGACACACTGCGACAAGCGATCCAGGAGGATCTCGCCCAGGGTCTGACACCGTTTTTCGTTGTCGCAACCGTCGGTACGACATCCGCCTGTGTGTTTGATCATCTGGTCGAGATCGGACAGGTTTGCCGGGAAGTGCGCAGCATTTGGTTCCACGTCGACGGTGCGTACGCCGGCAATTCGTTCATCCTGCCCGAAATGCGCCGCTTCAAGGAGGGTCTCGAGTACGCCGATTCGTTCAACACCAACCCAAACAAGCTGCTGCTGACGAACTTCGACTGCTCCGCCATGTGGGTAAAGGATGTGAAATTGCTCACGACGGCGCTGGCTGTGGATCCGCTTTATCTGCAACACGATCACAGTAGTGCGATCGACTACAGGCACTATGGTATTCCGCTGAGCAGGCGCTTCCGGGCGCTTAAATTGTGGTTCGTGTTCCGGTCGTACGGCATCGTCGGGCTGCAAAAGTACATCCGGAATCATATCGCACTCGCCAAGCGATTTGAGGCGCTCGTCAACGCTGACGATCGATTCGAAGTCCGAAACGACGTCAACCTGGGACTTGTTTGCTTCCGGCTAAAGTGAGTATTCAACAATCAGTTCATATGCGCTTAAAGGACCCCTATAGCCTCTAACATAATTTTCCCAACTCCAAACACAACAGACAACAGGATCGTATCAATCGGGATCTGTTGGCAAGGATCAACCAGTCGGGAAAATTCCACATGACCCCAGCGATGGTGCGAGGCAAATACATAATTCGGTTCTGCGTTACGTACGAACACGCCACCGAAGAGCACATAGGTAAGAAAACGCGCCAGCGAGTTACTCAACCGTTCCTAATCATGCGCTAGGAGTAGGGCAACACGTACCTAACAGGTGAACACCCGCAATGCTCGCATCTTTCACTAGGCATCACCAACAATTTGCATAATTGTACGCCGTCGATTTGGCGACGCGCGTTTTTCCTTCGATAAGCGAAACATTTGCTCATCAGCGTGGGAAGGTGGGTGTTGGTGGTACCTAACAGGGAACGTTTGCGTTCAAATCCTCCGCATGATGCAATCGTGCCGCAGAGATGTTATCAGCAAACGTAACACCCTCCAAATTGCGATACGACCGCGTTGATAAACAAAACGGCTTTTTTGTCTATGCGAGCCCTATTATCGGAACGTTTGAAGTGTGGCTGTGTGTACTGAGCGGTGATTGACTTTTGCACACCTTCTGATATTCCCAAAAAACAGATTACGCATGGGAGGAAATTAAAGGTTACGCCGAAGAGACGCTGGTCGCCGAGTGTCCTGAGGAAATTACGGAACCCACTCCGACAACCAAGAAACCAGCCCCGAAGAAGCTCACCCGAAGCATGTCTACCCGGTTCTCGTTCACGCGCAGCGTTTCACGGGAAATCTTCGAACGACAGAACAGCCGGTAAGTGTGCGAGCTTTGCGACTAACCCTGGTGCTTGGAGAAATGATAACGTTTTTAAACTAACAGTGCGTGTTGTTACGGCAGCTCACAACTCACGGACGGATGCACGCCGATTGTCATCATCGACACGGACGATATTTTGGAGAGTCTGCAGCGTGCCTCGAGGATGAACGGCGAACGAAGTTCAAACGATACGTACGATACCGACAGCACAGACGAGGCCAGCAATTGACTAAGCCGGGCCAACTCCTGCATTTCCCGCGTGTCTCCGTTTTCTGGCGCATCCTCGCCAGCCTCGTCGTCCGCTGACGAACTGCCGTCAACAGAAGCGACAGAGAGGGATACTGGTGGGTCACCAACGGTTCCCTACGCCACGGAGAACGGGTTTGATCACCCACAGTACCGGCAAGAGCGAGAGCAACCAGGGCAATCGGAACCCCGACCAGCCAAATCGAAAAGTTGCTCGAATATTAAAAAGTTGTGATACGCCCGCCGGTCAGCTGGCTTGAACGAGATGTACGCCAATCTTTTACAAAGTATTTACCATTTGCCGGTATTATCCGATACGCTGGTACGCAGCCTACCGTACCGACTGAAGAAAGTATTATTTATTTATACAGACGCTAGCTAGCGTAGATCGTAAAGTATTAGGATATAAGCTGATTTCCTTCACACCATGACGACATCATAATAACCAGTGCCACTATTTCGAAATGTAACCAGTGCCACCACCGCCTGGGAGGGCACGATTTATTTAGCAATTTAAGCATCTGTTGTAGAATAGTTCGGTGTAACTTAAACACCTACAATAAATTCCTACGTGTCTAATAAATTTGAGCTTAACAGTGAATATGTAGACTAAGAAAACTAAAACTAAAATTTTGTAAAAAGTCTGGTCGATAAGACATACTTTATACTCTTCTTAAATGGCTCAACAACTGTCAAGGCCGGTCTTGCAAAGGCTTTTTATGATTAGAAATTCTCACGTACCTGAATACTTGGTCCTGCGTACGGGCGAGGCTCGGTCGAGATTTGTACACGTTACTATACTACATTTCTCAAATTTATCGTCTGTTTTTTTATCTGTATTAACGTAACATAGAATCCCAGACCTTCTTCTTATCATGCACTATAGCGGTCTTGGCCTGCTTCAGGAAAAGTCGGAACCGTTTGCGATCAAATGTCGTCGTCTGCTAATCGTTAATCCCACCCTTTTTGGCAGACGCATCCACGCCAACATTCCATCTCAGTTCGGGCCTACCAAGTGGACATGTGGACGTGTCGACCATTTGCACAGTCTAAACGTAATTTTCAGGCTGGGTCGTCCGGTACCATTATTTTGACATGACCAACCAACCGGAGCCTGGCAAGTCTAGTTCGCTACACCCAACATAATCCCACACCAACCATTCCCGTCTCACAGTGACTTGAACTCTCAAGGGTTAATTGTTTACATTTGAACGCCGAATCACGAACATGAGCCGGCATTGGAATGAGCGCGAATACATATCAATCTTCATCGTGTAACAAAATTCACAGGGAACCTCGATCAGGTTCAATCGTCATTTTAAATTATACTTTCAATTGAAAATTTAAGCATTTAATAGCCTCAGTAGCGCAATAGATGAGTAAACATTACAACGCGTAAGCTTTTTTCACGCGGTAAATCGCAAGACTCTCAAAATATTCTCAATTCTTTAAAGTTAGCAAATTTTGAAGAGGAATAATAATAAAAGAGTTTCTACTTACCTTATAGACAACCGGACTGAGCAATTTTTACTGCTTAACTAGTAATTTGGCTTCCAGAAAAGAACTACACTAAGCACGAGAGGCACCGTAACAAAACAAATCTTTCACGCACATGGCCGCTAGCTGTCAACGTGACAGCGACGTAGCTAAAGAAAGAGGGCATATAGAAATTGAAACATACTTTAGTACTATTTTGTACTATTTTTAAAAAAGCTTATTGAAATATACAAAAATGTAAAATCTTCTTTAGACCATGCCATGGATCATATTATGACCAACTACAGAATTTTATATGTTTAACATTACATTTTGAATACCATTAATACGATAAACTGCAATGGTTTTATAGGTACGCTTGAGACATAAATCTTTGAAATCAGTAAATTGAACATGCATATACCAGATCCGCAATCTTGTTCAACATTCGGTTCTACATACCGTAATGCACAGAGTTGCACAAAAAATGTGCTTCGACACTTAGTTATGGCGAAATAGACCTTCAGAAGGCTGCATGTCATCCACTAGCCCCCATTTCCCTCAAGTAGTAAATATTGAAATTTGGCAGTTGACTAGGACCCATCAGAAACAATACTGCTGGCATGCAAACAATTTGGCCATTACCTCAGAGATAATTTTATCTTTCCCTTGTGCTTTTCAAAACTAATTCATTCATACGATTCATTGCCAAAAAACGGTTTCATTGAAATGTGGCCTAAATATCAATGGAAACGCCACGCTCGCCTATAGTTCTACATATATACGTGCCTTTTTGTTGACGAATAGTTATCACTTAAGAGCCAGCCGAGTAGCTGGCACTCCAGCGACCAATCACGGTAGTAGTAATTGGGTTCCGCAAATCCAACCATCGAGCAAGCACGCTGTCCGTTTGTCCGTTACATTTGATCAGTTTAGCTAGTAACCCTGCACCGCGCGGTCGCAATCCTGGACGAGCAACATTCATTGTTTGGTGGTTCTTTTCCAGCAAGCTCGACTCCAACTAATGCAACATGACCGTGTGTTTTCTGTATTACAATACCATATTGGTACTACTAGTGATCGTGTCCGTGTACCGATTCGATCATCCCATCGCGCTACAGCCTGCCGATGCGGGTTCTTTACGTCTACAGAAAAGCGGTGCAAATGATACCGAAAGTGAAAGCGGTAAGTTTGGGTGGAATCAATTAAGCTTACCCCCAAGTCTCAAGAGTTGGTTTCGCACAACGGTCCGCTCATTACATGCTGGTGTACGCTCATTGCAGTTCATCCACCACCGGCATTTATCGACCCCAGTCCGGAAGCGACCGATGGGGTAGCTGGCAGTACCATGAATGAAGGCCGCCTGCGTCAGAAGCGACTCATCTCTGTAGGCGAGTACGAAAAAACGGCCCAGTACTGGAACATTGGTGCGCAGCTCAAATTGAAGGAACATTTGTTAAGGCAACCGAACCAAAACATTGCCAAAAATGTGATCCTTTTCCTTGGCGATGGCATGTCAATACCGACCCTCGCTGCCAGCCGAATGTATCTCGGTCAACAGCAAGGTCACACAGGAGAAGAGAGCCAGCTATCCTTTGAAGAATTTCCTGATGTGGGCCTTGTAAAGGTAAGTTTTTGGAGCTGTGGTTCAAAGTTTATGAAGTTATTCATCTTTTACGATTAGCATATCGGAGGATCGGCTAGTCCATCCAAAAGTGACGAGACAATTTGCTATACGGGCTTCTTGATGAATTAGCTTCTGTAAACCGTAAAAGCGTGAATCATAGTAGTTTGGACCGATCACTTAATGATGTTATTCTTCTTTTCCATTGCCCAGACTTACTGCGTCGATAAACAAGTGGCAGATTCGGCTTGTACAGCAACGGCCTATCTGTGCGGGGTGAAGGCCAACTATGCCACGATTGGTGTAACGGCAGCGGTCAACTACAGCAACTGTGCCGCCAGCAACGATCCCCGCAATCACGTCCAATCGATCATGGCCTGGGCACAGGCAGCAGGCAAGGCGACCGGTATTGTGACGACGACCCGTGTGACCCACGCTAGTCCCGCAGGAACATACGCGCATACGGCCAGCCGCGAATGGGAGTGTGACGCCGACGTAGTTCGAACAGGGGGCGATCCGGCACACTGCCCGGACATTGCGACTCAACTGATCTACGGTGAGACGGGCAAAAATTTTCGCGTCATTCTGGGCGGCGGACGCCGTAAGCTTCTTCCACGGACAGTGAAGGATGAGGAGGGAATCCGGGGGCAACGTCTGGACGGGGCCAACCTGATCTCTCAGTGGTATTATGGAAAGCCGCTAGGTAGCGCGCGGTACGTATCGACCAGGCAGGAGCTGATGGCGCTAAATTTCACCGAAGTGAACTATTTGATGGGACTGTTCAGTTCCGACCACATGAGATTCCACCTGGACGCTCGCAAGGAAGTGGACCCAACGTTGCCCGATCTAACGTACGCTGCTATACAAATGCTGCAAAAGTACCCCGAGGGATACGTACTGTTCGTGGAAGGCGGAAAGATTGACTTGGCGCATCATTTCACAAAAGCACGTAAATCGCTCGACGAGACGGTGCAGCTGTCCGAGGCGGTGCAGGTGGCTCGGCAGCTGACCAGCGCCGACGATACGCTGCTCGTTGTAACGGCTGACCATTCCCACACCATGACACTGTCGGGCTACGCGACACGTGGCAATGATATCCTGGGTCTGAACAGCCAAATCAGTGACGGTGACTTGAAACCGTATACCACGCTTAGCTACGCGAATGGTCCGGGTGGCCCGATGCCAGATCCGATGGGCCAGAGACCTAACATAACCATGTCGATGATGAAAGATCAAGACTTCCAGTTCCCGAAGGTGGTCCCGATGAAGTACGAAACGCACGGCGGAGATGATGTTGCACTGTTCGCCTACGGACCTTGGTCGCACCTGTTTGGAGGAATGTACGAACAGAACGTCATTCCGCACTTGATAGGCTATGCGGCCTGCATTGGGAATGGAGAGCACGCGTGCTCGGCTGCCGGCAGTTTGTAAACAGGTTGAGTAGTTTTTATCTCGTTTTAGTGTGTTGTGTTACGTCGTGTTTGTAAATAAAATTCCTATGTGTTTTTAAGCTAAAATCTGTGTTATTACTACCGTTTATGCTGCAATGTTGCATTAGCTTTCGACAATGTAAACTACTCCTCATAATGGGAATCACACGACATATTTCATTTTCAAATTCACAGCAAAAAAAGCCGAATTCCAACCACATGGCACGGAATGATTAAGATGAATGATTCATTGATTATATATGAAAGCAAGATTTGTTTTGAAGTTGCACAGGCAGCAGCACAACAGAACAATTTCAATTTAATAAAATAACTGGACCGCGTGAAAAAACACCTTGCGAGCTATTCTTTCGCGCCTGTGGAGTCGCGCACCGTGCTTACGAGCAAGAAAATACTATGTACGGTGTTTAAATAAAGCCAGCTGTCATTCGAAATGACCGCCAATTTCATCGCATCAACGGCTGATGCAATGGCATGCACCAACACGTGCGAGTGAACGGACTGCATTCTTTTATGGCTAGACTCACGCTATCTCGTTTCCTCTCGAAACCAGCAACGAACGTATATACTCATTTGCTCAACGATGGCGAATTGTTGAATATGAAATTTAGTTACAAACCGTCTCCTAATTTTCCGTTTCTAAGTATTTCACATGCTGCTAAATTGCCTCAAAGTAATATATTCGACGTAGATGTCTTACAGCTGGTTAAACGATCTACAATTCGATTGTTATATGACTGACTCAATGTCAAAAATGTTCGGTTTTTCTGCTGCAAATTGACGTTTTCGATAGCGGCTTCGTTTCTTCGCGCCTTGCTTGCGGCAAACTTCCGTGCAGTAATCGTGCGAGCCGAAAAAAAGTGGCACTGGAATTTGGTGCGTGCAAAACCACTGCGTGTATGTGAGCTGTTTGTGTGCGGTGTAATAGCACCGCGGTAGGATTGTGAAAATTCCGTGATTAAAGGCTTTCCTCCGTATCATCGTTCTGGTGACGATCCGCACCAGTCCATTAGCAAACAACTATCCGGCACAAGGCAAAACCGCGTGTCTACAACTCGCGGTCCACCTACTGAAAAACGTTGCGATTTCTTACACCGGCCGGAGAACGCGCCACGAAAAGTGCGAATTCACGGCTGCCGAAAGTAGAGTAATTGCACAGCTGCTAATTCTATTGATTTCGCAATCAAAAGTCTGAGAACAGCCACCTCGGGTGAAGAGGCGAGTTTGCCATTGTGTGAATAATTCAGCATCGGCTCGGTGCCGTAACAAAGTGTCTCCTTTCGTAAAGTTCTCATAGGGAGTGTGATTTCAGGTTAGGAAGCTGCCTGTATTACGTTTGTTCTCAGCAGACATGGATACCGTCAAGATAAGCGAGCTGCTTCGTGCCACCATCGAGCCAACGCAGCGATTGCAGGCTGAGGAACAGCTAAATCAGGTGATAATTCTTACTCCGGTTTGTGGATGGTACTGGGGGAATGAACGGTAAGCCACGGAACCCGGAATATCGCTGGCCGCACCAATCCAACACCATGTGCTTCGGTGTGCGGAGAGCGAACCCGTCGATCGTGCCGTCCCTGTTACGCTAACATTGCGATGCTGGCATTCCCGGCTCTAGGTGTCTAGGTTTCTCGCTCTAATGTTTCCGTTCTGCGTGGCTTCCGGTGTATGCCAATAGTCCTCACCGGCGAAACCTCAAGGCGATCGCCAGCCGTAAGCGAAGGATTCGGTGGTGTATAAAAATAGCAGGCCCTCACAGATACTGTGCTTTTAGGTCGGTTGTGTGGCTAGTGCACGATTCCACAATGATTTATTCTTTTTTCAGTTTCAAGCGCACGGTTTGTCATCGTGTGCACGCGTATAGCACACGCAAGCGTGAGCGTGATGCTATACAGTGCGAATGAGATGGCAGAAACATCTGTGACGCGAGGACCGCGAATGTTCTCTCCCGCTTTATGCGTTTGACACGTCGGGTCGAGCGATTGAACTAATGATGAGATGTCGGCCGCATATACAGCAGGTGGAGGAGTGGTATACGGGGCAAGGAGGAGCTGTACGCCTGGCAATATTTACAAATATGTAGTGGCTGTTGGGGTTTAACAGTCGAATCAATGTGCGACGAACAAGCAGCAGGTTTTTAGGATTTTTGGGCTGTATTTGAGTACGATCTAAGCAAACTGCCTGCCAGTCAAAACACTAGCAAACTGTTCTGGACGAGCCAAACGATTTTAGAATTTATCCTTGAAATCAAACAAACGAGACTGTTCTGCCGATCGCTTATAACAAAACAGTTAAGTGGTAGCAGGTTGGAATGGCTAACGATTTGGTTCAGCTGACTCAACCGACCGTTTATTAAATCACTCGTCTGTTCTCCCATTCTCTATCTCCATTTACCACTAATCCAGGCCCGGCTCGACTCGGCTCTGTTGCCTTCGCCCGCATATTCGAACGATTCATTGACCAAACACTTGAACCACGTTTGGTCGGGTGTTGCCATTACAACGACAAGAGCTTAAATAAATCCACTTTTTCGCAGTATACATTGTAACAAATGCACTGTATTCTTCAGTTTTATTTTTTACCGTTGTCCTATAATGATAACATGTGGCAAAATTCGATAATATATTCTTTGACAATTCCGTTAGACTTCACCGTCCATTTAACGCGTGCTACTGAGGAATGACCTCGTTGATTTTTAAATCGAGCATTTTCTGCAAATTGCCTTATATCCATCACTGATCAAAATAGTTTTAAGTGACCGTTTCATATGCAAATGATAATTGGCAACTACTAAACGTGGGAGCATAGAATCTAACGAATGTTTGATTTTTCGTCGCGTTTTGAAAATATCGTTTATAACTTTGAATGCCAAGAAGGTTTATTTGATGTAGCAAAGCAGGAAACTTATCCCATCGATTAAATTTAGCACTTTATTCCCATAAAAAATATCTTGCATTAGTAGATACAACTAATCAAAAGTTTGCCAAAGTTTACTGCGCCAAAAATTGGGTCAATATCACCTTGAATAACACTTTTAGCTTTGGGTAGGTTACCGAGGGAACCGAGTTAAAATAGCTGGACTGCAACTCTGCCATCACCAATTGTGGCAGCTGTTTGCGAGGTCTATTGAATTTGCATTCGAAAACGGGTGTGAAAATAGGACAATTTTTTTCAACATTTGGATGATTTAGCAAACTACGAACATAATTAGTCTAATGTTTACAATTCATATAATAATATAACTGGTAATCTAAGGTTGTATAATTATATTTTTTGCTGCCTAATTTGGGAACTTTTTTCTATTTGTGGTCACACAACAGACCTCCCACCGTCACAGGAAGTTATGGAAAACGGAAAGACTTTCCGATTTCATCGGATGTCGGAGCTGAATGTTATTATTGAATCACATGATACAACCGCACACGTCGCATTATCTGTTTCGTTTGTAGTTTCGAATTGATTGAAAGTGCGAGCGCGTCCATTGCGAATTTCGATCACGCCGTAACGTTATAAATGGATAAAATTCACACACACCATCCCCATCCTCAATACATTTCCATCCCCAATTCATTTCCCTCTGTGAATAATTTTTGCCGCCGTAGAATAGAATTAGCATTCTGACTCATCCCTTTCGTTTTTCGTTTCGTTATGTGGGATAAATGCGAACTCTTCGCATGAACACAGGTACACAAGATCATCGGTTTTTTGCCCAGCCTGATGCAAGTGATACTGAAAAATGATCTAGAAATTCCGGTCCGACTGGCGGGAGCGATCTATCTGAAGAATCTGATAAACAGCAGTTGGCAGGACCGGGAGGCGGAAGCTGGCCTGCCACTCCCTTTCGCGATACATGAGCAGGACCGGGCCATGATCCGCGACACGATCGTGGAAGCGGTCGTTCATGTACCCGCGGACGTGATCAAGGTACAGCTGTGCTTCTGCCTGAGCCACATCATTAAGAACGACTTTCCGGGTCGGTGGACGCAGGTGGTCGACAAAGTGAGCCTGTGTCTGCAAAACAGCGATCCGGACGTATGGCACGGTGCGCTGCTCTGCATGTACCAGCTGGTCAAGCACTACGAGTACAAGAAGTCCGCCGAGCGAGCTCCTCTGACTGAGGCTATGAACTTGCTTCTGCCGCAAATCTACACGATCATGATGAACGTAATCAACGAGCCGTCGGAGCAGAGTGTGCTGATGCAAAAACAGATTCTGAAGATTTTCTACGCACTGACACAGTACTCGCTGCCACTGGAGGTAATCAGCAAGGACGTATTTGCGAGTTGGATGGAAATCTGTGTACAAATTTTGGAACGCCCGGCACCGGACTCGTCGCATATCGAGGAGGAAGAACGGCCACAGCTTCCTTGGTGGAAGGCGAAAAAGTGGGCCTCGCACATCATCCTGCGCATGTTCGAGCGATACGGCAGTCCAGGCAATGTTATCTCGAAGGAATACAAAGAGTTCGCCGGTTGGTTCCTGCAAACGTTCACGAATGGGCTGCTGAGAGTGCTGCTGAAAATTCTGGATGAGTACCGCCTCAAGGTGTATGTGTCGCCACGTGTCATGACAAACACGCTCGACTACATCAAGACGGCCGTTTCGCATGCGTTCGCTTGGAAAATGCTAAAACCGCACATCATTGCGATCATTCGGGACGTTATCTTCCCGCTTATGTCGTACACGGACGCGGACGATGAGCTGTGGGAAAACGACCCGATCGAGTACATCCGCAAGAAGTTCGACGTGTTCGATGATTTCGTGTCTCCGGTCCAGTCGGCCGAGACGCTGCTTCACAATTGCTGCAAATCTCGCAAGGGAATTCTCACGCAGGTGATGCAAATCATCATGGAGATCATCAACACGCCCGGGCTAGGTCACAAGGAAAAAGATGGAGCGCTGCACATGGTCGGTTCTTTGGCCGAGGTGCTGCTGCGGAAGAAAATCTTCAAGGAGCAGGTCGAGCAGCTGCTCATGCAGTACGTATTCCCGGAATTTTCAAGCCCCCATGGCCATCTGAGAGCACGTGCCTGCTGGGTGATGCACTACTTTAGTGACATCAAGCTCAAAAATCCCCATGTGTTGGAGCAGGTGATGCGCTTCCTTAGCAATGCTCTTCTTACGGACAAGGACCTCCCGGTGAAGGTGGAAGCGGCAATGTCTATGCAGATGTTCCTTATATCGCAGGATGACGCAGCGCCGTATCTTAAAAACCAGATCAAGGATATCGTTATGGAGTTGCTCAAAATCATCCGAGAGACGGAAAACGAAGAACTCACTACGGTAATGCAGAAGATCGTGTGCACCTACTCGGACCAACTGCCACCAATTGCGGTCGACATATGTCAGCACTTGGCGACCACATTTAGCCAAGTGTTGGAAACGGAAGACAACGGCGACGAGAAAGCTATCACGGCGATGGGACTGCTCAGCACGATGGAAACTCTGATGGCGGTAATGGAGGAACATCCGCAGGTGCTGCAGGCGCTGCACCCGATCGTCCTGCAGGTGATCGGGCACGTGCTGCAGCAGAACGTATTCGAGTTTTATGAGGAGGCGTTCGGGTTGGTGTGCGATCTGACGTCGAAGAGCATTTCACCGGACATGTGGAAATTACTGGAGATAATTTACGAAGTAAAATAATTCGAACACAACAGGAAGCAAAGAATTACACAATTTCAACTAACACACTTCATTTCTAAAATTTACAGCTGTTCCAGAAAAACGGTACGGAATACTTCGTCGACATGATGCCTGCCCTGCACAATTACATCACCGTCGATACGCCCGCTTTCCTTTCCAATCAAAATCACGTCATTGCCATGTACAATATGTGCAAATCGGTAAGAATATATTTAATTATTTGTTGATAATTATTAATTATTGATAATTATTTGTTATTCATTTCATAGAGTGAAGTACTCACTGATACGTATGCTCGAATTGTGTCTCTGAAATTGCATGCCATGCTTTTGTTTTTTTTATTGCAGATGTTGACAAGCAGCACCTCGGAGGAGTCTGAGTGCAGCGCAGTCAAACTGCTCGAAGTTATCATTCTGCAATGTAAGGGACACATCGATGATTTTATACCAAGCTTTGTTGAGTTGGCGTTGATGCGGTTAACGAGAGAGGTCAAGACGTCTGAGCTGCGAACTATGTGCTTACAGGTCAGTTGCCAGATGAAATCCGACACCTCGGCTTAATCATCGATAATGGTTTTTTGTGTATTCTTTACTCTTCCTTATATAGGTGGTTATTGCAGCAATCTATTACAATCCCACATTGTTGTTAGATATACTGGAAAAAATTCCGATTCCGGTTCCTGATTCTTCGCTCACAGCTCATTTCGTTCGGCAGTGGTTGCTTGATTACGATTGTTTCCTTGGGTACGTCTATATTTTTTGCTGCATTCTACGTGTTGCACGTTACATATTCCTGCATTTCTATTGCAGCATTCACGACCGCAAGCTGTGCATTATCGGTCTGTGCACGTTGATGTCGCTGGGCGATCGTAAACCGACCGTGCTGAGCGAGCTGCCAGACAAAATTATTCCCACGATGCTGATGATATTCGACGGACTGAAGCGTGCCTATGCCGCCCGTGCTGCCGAGGGGGAAGAGGAAGAAAGTGAGGATGAGAGCGAAGACCTCGAGGATGGGCTGTCCAGCGATGAGGACGACGTAGACGAAATGAATCCGTACTTCAAGAACATGGTGAAAATGGTGCAGGATAAGGGATCCGAGGCCGGTTTTGAGGTGACTGCATCGATTCAGGTGTGTAGCTGTCGTATTATGAAAGCATATGTATGCGCAAAACTGTGTCTTATTTAATGTTTACGATACTCGCGTTAGGATGCTGATTCCGATGAGGACGACGAAGACGATGACGATGACGATGATGATGGCGATGAGATCGATGAAACAGCATTGGAAAGCTACACCACTCCGATCGACGATGAGGAGAATCCGAACGCGGTGGACGAGTACATCTTGTTCCAGGACGTAATGAACAGTACGTAGCGAAATGGATTGTACTCACCGTGACTGTTGCTAAATTATGCACTGTACGATTTTAGATCTCCCCAATGCCGATCCGACCTGGTATACGATGCTTACCAGAAATTTAAACGCATCAGAGCAAAGGAATCTGCAGGAAGTGCTCGTCTTGGCCAACCAGAAAAAGGAAACGAAACGTTCGAAGGAGATTGAAAAAATTGGTGGTAAGATATTGGATTTCTTCTCTAAATCCGTTGTATATCGTTTGTTTAAGTAACTATCGATTATTTCTATGTTGCGTTTGGTTTTCTGTTTACTTCTCTCCAGGATATCAATTCACCCAGCATCAGATACCAACTAACTTTAGCTTTACGGGGCAACCCCAGCAGTAGTTAGCTTTAATAGGACGAGCTAGCTTTTATATTTGTTGCAATTGCACGCCCGAGAAGAAGCCCTGATTACGTACTACCACCACTACCCTTGCTACTATTATGGCTACTACTTCAGCTGCTGTCGAGTGCAAATATGCAACAGAAATCATCGGAAAAATACGTTCCACCCTTTCTTCTACTCTAAGAAAACGAAAAAGTGATCCAACCGTTTGTAGGAGGTTCTACAATATTTGGCATTCGACTCTCCTCAAATGCACACACATCCCGAATGTGGTATATGGAATAAGCCTGGTTTTATTTGTATACCGATACGCATACTGCTCTGCTCGTCAGGATCATCATTATTTAGCTATCCAGTACGCCCTCCTCGCTCCAGACGGCTTGATTGAGAATGGTCGAATGATCTTACAGTTGAATCCGCACCACGAACGATACGTGTATGTGTGTGTATGTGTGAGTGCATGTTCTGAGGTTTGTATTTTGATGTATAAAGCAGGAAAATGTAAATGTCTCTTAAACGCATTTGAAACGCAAGCAAACGATTATCTGTGTTTTCTGTTTTGTTGTTGCGTGTGTTGCGAAGCTATTCGGCAATCGAACAGAATTCTGGCGTTGTGAGGTTATCGTTAGTTAGGAACGGTATAGAAAGACGCAGCACGAGAGTGTAATGTTACGGAATTAGGATGAAGCGAATAGTAAACGAGGTTATAAGGATGAAAAAGAGGATCGTTTTTTAAGGAACGTGAGTTCACGCATGGCCGAAATCCTTGAGTCCCACACAACCAGCAACGGGGGGAGGATACAACTACTGAAGCATAAAACTAATAATAACTAGAAGTTAAAAGGCTACACCACTGTATGATTGATGGAGAGATTCCCGTTCAATACAGGAGCGCGCAGCAAGTATGAAGTGAAGCTGTTATTTAAATATTTGTTATAAAGTTGAAACGCACCTTCAACTATGGTAGCTCTTAAACATGTTGCGATCACACACTGTAGTAATGGTTTCTTTTGAACACAACCGTTACAATGTTTCGCAGCGCAATCGTCGTCCCATCTATGGCAATTAAATCTTTTGTATTGTGAAAGTCATTTGTGTGTGTTTGAGAATCATTAACTCCGCCAAATCTAGCGTCGACATAGTTTTAATAATGATACTGAAAACAAGAAAATGTGCGTTTTCCACGGCACACAATTTTGAACAAGGAAGTAGTGAGAGCAAACATGGTCCCTACTTAGTTCCGGATCCAACTGTGATATATTGATCCCAACTCGACCCCAATTCGGTGCGTGAGGTGTCCCATAGCATGGCACCCCGCACTTTGGGAGGGTTTCTTGGCTAGGAGAAAGGAAGAAAGAGCGCACGAAAGCAAGGATTTTCGTGGGGATTTTTAGCTCGTCATCGATTTTCATTGTGTTTGGGTCGCGCAATGCGGCCGAAAATATAAAATGATGGAAACATAGCGAAACGCGTGAGGTATGCTACATTAGTGTTGTAGAATCAAACGAAGAGAAAGCCGATAATGGTGTTAAACCGCGTTACGGAGTAAGAATTTGTATGCAGCATCCTTACTCTGGTGTAGATACGATTAGCTGCCGTTTAAAACTACCGGCCAGTTGCTGATAGAAAGGATTGCTGCTGGTAAGAAGAATATATAAGCAAACGAATGTTTCAGGTGGATGAGTCGAGCGATGGAGAAACAGCCACGAGGACAGTAATAATAGAAAGAAAACAAAAAGCATTCACACACGCACACATATATGCCATTTTTTTTGTCCAAGGCATTAAATAATAATAGTCCGCTGAAAGTATGAAATTGAAAATTAATGAAAAACAAAACCACCTTCTGAACGTTTGGATCGTCTTCCAATACGCACCAAACAGGCTTTTGAAAATCTTCGGCAAAGCACCAATTTCCGTATATTATTAGTACGAAGAAAGTGAAAGTAGATCACGATATCCAGAACCAGCATTTAAATGTAAGAACAAAATACATCTACCTCCTCCCATCTTACCATCAGTTGTTATGGCCGATGGAAGGAGGCACTGGTTTAAATGGCGCAACCAATCAATGTTCGGCGATCATCTCTGAGGGCATTTAAACGAAAATAAAACAGATTCATTCTTGCAGCATGTATAACATAATGGAGAAAAGAATACAAGTATAGAACGTAATACAAACGGCAGGAATTTTACGTGCAGTGACGACGGAAGGTGTCGTAAACAATTGCAACTCTAAAGCTAAAACATGGGGACGGTCCTATAGAACCGTAAACGAAATGGCGAGCAAGCTGTGTAAGAGTCTGAAGAAAAATATATATATTGATTATAAACGACAATGCGTAATGGGTTGAGAAGGAAATAGAACGCACGATGCGTGTATTGAAATAATTGGAAAGAAATAAGGACTCGTGAAACGTCAAGGTTATCTGGTTGGCGGAGCAACAGTCCCAGTTCTGCTATCTCATTAGAGATTTCCAATCAGCATCTTCTTATTTGGTGTTGCTACATCTGTTGTAGTACAAGGCCTTGCTCGCAGCAATGGAGTAGAATTTGGTGTGCCTTATAAGCCTTTACGATAACGTCTTTGTTTGCAACGAATTAGATTCTGATTCGCATATTATTAGAGTGCCACTCCCACCTATCTCCTTTTTGAGCCGCGCACGTGGACAAAAGAGGCGTGGTAGACCTAAACAGCCGGTTGTAGCACTTTAGAACACCAACAATTCACACTCAGTTTAAGTTTGTTTTTATTACATTTGTAGGATTAATGATTTTTCTTTTTTAATCTCACAAGGGTTTTCCGGTCACTTTGATATAACTAACCCACTTTTTTGCCGCTTGGGGCACCTTTGTTTTTTTATCATTCACCTCTACTCCAAGTAATCCATATATGGAAAGTAAAAGGTATGCTTCTGATGATTTTGCTTGATATTCTTTAGTACCGCTATCATTGAGTAATTGATTTTGTGATTTAATACTTGTATTATCCTGCATATGTACGTTTGTTTAGTAAGGTTTTTGTATGTTTGTATGATTACCGCTATCCCTAGAGATGACGGATTAATTTATGTGTCCGCTCGACCGTTCCTCTTAACCGATTATCCATTAAAAATTCATTAATAAAAAGTTCGTGTTTGACCATATCATCGGTTTCGTTTTGCAATCGCAATCTGACTATGTTGTTAAAATCTGTGGCCTATCAAGTAAAATAAGATGTTCCATGTTGCGGTAATTGGTTCCTATTGGTATCAATTCATGTTCAATGTTGGCGTTTTGTTTTTTTATTTTTTCCGGACGGTAGGTAAATGCACGCGTTCTAAATTGTTTGACACAATTCATCATCTGCATGCCGTTCAACACTGACGTTTGTGCTGCGTTTTCTGGCTTTGTGTTAGGTTTTCTTTGGTTTTCCTTCCCGTCCTCTCTCCGAGGATGGTGCATCCTTGGCTAAACCAGACACTTCTGCTTCCATCACACCCACGCCTATATCCTGCGATTGGTTAACTGTTCACTGTCCATTCATTTCCATCGGGCTCCTATCTCTAATGCTTCTCACATTTGCGTCCTTCTAATTAGAATTTATTTTGCTAAAAAATTATAATAAACGATCAACAATTCATATGTATCCCGGTCTCTTGCACGCCTTTGACTGTTTTGTCTCGCTCATATTCGCTACCGTTCTACTACTTTTTACAGTTTACAATAATCCTACCAACTTGCACATGACACCCACCGAAAAGTGGCCACCCCGGGTATAGGGCAGACCACCGAGCTTCGGTAGTGGATAAAGAAAAGGTCCTTTATCCACTCTCCTGTTTAAACATTGCACGCCCACTAACACATGACACACACACACGTACGCACACCCCTAACTAATATCTCTAACTGCACCACACACGTTCTGCTTAAATTTCATTTAAAATCATCTCACACTTATAACTAGAACAAAACGGAAGGATGGAAAGGAAAAACGAATTCATCCTGCAGCGTTTTCCACTTTCCGATTCCTTTTTCCTGAAATACAGCTTTCAAAGCATTTCCCTCAACTGTACACTGTTAATCCTTCGGCATGTTCCGTCCGTACCACAATCTCTAAAATCTAAACAACTCCCCGGCATCAAGAATCAACCCCTGGGAACTCGTAGACAAGCCCCGTCTGAAGGGCCGCCTTTTGCTACGCTATCTGGTATCATCATATCGCTTGGGAAAATAGAATGTTTGCGTTCCAATGTGAGTTTTGTTTGGGTCTCTGTTATGTTGTTTGTGCTTCCATTGCAGCCTCGTAATCGCCTAAGTTGGTCCTGGTTCCGGGCCGCCTTAGATCAACCGCTGTTAATCGTACGCACCGCGATCCTTTTTGTTGATGTCCACAAAATAGATGTCGTCCTGGTGTTGCAGCACGTAGTCGATAAACGCGTTGATCGGGCCGATCTCGTCGAGCGACATTTGCTCCTGCTTCGGCCAAATCAGGTTTGGACCGAAAACGATCGCCAGGTTGGAGGAGGTCATCTTGTTGAAATCTTTCCGCTCCATGATCTTGCCGAGAAACTCGACGATATACTTGAACAGCTCGTAGTTCTCCTCTGGCAACCGCTCGCGCAGCAGCTGTTTTACGTTGCGTGACCGTTGCTCCTCCGTCTTCCATTCGCTAAACTGCGTGATGTCCTCGTACAGTTCGTACGTGAGCAGTGGTTCCTCGAGCTCGCGCAGGAACGTCTTCAGCAAGGATGCGACGACATGCGTATCCTCGCTGGAGAGCTGTACCTCCTCGCCGGCGTTGATCTTCGCTCGCAGCTCCTTTATCCGGGCGTAGTTACCAGACCGTCGGAAGATACCCTCGGTTTCCACCACTGGAACGAATGAAATGGGGACACACGGTTAACGGAGAAGGGGTTAACGAATGAAGGGGTTTCTGTCACACTTTTGAACCCGTTTAACGAATCGATTTGATGGACCTTCATTTACCCTAGCAAAAGTGTGATCGACCTCCCTCGAGGTTCATTTGCTTCGACAATGATGTGTGAGGATTCGTGGACGAATATAAATAATGTCACACGTTCTGCTCGTGCGCTCGAGCCCTCCTCCATCATTCACTGGGCGCACTTATTAATATTATCCTAACATTTCCCACTTTCCCATTTCCATTTGGACCGAGATCGAGACGCGGATACATAAATCATGCGAAAACTCTCCACCCGAGCACCTACCATCCGGCAGCGACAGATGGTCGACGCACTTTCGCACGATCGGCGGGATACAGTTAAGACAGGCGCTATTTTCGATGATGAACCGCAGCGACACACCAAACTGGGCCGACTTCGGTAGGTTCTCGATCGATCGACTGCTCTTCAGACTAGATTTACTGCCCCGCAGCGTGTACCGGGTGCCGTTGTTGATCTTCTCGTCGAACCTATCGAGCGGGAACCAAAGTAAAATAAATGCACAGAAATCAATTAGATCCACATGTGGTCAGGGGACACGCTGCTTCCGGGGGCGTCACCCGGCACGTGTAAACGTACTCTCGCACCGGATCCGGCACCTTGAGCGTGTTCAACCCGAGCGATTGCTTCAGTTCGTCCAGGCTGCTCGTGTAGATGAGTTTGCTCTTGAACTTTTCGCTGATGATCGGCTTGAAGAAGAACCACACCATTCTAATGAAGGTGGTCGGATGGACCTGCAGAAAGTGAACAGAAGTTCGCTTACGTTAAGGCATGAATCGTGAATAGGGCGCTCTTCCCCGCCGTGCCGTTCTTACCACGTAGAGTTTCTTCAGGTTCTTCTTAAAGCTTCGGTCGAGCTCTTTGTAAGAATTCCACAGAAACTGGAGTGCCGGCTTGCTGTTGTCCTTCATGCCCTGGTGGAAGTACGCAATGATGTAGTCATTCTGGACGAACTCTTCCATCGATTTGATGATAAAACTGAAACAGCAACAAAACGAGCGAGGTGAGATTGGAGAAAATACAACCGGTGTTCAGAGGTCAATTGATGAGGGCCAAGAACTTACAAAGCTAATGTACACTCCACTGAGCACTATACTAGCCAAAAATACACGCCTTTTCTATCGTAATACTTTATTTTACTGGATTTATTTTGTAGTATAAAATAATACAACTATAACTATTCCCCGCGCGATCGATCGTTCCTGCGATCGATTTACCACACTCGCTACGTGCGTCCGAAACGGTCCGGCCGTCCGTACACTTCTGCTCGACTTCACGGTAGCTGTCGTTCTGATGCACTGTACCACCCGGTGGTGATTATATTGCTTAACGACTTCGACCCGTCGGACCGCCACCGGAACGGGTGGCAATGGGTGAAGCGTGGGGTGAAACGAATGGGTTTTCCAACTACCGTAAATACGCTACCGTCGCATCCTTGTACTTGCTCCGTCGTCTCGGCGGGAGGGACAGAACGGTACCAGCAACAGATAGAAAGGAAATAAAATAAAAACAACGTCGAAAAAGTAACACCAAAGTCAAGTGCGCCGCCCGCTGGGAGAGGAAAATGCTCGCATGGAGACGGAGCAGTTTTCCCGGTGGGAAAACGTGCACCCCTCGGCAAGGGGCACACGCGTGTGTTAGGTGGCGTCTTGCGCTTGCGTGAGCGACCCTTTCGGCGTTCTCGAGCACACGCAAAGCAAAGAATACGTCACTGGCGTCCTCTGAGCGGTACATCATCATCTGGCGGCCAGTGTGGCGCAACAGCTTTACAGAATCGTTTACCATGTCCTACAGAACCGGCAGCTCAGGCCTGCACCGCGCTAACGTAAACAAACTGTTACCTCTCACGACCCTCGTGGTGAAAAGGGCGACGAAATATGAGCCGAAATGCTGCCTATGTGGCATCAGACCTTTCCCTATCGTGGCGTCGCTAATTGATCGGTGTGCCGGAAAGTTGGCCTCTCTTGTTCACGCTGGCCTCTACGCTTCTGTTCTGCCCGGGGAAGGTTTTTTCGTCACCTCGTGGCATTCTTACGGTGCAGTTCGTTCGTGTCGTAATGAAAATGCAAGCAACTTTATTAGGACCCAAGAGTGGCCTATTTTCATCTTACTCAAACTCCCAATAAACGCTCTTTTTTCCAGGACTTCCACCCAATTCGTTAGTGAAAATTTTAAGCAAATATATCACTTCTCGAGAAACTGTCTGGTAGGATGGTCATTTTCGCACGAGGTGTGGCGTTTTCACATCAATTTCCCGGAACGACACGGCCTCATCACTGGGTCTATTTGACCCCGTTCGCGCGGCGAGAGAGATGGAGAGTAGATGAGCAAAGTTTTAATTTTATTTTAGACAAAATTATTTTTCCCTCACCGTGCGCTTGTCGGCAGAAGATTTTCTTCGAATTTCCAACACACCAATCGTCGACGACGTTACGTCTGCGGTTCGGTTCGTGGAACTAGCCAGGCAATTCGAAACGCAACGCTAGAAGGGAGTTTTTCAGATAAATACTGACGACGGCTTAGTGAAATTTGGGAAAAATCAGGCCAGGGCTGGACGAGAAAGGGATTATTCTTTATTGCTTTCGTTTGAATTTAACTCTCTCGCAACTTGTGATAAAACAAGAAGGCACATAGAGTCTTCAGCTCAAAAAGAACCGACGTCTGTGCCTATTGATATTAACCTCATTTTCCAATCGCGGGAAAAACGTAGCGTAACGACGAACCCACCCATTTCTTAGTAAGCGTATCAAACCATATGCGCATCAATTTAAACAGAGATCGTACTGAAGGCCAAGAGGCGTGAAGTTTACTCTTAGATAATGCATTAAAATAAGGTTATGATTCAGCTGCAATTACTAATGGGTCACACATCGTACATCCGTAAACGGGAGGACACAAATTTGTATTTCATATCACTGTATAAACGCGACAAGTTAGTCATTTCTTTTTCCACACAGTTGTCTAATTGATGGCGCCGTCGTGTGCGTTGAAAGTCTGTCATGTGGCAGAAAATCACCAAATAGCCCAACCGCAGCAGGTTGTTGTATTATTAAATACATGACACTTCTTTTGCCCCTTTGCTCAAGGGAGGTCAACTAAGGAAGTGTACCATGCGTCGATGACCAAGCCCATTTAAATTATACTTCGGCTCACGATGTTTCCCAACGTATGATTCATTTGTGGCTCGAGAGAGATCACAGACCAAATCTAACGTCTAAATACATGCAGAATCTTTCAAAACTGTGATTCACTCTGTGTTCGCGGGTACAGCGTAATAGTAGGAGTAAACCCATGGCCTACTAGCATCTTCTAGAGCGTCGTTTCATCAGCTGACAATCCAATCAAAAAGGCATACTCACTCAATGAAAATGCTTGAGTTCAGATCCTTCCGTTCTGGCAATCGACAGGCGTAGATCGCGATGATCGGTTGTCCCTGCTTGTCCGTGCCGATGAATTCGATGAATTTTCGTCGCTTGAAATCCTTCCGGATAGCACTTTCATCGTGCTGCAAAGGACCGATGGAATGGCACGGTGTTAGTGTGGAAATTGCACCTTTAAAATGCTTACACTTACCCCAACCATCGTCAGCTGCTCCTCGTAATTGTCGGCTTCGAGCGTAGTTTTGATGATTTCGTCGTCGGATGGGACCTCAAATTCGGCTGGCGGGATACAGAATTAAGTGAAAAATTTTATTTAAAACGTGGCACAAAATCGGCACCAAGAATGCCTTTCAGTACGCGAATCGATACGAAACTGCCAGTAACGAGAGCTGGTGGTGAACACATAAGTGGTTCCGGAGCAGTTGCGTTTTCTTATCAACAATACGCGTATAGATACGCCACCGGACGCTGCCCTGCTGATATAGGTTGGCGGGGACACACAGATAGTAAAATAAGGGGAAAATGTGGCATCAATTAAAGAAAAGACCCCTTTTGCAACACCAGAAAAAAGAGAGTCAGTGATATTAATCAGTCTGTCTCTTCAGGCATGAGATAGCCATTTGAGGACTTCAAACAAGCAATAGCCAATGTTTTGCAAGAGCAATTAGTTTGAATTAAACAGTTAAGGCACTATTTAAATTAGCGCTTCCGATGATAGTATCTTCTAATATAAACCGGAATTAGCTGGCGATTTGAAAAATTCTACCACCAATGAGAAACAGTACCGGAAAATCTGTGCTTAACCTAATCTGACCTTTTTGCGCACTTGCCAACTATTCAACCGAAACAGGCTTGGGTATTGCTTCCTACAGATCACGAACCACACAGACATTGCCTAATGCACACACAAGCCCCAACGGTAGGACGGTATGATCAACAAGTCGGTATGGTCGTACACGAGTACTAAGACGACTTGATATAGTTTCTCTAAGTCTTCCTTCAAAAGGTAGCTATTTTGGAGTCAAACAAAAAAAGGAGCGAAAATAAAACACTCCAGTAGAAGCTGCCATAAATCACTTTCTAGCCTGCGGCACATTTCCTCGAAGATGGTAGAAAAAGTTAGAAAATCCACGGGAACACTGCCAAAAAACCCTCCCACTTTCAGGTGGAACGCAAAATGGTGTATAAATGGCAAAAAGGATAAAAACGAATAGCAATTTGAACTCACCCGAGTAGTTGATATCGTCGAATACGGTGGCATTGCCCGGTTCCGGTGACGGCTGGGACAGCTCGGTGTCGTCGAACTCAAGGTTTGGCTCGTAATCATGCCAGTCGGACAGACTTGGATGTGGGTCCTCGGACGAATCGATCAGTGGTGGGTTCAGTGGCGCACCTAGCAAAACAGCGAGATAACGAAACGGGGAACGATTCGATCGATTAGCTAACGTTGGGTGGAGGTTTAGTTCGGTGTCGTGTTTCTTCTTGTTGCAGCACTGTGAGCACGTGTTGCGTGTTAATTGTCTTTCCCTCCTCCAGGAGGAGTACGCTTTTCCAGCTGAGAAGAGGGTGAGCGTGAGGGCGGACTACATCATCATAACTTTTTCCCTCCTTCCATTCGGCCCACCGGGGCGTTAGTGCGAAGGCGTTAGAATGCTTGCATCGCGGGCTTGGGCTCGTTGGGCGGCCTTCAATGGCCTTTTACCAGGTGGGTGGGCAAAAAACGACTTGCTCAGTGGAGCACGATTTATGTAAAGATGAAGCATAAAACGCGATGCTTACCGTTGGTGGTCGATCCCCTTAACGCTCTCAAACAACCAGCTTGGGGAAAGATTTATTTGTTTATTGATGCACCATTCGTTTCATTCGTGCCAACATGTAAGCCGTTTCGGTAAAGACTACCGAATACGCCAACGAGTGCACAACAAACAACTCAAATAACTATGATTTAAACGGCTCAACCGTCAGCAGTTCCAGTTGTTTCAAAAAGATATATAAGCATTTGCAGCTCATTGTAAAAAAACTCATTCAAGCACCTTAATTTGTCATTTTGTTTAACTGATTAACTAGTTGAAGGTAACTTCTACACAGAAGCACGTTCCCAAATTACAACGGAATCTAGAGAAAAAAACAAACTAGAAAAATCTAATCCAATAACGATGCCTATAAATAGGAACGCTTGGACAAATTAACACAGTAGTTATTGGATTTGAACGGTACACTCGCTGCTGTTGGATCGGATCAAATTTCGGATACCTTCCCACCATTCGAAACAAAATTCTCGATCCTGTCAGTAAAGGATGTTTCCCCCTGTCCGTCCCCTAGTGCGTGTCCTCTTATCCTGCCACCGTAACTGCACGGCTACGTATCGGTACAAGTAACGATCGTTACGTAAAGTGCTTCCAATATAACGCGATAATCGTTCCGATTCATCGCAACGGCGAAAGATCGATTGACCCAAATTCGCGCACCCGGTGCCGGTATCGTTCCACGTGCTTACAATCTTAAGTGCCGCCTGTTTCTCTGAGATGATAGTGTTCCACTACTCGGACTCAGCGACAGGACACACGGACTAACTGCGATGTTGATAACGATCAGTGAGAACGAGGGAGAAACAGTTCGAGGACGCATCCTTTTTTAGCACGGACGGAGTGGAACACGGTGGGCCAAAAGAAAATGCCACTAAAAGCAACGATCCATTAGGAAGATAAAGGACGTACCGTAGTCCTTCGTACAGCAAACTAATGTCGTCGATTTGGAGAGTTGCTGCAAAGAAGCGACTTAATTTAGTTCAGTCTCGTTTAAACCTGTGGGGGACAGAATATGACCCGTAAAATACCTACTAAGCCACCACGCCTCAGACACTGAACAACTTCCTTCTGGCGATTAAGAGAAACACCATGTAAAACATGCCCACCAGAGGGGTTTTGAAATCACGTGGGTAGTGCCGCGGTTCTCCGTGAGATTCCTTTTTCCAGCGTGGAAAAGGTGCACCCCTTGGTTACGTGGAGACGGGAAGCGGTTGCTTTCACCCACACACACATACATACGGTGGCCTCCTCGCGTGGGCTGGCTAGCCGAGGCTGGCCTACAAGCAAGCCCATTAGTCGTTGCCATTCGTTATGCAGCCACACGTGAATGGAGGCGGCTGTTCCGACACCCTCCGAGGGCCACTGTTCGAGGGCTCGCCGTCATTGCATAATTTGCGTTTGTTGCACCATCTGGAGTGGCAATAGCTGAAGCGTTTGGGGTATGTTTTATTTTTAAACCTAACACATGCTGTAGTTGGCACGCGTCAGGATTTAATTTAAAGCGTCTGATCAATGGTGGGATTTGCACAAAATTTCGGTAGCGTTTTTGTTTCTAAACGTTTTGTTCCGAATTCTTCTCAAATTTTGTGTAAAAAATTTCCCAGCTCTAGACCCTGATTGTGTGAAGTGGACTAGGATAATGCACACAATGGAAACAGGAAGCCTTTCGAAGGACCTTGTCTAATCGCACCTGCAGCCGGGAGCGTATGAAGTTGAAAACACATCACAGCAATTACTCAACACACTGAACCAGCAATGACGAGGCTTGCGTGCATCAAGTGTACTGCAACAACGCGGAAATAAAGCGCGAGTTACCCCAATACACTGGCCTCCAAAACGACGGGTGAAACCTGAACATCAAGCACACCTGTGCCTCGACCAGCTTCAGGAGGTTGTACCGCGAAAAACAAGAAAACACCTCCCACACCCGGCGGCCACCATTTAAAGGCGGTGACGTCCCCCCGAGGGCGTCGTGTAACTTCACTTCCCGATTAACGACTCCGTCACCGACCCAGGTCCACACCTAACACTGCCCTTCCGCTCCTGGGGGAGAAATAAAACAAAGGTAATGTTGTTACGGTGCATTACACGGTGCCACACGCATACGACGGACACACCTAACCTGTTTCGGAATGCACGGTTTGTGGTTCTAACCTCCGTGTCAGTAAACCGACAACCTGTTCGTGGTGAAGCCACGGGGGTGTGAAGTCACCGTTGAATTACGGGACGAGAGGAAATGAGTGGGAGGAAGATAAATTTGTCTCGGATAACCTTCGACCGATCGTTGGCGGGCTGATTCTGTCTCTGCACGAAAGAGCGAGATCCCTACTGAAGCTGCTGCGGGGTTCGAGAGTTAAAAGCTAAATGTCAATGTCACGTCATTCCCTGTATCAAGTGGAACCGAAGTTTGCTAAGGCAAGAGAAGAGCTGTTGTAATGCAATGGTTGCTTTTGCTGTCGTGATACTTCATCATCGTCAGTGCATACTCAGCATCATCGGCTGTCATTGGAGCCAGGACGCCATATCGCGTGAGGTCATCACATCAACGAGTCGGCACTTGAGCGAATATCGCCTGTTTCCTTCCCGCACATTCCAGACTAGCTACTTCACAAATTCTCAACGACTTTTCATTGGCCAAACACACAAGGGCTGGGCATTCGTGACGGGTTTTCACCGTGGAATACTTTTACCCTTTGACGCTTAGGGTGCCTCGAATCTTTTCGTTCGCGGTGAAAGACCACTAACATTGCCAGATATGAGAAATGACGCTTCTAGCTTGGGCCATGTGGTTTGTTGATATAGGGACTTTCCCATCAAGAATGCCCTGGCACCGGTTCGTAGGTCTTGT
Source organism: Anopheles nili (assembly GCF_943737925.1). Lineage (NCBI taxonomy): Eukaryota > Metazoa > Arthropoda > Insecta > Diptera > Culicidae > Anopheles > Anopheles nili. The sequence continues at coordinate 74,310,908 of NC_071292.1, read as the reverse complement.
GAACATTAAACGAAAGTGGTGTGCGTATTGAGGGAAGAAAACTTCTTCAAAATAATTAAACCAGACACGATCGTGTAACTATTGTTCCACGTTCAATTGCTGTGGTTCATTTAAATTTATTACTTTACAGCACACACGTTAAGCGATATAGTGTCCTTTTTCGAGACTTTTGAACGATTTTAATCTACATCTCCCTTCGGGTGCATACCCAGAATCCTGCAAAAAACTAATAAAAATCCGATTAAAAGTGATCTCATATTTCAGGCAATTAGTTCCAAAAGAGCTCAAAAGCAATACTGTGACAGTATGGTTGAACTATTCTTCCAGCTGCACGACCCTAAATCGGAGCTGAATGAGTTAAGGTCATTGCGCGTCAACGAGTGGTTCAACGTACCCCAGAAAAGGAGTTTTCTCGTCCTGCTACGACCCCCTTGAGGCATCGACAATCCCCTGCCCAATACCGGTAATGGATCAAGGCACACCGATTCCAACCCGCCAGTGGCTAGGAAGGATCGAGGCACGCGGAACTCCCACCGATGGGACCGAAGGCAAAGTAAAGTGATTAGATTATTTATTTATCTCTCTCACAATCCTCGCGTTCAGAGCTTCACTGTTGCATTCGCCATGGTAGTTCACAGTTCCCATTCTCATGAAGCACGTTTTGGGTTTCAAAACCAAGCCCTCGGTCATACACGCGTGCCATTTCTGACCCACCCCATTTGCAAATGTACCATCAGGAACATACATACAATTAAGGGGGAAACAACTCCCATCATTCACACCACACGGACACGTGTTGCAAAGCAGATTCAGGGCTCTGGATTCGAATATTCGGGAACATTTGTTACCATGCTTCTTCCAGGCCAGGATGAGAATACAATTAGGATTGCAAAAGATTGCGACCTAAGGGGTTTAGGGGTGAGATAATAGAGAAGAAAATAATATCAATCACCTCTTCAAATTTTCGCAACACAAGCACTGGAGAGATGTACTTCCTCCAGCGAATCATGTTCCCTTTTCTGGACAAGACATTGACTTCAGCAATACATTGTTTTTTTTTATTTTGGGGATCTTGACAAATCCCATGGGAGTGATATAAGGGAAATATACACCCAGTGGGAGCTCAAATCAATACCTTAATGTCGTGTAGATTTCGGGAAGATTAACTGATCCGTTGTTTTTTACTCGGGTTTATGTCGTACGTAAATTACCCCCGTATAATGTCATATGCACACTCGCGGGGACAGATTGTTCATCATCTAAAAGTACATACACTCGATTACGATACACGGAGACGATCCGATAACGGATGTGGTACAACACGACAGTACAAGCCATCCATCCAGATAATTGCGTTGACTCGTGAGACAAGATAATTCGCGCACTCTCGTTGGCTTTCGCGGTTCGAAAACGCAAACAAACATTGCTCGGAACCGGGCAGTGTCCCTCGGATGCGCAAGGCTTACATCTTCGACGTCAGCACTGGAATGGAACGACACTAACGACTACGACGACGACAACGACGGTGATGATAATGATGATGGCAATGGTGGCATCTTACACTCGTTTTCCATTTTCCACGCAACACAAAACGGGAGGAAATGTCCGCCCGGATCCGCGTGGAATTCCGTGTTTGTTGCTTTGTCCGCTATGGCGCAAGAAAATGGCCATGTAAGCGTTCATTTCCTCACGCCCATCCGACAGTTTATTATGAATCAAATGCGTTGAGGGCCGCATCGTTTTGCGGTTGATTCGATCGAAGGCACTCATCTCGCTCCTAATGGAAACGGAAACGCACACCCCGGATGGCACCGACACCGGCAGAGATTTGTTTTTTTAGGTGTTGAAGAAGAAATTTATAATTTTTTTAATTATAAAAGAAATTGAATGTTTGAGCTAAGTCCTCTGGGAGTATCGCATTACCATTTAATGTCAATTTCGGTCATCATTAGACAAATAAGAGATCTATAGCATGAGGAAAACATCTCCTATGTCATTCAAAAAGGTCCAAAAAGTTAATAAAAAGACTAAAATATGATACTAATTAAATGCATTAAATAAATAGACTCGTACTGTACTTATAACCTACAGCAAAAGAAATCAAGCAAGTAATGTTCGCCTCAAAAATGTGAATAAAACATTGCAGAACTGGCTTCGTGAAATCAGGCTCCTAAAAAAAAACCAGCCAGATGTGATTTTCATAAGATTTTGTTTTATTTATGTGTTTTTAATAAATACAACACTCTTATTATCCGCTGCCTTGCTGCGTTAATGAATCTACCCGAAAGATTGAATTGCAGCGATAAAATATAAAATTTTCGAAGTGAACGAACACGGCTCCACCCCCATCAACTCAACGGGGGCTGTCACCAACGTGACACCTACCCCTGACGAAGTTTTTTTCCGTACGGCTGAGGAATAAAATTCCACTCCACACACGTTGGCTTCAAATCACCTATCAGCGGAACTTTGGTCTATATTTATGAGAACATCATTATGGAGAGGATTGTAACGGAAAAGGTAATTTGGATATGTGTGGCCCGTTTAATTAGCGTAGAAAAAGTTAATTTTCCAGGGGAACTAACCGAAATTTAAATAGAGAAAAATATTACCCTGGCTTGGAGTCAGTAAAAACCTTGCCCAATCAAATATTGATATCGACATTTACCATACGCTCCCCTAATCGAACCAAATGGATATTCGTTTGTTCGTCAACATCATCGCTCAAAAAATCCCCACTTTTTCTGCCGATATCACATTACTTCCAAAGGCTCCTTCGCAAATGGAACGACGTCGCACCGACGTTATCGATCTCTCGCTGACAATCCTACCACCCTCACGTTCGTAGCGTCGTGGCTTTCTTCAACCAGTACCCGTTTACGATCGCTGTAACCCGTTTCACACAACAAGTGGCACAAACCTTCTCCCGTACGTTCATTAATTCGTCGAACTTTCCCGGCGCACTCTTCGGGAAAGCAGTTGGAGAGCTGGTTCCGCTGAGACCTGGGACGGATTGGGCAGAGGAGGCCAAGGTTAACCGAAAAATGTGTGAAGCGATTATCATATGACCTTCGACCCGTGGAAGGCACGCGAAGGGCGAACGCACCGGGCAACAGGGGAGCAAGGAATGAGGAGTGAGTAGTCAGTTTGTCACATGGAATATTTCCTCCATCGTGCAGGATGTTGGACGCTTGATTTTGAATGTCATTTGGAATGTCCTAAAGCATCCATAACATTGATTTTTATGCTTTATCTGGATATCTCTTAGACTCCCTGATTAAACCTACAGCGATCTATCACCTCACATCCCAATTCCAACTTATTATGAATTGGATTCTTCATGACATGACATTTTCACCTTTTCTGGCTAAGCATTGATTTGGTTTGACCATTCGTCTCTTGACAGCCTGCAAGAATTTTGTCTTGTAATGACAGCCTGCAACAGAATATCCCCCAAAACATGTTATTACATCCATTTTATTCGATCGATCGCGGACCTAGCCACAGGCAGTCAGGGCTTCCGGTTGCACCGACAGACGAATAAATTTGCATCGACCGGTACACACGTCACCGGTTCCTGCCTATGTGTGTCATCCGCCTCTTGCCTCTTGGAAAATCTTCGTGCGAGAAAAAAAAATGCAAAAAAAAAACGTTTGCACCCGTTCCGGTGGCCAATCACACGGCACCAACCAGCGCGGTTGACAGTTGGCCGTATCTCTTTCCCCTATTGCAGCTTGATTCGCTTTCTTTACGCTACATTGAGAAAACAACGGCGACTGGCAGAAGGGTGGGTGGGATCTCGGAGGATCCCGAGGGGGCCATTTTGCTTTCCAACTTACTGCTGCGCTTCAATTGGAATTCGGCATAGCGCGGAAGTAACGAGTACCATTGGAACTGGCAAACCGGATGGCACGCTGTGTGTCTCATGGCCGCGTTGGAAATAAAAGAAAGCAAAAAAAATGAAGCAACAGGAAAAAAACACCCCACCCGTCGATAGAGCAGTGAATGCGCTCGGGTAAGTAGAAGAAAAAATAGAAGAGACATTTCTCCCCTAAAGGTTCCCATCGGCATCAAGGGAACACGGTCGCGGGACTATCATAATTGCCCTTTCTCGTGTGCTTAGGCACGTCGCAAGCTCCCGAGTTCCACGAGATGATAACCCACACAACCCATGACGGGGTGTCACGTGGTTTGATGGCGAACTCGCAACCTTCGACACGCCCGCAGTATACAAAAACCAACACCCGCATTCAAACCTGCGGATTTGTGCCAGCGAAGGAACGACATTTGAATTCATTGGGTGGCTTTTCAAATGCATCCGCCGCCAACGGTGGAACAATACACAAAATCGGAATTAATTCAACCCATCGTACGCACCCGTGCCTAGCCCTGGGACGCCCTTCGAGGGGGTAGAGTTAAATTAGCGGCAGGAAGCCACCCTCGTTTGCCTCGCTCATTCCTTGATTTTTGAGTAACATGGCGATCAAACGAGTGAGTCATGGTCGTCCCACGCATAATGACAAGGTGGAAGAGGTGTGTAATTCTTCACGAAAAATGACTAACCCGAAGAGTTGACGGACTGAGTAGGTGCTGTGGTTGTTTTCCAAAAAGTTGACTTAGTTAAGCCTTCATAGCCAACCGGAGGATTGGTTGGTCCTTTCGCTCATTTACTGTAGTTGCTTTCTTTCTTTCGCTTTTACAACCGCAGGAAAAAGCGGTAATGAACGACGATAAAAACCACAACAATCGTCAAGTGCAACCAATGCGCACACGGCCTATGCTTTTCTTTCTTAGCGTTTTTCCTTCTCTAAGCCAACGCAATGAGATGGATCGATAATTGAAAAGTGAAGGTAAGAAAAACGCTGGTCACAACTACCGCGACGAGTGATGCCCCCAAAACCTTTCATCGCGAGCAACACTCTCCAAATGCCGTCACTTTTTTATTATTTCAACCCCTTTTGGATTTCCTCCCCCCGATTAGAGGGCTTTGTTTGGTGTTTTTTTTCTCCCACTCCACACACACACATGCTGTGCGAGGCCTCAGTTAGGTGGATATGCATCTCAAGACTCGGAGAGCCTCCTCATCTACGCTGCAAGAAAACACGCGGCACAAGAAGCAACGGAACACGGGAAAAGCGCACCAGGTGGTGGCGCAATAAAGCACCGTTTCAATTAAGGTTGCGAACCTGCCACCCTCGCTTTCCCAACTCCAGACGGGATGAGACTTATCTATTAGCGATTTCACCAATCGGGAGAGAGACGGCGAAGTCGAAAAAAAACGACCGTAAAAAAGGGAATCTCGTCTTGACGGGATCCGTGCGGTTCCAAGTCCCGGAAGTGCTTCACCGGAACCGCTTTCATCTCTCTCTCTCTCTCTCTCTCTCTCTCTCTATCTCGCTTTTTGTCTCTGTCTCTCGGAACCGAACCTTGAACCGGAACCCGGACGCTATCGTACGGAGCTATCTATCGTCGGTCAGCGTAACGATCGCGTTTTTTAGAGCGCCTATTGGGAAAGAGAAGATAAAGCAGCTCGAGCTCTCGGGTGCCCTTGTGCTTTTGCGGAAGATCGTCCGATCTGGGTGTTCAGTGTAGATGGATCCACGCCAAGATTCCGCCTTGCGTGCGCCTTGACTCAATGTGAAGCATGGCCATGTCCCTTTGGAGAAGATATTTTTAGGCCTCAGAAACAAATTGAAGAAGCTCACTTTTGACGGTGACGTCTTCATACTCTAGTGCACGTGTTTGAGCCTTGTTTGAACCTTCAACCACCCTTGAAAGCGTGAACTATCGCTGCGTGACGAAAAGAATGGCGCAATCTACCGCGAATTAGTTGCGGCGGAAACAAGACAAGTCACGCTTGTGCTTAGAATCTTACTGATGGTTCAAGAATATAGCCCCACAAAACAAAAGAAAGAACCCCGCAATGCGCCGCTGGCAGTGGGTTATAAATGTTGTTAAAAAATTACCACCGTTGGGAACTTTGCCAAGCTATTGGACGAAAGTTTGGGAGGCCAACGGTGCCCACCGTCAGGAATTCGAAGGAATGCAAACCTCAAAATAATGCCCCTAGAACTTTGCGGTGTTTAACCGGCACCGTGCCACCGCCGGGCTAGTCGGTTCCGCAATGCTTCAAAGTCATGTTGCACAGATGACAGAAGAGAAAATTTGGTTAGGAAGATGACGGGGGTCAACGGTCTGGCGGCTGGTGTTTTCTAAACATTAGCGATCACTTGTTCGAATGCTCGAACGAGCGGATTTTAGCAATCAGATCCATTCCATTTTCTCGCTGTTTCACCAGCAACGGGCCAATCTGTGATGCCAGACGAGCGGATGGTGACGACGTCGACGAAGGCACGATTGTTTACACAGTTGGCAACGATGTGGCGCGGTTCGCGGCGAATGATACAGGTTGTCATCTCTCGGTTGTGCCGCGTGTGAGGAATTTTCCTCGCTGTTGTGGCAGATGACAAAACAGGAAACGTCATCATCGGTGATCGTACAGGCGGCGATCGTATGGAGTTTTGTTTACGTGCGCTACTTCAAGCATACTACGCCCTAGCTAGAAATTACCACCGTTCGCGTAAAAGGCGCGATCGAGGGAAAAATATGAGCGCGATCTCTACGATCGGGGAATACTTTCCACACGATCATTCGATGTTTTGAGTACGAATTCATTAATTTACACAACATGTACGATCGCTCGTAGTGGCGACTGTTAGTTTAATTTTACCTGGCAGCTTCATGGGAAGACCTGCTTGATCGAGGACGGTAGTGTCCATGGTGGTGGTACCCTTTTAGGATTGAAGGGTAAACGGTAACAGCTACGACAGCACTTTTTCACCGACCAAGATCCCACTGTTGGGCGCCCCTGCTGGTTGATAAGAACGTGTCCTATCAATCACGTACACAAACACACGTTGTCACTGGACGTCGGTGAGCGGAGCAGCCCTTCCGTCGTTGTTGCTGCTGGACCATCCGGTGATCGTACACAAGGATGATCGCTAAGGGCTATGGAACACGAGCACAAAAACACAACACTTGCGGCCCGTTACAACATATTACGCAGTGTACTGTTTTTCGCCTGCGTTTGCTTTACGCGATCGTTACGTTGCCACTGATCCTTTTGCTTGGGGATTAAAGGAACACTTCACATTCTTGTTTTGATTTCAAACCTGCAGAGAAGACACCCGGGACAATGCCCAGAAGAGTAGGTTAGAAAGGGAAAGCCAAGAGCTGTAGTTACAAATTCGCGCGGAAAATATTATTAAACTACTCTCTCTCTCTCTCTCTCTCGATTTATATATCTCTCTTTCTCTTCCTTTCTTTTTCGTTTCTCTGTTGATGCATTCACACAACTAGTTTCAACTGGTACTGCCTTATTTGGTTACTGACTACGCGCCGCAATCGACCACACAAAATCGCGGTTTCACACGTACGCAAACTCGCACACGTACACACAAGATGCAGCTGACTGGGAAGGTCATCCGGTCTGGTCTCCACAGACGGAAACCGACCCCGGGTGAGACAGAAAAGCTAGATTAAAAGGTCGATTAATCGATGGTGACCAAGATGATGGCTTGTTATTCGCTATTTCGCACGCTCGCAAGCACCCCCTTTTCACTTCACGTAAGAGTACGAACAAACGGAACCTTTCACAATTGAAATTTCTTGAAAGAGTATGAATATATGAACGTGAACTCCCTCCCAAAAACCACAACTTGAATGCCTTTGTCAAAGGATCCAAATGATACCGTTCGAAATCGAGACCTCAATCAACTTAATCGCACATGTTAACGCACGTTTCTCGTAAGCTTAATACGCAAATACACTTCTCTTCAAATGCATGTGTCGATTTTGATTTTTTTTTATCACACGACAAAGGGCAACCATCTGGAGGGTGTTATGCTGATTCGAAAGCACTGCACAACCGAAGAAAGAATTGCGAAGAAGGGTACGCCCCACGCATGTTACAAATCGAAGAATTTTTCCTTTTCCTACTGACTGTACTTTCTAAAGAGAAGTTATAACTCTCGCGTACACCTTACGCGTTATCTTAATTGCGCGGTTATCACAATGAACACGTTTTATATGATCTTTTTTTATGTTTTCGCTGTCTAATACTCTTGTTGTGAACTCTCGCGTCGTCGTTGGTGTAAAGGGCGGTCAACCCCCGGGCTTAGTTAAGACGTCCTGTATTTGATTCGCCTGACCGAACACTATCAACCGCATGAACGCAAACGCAAAGGCTGCAGGGATGCACAATTGTGACTATTCCACAACGTTGGACTGGTTGCGGAGTCTCAACGATGTTGCTTTCGCAGCTGAGGGATTCAACCAAACAAACCCTGGAGCGCGACAAACGAACGTTTCACGAGTAGCAGGGCAGCGAAAAATGCGAAGAAAATAGATAGTTGAATCCGCTAACTGTCAATTGGGTGGTCCCTATTGGTGGGATAGCGCGAACCAATTTCGTCGTTATCCCACCTATTTCAGACAGCATGATAGGGGATATAGGACAAATAAAGCTAAACTTTTTTATTTTTTATTATTGAAAATTTTGTAAATTAAACTTATTCTCTTTCGTACCACAAACTGTGATGTTCAAATACAACAGTTAAAAATATTTGATGTTAAAAACAACATGTATAACTCTGAAAATGAACTAATAACCGAGAATTCATCAGTCTGAAAAACAATAAATTTTGACCATGATCATCACTGGTTTTAGGAATTTTATGCTGCTTTTTCATATAGTTTTTTTAATAAACACTATGTTTTATTTAACAAATTTAACAAAACAATTACCTTTTAATTTTTAAGGTATTTACAGCCTAGCTGTTTAAAAATCCGTATCCGTTCATAAGTATATGATTCATAGCTCAAAAGATAGCGCCGAAGTAACGCGCTGGTAAGTGTAAACCATACCTAGCTGTTTGTCAAAGTCTTTCGATCGAAAACACAGCAGAAAGATGGCAATTTTCAGCTCTTTGGCTCGCTCCGGCCAATTTTCGGCTCGTTTAGGTACTATTCTGAGCAATCAAGCTCTTTTGCAGGCAAGAAACAATGGTAAGCAAAGTAAAAACATTGTAGGCTATTGTGTACATAAACCAAACGGTCCATAAATGACGAATCCCAAGTTCTGCCACTCATGGACCGCTTGTTATGCAACTTCAAAACAAACGAATGTGATGTTAATTTGTATTTTAGCCCTTACCGGTACGCGCTTCATGTCCGGCGGTCATGGACCGAAAAATTTTACGATCACGCCTTCCCGTTTCCAATGGCACAAATTCAAGGATATGTTCCACTACTACATCATGATTGGCTTGATTCCTGTCGGTGCAGTTGTTTTCTATTCAAATGTTTTTATTGGCCCTGCCACCCTCACGGAAACACCGGAAGATTACACTCCGAAACACTGGGAATACCATCGGCATCCGATCACGCGTTTCATCGCCCGGTACATCTTGCCCAGCCCACAACAAGAATACGAGAAAATGCTTCATCACCTGTATGAAGAAAACGAAAAGGCTCAGATTCGTGCGTTGGAGAAGCAAGTACGCGATAAAATGGCTGAGCGTAACGATTACCAGTCGTACTACTACCGCCCGGCTATCGGCAAGTACCACCGGGTAGCGAAAGAGGCAGCTGATGAGCTGGAATCGCTCCGCGGTGATTAAGATGAGAATGGATATGTTGTAGAATATGTTGAAGAAATAGAGACGTAAAGGTGTTGCAGTGAAGCGAATAATGGCATGACTTTATTTTTGTTCTGAACAAGCTTATATCGAATGACTTACGAATTTATAGATCAGTGGCAAATACTCAGGAATGAAGTAATTTCCAAGTCAAGTAGCAGTCGTTTATCCCCATGCCTGCGTTTTTGCGTAGTGCAAAATCAGCTTTCCGTTTGTTCCATAGCATTCGTACAAATTCTTGATTATTTGGTCGGGTGACGGAGCAAAGGTTTGATTGATATAGAGAAACTGAAAAAGTCAATAGAAAACATATGAACAAGTTTCCACCTATAACGGGTACGAAGGAAACGCCTACCAATCTTTCTTCTGGGTCGAGCTTGAGATATTTGTGTATGAATTTAACAATGGCACTGATTGGTTTTTCTTGGTCTACCGACCACTTTTTTTGTTTCAAAATAGGGGCACTACCAGTGGCATGCAGCACAATATCGACTAAAAATGAAAAAAACATACTTAGTTTTCATAATTCATACCTGCAGTGCCTTCTACAAATCCATACTTTTTTTTAGCTCTTGTTTTTCCACTTTCTGACCGGCCAGTGACATGTTCTCCACATTCGCTGCGAGTTCCTTGTCGTGCGAACTATCAATCCCAGCTGTTTCTGCTTCTTCAGCCATTTTTGTAGAATATTTGAAGCTGTTAGTACTCTTACAGCAAGTATTTATGATTAGCAAAACTTGTAATTTTTGGGAGCTTTGTTTACTTTTTCTTTGGTTTTTTGCTGGCAACACTGCCAAAAGATAGATTGACAATTTCAGCTCTGAAATATCATAACATACTGAACGTCAATATTGTACATGAAAACACGTTTACTAGTAGCGCATGTTGTGTGGATTCCCTGTGTTTTAATATAATTTTGGCACAATGAGTGGAAAAATAAAGTTGTTCAATGAGTCTGACCAAGAAGAACCGGAAACAGTCGAGTTCCGAACTAATAAAAGCTACGCCAAGCATTATGATGAGTTCCGTAAAAAGGAAATTCTTGGTCAATGTAAGCAAAATCCAACTGAACTAAGATTTCAATGTGATTTTACAAGAGCAAATTCCATAACTTTCATTTTTAGTAAAAAACTATGAAGCGGAGGCGGAATCATCTGACTCCAGTGAAGACGAAACGACCGATGAAGAGATTGTCGATGCGGAGTTTGATAAAGAATTCTTCAAGACACTTGCCTTTCTGAAGCGCAAGGATAAGAACAAGTATAATGAACAGCATGCGTTTTTTGAAAACGTGAAGCCTATTGAGGAGGTGGCACTTACAAAGCGACGTCGCAAAGAAAAGCCGATGACGGTTAAAGATTATGAGCGAAAAGTGATTTTAGAAAAAGGTGGCGTATTTGAAGATGAAGAAGACGACGATGCTTCAGAAGCAGCGCAACGTGCTGAGTCGCCTTCGTTGGTAGAAGAAGAGAAAAAGATAAAAGACGAAATCAAACAAGCTTTGAGTAAAATTGACGATGAAGACAGCGATGGTGAAGCAACGGTAAAAAGTTCCAAAGGTGGTGGTTTGCTAAAGGAACGAGTCAAAAGTAAGGATGAAACAGAAAAGGAGCAATCTGATTATATTCAATGGCTGACGGACAAGAAGGTAAAGGAACCCACAAGTGAGGACGTCAAAGGCTTGGAACCATTGAAGCAGTTTTGGAACAATGAAAAATTGTCCAAAGAGGATGCTTTTTTGAAGGATTACATTCTGAATAAGCGATTTGTACAAAGTGGCGCTGAAATCCCCAGCTATGATGAAATAGTGGCTACATCGGAAGACGAAGAAGAACTAGAGAAACAAGAAGAGTACGAGCGAAAGTATAACTTCCGTTTCGAAGAGCCCGACACGGATTTTATCAAGCAGTTTCCTAGAACGGTAGATGATTCGGTTCGTGTGGAACGCAACAAGCGCAAAGAACAGAGAGCATTGTTGAAGGAGCGTAAGCAGCAAGAAAAAGAGCAACGTCGTCTTGAACTAGATGAACTTAAGGCTGTAAAACTGAAGGAAATTCGCGAGAAAATTCAAAAGTTGAAAGAAATTGCGGCTACGGAAAACTTGGCTATGAATGAAGACGATTTGGAATCGGATTTCGATCCTGAAGAACACGATCGCCGAATGCAAAGGATGTTCAACGATGAGTATTACGGCGTGGATGAGGGCGATCAGAAGCCCGAATTTCCTGACTTGGATGCAGAGCTGGGCATCGAAAACTACGATGTAGAACGTTTGGACGACAACGGTGATGATGGTGGTTATGATGAACCGCACTGTGAGGATGACGATTTTGTAATGGATTGTGACTTTGAAGAAAAGTCAAACTCAAAAAATGCAAAAGAAACTCTTCAGCAGGAGCTGCTTGATTCTACCAAGACCGGGAAGAAAAAAAACCGCCGCCAATCTAAGTTTCGGGAAGTACTGAAAGCCGAAAAGCCTCTTTTTGATCCGGAAGATGAAAAAACTTACGGTGAATATATAGATGAATACTACAAGCTAGACTACGAGGACATGATTGGCGATGTTCCGTGTCGCTTTCGATACGTCGAAACAGTCCCGAATGATTTCGGCTTAACCATAGAAGAAATTCTAACAGCCAACACGAGAGATCTTAACAAATGGGCTAGCGTGAAGAAAACTGTCCAGCTACGTCCTAAACACATTGAAGAGAATGAGAAAAACATGTACCGCCGCAAAGGTGCGAATTTGGAGTTGAAGCGAAAAATTATGCCAAGTCTTTTTATTGAATCTGATAACGAAGAAGCAATCGATGAAGAAATTCAAAAACGCAAACAAGAAGTTACTGCTCAAAGCCCTATAGATAAGGTTAAAGCAAAGGATAAAACAAGCACTGGCCGATTGAATCTTCAGGGCGAAAAAGCATCCAAAAATACTAAATCATCGATCAATGATTCTCAAAATCATGAAACTGACACAAGTAATAAAAAATGTAAGAACAAAATCATTAGGAGTTGTGAGCAGAGCTCTACTCACAAGGAAGATGAACATGAAAGTAAACTTAATTTTAAAAATCAGCGCAAACGTACATGGGATCATGAGGCAGGAACATCACGTTCCCAACAGAAGAATGCATCTTGGAACAATCGAGATAAGCCACATTTCGAACAGAATAAGCATCAAAATGGTCACAAAAATGGATTTAAAACGAATGATGCTGTGGGTTCAAAAAGACCAAAGAAAGAGGAAAGTGCAGCAGATCAACGGTTACGGGCCTTCGGATTGAATCCTAGAAAATTCCATAATAAACAAATTTACAGCAAGCAGCGCCAGACGCAAGCATAAAAATAAACGTAAAATTTCTTTAATGTGCTGTTCGGACAGCATGTATGTTGGAAAATTAGTGATAGTGTGTTCAATAAATGCTATTCAACTATTTTTTTGTAGAAGTGCATTTTTGATTCATTTAAATTGGATTGAAATGTTGATTGAAGTTTCAAGTAAATTGAATGTTAATGCAAAATCATTTATAAAATATATATATATTTAAAAAAAATTATTAAACTAATGAGATGGAGCTACGCATTTCTGTGTCATTCATATTCCAATGTATTTTCATAGAGCTTTCATGTTTAACAAGACGGGCCTTGTGAGGGTTTCCATAATTATCTTGTTGAATATTTAGTGTACTTTTGTTTTGTAGGATCTACTCTGTTTAAAAACGTCACTATATATTGGCCTTTTTGTCAACTTTTAAACTCAATAACTTATGAAGAAATCGCCCGTTTTATTCTGCAACAATAAAACATTTATGTTTATGCCTCAAACTCGAAGTCCCGTGCCTACGGAAAGCAAATGGAATGAACGAGAAACATCAGCCAACTGCAAGACGTAGCCGATGTGAAATGTCAAACCCAAGTATACTGTGTTCGTTCGTAACGTGCGTGCGTGCAAAGTTGCTTGGCTGGTGGTGATATTCTCGTGCAAAATCGTTTGTGTTTTCATCTTCAAATTTCTACTTTATTTTGAAAATGGAACCAATTCCGAATCGAAACGTACGTCCTGCTTCCTACTGATCAGATGCTTGCATTGGCATTGTTGTAGAAGGTAGGTGATTACCCCATATTGTTGGTTATTTAATAAAAAAGGGAGGGAGAAAAAAAACCTTGCAAAAAATGTCATTTTATCGTATCTAAACTTTCTAGTCAATGAGCTCAATTGGAATCAAGTCAAATTTCTCTAAATTCCTTGAAAAAATACCCTTATCTTATTTGCACTGATACAGTTACATGACCATCAAATGATAACATATATGGTAATGCATTTGCTGTCCCTTTTACATGAAGTATATTCAACCGCAAGAACGAGAAGAAAAGAGAAGGAGAGTGAGTACTATCTCATTAACCATGTCAGAGGGGGAGAGAAACGATCGTAGTTATATTGTGTTTAAAACAATATACAGAACCTTTATCGCTTCTGAGGATCGTATGCTCAAAGCTGTTATACGGTTGTTGTTTGGCAACGCAAGCGTAAACGTGAAGTCATGCGTTATTTCCTGGAATATAGTATGACCAATCAGCATAACGATAGGCCCCAACCGATCGTATTTTGCTAACCTCTCTGTATGTGTGCCTTTGGCAAGAATTCAGTGTGATGACGTTAAGGTCGTTTGGAGTATGAAAAAAAAAAACAAACCGGTTTGGTGAGTCTAGTAAACTCGTGTGTAACGTACTGCAAACGCCGTAACGTATTTGAGAGTATTTTTTATTCATTTTTCCTTTTTTGATTCATTGATATACGTGGCATCGCAATTGGTAAATTTTATGACTAAATATAATTTCCTTTTCATGGCGTTTGTAAACAATATCTTGTCCTGCATGAAGAAAGGTTTTATAATTGTATTATATGAAGCCATCTGGTGATATCTTCATCACAAAATTAATTTTATTTTATATAAAAAGTTCAAATTAAGTGCCATAAGTTCCCTAAAATATCCAAGAAAGTAATTTAAACACAAGGTAGCTGCGTCAGAGAAAGTTTTCACGGATTTCACCATGTGTAAACTTTCTCTTCCATCTTTATGCACGGTTGTTGGCATTTCCGTGTGCAATTCTTGTGTACAGGAAAAATCTCATAGAGACTAGCTTGATAGGAGTTGAATGCAATATAAGTTCAGTAGTAATGATTCGTACTCTTCTAAAATTCGTATTCTTTTAAAACAGCTCATAACGTTCACTCCTACAATCGAACAAAACTTCTTTGTAGTTATGATTCAAAACATCCCACTCACAGAAACCCCAATTCAAACGTTTATTCACTGCTGCCAGGCAACCTACGCGCAGTTTGGTACCAGCGGGACGCATGTTTGGTTCAACTTGGAGCTCATAAATGTAAACCTTTTTTGAGCGGTAAAATATCATTTTTTTATTTCGTTTTAAATGTAACGTTTCTGGATCGTAGTATACCTTTGTTTTGTTTTTGTATTCCATATATCAAGTTACAGGTTTGTTAACGTTTTGAACCAAAAAAATTTAACATGTCTAATCTCGGAGCGAAATGTAGATCCTTGGAGATGGTTTATGCTGCCCCATGGCGAATCACTTTTTTCGCGCCATCGTTTAGCTCTGTTAGTTTTTATCTCTGGGCTCAAATCGAAGAGCTCCGTGAATGTTGGAGTCCTTTAAAGCGATGTCCCTAAGAAGCCAACAAAATGCTGCTAGTGGAGATGCTGTATAAGGGAAACATGGCCCAAAATAAAAAAACAGCATCACAAACCAATGTGCTTTTGCAAACGAGTCTGGTGCCGGGTTCTCACGGTCTCGATTTCGAACATCGGTACGGCCAGCATCCTTTCGTGCCGTTACACGCTCTGGCAGCATAAGCAGCAATGCCATCCCTGCTCCAAATCCAGCCATGACCCTTTGGTTTTGTGCCAAGCCCACGATTGCGCTTGTTAACGTTGGCAGGAGGTGGTACTTGCTGTCTGCTTCTTTTTTTATGTCGCTTTTTGGCTTCTTCATTGCATTTTCATTCCTATAGAATGTCGAGTTTTGGTACCCGCGCACGATCTCTCACAATACTGCAAAATGATTGCATAAAAGGTCATCGGAGCAGCAAGCTTCAAAAAATAGCATGCACTGTTTATCTGTTTGTTTGTTTATGTTTACTTTTTATCAATGTTTCAAAGAATATCAATGTTAAATTTAACGGATTGTTGAAGATGTTGTTCATCTTTGGTTAATGCTGCTGCATCTGGTTCTGAAACGATGTTTCTGTTTTTTTTCTTGCCCTTCAATGCTCGTTCGAACGCTCTTTTCGAATATTGCAGATTGTGCCCTTTTCTGTCTTCGTGGCCTCTGAGATGCCCATGCCAACGTTGTGTGGTCGTACACGGTCCTGCTCAGCAAAAAAGGGCGCATCGTTTCTACTTACCGACTGTTATTATTTCTCCAGAAATTGGCTTTTTCCCTTCCTATGCCCATATCCTAAGCGAACTTCTTCAAGCATTGGCGTTCGATTACCATTTTCTGGTGGTCTCCATTTTGCGCTTCCCGCCGTCGCCGGGAGGTACAAAAACTCCGTTGGTCTCTCTGTACCGGAGTTCTGTTACATCTTAAACCCTTTGCTGTACGGAACCTTTGGAACCGCCAGAAAAAAAAATCGTCCACTGGAAGGCTGTTGCTCGTCGAGGTTCTCACAGCAAGGCAGCATGCTTGGGACGCCATAAAGCGAAGGGATTGCCCAACGGGGAGAGCAAGATCTCCACCTTGTAATGGGTTTCGTGCCTTTGTGCGACGATCACTCGTAGGTGTAGGCTAGGGATTTTTCTCGCTCCGTCAAGCCTTTCGCCCACGGCGTCTGGGAAATGACGGGACCGATCACGGTGGGGTAGCTAGCTTTTTTACCATCGTGAATGTTCCAATGCTGATCTACACCGGGGAATTCCAATTGCGGGGCTTTCGTGCATGAAGTTTTCAGACCGGACCATAAACCTTTCTATCTTTGAAAGCCAATTCGATCCGAACGATCGTGCTTTAGATCGATCATCAGCTAACCGGCAAAACACTTACGAGAACATGAAAAGTTGCTCTGTTTATTTGTTATGATAAACGATTACGAGCAGATTCTTTAAATTAAATTATTGCAACCAAACTTTTCATAGCTCGGAGATGTTATGTTTTTCATTACACCGATAGAGGGCGCTCACACTCGCGATCATTTGTTTAACTAGTTGTCTAATTAGGCCGTACTCTCCTCCAGCTTAGTAAGGATGCATTTTTTAACAGACTTCAGCTTGAGACAGCCACCATTGATTGGCTATGTTTGAATTTCTTCTTGTAACTCTCAGCATCTTCCTTCGCGATCATTTAGTGCGTTTCTTTGTGTGCGGAACGTCCATCACATCATCCGCGAAGCAGTGCAGTGCAGTATGTGGTTGGTTGGCATGATCATCATGGTTTTGATCGCTAGGTCACTTGAACACATTTGCCTCACGAAGGCGATCGTTCAACAGATGTGGGTGTTGGGTGGGATACAACTTCGGTACAATAATCTTACTACTGCACCGAAACGCGACGATCAGCACGCATGCATAGCCGCGTTCGCGTGTTCGTGCTGCCGCAGGCTGTGAATGAAGCAAGTCAATCGTTCGACGGTATTGGTGCTGTCTTAGCAACCCAAGAGTTTTTGGGGAACGGCCCTCTAGGGGTGCAATCGCGCCATCACGTCAGCGCATTCCAGCATTCGTTTTTTTCTTTTCTTCCAATTTTCCTCTTCGCCCTTCGCTTTGCTCAGCCGGAAAAGCCCCCCCATGCATTCTCATGGGTTGGCTCGGCTGGAATGTGATAATTGCGGTGGGCAATCAAAGCTCTGTCGATGGGGGAACTGTTGGACGCATGCGCGTGTTAGTGTTCGTCTCCGTTGTCGACGACGCGCGTTGTTTACTAACAGAGGGCGAGGAATTGTTTGATTGACTGGAGCCGTTCGCGGGCCCTTCTTCTGTGACTTGAATCGTAGGGTCCGTGCTAAATGCTGCACTGGTAACTGCGCGTCGAGGCTTGATTTGCTTCACATTAAACGATAATGTGCCAACCAATTCGCTCTCGCCGCTACAATGAGGCCTTTGACTTTGTTTCATTGCCGTATTCTTCTCATATTTTCATTATTCGTTTAATAACAACCCTGTCGCCAGAGGCCCCATGAAAGCAGACGTAAATACATCATCACGTTTCGAGACGAACCACAAGGCAAATGAGCTAGCAACGGTGATCTCACCGACTCCGTCGTAAACAGTTTTATTTGGCTGAGCGCCGCTAAGTGATGATGTGGCTGCTTTTGTGTGTGCCCTCGCGATCGAGGTTTTGCGTTTCAGGTTGATGGCGAAGTTGCTTGCCACATGCTCCGCGTTTTGTTTCCAATTTCAACCGTTTTCCCCTTTTCTCGCACGTGCTCAGTGAGAATGAGGAAAACATCCATCCCATCCGAGCCTGTCTCTCCGATAGCTTGCTTATTTAAGTACGCATTTTTGCTGGGGGATGCTATTTATCAATCGGAACCGATCGAACCCGTCGAAATGGTTAGCGAAATAGTTTCTCACTCTTATCCCCACCCTTTGCGATGTGGAGGAGAGAAGACGACGTGACCTCACTGTGGATCTCCTTCATGGAAAAATATGCCGCATACTCAGCTCCTGCTTGAGTGCATGTGTACCGAAGAGAAGGCGACTGATCGCGGTCGCTTTCTGGTTGTTGGCAGTTTGCTTGGAGTCGCAAATCGACGATAAACCGGAATCGAGCGCAAGAAAAATGAAAAAGTGGCCATTGAATTGCGAATCGTGTAATGGGGTTGAAATGGAACAAAGTAAAACTTAAATAAATGTCACCGACGATCGAGATGGCGTTACCCCGAACCGGGAAAGCATTCTCTTTTTCGATCTGGTGTCCGTTAGGAGTCCTCAATTTTAGCAAGAATATATTATTGCCATATTCTCGTTCGCGATCATCGTTTATTTCCAATTGTTTAGCGATCTCTGTTTGTAGGCAGCTTGTAGCATTTTCTCTAAGCTTAACGACAACTTCGCTGGTTTAATTGAGCTATTAATCGACGACGCTGGATCAAAAATATTCATCTCCGAATAGTGATAACGAAACTATAAAAATGTCGATAAAGAAGTTCACTCAAGTCAATACATGGAATCAAACTTTTTTCCATATGGGTCTTCAATTAAACTTTTATCGGAACATTCCTTTAATACCTCAATCTTTCATTTGGGTGGGAGATTGAAGGAAAAAAAACAATAAAGCGAAACTTTCCCAACAGCCTGCAGGATCATCTCAGTTGATAATCAGTCGGAAGAATCCTTAGCTTAATTACTTTCATCCCTCACTCTTCGATCGCTTATTTTACGATCGATCGATGATGGCATGCCGTGGTCAGGGCGAGGACCTAAACGAGGAATTTCGGTTAGTTCTCCGTTTGTAAGGTGGTCATCTTCGATTTTCTCGGAATTTCGGTAACGATGTATCGGCTTCAGCTGGAAAGTGCGCACCCTGAGGTGTATCTTCCGTGCTTCCTTCGAAGTAGAAAAAAAATGTATAGAAGAGTAGTAAAAGGAAATCACCATCTCTGCGTCAAAAACGCCAGACGCCCCCGGTATCGAACTATAGAAATTTTACAACTAGAACCACACACACCGTCCGTCTGTCTCATGAGATCGGAAACTTCGATCGGATGATCCATTACCCGATCGCAGCAGTACGCCCTATTGGGTGAAGCTTTTCTTCCCTTGGACTCCGCCGCGGGTGTTAAGGTTTTCGGTTTTATTGTACGGCCAGCTCTCCATTGAACATCGCGCGAGAACGGCGAACCACGACGACGCCATGATCGATATTTTGTTCGATCGCTTATTGCGCTGTGGGCTTTAACCTGGGCTCCTCTGGGCCTTGAAGGTGCCTTGGATTGCCGATGTCTGGCATGTTGTGGCTTATTCTTCATCAACTGATCGTTCGATGTTGGCGGCTCGATCACGTTTGATGTGCGGTGGCTCTCGCATCTGTAGAGATGAAGATTAATGTCCCTTGATCGGACGGATGGTTCGCGTAAGAGGGTTTCAAAAGAGATTTTATTTTTCCCCTTAGTATGAAAAGCCTTTATAATATTTTTTTATTTTGGCTTGTTTTAGCAGTGCCTTCGAAAAAATTAATCCTCAACTTACGATGGTCGCTCTTTTTCCAAAATACGGATGTTAAACATGCCAATAGAGTCACTCCTCAGGAAAGTTTTGTTTTGTTTGCCCCTCTGGTGGTAGGAATTTCCTCGCCTATCAGCTGAGAGCAGGTGGTAGAAGCCAGAGGACAGAGGAGGGAGCTCTAGCGCGTACCTCGAACTTACCAAAAGCCCAGAATATGTCCCGGCACGTTTTCCTGTACAGGCGCTGACGCCGTACCGGTTTCGGGAACTCCCAGAAGCAGAACACCCCTCCAACGCCCCCGACCATGTGCTTCTACCCCTGTGACCGCTAGCCCCCGACAAGACGAAAGCCCACGGCGCGCCAAAGGTAACTGGTTTTCTGGAATGCATTGTTTAAACCTCCACCTAACCACCCATTCCACACCACTGCATGCACCACCCGGCTCACCTGGGAAGTTCTGGACGCGGCTATTTACGGTCTTGTTGCGGTGCAGCGACCGTGTTGATTCGGTGGGAAAAAAAACTCCAACCAGACACAGTGAGAGAAGCGCGGCCTCCTCCCATCTCGGGCACGTCCGATCGATAGGTCGAAGGATGCAACACGAAACCAACGACCTGAGAGAAGGCGCGAGGAAAAGGCGAAAAAAAAAGAGCGAACGTGTGCAGCTTCACCGTGATGCGGTTGTACCTGTCGCGCGATCTTTTTGATCCTCGAGCTGTGCTTATACGATCGAGGTTCGTGAAAGACCTCCAGCACTTGCAGAAGGACCGGGGCAAAAAGGAACCGGCGCGATCACAGGCTCAACCTCTGTCTCTCGTTCACACACACGCTCTCTCGCTTTCTCTCGAGCTGGAGGAGTAACGTGTCTTAAGGATACTGCGACTGGGCAGCGCGCGGTAGACAGGAAGACGAAACGAAAGGACTCCAACGGGTTTGAGGACTCGGTACGGCGTGATGGTGGACGGGTGATAAAGTGGCCTCTCAAAAAAAAAGGAAAAAGAAAAAAAGGATGCCGGTGCCGCGCCGCCGCGACCCGTAGCTAAATCCGTCCTTCCAGGAATTCTCTCCCGGCTCGTCTGGCGTGGATTGGCGTCACCGGTTTTTCTCTTAGTTCTTCTCAGCTCCGTGCAGCAGAAGTTGGCTTCGATATCCGCCGACATTCTTGCTTCCCAACAACTCCTCAAGATGGAGAGGGAATATATTTTAAGACATTTTGTTTACTTTTTTCCATTAGTGTTTTTTTTTGCTTCACCTCTTGCGGGGCCTGTTCTGGCTCGATCTGCATTTGACTTTTTAGTCCAACGAATGTTGGGCGCATGTGCGTTGTGTCCAGGGCCTAGACGATGACGCCTGCGAAGGCTCACGTAGCACCGAATTCCGTTTCCAAGATGCCACACCTTGTTTAAACGGAGCGATGATGATGGAGCGGAAATCGAATCTACGGAGCTGGCTACGGGTTCATTTGAAAGGAGGGCTATCACCGGAAATCAGTGATCTGCATTTAGTTGCAAGTGTTTTACTTCATGTTTTTAAAAAACGATAAGGTAAGATGTTTACCAATCACGTTTGGAATGTGCTTACGTCTGTGCTTCGTCACATGATAAAATGTTAGATTACAACGATTTATCATGAGCTCATTTCAAAATGTCAGTTTTTGCAACTTCCGGTAACGTGAAGTAATTTTGTATTCGTCACCTTCTCTAAGCAATGAAATCATTACTCATTTTTTAAATAAAATGTGGAAAGGTTAAACGATTTGAGCATTAAATAGCTCTGAATATGTGACTTTACCATGGTAACAACCGAATCCACGACGTACTACGTGGCAAATCCTTACGCTATTTTGAGGTCGACTCTTGGATACCATTTCCAGATACAGCAAACTCAGCGCTCGGATACCGTTTACCTTCTTGT
Organism: Anopheles nili; assembly: GCF_943737925.1. Classification (NCBI taxonomy): domain Eukaryota; kingdom Metazoa; phylum Arthropoda; class Insecta; order Diptera; family Culicidae; genus Anopheles; species Anopheles nili. Next base: position 74,289,109 of record NC_071292.1, on the reverse strand, counting down.
TGGCATCGGTCATAAAAAGCCCACCCACAAGATCAACCCTCACGCGCCGGGACCCACGCCCTGACACCCACGCCGAACGCGTCCATCAAACCACGGACTTGGTTTATGGGAATGCATAAAAATTTATGATTATCCTCTCTTCTCATACGCTCGAGCAAGCGCCCCAAAGAAGGGAACCTTTTGACTTGAGCGACATCGGTGACCACGAAGATCGATGATAAGAAGGTAGAAAAAAAAATCAACAACGTCAGGATCTCCAGAAAGTTATGTTGTTGTTTGTCCGATCGCGTCTCGGTTCTGCTTTTTCCTGGTTCTTCGATTTTTTTTTCTCCCTTCTGGCCCTAACGAGATGAGTGGGATAAGAAGCGAACGAGAGAAGGGCGGCACCCATTCCCTCGCGGGGCTGGGCTCCCTGTAACCATCAACTCCTTTTTTCCTCCTGGATCCCATTCACGATCTTGCGCTTGCTTATTCTTTTTTACCCTCTCGAAGGCTCGCATCGGCGAGCTTTGTGTCTGCGTTTCGTTATGCACTCGTCCGCGCCGGTATGTGAGAAAATTTCCCTACCAAGGCGCCGTTTTTACTGTCTCCCCCTCCCGTTGCACACTCACATACACCCATTCCAGTTCCTTTTCGCCTGAGCCCGCGGATTCGGTCGATGGGGCGCAGTGTGAGGTGCGGACCGAAAGGTGCAAGAACGAGAGAAAAAAGGATGTGTTTTATGTTCCTTCGCTCCTTGTTCGTTTTATGCTTCTCTGCGGGGAGTAAGCGTGTGTGGCATAGACGCCGGTTGCCGGGTAAGTTTTCGGGGTTTGCGACGGCGGCGTGGTGCGACGAGAAAGCTTCGTGTGAAGTGTGAAATTTAGACATTATCGATCGGTTTTCCGCTTCTCAGCGCATATTGACGCCTCGCATGCCCACGGTCGGGGAAGAAGAAAACGTGAGAATAAGGAGCGCCTAGCGAGCGCCGAATTCGATGGATGCACGCCAGAAGAAGCGCAGTTTTTGCCTGTCATATCACCGTTCCATCGGTGGCTTGAAGTGTTTAAAAAGGCGATCCAATCGATTGTGCGCCGGGCGTGAAACATCCCTTAGAATGATTTATTTGGGCTATGAGAGAGAGATGATATTTGGCTATGGAAGGCTTTGGGGAATTTGTTTGGAGCTTATCATGGGAGGGTACTGAGAGTAGATAGATCGAAAATTATCGAAAATTAACTATCATTGCTTCCATCTTATATTGCGTCAAATAACTCATAAATAGATGGAATACTTTTTTGTAATGTTCATATTTTCTAATTCTATTTGGAAACAAGTTCCTAAATCTGGAGTCTCTGTTTATCTACTTTTACACATATTTTCTCTAGCACTAGGGCATATGCTCTTTTAATCACAGTGTTATCAAAATTCGTGTCATGAAATTCCTTTCTCTTTCATTTGAGCCCTAGCTGAGGATTTCTTGAAAATCCCTACATTGGTGGCCCAAGGTTCACCGGTCCCGTTAGGCAATCACAGTGTTCCTTTTTTATTTCATTCTACCTTCATTCGCAAGCTCTTCGTATCCTTCCCCGAAGGATGCTTAATTGTTGGATATTATTTATGTTTTGCTTTGCCATTCGCGCGGCACTCCTCTGGACGGCGCGGAGTTCATGCTTTATAGTTTTCCCTTTGTCCCTTTCTTTTCCTTTCGCACGAGATCCTTTTTTCTCAGGTCCGCGACGCCTCCACGCCGTATTTTTATGTGACCGGCGTTCGTTTCTCGTCTTCTCTTGTTTTCGTATATGAATCTTCTCGTCCCCTGGATCATGCACAACAAAGTAAGCGCAGAAAGCTTCACTTTTGAACTTTATTGCGCGTCTCAATGATCCGCCCTTCTAAGAAACATGATGTACTGTGGATGAAAAGAGACAAAGAATGTGCGCGAGAAAGACAGTGGAGCATGTGGATGAGCCAGAGTGTACGACACGAGGAAAATTTATGAATGGTTCTGGTACGTTTCCGGCGCTGACAAGTGCGCGCCGGGGTTTTAAATGTGCTCTCATTCCTTAGCCTTATGTTGTAAACAATTACAACACCCTCCACTGCAATGGGCCATGGTAATGAGCGCGCCCTCCTGGGTCTGTTTCGATCCGTATTGGTTGAGTTATGGGTGTGCGCCCCAAAAACACTTCAGTATTCGTCCCGCCTTTCGAACCTTCGAGTTCTTTCTATCCCGGTTCATTCATCGATTGAGTTTTCCACTGGTATCAGCAGGACACGGCGCTGAAGCGAACAACACACTCTCTCACGGACATTTCCACGGTGTCCACGATCGCGTGATCGAAACCATATGCCCATAAACCACCACCACGAAACAAAGGGCTGCGTCCACTGGAAAATGCCAGCTTTCCCACGGGAACACAGCCCGAGGATGCGCCTGTGTTTTTCATCCATTTCAAGTGGCTGTCCCTTTTGCGCCTGTCGCGGGTAACTATTGAGCCCCGAATTCAAATCTCATTCATATTCCCGCTCGCCGGGACAATCGTTTGTTTCATTCATAATCCGGAACGGTCCCGAGGAACGAAACCTTATCTTAGCTTCTAATGCAATGCGACTAGAATTGTTTGGGCTTCCTTTGGTGCGGGACTGGGATGTTGCCTTAATGGGTGTTTTCCTCTGCTCATTTTTCCATGTGGTTGGTTTTTGTTTGTTTATGAATTGATAATTTACGCATTAACTGTATGGAACGCGAGATTGTTGATTGTTCCTCTCCGACTTCTTTAATCCCCGGTGCTAAGCGCAGCCACGAAGTGAAAGCGTTCTTCATGGAGTTTTCTACTTCGCGGGTCATAGAAATGGAGATTTAAAGAGCGCATCCAGGGATTGATGCAGTTGCATTTCGGTTAACGTTTGGGCGTGTGCAGCTTGCTAGTTTCTACAAAGCATTCTGTGTTGCTCCCTATTCCCATATCTATACTTCATTCATTCAGGAATGTCTACGCGGCTGCTTCAAGAAAAATCCCTTCGCTTCATCCTTTTGTGCGCTCGATCATTTTGTTTAGTTTGTAAAAAAACTCTTTGATTAACGAACGAGTTTTTATTCATCATGTCTGCCGCTCCCAAACACTCAGCCGGTTTTACACCATCCGGGCCATTCGTCCCTTGCACCTCGTAGTCCTTCACCCGCACTTGCAGGACGATCCTTGATTGACAAAACCGTTTCCTATCCGCTCGTGGAACTGAGCTGTTGTAATCGGAGACGCATGCTCGTAAGTGTGTTGCGCCGTTTTAACCTAACCACACGCGATACTCGATGGTGTACTGTGTGTGTGGGCTTTTCGAAGGGGTCCTTTTTCCTTCTTTCGCCAAGAACATACGCTAGCCCACCTAGTTTGCAGAGGCAGATGCTTTGGGTCACCATCCGGTTTTGGGTGCCCGTTGACCGTGTATGCATTGCTCCAATCGAATCAAGAGGAAAAACACGCGTCACAAACGGAAACCGGAAATTAGTCATCAAGGTTCTTCACGTCCTTCTGGGAAACAGTGAACGTAAACGGCGCCATAAAAGAATATAGTCAAGAAAGATAGGGAAGATAACAGCGATTTAGATTTTTGGGTATGAATATTACCGGAAGTGGATTGCTCAGGCTTGTTTGCTCAGGTCTGCGCTTGAAAAAAATCACGTGAGCTTCATTTGTTGTGACGTCATTATTGATAAGAGCGAGATAAGCAAAGGTAATTTTGCATTCAGCAAAGAGCCAAGAGCAACATTTGCTTTAAAATTCAACACTCTGAAGTTGGTGTGTTTGTGCCGGTACTTACATTTTCAAAGGGTTGTTTCTCTTATCATTTTTGTAATTTTTCAAAGTCATTGGTCCACTTATTGCTATCGCTTGTTTATAAGTATCACCTTGCACTTTTGTGCAGCACACGAGACACTTTTTATGCAGCGTGCCTGTCAATATGATGGAGATTGTGCTGTTTTGGAAGTGTGTGAGAAAGACTTTTTTAAACACGCCTGGTGGTGGAACTGAGAATTAAAGTTTTTCTCGTTCCGCTTCGGAAATACATGATGGAGTAGAGCAATCCCGTTCCCAGGCTTTAGGCGCACGGTCTATAATCTTCTGACTGTTCACTAGGGAAAATTCTACCCCTGGGGCGTAGAACGCGCAGGGTGAAAACGCAACCCCGAAATCAGCGGAAACGGTATTTAAAAGCGAAGCAATATCTCGCGATCGTGTACGAATTTTTTGCTTCTGGTTCCTTTTTTTGCGTTGCTTTCTCTTATGCTTCGTGGATGAAGATGCGAACGAGATGGCAAATCCGGTCGTCCGCACGCCATGCGAGGGGTTTCCCTTGGGAAAGCGCCGAGAGAGCGGCTCGCACACAGCATACATATCCGGCAGTCGGAAAAGGGCCGACTTTCACGAGACAAACGTCCTGGGGGGAAACCGCACGCATTGCCAACCCAAACAGGATGGTCTCGCATACACGCCTCGGTCGCATGGGAAATGGAGAGATAGAGAGAAGGACGTAGCCAGCGAAAGAGAGGTGCGAAAACGAGAATGGAACTAGGAAAAGGGCATAAAATGGTCTGGTGAAATGATCAGTACGACGAAACTGTGTGTGGAAGAAGAAACAAACAAGCGAAAAAGAATGCGTACGAGCAGATTATGGAGCATGAGGAAAGCGATTCAATGTTGAGAAAAGAACCAAAAAAATATAAACAAAAAAGAACAGACGATGGAAGGACAAAGATATATGATTTTTCCCTCCCTTTTTCTCTGGAATCGTGTGTAATGCTCTCGAAGCAAATTTGGAATGTTCTCATGCCGCTGCCCTCATTCTTTGGTTCTGTTTTTATTCCTTCCTCTTTCGCTCTGTTCGCTCACTGCGTTTATGTTGCCCTGTCGCTGCGCCTATGAACAGCATTTTTATGCTGCGTTTTCGTTCCCGTATGCGTGTGTGCGTTTCAGTTCTGTTCATTTCAAAAGAATTCCATTCTCGATCCCTCTCGACCCTTCCATCACACCCTCTGCCCATGCCGTGACCATCAACCCTTGAGTGCTATGCTTGGTGCACATGGAACGATGGTGATCATCATTCGCTTTCCTTTGTGTGAGTGCTGGTGAAGCACGAATATATGTTTTTTTTACAACATCCCTATTGAATGGTGGCTCAGCGCCGCTCAGACCAACCACCCACTTACACCACCCAGGTTGTCAGTGGGCCGCTAATGATTCTATCTCAGACGCTTTTATTGAAAAACAAACGAATTCCTTTTACGGACTGGTGAGTTTGGAGAATTCGTGAGATCATTTGAAGGAACACATTTATCTCCACTTGCGTTTTAGTATATTTTCCTCAAAAAATTACAAATGTTTTTTTGGATTTACAACTGATATTAAAGAATTTATATTTAATTGATTTTCAATGATAATGCACATAGGTATTATGATTTGAAACCAACATATATGTAAGCTATTTTATCTAATCAATACCTTTTTCAATGCAAATTAACTTTTTTTACCTTTTTCGTAAACGTTTCAACTTTAACGGCATCGACGATCGTTGTGAGCTTGTTTCCATAAACTCATCATATGTTGTCCTATCTCAATACTTTAGTCAATAATTGATGTTTTCGACCCAATTGAAGTGCAGTTATGTCTGCAGTGAAAATTTTTAATTTTCTTATTGGAAAAAGTCTGACCAAAGGTCTCTGGCAGGATTATATTCTTTGGTGTAGAACCTCTCCACATTCTCACACTCACGCAACATGGTTGTCTGTTAGTATATGTGCTCGGAATGCCATGCAATATGCTGCTGGCCCTTCACATCGGGTTAGTTCTAGCGGACCCAGAGGTGGAAGAGGGAGAGCGGTTTAGAATTGGTTCATTCATACATCACACGCCGTCCGTTTGGTTAGAGCATACCACGGGTGCCCCTGAACCCTGAGTTGCCTCCATTCGTACGATTTTAGTCACGCTTCGGGGAGCAAATGTTTCGTTATCGTCTAATTTAACAGCCGTGGCGTTTCACCAGAGCTGCAGTAACGCTTTTTGTATATTGATCAAACCGGTATCATTTATACCTAGTATGCTAAAAGTTTAGTCCTTTCCTGAGAATATGTTTAAAATATTTCATCAAACAAGTTGTTCTAACCACCATTTGGCCAGGAGGGATCAGTAGTATTGGTTGCAGACACCCTTTCCGACGAGTTTGCTCTCAGTTGCCAATGCGCATGACCGTAAAAAGCAATGGTTGTGCAATTCTCTGAACTGCATTCATGCAACCAGCAGCAGCAGCAGGCGCCTTGTGTTGGCGGCTGTTGCATTTTTTGTTTCTATTTGCTTGTTTTACTCACTCCCGTTGGGTGTGTTTGTACGATCGGTCAGGCAACTCGTTTCTGTCTCCCTCGATAGCTGGGGCTTTCCTAGATCCACTGGAATCCACACACCGGGTAGATTTCGTGCAAATTTTCCTCCGCACAGGCGTACCGGACTGTGGAGATGATATGTTCCATATGTACTGCTTTGAGACTTCAAAAGGGTCTCCTAGTTTGCTTTAGTGCAGCGAACTATTAAATGCTGCTTATGCTTGTAAGATAGGACAAGAAGTTGGTTTTCCTTAAAATAAAAAAGACACATTCAAAAGTCTCTAATGAAGTTCATTTTCAGTCCACGGAAAAGCCACCACGGGTGAGCATTTTCCGAGAAAATTCCTCCCTCCCCCTTGGGTGGACAAGCCAGCCCTAGGTTCGCACCACTACAACGAACGGGAATGCAGTTTCCTCTCTGTTTATCCCCATATACGCGCCATGCGCAGCTGTTGGTTCGTGCGATGCTTAGTTAGAAGTGTGTGTATGTGTATAAATGCACATATGCGCCTGTGTGTTAGTGCGAGATCAACGACGCATCTCATAGATTTTCAACTAGCCGTCCCGCCGGGAAGGACGGGTTGGTCGGTGGGACAGGAAGAGAGAGACGCGAGACGTCGACCCTTTTGGAATGAGGTTGAAGGGCCGCATACCAAACTGTGCGCTGCAACACAGCACGCACCCTATCGCGTCTCGTTCGCTGGCTCGACTGCGAGAGTAACACTCTTGATGACGGTAGTACGTAGTCGGACGTGCCTCAGAAAGGTCGTCTTCTCTGGAGAAGAGAAGTGCAATAGAGCTAGAGCATTCCTCGCTCGATTCTTGTTCTAGTGGTCCTACGCGTTTCAGTAGACTGCGCCTTAATACGGGACACATTTAAGCTTACAAGAGTGATAAGCGATAAGATAAGATAGGCGTTTTTAAGGAGTGCAGAGTACGCGTTGATAAGATATTCATATTCGTGCTGTATCAGCCCTTTCACAGGCCTGCCTCTATTCTCTGAAGGGTGACGGTCTACATGAAGGTGCAAGAAATTGCGAGTGAGGGGAAAAGCGAACCCCGGTTGGGCTAAGGCTGTTACAGGACTTGGTTTAGGCTGTGCTTCCGGGTCTCAGTTTTTCCCATTTCCCCCATCTCGTGCTCTTTGTCAAAATTGCGCCTAATGAAACAAATGAACGATAGGGGAGAAAAAAAAGTTGCGAGAAGTGAGAGAAAGTGCTCAAATAAAAAGGACAGGACACACTAACGGTGGTGTCCTTAGACCTACGAACGAAGAGTGAAGAACTACGTTGAACGGAAAGTCAAACAACAGATTTTCGTCTATCGACCCCCTCATCTCGGTGTTGTGAACTGCGTAGTACTACCCTCGTAGCAACCCTCGATTGTGAGTTGGTGTTGTGCGCGTGTGTGGAACAGAACAGTTTGATTTTCAAGGCCTTTTAGGCATCCGTATCTACTACGACTGCGTGTGAGAGTGTTTGCCTGAACGAAATATTGTTGCCTCGTTGCATGCACCAAGAAATCGTTTACAACTGCTTTACTACTACTGCAGCTGTATTTGCAACCCCGTATGGATGCAGATTCTCTTTGCCGGTTTTCGCACTGAATCGGACATCATTTTGCCAAAGGTAAGGACGAAGGCATCCAACATTCGAAAAGTTATTTTAGTTTACATTTCTAGTAGGATTGAGGGAAACTCTAACGAACTTTTTGGCGAACTCCGTAAAGCGTTTATTGCGCGTTTGTTTCGGTAATTAATTTTGTACGACTTCGCCCATCGAACAATGGAACCGCAGAGTTTCTCTACGGGTCTTGTACGGTAGGATGGGCACGATGAAACGCATGAATTACGGTGGCAATGAAATGGAGGGGCCACGACCCAAAATTATATGCGACAGCCGACTGACGAGAACTCGGCGAACTGTATGCTTCAGAACAGCTTGTGCATACACCCAAGACTTTATACGAAGGCAAATGGCTGCTGTCTGTGTTTTTTCTTCTTTTCCCCCATACGATTTTTCCTGCATCCGCCGGAAGCGAATTCACCGCGCTGAGCAATAAATTATAAGTGAGGAGTCCATTTATTGCTCTCTCTGTCACTCTTTCTTTTGTGACGCTTCTGTGGGAAGCTACCAAACCATTTCTCTTCCGGTACACCCTACGGAAGCGCGTGCTGCTGAATGCATGAGCTGAGAACCAACACCCGTCTGATGCGACCAAACTTTTCTAGCTTCAAGTCATGGGCTGGCGTTGTTGGGTTTTGCTCGAGTGCACACACCCGCACAAGACGACAAAACCCCCAGCTGCTCGTTCCGGTTGGGGGTGCGACAACGATAGTGCCCGTTTAGGGCTGCATCATGAATTTTTGGACGACGAAAAAGAAGAAGCGATGATCCTGGGCAGCGAGAGGAAATGAAACACAATGCATTAGGAAACCACTTGGCAATGGCGCGCGATGCGGGCCGCAAGAGTGAGAGAAAGCAGGAAAAACAACCGGTTGGTTTTTCCTAAACCAAAATAAAAAGGAAAACATGGCGGTAGATCCTGTATGATACAGCGCCAATGTCTACTCTGGATTGCATTATATGTGTAATTTTTTGCTGCAATTATCAATCATCTTGAATTGTTTGAAGCCATGACGGAACATTTGATTGTTATAAAAATGCTCATAAAAAAGCTCATTTTTTCCATGAACAACCCAAAGTGTAAATTAGTTGCATAGCAATAAAAAAACAGCAGTTATTTTGGCAGCATGAACACATAAATCTTCAGAGGGTTGGGCATCGACAGATCGTGCTCCTTTAAAACCACACCTCTAACGCTCCAGATGGGCATCTTTCCAGCGAGCTCCTTGGTATGCGAACTCGTTTTTCGTTCGTGTGGAGAGAGGTGACGAACCCTTTTTTCCGTCTTATAACAGAGAATGATCTTTGGTCGATGGGCAGGAGGGCGCCACAACACTCGAACCCGTACGATCGAGTGTACAGACTTAGAGAGAGAGCGAGAGAAGCGTGCTCTGATTTTCGCTTTGTTCCGCGACGAACATGCTGAAGTGTTGCTTAAGCCCGCTATACAATCCGTGGGAATGGAATGCGGACTTCGACCAGTCACGACAGCGCAAGCCGTGCACGCGGTTCAACGATGTCCGCCAAGCTGCATAATATGAGGGTTTTCGGAGTCTACCGAAGAAAGAACGCGAATGCATACGGCAATAGCTTGATAGCGGGATGCAAAAGGTACCCAGCGTACTTTTTGTCTTCGACAGATAGTACTCGACTTTTCTCCAGCTAGGAAAAGCCTCCCGGAGTATATTTCCAGAGTGCTCTATTAAGAACTCTGCTTTCTCCACGACGAAAGAACAAAATTTGATCGATCGAATGATCGAAGATTTTGAAATCGGCTCTCTTACTCTTTTTGATTATATCCACACTGTTTGGCCTGGCAGGCACACACCACGCCAGCTGCACATTTTAAGCAGGAAAAAGCAACTAACATGCAGCCGGCCAGTTATGGTTGATTTGATGCCACCGTCATCAACGCCATGCGTGTGCCGACCGTAAGCACTCGATCAAGACGCGATCGATAAAGAAGCATACTGTTAGCTCGCGTACGCGCCTGGCACATCTGCCTCATTTTTCGAGAATGAAAATATGGCTGCAGCTGTCAACCGGCATGCGGTGAGGTTATTGTATTGCTCTAAAAACCATTTCCTTTTCGTTCGAGCGAGACGGAAAAGAGGGAATGGAAAAGGACGGATCAGGATAGAAACAGAGCGACGGCAGGTTGTGTCCGCGTCGTTAATACCCTGCTGTTGATCCTCCGGGGCAAGTGATCCTTTTCGGGTACTTTCATCCTGCAGCTGCCGCCTGATGGCATGATTTTTCTTTTTCGTTGAATGCGAAAAGGGTCGTCGAGCAGCAGCCGTTTCCTTTATTTCGGGTTCCGCACATGTCTGGCGGGAGATTGCCAGGCGTGGAGTGGATCAGGCCAAGGAAGGCACGTGCACGGCTAGCGTTCAACGTTGGACATTTGTTTCATTAGTTTTAGCTTGATCCCTTTTACTTCATCGCTCTTGCTCTTTCTCTAGTATAGAGGGAATTATCACTTTCATCAGCTGCAGCTGAGAAAGAGTTTTTAGGCACGCGTGCACCTTCTACGAAGGTACACATGCTCGATCCACGAAATTATTTTACCATAAAAAACACGCATGGCCTATCCTGTTTGTCACATCATATATATTGCATAGTAACTTATTTCGTGAAACATCTGCGTAAACGTAAGCTCGAAACTAAAACTACCTTTTTTCCTTCCTATTTTCTTCTAATCATTTAGATTGCTTTCTGAACTGAATATATTACGTACCGATCACCGAACTACGTGCATCCTAAGATCTGTTGCTGCCTCAAACTCTAACTTCCTTGCATCACAGAGAATTTTGTCCGTTATATCGAATCGCAGCTTCTCATAGTTGTGTACTACTGCTAGTTTTCGTAGCATTGCAGCGCTCTGACTACCAGTGTAACGACGGCTATCGAACGCTCTCGCAGTTCTCTTTGTAGTTTACTGGATACTTTGATAGAGGGCAACCTCGTTCCACAAGTGTTGTGTGTCGAGTGCGGCTTATAAGGTCTGCGATTAGAGAGAGAAGCGCACTTCTACACTGTACACGCTGTGTGTGTGTGAGAATTTCATGGAGCATCAGCAGGTTGATAAAGGCAGCTTCCTGCTTTGTCTGGCCATCGTTGTGCACAACCTCACGATCGTACTCGATTGGACGCAGCGCCTATTTCAAGTAGCCTCGCTAATCAACGTCGGACGCTCAGCAGGAGCAAGGACAACAGCGGCTGTTCGGAGATTTACCAGCATCACTGGGTGCGTGCCTGCAATCCAGGAAAAGCGTCGAGGCAAAGGCGTTATGTGTGAAATGGCACATGTACTGTCACTGCCGGCGCCGCCTATCGATCTTCCCGACAACAAGCAGAAAGATGACGATCTGGCATGTATGTCGTCGGAGTACTTCCACATAGAGGAACACCGGTTACGCACGTTCAGCCATTGGCCGGTATCATTCATTAGACCAAGCGATCTTGCTCGGTACGGATTCTACTACGTCGGCTCGCAGGACACCGTGAAGTGCTACTTCTGCCGAGTCGAGATTGGTCTGTGGGAACCGCAGGACGACGTGATACAAGAGCACTTACAGTATTCTCCATTCTGTCCTTTGCTCAAAAAGCGCCCAACTAACAACGTCCCGCTTAACGCCAACTACCTCGACGCGGTTCCCGAACCGAGCATCGATGTTTGTGGCATTCAAATTCGGCAACACTCCTACGCGGAAAATGCTAACGAGTACGTTCGGTCCGATCTGGATCGCATGAGCGGTGACTCGTGGAGCGCCAACAGCGATACCAGCAGTGGCAGTGGCGGCGATCCGGTTGATATCGCAGCAGGTGCAAGCGGGATACAGTACGATCGAGGCTCAATGACAGTGGCCGAGTGGAACAACGAAGTACTGATGGGTGAGCAAAGCATGATGCGACGGCCGGAGTATCCAAACTACGCGATCGAAGCTGATCGGTTGAAAACGTATGAGGATTGGCCAACGTCGATGAAGCAGAAGCCAAAACAGCTAAGCGACGCCGGCTTCTTCTACACGGGCAAGAGTGACCGCGTGAAGTGCTTTAGCTGCGGTGGTGGTCTGAAGGATTGGGAGCAGAACGACGAGCCGTGGGAGCAGCATGCGATCTGGTACGGAAACTGCCACTATCTGCAGTTGATGAAGGGCCGCGAATTTATCCAGAAGTGTATCGCCTTGAAGGACAATGCATGCACTGCCTCGTCGTCGATATCCATGTCGTCCAACTCGTCCCAGCCTTCGACGTCCGGTATCAGTTCTGCGTCCTCGTCCGTCATGAGCACGTCGCCCGCTTCGTCCAGTGGATTCAGCTCGCCTACGCCGGCCGTCGACGAGGAGTGCACTCTGCGCTGCAGCGATCACTCGTCGTCCAGCGGGGAAGGTGCTGAGGAAGGCGAAGATGAAGCGGGCAGCAATCGTAAGGTCTTGTCGGAGAGTAAGATCTGCAAGATATGCTTCGTAAATGAGTATAACACCGCGTTCATGCCCTGCGGACACGTGGTCGCCTGCGCCAAGTGTGCATCTGCCGTCAGTAAATGTCCCCTCTGCCAGCAACCGTTTATCAACGTGCTACGACTGTACCTATCGTGAAGCGTTGGCGATTCATCACGAATCACTCCTACACAGCGCTCTTTCGTTGATTGCGCTACTCTGCATCGATCGTGGGATTTTATCCCAACGGGAACGATGAACCCTTGTCCCAACCCACCGGTCGTACCTGGTCCTATATATCTGAAGAATGGTGAGGGAGAATGGAATGGGATTGGAAGGGAGCCGGAAGGAAAAATTCTGGATTTCGGAAATTAAACGTTTCTTTTAATATTGGAAGCTAAATGTCTTGCGCATGCTATGTTATGACTTTCGATTTCTATTTAAATTCGAACCGGATACGAATAGGCATAGTTTCGAGTTCAGTATGTAATTGATTTGATTTCGATAGTGTTGCGTATCTTTACCAGGCATTTTTGGCTTTCTGATCTCACCTTGACGCATGCTCAGTGCTAGATTTGCCTCCGAATTGTTTCAGAAAGATGCAACGGATGTCCTAGTGCTGCGGTTGCGTAATGTGATTCTCAAAATTTTGTCCTTTCTTTTAAAAATTGAAAAGATACACTCTGTCTTCACCCAACATTCACCCAATCCAGCGAAAGAGTCAGTAGTTTAGCGCTATTAGGACATTGAAGGAATAGACAAACGGGTTATTTGTCTTGAATCGTTTATTGCAAAAGTTCCGATAAGGGCATCAGCCATCGGTATGTGCTCCGCCGTGAAAACTCGAAGGAACAAAGTCCCCACAATATACGAAGTGTGTTATCTGGAGAATAAAATTTTCCTGTAAAGTTAGATGCAAGAAAAAGTACAGGATAGGCGACAGTAGGCATAACTTGAATGTGCCAATCGATCCAAGCCCTGAAGCATTTATTGGCCGATCGGCAAAAAGCAAATTGCTGGACGTTGATATACAAGGTTGAAGGATGTTAGATAGAAAGAACAGCTAATTTTCACGATCTTGAGGATCTGTCTACTAAAAATAACAAATTGAATTGAATGAATTCAAAGAGAAAAAGGTAGGCTGAATAGGAAAACAGGAAAGCGTTAATAAAACCAGTTAGCTTCTAGTTAGCCAGTTAGTTAGTTATATAAGCTCTCCATCATCGCCTCTAAAATAAAAACGCATAAAATCAGAAGCGTCTACACAGAGCCTTCGAAAAGCTCCAAAACTGTGCATACGGTCATAACAATAAAATAACACTTGGTTAGAACACACTAGCGCGCTGTAAAACGATCTCTAGTAACAAACGAACATTATGAGCACTCGACATAAAGAAGTACCTAAAATGTAACGTTTTTTTAATAATGCAGTAACGATAATGCTAGTGTGAATATAAATTATGTTGTATTGGATCTGAAATGTAAAAAAGTAATTAATGACACTGTACATTATTGGCGTTGATGTGTTTTCTTTCTTCCCGTTCGTTTGCAATTGATGACTATGGCAAAGCAGAGCGTCTGCATTCGAATTTCTTTTTAGTGTCGTGGAATTGTTGCTGTATGCGAGGAATGATTTTGATACAGCGAGCGGCTTTGCACATGTCTACAAAATATGTCTAGACAGAGCTATTTTAGGCTGGGAACTGCCGCGCATTGGCAGGAGTAGGCCACGAAATACGGATGCTGCCGTGGAGTCGAAATACTCGTTACATTTAATGCGGCGTGGTGCTCTGACGATACCCAAAGTCTGCATGCCCAGACGGCCCTTAATAAACCGTCTGGAAGAGATAAAGCCTATTTTAAGGGCATTAGTTATTTTTAGTGTGTCGAGACGAATGTATTCCCGTCTGTAGTTTGGTGTGAATAAATGAATGTTTGCTTTTGAACAAGCCACAGATATTGCTTCAAAATTACAACAGCATGGTCCGGATTTGGATTGAAGTACGTTTTATTTCCATCATCAGAGTGGGGCTTCGCTCCATTTTTTCATGGACATTTTACGTTATCTGTTCTTGAAGGTGTAACGATAATAACGAGTGCTCTACTGACGAAATCGAATCGAGTATATTCCTCGAAATTTTGAAGTAGAATGGTAACACAACTATGCGTCATTACGTTGACTAAATACAGTCGATGGAATCGTATTATTCTCCAATCTTCCTTGAGTACATTTGTCTGTTCCCTACCCGATTGTCGCGCTTGGTTCTATGACGATCTATATTTACCGTACAGAATCCAGTGTGTGCCTAAGATTACCGGTCGGTATTCAGCTCAAACATCATCATAGCGGTTAAATGCCCAGATAATGTTCTTATCACTTCAAAGATTGACCTATTATGACTCAGACGGTGTGCAACATCCTTGTGTATGCAGCCGAGCAAGAAACTTACTGTGCCTTTTTCTCTCAACTCAACAACAAGGCCACGGCTCGACTGATGCATGAGTCACTGCAATTAGAATCGGCTATAAATGAAACTCTTATTCTAGAATGTCCCGATTGGTCAATTGTTGCAGTGTGTATTAAACATGTTTTCATCCACGTGACCCTACCCATATGATCACAGAGTGTCTCAAAATTTGTATTTTCAATGAAAATTGCATACAGCTTACTTCTCATTCGCTAATGAATGTGTTGTTGTTGTGAAATGAACTTATATTATAAAGTTTGTGTTCTAAGGTGGCGAAAATTAGAAGAATATCCTTCAATAACGCACCAGATACTGAGCTATAAATGCGATATGGATATCTTCTGTGATGCATGATGCGGATTTATAGACAATTTTGAAATGCAACTTTGCGTTTATGCTTGGGTGGCAAATTCCACATTACCGTCGTCATCGTTTATTAATTCCACATATATGTTGCAAGCATCTACGTTCAAAGGCAATTATTTTTTATCGTCACTTGCACCATGGCTCACCGCGAGGAATATCTATCTCAACGATCGTCAAAAGTGTGAGAAGGCACGAAGCAAAGAAATGTGCCGCGATTTACAACGATCGCTATTAGACGCTGTTTTGACGATGTTTAGTCACCGATGACGCCCACGAGCGAGGAATTTGTTGCCTAGATTATAATTAATCGATGGAATGATATTTAGCTAGTTACTAGTTATCACTGGTTGTGGTGCGCTTGTTTTTTTAGTGAACGATAAACGGTTGGGGTTCGATTGTGTCAACCCTGTTCACGTGGTCCGCCTTCATGGACAAGCTTCCATTTGCGGAGTAAGGTGACGCTAGATTCGACCTTCTAAATGATTAACATTTCCAAGTTTGCTTCATTCGTTGATTGCCATCAAAGCGTTATTCACATCAGTTAAAATGCAGACGGAATTCTAATGATTTGAGTTATATACTTAGCTGATTCTTTAATTTGTACGTGTATTTTCGCTTCCTTTTATCGCTTACTTTTTACCTGATGTCCTAATATATCGATGCCTCTTATCATTCCTAATCTGCCCTCCATATGATATAAAACCATGATTCTCGCAAAGCAATACAAAAGAGAGAGAGAGAGAGAGAAAGAGAGAGAGAGAGAGATAGAGAGAGTTGAGAGAATGAGATAAGATGTTTCTGGGGTACTTAACTGAAAAGACTAAAATAAAATGTCCACTTTGAGCTTCAGTCACTATGATACCGTGGAACGGTATTCGTGTAGAAAAGGCAGATAGGACTGCCCAACGTGACATACTAATGTTTTATTTGACCCATTAGGTGATTAGTTTACTCAAGTCAGTTTTGCTTCAATTATTTTTTTTAGAGAACAAAAAGTGATTTGTGTTCATTTTGGTATTCAAAATGTAGTTTGTTACGTAAATTGTGTAGTATATATGTATATATATATATATATATATATAAATCGTGCTATGAATGTTTTAAGAAGATATAAATTGTACTTGATTTGAAATTGATTGTGATTTGAAATTGATGTAAAATTGACATAATTGATTTTCATACTATCTTTCTCTTTGCTTGGTCTAGTTAATGTCAATCTTATCTGCTAATCGTATGTTATCCTTTACTTTGTATGACAAAGGAAATGGAAGAGGCCATTCAAAGCAGATTTGCGTCGAACACACCAACGTTTCCAGCCGTGGATGCGCCGATCAATCTTAACGAAGAAGCTAACCGAATTCTGACATTTATCAATTGGCCGAAACCGTTTATCTGTCCCAACGAACTCGCAAAATGGGGATTTTACTATACTGACCGCGAGGATGTAGTGCGCTGCGTATTTTGCGAAGTGGAGCTGGGACACTGGGAACAAGATGACATAGTGTGGGAAGAACAT
This sequence comes from Anopheles nili, assembly GCF_943737925.1. Lineage (NCBI taxonomy): Eukaryota > Metazoa > Arthropoda > Insecta > Diptera > Culicidae > Anopheles > Anopheles nili. Next base: position 74,272,337 of record NC_071292.1, on the reverse strand, counting down.
CTGCGCTGGCGACCAAGTTGCATGTTGCTGAGAAGACAACCAACAAACAACGTACCGCTTGATTCGAATTTCTTAGAGCAGATTCGAATAGTTCCAGATGTGGTCGGTTTCGAATTGAATAACTATTCAATTGGTGATAACCAAAATGTTCTACAAGAAATAAGCTTGGCTAGTCAAGCGGTTCATGAGCAGGAGCTTTCAATTGAACGGGTGAAAAAAATAGATGGCTTCGAGCCGAAACATCCTCAATATGCCATACCTTCGGATCGGTTAAAAACCTTTCAAACATGGCCTCTTATGCTGAAGCCGCTAGTCTCAAAGTTAGTAGATGCGGGATTTTTCTACACTGGAACGAGCGACTCGGTGACATGCTTCTGCTGCGATATTTCTTTGGATAATTGGCTATTGGAGGATGACCCATGGCATGAGCATGCACGATTCATCGTTTGTGCTTTTGTAACGCTGGTTAAGGCTCCTGAAACTTCGTGTAAGTTAGGAAGTACTGCAAAGAAGGTAAAAACCGGAGAGATAGACACCCTAGAGAATACGGCAAAAGTGATTAATGATGACCAAATTTGTAAGATATGCAATTCGAAACAATTGGACACCATTTTTATACCGTGTGGTCATGTAGCAGCATGCGATCGATGCGCGGCAGCTGTCGACAAGTGCCCAATTTGCAATATTATTTTGACCGATTTTCATAGCATATATTTTTCATAAATTGGAAAAGTTTTTCATTTCGATTGATCTTGTATGTGAATTCGTGTGTCTTGGAGTAAGGCTTATTTTGACTTGAAATTTTTATGTAGCTGAAAGATAGTCAAGTCCTGCTTACGGAGATTCCGTTGAGATTTGAGCATGATACTATCATCGTTTGTTTGTGACTCACGCTAACACTTGGGCTATAGAAGATTCACTTGGGCTTTCTGGTTCGTTTTGGAAATGGTTCGAGAAAGCAGGATGGGAGAACAGTGGAGCTTCAATTTCAATAAAACAATGCAATTAGAAAATATCTTTAAATTCGTTTAGTGTTTTAAGTGTGTAGTTAGATTGCGTCGCTAGATACGTTTCAACTTTAAAATACTACCAAACTAACAGTCCGTTGTTGTGATTATGAAATTGCCTTTATTTTCAATACAGTGCCTCTTCGCGAGTTTTCAAGGAACAACGGCGTAGCTCTGTTAATTCTCCCCAACGCGCATTCAGTTGCGCGGTTTTAGCGCAAATATTGATCCAATGGAGCAGTTCGATGCTTTTACGGCACTCTGCAACTCAACGCACTTCGAGTTCTCGCTATCGAATCCCATGCAGTCCTGAAAGTACCGAAGTGCCCACAAATCATGAACCTGTTCGTGTAGCAGTTGCAAGATCGTACCCTAGCATCATCTTACCTGAAACCAGTGTTTCACCATACACTCCAGAAATCCATTGACACGTTCGTCACATAGAATCGTCCGGAAGTCGCCCTCGAACGTATTCCCGGCGAAGAAATCGAGCAGCCCGCTCTGGCACCGGTCAAAGTGGGTAATCAATTTTGGAGCGATCGTGATGATACTTGATACAGAAAGCGGCATGCTGGTGAACAGCCGGTACGTGCGGTAGTTTTGCAGCAGGCAGAGCACTATACAAGACTGCCCAGTTCTGCCCGGCGGAGGCAGACATTCAATAATGCCGCGATGCAGGTCAAGGAAGCTGCGGCAACACTGCTGTGGATTGACATCATTCACCGCAGGACAGTTCTGGGAATCGTTCGATTCGCTCACAACCGTCGAGGATTTGGCAGATGTACATGCCGCAAGCAAGAGCACCAGCCACCAACCGAAAACCGATGGGGGATTCATTTTGGGTCCCAATTTCACTACTGTGAAACTGGCGCGTGCTTTCGTCTCTTTATCAACTTTTATTTCGGCCTTAATGGCGATCTGATCGACGCATTAGCGCTAATACGGACGCTGGTTAATGACAAAAGTGCGTTGGTGACAAACAAATTCATCACCGCACCAGTTAAGTTTGATAATTTTACGAACTTCCACTATGGAAGGTGCTCCATGCGCCTGCACGGTTCAATGCGTTTAGGAGGAAGCTGTAAAATAACTCGTTAGTTTTCACGCCTATTTTGGATCCGGTAAACAGTCGTGATTAAAATGATATTACTATATCCGGTGGACGATGGGCTCGGATGCTACCATCTCAAGGCCGAGAACTAGGCTTCGCGTATAAATAACGCCCATCCGACCAGGATTCGAACATACCAGTTCAACGGATCAGTTTCAGTTTGCGTACTACCCCACGGCAACATGAATCCCATCTACGGCAAGGCCTTCCTGCTGTTGTGCTGCACCCTGCTGGCAACGGTGGCGGGCGCACCAAATTCCTGCGGTAAGCTGGATTTGAAGGCAGATCCGTTCTCTTGCTGCACCATCCCGAAGCTGCTGGACGTAAGCATCGTGGGAACGTGCTTCGAGAAGTTCCCGATCGATCAGACCGCAGATAACAAGAACTCCGGAAACGTACCCAAGACGGACGTAAGTAGACTGGCGAAAGCTCTTTCGTTTCACGTGCAGTCTAAGCTCATGTTCCCATTCGTTTGTTCCGTTTGCAGTGCATGTCGGAGTGCATTCTAAACAGCACCGGGATCTACAACCGCCGCGGTGATCTGGACGAGAAGAAGTTGGCCAGCGTGTTCACCGACAGCCTGCCGACGAACAGCCCCTGGTTGGGTGTGGTCCGTAAGGCAGTCACCGATTGCGCAGCCAAGGCAGCCAAAAAGGACAAAGAGTTCGGTAAAGCCGTCGCCGAGCAGAAGAAGACTCCTGGTAACGGACCGGTGTGCAACCCGGAGGCAAGCTACTTGGTTGACTGCATCCACACCACGGTGTTCAGTGACTGCCCGTCCACGCTGCGCTCGACCACGGCGGAGTGCGACAGCGTCTGGAAGTTCCTGAAAAACTGCCCGTTCAGCGCCCTGCGCCAGTAGAGGACGCTGCTCAGCTTGCACTATCTCGGGTGGTGGGTTTCCTGGGCTTTTGATCGCGTCGTCTAGACGCCTGCTAGAGCACAATTCGTGTCAATAAAGTATAAAACACTTGAAACGTTACGCAGAAATCAGCCAGCACTGGCAAGGGCTGTTTATTTCGATAACCTACTGGACAAGTTTCAACAACGAGAGACAGAGAGGGAGAGAAGGTGTTCTAGACGGCGGCTAGGTGAGGGAACGAAGCACGTGCCATGGAAAGCGGTGCGAAAACAGGAAAGCGTTTACGAACACCAACAACGAGTCTTGCAGCTGTCCGGTGATATCAACACTCGGTACGTAAGCTCGCGCTAGAGATATCGTTCCACTCGAGCCATTTGGCCACTTCCGGTGGTAGGTCGGGCTTGGCGAGACCAGCCGCATCCAGGCCACCTTCCACTTCCACTTTCTCCAGAAACTCCGTCGAGCTGGTGGCCGGTGGCTTCTTCAGAGTGGGGCCTTGTAGCGCGATACCACTTTTGAGCAGTGTTGCCATCACATCTTCGACCGAGCACTGCATCACTCGCTGGCGGCACAAGGCGATACAGTGAATAAAACCGTCCGTTCCGCCCAGGAACCGGTGCTCCATGAAGATGGACTGATTGTCCCAGTACACGATCTGTGGGTGTAAACGCATTCTAGGTGAGACTAAATCATGATTTCGGCCCTTTCGCGGTCGCTTACTCTGGAGCTGATCGTGAACCGCGTAAATGGGCGTATAAACCGCCGGTAGCGAATAGTAGTGGCACCCTGCACGACAGATCCTCCTTTACTTCGAATGGTCCGGTACAGGGAGGTCCGCTCGTAAAAATCAACCCGTGCGAAGTCTATCTCGCGCAGATAGCGCGCATTGTTCATGTGGTACAGCAACGTGTCGATGTCATTCGTGAGGCAGAAACCTAAAACAAGCCAAAAAGAGTAAAAAATAACCACAAGTAGCACCTTTTCCCGCTCAATTTTTGCTCAGAACCCGCGATTACCATAGAGCTGCGTGACGCACCAGGCGCCTCCATGACCATGGATATAGGAGCTTTTTTTGCAGATAATCGTTCGAGTGAAAACAAAGAACTGCGTACACCTGCCATTATACGGAAGTGGACAGTGGTCGCACAATCATGGATGATATCGATTGTGCGAAAGTTACCACCTCAGCAAATGGCTTATGTATTATGAAAGGCGCCTTCGTCAACCTTGCGATCGAAACCACCACATAACCAGCGAACCGAGTCGGGACGCTAATTTTAGCATCACTCTTTGCCACCTACAATCCCCGTTCTAAGCACAGCGGATTTCCTACTCACCCAGCACAGTGCCCGTGTCCAGAATGTGCATCCGCTTTTTGAGGTATCGCGCCGTCACCACGCAAAGGCACATACGCAGGAAGTAGTGCAGCTCGAACAGGGTGTATAGGGCCAGCAGTACACCAAGCACGGCTCCCAGCGCAGTGCACAGCATTTCCGCTACCGTTCGATGCACTCAGGACAGGAGCTGTTACCAGGCGGGCTAACAGACGGGTGTGTGTATGTTTGTGAGTGCGTGTGACGGAAGTCGATATCCTGCGATGAGGCTTCGCGTCGTCGCTGACTCTGCTTGCTGTGCGGGTCACCTTTTCACATCTCTTACCACTGACACGTTACCAAAAGGGCAGCTACACCTCGGCCACTGTCACTATTGCGAAGATGCCGCCTCTGTCGCTTGCCTAGACCATCGTCCGGAGGCAGCTTTGCTGCCGCGGAATCCTTGACCGCACTCTGTCGCAGGCACTGGCTGACAGTTCGTTTGCTTCGATGTGTGCGGGAAGCGGCAATCGATAGGGCTAGCAACAAAAAGGTTGTTCTGGTGTGGTTTGTTTTGGTTTTTACAGCGCCTGCGCGCCTGCTAGGATGACCGAGCTGTTGTACGATTGTGGTGAGCAACGGATGCAGTGAGACACGTGAGCAGTGACCGATGAGGTAGTGAGATGAGAAAGCTCCTCGTTGTAGCGTCATCTCAAAGCAACGGCTATTTGTTAGGAGGAACGAAGCGTAAATAAAAGATTCTATTTGGAGGGTTGCTGTTAGTGCTCGGGTGCATAATCACTTTTTATTGCTAGATATATTCATCATAGATCGGTTAGAACGTTTAGTAGCGTTTGCAGAAGCTATAAAAATGGACACTTGCTGTGGTATGACTTGAGCTTGTTACAATCGTCGTTGACGGTGAACAGCTTGGCAGGACATTCCGCGAACAGAGTCATGCCCATGCAGGCGAGTATCGTGCCTGAAATCGGATGGCAGATCTGTTCACCCTCGAAAGCGGGCGTGAGTTTTGCACCCGCTTCGATTTCATCCTTTATCGAATCAGCCATCCGAAAGCACTCATCGATTGCAGTCAGCGTAATCTGTTTCCATTCCGGTGCCATCGGTTTGGCCGAATCAAGGTACAGCTTCGTCAAAGCATCGCGATCGATCTTACCGTCCGAGTAGAGCTTGGTTGAATTCATGACGCACTCCGCCACGCACTGGCAGGACGAAGTGGAGAAAACAGATCATTTTCCGTACCGTTCGGAATCCCACAGGCATACTTACGCAGCCTCTTGGAATGCCTTCGATTGTCATTTGCCGTTTGGTTTGGCTAATCCATTTCGAATGGCAGGCCATAAAAGCGCTCGGTTCCACGAGGGATGGCGTCACGCAACATTCGGCTGCATTCTGAAGGGTGATGGAAAAGAGTTACTGAAAGAATCAACGCCTCCACCCGTTTGGTATACTCACCTTCGATACGGGAGGTCCTTTAAGGCAGGGATTGTCAGCGAATATCGTACCAGCATTGTATGCTGAAGCAACAAGCAGAAGGAGAAGTATCTTTGCCATTTCTCAAACAATACTGAAAAGCGTGAAATGAAGGAACTGTTGGTTATGAGCACATTTTCCAGCTTTTATACGCATTTTGTTTACTTTCGATTAATACCACGTAAAAGGCCATGCTTATCAAGATGTCAAGTCTTAAATTACTATCGTCTTCCGACAATTCATGGAGGAATTCATAGCTTATAACTTCTTGACCATTGGTTCTTGATGATATGTGACTCATTTGAATATTGGTGCGAAATGCTACGTGTCAACAGTTTCCGGTGTGGCATACTCATAATGTAGGCTATTAAAACATACCGATCTCACGACAAACATGTCAACATTCGTGTTTGAATTGTATACTACTCGAGGTTTCCCGCTGGTGATGTGCCAAGCAGAATTTCAGTTAACGAACAGAATCATCCCACGGTGGGTCACATTAGAGTTACAACGATTTCCAACGCACGTCAAGCAAAGGGCATTGTACCTCAAAAAAAGGCACTTTAAACTTCAAATAAGGTCAACTATCGGGATTATTCACGATAATCTCATCGTGTGCACTCCAGACAAAAGAGGGCAGATTATGAAGAGCAAACAAATAGAATCAACGGAAAGTAATCACCGACAACCATGTGGAAAGCAAACAACCACTCCGTTGCTCATCTCATCAATCATATGTACCACGATAACGATCTGCGGACGTGCGTGATCGTATCATATGAATTTGCTCGGTTTGATCGAGGCGATGAATTGATCGAGGAGACCAAGCACGCACACGTGTTTCCCGTCAGCACGATCGACACGATCGTCATTTGGTGGTACCAGGTATTCTTGTTGCGTCATGGTACGGGTTCGTACAAACAATAAACAAATACGCAGTGCCCGGCAAGATTACATTTAAATTACACCCACGCCAGATTCATACCGGAGGCCGCTCTATAGCGAACCCGTTAATTAAATATCACCGCTCCACAACGCAGAATCCCGAACCAACCGAAAATGGCCTCCCACAATAGACACACTGTTGCTGAGGACGATGATGGGGCGCATTTTCTTTCGACTACTCGCTCACGCTCCACCACCCATCGACGTGCAGTTTTCCAACGAGTGACATTGCATGTGAACGTGGAATAGGAACAGCAGCAGCAGCAAAAAAATGGCATAGCTAATGATGCCCATCAGTGGTCGGCTATTAGCATGCAACTGGACAGCCCGCCATCAAGTGGTTTGGTGGAAAAAGCGCGATTGTTTTTCACTCCCCTCTGTATTCGTTGGGGTTGACATCGGATCGGTTGTTTGGATAAAAACGAAGCCACCTCACGGGAGGGCGATCTCAGTTGAAGGGACAGAACGCGACATGATGACACAAAACGCACGCGTAGTAATGTGGGCCGTGTGGGCCGTCGCTGTTGGAACGCTTTCGCTGGTTGCCACGGAAAACCCGTGTGCTGGTGGACCTCCGGTCGATACGGTACGCTAGAAGACGCTTTTCACATCCAATGTGGCCGTGACAAATCGCTTACCCATTCTTTTTGTGATGTGTTGTTTTAGAACCCGGCCCAATGCTGCCCCACGCCGATGCTCGTCGATGGAACGATTATGATGGACTGTTATCAGAAGTACGGCGAGCAGACGAAGAAACAGCTGCAAATGGACGGCATCCCGCGTGGTTGCGTAAGTGAAAATGAAGAACCTTTTTCCCGCTTCTGACAGGCTCTCGCGCATCGGATAAAGATCGTTTTGTCTGGCTTCACTTGCAGTGCATCGCGGAGTGCGCCATGAATGCGACGAGCATGTACGCGGACGGTATGCTGAAGCGAGACGATCTGTCGAAGATGTTCATGGACGCGGTGAAGGACAAACCGGAGTGGATGGCACTCGTACGGGACGCCACAAATGCGTGTTTTGAGATGGCCAAGAAAAAGAAGGACGAGATTGAGGCAGGGGCAAAGCTGGAGCCGAGCTTCGAGGGTGAAAAAATCTGCCACCCGATTTCGGGTACGATCCTCCGTTGCATGGGCATGATGATGTTCGCCCAGTGTCCGGAGTCCGTTTTTCATGCTAGCGACAACTGTAACAAGCTGCGCGAGTATGGAAGCATCTGTCCAATGATTTAAGGAGGCGCCTGTGTGACAGGGAAAGCTTTTTCGTCCTTTTACAGGTGTTTGATGGTAGAGGTAGTGCAAGTAAAGAACTAGGCTATGCAATTTATGAACATTTTGTGTTTTATTCATTTGCTAACTGGCAAAAGTTATACAGATGGTACTAGCATGAGAAAACCTAAATTATCTATTTCTTTTTCGCTGAGTTTCTTATGCAGGGTTTGATTTTTCCGGGGGATGAATTCAAAGCCGGTTTTACTAAAAGCACATGTTTAGTGTAGTTCTCTCCTGACGGCTGTAATTAATGTTGGCAGATGAAGCACGCAATTTATTTTTGTGATAAAAATTATCAAACCAGTTGAAATAAGACATATTAATAAGGAATTCTACAACATTTAGTTTCAAACCTCAGCTGCGGAATATTTTAAACTTCTAGTGCTTTTGTGCAACTTGACATATAGAGGGCGCTCTCTCTAATGTTGCTGTACAATAACGAATTTTAGCAAATGAGTTTAGTTTTAGTCAAAAATTATACATACCATATAAAAGTTATATGCACTGAACTTTGATTCTACTAATAATATATCTTATTTAAATATTTTAGGTATTTGAATTGAAATAATGATAAAAAAATATAGTGATCTCCTTTTGCAAAGTTCAACATACACTTAAATGCATCTTTAAATGTGACATATATCTGAAAAATATTTTAAAGAATTATACAACTTTTAGGGAATGTGCTTTAAATGAAATTATCATTTGTTATTGAGCTGTAAACAAATGACAACGAGGATGATAACCGCTTATAATGTGAACAAATAATTACAAATTATACAAGAGTATACAAATACGCACAATAAAACCCTATTCGCATTAAATCATACAATTAACAACTCAGTAAGTGATTAATTATTAATAAAGCTTAATTATATCTTTCGCTAAATTCAAGCAAATATTGCACACATCCGCACAATGTCACAGGGGAGTTCTCACGCCAAAAACACCACAGTTTACTTCTTGCAGTTTGCTGCGACAAATTGAACGCTAATTATCCAATCAACTTTATCAGACCACGTTGGGACGCGTTGGATCATCGAAACGAGCCACGTTCCTCGCCAAGGCTTCGGGAACACCGGACCGTTTCATGTGACCAGGTTCGGAATCGACAAACGCCATCACGATAACGCGTATTTGAACACCTGTTGCATTTGTTTTCAAGTGAATCACTCCACCGACAGCCGCTTGAAATCTGTGAGTCCTTATCGGCCAGGTGGCTCTATTAGCGTGTGGTCTAACGCTTCCGGCGTCATAAACCTTCGGTGGCGCTTGAGATAATGGCTCCAAAGGAATTTGATCCATTTGCATTGTCGCATCGGCTGCCAATGCGCAATCAGAGCCATCTTTGATCCAATAATCGACTCCCTTGCGATTAATCCCCTTGTTCCACGTCCCAACCGGGCCTCATCACGAAAACCGGATCCCAATCGGTGACCTCTAGCCACGGTGTCGCATATTCGCGAGCACTTTCTACTGATCACAGTTTCCATTGCGCAACTGCGCTTCGTCCCGATGATATCTTTACGTGGCACTGCGACGAGAACCGTTCCTTGACGAGTGGAGCCGACGACGACTGAGGAGCAGGTGCGCTGGAAGTGGGGGAAGGCTTTTCTCGGCTCGTATCGTACGCTTCCCAAGATGTCCAACCGCAGTCTTAACGTGTCGTGCAAGGCCGGCGGATCGCAGTTGCTTCGCAGCAAGAGTCGAACAAAGAGAGCTTAGCATATTTTTCCCTGACACAGCGATGCACGTCTCCTGGCGAACGGTGCTAGTAGGTGTGTGCGTTACGGTGGTGACCCACTTCTTCGATAGGACGACGGCTGCGGGTGCGAGTTGTCCGATATATCTAACTTTGGGAGCTCAGGCACGCACCATTGAGGAGGCCCCACTGGTTATCAACTGGGGTCCTTCCTGCGAGAATCCACCAGAATGGATCGGGTTATATACGGAAAATCCGGCCCTTTCAGTGGCACCTCCTGTTGTGAAAGTGTATGTTCAGGGTGCCCGTACGGGACAAGTCGTGAGTGAGGTGAAGTTCGGCCGACAAACTCTGCCAGGTGGCTGGAGTCCTGAGCAAGTCCTGGCGCATATTCCTCGACGCCGCACGAAACCCCTCTGCTTCGATTTGTACCTCGCGAGTTACGACGCCGCGGACCAGCTGGAATACTTCGATTGTCTCAAGATCCAGCCGACGTGGATGTACGGCGAAGGAGGCCTCGGAAATGTGTCCTTACGAGAGCTATTCCTCCCGGGAACTCACTGCTCCGGGTGCTACCAAACAAGGGCCAACGCTGGAAACGCGTTCCTCAAAAAGGTCGGTTTCCGCCAGACCCTTGACCTGTGGAGTCAACTCGTGTTCGGAGTGCGATATCTCGACTTCTCGATCGGTTACTATCCGTCCCTCAACGGGACGCGCAATTTCTGGATCATGAACGAGCACTTCCGTGTGGCACCGCTCGCACCGATCCTACAGGATATCCGCCGGTTCGCGATCTTGTCCGAGGAGACGCTGTGTCTGGATTTCCGGCGTTTCCCGCTCGGGTTCCATAACAACCCAGACCAACATGCGGCCTTACTAGAGCTGCTCGAGCGTGAGTTAGGGGATCTCGCCTACCGCCGGCCGGTCTCGGAAGAGGACGGTGAAGTTGACCCGATGGCCGAGTCGTACCAGCTTACCATCGGTGACATGCGCCGGGACGGCAAGTACCTACTTATCACCTACAATCATGAGGCCAGTCTGAACGGTAAGTACCGCGTTTGCGCGAGCCAATAAAGTTGTGTGCTTTGTGTGCCATTATCCAATTGAGTTTCCGCGGAGTGTCGGAGGGATTTTTATGTGTTCTTGGCATTCGCGCGTGTGTGTAGCCACTAAGGGGCCATCTCGTTTGAACAAAGCATATTTAGACGGCTCTTCTGTTTGACTGCGAACGCGAGTGCAAGTGCCAGAGAGTCTGCCAGAGCGCGACATCGCGATCAGCTCCATCGCTGTAGTCTAATGTGCATAAAAGCAAAACCACCTTTGACGGTACGGTCGCGACCTTGGTTCCTTCCTGCGTTCTACGTTCCGGAGTACGGCTGCTCTAAGGGCGGTCACTTCAACAGTCGTGACGAACGTGTGAAGCTCACCTCGAAGGTGCCCTTTCGGAATCTCTCGGAGGGGTTTGCGGAACGTCCTTGACATTCGCCATCGCACCCACCGGTGTCACAGAGGCCGGTATTGATGATCCATGTGACATGCCTTAAAGATGCTATGGGGGTTTTGCTTCTTTTAGTGTGTTTCCTGCTTAGACATGCGCGCCAGCCCAAAATCCGAGTCCGACAATGACCCACATCGCCTGGGCCGTGTCGTAACGCGATTAGCTACGTCATGACAAATCGGATCCACCAATCGAGCCACCAAAACCAAGGCTCGTTGATTTCGCGCGAAACCCGAACAACAAAAATGCAAATGCCTCACCGTCGGGTGCGAGGCTCTTTTTTCTTACGTTACGGCTCAAAGTTCGTCTGTTTATTGCCCCAAGCCTGCACCAAACACCCGAATATGTGAGACCAGCGATTGCGTAACCGTCGTTCGTTTTATTGCCGTCTAAATTAAAGTGCGGGCGCTCCAGCCGTAATTAGCCGCTTCCGAGCTGGCCCTGGGAAACCCTTTCCAAACGGGGTCATACACTGGGGTCACTCGTGCAGTGACCAATGCGAGGACAGCGTCATTTTCAGTGTCCATGCGTGATGCAGAGTGAGCCGATCGAGCTCATTCTTTGGCGGGAATTCTACCAAAATGCCATCGTCCGTCGGTTGCCACTTAAAAGAAGAATCACGAAGGATCAGTCGTTGGATCGCATGGTTTTTTCGCGCTTCCCTACCTTGAGAGCGGTTCCGTAGCCCAGCATCATAATTTGAACGATCTTCGTCACTTGGTTCTCGAAAGCCCCCAGTCGCACACTGTTCGTCTTGTAGGGATACTCCAGGACAATCGCGAAGACCGTGCGGAAACTGGTAGAACTGTCAGCCAAACTTGTCGTATACCAGACGCTTCCAGTGAGGGTATCGTTCTGGTATTCCCATGGTTGAGAACCGTAGATCGCCTGTCCGTTTGTGTGAAGCCACCTGCAAGAAGGATAGATGATCGTTTCATTATTCCGCCCTATTGTGGACGTTGACGTATCTATCTCACCGTCCCATGCCGACGAGCTTTTCAGCGAAGATCGCATCGATCGTGCCGGCTTTTGTGGGGCCAACGTTGATCAGGATATTGCCACCACAGCTAACAGTGGTGACGAGTTCGCCAATCAGTTCGGTCGTGGTCACAAAGTCCTCCAGTCGGGCGTTGACTCGGTGGCCCCAGCTCTTCCGGTCGAGTGTCATAGCGTTTTCCCATTTGTGCTTCTGCAGTACACCTGGGTTGAATCGATCCGAACACGTATGGAAGTCACCGTGCAAACAGAGTGTACCCATACCCCAGCGATCATTCGTGACAATACTATCCCGTACCGGACTGTCGTTGTACAACCAGGCGAGGAACTCCTTCGCCTTCCAGTAGCCGTCGGGAGCTTCCCAGTCACCATCGCTCCAAAGTACCTCCGGTCGGTACGTGTTGATGAGTTGCTGTAGCTCTGGCCACACTTTTCCATCGACGTACTCACGCTTTAGGAACGCGTGTAGTTTGTCGGATGTGTACTGCCGATTAAACCACTCGAACAGTGAGTAGTAGACACCAAACTTTAGTCGTCCAGTGGCGCGGACAGCTCCGGCTAGCTCGCCTACGATATCCCGGTGTGGTCCCACGTCTACGGAGTTCCAACCGAAGGTGTGTGCCGAGGGCCAAAGAGTGTAGCCCTCGTGATGTTTGCTCGTCAGTACAACGTACCGTGCACCAGACTGAGCGAATAGATCAGCCCACTCGGTTGCATTGAACAGCTCCGCCGTAAAGTCACTTGCAAAGTCCTGATAGGTGAAGCCAGGCCGGTAGTTGTCACGCATGAACTGGACGTATTCGGGTACCTTTGAACCCTGCCAGTTGATCCAGAACCACTCGGTACCGTAACTGGGCACCGCGTACACGCCCCAGTGCACGAAAATGCCCACCTTTGCCTCATCGTACCACTTTGGTAGGGGTCGTGAATCCAGGCTTTTCCATGTCGGTTCGTATTTGGTACTGAGTGATGTCGTTCCGACTAACGCAAGCCAACCACACGTCACGAAAACGGACGTCCACACGACGCTCATCTTGAACGAGCACTAATTTGCGTCTACAATTGCCCGGGGCCGCCTATCGCCAGCGGCCGCGTATCTCATCGGGCAATTGACAGTGTCTCTTCGAGGGGATTGTTTGCTGATTGATTGCGTTTGTGGCCCCTTCAACTTTAACCGATAAGAAAGAGAATTAGCCTACCACTTGGCGAGTGAGAATAAAGTGAAAGCTAGCGGACAGATTCAGGCACGAGAGCCTATCTCTCACAGCATCTTTTTTGGAGACATATTTTGGCAGGATCGGTATCAACGTTGCAAGGAGGTTCCGCGGCAAATCCAATAGAACCCCTTTAGTGTCACAATACTTTCTGAAATTGATAATGAAACAACATAACTCATAGGATTTGGAATGCCATGTGAATTTTGGTGACTCACTGTAGCACGATTGTTTCAGCTATTGCATACCTTTAGGCACACACTACGAAAATGGGTCGATTTGAGCTCAAATCGACTGATATTCTCAATCTTTTCCGTTCTTTCCTAGAATCGGATATAATTTGGAAGCCATGGAAAAAGCATTCGAGCGCTTTTCTGAAGCACACCGAGCTAGGCGAGTTCATGCAGAATCTATTCTCGCAGAAACACCCAGACGCCCCGCGGGACATCGGTTGGAGCCTGCATGGCGTGCAAGGATTCCAGGGTAGCTACGTAAGTGGAATCTGTGCAACAAACAGACATTGGAAGAGCTCGTGTTCCACTCACGGGAATGGGTTTATGTATGTTTTCAGAACGAGGAGGACGCCACTTACCTGATGCCGGCGGAACGAGCCACTATCGTGAATCCCAAACTGATGCAACTGTTGAGCGGTCCGTGGAGTCAGCGCGCCAATGCAGTGCTGCTGGATTTCTTCACCAACACAAATCTGATCGACCTAGCAATCAGCACGAATCGGTTCAAAACGTTACGTAACGCGATGAGTGAGGCGGTGGTTCTCGATGTGCAGTAGCCGTGGGTCGTGGAATTGTCTTATCAATCCAATCGAATAGCCCATACACATTAGTAGACCGAGGGCAGTAGCAGTAGTATTATGAGTAGTAGGTTACTACAAGATCATCATATCCATCCTTCGAAGAACTCGTTGGGATGGAGCTACATTTGCATACATTTTACATTTGTCGATACAGTTAGTTTTACGGAACGCCTTGTCGTTTCATCGCACTGAATAAATGAAACGTTAAGCTATACTACTTTGCGTGTTTGATGAAACCAAATCTAACTAGCTTAACATGAGTTGAGCTGCGATTAGATCAGCATAAAATCTGGTCAGTTTGGATGACGAAACATTCATTTTTGCGAATTATTATTCGACTGTTCCAATGGCATTTTCGGGGAAAGGTAATGTATAAATGTACACACATACAGTTTGGAAAAAAAGTTAGATGACTGTCTAAAATGATGGAGATAAATCGTGTTTACACAAACCGCGCCCCTCGAAATGATCTGTTAGAGCAAGGTGTATGAAAAAAAATCAAACAAATCCCAAACAAAGTACCCACAAATTGTACGACTCTCTATGTTGGTTTTTGTAGCGCCCCCAATTATTGTTGTCGGAGTAATATAAAACGTAACCACAGACCCGGTTAACGCCAGTAGGATCTGACGTCGAAATCAACGATCATGGCCACGTGTGACAGCAGAGTGAGTGCGTTTTCATGGGGCAAAGCTTTACTTCTGCTCCTATGGATGGTACAGCTTGCTCAGGCCGAACCCAATGCGGCCTGCAAGAACTTTCCCTCAAAAGAGAAGTATGACGGAGATGATCAGTGCTGCATTATGCCGCGCGTTTTTACCAACGAAACCGTAGAACAGTGTGCTAGTGGCATGGAGCAGTCAGACAAACCGCAGTTGCAGAAAAGCTGCGTAAGTATTGCAACAATTACATGGTGCCCCTAGCAGGTAGAGACGCGATCTTGTGGGTTGTATTTCGCAAATTGTTATCCTTTTCCAGGAGTTCGCGTCCTGCGTCATGAAGAAGCACAAGCTGCTCAAGTCTGACGGTCGCTTTGATCTGGATCAGTTGCGATCGCTTATTAAGGATTCTCTGGAAGCGTCATCGGAGTGGAAGAGCCTGATGGAACGGGTGGTGCTGGACGAGTGTCTCCCGATGGTTCAGAAAGATTCACCCAACGTCATGAAGGAGCTTAAATCCAGCCTCGGGGATTGTGATCCGGTTCCGGCGATGCTTGTGGCCTGTTCGGCCGCCAAATTGTTCACGGTAAGGAACCATTTTGCTATCGATTTCCAGTCCCAATGACAGAGAAAACTAATTGCGTGTAATGTTTTTCAGAAATGTCCCTCTAAGGATTGGTCCGGAAGTAACTTAGAGTCCTATTGACATTCCGCCTCTTAGTTGAAAGGCAACCTAACCACTCCGTTAAATTTGGCGTCTCTTGCAGGTGCGCAGTGCAACGAATGGAAGACGTACTTCTCCAAGTGCTCCAGCTCGGTGGAAGATCTGAATGAAATGTTCAACCAGATTGAGTCGCAAAAATTGACCAACAGGCGTTAGTGTGATGACAGCTTCATACTAACGAACAACGGAATTTGGAAACCGGAACAGCCCTGATCGAGGCTACGCGCCAGTGCGCACAATACGACAAAGTGAACAATAAAATGTTGTTTTGCTGTAGCTTTATTTTTCGCATTACCAAAAACGACATACGAGCTTTTGTGGCATTTCATTCCATACTTGAAAGAACTTACGAGCATCATGGCGGTGTGGTGGAGATACGATGGGGTTTTAATGAGAATTTAACAAGTTCCTCGTTGGTAGGACGATCGTATGCGGCATGTATAAAAGGGCACTTTCGAAGCCAAAACACTCCAAAAAAGTCCGTCAAACATGGCTTCATACGCAACGACGATTGGTGTGGTCTTGCTCGCGGTGGTAAGTGATCGAGGAGTCTCAGAAAAGCTCGGAGCTGCGAGCTTTCTGTTGAGCTTTCGCATCCCGTTCTAGACGTTCGGGCAGGCGACAGACGAGCGTGAGGAGCACGTGAAGTGCCACCAACAGATGACGGTCAGTGTGGATGATTGTTGCAAGATTCCACACCTTGCCGAAAAGTCCATCGTCGACAAGTGCATATCCGAACACCCGTTCAAGCCGAACTGGAAAACGCTGAAAGGAACTGATCGCCACCCGGGAGTGTGCATCGCCCAATGCATCTTGACGGGGATGGGTGCTTACTCGAACGGCAAGCTGGATGAAGCGGCCTTCACGAAGGTGGTTGCTCCAGTAGTCAAGGGAGACACTGGTTTCGCTAATCTACTCAACCAGACCGTCCATGATTGCACCGCGATGGTGACATTTGACAGTGGGTTCGACCGTACGGTGAAGGAATGTGACGGTATGCCGAAGGAGTTCCTCAACTGTGTCTACAGCACGATGTTTAAGGTAGTCCCATGAGGCATAATTTTCGTCGGATGTGCATAACAGAACTCTATTTTGCTCTCGTCTTCTTAGAAATGTCCCACCACGGCCTGGACCGAGCGCAAGGAATGTGCGTTGCTGAAGGACAAACTGGACCAGGGTTGTCCATACTTTGCCCTGCGCAAACATGGCCATCGCAAGAACCGTCACTAAGCGCATTTCTGCAACAATTCGCCTCGTAATACAATAAAAAAGAACCCATTCAGCAATTCCATGCTTTTCGGGGCATTGTTTCTGATATGCACATTGAAAAGCACTTAATGGTGTATTCATTGAAACGTCATTGAATGATAAAAAATCATCGAACAGATTAGTATTGTGACAAATTTCCGCACGATTTGGGAAACGGTTTTTGTGGTCATCAATTTTCGGGCATCGGTTCGTTTGAAATTGCTCAGCAATCAAAAAGCAAGAGCAAGGTCAGCCGCAGTGAAACATAATAGAATTGTCCTCACGCAGTTATACCCAATGGCTCGATGCTATCACGCTGTTATAAAACGAACCGTACTTGTCTTTCGGGCAGGACAGTTTCTAGCTGGCAACGACCGTCAGCGGAGAGTTTAGCGTGAAGTTCAATCTGACCAGATATAACAGAGACATCGATGCCATGCGCCCGTTCGTGCTCGTCGCATTTGTCGTCCTCGTTCTTGGGCAGGTGAGAATAGTCCGAACTGCGATTGTTAGCTCACTCGCACGATTCCAACGACTTCCTTTGGGTTCTCTGGTCCACTTTCCAGACTTCCGGCCAACCACCTGCACCGGACGCATCTTGCTTCCAGCCAAGTGCAGTCACCTCAGATGACTGCTGTAAGATGCCCAAGCCGGTCGAAACAGCAGTGATGGAGAAGTGTGTCGCAAACAATCCCCAGCTCGGTCAAATGCCAGCCCCGGGTGTCCCTAGGACGGAGGGTTGCGTAAGTTAAGACGCGGTCCGGCCTCAGTATTAGCTCAGCTAACGTGTCCTTTGTTGTTCTGCAGTGCATCATGCAGTGCACCATGACGGAAATTGGTGGATTCGTAAACAACGCCCTCAATGTCGACGCGATCCGGAAAGCGATGGCCACTACGATCGGAGCGGACGCCAACTTAGCTCCACTCGTAAACGGAGCGATTGACACCTGCGCTCATCAGATCCAGAGTGATCCGGCCTTTAATGTGGCGCCCGTGTCATCCTCACCAGATCGACCAGGTTGCAGTTTCATACCTCAGGGTTTCGTCAACTGTCTTCTCTCCTCGGTGTTCAAGGTAAGTGCTCTGGTGAAAAAGGAAATTTATCCAACGGAAGGATAACAAGGTGGGTTCTGTTTCATTTTCTAGAGTTGTCCAGCTCCCCTGTGGACTGACAGCAGCGATTGCAAGGCGCTCAAGACCAAGCTCGATGGTGGGTGTCCCTTCTTCCTGCTGATGGGCCGTGGACCAAAGAACTAAGCGCTGTGAGAACACTGGTTGTTCGGAGAGAACGTCTTCGTGTGCAATGTGTGGATTTGTTTGTTCCTTTGTGTTGTTTTATACCTACCCATGGGCTGCACAAGCAGCAAAGTTACAATAAATTTAGTTGGTTGCAAAGCAAAACCGCGATCTCTCCCACTCAACCATCTCAACAACGCGAAGACGTATGTAGCTTGCTTCTTAACACTAGGGCTTGTCTACGGTTTATTGGGCTTTTATGTTCTCGAGACCGCGTACTCCTCCTTATGGTGCACACAGCAACTCCAACCTGTGGCAATGCTGCTGGTCCTCGTCATTCCAGTTGATCAGCTTGAACATCGGTCGACTCGGCTTCATGTAGAACGTGTGGTTGTCGTTGATCACCACCTTCGAGAACTTGTTCTGCACGATTGTCTTCGTTGCAGCACGGCGCAACTTATCGACTGCGCTTTCCGTCTCGTTTGCCGTGCGAAGTCGAGTACCCTCCACGATGGCACGCCCATAGATTTTACGCACTTGGTTGTATCCGAGCTGCTCGCAGATACGCCGCATATACTCGTCATCAAACTGCGCCGTCTTAGGGAAGCACTTTGACCGCCAGATGCCATAGCTTTGCTCCATCAGCTCCCCATAGCCGCTGGATGCGTGAGGTTGAAGAATAGATGAATTGTCAAGTTCGAGCAGTGCACCACCCTGTGGCCGCGTATACTTACGCTTCGTACGAGTTTTGCTGCAACGCGTAACAGTACAGCTCATCCTCTCCATCCGGGCAATCGCGCTCCTTGTCACAGACGAAATCGTACGGCACGCAGATGTCTGATTCTCCACACCGGAAGCTGGATGGATGACACCGGCACACGCGCGGGTTCTCGTCTGACTTGTCCCAGCAGTTGCGTACTCCATCGCAGATCTTTCCCGGGTCAGTGATTCTGTGGAATGGGAATGCATTAGAAACGAACGTATATCTACACAGCCTTCTAGCTTACTTGAGGTACGTATAGCAGGAGCAATCGTGTGGCTCATCCGTGGAGTCACCGCAGTCATTCTTCCGATCGCAGAAGTTACTCTTATCGATACACCGCCCGTTAGCGCATCGCATCTGATGAGCCAGGCAGTCTTCCAGATCGTGCAGAGAGAGAGAGAGAGAGAAAGAGAGAAAAATAGCTCAATTAATGAAGGGTGACTTTTTCCTTGTCCAGTGCTACCTACTGCTAGTGTGGTTGCGAGCCGCACACAAAACCGGATCCTCATCGGAACCGTCACTACAGTCAGGCTTCCGATCACACAGTAACCGCTCGCCAACACACTTCCCATACCGGCAGCGTTTGCCTGCACAGGGTGGTTCCTCGTACTGTTGTACACCACACTGTTCCTTTCGCAGCACGTCCTGGATCTTCTGATACGACTCAACCAAGCTCGTTACTCGCACAACCTCGTTGAACCCGCATAAACCTCGCTTGTTCTGGTAGAACCCTACCGGATACCAACCTGACCGGCTCGTCTTGCACACGATCACTCCGGACCGGGTCGCCTCTGTGGAATGGAAACATGATCAGCTTGGGTGGACATCTTCGTCTATCGAATGTAGTACCTGGTGTATAGCAGGACTCGTGGTGGTAGTACGGCTGCTTGAGGTCCTTGTGGTAGCAGCGAACTCGCTCTCCGCCACAATCGGTGCTGTTCAAGTGCACTCGCAGTGTCTTCGTTCGGCCATACTTGTCCTGACCCACAGCTAGACACTCACTGTCGGTGAGGTTATCGCTGGAATTGATCCGACACGGAGTTAGTAAGTCTCTTTCAACTCTTCCAACACAAGCACCTACCTCTCGGGCACAAACGTCGGCAAAACGTGCCGGCTAAAGGTGAGTGGGCTAGCAAGATGCAACATCACCGTTTCTGCCTCCGGTATGAAGTGATAACAATCGACTCGCCCCACCTGCTCATATGGACCGGCGATATGGAGGTACGACTTGGCCCCACCGGCCACTACTGCGATGTACTGGTGGCGAAGGTTCACCATTCGCGTGCAACTGCTCGCGACAATGATCCAGCTCGAGTCGATGATCAACCCGCTGCAGATCAACACCCCATCAAGGTAGATGTCGGCATTCCACGGCCAGTCGTAATCATCGCCGAAGTTCTCCACCAGCTCGATGTGCGCATTCTCCTGGAACACGATTTGTGGCATGTGGTGCGGTCGATGGATCGGATTCACCGGTCGGATGTTCACCTGCACCGGCTCTTGATTGTGCTGATGCTCAAAGTGTGCGATGTCGTGCTCAGTTGCGTTGATGTGTTGCGCACAGGACACCCGCAGCGCCTGGCAACCGGCCTCCACGGTCAGGTTGACGTAGGGCTGGTCTCCCGCGTTCACTAGCAGTCCTGCCGGAAGTTCTCCGGGTGTTAAGGTCAGCAGCGAGTAGTTGCGATAGCCTCTGTGAGTTAGAGAAGCAGATGTTCCATTTAGAAGGTGTTTAGGGGCACAAACCCACGCTCGCAGGATGCTTACGCGAAGCCCAAGAACGAACAGATCTTCTCGATGGCGTGTTCCGTCTTTGCCGTGAGTACGGCTCCACACAGCACCTCCCAGGTTCCGTTCGTATTCTTCGTCACGATACCGGTGTTGCGGAACAGCGTCAGGTTGTTCGCGTCAAAGTACACCCGATGGCCATCGGTGAGGGCAACTGGAAATAAGGCCGAAACCGTTGTAACTTCTGAGAACAGAGCTTGCGACACTCTACTTACGGCAATCCAGTTCATCTTCGTGCAACGGGCAGTCCGGGTGTCCATTGCACACCTGCTCCCGGGGCACACAAACCTGGCTGATTCGGCAAGCGTACTGACCGGCGTGACAGTCCACTGCAAAGACGTATACGTATTTAATGACTCTCTAGCTTTTACATTGTCTCTCTTCTAGAGGTCAACTTACTGCAGTCCTTCTCGTCCGTGTGATCGAGACAGTCCGTCTTGCCGTCGCAAATGAGGAAATCAAACTTGTCCTTTAGGAAGTCACGACAGGTGCAGTTCTGCTCGTCACTTCCATCCTCGCAATCGACGATACGATCACACCGGTGGGCCACGTTGATCCTCTGGGTAATACTAGAAAGTAAGAATTTATCCCCACACCAGGTGTATTAGCTTCTCCTTAAACGCTCTGTTCTTTCATAGTCTGTACTTACTTTGTGCAGGAAAACTGACGGTACTGTGCGGTGTCGTTAGGCAGCAACACCGGTGCATTCGATTTTGTATGCAGATTGTGTACCGTCAGTCGGAATTGGGCCACACGCTTCTGCTTCGCCTGGTGCATTACATCGAGCTCTCCGAAGAAGGGATGATCCTCAGATGATCCTTCAACATCCGTTGGAACCGTAGATTCATCTCCAACGTCCACGGGTGCCATGGGGTCTTTCGTTTCGGTTTCGTTCTTGGATCGCACTTGGCCACGCACTTCCTGGATTGTTTTCTCCAACACCTTCCAGATGGCTTCGGTCGTTGTGGAAACCACGGGAGCGATAAACTCGAACCCACTCGTCGACTGGTGCGTCTCTGATTCGGGGAAAACGATCGCTGAATCTGTTGTTGTCGAAACGCTCGTGGTTGTCCAGGACGAAACTGTCGTCGAAGAGGAACTCTCGGAAGTGCTACTTGAGCTCTCTAGAGACATCGTTTGTGTCATCGTGGACGTGCCTTCTGAGACGGCCACGGTTGAGGTAAGATCTTGCTCAGTAGTAGTAATGCTCGAAATGCTCTCTACTTCCGGCGAGGTGACCACCGGTGTAGTAGAAGTTTGAGGTTCCGTGTGCATCACTTGAGTCACGATCATGCTCTCTTGAGCCTCTCCGCTAGCCTCGCGAGTCGTGAAAGTAGCCTCTGCCACTTGTAGAGTCGTACTTTCAGCCAGACTTTGAGGTGTCGTTCCCTCATCAACTACAGGTGTACTTTCTTCAGATAGTACCACATTGGCGGTGATCGCCTCATTGTCCTGATGCTCCGTGCCATCTTGGCTGTCGTTCGCCTCTTGATCTTCATTACCCTCGCTGTCTGTACTCTCTCTCTGCGCCATCGAACGTAACAGTAGGTCCATCTCGCAGCCCGATTCGTCTTCTCCACCAAGACAGTTGACATAACCGTTGCACTTCTTACCCGGTGGCAAACAGATGCCACCACCCCAGATACACCGCATTCCAGGACAGTCAGATCGGGCAGTACGTGATGGCAGCGGATCCTTCACCTTCTGAGCGATCCATTCGATAAACAGGGCCACACGCGTGTACACACCCGGTTCGTGCGGTCTTGCACAACCTTCACCATGGCTCACGACACCAGCCAAGTACCACTCGAATGGGTTCGATTTGCTCTGACACACGAACGGCCCTCCAGAGTCTCCCTGACAGGCGTCATGTCCGCCGTCTTCCTCTGCAGCGCAAATCTGCAGACTATCGCGGTCGGCTCGATGTTTGCAGGTGGCCAGAATTGGCACGGACACCTGCATCAGGGCGTCAGCTGAAGAGAAAATCAACGTTAACTGTTAGCCTGCTGTTCGAGCTCTCCACAACCTTTAAGAGGACTCACGTGCTCCACCACGTTCTCGAAGGGCGCCCCAACCGACGGCAGTGCAGATTGTACCCGCTTTAGGACCCCACATCCAGTCCCGATCGTCAGTCGTCCTGTGACGTTCAGGCAGACAAATTGGGCGCACCCAACGATTGTACAGGAAAGGATGCTCCACACGCATCAACGCAATGTCGTTCGCCATAAGAGCCGAGCTGTACGCGTGGTGTATGATCATGTGCGTGACACGCGTGATCTGTACCTGTGGTGCGAAGCTACGCTTACGCAACATACCTGAGCGAACCTCGAAGTAGTGCTGATCGAAATTGTCGCAACAGTGTGCTGCCGAGATGATCTGTTGGCGAGAGAGCAACACTTGTATGCTAGCCACTAGTCACACACTCAGCGTCCAGTTTCCACACTACTCACCCAGTGTTCGTTGTAGATGCTACCACCGCAATGGAACTTGCCGTCCCGGAAAATACCCACGATGAATGGATACGCCTCAGGCTCAGCCTGACTACCTCCCACGATACGTACACTCTCGACCAGCTCGTCTTCGGTGACATTTCGTCTCGTTCGGACACTGATGCGAGCAGCGTGCTGTTCATGTAATCGACTCGTTCCACACCGAACAGGTGGACATCGGACGTGTACGTACACGCCATTGCAGGTGTCACTAAATTCGGGCTCTGCCAGAACACCCGTAGCTCGCTGACTGATGTACGGCCCAGGAAGACTACCGTGTCCATGACTAACTTGCGGTTCACGACCCAATTGAGGTCCTAGCTCAGACTCACAGGCTTCCCGAGCCCATTGTACTGGGTTGTGACACACCGGGTACCATTTGCCGCGAAAGTTCCGGTGCAACACACCCACCGAGTGTGGTACCGAGTACGCGAGGTAATGACCCATATCACGCACCAACATCGCACAGTCCTGCTCATCCTTGCGGTTCAGGCAGTGATCAAAGCCATCACATCGTTCGTGCAGTGTGTAACAAAGTGGTCCAGCAGCTCTATGACTAGCCGCATTGTGCTCAGCAGCCGTGTGGAAACAGGAGAACGCAAATCGATCACATCCGAAACATCCCATCTCGTCCATACCGAGTGGACAGTCGGCGTATCCGTCACACAGCTTCCGACTCGGAAGTCGTGACACACACGAGCACGCACTCTCATCACTACCATCGAGACAATCCGTCTTGGAGTCACACCAGTTGGCTCGTTTAACGCACTGATGTGAACTGAAACAAGGTACCCAACCTCGACGGCAGTGATGCCGACCTTTAGCACGAGCCGCCGAAGAATGACCCGCTGCGAACATCGCCGTCAAGTCGTCCTCAGGTGCGTGTGTATCGTTGGTGGGGTTGGTGTTGGTTGTGTGATGTCTCTGGTCGTGTTGAGGCTGCTCAGCTGCGTGGACCATCGAGCAAAGTAGCACGGGACCTGAGGCTGAAGCATTTGGATCATCTCCAGCCACTCGAGGAGCGCCAGGATGATGCAGGTTCTGGATGCTCACGGGCATGTTAATCATGGCTGTAAGAAATCAAAATAGGGAAAATGGTCATCGGATGAGTGGAATCTAGAAGACCTCAACCCACCTGCAGGAGCACGTGGCTGGATGAGTGCATCGACCGATGGGTCGTTCAGCGGAAGCTTACCTCCGCCATGATGTGGCTGCGAGTAGCCTCCTTGAGGGTATGTCTGGTACGCCGGTCGGAAGGAATAAGCCGGTGGTGCGTTCTGGTAGAAACACACCGTGTTTGGGACATAACCTCCACCATATGCCGAGTTGACGATGATCTGGGAGGAGGCTTTGGTGGCTTCACCGGTGATTGGAATGCCAGGTGCGTTCGAGTGTACCTGCTGGAAGCCGTTCGAATGAACTGGTGGCGTAAGTTGACCACCAGAGTTGGCCGATCGGAGTTGATCGCATAAGTTTAGGAAGGGTGCACTTGGACCCACCACAAGTGGATGATACTGCGCTGATCGCATCGGATCTATCGACACATCCTGCCGACCTACTAAAGGTCCTGAGTCCGAGCCCTGACTCGCGGGTGTTAGCTTCTGGTCGTGTTGGGTCTCACCTCGATTGCGGGATCGTGCCATCACGAAATCGTCGATGTCAGCAGATGGTGGGTTATGCAGTAGGTCTTCGTGGAATGGGTGTGGGTGGATCATCTGCGCTAGCTGTAGCTGATCTACGACGTCGTGCAAGTTCCGAGCTGCTTGTAGAGGACTTCGAGTTGTCGTTCTTTTCGTCGTCGGATTGGTCGTCTTTGGCATCGTCACTGTCGTCGGCGGATTGGTACTGGACTGACTCATCACCTCCACTGATTCGGAGGACATCTCGGTAGAGGTCACTGCGAACGGATCACTCAACCGCAAATGATCGAATAGGTCGTCTAAACTTCGGATGGAGCTGTTCTCGACCGGTAGATGTTGGCTTAGATCAAACGCCATCGTCACATCGGGCAACTCCGTTGTAGTTTGCATGACGAAAGTCGTCATTTCCGAGTCTTGAGCTCTAGAAACAGGCGTCCATTCGGTGCTACTTGCTTTCTCATGCTCTGTACTGGATTGATCGGTCCCATGAGGATCATGAAGACCCTGCAGCAGATTAGCCATCTCGGTGAAACGCGCATTCACCTCATCTGAAAGCCGCTGGAACTTTTCGTAGATCTGATCGCACAACTTCCCATTTGGAGCCTCTTTCCGGCAACGGTGGTACTCTTTCTCTAGACGACGGAAGTCCTTCTCCGCACTCCGCTTTGCTCGTTCTAACTCCTCCAGCTCCACAGGAACACCTGCAGCACGTCGTACGCGCGATCGACGTTCTGGACCAACGTTCCGATACGCTACTGGAACTGTGCCAAGGTCAAACTCACGTTGTACACGTCTACGAACACCGTACGTGATCTCTTCCGAACGATCGTCCTGTGAGATCCTATTGGGTACCTGTTCCGACAGATCTCGTCGATAACGCGCCTGTTGTACCAATGGATCTAGCTTTTCCATAAGCTCGAGTAGGTGTAGTGATCCCACCAGCACATCATGAGCTTCCGCCTTGAAGTACACCTTCCCTAAGGTTCCAACATCTTCTTCAACTGGCTCACTTGCGGGTCTTAGTTCAGTTGGTTGTTGCGAAAGCACTACTCGCCCGAAAAAAAGAAGAGGTGTTAGCTCAAACGCACTTTAAAGGTACTGCTTCACCGAAACGCACCTGAAGCTGGCAGGATAACGTAGAACCCAAGCGCAATGGCTGCCACAACGATCACTCCACAAAAAGACACCAACAGCACGGCGAGATAGTATTTCTGGTTGCAATGCTGTGCCAGCTGTTCCATCGGACGCACAGCAGTCGTCAGCTCCTCTGCGAACACACAGAGTCGTAATTAGAAGCGAACGGCGGTTAATAGACCTCCCATTTCAAAGTCCTCTGCAACGTCATCGAACTTCACCAATCTAGGTTATGTTGTGCGAGTGCGAGTTTTGAACTTCCCACCCCATTGGGTGGTTGTTTTTTGTTTAACACAGAGGAAATCGGACCCACTGTTGATAAACCTTTCCCCCTCTCGGGTTGGAAACTTCTTCCACCGTCTCTTCGTTCATTCATGAGCCATTATAAGAGCGTTGGGGTTTTCGCCTGGCAGAATGTTGAAATTTTGGGCACCGACGCACCAGACCGGGTCAAATTGGGAACGCGGAAACTTATTTGAAGGGACAAAAAAAACGTTCTAATTCTTTCATCAATTGGGCGAACTTTTCTGTTTAACTTTTGGGGACCTCATTTTGTTGAATTGTTGTGAAAACAAGCGGCCTCTGAGGGCGAAAGCTTTTTAAAGTGCGTGTGGCGACGTTTGGACGTTAAACTACTTACCATCTAGGGCGGTTTGATCGGACTTCACCATGATTTTGATCGATGAAAACGAACGTAAACGTGGCGATTATGTTACGTGACAGCGTGAGCACATATTCCGCAGACGCAAGCTGATTTTAAGATGAAGTTTAGATCCGTTTTTAGCTCAAACCAGGAACGTTGAGCGTTGGTTGAAGACGTTCGTTTGATAGGAGAATCAAGTGCAACACCAGCAAAAAACAAACATCCACACACATACACTAGCTTTCCTTGGTCGTGGCACTCTTCGATTGTCGGGAATGGCCTTCCCGATTTATGAGCGGCCTGCTGCGATTTCCCTTGCCTAGCTGAACTGCTGAATTTCCTAAACTACGCTGCACTGCTGACGAAGACACTTTACCGAGCGGAATCGTTCGCGAACGGAAGGCATTGGTTAAAACGTCATACGCCAACGATGGCCACTGAGCAACTGTCGGTTGGCGATCGAACGGTGCCACTTTTTCGTACACTTTCAGCTGAGTCAGCAATTTTCACGCGCCTCACGGTGGACTCTAACACCTGATTTGCTTGGCCAGTGCGTTTATGGATGTGTGATTTTCGCACACTTCACACTACGCACAATGGCTCAATTGAATGTCGAAGATAGTTCGCACAGTCCATGTTGCGAATGTCCTTAGAAGGTCCTTGCTATATTGTACGGAAGTTCCTTTAGTAAGCCTTTGAGATGCTGGTGAAAGCTAGTCAAAACTTTCATGCCTTACCTTGAGGAACAATAAAGGACACGTTTTAATCATTTCATTGTTTCATATTTATTCTTAAAAGCTCGCGATTCTTTTCAAGCGCCAAAACGGTGCCTCTTACGTGCTCAAGCCTGATCGTTAACCTTTTTGATTAGTTACTTACTCGTTTCCATTCCTTGCTTTTGCTACCTGTTGGCTTTAAAATTGAAGAGGAAATTTTTCAAAACGTCACAACTTTGTGGAAAAAGTAGCAGGAAAACATACCAAAAAAGGATATCATTTTTGTCGAATCAACTGCAGCGCAAACTGTTATACAAGATATTAAATCGTATAACACATTATCGATGAAAATTTCAAAAAAGCTTTCATAGTTTCTCCATAGATGACGCTAAAAATTCCGAATTTTTATGGTGAAATATTTCAAGAATTTCGTACAGCGCCATCTGTGGTTATGTAGCAAAGGTACAGTTTTGGCTAAATTAGCGCCATCTGTTGCAAAATTTACGAAACACATCATTTTGAAGCGTTTCTTTACTATGAAGCGTTTCACGGGATTTAAGCGTTTTAATTTTTGAAATGTCTACCTCCTAGCTGGTATGTTCTCCTGTTACTTTGCGAAAAATTTTCCCAATTTTGCCCGAAAAAGTGCTCGGTCGGATTTTTCTTTTCTCAGTTTTAATTTTTTTTGCTCTTCATTACCGTTGCATATTCATTTTAAATGAGCATGTTCTGTACAAATAATGACGTTTGCAGCATCGTGAGCGACATTTTTCAATCTCCTTTTTCCATAAAGCGCAAGGACGAATGTTTTACTATTTTTAAACGCTTTTGAAGCTCCGAGTGAATCGAGTGTCCTTTTACTCCACCATCCTCGCTGCATCACTCCAACACATTCAGCACACCTTGATCGTATTTTCTTTCAGTGGAAACTGTTCTTCAAAACACCAGCAACGACAGCAAACAACGCAAGAAAAATGAAAAACAAACAGACACCAACAAATTATAATTGCTTACACGTGTTGAGTTTTTTTTTGTTTTCAATATGTGTACTTTTTTTATCTTTCTCTTTCTCGTTTCTTTATTATGTTCAATTCATTTATTAGTGTTCCATTGTTACTCCAGTATCACTTCCTACCAACCCAGCGCCAACCGGGTTGCCAACCGTTTTTGTTTTTCTTTATCATAATAGCGTTCGATTTTCCCCCATTCCCAAAACGTGTATGTGTGACTATGTGTGGGTGTGTGTGTGCGTATGTGTCTATCTCCTGTCTGACTGTTCGTGTGTGTCTGTTCGCCTGCCACCTGTCGCTTTTCTTTTCCCATCCGTACGCTACGCTAACGTTTTTGCTTTAATTAGCCGTCTTCTTGGAAGTGTGGTAATCAATCAATTGTTACAATGACGCGATGCAATAGAGTGTGGGTAAAGTGGGTGGGAGAAAGGGCGCATCCTTCACCACCTCCTCCCCACCAATTGAGGGCGGGTGATTGGTTTTCGACGTTACGATCAATAGGATTTTTTGTTTGTTTGCTTGTGGGCTTTTCTTTTCCTTTCATTTTCTTTATGTGGATTCATAATTTGCTAAGCTTTATCGTTTAGGGTTCTAGTTTGTTTGTTTGTTTGTTTGTTTGTTTGTTTTGTCGTGTTTCTTTTCTCCTCTTTTACTTCTGCGTCATGAGCGCGTATCGCACCTCGGCTCATGGTTTTTCTTTTCTTCTACTGCATTATCTCCGTCACGTTCCTATTGCCGCTGTGGCTAGTAGTTAGTTTGCTTCCTTTTATGCGTTTTAATGGTGAGTTTTGCTTCAATGAATGTATGTGTGTGTGTGTGAATGTGTGTGATTGTGTGTAAATGTGGTTCGTGTAGCTGGATGAGGATGTTCGTGTGTTTTGTTTCGTGTTTTTCGCTTATGTAGAATCTTCGTTAGTAGTAATAGGGTTACCATCATTTTGTACACTTTTGATTAATTTCTTGGTTTTTTTCCTCCTCTTCCTACTGTGTGTTTTTGTTGTATTTAAAATTTAGTATCATTAAATGTAACATGTTTCATTTTGTGTGTGTTTATCTTTTTTTTTCTCATTCTTTTCCTCCTTCTTCTGTTCCTCTTTCATTTTTTAATTTAATGTTTTTTCTTACTCTTATATATGTTCCTCTCTAGTTTTACTTGCTCCGTGTCCTTGCTCTTTCTACGTTCTCTTCTCCCGGATCACACCTTACCCCATGCCCTTCTTCATGTTGCGCGCACGCAGTATCTAAGACCTAAAAAAGCTTACCAATAAACAATCGCCCTTTCCCCGCTTTTCCTAACATAAACATTATACATTGTTTCTTCCATTTTTCCCGTTTCCATCTCCACTCTCACGCTCACTGTTCTCTGTCTGTGGAGATCCTGCGCTAATACGCTCTTGCCTTAACCATTCCACATGAACTCTTTCTCTCTCTTCTGAGCCCTCCACAACACGCGAGGGCCAACAATGGCTCGTACGTCAGCGAGTGCCACTTCCGGTTGCCGGAATATGGTGGGCAAACGGGACGTACAAAGCGCCTTTGGGATGAGGAATAATTTATGGGTAAAAACAAACAAAAAAAAAAAGAAATAGGAAAAATAATAAATAACCGCACGGAAAAGCGAATAAAAACACGATGTCTACAAAATAAATAATTCTTCTTACAAGCAAGTTGTGGGAGCAAACTCAAGTAAAACAGCCCGCCACGGCACGGAGGAACGATCGAGGACGATCAGGGACGAAGGCAGCAGGAAAAAAGGGACCCCTGGGTGCCGGAACCGTGCGGCTCCATGCTACATGATGCGGTTCATTAAGTTATCTGTACACGTTGTCACCTCCGGGGCACGCCACGGAGGCGTTGGAAAGCAAACAAAGGAACCGGAACTCGTCCGTGAAGGGTGTGTGTGTGTGTGTGGTTGTGTGTGTCTGGGTGCGTGGGTACATAAGCAAGTCTAATGCTAATCCTGTGGGGTGACTGTTGGGGATGCGAATAAAATTAACCAAACTACGAGCTAACAAAAAAAAACACTAATTGGAGGATAACGAACAACGTGCTCGACGAAACCTAGGATATTTTTGCATTCCTGCTGATTCCTTATCTACTTCTCTGCCATCTCTCTCTCTATCTCTCTCTCTTTCTCTGTGTCTGTGTTTGCCCTTAACCGCTACACTAGAAGGACACGGTGCTGCCTCCAGGGTCGAAGGCAGCACTTCGTGCAATGCGAGTACCTGATACGATACGGGAACTGTCTTCTGCTTTCACCCCGGTGGTTCAGCGTTTCCCCTTCGCCCATCTGTACAATAAACGGGAAACGTCGTGTTGACATCGTGGATCACGAGTGGAGCAATCGGACAGGATGGTGGGTGAAGAGTGACCGAGACGAGGCATGGTGTTGTAGTGGAGGTGGTAGGAGAAAAATGCCCCCTTTCGAAGCGTTGTCTCACCAAATCTACGCCTCCTCTTAAGCCTAGCTCCTAATTCCACCTCCAACCATGGTTCATGCTTTCTCGCTTTTCATCCTCCGTTCAACGACTCTTCCGTCCGGTGGGCCACTCGTGGGAGGGAAACTTAATCGAAGAGCGCGGCCAGGATGTCGTCGCTGTTGGCGTTGTTGCTGGAACCGCTCGAGGGTGGCGTGTTCAGATCCGGCGGGTCCAGATAGGAGAGCAGCTCCATCGGATCCACGATACCGTTGTCGGGCAGCAGCTGTGAGAGAAAACCACGACGGTTAGAATGGACTTTTAAGGACGAAGCTCGTGCGGATCCTTACGTTAAGATCGTTGCCTCCCTCGCCCTCAATGACGGCCGCCGGGTCGAAGTTGAGATCTGCCGGCAGATCAACGTCGGTCAATCCGGCAAGCGCGTTCTGGTGGCTTTGTTGCTGCTGCTGGCCCATCATCGAGCCCAGTGAGAGGAGATTTTGCTGCTGCTGCTGCTGCTGCTGTTGCTGCATCATGCTCTGCGGGGAGTTCATCATGTTTTGCGGCGAGTTCATTAGGCTTTGGGGTGAGTTCATGATGTTCGCCGCCGGGTTGTTGGCTCCGAGACCCATGTTGTTGGGGTGTTGCTGTTGCTGCTGGGGAGAGTGAAGCTGCATGGCATGGCCAGGGCTGTGGCTCAGACCAGCTCCACCACTGCTGCCATTGCTGTTTGGACCAGTGGCACCGTTCGGTGCGTTGCTGGATTGTTGCTGCGGGTTTGGGGCGTTGATGTCGTTCGCCGGTGGTACACTTGGTGGTCCACCCGGGGTCATGGGATGACCGGACGAGTTGCCACCGCCAGGAGTGTGCGGTGTGTGTGGCGTATGGGGCATCTAACAAGGAACAGGACAAAGGCAAAAGTTAAAAAGCTGGCCGGAGAACAGAATGACCGAAGCATACCTGATCGTTCAACGATTTTTCCATCGCATTGAGCGGATCGAGCGAGTTGACGGAGTCGCTCAGATGGGCTAGAGGATTGCCACTGTGGAATTCACTGCCACCGGGTGTGCCCGGTCCATTGTTACCGGGTCCACCAGCCGTTCCCGGACCAGTGCCCGGTTCCTGCTTGATGATGGGATTACCGTACGAGTCGTATTGTGGCGTTCGGTTGTAACTGCAAGCAGGGAAAAGCGAAAAGTAACAATTAATAAACGTGATCTCAACGATGATCCAGCGAAGATGACACTTACTTTGATCCCATCATGCTGCCACTAGCGATCGAGCTCATGTCCGGGCTCATGTACGGGCTCATCGCGTTCATGTTGTCCCACGTGGGCAGCGAGGTAGAGCCGGGTGACATCACCTTGCTAAAGTGCTTCGCATCTGCACCATCCGGGTCGGGTTTGATGACGGGCAGACCGGGTGTTCCGGGACCACGACCATTGCCACCACTCGGTTCCACTGCGGGTGGTGCCGGTTGTTGATGCTGCATTGGTGGTTGTTGCTGTTGCTGTGGATGTTGCTGTTGGGTCGGTTGTGCCTGTGGGTTGAGGCTACCGCCGAGGTTAGGATTGTTGACGCTTCCCGGTGGCTTGATCGCACGCCAATTCGCTTGCGCATCGATGATCACCTCCTCCGTGTCCATGCCGTTCGGGGTGTGGGAGGAGTTGAGCGTGTTCAGTATCGCCCACATGTACTGGTCAATTTCAAGCCCCTCTGTTAGTGCCGGTTTACTGCAAAGATGAATACAGATGAGTGTTGCTGTTCGGTTGCTGAGCCAATAATGGCGGCATACATACTTGCACACCGGACATCGCCAGTTGCCACGCTCGCAGTTGAGCGCAAGGTAGGCCTCCAGATCGAAACACTGGATGTGCTTACAGTCGTGACCACGTGCCGGCAATGTTATCCGCTTCGTGGTGACGGTACACTTGAGTGAAACCTGTGTGGACGAAAAAAAAACACGAGAACCATCAGCTTCATTTGCTCCCACGAGGTTGAGGGTTGCAAAAAATCAAACCTTAGCGGATGTTGCCGACGGTTCCACGGCCAATGGGTCCTTGTCCGGGCCGTTAGGACCTCCCAACGGTTGGTTGGGGTTAGCTGCATGGCTTACGGCGAAGTTGCGCTTGATTTTGGCCACAGCCTGTTCAGCCGACAGCAGGTTGCGCTTCAACAGCGTGTGCAGCACGTGATTAACCGATGGTCGGTGTACCAACTGCAGCACGAACAAGTGTGACTGTGGGGAGACAAAACACAACCGATGAGTCAGTAAAACGTGCGAGTTTTCCCCTCGAAAGCGCCACAACGCCAGTCTACTTACACAGCAACACGTGCTGACGGTGATTTGGATCGTGTTGCGGCCAGGTTGGCAGACCTGTTTCAGATAGAGTGGCCGGTGTGTGTTCTTGTTGTCACCTCGGTCGATCTCGAGTGGAGTCGAGTTAGCCGACACCTGTACGCTCGCTGGCCAGTTCGTGTTCATCTGCCGGTCCTCGTGGTGGAAACACTTCAACTGCAGCTCGAGATCCGGCCGGCACATGAGCGTGTTGTAGACGGTCGATTTCAGCTGGAACACGTGGTTGCTAACCGCGAGGTTGTGCTCGAGCCGGAACGGTGGCAGCAGAATACCGTCCCGCACCGGGAACGTCAACCGGAGCTCTTCATCTTCTAATGGGGACAAAATAACAACAACAACAACAAAAAACCCGAGGAAAACGTTAGCAAAGCGTTGCTGATCGATAGCGAAAAAGCAGGCGACTCACTCTGCGGTAGGTTGTTTGGCTTCACGTCCGGATTGGGGCTGATGTAGGGCGTCATGGAAGAAGCGGGCGTCAACGGGGGTGTCGGATTGCCGGGTACCGGACTGTGCTGGAAGTTCATGCGAATGTCCGGCTGGTAGCCCTGCATGTTCTGGTAGCCCGTGTTGTAATACTGCTGCTGTTGCTGCTGCTGCTGCTGCTGCTGCTGCTGTTGCTGCTGATGGTGTTGTTGGTGATGTTGTTGTTGCTGTTGGTGCTGTTGCTGCTGTTGTTGGTGGCCCATGAGCGGACCGGGTGCACCGACAGGTCCACCCACTCCTACACCCATACCCGGTCCCGGACCGTATGGTGGTGTGTTTTGCCGTTGCTGCATCATCGGAGGACCTCCACGATAGTTCATCGGTCCCATTGGCCCATGATGTCGTCCATAACCGGCATTGGCTTGCATCGGTAGGGGAACACCTGCAGCAGCTGCCGCAGCTGCTGCTGCCGCCGCTTGATGAGGTGGAAAAGGTCCACCAGCTCCTGGCATTCCTTGTCCCTGACCCATGCCGTACATCGAGCGTTTCTGTGCCATCTGCATCTGTGGGTTCGGATATGGAGCCATCCTTCGAGGATGCTGAGGATATCCATTCGCCATACCCTGCATCTTTGACATCGGTGACATCTGGTTCATCTGGCTGAGAGGGTTCATGCCACCCATCTGAGCTGCTGCTGCAGCTGCTGCAGCAGCTGCCGCCATTCCGTTCATTCCTGGACCTGCTCCACCTGGACCCATCTGACCGGCTCCGGCTCCTCCACCACCACCCCCGCCACCACCCATACCCATGCCCATGTTCATCATCTGCGCCATCGGGTTCATCTGCTGGTGATGCCGTCCGTATCCACCTCCACCTGCACCACCTCCTCCGCCGCCACCACCCATCTGATTCATCGGCATGCCAGTGGCTCCTCCACCCATGCCACCACCACCACCTCCACCTCCACCACCGCCACCACCAGCTCCGGAACCCATCTGACTCATTGGTCCCATGCCGGTTCCCGCACCTCCGGAACCTGCGCCACCACCTCCACCTCCCATCTGGTTCATGCCATTCATCTGGCCACCCATGCCGCCCATTTGGTTCATGCCATTCATCTGATTCCACGACGATTGCGAATGCATCGCCATGTTGTTCATCTGGAAAACCGGAAAGTGTGAGCGATTAGTGAACATTCGGCCATTGTCGGACGGGATTGGCCACTTACCTGCGGGTTATAGCCGACGTCCATGTTGCCCTGCTGTCCGCCAGCCGCTGCCACCATACTTTGACCGTTGAAACCGTGTCCAGCTCCGGCAGCCGTTCGCAATGCCGTTGCTCCGGTGGCCGCTCGCTGGTGAGTTTGAGGCTGCTTTCCGTAGCCCTTTTGCTGCTGTTGCTGCTGCTGCTGCTGCTGCTTTACGTCCAGATAGCCAGCTACACTGCCGTCTGGGTGGAGCGCACCTCGGTGGTAGTCTGTGGAAACGATCAAAACGAGCGGGGTTAACGATGATGAACCACAAAGACTACGGAAGGACGGACTCGGAACGGAAGGACTCCTACCGTGATGAGGATTGTGCAACTGCTGGTGCTGATTGTGATGATGCTGTTGCTGCTGTTGCTGCTGATGCTGCTGATGCTGCTGATGGTGTTGAATGTCGGGATAGCCTCCAATGTAAGGAGATCGACGATCACCCAATGTTGGAGCCCCTAGGGAGCCCCCCTGGGCACTCATATCGCAGTCATCGCTAGCAGACAGAGATAGAGAGAGAGAGAGAAAGAGGCAATACGAGACGATTAATCGATTGCGGTGGTGGGTTGACGTCACGCGACTCCCGGCGTCAATCTCCGGCAGTATGACGTCACAGTCACAGGCAGGAGTCATCGGCGATGGATTTCTCGTCGGTCGATGCTAAATTTAACCGCGGTCCTTTGCGTGGGAAGGCATTGTCGCTTGGAGAGTTTGGATAATAATAGGCAAGCAAGCGACGGGACGCAGTTATCCATCCGGTGGCGATTGTCAAACGGAGTCGTTTGTGCATTAAAGGACATTCGAGACGCGTGGGGGCTACCGATCGGTTCCGAAAGGTCAAGGGACCGTTCGTGGAAAAGCGCATCAATAAAGCACGCTGAAGCACGCTTTCGGTGTGGGTCGTTTTCACGGGCCTGCCGTGAAAAGGGATGTCGCTTTCCATTGTTTAGCGTCGTTAATCGGTGTGATCAACTGGATCAGCGGGAAACTTCGTGGAAAACTCACCTGGAAGAAAGAAAGAAAAAAAGAGAGAACATTTTATTAGCGATAAGCCAACTGGCAGGTGAATTAAATCAGAAGGAAAAACACACTCTCGGCAAGGGTTTGGGAGGATTCTCGTTGTGGCATCGAGCGATGTGCGATTTCTTTTCAATACGTGTTTTTCCATTTCCCACGACACACTTCGCTCTCTCTCTCTCTCTCTGTGGCTGTTCGAAAGGGGCACTAACAACCGAGCAGGATGGTCTCCACGAGATCCAACGGAAGCGAGCGGGTGCGAACGAGCGCGTAAACAATTTCCCCGTCTATTAATACTTCGTTTGCAGCATCAGCCAAACCGATCGTGGTTGGGGATGGGGTGGTTTCGCAGGCGCGTCCAGCCCTGCAGGTGGCGGAAATCCACTCCAAAATGTGGCCACCTCCATCCACGAGTAAACCACCGGCATTTGAGGAAGCAGCGTGAAACTGGGACTGATGGCGGGAAAACCCCGTAGCCGGATTCGGAGGATATTTTGTAAACGGTGTACACTTTCCGGGGCGCGCATAATCCAACATGGTTGCACACGCCAATGTTTCGTTGGGCGCCAGTGGAAAGAGAACGACAGAATGACAGAGAGAGAGAGAGAGAGAGAGAGAAAGAGAGAGTGAGAGCAAAAAATGACCACTCGGACGATGGGTATTTTCACGCGCTTTTCCCACCGATCGGAGCAATCCCGGAATGGTGGATGAGGCAGTTTCGTTTCTTTTTCCTGCGAGTAATTTTATTATATTTCCACGCAACCCCATCGCACCCCGCGGTAGGACACACATGGTTCCCTGCACCATTTTCACCACCCACTGGAGGGTACAAATGGTTTCACGCACGCACATTCGAACCCCCAAATCCGAAGTTCGATCGAAAAGCCGCCTCCACGGAAGCACCTCTTTCCCGGGGCCGCGTTCGGTGGACCCGCGTTGGGGATAAATAATTTGGCCGTGTGAGCCATTCAAACCATTCCCCCTCTTCCCTCCCCACCGTCTTCCCTCTAGTTTGCCCCATTTCCGGACACCCCCTTGCCACCGCTTTGGTGGGGTTCACTCACCACAGACGGGGAATATTATTTATAAATTAAATCGCGATCGCGGGAATGACGCCGTCGACGGTGTGGTGGGCTCGGGAGGGCTATATTTTCCCGCGCGTTCATATCGCGCGCACTCATATTTCGGATACTCTGGCGTTCGGTAATGAGGACGCAACCCTTCACCCACTGCCACCCCGGGATCACTACCCTTCCGGAGGGGGGAATCGTGCGCTTGTTGTTGTGGTTTGTTATTTTTTTTTTGCTGTTTGTTTCGGTCCGTTCCGTGGCGGCGGCGCCGTTCGTGAAATTAATTCAGGTTAAAAGTGCCGCCGCGCCTCACCGAGCCGATTTTGGGCGGTTGTAGAGAACGGAGTTCGTTTGGTGGTGGAGCAAACAAAAAAAAAAGGGGTGAGAAACGGCCACCGCATGGCGTCGATGATGCTGCTGCTGCTGCTGCTGCTTCTGCTGATGATGACGGCGATGGAACGCGAATGGTGAACGAGGTCAGCGAATACACCGAGGAAGAGAAGGTACTGGGTGGGCAGGAGGGCGGCACAGTCGACCACTGTCATGGCTTCCGGTGCGGTTGTCTCTCTTATCGGAATGCGCCGAGTGCTTCGATAGTTTCCGCGTGAATGGCCTGATGGCCGTGGTTGGTTGATAAGTCGATGGAAGGTTTAGGAAGTGTGGCAAACTACGTTCGCGCATTGTTCGAAAAATGCCTTCCCAGCACGTTTAGAGACCCTATTTCGTTGATGGAATCGTCCCCCATCAGCCTATAACCGACACGTATTCCATCCTTCACGCTGCTACGTTTATGAAGAAACCAGAAGCGACGATCTACTCTACTCACAGCAATGAAGATATCCAATGGGACAGAGACCCCAACTTGCTACCACACGCGATAATCGTTATCAGTGGGTTCGGATTTTACGCACTTATGGCTCACGGACTAGCTTTGATTTCATTTCAAGGCAGAATTGGCGTCGTACGTCAGGCTATATTGAGTCCAGTTCAGCTGTACTTTATCCACCTCTCAGGAGAGTGATGATTTTTTGTTGCCCCCGATGCACATTATGTGCGATTTAATTTCTCCCCACCCAGCATTCGGAGGCAGAGAAAGAATTTTCATATTATCACATTACAAAGCTGGAGTCAATTTGTCGGACCCAGGCGGCACCAAACCGATGGGAAATGGAAATACACACACACACACCCACAATCACCGCCACCCGTGAGCTAGTGTGGGAGAGCTGGGAAGAGGTGAGTGGGGTGATGATGATAATAATAATAATAATACAATTAAAGGGCTGTGGTGAATAGGTGAAAAGAACCAGAGAGAGAGAGAGAGAGAGAAAGGAAAAGTCGCGTTGATACCCGACAAAAAAAGGAGAAAGAAAAAACACACACATCCTCTCGTCCCTCTCCGGGGAAAATGAGGAACAATGTTAAACACACAACACGGTCCTTTGCTACCTCCACACAACAATCGAATGTACTATTTATTTTATAGCATTCGATTCGGCCACTTGATGGCGAGATCAGCCAACCACTTGCTCCCTTGGGGTGGGTGGTGGAGATTTTCCTTCTTTTTTTTCATTTCGGTTTAAATGCTCCCCCGCCATGCGTTCCAGGCCGCTGCTCGAAAGGCATGTTTGTGTACATGGTTTGTATGTGGAGAGCGATCAGTGCTACATTAAAAACGCGTTTGAACGCGCAATGAACAGTGGAATCGCATATGACAATTATCCGCTTTACTGGAATCGCGACCGCGGCCCATTCGGCGGGAAATGATTGTTTACCTGGCTACCTGGTGGGGGTGGTGAGGGGGAGAGTTTTCCATGCGCGACACCCGTTTGGGGTTATTTGTTTCGTTTTCTGTTTGAACCGCTGACATTAATAACTGCCAAGCGAGTGCAGCTTCCCCGAGCACGTAGAAATGGCGCACTTTATCACTTAAGAGAAAGGCGCGTTTTTCGCAGCGGTTTTTCCGACTCCACCCCCGTTGTATGTTGTTCCACCTCAGCCACTCTGCCACCAACTGTCCGTGTCTCGATAAACGGCGTGTAGATTTAATTAAACCGCCCCAAAACGGTCCCTTTTTTTGGCCACCAGCTCGAGAATGGTTTGAGATCAACCAGAAAGTGCCGAAAGTGCCCCTGCTGCGCCTCATTTTGCTACGTTTGACCGAGGCGAACGCTGGCCGGGGTA
This sequence comes from Anopheles nili, assembly GCF_943737925.1. Taxonomy (NCBI): domain Eukaryota; kingdom Metazoa; phylum Arthropoda; class Insecta; order Diptera; family Culicidae; genus Anopheles; species Anopheles nili. Next base: position 74,233,338 of record NC_071292.1, on the reverse strand, counting down.
AATTAAATTTAGATTATGATTTACGGCGCCATCGAGTGCGTTACCGCGACACACAACAATGTTGATGGTGCGGCACTCTGGGTTTGTGGGTTTTTGCAACTCTTCTCGTTCTCGTTCTTTGGCTCTGCGCTGGTTTAGCGGCTCGATTTCCACATTTGCAACATCCGCCTTCGTGCGCTTTTATTTAACAAAATCGTTTTCAAGCAATCGGACAAACCACCGGGATGATGTTCCGGGAATGCAGGAGGGCCGCGATTTTCGTCCCGTTTTCCCACACCCCTCACACCACCGAAACCGGAGCTATGAATGCGATCGAGTGGAAAACCCCAGCGGACCGACTCACGGGGAGTTAATTTATCATTATGCTAGTGCTGACCCAGGATCCGATGATACGCTAGCTATTATGAGCCGCTGTAACAGAAGCCACCCAACCCACCGACCTCTCACTTTTCTCCCCTTAACCCCTCCCCCCCCCCTCCCATCCGTAACCACCGGGAGGCGCGGAACATATTGGCGCATCCCGAGGGGGAGGTGAAAAATTCACAACCCACGGCGCCATCGTTCCCTTGACATGTCCCGGTAGTAATCGTTGCACAATCGAATAGCGTCCCACTTCTGTCGCCCGTCAACCATTCGATATTGGCGAGTCCCGATGATCCCCAGGTGGCTGCAGGTGGAAAAGCCACGCAGCGCTAGCGGAGGAAAACGATGGGAAGCCGGAAATGTGATGTAATTTAATGTTGGAAAATGTTAATTATAAATTATACATTATTCGCCTCATTCGCGCCGGATTTTGCGATTGGTGGCCGGAACGAGGTAGGTGGCCCCTGGGGGTGGTTTTGACATTAATATGATATGAACAACTGTTGTGCGGACATCCTTCTCCCCATCGGGCGTCCTCTCTCTCTCTCTCCCTTTCTCTTTCTGTCGCTCACACACTCATTCTCGCTTCCCGCTCATGCGATCGGAAAAGTCAAGCGCCCGATTATCGCTCGTTCGTGAATCACGACAGTCTGGGAGGGTGGTGGAAATGGCGAGAGAAAAATCGCCCCCATTTTGATCATTTCGATTACCACCAACTCGGACACGACGCTGCAGCGGATGATAGTAAATTTGTGCTCATTTGCGCGATCGAAAGCACACACACAACACGGGTGCAGACGTGTGGAAAATTTCGCTCCTTTTTCCACTGGGTGGGGAACCATTTTGCAGTGGCATATTTTGATTAATTTGAAAATTCATGATGAATTCTCGACGCCACTCGACGTGGCACAGAGCATCAATGTTTGGATGTGTGCCGTGTGTGTTGTTTTATTGCGTTTTCACGCCAGCCGAAAAAGAAAAAGCAAAATACACACATTGTTTGTGCCGTGAGGTGGAACGATATTCGCACGCGTTCTGTTGGCATTCTGGGAAGACTCGCGAGGTTGTTCGATTAAATTGTTTACTAAACTGAAAAGCCCCATTATGTTGCTACCCGGGGTTGCGCCTGGAAGCTTGCTACGTGTCATGCTCAAGGATGGGGAATAAGTTCGATACGAGATTTCGCGTTAATAGTCGCAACTCCTGGAACGGAGCGATCTCTAGCGACGCTTCCAGCTATCGAAGCTACGACGGGTGTGTAATTATACATTTCCCGTATTTGCATTTACAGCTCGCGGTGCCCTGATTGCATTAAGGCGGATGATTAATTTTTAGACACTTCTCCAACTCTGAAACGCAACAAGCAACAAGTCGACGAGCCCTTCTTGCGGCCTGTTTTTCCCAACCCGATCAGGGGCGTCGCGTCATAAACGACGCTGATTTCCCTGCGGGACCCTCGCGTGCTGGCCCCGGGAACCGGTAATTACTCCGCAGCGTGTCGATGACGGACACACACGGGTGCAGCGGGAAAGCGGACTCTTAATTTCCCACCCCGTTCGACGGGATCATTGGAAATCGCTCTCCTTCAAGTGTGTGCCCCGTTTTCTCTTGAGGCCCGCTGCGGTGGGGGTGTCGTTTTTATTATTTCAATTTTGTGGTGCGTCGCCACCGGCCTGTGCATGAGGGTGTGTGTGTGTGTGTGTGTGTGTGTGTGTGTTTTCGGGTAGGAAAAACCAATCCCCTTCACTCCATCAAACCTTCCGAGAAGCGGAAAACTCATCCTGCACCTAAAACCCCGAAGCGTTCGCAGCGGAAATGAAATAACGGAGACGTAAAAGGACAACAAACAAACCAACACGGGAACGAGGACGACGCCGACGCCTTCCTTCGCTGCTCGATCGCTCCCTCTCTCTTCTTCCCACCCACAAGGCAGGCCGCACGTGGCACGTGTATGTTTTCCGCGTCGCCATCGCTTGTTCCGACACGCTCCGTACGAGGCGCTGGAAGGCCACTTCGGGGCGCGTACGGCTCCGGTATGGTTTCGCATTATCTTTGATTATATCCTTGATCCCATTTTTCCGCCTCCTTCTTCGATCCGGAATGCGTGCGGGTGCGTGTGTGTGTGTGTGTATGTGATGGTGGGTGGGTGGGTGGGTGAGCGGCCGTTGTTTTCTCTCGCTCCGAAAGTCATGACGCTTCTTCACACAACGGCACATCCCGACTGGTAACACGCAAAAAAGGACATTCACAAGCCGTTTGCTCTCGCAACGGCGCCTTCGTGTAACGAACGGACACACTACTGAGCTGAAAATGGTCGCCGGCGAGACAAGAAGGGCCAGTGAGTGTGTGGAAAAGAAACGCAGTAGCGACGTTGAATATGCTTATCAAGAGTGAATTAGAAGGACGGAGTGCACGCGAGCGAGAGAGAGAGAGACACATCATGGCTCGTGTGAGCCGCTTGGTGAGAAATGGCGCAGCTCACCATCCACGGTCAGGCTCACCCTTCAACCCCCAACGACAACATAGGGGTTGGTTAATAACGACATAAATAAGGGCCAAATATACCCAACGCTGCGCTGGTATCGGTCGATGCCATGTACATACACCACTACCACCATGTTTTCTGGCTCGCCTGTGAAAAGCAGGAAAACAACAACAAAAACAGGACACTCTCCCAAAGCGCACACCATCCACCAGGGCAACCACGAAACCAAAGTCTCTCTCGCACACTCTCGCATCGATTCAGGCACTGGGGAAACCTGCGGCCAGACACAACCGGAGCAAACATATTTAATATTGCGTTTTTCCCCGTTTTCCGGCGCGTTTTCCCTCGGCGTCTCTTTCGAGAGTTATAATGCGCTCGCCGTTTCGTCCTTTTTTTGTCGCTTTGCTCAGCTGGTGGTTTGCTCGTTTCGGTGTGTGTATGTGTTTGTGTGACTTTTATGGTATCACGCTCTCTCTCTCTCTCGCTCTCGCTCTCTCTTTCTCCTGTGTGTGTGTGTGTGAGTGGTTCACTCACCGGTGCAGGAGAAATTTGGCGGGGAAAGCGCACCATTTTCCACGCCACCGTCATTTCGCTCGTTTACCATCCTTTACCGCCGGTGTGCGTGTATGTTCAGCCATCGACCACTCGACCTCTATTTTCCCGTCCCCACGGGTATTGTGGTGTGCGTCCTTACTCACCCTTTTGCGTACCCCGCAGCCCCGCAAATCACCAAAGATTATCCGGTAGTAATGTTTGGAAATTGAGCAGCATATGGACGAGACCGTGGCACACGGAACAGAACACCCGAGTGCCGGGCATGGGTTTGAAGTGAGTCCTGTACATGATGTAACTCCATCCTTCCACCCTCACCTCAAATCGGCCCATCACTTAATCGGATAAACCGATTATTTATTATTGTCCACGCGGCACATCGGGTTGATACGCTTCCGGAACGGAATGTGCATCCGCGCGTTGATTGTGAGCAACTTACGGCTGCATTGTGGCGCATTTAATCATAATTGGGCTGATGAAGAGCGCATCAAGTGCCCTGGGTTCGGTCAGTATCTCGCCCAACGTTATACGTTCGTGCCGAAATTTCACGACGCAAAAGAAAAACGCATAACCTCGAGTAAACAAATGCGAAACTCACCCTCCGGATGGAAAACCTTACAGAAGGTGAAGTAAGGGCGCAAATCAATTTTTCCCGCTCACCAGCAGCCGCCTCGAGCTACCGACGACGTCACCATTCGTCACCACGGGAGGCAAGTCCGGTTGTTGGAGGGAGATTTTGATAAGCAGACGCATGGTGCCCGTTCGGTCCATTTCGTTGGGACGATTACGGCAATGATGGATGGATGGTGCATCAACGCGCTGGTTGATCAAGTATTGCGTCTTGGGACGACAGCAGAAGCCGGTTGACTTTCCCTCTGGCGTCGGGACAACCATTATCGACCGGGTAGCGATGCCCTGATAGTCACCCTGTGTAAGAGGGTTGCCAAGCGTTGCGTCGAAGCGCTTTGTGGATAATATTTCGTTTGTCACGGAGGATGGTGGAATCGAAACCGAAACCCCTGCACAAGCAGAAAGAAGCTTCTCGAGCTGGGGCTTGCATGAGGGAGGGGAGGGGGGGGGGGGAGAGTGCTCTACTACGACCCACTCCCACGGTGGTGTTGGTTGGTTCGATTTCCCTTCGGAATAATGTCGTCCGTTATGTCGAACATGTGTGTATTGATTTACGCGTGGCCCATCGCTTCCATCGCTCGCTTCCGTATTGGACGAGCAGGGGCGTTTCAGGGGCACGTGAGTGGGCATGAGAGCATCACCGAATTTTCACCGCACACACCCCCGCGCTTGTGGGCCATTTTCCGAAGGGAATACCGAAAACGCATACCATTAATGCCCGCATCGACTTGCGACACGATCTCAATCTAACCGTACCCTTAATAGGCCACCGGCAATTGGATTGTGCGTGAGTGCGTGAGTGAATGCAAGAGAAGCGATACGTGAAAGCGAGATAGAAGATGGACACGGTCACCGAGCCTCTTCAGGAGACATGTATTATTCTTTATTATCTCACCCTCTCATTCCCACTCTTCATTACTAAGTTTGCTCTCCTTTTCAGCTTTCTCTCTCTCTCTCTTTCTCTCGGTAGAATACAGTGTCGTTCGTGGGATTCGCAGTGGGCCGCACGTTATGTCCGATTCGGCTTTCCCACACCCGCTGTGGCCCTTTTCGACACAGTTTTCCCTGTTGCTGGAAAAAGGTAGCTCCTTTTATTCGCTCGTTTTTCCATTGACCAAGCCCATTGTGCTTGGGCCATGATTTAAATGTGCCCTTGTCCGCGAGTCCCCGACGCTGCGCCTGTGAGTGTATGCCACACTCCGTTGCTGATCCTATTTGACCGCATTTTTTTATTAGTGTTATTGACGAAGGACGAACGCAGTACACTCATGGTAGGGCGCTTCCAGCCCGAGTGTCCTTGTGTCGATTTTTCCTGCACGCGTCACCCTCGAGTATTTGCCGCTTCGTTCGCCTTGCCATGGGGTTCTAATCGATGAAAATTTTCTAATTTTCCAAACCGATTTCCACCGATTAGTTCCCTCGAACGCTTTTCCGCGCGGTCCTTTGTGGGGGCCGGGAAAATATGAGAAAAGGACGACGACGTCAATGGTGAGGGTTTGGGTTGGGTCGACGATTTTCCGCGTTCCTCTTGGCACCAACGAGGAATGGGGAAATGATTAATTGAATCGTGGTGCGGTGGCCCCCTGTCTAACTCCTACCTCTTGGATCCTCATTCACTCGTCCCACCAGTCGATCAGAGATAATGGCGAACTTTTCTCCCGAGCTCGGGCGGCTCAGCAATGCCGGGCACGTTTGTTGCTTTTCCACTGCCACCCTCGAGGCGGTGCTTTTTTCCTGCTTTGCTTTTCGGTTTCGGTGGTTTGTTCGTTCCATTGTTTTTCATTTGCTCGGTTAATTTATCTCGCCGGTCACGCCGCCCGGTACGAGATCCGGGATGGGTCCGCTTTCGGTTTGCGATTGGCTCGAAAACAAAAAGGATCGATATGAAATTGTTATTATTTTATTACGCTCTTTTTCGCGAGAAAAAAAGGTACGAATGTTGATGAAATGCTTCTCGTGGGTACGCAACGATGAGGCTTCTCCATCTTAATTTTTGTGCCAGCTCTTACTCTCACGCCCATAGGCGTGAGCTAATTTCGTTTTTCGCTTCCATTTGTGCCACTTTTAATTCCGCGACGAATAAAACCAAAAATTCTTCCCCGCAGTAAAATTCCGTGTCACGAAGGTCGGTTTCCCTTTCTAGCAGGGAGAAAGAGAGAGGGAGAGAGAGAGAGAGAGAGAGAGAGGGAGAGATTTTTTTTGTTCCCATCCGATACAAATTGCCAACTCTTAGCGTGCACTCATCCGTTCCCTTCTTGCAGGGCGCAGAAGGATATACATACGCGCACAACGAAAAAAGGAAATCGGGGGCGAAATTACTCCACCCCGGTGGCCGTAAAGTTGGCCGAACAGTTCGGGCGAGTTTTCACCATTAATTACCGAAGAAGGTTACCGGCGGTTCGGGTTTATGTTGCGCTTTCGTTCATTTTACTATCCCCTTGTCCGTTCTCGAGAGTCAATGCTTGGTTTTTTGCGTCGCTTTCGTTGACGAAATGGGAGGCTTATTTAGCTCACCCTCGCTCCCATTTCAACCCGCTGTCGGTGTGACATAATGTAATCATCGGTAAAATTCTTCCGTATAAAAAAAAAAAAACAAAAAAAACACCCCCACCTCGAGTTTGCTCGGATGTAAATGTACCCCTTTTTTTGCAGCTCCGTATGTCACGGGGCATTCTTTTTTATTCATGCTCTTTTCTATCTCTCTTTTCCAACCACTTTCAGCAAAAGCCGCCTGCAAGCGAGGGTTGAACGAGAAAAAGTAAGGGTAGAAAAAATGCACTCAGATTCGCGTAAACATTTCCAATTCCATCACCGCGCGGGAGCGAGTACGGAAAATGGACCCTTTTCGGTAAATCAAATAAAAAAAACCCGGGAACCTACTTTTTCCCATAGATGGTCGCTATTTTCCTTCGACTCGAAGCTCTCGAAGGGTTGAAAACGAAGAAAAGAAAAAACGGTTGACCCCTTCGGGGCTGAAACACTGAAGGGATCGCCGTCCGCTGTCCTGCGGGACGCCATTGTCCTTTGCGTGGGTGTGCGTGACTCGGAGCGAGAAAAGGAGATGGCTGGACGCGCCAGGACAGATGGCCGTAAATCAGAGACACACGCCACCGACTGCGACGACATTGGTGTTTCATCGCCAACCATTCCGGGGTCCTTTCGCGGTGGCGCGCCTGTGTTAATAACAATTACGAGCGAAACGCGCGGGGCAACAATGGCGCAATGGCGAAGCCACAGTAACAATAAATATGGCGACCACTTGAGCGTCCTTTTCGAAGGGTGGCTCGTGGGAGGTGGAAAGGAGTGCTTGCATTCATTGTGATTTCGCTGGCGGTCGTCGAGTTGGACGATGAGTCACGGTTCGGGTCTGGGGGACGAATAATCCCGTCCTTAACCGCTCCCCTGTCTCCGCCTGCTGGTGGCGTTATCTGCCCAGGAGCGTGACGCTATCGGTTTTGCACTGTTCCCTGCTCACCAAACATCGACCGTATCTCGAACCGCTGATCTTGTACACTTGTGCACCGTGACAAAGCGACACGAAGGTGGAATCCCTTCTGACCTGGTCTCCATCATGGCGGATTGCATCGTTCCCTTGTTGGCAAAATGCGCACCATCCAACGGCAAGACGACGACTAAGAGTCCTTGTTTCCCACTGGACTGCGTTTCTCATACTTGCTCGTGGAGGGTGGCAGGACTACGCTAGCAACACTGTGCAGCCAAAGGTTGACGAAAGGCGAAGACGACATTTATGAAAGGATTCTTGGCAGCGATGGCGCCTTCTCCCTGAGCCCTCGTGTGAGAAAGGAATGGAGGAGAGAGTGTCGTTGGAAAAGGATATGGCAGTACGACGACGACGACGACGCAAAAAGGGGTCACACGCTCGGACCGACCACCCTTAGTTGCGTTTGCCGGCTCGGGAGTAGATATCCTTTCGAGTTACAATTTCATTCAAACATCCTCTCCCACACACACACAAATGCTCCCGAACGAGTTGATGCAGTTTTAGGGGTGGATTTTCGATTAAGTAAATTTGAGGTTTTCAAACGGAGGAACTGCACAGCCCTGGACGGGGATGGACGGGGATTTTCCGGTCATCATCCGCGCCCTCGAGGAATAATATGAAAAAAAACCCTCTTCAAGCACACATACAAACACAATGCATTAAAATGAGCAATTCCGAGCTATTCTGTCCCTTTGTTGCCCTGTGGAGGTGGGTTATCTGGATGTTGGGGATGTTGGAAAACTCGGATCAAACCTTCAGTGATTTGGAAGCAAAACACTCACCACTCAATATGGACAATGACACGGGCGACACAGTCCGGGAAGATGGATCGTTTTCGTCCGAAGCCATAATCAAGTTGGCCCTTGGGTTCATTCGGAGAAGGGCAAAAGGAAACTAGCGGCATTATTTACTCACACCCACCCATTGTTGTCCTGTTTGTGTCCGGTCGAGGCGAAACCGCCAGTCGCAAGTGAACGATCAATCAATCGATGCCACATCGTGGTCAAATACGGTCGATCTAGTTCGCCAACAGGCGGGCTAATGCAAATGGGCAACAACGGGGCGTCTTCCTTTTCCCGCAATATCCCTCAGCCCCTGTTGCGAACCTCTTGCTGGTGTAATGGTGCTGGAAGTGAATAATTCATTGTCACCTAATATTGCCTCCCATCCGAGACGGTTCGCAAAGGAAGACCAAAGTTGGCGATAAAGTTCTCGAAAACCCGTGACAAAGTTGCCACGAGAAAAAGCGGGCGAAACTTTTATCAACCGAGGATGCCACATTCAATCGAAACAAATGGAGCGGAGAAGTTTCGTCTGAAGAGAAGGCGAGCTCTAATCCTAGAGTGGAATCGGAGAGAGAAAGAAGGATATAAAGGGGTTGGTAATTCAATTCACTGCGCAATGCCACATGTAGGGGTCGGACACCGCCGCATCGTCGAGACACTTCGAGATAAACCGAAAGTCGTTCGCAAGCTTCCAACGAACTATTCGGTGGCTCGTTACACTTCTATCTTTACTTTTCTTTTTGGACTGCTGCGTAAAATAGAGAAAACCTTCGATAAATCGCAACGATATCGGTCGGTTGTGGTCGTTTATTGGGGGTGACAACGTCCAGACGGATGGACGCCAGCAGAAGGAAGAAGGAGAAAGAGGAGTAGGAGGACGAGAAGGGGTTGGGGTGAATAACGCCAAAAGTAAATAAATTCAGGAGCTTTTTCATACGCAACTTTGCAGGCTACAGCCACAGGCGGACGATTGGGTTATTTTAAATGGTCCTTTAAAACTCTATTCATCCGATTTACGGTGTACCAAAACATCTCCCTGGCACACGCGAGGAAAACTTGACATTGCCAAGACGTCGTGCCAAAACGTCGAGCGCGTTGAAAAACGATTTTGCTGTCGTGCAAAATAAATTCGCTCAATTTGTCGTAACTTCGTGCTATGCGACTTGTTTTTCTTAGATTCATGCACGAGACCAGCGAATGCTCTCTTCATAATTAATCACGGAATTCTTACAGCCCCTGGTGTTGAAAGTTGACCGGACGAAAAAAAATCACACGCACACTACGCTGGTCATTGTTTTGCAATAGAGCCACATCAGCATCCTTAATGGAGGCGACAACATTGCAGCGACATACAACGGATGGTACGAGCGTGTTTGATTTGTCTCATTTTTATTTGGGAACGAAAGCAGATACACGAGCAAAAGCAGAAAAAACCATCTCTCCGTTGCTGGAAAATGGGAAAACCCTAAACATAAACCCCCCATAGACAACGCGTAGTACATTTGGTCATTTTTTGCCTTCCCCTGGATGGATGGATGTTTGAGGAAATGTCACTAGCATCAGGCATTCGCCAATCGACCACCTGCACGTTCATCCAATGGGTGTGCCCATGTTCGGCGTATTTGATTTTTATTCTTTCTCGCATCCAACATTCGCATTGAAGCTCAACATTGGGATGAACTCATCGGAATAAAAGGGGCGAAGTGAAAAAAAAAACGCAGAAATATCATCATCCTGCGAGGGATAGCCGCGTAACAGAAAATAATATTCAAATCCCTGCCGGTGCGTTCGAGCGTTGTGGATGCATTTTTACACCCTCGAATAAACGACTGAATACAACTGCTGCATACTACAGAAGAGCACGAACGAAGAGCGTGAAAAAGGCGCAGAAATATTGGAAACATCACCCGAATGTCGAAGCCGCAACATACGCGACGATTGGGCGGAGGTGGAATTCCAGCGCGGGGTGAGGTTTACATTTTTCAAATATTTTTTTCCATCTCATCGTAGGGGTGACGTGCGGTGAAGGCTCTGCTTTTTTCAAGCGTGTCCTTCTGTCTTCCTTTTGACGGCGGACTCGTTCGAATGGCTGAAACGTTTCCCGTTCGTCGGTCATAGCTCACGACGAGTAAACATGCTGGAGGGAAAGCCGAAGGGAACAAGAAACAAAAAAAACCCTCACCAGTAAGTTCTTATCCCTTGCAGACCGTTGGACAACCTTTGGCGCTTGGTCGGCAAACGGTCGTCCAAACAACTGACCATTTTTTTCCTCCGATGTGAATTTCATTCCGCTGACTCTTTTTTCTACCCGTGGTATCGACGGGAAGCTGAAAAGTTGGACAACCGGCACAAGGACACAAGCGATTCGGGGTAGTTTCGCTGGACAAAGTTGAAACGTTGGTGCGCCTCCACTGGCGCGCGATGGCGGCCGAGTGGTTTTGCACTAGCACCGCACCGGCTGTGTGGCAGCAGAAGTAAAGCAACAAAAACCAGCAGAAAAGCTTAACAAAAAAAAAGGAATGATTCGAAAACAAATGAAAAAAAAAAACATCCACATCGCTTGCGTGGCCGGTGGACAAGTGGAAGGACCGATAATGGGCGTCATACCATGGAGGATACACAGGACCTTCGTCGTTCGAAGGATGGTGGGATTTCCAAATGAAATTTCCGTTCGCTCAGAGCACTCCCGGTGCCACGTCGTGTGCAATAAGCGTTGCTGGCTAACCGAGGACGTGAACGAACGGTGGCATTCATATCTCGCGAGTGAATCGCACCGTGAGACTGGAAAGAGAAAACCTTCCCACCTGCTGGACTAAGCGAATTCGAATCGTACAGTTAGTGGTACAGTGTTGGCCACACGTTTAGCACTGAGTGCGTGAAGAATTCGTGTGTAAAAAACGAAGAAACGCTCTTAAAACGCGTACTATTCATATTCTAACGAACCGTAAAATACCATTCCAGGCACGCATAAAGTGAAATTGTTGCCTTATGCACATTTCCAACGACCAGTGGTGGGTGCAAATACACAAAGCTCACAAGAAGTACTGCGCCACGCAACCGAAAACGAACGTGTTGCAACACACAGTCGGTAGTAACGAAAATAAATAGAAAAAGAGATTAAAAAACTCAATTTCCCCAAATAAAAAACACGCTACCAGGTCGTATCCACCGAAAATCGACCGAAATAAATCGAACGCAAACCGTCCATACCGTATGGTAATAGAACGTACGGATTCGATAGTACTGTCACTGCCATCCCCACTCGATCCGTAGTCGAGCGAACGTGAGGAGAAAATGCCATTACACCCACACGGTGTAACCAAGGCCGTGGAATCGTGGAAAAGCTCTGCCGACGCAAAACAATGCTCCATAAAAAGCACAAAAATAGACAAAAGCGAGAAAAAAGACAACCTCCGAGCGGCCTACAGTTCCATCCCATCCATCAGCTGACGTTGGGAAACCCCAGAGCGGGAAAGAGAGACGGAAAAGTTAATGGGAGATAAATGGAACAGTGTGAGCGGGTGGGCATTTGATCGTGGCCAGGGAGAAAACAGCGAAAGATTGCCGTATGAAGCGGGGGGCCAGGATGAAGCATACGAGAGAGGACAAAAAACCTCTGAATCGAGAAAGCGCCAGAGGACGAGTGTATGTGTGTGTGTGTGTATTGTGGACGAGTTTGTGAGTGCGAGTCGGGGAACGAAGGACAGAGGTACGAAAAAGCGAGAGAAACCCTCATAGATAGGGCCAGAATAATAAATAATACCCACGGGATGCCAACCCAGGCATGAGAAAGGAAGCAGTGAGTGGGTGGCGTTGGGTGGTCATGGCGGAGACTACATATAAGCGCACGTGCCCATCGAACGGCGGACGAGCAAACAGAGACAGCGACCCACATGCACATAGACGACGACGACGACGCGTGTAGGTCGAGGATCCTAAAAGGGGGAAGGACACCGGCAGGATACGTCCATGCCAGCACATAGCCAGGGGTTTCGAGCGAAAAAGCTTCTGTTACGGATCGGAGGATCCCGTGCGCTCGATTCCATCGTCAACTTTGATGAAGCGCCAGCTTCGAAGTCCTGGAAAGCCTGGCATTGTGCCAATGGGCCGATGTACGGGGGTGCAAGACGGTTCAAAGCTCCCGACGCCTCGTGAGGGGCCACATTTTTGGCATCTCTTGGAGATTGCCAACCGAAGGAAGGGTTTAACGGGACCGGAACGGCAGAGCGGGGGTCTCAGTCAAAGTTTTTGCCAATGTTCTGTTCATGTACAACCGTTAGCTTGTTTGTTTTTGTATCCTAGCTGTTGGCCGTTGTCCTTCCTTCCTGTCGAGTCGCTCTGCAACGGCGATCCTTTTGATTTGGGATCGCTTTTTTGTCAGCTTCGGTTTGAAGAGCCATTTTTATATAAATATGCACGCGCATGAGTGTGTTTGTGGGTGTCTGTTTTGGCTAGAACGTTTGATTTTGTTTGCCATTCGGTTTTCCTTTCGAGAACGTTCGTGTTTTGACCAACTTTTCCTTTCCGGTTACGGTTCATTTCGCTTATTTATACTCGTTCAACAATCGAAGCGATTCCATCGCTGTTTTTCTTCCGTGCTTTTCTTTCCGTGTTCGGTTAACTTTTTTTTGTTGTGTGTGCCAAATAAGAAGCACCCCTCCTTTATTGGTTTAATCCAAACAAGTGACGTTTCAGCTGGTGCCACAAATAGGAGGACATATTTTCCAGGACATCACTTCCAAATGACGCGGAGTGGCAAACGAAAAAAAAAAAGACGAACGAAAATTCCACTAATTTCATCAGCGACCGCAGGGCGGGACCTCAACAGGACTACACCGTGGCAAACGTCGAATGTCCCGCGGCGAAGATGACTTTAATTGCCAAAACGGGCGAGAATTGATGATGCCAGATTGCTGCCACCGCGCCGTGTAGATTCACCACCCACTCATCCACCCACCACACGCCAGGCTATAGCGCATTAAAAATGGCGATCATACTGGCACGGGAATGCGCGAGCAAAAGATGAGTTTTATGACGACAGCGATACAACGCCGTCGCTGCTCCTTGAAGCCTTCGTGGGTGATCGAAGGTGGGTGGCGGGGCGGTACGTGAGTTTGTATAGAGCGCTTTCATGCCCCTTTCCCTAGGTCTCTTCACCACCCCCAACACCTCTCACAACCCATTCGCGGAGAAGGCAAACTTTCATGACAATATAATACAATACGGACGAAACGTTCTGCGTCGCCCGTTCCCTCGTCGAGGATGTTTAAGGACGCCTGAAATTAAAGCAATAGGTGGCTAAGCACAAGGAATGACACGAAGCCGGTGGAGACGTGTGAAACAGAGAGGAGCTTGATACGAAAGAGAGAAAGAGAGAGGATAAATTGTGAAATATACACGCGCACGCCTCGACCCAAAGTTTGTCCGTTAATCGGACGAGCGCAACCGTGCCAAAAGCCACCACACGGCCTCCCATCTCTCTACCACCAACGGTTTTATGTATCTTGTGGCTCACTCTCTCTCTCTCTCTCTCTTACTCTCTTGCTGTACCTTTCCTCCTGTCCTGCGGCCAGAATACACGGGTCGGGAATAAACTTTAGCCACACTTTCCGCTCGCTTCGGCGTTCGCTAACCCATTTCCTCCCACGACACGCGCTGGGAGATCCTCATGACGTTAAAGCTACCGTTCATTGTTGGTGCCTGCTCCTTCCTCGCTCTTTTCCCTCCCCCTCGCGAAAACCATCCAGAAGCAGCCACCTCGGGGACAAGAAACTCGTCCACGTCTCCGTAAAAGGCGAACGAAGCCCGCGCGCCAGCGGGTGAGTGAATCTACATAAAGTGATATTCCTTCTTGTCGTTTGGCAGCATCGAGGCGGTTCGGGTTGGATTGAAATCCTTTCCCACCCACCCAAACGTGCGCATATACAAACAAACACACATACCGACACATACAGTTTGCCGGTCGTCCTGAAGCAGAAACGCTAGAAGCCAGAGTTGGAGCAGAAGGGTACGTGCCTTCGAGCCGTAAGCGTGTGCCACCCTCTTGGATGGCAAAGTTTTCCGTTGGAAAAGCGGAAAAGCCTTGCTTGGGCAGGGACGAGAGAATCGGGCGGAGATAGGGGGGATAAGCAGCCGTTAGGTACAGTGGGCTACGGAGTACATAAAGTAGCGTCGACCGAGGTCGTTGGTTGATGACGCCATGTCGCACAAACGGAGTTCGTACATACGTACGAACGTACACGCACGCACACGAAGCCACACTCGTACTAGCAAGCTCCGTAGTAGCGAAGGTCCTAGCACGTAGCGGGAAAGAGCGAGCGATAGAGAGAGAAAGCCCTCGCGTGGCAGACATTCCACGGACCGTCCCGACAAGGGAATCCTCTTCAACGGGAAAGGCATTCCGAGAAGCGACTTGGCATAGGTTCTGCGGGTTGACTGTTGTTTTTTGTTTCTTCGTTTTTCCCACGGAAATGTGGAAATACGTACGCGTGTGTGGCTTTCATTCAGGTGAAGAAAATAAGCAAAAAGAAGCTTTCACATGTGACGAGCTGCAAATATTAAGATTTATCACCGGTCATCGCATTTTTGGATATGTGGAAAAAGGCGCTACTTAACAAGCGATGATGCGTTGGTTTTGTAAAAAAAAAAGAATACACATACACACAGTTCGGACAACGAAGGGTGGATTTGTCAGCAAACCGGAATCCCACTTCTGCAAATCCTCTGCAGAACGGCAGCATCGAGCCAGTTGACCTCAGCCATTCGGTCGTCGGAAAAGGGCCGAAAATCAAAAAAGAGGAGAAGTGTTCCTTCTTCGCCAGCAAGGTCTGATAATGGCAGTGTATTGGAATGTACGCGCTGTTGCTGAGCAGTGAAACAGCGAGGCCAGCGAGGAATGTTGGTCGAAATCGAAGCACAAACAAGTGTGTTTCAGGCCCCTGGTTCGGATGTTCGCCTTTTGGGCGGTGAATGGTGAATCGCCATTTTTTTCTTACTTTTTCACCAAAGCTGATGAAGAGGTCGACCGATTGTGGTCGGAAAACAAGGGTAGATGATCACGGTGGTGGTGATGGTAAAAAGCCATAGTGCTCCATCGTCCTCTGGTTAGCATACTTCGATTTCCGGTGAAAAACGTCTACCGCAGGCTCCGATGCAGAGTTCTAGTTTGCCTACTTTTCCCGCTTGCGAAGCACCACAGAATGTTTAGGAAATTCAAGCACAAGAATACTACCAATAGAGTGTAAGAATCCTACGGGTACGGGTGAAACCTTCTCATCTGCAAAAGCTCTCCACCTTCTTTTCCTAATTTGGGTGGCTTTCGGGATGTTTTAAGAAAGCATATGAAAGAGACACAAGGAAACACAAGGACAAAAGCAAAATAAAACAAGCCACACGAAAATCCGACATTGGACCTCCAAATGGACAAAATGATAAAATAAGTATTTTCCGTTTCGTTCCTTGCCATTCGTCCACCGTCCGGGTTGCTGGAAAGGCGGAACGGCGGAAACAAACTCGACCCGACCGTTGCCCGATTCGTCAGAAGGAAGTGTACGACGAAATGGTCAGGAAATCGAGGAAATAATAAAAAAAATCGCCTTCCTGCTGCTCCTCTCAGCCGACACAAAAACCCACCGGTTGCCCCGGTCGTACTGTGGCTAAGCGGAACAGCTGGTTAAAGCACCGGGAGCCTACCCGCGAGGGATGGAAAAGTTTGCGGAATTCCTTCGCTGCGCCCACGGTATGTACAGCCGACTAACGGCCGTACGAACTGGAGCACCGATTCCCTCGGCTGCCAAGGCTCAAGGCTTTATGTATAGAGGCTTAGCACACGCGGGAACGGGTCAAAAGAGGACAGAGCAATGGCTTGGGGTTGGCTTTCCCTCGGTGTGCCGGTTGTTTCGTCCCAAAACTCGGGGCCGGGAAAGGGAAAATAAATAAATATATCGGCTCAAACCCACCCTCTTCTGGTCACCCGTGTCTCGGGTCCGATCGATCCCAGCGGCCGCACCCGTGCCCGAGGAAATTACTCCGACACTTTTTCATCGACCTTCCGCCCCAAACGGACCAAAAACCCTTTTTCCCGCGGCCCCAGCCACGCGCGGGATGGGAAATCGCCGGACGGATGAGCCGAGCCGCAAAGTGAGTCGTTTCACAATCTATGTAATAAGTGCAAACCCCTCTGCTTTACCAGCGTCAAACCATTCTTCCACCGATCCCTATACCGCACCCAAAGACCCGCACACGATGGGAGCAGTTGATGTTTTTCCTTTCCCTGCGCTTTATTAATGGCGTCCTTTTTTACCTTTTTTTCATTCTCTCGCCTTTCCTGCTTGGTTATGTTTGCTGAACTGAAGCCCACCCTGTCGTCCTTCCAGCCAGGATTCCTCTCTCTCTCTCTTTCTCTGTCTCTCCCCGCATCGAGGCCATCGCCGGAAAAGGCCACAGCAACAAACGACCGGGCGCCTCCACCGAGGAGACCCGTTGCCGGTGTTGAGGTGAAATTTTATGATCGTGCCGCACGAAGAAGGCACGGCCCCATTGGACCAGCCAGGGATCTGCCGGTCGAGCGTGTCCTTCGGGTCCGCTCACTGACACCCGCCGGCCGGGTTGCGGGCTGGTGTTTGCCCTTTACCCGGGCGCCTATTGTCTTTAAGCGGATTTGGCTATTTTCGATTATATACACTATTTGCTTGGGGTCGCGGTTGGGTTTTCGTGATGAAGAACGAAATTTGATCTAGTTTTTCCCCGCTACTTTCTTCGCTATTACGGTTCGTTTTCGACGCGACCGACTCTACAAACATGAGTGTGCATTGGTTGGAACTATATTCATTTCAGAGAAGATACATATCCACAGTGACGGGTGTTGTTCAGGGGTTGCATTTTATATAACAAGCATAAAACCGACATTCCACAATTGGGACACATAATATCAAACATTTTTAACATACAAAAAAAGCTGGTTTGTTCAATAATTGATTGACCCGTCGGTATTGTACATAAAAATACGTTTTGATTATCGCATTAACAGTTTCAAATAAGTAAGAATATATCTTCAAATCACATTTCTTTTTAGCATGTGCTTATTTTTACTCCCTTTTTTGTTGCAGAATTCCAGTTACCGTTTCAACGGAGACGAAAGGAAGCCCCACTAGGAAAGCAACCATCGCTTGAAATCTAATTCCGTACCTGTAAAGAGAAGAGAGACGGAGAAGAAAAATAATTAGACAAGTAGAAAATGGCCGGTACATCGGGTAGTACGCCGCTAAAGGTAACGCTTCGGTGGTAGCTTTTGCGCCTGAACAAACTTTAATTCTGCCACCACGTTGCAGCGCTCGAAGCCACCTGCAAGGTAAGGTTTTGCACCCTTCCCAACGGCGCCAGCTCGGTTGTTGGCCTGTGGTTGGAGGAAGTGACGAAACAAACGACCGGTCGTGCAGCGTGTTGCAAGCGAGTGACGTTTAAATACGTGCTCAGTATGTAGTCTTTTGTTTAATAGAATAATATTGTAAATACGTTTTTGAATTGTTTCGAAAAGATTTTGTTTTTTAATGAAAATATTCAAAATTGTAAGAAATGTCTTTGATTGCCATAAGTTAACTGTCATAAGTTAATTGTGTAGTATTGTACGCGTGATCAGAGTAACAGCGTTCGAGGATGAACATCATCATTCACTGAAACCTCATTTCCATCTCAACCTCTATCCACACGGAGCATCGAAGATCGCGAATGTCAGCGAACAAAAGCGTGTCGAATGCGAACGCACAACTCCCCATTCGCCGGTTGACACGTGCGTGTGTATGGGTGCAATCGTCCAGGGAGTGTACGTGTGCTACACAATTCCACTGTGCCGATCCATCACTGGATGTGCTGGGTTTTGCCAGCGAAAGCTAAGCACGAAAACGGATAAACGATCGTCCACTCCCGTGCTGCTTGAAAAAGACCGGGCGCCTCCATCGACCACCCGACCACTTCATGATGGTGATTTGCTCTACGAACGGTAACATTTACCGTACTTGTTCGCATCTCTTTCACTCTCATCGGCAGCCAGGGTTATAGTTCTCTCGTTCTTGTCGACACTCTTGATCCTGTACGCGACACAACCGCTTTCATGCTGCCTCGATGTAGCATATTGCATGATTTTTTTTTTGCTCTTGTCTCTCTCACTCTGCCTCGCCAACTCTGATGGTTTCGCATTTCGCCGGTTTCATTACCGAGCAACAATGCCAAAAGTCCGCTTTCAGTCGACAGACCGACGGAAGCTTCTGGTGTGGCACATTTTCGAAACGCTATCGCGCCTTCTCCCCGCTTCATTCAAACGCATACATACGGTCTCGGGCTCTGTCTCTCTCTCTCTCTCACACACACTCTCGCTCTCTCTTTATTTCTCGCTCTGTTATTCCCATTTCGTCTCTTTATCGCTCACTCTCTCGTGCTCGCTTTCCCGGCATCCAGCAGACGACACCACCGGGGCGAAGGATCACAATTTTCAAAACTGTAAAACCATATTTATATAACTTTATATACACCGAGAGCCCTGCTCTGCCCTTCGCCCCATTCGGTCGCGTTCCCGCACACGCTGGCCTTCTCTCGCTCTTCGCTTCGGGCCGAATTGAGTGGTGGTTTCTTTATCTTGCCATTTCCCGCTCATCCCGCTGCCTTGCTCCATTTGCGATGGTTCGCCAAAAAAAACCTCACGCCACATGATGGCTGCCATGGCTGGCTCCGTTGGCTACAACACAAGCTGAGCAGTTGCGGTGATACTAGTACCTCGTGTTTTTTTTTCTTCTCTGTGTGTCCTTCCTCCGTACGAACCCGGTTTTCCATTTGTTGTGCCTTGGCTCCCTTTCTTCCCACCATCCAGACCCCTCAACGGCACCACAAGACCCATCCCATAGCTTTCTCTTGATGGGATTTGCCCTCATTTCATCTGCCCGAAGCCGTTCGTCGGGTTGCACGATTCGTTCACTGTGCAAACCTCTGTGGCTCTTCAGATCGAACACTCGACACACGACGCCTTCGGTTGTCTCGGGATCCTTCCGCTCCTCGCTGGCTCCATCCTTTCGCACCTTCCCGACACTGCTCATTACCGTCGCTCCTTTTGGCGTTTGAGCGGATAAAGCAAGAGGGAGAAAGAATGCGTGAATGAAAGAGACAAAATCAGCAGTATCACCATCGCAAGAGGGCCAGCAATCTAGCCAGCGCAGCACTCCATTTCCTGCTGCAGCATACCAACTTCCCACGACCCCATTGTTCCTCTTCCACTTCCCTGTACCATGCGGCCGATCCATGCATGGTGTGTGATTGTTGCTGCTCTCGTTACTATTATTATTATTCTGATCATTACTATTATTGCTGCTGCTGCTGCTGCTGCTGCTGCTAGTGCTGCTGGCCTCCATCAGACGATGGAGATTGTTTGCCAAGCAGCGCGTGCTCGCTCGTACGGTGCCCGTACACTTCGTCCGTTGTCTGATCCCGGGTGTTCTATTATATTTCAGCCCTGCTCGTTTTTTTGGACTGCTACTATTTTCTGCTTTGAACCGCGTGTGCCAAGTTTGAAAATTTTGCCTCCCGCTTCACCAACAATGCTTCCCGGAGACGTTCCCTCACAATGCTCGCACATCCATGCCCTTGCGCAACCACCCCAACCGCGAGGTGGCATGAGTAGCGGGCT
Organism: Anopheles nili; assembly: GCF_943737925.1. Taxonomy (NCBI): domain Eukaryota; kingdom Metazoa; phylum Arthropoda; class Insecta; order Diptera; family Culicidae; genus Anopheles; species Anopheles nili. The sequence continues at coordinate 74,213,350 of NC_071292.1, read as the reverse complement.
TCCGTTCCAAAGCTATACACACACACAGACCGAGTGCTAGGTAACCATCCTTGAATCCTTTGGATCCTTTCCCAAGACCGAGGGTTTCACCAGTTTCCCACCCAGAAGGACGCGGGGCCGTTGTTTTCTCTCTTCTGGGTTTTGGGGCGTTCGGAGCCGGAGATGTTCTCGGAAGGAAGCAGCCACCGCAGGCACACGGTAAGGTGGGCTCCATACTCTTACACCCCCACCGCATGGTGGTGTGCGCAAACCGAGGGAAACATTATCATTTATTCACTCTGCATCCCGCCCTGCTCGGTGGAGCTTCCCGTGTGTCTTGTTTCATTTCATCCTCGAACGTCGACGAGATCCATCTCTCGCTCCGTTCCCTCCGTAGACCGCCGTGGAAAGTCGCCATAAACCGCCCTCATCCCTTACCAACCGCTCACTCGTTTCCTCGGCTTTCACCCGTGCCGGGCTGGAAAGCGCAATTGTGAAACATTTCGCCAGCACCGGCGAATAATTTCGCTGTGCCACAAAAGGGAGAGCTGCGAGCGGATGGTTGGTGTTCAGGAGCAAAACGATACTCCCTTCTTGTCTCCCTGCATCTGCTTACAACCACTCGTTTCTCGATCTCGCTATCTACGTCGCTGCCGTTCGGAGAAAAACGCGTTCTCGTTCGTACCCGGCACGGTCGTTTCGAGGACGGTTGGGTACGTGGAAAGGGGATTAAAAGAGGTTTCGACATTTATGGGTGGCTCGAACTTTTGCTGTGCCGTGGCGAACCCGTACCATCCCCGGAAGGACCAGGATACCAGCATGCGAGAGGGAACGAAGCGAGCAGCATCGAGGTACAAAGTTACGAAACTCTCCCTCGAGGGAATCGGGCAGGAGCCGAGATCCGTGTGTATCCCTATGTGAAATCGGTCCTCGGTCGTACGGAACAGATTGCAGAAGCGCGCGGGATTGATGGGAGACGGGGGTTGACTTGGAAAATTTCTCGAGGGAAGGACGCGAAAGCGGCCCACCCAAAAGTTTCCCACCCAGCTGAGGGTGGAATGTTGATGAAGATGAAACTTTGCCACGGCACGGCAACCGGATTTCTTCGGCACAAAAGTTTGCTTCCCAATGCGTTACGCTGCCATAACGGGTATGTGTGGGTGTGTGTGTGTGTGTGTGGGTGGGCGTTCCAGTTCGTGTGGGAAAACGATCGAACAGGGCTGGCCTGTTGCTGACAGGGAAAGGGCGGGCCCGTTGCGACATTTCGTTCCCAGTAAGCGCTTCCCGGGGGGTGTCAGGAAGCTGGGAAGTCGGTGCAGGATTCGTAGGAGGCATGAAAGTTTCATTACTGAAACGGAGTGCCGCTACCACAATTGGGTGGAAAACGGTCCCGAGAAATAAATGCTAATGTCGCGCTGGGATTTGATTGATTAATCTTGCATTACTTATGAAAACGAGTTAACACAATGTGCCGTTGCACGCTCCGGGTCCACAATCGGAGCTACAAAGATCGAGATGTTTTTCCAGCGCTTCGAAAAGCTCTATGCTACATCTGGAGAAGCTTTCCCGACGATGGAACATGACGTTCGGTCAAAAAAGTACTCCAACCAACGGATGGTGTACCACTTATAGCACCCAAACATCTTTAGAATAAACGCGGAACAGCACCATGGGGTTGTCGTCCTATGTCGTCCTAGCACGACCTGACGAAGGCGTGTGGAAATGAAACGGGGTCGTGTCTGGTTCCGGCGTACTCGCTAACCCGTTTGGCCAGGTTGCGAGTCGTTGCCTCACAACGAGTGTTTTGGAGCTCGAACTAAAAACCCGAACGCGCAAGGAAAACGTGGAAAAATCACTCAAACAAACGGATGACTTGCGATGGGTAAGAGCGCGGGCAGCAACAACTTGGTATTAATTAAAAAGTTAAAAGCCGACGGTTGCTGCGAAAGACCCAAGCCTCCGGCAGGTGCGGAGTTTGAGGAATAGGTTGAAAGACGTTGGCGAAAAGAGAAACTAGGATAGCAAACGTTCCACAAAGAGCGGGAAAACCTTAAGAGCTAGAATATTGTGCTTGAGCGAAGCCAGCCACATTTGATATTAATTTGATGAGACGCGCACCGTGGCGATTAGGTGTGCTTCTGGTGGAAAATTTTCCACACTTTTGTTATGAGTCCAATCATCATAATATTAGTGCCATAATATTAGCATTCAAGAGTGTGATGGAAGAAAGCGTGATGTAAGACGCCATTGTCAAACTATACGGATCATAAAAAAGTTATCCAAACCCTAAAAAAGACAAAAAAAAAATCCATCAACAATGATGGTTCGCATTCGTGGAAAATCGAAACCCTCTTGCCTGGGATTACCGGACCTACACCCGAGGCGAACGGTAACGCCACGCAAACCGATGACAACAGCTTTCTTCTGAGCAATCGACAACCGCATCCCAACGGTACCGGAAGGATCGAAAGGGCCGGAAAAGAAAAAGGTCCCGCTTATCGCTTCCACCAAGCATCAAACGCTTCGCCGCTCTTCTGCTTCCGGGGCCCTTCGCGCGGTGAAAGGAGAGCGAACAAAAAGGAACCGAACGAAAAAGAAAGCGAAAAGGCTCGCCCTCGTGCAGGTTGCGAGTGAGCGAATAAATGGGGAAAATAATAATATAAAAAGATTTGCCTTCCTGATAGAACCCCAAGCTCCGAGCTTGGTAGATCCGAAGGGAAGGACTTCGGGGAGGGATTGAAGGTGGGAAAGCGTGGGCGGTTGAAAAAAAGTGTGCCGACGGACCACTGCGAAACGGAACAACACACGGATGTGCTGGGCTTTCTTCTCCGTACCCACACCTTTCATTCTCAGGTCCATTTCCCGTACGGACGGATCCAATGGAGGCGCCTGGTACGTTAGCTCGAACGTGAGCTGCGAAGCATCACCCCCTAAGAGGTGCCCCAACAGCCACGATTGTTAAAGAAAAATCATACCCAGTTTCACAAACGCATACACACATAGCACGAAAAACACCGCTTGATAGAGCCGCTACTGGAGCGTGGGGGTGCGTGTGTTTCCACAAGGAGGCGCACAATGTGACGCGCCAGGACAAGCGACGAAGCGACTACCCACGGCTCGAAAAGTACCATGTCGTGTACCGGCAAACCATCCCACTTGCGAGAAGGAGCCCGAACGCAGGCAGGCAGGCATTAGGCCATACTCTCCCTTACCTCCTAGCTCCATTCATCGGTCCTTTTATCGTCGCTGCTCCTTAACGTGTGTGTGCACGAACGGGCGCTTGGAATGGGCTGGTATGTTGGTGGGAAAAGCAAAGGCAAGGAGAAAAGTGGCAGAAGCTTTTCTCATTTTGCTCACGAACATGAACCGTGCTCGCCCACTCGCCCCACGTTGCGTGATTTCTTTCCTGGCCGCACCCCACTCCAGTGGAAAATGGGAATGAAGAAGGAAAGGGAGAACAAAAAAAAACAACAAGTGTGACGATACTTGGATGGCACCGGATCGCCGGGTTGCATGACAAAATACCGGCAGGCCAGCGGGAAACCAGGTTCCACTGTGTGGGCTGAGGTGTGCGTGGTGGTATGGGGGAGTTTTACTGATGGAAAATTCACCAGGGAAAAACAACCTCGAAGGGCAGGTCGTGCGATGGAGCGAGAAAAGGAAAGCGGCGCACACAAAGCTGCCGTCTATTTTCTCTGTTGCCTCCAGGGCAGATTTCAGCCCGTTACCACACCCCACTCCACCATCGTTGCCCACCCTTCACCTCCCTCTACTGCAGTTGGTTGGGTTCCTTTCTAACGTCCTGCACGAACACCACCCACCGGCACCGGCACCGGCACTGGAGATCCTTCCGTACGCGGTGTCTCGTCGACGTGACGACCCCCAGATGAGGAAGAACGCAAAGACGGGAAGGACGCGAAAGGGCAAAAAATACACACCCACACTTCGAACGAGCACCGTCGGAACCGAACGGAGAAGTGTTCCGGAATCGTTCTTTTGGTGTTTTTTCTCTCCTCTTCGTCGAGTCGGTTCGCGAGGACCAGAGCGGGGTCGATGGAAATGAGAAAGTCTGCGCACGGATACGACCGAACGAGGTGAAGAAGTTTCCGCCAGAAGGTTGGAGCCAAACGAGCAAAAAGTTGGGGCCACCATTCCTTGTGGAATAAAAATCAACCAGAGGCGCTCTGTCCGAGAACGAGAGAGCAAGATAGATAAGAAGCTTTGTCGAGGGGGGCAGTCGAAGCGAACAAGAGAAGGAGAGAAAGAGCGAGCGTATAGGAAGTGATGCATGTGTGGAATATGGAAAACGAGCACCAGCGGAATCGGGAATGGACCCGACTCGAGCGTTAGCAGTGGACAAAAGGAACAAGCCTCGCCGGAATAAAAGAAATGAGAAAAAATACATACTCTCGAATCGCTTCATCTCTTCTCATATGCCCCATTTGTCTCCCTCTTTTCCCGGCTCGCACCGGTCGTTTGCATCCTTCCACGTCCGTTTTCCCAGTTTTTCCTGCACCGCTGAGCGCCGGTTGCTTATAAAATATTAATTTTAATTTATCTGATAGCTACATTTCGGTTGTGTCTTTGCGGCGGAGTGGCCTCGGATTCTCGAGGGTGGCCCGCGGGAGAACGGATAAATCGGTCCACGGGCTTTCTGAGATCGAAACGTTACCAGAGGAGCAAAAATAAACGACCCGAAGGCAGGAGCGCAAAAAAATGGGGCAGAATTTCTACCGAAATAGCGTCCCCTCAGCGTTGCCGCTCATGTGCCAGTTTCGTTGCTGTCTGCTGAGTGGAGAGTGAAAGTTGGAGCGAATTAAGGAAATCGTATGCACGCTTGCTCGATATTAATGAAGATAAAATTCATGTAAATGTTCCTGGAAATTATGTTCCTTCTCATGGTGCTATGGAAAAAGGCCAAAGTGAACAGCAAATGTAACTAAACATTACACACATTGGGAGTATATTCCCAGCGACAACCTTAACAGAGAAAACTCTCGTTTATAATCCAATGACAGAAATAGGTAAATCGATTTTCCTTCGTGCTAACGTACGCCACAAAAAGGCAAACAATGAAGCTATCGTCTCGAAAGATCGCTAGGCGCTGTTTGCTTCAGCCCAATTATTGATTTGGTTCACCGGCAATTTTATGCTTCATCGGTGTGTTTGCGTTTCAAGAAGATGGCTTCATCCCGTCGCTGCTCAGCCGAGGTGGCAACATTTCCACACAGCACTAATCGCACAACCCATCCCGCAACGCCCCATCGATAGCCCTGTCCTTATTTTACGGTCCTTTTCCGGGCGCCCTTTTTTCGCTCGATGTAGCTTTTCTTTTTGTTGTTTGCTTCTTTTGTGCACCGCTCACACCTTGATGCGGCCGCTGGTTAGCTCTCGTAGGGTAGGAAAACTTTTAAATTAGGTCTCAGATTTCTCCAATCACGTAGCCGCTGAGTGCCGAAGGGAACCAAAGATGGCGTCGGGTAGATAAGGGAACAGGGATGCCGATGCTCGGTCACCGCAGCGCCAGCGCGTAATGAAGAGCATTAAAAGGCGACCAAAGTGTGCTCAAAGTGAGGGCAGAGTAAAAAGGGATGGTGAAAAAAAACACAAAAATAACACGATTTTCGGAACTTTGCCTCCCCTTTTCTCTCGCTCAACCCGTGTGCGAAGGTCCGCAACGGGTTTTGGTATTTGTTTTGCCGTTTGTGTTCTCTTTCTTTTTTTACACTAGCACAGTTCGTTTTGTTCGCCCGTTATCGTTTACGGTGATGTTGTTTTTTCTCATTTCCTGATTTTTCCTGACAACTTTTCCACCAAGAGGAAAATAATTCGGAACTAAGAGTCGAGAAAAAACTCGAAAGAAAACCCAGCTGAACGGGAAGGAAAAGAAAAAAAGGCCATTCACAATGTGCAAAGAAAATTGTACCTGAAGAAACGAGTGGTAATTAATTTCATTAAAAAGTACGAATGATTTGATGGTTTTAATTAAATTTTTCCCCGACTGAGAAGTGTGGGCGGCACGACGTAGGACGCGATTTGCATTCCCGGTGGGCTTAACTGCGGTCGCCCGCGCCAGCAAGTACGAACGACTGGGCGCCTCCATCGAGGTGATCATTATTTTACCTCCTACGTGCCGTGTAATAGCGAACGTTAGTCCGTTCATCTTAAATTTAAAGATTCTATTTTAATGGACGTAATGTGATCACTAATTTTGGATGGTGTACGTATTTTTATTTTGCTGCTTCCTTTCTTTCTCCATATTGAAATTCATCACACTAATGAAGTCATTACACTCGTGCTTTGAATCGCTCTCATCTAGCGCGTTAATTCCCTTTCCGTAGAATTTCGTACACCTTCTGCATAGCCATATCGTGTCTATGGGTTTTTCGTCTATTCGCCCTCAAAAATAAAGCACACTAATCTTTTAATCACGCCCTCTCCTAGGCCAGGGGAGCTGTTGCCGGGCAAGCGAAACGTAGATTTACGCCTAGACTGAGAGAGTAAGTGGGAGAAGAGAAGAGGGAAAGAGAAGAATACGTTTTGATGGTGGCCCGAAAGTTCAATCCCGAATGCAAACAACTTTTTCGTGAGTGTCATGCGGTTAGTGGTAAGAGAACTGGGAAGGAAGGAAAAAATAAAGCTTCTGCAAATAACGGCATCGCTACGATTTCGTTCCATCGCCGGTGTCAGGACCGTACGAAAAAAACCAAGCTCTCTGGCTTTCCACGTCCCAGCATGGCAAAGCGGACAATCCACATAAGCCATAAAGCAACGCTTCAGATTAAGTCATTCGATGGTTGCTTCCATTGGATGCGGTCATAAAACTGATGCTATGGCGCTTCGAAGCGAGAGCGAAAAAGTTGACCATCCATGGACGAACGTTGTAATGGTAAGGAAGAAAACAAAATGGTACGCGCTTTTTCTCTCACTCCCTCTCTCTCTCTCTCTCTTTCATGCTCTCATCTTTAGCTGGTGTTTATTGCAAGACCCAATAAATGGCTGACGGAAATAAAAAAAGTAGGAATCCACAAAATCCCACAAAAAGCGAGAGAGTAACAAAGAGAGACAGAGGTCGAAAGCTAAGGAACAAAAAAAGCTCAAACCAACACAGGGTGACGCAAAGAGCGCAATCTACCCACACCTACGCTGAAAGCAAGTTCTACGAAGCTTTCGCACATACTGCGGCACCGCTGGCTCGGTAAGGATTCGGCGGGGAAACTTCGACTTCAAATAAAGTCCGACCGGCATAAGCGAGACACGTTGGAAGTGTCCTGGTGGAGGTGACGCCTCGGCGACACAGCAAGAGATAAACTGGACACCGGGGGCAACCCTGGGCACGGACCAAGCGTTTATCAAATAAAACTTTTCCTTTTCCCAGTCAGCAACCAGGCGCCTCCATGGATGGGTCGACGCCGGCCGCAGACGAACCAGTGGGAGCCGGGAGTGGCGCAGACTAGCGAACGATGCGGCGAGTCTGGGAAATGGAACAAGTTTTACGTTGCGTTTTACGGCCGCTGGCTAGTCCCTAGCGAGCGAATTCTGAGCCCACCGAACAGAGCAGGGATGGTTAATCCCACATCCCCATTTTCGGTGCGCCAGTTTACCGGGAAAATAGAGCACGATAGCTTGCCGTCCGAGAATCGCAGCTAGTAAATGTTGACTTTGGAAGGCGACACAATGAAATTTACATAACCATACAATCACTCTTTTACATTCCTAGAAAGTATATATTTACCATCGCGCCATCGAGTATCGGTATGAGACGGACAATCCTTGCTTGAAAATGACGCTCAGATTCTAGCCCACCATCCAAAAGGTCAGGACAGATGGCACGTGGACACGCCAAGAGCATTATTAATAACCCACCCGCCAGTCACGACGCGGGTGGTCGCTTTCCCGGGGTAGACAATTCAATAAACGGTGCGGTTTATTTGATCGCAACGGCTACGTTGGATACGCTGACGCCACACATCGAGAGGCCATTTACTCGCAAGGTCTCAACTCAGAGGTCTCATGCTGTTGCGCATCGAAGCACCATGCGTGGTGCCTATCTTTATTGCATAACTTTCCGCGCGTCTGAAGGAGCGCGATATCGGTGGTAACGTTTTCCTATCGATTGATTTTTCATGAAGCGCCAATCATACGAGCTATTATCGCTGCTAAGCGGCACTGATCGTTCCGTCAAATGGGCTGGAAAATTACTACTGCATGGTCGGCAGGAGAACGAGCTGCCATAGCACAGAAGTCATCTTTCTTTGATCTTTTCATGGAGCTGCTTTTTGTGTCTTTTTCAGCACACTCATTAGGATAAGAGGAACCACCCTGTGCTGTCCGTAATTACTCGCAACAAGATAAAAGTACCATTAAGTTGTTCCCGGTTCGTACTTCCCTTGTTTCGCACTGATTTTGCAATTCATTTACATAAACCCAAAGGAACCGCGTAGAAAAACCACAAAACCACGACACAGCACTGTGGACCGTTTGGAAGAAGTCTTACAATTTAATGACCCATTTGGTCCTTTCCAACTCAAAATAAAGAACCTTATGCATTCTACGTGCCGCCACACGAAGCAGCTTTGGAAGTCGTGAAATATACACAGCTACAAGAACCGTTGCAAATTCATCATGTACACCTCCTGTTCTCTCTATCCACCAGAAAAAGTTCGTTAGCGCATAGTGCATGGTGGAAACTATCCTGCGATTCGCAGGAAAATTCCACTTTTGTTATCTAATTGAGAGCAGAGTTTCTGCATTTATTTTTTTTTATATGCGGTTTTTAATGCATTCAGCAAGCAAGGACATCTAGGGGGCAGTAACGACTTATCAAACCATGACGCGTAAGCTAAAAGTAGCCAAAGCTCCCGAGTGGCGGATGAAACGGCGTGCCACCCTAGAGGAAAAGTTTTATTTTTCCATCCGGTCCTCTTTCCTTCATCTGCAGCTTACTTTGCTCTCTGCGGAAGGAAAAAGTCACGGTACCTTCCGATCCTATCGGGTTCGGGGAAAAGAAGCAGGCCAGGAATAACTTTACCCGTCCCGGCACCGAGGAGCCTCCCATTCCCATTCCATATGCTTCTGGTAGGGCTTCAAATTTCATCGTTCCACTTTTCATGACGGCTAAAAACCCCAATGTCGCCGCCACACCCGCCATGGGTTTGCAAATTATTCCACCACGTGGTGAAAGTAAAATAGAAAGAAACAGACTACAAGAAGCTCACGAAAAAACACGCTTCTCGCGTTGAATCGTTCGCTTTTGAGCGAGCGAGATCGTCTTGGTGTTGCTTGGTTTTCTCCCACCACGCCCGCCAGTTCTTCGTATTTTTTAGTCCAATTTTCCACTTCTGCACATCAGTAAGGCAATGGAGAAGAAAAAAAATAAGTAAAGAAACCCTTCCATTCCGAGGTGTTTTTTGCCATTTTACCCATTTCCATGTGCATTCAAAGAAGAGGCGTAGGGCTGAGTGTCCCGAGTGTCTCCCCAAGCAGAGCCCCTTCATTTTCTCGCCCCATCGGAACGGGGTGTAATTGTGAGAAAAAAAAGAGAAGCAAAACACCACGTCGACGATAAGGAAACTGAGGAGGCCCGAACCGTACCGAAATGCAACTTTTCTCCCGTACCAAGAGTCCCGGCGATGGGCTAGAAAAGTACGCGTATGTATGTTTGCGGCTAGTGCAAAGGAAAGGGATCGAAAGTGCGCGTAGGATAGAAAGCGAGAGGACGAGCGAACAAAAGGCAACGTGGTGCAGTCGCTTTCCTTGCCCGTCGCCTCACGTCGGTGGCAACTTTCACACTGACGAAAAACCCCTCGACGTCGGAGCACCACAACGATGGATGGGAGAAAAGCGCAATACGATACATGTACGAGGAAGCGCGAGCGCGGGCGGCCGGAAAATTGCGTTCTCGGTCGGTGGCAGGCGAGAGGGGATCCTTCGCTTTCCACGCCTCGCGCTTCGAGCGGTGGGAGGGCAAAATAAGAGAACAGTTATTTGTTTGCGTCTTATCCTCCAGGCCCTTTGCACGAGCCCGCTTTTCTCGGTTTTCCTCGTTCGGGTGGAAAAGTTGAGCGTCTCGTTTCGCCCAACACACATCTCCTGGGGCACACAAGCACCCAGCCCGTTTCACTCGCTGGAAAAGTGATGAAGTGCACCCATCCCACCATCACCATCGCACCATCGCACACCCACCCCATCCCATCATCAACCCTGCCATCGCCGTCATCATCATTCGGTATCATCGGCATCACCGTTCGGCCGGAGCCAATCGCACACCGGGTGCCGGTTGTTATTGTTGCACGCTGTCGGCAAGAGGCCAGCCTGGTGAAGAATGGAAAACTGTCCCGCTGGCACCCGCGTTCCCACCGTTCGTTCACCCCCACCCACTTGGGACCCTGTGGCTTGGCTCGGTTTATGGCACTGACGAAGGCAGGACTGGAGGATTTTCCGGGAGATGATCCCGCGCTACTGTCGTCGTTTTTTCTCTCGCCTCTCCGCAACTCGGCGGCCTGAAGCCCGAAAAACCCGAGCCTGAGCACGGTACGGTCGTTCCACGGTCGAAAGGACGACTTTTCCGGCACCCGCCTGGGAGGGAAAACCGAATCCAAATCCAGCAAGCCGGCGGCTGGCTTTCGGCGTATTTCCCGCTGGTAGTGTGTATGTATGTGTGTATGTGTGTGCGAGTTTGTTGGAGATGTGTATTTTGTGAAAATGTGGTTTCAGGATCCCCCCGTCGTTGACTCTATTCTCGTCTCCACCCCGGACCGATGACGGTGGAAATGTGAAAATATGTGTTATAAATACTTTTCCTGCATACATATTTATGAGCTCGAGAACGCTCCAAAGCCGGAAGCCGGAAGAGCGCTGGCTAGGACGTGAAAAAGAGCGAGCAAAAGAGCGAGAGAGCTAGATTGAAAGGCTAGGCAGTTGACGAGCACCGGGGAGATGCGGTTCAGATTGGAAAAGAGCATTTGGTGTCGGATGGATGGATGAAGCGGGGCGTTTCGTAGAATGGCGCCCCAGGAAAGTTGTATCGTTTGGCGCCGCTGTCGAAGGGCAGGCAGTGGCAGCAGCGACAGAAGAAAAAAAATCATGGAAAAAGACAACCAAGCACACACTGCCGATGGCAACTGGGAGATAAAATGTAGCCAAAAAGTTCGACCTTTTCCCGAGGGCCGATTCTACGTTGCAATGTTGCGTGGATTGGAGCAAATTCAATTTATTGTATGTTTTATTAAAACAATCATTTGCGCACACACGTCTGACTCGTGGTTCACCAGAAATCCGTTACCGACCTGGTGTGATTTAATTATTTTCCAATAAGCGCAAGGTGAAGCATGATGGTGAGCTAATTTTATGCACACAAAACAAAAGCCCTTCGCTCAAGGCTTCTTTGGGGAAAAGTCCACTCAACGCCGTTTACGGATAATTTCTTCAAAACTTTTCGAAGCACTTTGCCACTTTTGCGAAACATAAAGTTGTTTACTTACTGTCAAACAAATGTTAAAGTTGCGCTCAAGAGTCAGAGGCTCGCGAAATAATGCGAAATACTCCTACGAGCATCTTCCTCCTCGGTACGGTGGGTGGGATAAGAACCACACAAAGAAGAAAAAACCTTACGGACGCAAAGAATAAAGAGTACCGTTTTCCACTGACGAGCGAAAGAAAAAGAGAGTGAGAAGGAGATATGCATGAAGAGGAAAAACGCAACAACGGATTCCCTGCAGCAGCATGCCAGGGATTAGTTGTCCTGGCAGGCAAAAATGGAACCGCCAACGGATCGTTCGTGCATTTTCGTTTGCGTCCAATGCTGGGATCCCGAGGAGAGAAGTGGAAGCCCGCGGATGGCGGGAGGGAAAGAAGAAAATGATTCGTAACGGCGAAGGAAAGGCGAGCAAAATGCCTCGGAATAAGAGCGATGCTACCGCGGGAATATTAAGTGGAACGCTCCGCAGCAGGACGAACAACGCAAGGATGCGAAGGATGAAGCAAGAGAGGGGGAAAAGGGGGTGGGGGGGTGGGTGGAGATCCTCAATCCCGATCCGAGCCGCCTCACGACGCGCCAGCAACCCGAGAGGAAAATGGGGGTGGGATTGTGGGTGGGCAAAATTCCCAAGACGCAAAAGGACATGCTGGAAAAACTTGACGTCGATTCCAACACGCTCGAATGTCCTCCCGCTTCTGCCATGTTACCTTCTCCATGGGAGCGAATTGCGCTCGCATCTCTTTCTTCCCAAGAATAAACACATACACATACACCGATAGAGAGTGTCTCGCTTTTTCTGCATCTCTCACTCTCTCTTTCCCGCTTACGATGGCTTCTCGTTGTTTTCGTGCGGCCTTCGCTAGCCAAGGCGCGAGATAAGAGGCAACAACGGCAGCAAACGGCACCCACTCGTTCCCGCAGCGCACTCCCACACGAACTTTTCCACCCACAGAACGAAGGGAAGGAGATGCAGAAGGAGCAGGCTGTCAGGCGCGCGGGGTCGAGGTTTGGGAAATCGCTAAAGTTGAGAGCGCTGGAATGATGGGCAAACTTTCCTGCCAGCGTCCGCACGGATCGTGGAGACTTGGTGTGAAAAGGTCGACAAGGACGAACGACGGTGGAGTGGTGAGAGGTGGTCGGGATTTCGGGGCCGGTAACGGGGACCCGGGGGAACCGTGAACTTGCCGGAGCCAGGCGGAGGCGAAGACACTAAATGAAGCATCGATGAGCAGCTACACGGGGCGAGCGATGGGTCCTCGCTGGGATGAGGTTGGTATGAGGCTGGTGGAAACACAAGGATCCGGGGGAGGGGGGTCCTCCTACTCGGACGGGACGGCGGAGGATGGCGAGAAAAAAAAAGGTCAGATACGGATTCAGTTATCGTTTCGGTAAATATGTAAAGCAGAGCGGCAACATCCCCGAAGACGGGTCCGCGTGACGGAAGGACTCTTTCAGCGGTGGCAGAGATGATGGTGCGTGTGGGTGTGGGTGTGTGTGTGTGCGTGGGGTGGTTTCCGTTCGAAGCAAAAGATGAGCTTTTATGGCCCGGTTTGGTGAAGGCGATGAGCCATAGCGCGATTGCAGCGAGCGGCAAACGAGGGCAAAGGAGCAGCCCTGAAGCTGCTTAGCCGGTAGAAAGAAGAAGAAAAAACAGGGCGGTTGACGGGATGGAAGAGATTGAACTTTTTCCATCGAAAAGCATAAAATCTTTGACGATCTTGAGCGACTCCGGAGACACCACCTTCGTCTTTGAGTCTTTGGCCAACAAAAGATCTCCTTCGTTTTCCTCAACGAACTCTGCGCGGGCAAACTCGCGTTCGCCATTTGCCGCAGCTGAATGCCCATGAAGTTCAGCAGTTGGATCGTCCCCTGCCTGTCCCCTGGCAAAATTAATGACCTTTGGAGCGTTACTGGCATCGTGTGGCATCACCCCCGTACAAGGGCGATTGCTCTTGCTGTGTGTGGGCAATTTCTGGCTACCTGGCGCTATTGACGCGCGCGCCCTCAATTGGGGACACAATTGGCTGGTGGAAGGTGAGGTGTTAGTGGTTCAGGATCGATTGTGAAATGCCCATCAACAGCCCAACGAACGTTTGCTGAACGAAACGCCTCAAACCAGCACGGAGGGTGAAATTTTACCGTGCTGAAAAATTACCAACTGCTCTTCAAAGAATCCCCAGCCGGGGCACCAGCCGAGGGACGTTCATTTTCAACGTACGATGGTGGTCAGTCCGGAGGGATAATAGGAAAGATACAGAGGACAGAGGGGCAAGAAAAAGTGGCCCAGCCATACATACGGAAGACGAAGGATAATGAGAAGCAGAGCGAACAAACGAAGCACCCACACCAAGAGTGGAGTTTATTTTTTGAATAATACAACAGGAAGTCCGAGAAAATTTATTATCCGTCCACTTTCGCTTCTTTCCATCTCGCTCTCTTTCACCCAATTTAGCAAGCTTGTTTCTATCTCGCTCTCTTTCGCCCGAGGCTACCCAATTGGCGATGGAAATGGCGGCGACTTTATCGCCTTCGTTGTCTCACCACTCGCGACCATCCATTCGAAGGACCAAGAGCCAAACACGAACGAGCAACCACATGGGGATGCCTGCGGAACGTCTTTCGGGGTTGCTTTGCGTGTTTTATTTTATTTTCCAGCCCTCCCCCATGCAACCAATGAGCGCGGCCCGATTCAGTGTGTGCAGAAGGACCAAGGCCTAGTGGCGTTGCAGAGAGAGAGAGAGAGAGAGAGAAAGGAGGGTCCGGTTTTTCATGCCCAGTCGGTTCGAATTTTCCGTCCACCAAGCGAAGTAAACCCTCGCTGGATTAGCCTACCGACGACGACGACGACGACGATGACGCCTGCCAACCTCGCCTTGCCACTTCTCCATGCGCCTTTTGCCGAGCGGTCAAAAGTAAAAGGACGAAGGTTTATACCTTTCGCCTGCGCCTTTTCGAAGCGTTGTGAGGTTCGGACTCATCCGTTAGCTTCCCACTTCACCATTCCGAGAAGGTGCCTGGATTGCGGACCCCAAAAAATGATAATAAAAAAGGGATACATCTCCAAATATCCTTCCACCCACAATCAAGGGGAGAGCGGCCGAAATCAAGCAGCGGCGAATAAAAAGGATATCGAAAACGGACACGGTTGTACGAACGGGCGCGGAAACGGCACAGAATAAGTAGACACAAAAAAAGCACCCGTCTATACACACACACACTGGCGCAAGGATAGGAAAAACGGTAAAAAAGGTTAGGATTTCGGACGGTCCATCACACGGACTAAACCCCGTGGAAAATGTGCACCCGAGCCTTGGGCAGCGAACGGGACGAGAATTCTCATGCGAGAGCTTTCTGATTTCGATTTTTCCTTTTTCCCTCGAAGAGTGGGTAAAATCCCACTTCCGGCTCGTGATCCTTCCCGCATCCGACCGGTCGTATGAAGCAACAAACGAAACGACCCGATACGGGGAGAAAAAGGTTGAGAAATGAGAGAAAAAAACACCAACGAAAGCCGCATACACCGGGTGCCCGAAACCCAAATTTTCCGATTCCAATTGTCCCTTTTCGCTTCGATTGAACGGTGTCGGGTTCGACGGATGTATTTCTGCTTCGCGTATCCTTTTTTTTTGTCGTTCTCTTGCGTGAGAGCATCAAAATAGCCGGCCCATCCTCGGCAGCCAACGATGGAGCCGACGAGCCACGCCGATAGAACGGCGGGAAAAATGTGTATAAATTCGATCCCGCTTCCAAGCGCCGGTCGGTGCCAGAGGCCCAGATGGGGTGGAGAAAAAGGACAACAAAATCAATAAACACATAAAGCAACCCAACAACAATGGAAACCGAACCACCCACGGGGCCCCCACAAAGTAGGGCGCGCGAGAGAGCCCTCTGCTTCCGTCCACCTACTCCAATCACGGCACGTTTCGCTTTTTCTCCCTAAGCCGTCGTCGCTTCCGTCCTTTGCCGGGGAGACAGGCCGCCATTGCTCGCTCCCGGGGTCGGAAGGGTGCCGAGACGAGCGTTTGGGACGAGCAGGAACGGGCACATGATATATGGAGGTGGGCCTTGGCCAGTGCCAGAGCCCTTTTCGTCCGCCATTTCCATATCCTCGACGTGCTGCGGCACATGTGTTCACATATGTACGCCACGCTACGGCCCGGAATGCGGAACCAAAACGGGATGTGGGATTTTGGGCCGAGAAATGAATATCAATGCACAACATGGCCATTTTCCAGGGCGGTGTTTTCGATCGCCGGCCGAAATCGTATCCATGTGGACGGCCTTATGATACCCTTCATGGATGGGTGCGAATATGGAAGTTTCCTCTAGTGTTTAAACTCACCGTCAAGGAGTTTTTTGATTCTTCACCCAGTTTTTCCACCACCCTCGGGAGCTGGAAAAGCGCCCATCCGGATTGAGGACAGATGCGTGTCGTTTTAACCTCGCTCCAAAATCACCTGTTAGGCTGATTAACTAAAGACGCACACAGAGCCACCCACAACACAAAACAGCAAAAAACCCCTCTCCTTTTGCCATGTTTCTCGCCATTGGGGGTGGCGAAAAAGGCGTCGAAATATTTCACCCGTAATAGGCCAGCAGAAAGGGACGCGAGCCTCTTACTAGGGTCACGCGGTTTTTTTTTATAACTTCCCTTTTCTCTCACGTGCGCTGGAAAGGGAAAAACTTTCTCAATTTCTCCAAACTCATCGGCCAAAGCCGTTACGACGAGGCATGGTTTGGTCGCCTCAACTTCGCGGTTTTGCCGTCGCTTTTTCGACTGCGAAGGGCTTCCACGACCCCTTTCGGTGAGGAGTTCGTTTTAAGGACACGCTCACCCTCGGTCGGGCGCAAAGGGAGCGCGAAAGGAAAATGTTTCCTTCACACCCACTGTCGCAAGTGATTCGGTTTCCATTTTCTTCTTTTTTTCTCCATTGTTAGCGTGTTTAATGCTACTGGCCCTTTTGATCCCTACAATCTGCTCCCCTGGCCATTGGTGTGATTTTCCGCCTATGCCCGGTGTATGTGTGCCCTGCTTTTTTTTTCTGCGAACACGTTATGTATATTCTTATCACGATTTTTTAATTCCCATAATGGGGAAAGTTTACTTTCAAAATTTTCCCTCCCCAAATCGGAACTGACGGTATTCGACGTTCGAACAAGAGTGCCAAAGTCACCCAAAAAAGCGTTCGAAGCGCCACACCGAATCAATTACAGTAATCTTCATGTCTGATACGAGATGGCATGAAGCGAGGATCTTTTTTTGTTAACATTTTGTTCACCTTTGGAGTAGGTTTTAGTGTTTTATTTTATTTACACGCGTTATCTTACGTCAAAATATTCATTTCGTGTTACTTTGACATGGCATTTTCCATTTTATTATTCTTTTTTTGAACGAGTCGTTCTTCGACGGTGTTTTGGGATTGGATGAGTTTCATTATTTCATTTCTATTCCGTTTTAAGCTACAAATGCACAGACCGATACATAATAACCCGATGGTACGCCATCAAAAAAAAGCAGCCATCCTCAACTCGGTACATTCGAAACCAATCCCTTCGCAAAGCCCTTCGATGTGCCAGAACGGCTCAGACACCCGGACCGTGGGATGGGGGAAAAATTAAAAAATATAAGGGATGTATCAAATTTCGCTTGATCCCGTCGTTCGTCGCTCCAGTTCGACAGCGGCAGTAGCAGCAGTCGTCGCCATCGGGGTGTGTTTATTTCTGCCTTCGTTCTTTTTGATTTTCGGTTGCTTCTCTCTACCGGTCCTCGGGCCGTTCAGCTCAAGTGCAGGGACCGAAAAGGACATCGGAAGCAACGCGGAGCAACACCGTAATTGCATCGATTCCACGCGCGCCAGCTTCGGTACGACCGTTTGATGCAAGCGTTAGAAGGCTTGCAAACAAAACGCCAAATTACAGGGCGCGCAGGAAGGGCAATTGTGAGGACACACTCACACACCAGCGAAAAACCTTTCCCGCGGTTCCGGCCTGGCTCGCGCAACCGCGTAATATTTTAATCATGATCATAAACGGTAATCGAAAGAATAATGACGACGACGCTTCCAAACGGGCCGCGGACCGAGGGAAAGCGCATTCACCCGGCGATGTTGGTGGTGGTGCTCTGCTGGTTGAGAAAATTATATTTTTCCAGATAGAGTTACCCCCGGTCCCTGGTACCCACGACCAGCGTCACAAACCCTTCGCTCCGAAAATCTCAAGCGCTTCGGTGGTGACGGCGAGACACCCTTCCATTCGCCCTCGAGGGCGAGCGTTGAGGGATGGATTTTTGTTTGGCTTCCGAGCAACAACTCGGAGTGGCAACATGACACGGCGTATACACCGCGCGCGAGAGGGTCGAAGGCCCGGATGTCGCGTGTTGGTGTCTAGTTTTTCCGATCTGTTTGCTTACGGGCTTGCGGTGTGAAAGTCGCGTCACCGAATGAGCCCTATTAAGCGCGTATTGCGTCGTAGTCACAGGGTTGGAAAATCGGAGTGATGTAACAGTTCGATATGGCGCGTATATTTTTCCTTTTCCACCATCTAACAACACCCCGTAAGCTGTCACTGACGGTATTGTTGCTGGTGTTGTCTGATCTATTCTTGGAAACGGAACCACATAATTGTCACGGCTTCCACACAATAACAGCTATGTAAAGTAGCTTATTAGCCAACTGAGCATCATGTACGTTTACAGGTTTTGAGCTCACACCGTGAATGGACAGATGCAACAGAGCGTGTTACCAACAAACTCCACCGAGTTTTGATCTCTTTTGAGCAAAACTTCTTCAAGACGCAACAGAATACATGCTCATTGAAATACGCACAAACCCACTCAGTGAGAGGTAGCATGTTTTTAATCTAAAAAAGGCGTTATTTTGCTCATACAAATTACCCAATGAAAGGAAATATTCCCCCACTTAACTTCTCGCGATTAGTTTTTTCCCAAAACTCGAAGCGTGCATCACATGTTCGCTACCTCAGTTCACCAATACACATCATCGCACGGTGGCATTATCATCATCGATGTTTCAATTACGTCCTTGCGTCCTTTTTTCCCGACGTTTTCCTTTCTGCCTGTGTATCCCCCCTCTGACTGCCGTCCAACTAGCTCATCATATTTTCGAGCCATGATTTCCTGACCGACCCGAAAGGATACGAGTTATTTACTTCGCCTTCCCCTCGGTGGGCCTCTTGTTACCCCATTCTTTTTTTTTTTGCTGCCAACGTGCTCTCGGTCGTGCATCGGGGTCGTTCCTTTCCGGTTGTCCTTTGCGCCCGGACCGGAGTGGAAGTGGATTATCGACAGTGCGCCTCCTGCCGGGTTAGATCCTATATATTCCTGAGCTGGAGAATTCGACCGTTCGCTCCTGAAGCGATGTGACAAACTCTAACCGGTGTTTGTTGGAAGAAGCAAGCAACAAAAAACATATTCACGAGGAAACAGAACGAGCTGAGCCGTGTGAAGGGTTGCACAATCTACGCTTCCTGTGCAACGCCCTTAACAGAAATCTCGCATCCCAGCGTTTGCATCCGCTTCGCAATCACGCGGAGGGCCGTTTTATGCATGCGAATACTTATTCTTTCCTTCCATCGCTTGCTTCCGTTTACGGCATTTACGGCAAAACAGCGGCAGGAAACAAAAATGCAAACACAGCCACCGATAGAGGGAAGCGAATCAGACAGAAAGAACGAGCGAACCCGCGCGTTAGGGGCTATTAGACGCGTGAAATATTGTCGGGTTGGGCGAGAGAGGTGGGAAACAAAACCTAAAACAAGCATAAAATATTCCAAACGAACCACCGCATCCAGAACGGGGTGACGAGTCGTTGATGAATTCACCACACCACCAGCCACTGCCAGGGGGAATCGATCGATTTTTATCTTAACCCGGGAAAACTTCCTCCCGACCAGTCCGTTTCAGTTCCTCCTTGGTTGTTGATTGAGGGTGCATTTTTTTGTTGCAAAACTGTGCACCTAATATAAGTAACCTTCCAACGATGAAAATGCTGCTCGAACTTACACACAACAACCGGTCCGTGTATCGAGTGACATATACACATTGGCGCGGCCAAAAAAAGGGCCCCAAAAACCATCAACCAATCGCTTCGCTGCCAACTCCGCCGCTGCCTGACGGAAGATCAGCCTCCGGGAACGACAAATCGCACCGAGGGTGAAGATTTATTAACTTTAATTGAAAATGTTTCATGCTGCGTTCGGTTTTCATTGCGCAGCGCCGTACGGCACCGTTTATGTTTCCGCTTGCTGACGCGCTCGCGTTTCAACTCGCGCCCTGGTCGTTTGTTGCATTTTTGTCTCGCTTTTTTGTCGCTTTTTTGTCGTTGTTTTCCCTCCGTTTTCCCACCCTCCGAAACCCCCTCGGGATGGCGGACGGTTTAGCGACAAGATGGTTGTTTAATTGTGGTGCAATACGCGTTACGGTGGGTTGTTTATTTGCCCGTCCGGCCGATCGGATGAGTGTGAGTGTTGATTTTCCAAATGCTTCATATGGTGGGTTCCTTTTTTATGATGTCCACACCATCAGTGGCATACGGACATACCTGTAGCGAGAAAGGGAGAGAGAGAAGCATAAAAAGACATTATTGATCAGCGAGGGAAATGTATGTGCGTTGAGGATGAGGGCACGCTATACATCATGAGCAAATTTGAGCCGAACAATTAGTAATGGAGCAATGAGGGTTTATCATCGCGCGTTTAAAACTGGTGACACAATGGCTGTTTATTACTGTTGTTACAAATAAGCGGTGACATTAAATGAATTTCGAATTAATATTACTGTGGAGGCCTGTGGCTTTTTTATAAGCACTTGAAATCGATCCTAACGAGCCCCTGAAGAAGCCCTGCTTTCGAGACAATCGATTGGAGCGCATTCCCCAGCGGCCTTGTCACGGCTGGGTATATATAAACAGAGGAAAAATGCTCCCAGAGAAAAGCCACCCGTAAGTTGGGGTTGTATCATATGGACTCGATAGAAACCGTCTTTGATGCACATCCACCTTAGGTCGGTTTGCACAAAACCCACATTTGCTGCACTTCATTTTATTATTCTTTCAGCAATCGGTTCGTTCGTTTTTCCCTTACAATACCCCAGCACCGGGATGTAGCAGTCTTACTGCGCACAACCATTTCCGCTACCACGTGCGAGCGGGCGCGTTGTTGTTGATGGTAGAGCAGTTTCGCTTATTTTGCTGCCGCTGCCAGTAACCACCGAGGGCCCAAAAAGGAGGCCACCTACGTATGACACACACACACACACATGCAGAGGACCGGAGGGAGGGAAATTTGTGTTGTATCAAAACTTTTCATCGGGCCTTTCGATTGCGGAAGAAGAAGTTGCAAGCCAACGCAAAAATGGCAAAATGCAAAAAAAAGTAGCACAAAAAAACGACCGCCCGCGATCGCGAGTTGGTGAATCGCGACGCTCACGTAAGCGTGCGGAGAAATGTGTTTAAATCATGATTTTCGACTAATGAACGGCTTCCCTTCGCTTCATCACCTACACCAACCGCCTGCATGGGGACGAATAAAACCCCGGAGTGATAAATGAACGAGCGGCTCGCGGGTAGCCATTTATAAATTGCAGCCACATTAAGGGTGACATTCGTGCGCGTGTTCGCGAATGAGCGGTTTCACCATCAACGAATGCACTTTTCAGGAATGACGTAGTTCAAGTAAACAAAATACAAGCAAGGGCATTTCGTAGAATATCGACGGGGCAGAAAATTCTTTGCCCAATTTCCAATGGTTGAAACAAAGACAGTCTCCTTAGGAGCACTTAAAACTGTCCCTTCGCTCTCCCAGAGCGCGATGGAGCGTTCGTTCTTCGTTCTCCCTATTTCGAAACCGTTTTTCAAATGAACTCATTTTCCCATTTTCCACCCAGCGCACAGGTGGGTGGGCGAAGGGTGGCGCACAGGGCGGGTCCCATTTGCAAAACCCGCGAAGCACACGGTCGAGCGACAGAACCGAATGGTGGAGTAAAATATTCAATTTATAAACACGCACACATACGACTGGCACACGTACACGATTGGCACGGCGCAGCGATGAGCTTTGGCAGAGGTCAACCGCTGTGTTCGTGTGCTGCACACGTACACGGGCTGGGGATCGGAGCTCAAAACAGTTCGAGATTCGCTGCTGCTCTCCTTCACTCTCTCTCTCTCTCTCTCACTCATGAGGGCCATGTGAGGGCTTGCGGCGGGGTGCAAGATGTGTTTGTTTTCTTTCGCCGTTGGGTTTTTTTTTTGTTTCGTTTTGTTTCGACGGTTTGTTTCGCTGGTTTTCGCTTGAACGAAACCGTAAGCACGCTCCGGCACCCGAAAGCTCCGTGTGCCACCCGGGGGGTAGGAAAATGCCATCCCCTCGCTTGCCCAGTCGATGATGGGAGTCGCGTGGAAGGGAGCTTTCTGAATGGGGCGGTGAACGAAACAAGAGCGAATCGAATCGAAGAAAAGGAACCGGCAAAAAAGAAGCCAGCGCCATCGTCGCCATCGTCGTCGTTGTGGTGGCGAAAGAAATAAAAACCCCCACCGCCCTGTCTCCCCACCGACCCACCACCAAGTCTGGTGGAAACGATATGGAAAACTCGGAGAGAAAGAGTGAGACAGAAAGAGCTTGGCGATGGAGTGACGCGCGGTCGCGTTTGGCTTTCGGTTTGCTTCTCGCGCGCTCGATGGACCGATTTTGCATCATTACCGAGGGTGTGTGTGTGTGTGTGCGCGCGCGGTAAAGGGTGGCCACAGTGGGAGGGTTGGCGGTGGTCAGTGGCAAATGCGACAATGCTCGCCCCATGCACACACGCACGTACATGGCGGTGTACGGGACGATAAAATGATGGAACCTCGGTGGAGCCCCAGAAACGAAATGGAATGATTTCAACCGAGTCGTTGGAAAGGGGCGGGGGGTAGGTGGTGGTTGAGGGATTTGGCGAGGAGAGTGCTTGAACTGGGCGGTGTACTAATGAAGAAGAGAAAGAGCAGAAGTGGAACGAGGGCGAATCTCACCCCCTGGTTGCCCTTCTTTGCCGTCTACACTGTCTTTGCTCACCCCATTCCAACGATGTTGGTCGTAGTGTTCGTGGTTGGCCACCCCTGAGGGCGAGCCACCCTGCGTTCACATGGATTTCCTTACGTCACCTGCCCTCCGAAGACACCACTTCACCCACTGCACCGGTCCCATCGAGAGTGAGCCTTCGACGACCTTCTTGTGGAGGCGCCTCGTGAGCGCTCAGGATACGGCGATCGAAATGGCGAGTAGAAGTGATTTGCCACCACGCGAGACCCTTCGAGGGCTAGCTCCACCCAGCTGTTGTGCTGTTGGGTCTCATACCGTGCTGCCCAACACTGACCTTTCGCTTCACGAGTGGCGAACGGCCAAGCAAATGGTTTGATGCACACAAAGAAGGCACACACGATGCGCATTATGGGCTTTTTCTTTACCGATCTAACAGCTATCGAAAAGGGGCTTGTATTGTTGGGCTTCCACAGCTCAACGGACACGTGTCTCCACTCGCACAAATAATCAGCAAAACACGTATTTTTGCGAGTGAGCACTTTATCGTGAACTTCTCCCACACCAACTGGCTGTGATTTATCGCCAAAACGGGTAGGATTTTCCAATCATCTCCGCGAATTATTTTTAACCCCTTTGACGAACAGCTGAGAGCCATGCGCCAGAGAAACAAAGGAACGGGTTACTTAAGCCCTTTAATTCACTAGAAAATCACACATGATGGTACACTTGATGCTAATTATTCAAGCACAATTGCTTTAGTGAACTATTCACGTTAAAACCCATAATCAATCCGCATCATAAAGTTTATTACTTGATGCTAACTGAACGAAGATTACCTTCGCGCGAGGATTGCAATTTGTTCACCCCACGACCCCAGCGGGCGCAAATGTGCTATTCTTTCGCACATGCGTGTAGAATTCCGTACCAAGCGGTCACTTCCTAGCGAGCTACGGGTGGCGTCGGCAGTCTGCGTTTTGTTTGTTTGTTTGCGACCACCCCTAACCACTCTCTCTCTCTCCCCCCCCCCCCACCCCGTCTTCTCACCCATCAGGTGACCATCGTCTCCATCTTGGGGCTTTGGTCACCAGACACCCCTGGGGCTCACCTTCTATGCTGCCCGGATTGGAAGGGGCAGCCTTTGCTACTATAACTATTTCAGTTTGCTTCCTAGTTCGCGTCCACGCAAGCGTCTTCCTCGTTCGCGAGCCATTCCCCACTATTCGCTCGGCCGTCTCCACCACGCGCGGGTGTAAAAAACGCACCAGGAGTGCGCTTTTTTCGACGAGCCATTTTGCTGCGTTCGGTTGTGAGAAACGTAAGCTACTGCTGCACCGGCGATGGCGCGATTGAACCGATAAGCGCACGTTCGCTTTACGTTCTGGCTGCAGAAGCGCGGTCTTTATGATCGATTAATGGTGTTGCGCTGCAGCCAGGAGTGCGCGCTGAAGGTGAAGTGGCGTCCGTTGGTTTTGCGCGAAGGGTCATTGGTATCGGTTCGTCTGGCCAGGGTGCCTTTTCGTTAGTGATTCGCTGCCTTCAGATCCTACCTCTTGGGAACCGATCGATGGATAGCGTTTGACCACCTCGGAGGTCGATAGAAAACCGACCACAAACGGCCAGAGGAATGCAGAATCCTGCCAGCGTTGTTCGTGCGCGATGCATGTTTAGACAAGCTTTTACTTGTGGGAAAATTGGGATAGTTGCTTTACCAATCTTATCCATGGGTATATCAACAAAATACCACCATAGTTTCATTTTACACCCCACCAAATGGTGTGACCCTTCAATCCCCCGAGACGGGTCCGATGGTGAACAAAATTAAGCTATCCGATATCGCGTCGACTCCCCCTGCACGATAATCCAATTCACTGCAACAGCTCACAACTATTCCACCCACCAAGGCCCTCGGGTATGGGGACATCCATTTAGCTATTGATTCACGCTTCATTACACGCTAAGCCGGCTATTGCCGGTCTGCTGCTGCGCTCGGCATTCCGTTCATTCCATTGGTTACCATGAATTGACCACCCAATTCTCACACCGTGAGTGGGGAGAAGGAGGGTCATGGAAAACCTTTCCGGCTCCAATACACCAGCGAGACAGAGATCGGCACTGGATAATAATTTGTCCATCGGCACTTTCGCGATTGTTTTTTGTTGCATCGCTTCCAAAGCGAACTCATTTTTTTGTCTGCTGGACCATGCCAGAAAGCGCTGTTTTCCATTCGCTCCAGGAAGTGGCAAAAAAAAATGCCACCCCCGTATCGTCCCGATCGGAAACCTGGTTATGAGATCCCACCATCACACCGACAGCGATAGCGTGAAACAATAGAGCGATAATGTGAAATAATGAACAGTTGTCATTTTCGGCACCGGTTGGTTATAGTTTTATTGTTTTCGTCCTACCGGCGTTTGACAGTGCTTTGGTTTGGCGTTTCTATTTTTTGCATCTACTTTCGGTTTTGTTAACCTCACTTTCCCGCTCTCAGCGCTCTCAACCGAATCTGATAAAAACCGATGACACCCGTCGGTGCTTGGGATCGATAAATGAATTTTGTGGCCGTCCCAAAACGAGGACGAAATAGTTGGAGGAATGAAGCCAGCACACCCTGTGGCCCACGAATCCGAAGGACACGATATAGGGCAACCGAAACCGAGGCAAGGACACGAGCCGCAGGGTTGAGAGGTTAAACAGGACACCGAAAACGATGGAAAATGCGCGTGGCCACCGATCAGGATGGTTGTGTTTTGGCCAGCGCCAAAGGTGGGTGTGGAAATGAATTTATTTTCCACCGTAACATGTTTTTCCAGCGGGAAGCAGATCCACACCTCTGGGTCACTGTTCGGGTTTTTTTCTGTGAATTTCTGTGAGCTCGATTTGGATCGATTTGTATTATTTTTCTCTCATTCTTTTATGGTTTCGTTTTCACCCTCGGGAAAAGCTACGCCACATTATTGGGCCAGTTCATCGGGCCACCGGGCTTTGTTTCACTCACTTACGTGGTGATATGTTCGGCGAGAGATTTTTTTCAATATTCTGGGAAGTTCAATACTGTGGGTAAATGGAAAGAAACAAAAATTCTCTGTAAGCTCTTTTAGAAAGAACCCCATAAATCCGTTTTTTGTCTTCCTATCGATTTTAACGGCTGATTTTCATTCAAGCTTTGTTTGTTTAATTTAGTGTATCAACTATTGTTTATTCATTAAAAAGCGCGATTAAAGAAGATTTACCAATAGCACATTAAAGTTAACCCCCTATCGCGTTCGAGCTCAAAGGTTCAATAAAAAGCAGGAAGCGTGCATAAAAAATTAACCACGCGAGAAACATATATCAAGGCAATCAACAAACCGAGTCAGCGGAAGGGAGGTGGATCTCGAGGAAAAACGGAAGCACGCAAAACGAGACACAAAACCGGTGCTAAAATAAATCTGCCGGAAAAATGGGAGACAATATAGCACATTGTGCCTCGTTCATTATGGTAATTATGTTGTTGTTGCCGTTGTCGTGCTCGTCGATAAGGGTGTGCCATTAATTGAAATCGCTTAATCAGTGCAATTCCGGTGCGATACCGCGAGTGTGCGCATGAGTTTGCGTATGTGTGGCTTTGGTGAGATATTTGCACAAAACATACAGTACATAAAAAGTTTGAAGAACTGCAGGAGCAACGATTCGTTTTTAATTGTGATTCTTTTCCGATAATTGATAAAACAAAGCCGTGCGAAACCACGTAATCGAACACAAAATAGGGCATATCCTCGTGACGTACAATCATTTTTAATGACGAACAACGAATAATTGGAATCGATGGTGGGTGATCGTGGGCTTCGGATTCTGTCCGATAATTCCAACCGACCTCCGCCAGCAATTATGACTCGTCAAGTTTGCCCGGCAGAAACTAGTCCACCATAATAAACGCGTCTTGGATTGCGTTAGCATAGGTTGCGCAGCAACGAGCACGATTGCTGCATCACCGCCCGTTGCACGAGCTCGACCGGTAGCAAAAATGCAAGGCCCAAGCACGACGAGCTCGATATGCCGGTAAGTGGGAAGTGAGGACCTTTAACTCGCGGCCCTGGACGTCGAACACAGGCCACCAGCAGAACCTTAGAACCAATTAATCGAAGCGATCGGAATCGAAACCGGCGGCGACCATGCGGCATCAACCGGCTGGTTTCCAGCCAGGCAATAAATAAGTGAATAACTGATATATAACCATCGCCGTCGACACCGGCGAAGGCGAGACTGCGAGCTGCGTTGAGAAATAAAAATCCTGCAGGACAATGAACGCACTTCGGGAGCCGGTGTTGTCAACCGAATCCCGGAATCGAAGGGAATAAAAATAGGGATTTTTAGTGGTGGTTAATTTCTGGAAAAGAGTGCGAATTAAATGGCTCGCAGCTTGATTCTATCGATCACCATCCCAAGGGGGCTATAGCAATTACGTAAATTAAGTAGAAGCTCATTTCAAGTTTGTGCTAAAAATCACGAAATAACCCGGAGCGTTAATCAAATATTTCGCTTGCTTGTATTAATTCGGACAAATTTTGGCTACCCAGCAACCATACTCGTGATTGATTCGTTTTAAAACAATCACAAACAGTAACAAAAAATACGATAAGTCGCTGAAAGACAACGGAGTGCAGTCCGGTGCGTTTGGCATTTAATTTATGAACATTCCAACCGGACCGCACCATCGAGAGATGGTTTTATGACCTCTCGGCCCTGCGGCGGCTTCGGGGCCAAAGGGTTTTGCGGAAGAACTCCTTCGACGCGATCCTGCTCCGTCGATTCTCGGTCCGTTTCTTTAGGCTCGCAATTCTTTGTTTCGACAGCGGCAGTTGCAGCTCGACTCCTGGAGCATTCCGCATTCTTCGTTTATGTTTTTCGCGTTCCACTCGATGGACACTTCTTCGAGACTGCCGAAGAACGTGCATATCTCACCCATGTCTGCAAGGGGCGTAGGACAGGTGGCTGGTGTCCTTTTCTTCCCCCTTACAGACCGATCACGAATGGCGGGTTGCGGCGGTGGCGAAATGTACTAATAAGCATAAACATAACACCAACAATGTCGGCCCACGAGAGTGAGACACAGCCAGGTCATGCGCTTCAGCAGGGAATCGAGCGAACTAATTCACGAACCATCCTTCTCGTTGAGTGAGAACGCGACCGGTGGATCCTTGAAGGGGGATGAGTCTTGTCAAAACTTGGTCGCTTCTTCGTTTCGCACACTCCAATGACCTCATCGTCAACCGAAGCCAACAACGTTCTCTCGGGCGATCCTTCAACCAACCGACACCGATCCCAGCGACCGAACCACGACCGGAAGACACACCGAAGCGCACCCTTTTGAGGAGAACTGGGACGGTAAGGTGGGAAGGATTCGCACTCGTCGCTTGCACCTTCTCGTTTCCGTAACGCAACAGATTTGATCAGTGCAGCCAAGCTCACCAGGTGGGCAAGCAAGGCAAGAGCTGCGAGGTGGATTGAGGTTATTTTATTTTTATTTTTCACCCGCAACCGGAATGTGCCCGAAGGTACCCCAAAGCAGACTGCTGCTGCTGCTGCTGTTGCTGCTGGTGCGTTGCTGTGCGTTCGCGTGCGCATGAGTACGCGAACGCAAACGTGGCGAACACGCGTAAAGGCAAAGGAACGGGCAATCGGCGCGCAATGGAGATCGAATGGATCAAGGAGAGGTATGGCAAGGAGCGATGGACGAGGGAGTGAGGTGCAGGACAAGGACAGCGGAGGATGGGGACATAAAACAAACCACAAAAACGCATATACGCAGCGACAACTCGATAAAAATGAAACATCTCCACCGGTGGGGGCTCCCAGTCTCGGGTACATAGGGTACGGTAGGGGTGATGCGGGCTCTCAGCTTCATTTCGGTTCGCGTTTCATTTCGATTCCGACAGTCGAACAGACAGAGAGAGAGAGAGAGAGAGCGAGTTATGGGAAGAAGGGTAAGGTTCGAGCGACACCCGCGGATGAGACAGATGATAAATAATTTGCCTTCTCATTGTCGTCGTATCACATCATCCTTCCTACCCCCTTCGAGCTAGGGGTTGGTTTAAAGGGGTGGGTGGAGCCTGGAGGAGGGAAGGGGGACACTCTCGGCTCAGTTGTGCTCGTTTGCGTTCGAGTCGAGGTCATTACGCGAGAGAGCGGGCGATTCGCGCTGGCACGCGCGCACATACATACACACGCGCCTAACCGAAAGGTGGTGGTCGAATGGGGTGTGGAAAGAGGTAAGGGAAACGCGCGAAAGAGGGGGGGCGATCGTTGAGGCGACTGCAACACTGCAATGCACACAACTGCAACTTGCCTTCGAACAAGCACCGAGCCGTTTCGCGAAAACATCGCGCGCTCCAAAGCGATTTGAAGGGCGAAACGACGTCGACGACGACGCTGACGACGACGACGACGACGCCACCGGTTGGGTTTTTAATGTGCGCGATGCGAACGGTGGTGGACTTGCAAAACGCCACCCCCTGTGTCGCTACCCCGCTGCACCAGGCACCCCACCGGACAGCCGGGCAATCGTTAAACCAAAAAGCAAGCCATGCGTGAGCGAACGCGACCGTGTGGAGCGCGATATCGGTGAGCACGCGCGCGTCAGTGAGCACGACCGTCGGGAGATGTGAAGCTCAAAATCACGGCCAGGCACAAATGATCATCATGATAGGAAGGGTGGGTGGATGGGTGGACGGGCGCAGGACGGGCGAGATGCCAAAAGACCGCCCTGTCGTCATGTTGCTAACGACGATCGACCTGCAGACGGCGCTTCGAAGGTGTCTTCGGATGACATTTGCGGTACGTCAACACGATGCGCCGAATGTGACGCAAATGCAGCCCGATCTCGGCGTGTGAATATCACCTTTGCTAGATTAATCGTGCTTACAAGAGTAGCAGATGATACTACTGCATGATCTGACGAAGGACGTCAATTTTGGAACACAACTTTTTTAAGGGGTGAAGCAGGAAATAAGTTCACCAAAGAAGGCATTTAAACTGCTGCGACAATATCGCTGCAATAGATTCTTTATCTCTAATTGAAGCAGCACTCAAATCAACGACAAAAAAGGCACACGAAAAACATTCCTCAAATAGATTGTGCGGATGCTAGACTCTTAGTCGATAAATAACTATCGAAAGACGCAAAATTTCAACTCTCCCACTATTTCCACCAACACAGTTTAAACCGTCAATCTGGCACTCACGAACACCTCAGAGAGTGAATTTTCTTTCCCAAAAAAAGAAAAACGAAAATCCAAAATTATATCACCGCATAATTTTCACGATTGCACATACACCACGGAAAAAAAAACATTGCGCACCAAATCGAGGTGATGTATCGTTACGCGACTCGTAGAGATCCACCCTCCACGAGTTCCAATGGGACGAGATTTCCCCACGCCCTCATTTCCATCCCAAAAACCCTTCCCACACTCCCGTAAGCGCACCAGCCCGGATCGAGATCGGGAATTGAGATGGACGCACACGCGCGTACTGATGCGGAAACTCCTTGCTTCGGAATGGAACGAGGGCATTTGCTTACGGTGTGATTAGGTGAAAAAAGAAGACAAAACAGCGACCATCGCGACTGGACGTTTTCCGATAGGGAAGGTCTTTGTGGTGCCCTATTTTGAGCGTGATTTGCCGTCGATTACGGCAAGTGCAACTCTCCCTACGCCACATGGAGGCGATCTTTCCTCGAGACAACTGTTGCAACCGGTCGAGACTGATATATCACCGAAATTACACCGCCTCCGTGGGGAGGACGACACTTTAACGAGTCGAGTTTCGAAACGGCATCGGCCTACAGTCGGATTTCATTACCGTCAACGTTCCCGGACGCGTCTTCCAAAAGGTCGGCCTGATCATCGCGCTCGATGATTGATCGCTTTTTTATCGTCCAGATCGTCACCTCCGGTGTCCTTCCACACTCTCGAGGGGTGGCTCTCACGTTACACGCACTCGCCATGATATCCATTAGCACGACAGCTGCCACGAAACGGGCGGACACCTCGACCCATCAATCTAACCCAGTTCCGGACGTTCAGTTCTTTGGATGTTTATTTAGCCTTTTGTTTCGATGACGATGGCTCTAATCGAATCTCGGCAGCAAAAGTGTGCTCTCGCGTTGGCCCGATCCATTTCCGGGTGGGGTCTTTTTACCCCTTCTCAAATCTCGTCATCCACACCGCCGAAGACGCCCAGGTTCTCATGGTCGCGTTGTTTTGATTCGCTAAGCAGGTGGTCGAACATGAGGTGGATGGAGTTCACCTCATTCAAACGGAACACCCTCCGGTCCGCTTATCTCTTACTCGTGCAAGCTATGTGTTCCCTTCTCCCTGCATTTAACAGCTCCCTGGGGTTGTTTTTCACTCGAGCACGAAGAAAACCCAACGTCTGAAGCGCACTGGAGAGCTTTATCGCGCGACGGTCGCACCGAAACCTACGCAATGATTTCGTCGCGACGTCAGTGCAGGTTTCGTGGAATGTTGGGGTTCTTTGGCTCCATCGCCACTTTCGGGCACTCGACGCCAGCGTCTGGAATTTATCTAATCAGCGCCATTGCACCCGGGCGTTCTGCCTCGCGCGCCTCCGTGGGTTTGACCTAGCCAAGCCACTACGGGGTCGATATTGTGTCTTTTCCACCTAGCTCCCGATTTCGTAACAGGTGGATGTGGTTTTGGGGGACCAATAAAAATCTGAACCAACGTACGGACGCACCAGCCCTGTTATCAGTCGATTCTCTTCGGCAGGCCTTCAGAAACGCCGCACGAGATCGTGATATTGGTCGCGGAGAAGTGATTCCCGAGCAAATGCACGCTTCGAATGTAGAATTGGACAGTAGCAGAACCACTAAGCTGCGTTTTCTGCTTACATAAACGTTTATGTCAAGCCATCGTGCCCGAAAATCGATGCTTTCCGTTCGAACGATCCCTTCTTTCGTAATCATTTGGGGTTGGCTTTCTTTTTAAAAGGAAGCCACACAAACCGTCGAGGGCTTCTGCCAAAAACCCACACTCGCCGATTCTTCAACGTTACATCACGAAGTGTTAAAATGGAGGGAGAGCAAAAAAGAGACCGACTCATATCGGTTGGCAGGCACTCCTTCTTTCACCTCGAATAGGGCAATAAACAATAGGCAGCGGGAAAAGCGAACCAATATCAAAATGAGTCTCACTTCGACCGAGCCCGAGAAAGAAACTGTCAACAAGTGTGTCCACCGAGGGTGTGCAACAACAAAAAAGAGCCAGCAACAACACACAAAAAAAACACACCCCTTGCGGACGATCAAGGAGAAAACTTTCCACCCCATCGTAATCACGCCATCCTGCAAACGCGCACGCCCGCGTGGCTCTCGGAGGCTCACATCGCCTGCACATTCGCTGTTGCCTTCAAGGCACCAGTCGGGTCGGCGACTCGACGCGCGTCAACCTTCACACTGGGTGTCGCAACCCGGCCCAAAGACCAACACCAACACCAACGGTAGAGGCCTTTTTGCTTGGGCAACCGAACCGATTGGCGCCATCTGGTGGTGATCGCTGTCCGTAGGAGGGAGGGTAGGGAGGGGCTTGGATGGTGATGGACGAGAGGGGGGGGGGGAAAGAGGGATGGAAAAATGACAGGCCGAAGCCCTCGCGTCGCTATCGTGTGGTGCTATTTATCTAGTTTGTTTCCATTTCAGTTCTCCCGGCGGTTTTCTATTTTTCTTTTTGGCGCATTTCGAAATACACTTTGCCTCCAATTGTTAAATAATGAAACGAAAACGAAAGCCTCCCCCGTATTCGATCCGGCGCACCATGGGGTACACATAATTTCCACCCCCAAAACCCCTCCCAACGCATCTCGCCATCTCGCTTTGGCGTGCGTTTCCCGGCCATTCCTCTTGGCGGTGACATTTTGCATACGCAACACGGATCGCGTCGCGCGTACGCAATTGGAGGTGGCGTGGCGTATAACTGCTGGCGTACGATTTAGCCGACCCAAAAGGAGAAAAGGTGAACGGATGAATGAACGAACGAAGTTAGCGTAGCCCATCTGGTTTGGGTGGGATGGAGTTAATTTACAACAAAAGGAAAAAGCTTTTCTACGATGATCCATAACTCAGCGATGCTAACCAAAATGAAGGTGAGAAAAAAAACTGTCCAAAAATATGTACCGCTTCCCAAACCGGTCCGGAAAACACCTTGCACACCTTGGGAAAGCTCATCGACTCCCCCCCCCCCCTCCACCTCCATCCCCTCTCCGTCTTCGAACGAGGGCATTTGTTCCTCCATTTTCTTTGCTATTTCGAAAATTCGTGCTTCATCACCTTTTCTTTGCCCATCTTTCATTCGGCGCGGTTCGTTTTCCGTTCGGTTTCGCCTTACCAGCTGATTGCGAGCCACCCATTCCGTTGGGTTAGCTTCCGCCCTTGTTGCCTTTCCCACTGCCTTCATCCCTGTCGATCATTAACTACGCTACTTTTACTTCTCGTGCACTGCTCACTTCACCCGAGCTCGTTTATTCTCTTCGCGGGGTTTTTGCACCCACGATGACCGACGGGGGAAGGCTTCAAAATCAATCAATCGATCGATCCTGTGTACACCTCACCAACCGGCTCACCTCCCGAAAGGGATGCCCTCCACCTTCGCGAGGGTTGCCATTCCAATTTCAAAATTCCAGCTCACACACAGCTCAGATCGAGCCCCATCAGCACACCCCTGGTGGATCGATGGCGTGACGGCGCCGGAGGTTCGCCGCCGTAAATAACAACCCCAGGCACACACACACACACACAACCGCGTGCACACGAGCGGGCATATACATAACGAGCCGCCTTTTTCCCGACCGAAGCGACCGGCCAGCCGTTAGGTTAGTGGATGGCATAAACTAACTTCCGGTTGACCGCAAAAGCTCCGCGGGCGCATTTGAAAACGCGGGCACGACCACCACTCGATGGAATGCTGGCCTTTCCGGGGGGAAACGGTTGGGGAATCGGTGGATCCGGGGTGAGAGTGTGGGAAATATTCCCTTCACCCCGCGGGGCCGATCGTTCGCGCCGCGTGGCTCTTTCTTTCTTTCACTCGAGCCCGCTGCTAATTAGGACGACGAACTTGCTCCGAGAGAGTCGATGGGGAATGACAAAGGGTGGGATGGGTGAAAAGGGGTGTGATTTTATCTAACAACGCCCGTCCGTCCAACACCTCCTGACCGGCCTCGGACACGTGACCAAATTCATGACCTCTCCCGGCACGAATGCGTCGTTTGCTTCGTGTCCTTTTTTCGGGTGGGGCCAAATTTCAACAATATCCTTTTTGTCTGCCTTCACGCCCACCCCTATGGGATGGTGGATTAAATCCATCTCTACACGCATCCACCCCACGTCATTGGCGATATGGCAACGCACGCCAGTACCGATTCCCATTAGCGGGTGGGACATAATCAAACTTTAATTATTTTAATAACTATCATCAAAATCGATTAGTAACGGCGATGGCCCTGCGTGGTTCCGTTGTGGCTTTTGGCCGGCACCTGCCGTGAAAATGAGCACCACCGGCGATGCCCAGTGGGGCGAGGTGGTTTTTTTCGGAATTTTCCGAACGCCCGGATTCCATAGCCTTCGCTGAACCGCGAGCATTTTCCCGAAATGGGAAGCCAATCGATGGGTGTTTGAAACGCGTTCGAAACGTGTTAGAGGTGTTCTTTTGTAGTGCGCATTTATGAAATGGCATTCGTCCATGTGAATTAGCAGCTAAGCTTTGAGTTGGCCCGGTTTTGCTCGTGTCTGCCAAGTGTGTTTTTCCCCGTTTCCTACGATTTGCATGCCGACCTATTCTAGGGCGGGAAGAAAATCGGCACCGTGACAGTCAAACGGACTGCTCGGGCCTTATCTAGCTCGTGGAAAAGCACGTAGCTTCGTAGCACAGCGCTCGCTGGCTTTGTTTTCTGCCTCTTCTACCTTTCTCCATTTTCAATCCCACCCCGCGCAAACGTCAACAAATTAGCCCCCAAGTAGCATCACGTCGCGGGCGAGTTCGCCGAATCGAGACTCCGACCAACGGTGCTGGGGCACGCCGTCAGATTCGCCGACATTTGATTTTACGGCTCTCAGGCGAACCCATTTAACATCTCAACTGCGCCCGAGGCTCGAAGGAAAAGCACAACAAAAAAAGGCATACACACACGCAAGCCTCTGCTCGCTGAAACGCTGAAAGCTGCCGCCTGAGTGTCAAAAGGCACATCCGAAAGGCCAACCGCATACTCTGTGGTGGCTACCAATCCGTCCATCTGCTGCTTCTCTTGATCGACTTGACTCTTTCTTCTTTCGTGCGAATGACTCACTCCCTCTCGCTCACTCGCTCTGTCACGCCATTTGTTTTTCAAACAAAACTAAAATGGAACCAAAATGTAACCAACGGTACAATGGGTCTCTCTCTTCCAATCCAAAATATGACACCCCAGAAGATCGGAAAGGCGTGTTGAAGGTGAAGGAAGGTTGGAATACAGTTTTGAGGTTAGTTGCATTTTATGACTGGGACCCGCCAGCTAACCAGCCACTGCACACGACCCAGCCTCCCTGACCGAGCTTACCAAAGAGCTTTCGACACACGTCCAGTCCAAACGGAGAAGGTCGAGGTGTTGGTGGCCCTCTTTCGGCGGGTCGAAGACATTGCACAAACAAAGCACACACCCGCAAGCGCACACGCGAGATCATATGCTCGCCCACCACACGAAGGGCGCCCCAATGGAGCTGTGGTCGTCAACGGTCAAGTTGTTCCCATCGAATTTGGTACCGTCGCGCCCTTTGAGTGATGCCCAGATGCACGTAAGTGTGTGGGTGTGTATGTGGGGCCATTCCAAACCTCCCACTAACGGAAGCGGGAGGTTGGGAGGCGCTCACATAAAAGGAAAGGCTCCCCCTGGATGGTCAAAGCGATCGAGCCACGAAGTGATTGATGCCGGGAGGAAAGCCGGGATTCTGCTCAAGAGTTGGCAGTTTAATGTTTCTGGTTGACGGAAGCGAGAGAGAGAAAGAGACAGCTGATTAACGCAAGTGAGCGGCGCTCAAAGTAAAGGGCCTCGAGTGATAAATGCCGCACCAACAGCCCTGTGTATGCCAAAATGTGACCGAAGGTGGGAGGATTGCGAATGAAAATTGCAACTGCATTTGAACGACTGCAGTTCGGGTTAGCGCAGACGTTGCATTTTCCTGTCGCTCTGATTGCGTTACGCTTTCGCAGGCTTCATCGTAGGGAAAGTGGGCAATTTTGGGCAATATTTCGAGCCCAGCAACCACGAAGGAGAAAACGATCAAAGTAAATCTCCACAAGCAACAGATACAGCTTCCCAAGACCTCCTAATACACATTGTGTCCCGTTTTTTGCTCCGTTTGTCAAAGCGATTGGGGACGGCGAACGAGCGAGCAAGGGAGCCATTCTTGTGCTTTCCCATATCGCGCCCGAGCCGTTCGAAATGTCAACAGGTCCTCCATCATTTGGGTTCGAGCCGACCCGCTGGAAATGGGAGGCTCGGACGAAATCCGGCATCGCGCCATCGATATATCGCTTGGCTTTGTCTCTCTTCCTCTTTGTGTGCGTGTGTGTGTTTGTATGGGAAGGCCAAGAAAGGGCGATGGGGCGATGAGGCGATGAGGGGATGCCTCACGAAGGCAACGAAGACCAAGCCGAAACCCCAGCATAAGACGGCGGCTCATCGCTAGCAGCATAAGCATAACGGTGAGTGATTGCCGCCGTAGTCCTACCCTTTACATCGCGTTCCAGCGTCCCCACGCGAGAAGCCCACCCTTCTGTGCCGTAGTTTGGTTTTATCTATCTTCCTTGCACTCTTCGCCACCCCACACATCACCCATTGGCATCCTCCCTTGCGGGGCACGATCTCTCCATAACGCGTCGATCACGTTCGCTCCATTCGTTTGCTAGGCTAGGGCATCTCTCGCTGGGCGCAACACCCACCCGAGGCCCGTTAATATTTATGCTACGAGAGGGCCAAAAGGGAATGAAGGTGGGCAGAGGTTCGAAATGAAATGCCGAGCAGCAAACGGCAACACAAACAGCTACACGCGCTCACTGGCCCCAATCTATCGGCCAGCTTCGACCGAACGCTGCCGTTCTGGCTCATCACGAGCTCGAACGAACGCCAACATATCGACATATCGCGTCCATTTGTTGCCGAGAAGGCAATGACGGAAAACGCTGGGAAGGAAGACCAACTGAGACTCGCATCTTCAGCTCAAATGATCGACATCGATCGTGCCGAAAAGGTGACGGTTTCACGGTGCGATGCGAAACGCCTGTTCCGAGACAGCTGAAGCCTTTCCCGACGATGGCTTCGGCGGCCTCAGGCGCATATAAATCATACCACGAGTGTTGGCTTTATACCATTTTAATTGAGCGATAAAATATATGCGTATCATAAAAATACCTAACACTCTCTTTCTCTCGCTCACTTCCCATCCATCACTCGCTCGTACTGTTGGTGATCGTATAAGCAAACTATTTACTGATCGCTAAACGGAATCACCCCGCCACCTATTCGATACCGTTAGGAAAGAATGCGAGAGTGCTGACTGGGCGATAGATTTCTTTCTAATTCGTTTCATGCCTTCTTTTCAGATTCAGCATCAACCGTTCCAAGCAGCGTGTGACGATTCAATTAGGGAGGTTGATTTATGAAAAAACAACCCCATCGGCACGCTGCAGGTGATTTGGTTCGATAAAAGACAGAGGATGGTTTTTCCACAAAACAGAGAAAAAGAAATCATAATTATCGATCGCTAAAACGGGAGCAGCTACACGGTCGGATAGGGCGCCAGCAGCCAAGCCAAACGCAAAGTTAAATAGAAAATTAAGGCTCTCGAAAAAAAAGACAGCTGAATAAAAAAATGCACCACTATTTCCAACCGAACGCCTCGACGACGCAAATCTCGTCAAATAGGTTACGTTGAATCCGCAGCATCAAGACGCGTCGGGGAGAGCTCCTGACGGGTGGAATAAGAAATTCGCGGGCTTCGGAAATGTATATGCGAGTGAATTTTTGCACCCGCTCGTGCGGAACCATAGTTGGAGTTTGTCTTCTCTTTTTTCCATCGCACGCCCGTGCACGCCATCTCTGTCCTTCTAATTTTCTATTTAGTCTGTAGAGGTGTGCTTTTTTTTGTTTCTCTGTTTTCTTCTCCAAACCGTGATCCCTTTCCCCGTTTTGCTTGAGCTTAGTTTTTTTTCGTGCCTTTCTCCTGCGAGGAAAGCACGAGTCCGTCCCAATGCAACAGCCGCCGAGAGACACGGCCGCAAATCGCAGCACGATCGCAATCGCGAGTGATCGCCAACACCGCCGGAGTTGATACCGCAAGAGAAGTTGAGTCTGCACAGCCGGGATGGAGCATTGGCAGGCGATTTGTCGATGTGTAAGCCGATCAGACGGCACTGGTGTGAGAAGCGAGCAGAAGGGCAGCATTTGCAGCAGCATTTAAATTCCAGCAGCAGCAATGGCAGTATCGGCAGCAGTGGCGTCAGCAACCAAGACGCCGTGCCTATCGATGGGTGGTTTAGTTATTTTCCGTCTTTTTTCTTTCTTCTCTCTTTATCTCTCGCTCTCGCGCCACACTCGACTCTTTCCGCGCAGTTTTCGCACATCTCCGTGGAGCGCGAGCGCGCGCCAATTATGGAGCCCTCATTTTTTGAAGCGAACGGACGGGCTCGCCGGAGGAAGGCCCAAGCAACACACCCCGTCCGGAGCCAGTTCATCAATTTATATTTCCCCTTCACTAGCGGCCCCGAAAGCGAACATTAGGGTCGCGCAGAGAAATCTCCCGCCCAAACCCGATCCCAGGCAGTTTTTCCAGCGAAACCTGCGCGGCACACGATAATGGGTCCGGCCGCTCGTCAGCGACCAGGCGTTTCCATCTCCGACTGCAACGCTTTTCCCGCTAAGCGGGTGCGCGGGAGAGCCAGGGATAGAGGGAGCGGGAAAAGGTTGCATGCAAAATTGCATCACCCTCTCTTTTCCTCGTATTTTGTATGGTTGTTACTTGAGAGCACGGCCGAACGATATAGACCAGCCCAAAAAATGCCCAACACGTAGACGAATGCCGAGCGCGCACAAGCTTAAAGCCTCACGTTGAGCGTACGGAGGCTAACCTCACGTGCCGACCGTTGGATAACAAGTTCTGCCGCTGTGGCGATCGTGTGCGAGCGAGCAAGAAAGAAATAAACCATAAAATCGCACCCTTTGCCATGAAGCAGTAGCGGGAGACTTCAACCGAGAAGCGGGCCGCAAGCGACGAACCCTAAGTGGTGTGCGGGGTTGCAAATTTTAGCGATCGTCGCCGCAAATGATAAGCGAGAAAGAGATGGAGAGAACGAGCGACAGTAAAAGCACAGCCAGACACGGGGTGCCTAATAATTCGCGCTCGGGTTGCCACAGCAACAACC
Organism: Anopheles nili; assembly: GCF_943737925.1. Taxonomy (NCBI): domain Eukaryota; kingdom Metazoa; phylum Arthropoda; class Insecta; order Diptera; family Culicidae; genus Anopheles; species Anopheles nili. The sequence goes on along the minus strand of NC_071292.1, from coordinate 74,174,416 downwards.
GAATGCACCTCGAAAAGCGATCGAGGCGCGGATCGGGTGAGATGATGATGTCCCCACCGTCCCACCGGACCGTCGTATGTTTTTGGTACTACTCTTATTGTTTTTTATTCATTTGTTAGCCAGCGCACCATCGCACCGACGATTTGAAAGTAAAATGACGGTACCGGGGTCCGCTAGGTGGCTATGACCGTTTGTTTTGCGTGAACGGGCGAAACACGAAAAAGACGCAAATGAAGACGGCAAAATCGCCCCGGTTCCGTGCACGTAACGTCGACCGGCGATGGAAGAGATTTTTGTTTGGGAACCACACGATGAAGCTTTTGCCAAAAGCGGAGAGTTGAAAAAAATAAAACAAAGCGTGGTGAAAAATCAATCTGCAAATATATAACAACGTAATAGAACTAGCTTGGGCTGACGAGCGATTTTAGCTCTCATATCCATCTCCAATCGGGCAGATTTGGCGCGATTTCTTCATATTGTTAGTTTTCCTCTTCCAAAAAAACACACACAAGGCACCACCCGGACGTTGACACATACGCACACATACGGCACACGCTGGTCGGACCAAACGAAATCAAAAGTATATTTGTGGCGATCATAAACCCTCCACCAGGCACCGGCTTCGGGCACCACACCGATCAGGTTGTTTCGACGAGAACCACCCCACCGGGACCACATCCCGTGGGTGTTGACTGTCGCAATTGTGGGGTGGGGGTGAAACGAAAAACCCGCCCACCGCAAGCTCGCACCCGCGCCTCATTCAGTGACCAACCACCCTTGTTTGTTTTCATTGCAGCCCAATTTGGTCATTTCCGCTTGCGGACGGCTCGAGGTCCGCAAGCATACGCGAGTTGGTTTTTGGATTTTTGTGGGACGTTTTTTTTTTCGAAATCAAAACCCACTCACCCGAGCGATCAGACGCATGGAATGAAAAATGAAAGGAAAGCATAAAACTACCCGCCAGCGCACTAGGCGAATAGCGCGCGAATGAAGTCATGGCTCCTTTTTTCGCCTAGTGCTGGCCAGACCAAGGATGGAGAAAAAAGAGATAATTCCGCGCCCTTGAAGCGAGCCGCGGTGTGCTCGAGGGAATGAAAAGAAAAGACAAATGGACGATAACCAAGCAGACTCCTTGAAGCAAGCCGGCCAGAGAGCATACGCCCACCTGCTCCCGAGGTCGTGAAATCAATCAAACGCCTCAACACCGGTGGATCGATTTGCTTTACCCATTAGTCGGTATTTTGGGGTTCCTTCCAAAAAGATCGCCTCGTCCGTTGACCATCCTTCAAGAAGAAGCGTTCAGAGAAGCGTTTCATTGAGGGCAAGCTTAAGCTGCCATACGACTGGCGCAATTTGTCGCCCTCGTGCACGTGGGTGGTTACGGCCATCTTCACGAGACGTACCATCTAACGGGGTCTTTCGTTGCCTTCTTCGCGCTCGAAATGCACCCCACTAATCTGGCCAGCATGCCGTGCGTCTCGGTTGCATATGGAACTAGCTCCTCCATCCTCGCACCCACTTTCCCGTGAGCCAGAAGATGTGCAGCAGCTGAACCGAGCATTAGTGCCTTCTTATCTCCCTCGCTGCCGGTTCAGAATAACAACCATCTAGGGGCACCATTTACGGGTTTCTCTCTTGCAGCGTGCGCGTGGAGGTCGACCCACCGGTCCCACCGGTACCGAACACCGCATACAACGCCTCCGCCTCCGAAATCGGACGGAAGAAGCACATCTTGAGACAAATGTCGCGTGAGACACATCGCCATCGGCCGAAACCGCTGCTGGAACGGCGATCCGCCAGGCCGACGAGCTCGACGAGTGCATTTTCCCCAATTCCCCTCTCTTCCGCGGGAACAGCTCCACGGTTCCAAATGGCCATTGGGGGTGAATGCGTGGGAGGCAGCTGGCAGACGACGATCGGTATAAATTATGTGCATTGCGGCGCTGTGGCTGCTGACGGTCGTGGAAGAGAGCAAGGGGGGAGGAGACTCGCGGAGATGGTGCCTCCGGTTGGTATTGTCAACTGAACACGAGTACACACAACCACATACACACACGCACGCACCACCCGCAACCCCGTATCATGCGTTCAACACGGACCGGAACGGAAGAGATACTCGAGACATGAGGAACTGATTCCGCCCGGTTTCTTCGGCTTTCAGAGTGCACGGTAGGGTGGTGCGCATTAATGCCACACAGCGACTAAGTCGCCAAGCCACACACACCGAGGGCGAGAATGCTACAACTTGAGCATGGCAAACCGCACGACCCAACGCACCAGGTCGGAACCAGCAACAGCGAGGTCTATACCGTCACGATAACATTCGGAAATGGCTGAGGCGAGTGGAGAGGAGGAAGAGAGAGAAAGAAAGAGAGAGGTCGGTTGCAGCGTACCGTGACATTTTGGTTCAATTAGGTAAAAGATATGCGCGATGGCTTACTTATTGTTTATGCGAGCTTTGCACCGAGAGTGCGCCATTTTGAAAGGGCCAGTCGATGAAAACAGAAGCCCTCACCGAACGATGGTCATTAGAAGTGTACTATCAACTCCTTCTTGGAGTCAAAACGGCCGTTACGAGTGAGTTATAACGCGGACTGGCAAGAGGCGGAGCAAAGAGTTGGTGGAAAAGATTTAAACCAGCAACGAAACTAAAAAAAACTACCGATTGTTCCGAATGTGCTCATGGGTATGAACATTTTTGGAGGGTGGAATAGCACCCCAGCGGAAGAGAAACCAAAAGGGTGGTAGATGAACTTAATATTCTCACCACAACTCACCGAAACCCATCCGCGTTCGCCGAACGGAAGCATATCTATCACGAGACCCTGGCTGTTGATTTTTGTTGGTTTTTTTTTCAACACCAAAAACCAACTCCTAGGAACGTCCTAGGTGACAACGAACTCACCACCCCATCCATCGATGTACGGAAGAAGCATTACCTGCAAGGAAAGAAGAGAGAAATAAAATGAAAGAAGTGAAAATAATGCTAGTTTATTAAGCTGTGTTGGCCAAGGAACCTAACTGTGTTGGCGCACTCGAAATCGTAGATAAAACCAGTCGCGTTCTTGCCCCAACCAACGAAACAATGCCACCGAAGGGCGGAAGACGCGACGGCAATCAAAAACCTTCCCAGCCCATGCCACCGGGCACGAACGGAACTCGGAACCGTCCTGAACATGCCACCCCAAACGCCTTCCGTCCGCCATCGCAACGAAAAGGTGATTCTTCTAGGCGTCACGCGGCCGTAACAAATCCCCATTCATCCATTCTGGCCGGGCGCGCCGAAAAAGAACCAGCGGCACGTTGAATGGGGGTGAAAAAAAATGCGACCGCTTGGAGAACCGCCGAGGGACCTTCGGACTGGGGTTGAGCAAATCAAAAAAAAAAACACCCAACCGCGAGGTGGAATATTCAAATTTTCCTTCCATTCGCCGTGTCGACGGAGAACACACGACAAAATTCCTGCTTCTCCTTCAAGCCATCGATCGGTAGCTGGCTAGGGGTGGCTCACTGAGCCCGGTTTGGGGGTTGGAAAACGTGGTCTCACCCTCCGAACCGGGACCGAATCCGTAATCACCCAGCACACCATCGGGGCTTTGAAACGCCAGCAGCAACAACATCAACAACACAAACACACACGCACATCACAACGAAGCATAAGCTCCCAACACGCCGCGTTTTTCCAGCCTGCCATTTTCCCTTTCATCCCCCTACTTCAGGACTGGCGGGAGGTCAAACGGAAGGGTTGACTTTTTGCTTTTCGAAGCCGTTTCTCGCACTCGCGTATTTCGTTGAATAAATCAACCCACCGACTGATACCTTCAAGCGCATGTGTTGCTTTTTTTTCTTCGTTGCTTGATGTCCCAAAAGTTAGAGGTTTGTCGATTTTTATTTTTTTCTTCTAGCTTCGTCTTTCGTTCTCGCGAGTGAGCTATTTTACATAGGAGAGATTTGTCGAAACGATTTGCTAGCACCATCCTCCGTGGGTCATGCATGTGCATATGGTTCGGATTCAGAGGTCCCGACTGGCCGCAGTCGATCGGCACACCAACGGAGGGAAAAAGAGAGAACGAGACACAGTACGAAAGAGTCAGAACAAGAAGCATTTGCATGCCGACAAAGTTAAAATGTGTCAACGCCGAGAACATTGCAATGATAAGGAATGGTTAGCTCGGTGGTTTTAGGCCCCGCATTTTAAATTCTCATATGTTAATTCAATCCCAGTCCCAGACGAGCACCATATGTTGCGACGGTGGTTTGACAAACGCGGTTAACTTTAGACAGTTTTCAGCGATTGGACGGAGATGTCTTCTGTTATCCGCAAAAACTTATCAATGCGTCAAACTAGAAGCGGAAGAAGACCGAGATGATGGAAAAACCACCCCATTCCGGCCAGACTCTTCCAGAATGTGTGCGTTTCGTTGCTATTGTTCACGATTTGTGACGGTGTGTATGGAAAACAGCACACCTGAATGACCACATCTCGGAGGCGTTTGGAGATGTCGGAAAAGGGGAGCCCAAGTGGTGGGCATGTTTCCCACGGAAATTTACAGCGTGGGCGCTGGGAAAATACAATTATCTACGCCCTATCGCACCACGGCCCAAGAACACGTCGCCGCGCACTTCGGCCGGTTCAAGAGGTCATCTAAATAAAGCGATTTTCCTTCCCTTGGGTGTGTGCGCGCCTGCCATGGCCGGGAATATTCATATTCTAGGTTCGTCAGCTGATCAGCTTGGCAAAGGCAGTGGGAGCGTGTTTCGGGGAGGGCTTTTTTCTGTATTGTTTCAAACTTTGCTTAGTTCCATTTATCTGCGTTCATCTGTCTGCGTGCTTTGGTCGGTCGGTCGATTTGTCGCTACCCGATTTTTGCCTCCATCACGCGGAGATACGGGCCTTCTCGCCCGTTCTGGCCAGTTCTCGTGGGCTCGTGGGAAATTCCCACCACAAGAACGATCCGACTATGCCAGAGCACTCCCTGCAGAAGAACGGGCAAAACAAACAGACCGACAGGCCCGTTGGAAACCGCCGGAAAATCTGTGTGATCCGCTTTCTCTCCCTTCATTATTTTTCTCTCTTTTCCTCTCTGTCTCTCTGTCTTTTCCTCTATGTGCCAGGCCAGTTGGTTTCCAGTGGCTTTGTGTCTGGTGGGTTGAAATTCTGCGAGCTATCGAAACCGGCAACCGATGCCGTCGGATCCGCAGTTGAAGCTAAAAATAGAGAAACAACGCCGGTTCGGGTGCTGGAGATGCAGCCGGGCCAACTGCAACTGCAGTTCGGCTGAAGCTGGTGTTCCGTCTCGCTCTCTCTTTCCCGGCAGGCTCGATAGCTATTTTTTGCTGCATCGCGCGATGCATCCGCCCGGAATGCGGGTGCCAAGCAAAGAAGGGCGTTCGTTGGCGTTCTCGGCTCGGTCTAATCGCGGTGCTTGCCTCTTCTTTTTCGACTGGTTTGCTTTTTCGTTTTATAAATCATGCACCCAAGTCGATTGCCATCGACGGCGAGAACGGCGGCACAGATGGACCCATCTCGACAGACCTCCAACGTGCTTCTCCCCTTTGGAAAACGCGAAGAGCGTGTGACCGAAGCCTGTTTGTTTGCAGTGCAATGGCAAAATCCTCCCAACATCACATGCGGCATAGGCGTCGTAAAAACGCGTTTGAAAACTATTAAATAAAGCACGCCACTAAAGAATATTGAATATGCATAAAAATCCACAAACCCATGCCGCAATCAAACCAGAGATGGACAATGATTTATTTGTAGCAAAATTTAATGGACAAACAGCTCAAAATATTTCCACCAAAAATGAGCAAAACCAACATCAGGGTATCGAGCCTCCAGGCCGGTCAGCCGCGATAGTACAAGCTGCAAACCAAAAGGGAAAAGAAAGGCAGGTAAGGCGACTCAAGCCGGAGAAAAGTATCCAGCAAAACGAAGAAACGGATGCGCAGCGATGGTAAAACGCAGGGCCGCAACCAAAAGGCAAATGAGCGAAAACCTCCAAGCCGAAATTAATATGAACGTGAGTAATGTGACGGCCACTCGGGTTTAGCGAAACGGGGGAGAAGAAATAAAGCTTCGGAAGCAAAAAAAAAGCAACGGCCAAATACCCACGGGAAAGGCGACCTAGCGAAAGAAGGCGCTTACACCGAGCATGGAAAAATTATATATATAAACCCGAAGAAACAAAAAGACATTAACGTGCTTTAGCCGCTGGGCGTCGGGCTTCGTCGAGGTGCGGGAAAATTTTAACGACCCCCGGACGCCAAATGCACGGTGGTGATGTTGCGGGCTGTTTTGAATGCCCTCTCCCCATCCTCTACTTGGCCCTTTCACTTCATCAACCCACCGAAACGGGCACTTGCACACGTACACCACCGTGTCGGCCTCGACGCACTGCTCTTCTTTCAGTTTCCCATTTGCCGGTTCGATTTCCCAAAACGCGCACGAGTGGCTCCGAAGGCTCCTTCAGCTCCCCCAACCGCAGTGGTATCATCGTTTGACTTCATTTGCTTTAATAAATATAATTTCCAGCATTCCATCGGCACCCGGCCACGAGGGGGAGACAAATTTCCAAACCGAACCGGAGAAGAAGAGATATAGTTCCATCCCGCATGCCGGGCGTTTGGGAAGAGACGCACGCACGGCGACAAAGCAGCAGGCAAAAGGGACGACACCGCGGTTCGAAAGGCAGGCGAAAAGGCCGCCATAGGAGGCCACGGTACGGCGGCAATGCCAGAAGACATTGCGACACGGTAAAAGCAATCGGAAGACAGGCGAGAAAAAGATACAAATCGAACGCATCAGCGCGCGCGCGCGCCCGTACACGCAGACCGGCGAGTTGAAGGGCTCATAGCGAGGGAAAAGAAAGACCGAAGGATGCAGAACGCCGGGTGGGACGGCGAAGGTGGCCTGAAGATGCCCGCGATGAACGCAGGAGACGGAGGAGCGAGAAAAAAAACGAAGGCACACAGAAATAAAGAGAGCGCCGAGAGAGCTCCTCATCGAAGGAAAACAGCTGCGAAGGGCAGCGGACCCGCGGGATGGAAAGATGGGAAAATGGAGGAGAGGAATGCTAGGAGGCGTGGGGAGGAAACCGTGAAGCCCGGCTACCGCTTCCACGGGCCGTACACCATCGTGTGCGTTTGCTGGGAAAGCTCGCCGGGAAGGCGCTTTCAGCAAGAGCAGCTGGGAGCTGGGGTGGATGGGAAGGGCAGCTGGCAGGCCTGTGAGCATGAGAGTATGTGTGTTCGCCCGCCAAGATACACTGGGTCGTGGTGGCAAAGATTGCAGCTCTCGGATCGACCCTGGGCGTCTCGAGGGTGGAAAAGAAGCACAAAAAAGCCGTGTGGTAAAGCAAACGTGAAAACGAACGATGATAAACCCCGGGGAGGCAGCATGAGCCAGCCGAGGAAGGAAGCAGAATGAAAACGACGGGAAAGAACGCGAACGGGAAGCACACCCAGTGAATCTGGGTTGGGGATGGAACGCCAGCACCATAGGGTGGTGGAAAGCGGAATCAAAACGAACGAAAATGGGTGAAAAGTAAAACACGAACGAAGAAAAGAGCGACGCAACGGCGGAAGGAGACACATGGAAATGATGATCGGATAATAAAAGTGTATAAACACTCAATACACACCCGACCTGGTCGGCAGTTTATAGGAGCCCACCGGGATGAGGGTGGGCGAAGCGGGCGTAGAAATCCGTCTTGGAAAAGGGATCACACGCGAACGCGGCCTCGGCCATCGAGGATCGCTATGGACGCCGGAAGAACGATACACCGGGAGAGTGACCTCACGATCAAGAGCCGTGTGACAAGGATGGATGAAGCGAGAGAGAGAGAGAGAGAGAGAGAGAGAGAAAAGTAGTGATCTGGAATGCGTTGATCACGCGCACACCTTGGGGATGAATGGAGGGATGTCGAATGGCGCGGTGAGATGCAAAAAAGACGTCTGAAGTTAAATGCGACTGAAACGCCAAGCAGAGTTGGGAAAAGCGATAGCTGCCTCTGTGAATAATCGCCCGCAGGAGTGAACCAACCATCCGATAGTGTGTGTGAGAGAGAGAGAGCGAGATTTGAGAACAGGGAAAGAGGCCAACGAAGATGATCGAATACCTTTTTATCGCCTCCTCTGGGGTACATCGGTGACAGGACGAACGGCATGCAGAAGAAGGGAGTACCTGTAGAAGGTAGCGTGCAAGATGCGACGATGCAAGGATGCAGAGCCCTTAGGTACTTGGGCAGGATGTGAGCGGCAGGATGAATCGAGGGACAAGGAAAAGGAAACCCATTTTCCCTCTGCTGGTAGTGGATCCCTTCGAGGTACGACACAGCGTTGGATTAAGGACCCTGTAAGGCACCCAGGGTGGCATGATTATCACCCGATAGCCCATCATTCGGTGGCCGTTTCGGTTCGAATCGATCAGGGGTACTTCACATTGATGGCTTAACCACCCGGGTTAAAGGCCTGCAGGCTCGATTCGGGAGGACCTTGGTTCAGATACCTGAAGGTACCTGAAGAAGCCGCTCGCTGACAGCATAAAAAGCCGTTTTGCAGCCGTTGCTGTGCGTTACCTAATCGAATTTGTAACCATTTGGCCCAGTGGGTGTTAACAAGCGATTGGTTGAGCGATTGTGTGTTGTGAGATCATCGCCAGAAGGGTTAAAAGAAGCGTTTGATTCACTGACACGAAGTTAACAAAAGCTCTCGTGAGTCATCTCTTGTTAGTAACGCACAAGTGTTTCGTATTGTTGTATAAAAATGTGAAAATGTTTTGAAAATGCAACAAACACACCTTACTATGCACGGTGAAGCGAAAATCAATCAACAAAAGCAACTTAAACCCTTCCAAGCAACCCTCGAACTAGCAAACAGAGAAGCAAACCAGAGCACTGAAAACGGTACAAAATGCAGTTAATAGCGCCCCCTTCGAGGCGGCACCGATCTACTTTCGTCCCGCGATGTAAATTCCGACCGTACGGAGGAAAAAAGGTACGAAAACATCTGACGATCGGAAACCGCACCCCGCGCCTTTCAACCACCCCATCCCAGTCACCCGCGCTCTACCCTCACCCTGCATAACCTGAACCGATTTGCTTGGGAATGATCTTCCACCTTGGTGTGTTTGCGTTTCGGTACGATCGTCCCGTCCCGTCCACAGTGTCACATGAGAGAAAAAGAGAGAGAGAGAGAGAGAAAGAAAGAAGAAATAGGGATCGACGATCGGGCTGCTGGTTTTTTGTGCTTTCTTCTGTTCGCCCCGTTTGCTGAAGATGAGCCCACGGCTCGTGATGAACAGCGAAAGCGGCATCTGCGGGAAGCGGTACCAAATTTTTCAGACCTCCACGAAGGAACATGAATCAAGGGGTGGCTGGGCTGGGGGTGTGTGTGTGTATGTGGACGTTTAGGGAGTCCGAAACCAGGTGAAAAATATAAGCAAAGAAATGCGAGCACTGCGACGAAAATAATGACCCTTCAGAGAAGAGCGAGAAAAGGTAAGCAAGAAAAAAACCCACGATCGACTCGACGGTGATCTTTCGCTCTCTCTTTCTTTCCTTCTCGCTCACACAATGCTTACTGAAGATCAAGCACACCATGCGGAAAGCAAGAAACGCTGGCGAAAGAAACAGATCGTACGAGAAAAGATGCGTACACGCACACACGATCGCGATCGCGAGTCGCTCACTATAGTGAGAAGGCCAGCCACGCGTGAGATGAGTAAATCGATAGTCACTCACGCTGACAGCGCTCTCACACCTGCGATCGCCATTGGAAGGATCCTCGCCGGCTTCTCCACCCGTCACCGTGATCCGCGATCATCCGACGGGTGTGTGCGTGCGGACGTCGCGTTGTTTGTAAATATTTTCATCGATTCCGCTTTGTCGCCCGGTTCGCTGCTTCCGCGTCCTTCTTAATCCTCTTTGGTGGACCTTGCGCACGAGAAGTTGCGCACTCATTAGCTTCGGTTTTATTTGCATTTTTTGTGTGTGTGTTCTTCCTCCGCTGCCTTGAGGTTGGTGCTTCTGCGCCATCCGATACGCTCGATCATCGCGCGATCAAGGTGTGGGAATGGTGTAAGTCATTTTTTTTCTGTGCGTTTTTCAATCAGCGCACATGAATTTTAGCTAAATATGCCGGGTTAGTTGAATGTTAACACATCGTGCTTCGGCAACCGTGTTACGTTCGCTTGTTTGTTGCTTCGAGCTCATCACCATGATCGCGAAGGGGATGTAACAAAAAGCAACCCCTAGCTCCAAAAAGCACCACAAAAAAGGTGACTGGAACATCCCTTTGTCACCTCCCGCGCACCCGCAATTCCGACAAAGCTCGTCTGACCCTCCAAAGACAGCAGCAGGCAGATCAGACCGGCCACCTGGCTCCCGAGACGCAAGGCAGGTGACGACGTCGCAGACGAAAGGCACGCAAGAACCGGACGGTCGAGCGACAAACGGCAGGATGGATGGATGGATTGGGCAAAACGGACCAGAAAACAAGCGATAAAGAAGCGGAAACGCAGCGGTGTGGCCATGCGAGAGGAAAACCGGGCTGGGGGATGAAACGATCCGGTCGGTTCGAAGGCACCTCGGGGTGGCTCTGCGACGGACGCGACGTTTTGAGCGTTTTAGTGCGCGCTGCCTTTCGAGGGGGATGAACTTCTATTATTAAGCAAATGAATTGAATTATAAAGCAGTTTTTTTTTGTATGTGTATAGAAATGCGGTCCGGATAGGTTTGAGTGTATCAATAATCAGCACGCTGATAGGATGGGTTTTATGGTTATTGACATAAATCGACACTTCATAATGGCTCCTAAAAATATGCCATAATTTCATCCTAACGCTATAAAAAACCGACACCTGTCGTAGATGGACTCTCGCATTGTTTCGCTCATAGAAGTTGCATAAAAATGCGGCAAAATATTAAACCACAAGCACGTTCGATCGACATCCGAAGAATCGACACTTGACATTGAATACCAGCGGCGCTCGTTAGCAAAATGTGTGATCACTAAAACGTCCACAAATCCTCACCATCGTCCTTCAGGTTAGCAAAACTGGTGGCCTATGCATAGGACGTGTCTTTCCATTCCCATTCGCTGACCGCCGTTCCATTCCGCTGGTCGAACATCGTCGCTGCGACGATTCGTTTAGGGGTCGTTCGATGGCGACGCCTCGCGCTTTAAAGGCAGCATCATTCCGGAGACTGCCCACGAGAATCGAATAGTGCCAACGTCGGTCCCAAGTTGGCCAATATTTCATCTTTCGCTTCCAATTTTCCGCTTCCCACCCAACCCTGGGTCGGCCCCATTTCGCAAGTACAACACCGCTGAGACGGTGTGTGTGTATGTGTGTGCGTGTACGTGTGTATACACACTGTCGTCATCATCTCCTGTGGTTGGAAGCGAACGGGCGCGCGCGCGCGCGCAAGCGTCGGGACACAGTAGTGCAGGCGATCGATGGCAGGCGTTGATACGGACAGAAACCGAAACAAAAAAGAAAAAGCACCCCAGGGGGTGGGAAAACGTACGTGGGGAGGGGTAGGAAAACGACCAACAAACCGAGCAGTAATAATAATACTACCATAAGCGTCCGTTCGCTCGCGGGAGCGCCTGTACTCGAGCGTGCGCGAGTTCGCAAGCGGCGCGAGACGCGCGATGATAAGCGAGGGGGTTGCGATGGGGGTGGAAGAGAGAACGGGCTAGAAGGGGGGGGGGGATGCGATGGTGGCTGGGAGGGGTTGGATTTGTTCGCAGATCACGGTCGACGATTTTATGTGCCGCCTGCTCCCAGCTCCCCCCTCCATGCCATCCTTCACCCTACTCGTGGTCTCACCCCTTCGTTCCAGCGCTCCACGGCGGCGCTCGTCATTATCGTCTTAATCGTGGCTGTTCGGGGCGATGCCAAAACACAGCGCGCTCACAATCAGCGCTCGCAAACGCGCTCGAACGGGGGCCGACACACCCCACCCACCCACTCACCATCCCCTGGCACCCCTTCGTGAGGGGGTGAACCGCTGGGGAGAGGGTTGGATGAACGAGCGCTCATGCATTCGATCGCACGGTGGAACCCCCAATCCCTTCATCCTCACACGCTCAGCCTCGATCGCACGGTGTCGACCCATCGTCGTCGACAACGCCGTACACACACACACACACACACACGCACACACACCGTGATGCCAAGCAGTAAGGGTGGTTTTTTTTTTGTGGCGCGTTTTATTTTCTTCTTCATTTTTCTCACCGCAAGCATCGCGAGCGACTCTTCGCGCCCGCGCGGGAGCTCGCACTCGAAACGCGCCGCCAACAGCGAACGGTTCGAATACTACCACAAAACAGCCACTACCACACCAGCACGATCCCCTTTGGTAGTCGACGTCGCTCTCGACAGCCGTGCGCAATGTGACCGCACTCGCCAATTATGCTCGCGCGCACTCGACCGATTAAAAGGAAGCGCGCGTTTTCCTTCCCACCCTCAGGGGTGCCGGGAGAGGGAGGAGAGCGCATTTCTTCTGCTTCTTGTTGGTCTTCTTCTCCGTGCATACCCCAGGCCCACTCGCGCCCACTTCAAAATCGATCGCCATCGTTGGCCGGATCATCGCTTTAAAAATATCACATTTTTTCCATACTGCACCCATCCGATCGGTGCCCCCGGTGCCGATCCAACGCAACCTTGGTTTTCACTCCTTGATCCCCCACCTCCACACCCACTGCGGTCCTCTTCGACGCCCCACCACTCCGCAAAGCCGCTATTAATATGCACCCTAGTGTACACGCCACACGCGCACAGTAGCCACCCTTATTTGGGCGATGCGGCATCCCCCATCGACGGTTTACGCGCGACTCGCTAATTAGATGAACCCAGATTCCTGCGGCGAATTTCGCGTCTTCATCTTCTGCTTCTCGGGTAGGTACGGATTCGTGATGAAGCTCTCGTGCTGAAGAAAACAAATCTCATCAAGTCCCTTCAACGCCGCAGCTCGGTTAGAAAATGCAGTTTTTGCGCTCCTCGAAAGAGCTACCACCCTGTGGGGATTTATAGCTACTCCGGTGCATTAGCACACTGTTCCCAACGGCTTTACAAGCCAACGAGCAGCAGCTTATCAGCACAAGCTTGGTACTCGATCGTGTGACAAACGTTGACGCGATCCAAAGCGATAACTCGAAGGCGATTCCCATCGGCAAGCATTGCGAGGTGATCGCAAGGACATTCGTCTCGCAAGGTGTTCACTTTTGTTTGTTTTTGCTTCGACTATTCAACGGCACGGTCGGTCTCTAATTCATCCATAAGCATCCATTGGCTTCAGACATGAGCCCCTCTCTTGCTTTAACTTCGAGTCGTGCCATTCTTAAGCCAATGACAAATCGTTGCACATTTCGCCAGTTGCCATTTCGACAAGGTCATCCCCCTGGAGGATGAAGCGGCCTGAGGTGAGGTTTTGCTTCGACGCCGATAAGACACCCGTGCCCCTTTCGGTTCCGGCCACTCGAAATCGTTTCATTTTCAAATCACGCCAAGGCGGCGATTTTATCGCCTGTCATCGCGGCGGCGGTTACTGGCTGTGACTTCGTCGGATGATTGATTGGGTGCCGTGGTTGGGGGGTGTTTTATTTGCTATTACCACCCCAGTCACTCCCGGTGGGTGAGGAGTGAAGAATGCGTGCGAATTTTTGTGATTTTATGCGGCCAAATTAAAGATCTCTGCAAAATTCAGAACAACGCAGCCGCATCGCGATCGTCGATTCGCAGACCGATCGAGGCGAAGCAAGAGACAAACAAAAAGAGAACGTCCAGCTCAAGGATGCACCTCGCCGTAATGAGCCTCTCGATCTCTGTTTGTGACCCACAAGCAACCCCTCTCGCTCTGTTCCACAACCTGCTGCCTAGCGTGCGCTAACGGAAAAGGACTGCCGGAAAAACGAGCATGAAAACACGCGAATCGGAACGATCTCGCGCGCGACTCGATTCTCTTCTTGTTTTATATCACTTTTTTTTCTCTCTCCCGCCTTCTGTTGCTCCTTCGTCAAGCCCATTCCGTCATGATCGCTTTTTTATGATGTCCGATCGCCTGATCGGGTGCCGCCGCATGCAGCGTGCATTTCATTCGGGTGGCGCAAAGACAGGCGAATCCAGGCATGAGGCAATACGACAAAAGAAACGCAACCTTCTATTGCCCAAATCACAGCAAACAAGCGATGGGAAACACACAACCGGGAGGAAAACGGAACATAAAAATCTGCCAAACACCCCAAAACCGACAGCCCCATTCAAAGCTTCGCGGAACGGGTAAATGATAGCAGAGAAACAAAAAATCACTGAAACACATCAGCGATACGGGCACGATTGGTTCGAATGCTGCGGCTTGTTATTATACATATATAAGTTTTTTTTTATTTGCCTTCCACCGCTAACCTACCTGGGAGGGTGGCTGCCGAGAAGAAGACAAAAAGCTCCCATGCACGGGCTGAAGATGAAACCATCCAGTTACCAACATCCAAACACTGCCCGGCTAGGGCGAAGCCCCCGAGGGAAATACCGTCCGGGCGTGAGCAAGGCACAAGGCGGTAAAAAATAAATATATATATATATATATATATTCGAAAGAAGAAAAAAACCGTCGACCCAGCACTCGACGGCGGGAGGAATAAAACGGAGAAAATTAATAATTTGTCTCGGTATAAAATGCATCCTCGCTCGGTGCCGCTGACACACACGGGGAAGTTTTGCTGCAGCCTGGCCGATCAGGCCACGGTCGGAGTCGGTGGTCGCACGTCTCAAACAAACAAAAAGGCAGCAGCAGAAACGAAAAGAAACCCAACTCAGGCGGCATCGAAATGCACGCGGCCTGGGCGAAAGAGGGGCGCATTGCCTGGGGGTGGTGGTGGTGGTGCGAAAGGAACGAGTGAACGAGTGAGCGAGAAAACCAACGCCGGCCAGGCGCAGCGATGCAAAAGCCCAACGCCCGAAGCCACAGGGTGGAGGGATGGCGACATAAATGCACCCAAGGCGAATGTGAACGCAAGACCTGGTCCGGGATCTGGCATAAAAAAGCATTCGCGCGAGCACACACGTATAACAAGAGCAGCACCAGCAGCAGCGACGGTGGCGGCAAAGCAAGAAAAGAAACACTCAAATAAGAAGGTATAAAAGGTAGGAGAGATAAAAGGCTAAGCGAAAGAAATGAAAACATATATGTGTATATTCGCCTTCGCCTTATCCCAATCGCTCAAACATTCGCAACGGCACTATGCACAGAATGCAGCGAACGCAAGCGACACTGGTCCGGCGAGAGGATGACATAGCCCACGGCGCAGGATCTCGCCACAAACGGGTGGCAGAGGAGGCCGCCAGAAGGACGACACACACACTGAAACGCGCGTACCTTCGACGGGAGGATACAGCGCAGGAAAAAGGCCGACCCAAGACGTTCCACCATCCACCGACAGTTGTTGAGGCAGCCTTTTTGCTTCCTCCCTTGCATGTGCGGTGCGCGTAAACGAACTCAAATCCGACCGAACAAAACGAGATAAATTCGAGATTGGTAAAGGGGGCGACATAGGGATTGTTAGGCGAACGGGGGATCTTCGCAATGCGCGAGAAGAAGCCAGAGCCCCCGGCACGGTCGCAACAGAAGGACACTCTATTGGGTTGGGTGTGACACGAAGAAAAAGATACCTGCGGTAAGTTACTTGGTGTGCTGAAGGAGAAGAAGCCGGTGAGAAAACGAGAGAGGGAGATATGAGAATTTCTGAATGGACATAATTGGCGGTAACGGAATGGAAGGGAGATTCGGTTGCGAAGATAAGTAACCACTAGCCTAGGTTCCACTCTGGGCAAACAAGCGCTAGAGATACAAACTCCAAGCGTGGATTAGTCAATGCAACTGCATTATGTTGACACTCTGGACCAAAACAGCAAAAAAAATCGCGAATATGCGTCTCGATTTAAACGCAGAAGGTACTCTACCTCCTCGTAGACAAATTACTATCACGCCTGACAGCTGTCAAGTTGATACTGATGAAACGTCAAACATTTACATGGGCTCGATTGGCTATTAGTGCGGCGTTAGCCGACAACAGCTTCCTAATTTCGCTTTACGTAATCAGCAGTTCACACCTCCAAGCTGGGCGTATGCTCGGCGCAAGCTCGTGACCTCCGGTGGTGCATTACCGCGAACGGATGCCGGGCGACATCTGGCAACAAATTTGCGTTTGACACCTGTCATCTGTCACCGCGTGGGGGTAGTGAGAGCATTTGGGGGGCACTAATCGCACATTACGATCGCTTCATCAACGACGCCAGCAACGATTCGAGACGCACTACACCACGCGCGTTCCGTTAAAGGAGTTATGCAAAGTAAATTGCACCCCAGCGCCGGGAAAGGTGCTCGAAAATAGCGTGCGAATGTCGCACAGTTGGGCCTGCTGGCAGCGCTCCCATTTTCAACTATCTGCCGGCCGACAATGGCTCGCAAATCCGTTTGTACGAGGTCACACAAGTACAGGGGGAATGGCCGATCACAGCGAATGGCGTCGGTGGCGTGAGGTCCTTTGAAGTTTACGCGCCATTACTTAGTGAGCCTGCGCCGCGTCGGCTCCAGTCGCATAGAATGCGCGATAGACGCAGATTGGAGATCGTTCAGCGGGTTTGTCGGCGCCTTGTCCAATTGCGGTTCGCGATGTAGTTCTCGTGTTGCACCGCCCGATTGGCCTACGCGCCTATCGATGGACGTGCATCGGCGAACAAGGACGCAGATAGATCGATTATACAGCGGTCTAACACGTGTAACACACCTGGCGCGTGGTTACTCATTTCCCCGGTGCAAATTGTGTCCACTATACAAAATGCCTTGAGATGCAGTAAATCTGACGCTCACCGATGGGAGTGAACAACATGATTTGTACAACCGCATCTGTAGCTTACAAAATGGACGTCTGGAATTTTGGATGTACTTTGCGGATGCCCTAACTAAAGCCCTCCTTACAGAAAGGGTTTCGCAATTCGCTTCGATCATCAGCTCGCAGCGTTGAACTAGATCACTTCCCAAAGGCGTGCCTCGAAAGTCGCTCAGTCCATCCTTTCCGGTGACGTTACTCGTTGACAACCCGTGCTCGCATACTCACACACACACAAAGGCCGTGGACCACCCCACCCGGGGCGAGATCAGTCTACCCCCGTGTCAACCGTACGGCAACCGTAGCGTTGTCAATCATTCGTATCCGGCTGCGGTAACGTGGATGCGTTTTCGGGGAGCGCAACATCGCCACGCTAATGGAGACGATGTGGATCTGGGGGAGGTGAGGACACATTTCACTGCTGCCGGTGCGTGTGTGCGCGATTTTTCATTGCCTTACGCGAACGGAACGGAATGGAAGTGACCGCGCGAAATAGCGAAACCCCTTCCGAATAGAGTCCCTGGCAGGGTTGCATATGATGGGTGGGTACTGTGGGGGAGAGGGTTGCGGCACACGTACGTCGAGCACACCACACATTGCAAGGGTGCGAAAGGGATAGGTAGGTAAAAAGATGGAATAAATATCGCCTCTCGAACACTCTCGACACTCCGACCGGCCGGGTTGGCAATGAACGCTCGAAATCGATGCATTTCATTGCACCGCGGCATGAGTCGGGGAAGTGAGAAAGAGGGAGTAGGAAATGGAGGACAAGGGCGGTGCAGCTGTGTGCAGTTGCATCGCGCGAATCGCATGATCGAACCTCCGCACAGACAAACCTCCGAGCAACAAACTTGTCCGAGCGCATACAGGTTCGAGGAGAAATTGACGATACAAAGGGGATGCGTTTGGGGTGCATCAGCAAGGGGGGTGGAAAACTGCAATGCAAATCATTTACCCCATTGCTGTTCTCTCGCTCTCCACCGGCACATGTATGTGTGCGCCCGATGGTGTGCCCGATCGATGATTTTGAGGCAACAATGGCACGGCTGGTGCGCGTGTGTCTCGTGGCGACAGTTGCGGCGTGCATCGCTTGTTTTGACGTTGCATTTTTTGTTCTCCTTCCGCGCTAGCTCGCGCCTTCTCACTCACTCCTATAGAGGGTGGGGGGGGGGGGGTTATTATTGGTGGCAGTGGCAGGAAGATTCCGGTCTCCACCATGAAGCCCTCCAGAGCCGGACCGAGGTGATGCCGGTGCGTTCCGTGTGCATTATTGAGGAGTGCGCGCGACCTCAAAAATAATAGCATCTCGCGTACGGCACCCAGAGGGTGGGTTGCAGAGGGTAGACTCGTAAAGGGGTAGCAGGGGTGGGCGGTTGTCGGCTATAAAGCGACCTCGAATGAACGGCTAGGCGATGAGGCGTCCCAACGGCGCGGTCTTCGACTATATAGCCGCGAAGGTTTCCATCATCTCGGTGGCTTAAAGACCGGAGCTTTACCATGGCGTCGCACAAAGGGAAAATGGGAAAGGAAAACGCAACATGGAAAAAGCAAATGAACACGGTTGCTGAGGCTGGCAGGTTATTGTGCAGCCGTAACCGATTGGCAGTGAAGCGTTCACGTATGCTTTTCCTTCATGGAGTACGTCTTTCAGCTCAGGAAAATGCACGAAAATTGGGGACGTCATGCCAGGGATGTTCTTTTTGTGGCACGATGAGATACAATAACAGAAGTGCTTCCTTGATGGCCCTCACGGCCAATATAGTGCCGAGAGGCTCGAAAACAATCGCTCACATGAGACTCCCAATGACTTCTGACACACTACAAAGGAGTTCCAGATGACAGCTAATAGCCCGCCATTGCCATGATCCGTCTTCATTAACCGAGTAGGTTCAAATCTACCGAACGCTTATTTCAACACAAACCCGGCAGTTGTAGCTACAGCCCCAAATGACCCCGATTGCATCTTCCATCTCCACAGCCAGTGTGGCTTCCGGAATTTCAAAATGAACCCTTCCAAGAACTAGAACGTCCTCCCAAACCCTGCAGGTGATCAACACGCTCCAGAAGAGACGATGCGGAATCTAGCACACCCTAGGGACTCGCCTCCTGACACCCTGTCGAGTTTGCGTTTGCGTTTGCGTTTGCACTTGATCCATCGCGTTCGATTCGTAGCCGCATTTTTCCAGCGAGCGCGCGCTTGCGTTGTTAATTTGTGTAATGGAGCTTGTTTAGGTTGGTTTTATTTTCTTTTTTTCTATCCCCCTTCAGTCTCGTGTTCCCTATTTTCCTCGCCGTTACATGCGGCCAAATGACCCTGTTCGGGTGGCCGAATCAGAGTGGCCCTTTCGCAACACCCGTTTCCCCATCAACACACACACACACACACACACACACACACACACCGTTCACGCGAGCGCTGCTGACATTAATCAAGCAAACACACTTGTGGCAATACGATGGGTGCCATCGTCGAGTTCTGCCCCCACCCAACGGGGAACCGACAATTGTCGCAGCATGGCAGCGATCGAGTGCGTCCGTGGTGTTTTACTCAGGCTGGTGGTTCAAGGGAAACAGGCTGGGGCTTGTGGGATGGGCAAGGGGACACTGGTTCGGTTGCTAGGACGCTCTCGGAGGAGTCTCCTGCTGTGAGATGCCCCCAGTACAGGGTGTTTACTTCGCTGGTGTTTTTCTTACGAATTCGAACCGATCCGAACCGCGGAAGTGTGCGCCGTTCAACCCTTTTGCGCCACCCACCCTGGGGGGAAGGAGTTGAAAGAGCGAAAGCAAACGATACCCAACTCATCGCCTATCCGTTCGCTCGCGAGGCGCCCGAAGGGTGGTTTAGCCGGGGTGGATAGGTAAATTGAGGTTATATCATTTTGTAACCCCCAATGTTCTCCCTTGAAGTGCCCGTTGCGGCAACACCACGAGCCGGAGTTGTTTTCGGGTTTGGCCAAATTCTTGGAACCACCCTAAAGTAAACAAGGTTCACGCCACACGCGTGAAGCTTCCACCGTAATGCCTATATCGTGTTGGTGTTGCAAAAACAAAAAATCCCCCGAGATATTCGCAACACTTCTTGCGCTTCGAGGGCCTGCGGGGAGTGTGTCGGGAAAGGCCCCTCACACCGTACCTCACCTGTTCTTTTGGGGGTGTCGGTCACTCTCGTCCTCGGTAGCTGACGAAAAAAGACCTCCAGCCGATAAAAATTGGAGCAATCGAGCTAAACAGCCGGTCGACCATCGTGGAGCCAATTTTTGCTCGATTTATCAGAAACAAAGTAAATTCTCCGCACGCGCGGCCGAACCATGGCGATGTTATCGACAAGTGCCACGCCACGGTCATGCCTCGTCCCGTCCTGTGGTGCGTCGTTTTTTTCGAGTGCGTTAGAGAAAGAGAGCAAATGAGATATAAAAAGCGGCTTCTTTACGCAACCGCACAATGGAAACGCATTACAGTGTGCGACGGCGTGACCATGCTGAAACGTACGTGGACAAGGGATGTGGCCGTATTTACCCTTACTGAGTCTTCCTTTTCTACCCCCATGAGTGCCCTTTTACATGAAATCGAACCGCGGCAGGTGACTTTGGAACGAGATTAGAGACATGACCTCCCGCGATACGAAACAGCCGTTTGTTGAGGGCAGATAAGTGGAACACATCGTCAGCCAGACCACGCAGCTGACGGTCAAGTGCTCGAGTGTGGCTCGTAAACCAACCTCGCACGTGGTCTAGACTCCTTCGCATTCTACGCCATCACATTGGCTTCGTCAAGCGCGATCTTAAGCAAGGAAAAGCCATCCGAAAGTCCATGTAAAATGGCACCTTTGGTTTCTACAGCTTCAAGAGCCCACGAACGCATGCTTGGAGGAAAAGGAATGCAACAAATGCCGAGGATAGCTTGCGCTCTTGTTAGAGCATGATATATGTTTGATGTTTTAAGGCTCCTTTTCAAATCCCGTGTCTCCTGAACCACAGTGCAAGCCTCTACCCGCAAGACTGTGAGTGAGCCCGTGTCTTTTTTTTTGGCTTCCTTTGAGCCTTTTTCGCTCTGTTCGTCCCTTTCGACTTCCACCGAGGACAGAATGGATATCAATGGTACGCATGGAACGGAGCTACCGATGTCCCTTTAGAAAGGACGACTCCATCAGAATGGGAAGAATAAAAAAAAAGCGAGAGAGCAAACATCCAAATGCGAGCACGCATGGTTTTCGTGGTAGAATTTCGTCGATTTCAATTACCCTGTGCCGGGGACGGGATCCCAAGAAAAAAAAGGAACAAAAACCACAAGAACACCCGTCACCCGTGCCTGCCCGTCGAAGGGCTAAAACGTGGCGAGGATACGCGTTACAGGACCTCTTCCGAAGCGGCCCAGGGACGCGACAAATCAACAGCTGGATCACAAACGCGCTCCCGTACAGTCACCGCCGTTACCCCTCAGCCAACGATGGCGGCGTGCCGGGTGAGAATTCAATAATCCTCGCATGGTAAGAACCGGGAGTGACGCACAGGACGAACGGTTCGTCAAAAGAGGAAACTCAACAGGAAGCCCGGTGTAACGGGCGGCAAACGGGCATGAGCATATGCAAAAGGGTCGGTGGTCGTCCTCGTACACGCGGCCATCATCACCGCCGTCATCATTACCGTCATCATTATCAGCGCCTTTTTTCGTGTGCGTTTGAGTGTGTGTGTGTGTGTTTTTTTTTTGCTCCTTTGTTTCTCCCCGTGTCATTCTCTCTCTCTGGAAAAAGGGTATTACGAGCATGGGATCTGAGAAGTGGCATCGTACACGCCGGAAAAGCCTCCTGTGCATGGGTACGCACAAGCACACATACACACATATGCATGCAGAAGCGATGTGGTGTGCGTGCGCATCCTGCGTCGCAAGAGAACGTCGATCACAGCAGGCGGTTCCACATTGCGTTGATGCAGCTGGGTTCGATTACTTAATGTCGAATGTGGCCTTGAGGAGGTTTTGATCGTCCTGTTTTTGCATCAGGCGCATCCAGCCTCACGAATCGCGGTTCCATAAATCGATAAACCAGCAGTAGATCAGATGAAGGATTCGCGCTCCTACTTACCTTTAGCCTAGCTGTTGTTGCACCGTGTCCTGTTTCCGGTTTGCTCCGTTCCACTGCTTCCGCTCGTGGCCAGTGTGCTGTCTCTCAGAGTGCGTACTTTTGTGTTACTGGGCCACTCTCTTTCTCTCTCTCTTTTTCTCACAATCTCTCTTTTTCTGTTTTCCCACCGGTTCTTGTGAGGTTCGCTTTCAGCTGTTCGCGGTTCCCTCGTGTGCCGCGTTTCGCAGACGGTATGTTTTGGATGCGATCGCCCTTATCGCACTACCCAAAGGGCTGCCCTGGCCCTCGCACTCTGGCCTTGCAACTGGCACCAACTGGTGTCACACAAGCACACGCATATCTGGTACACACAAGCGCGCACGTTCACTCGCGCGCACACACATGGGCACGCACACGTGCACACAGCCACATAGGCACCGTGGCGGTCGCGGGTGAAGGGTTGTGTTGAGGTGGTTAGGGTACACGGCACGGTATTTTCCGTAGCCTGCGCGCTTTTCTCGTGGGGTGTGAGATTTTGTGGCCACCTTTCGTTGCTTCCTCACGTTATTGCACACACACGCGCGGCACACAAACACTCGAACACAATGCGGCCTCTTCGCACTTGGGCACAAACACACACATACACACACGCACGCACTCGTTGAATTTCCCCCTTTATGCGCCCTTCCAGCTCGGGAAGGAAAATTGTGAAATCACCGCCACCGGCACGCTGCCATACAGAGGACCATATTTGCGGGTTTTCCTTTACTTTTTCTCACTTGCAACGATAAATTCTCCGACCCCTTCGAGGCGACGGTTTTGGCTTGCACTAGCGTAACTTAAGTGTAATGGCACTAGGTGGGCACGTTCACAGACACTCTCTATCTCTCTTTCTCTCTCTCTCACTCACAAACGCACAAACATTAGTGACCGAACCGAGTCACAGGATCTTCGCAACCTGTCTCCTGGTTGAAGGATAGAAGCCCTTTCAGGACCAAGTCAACGACATTTAACAACACACGCACCACCAATTCTCAAACCCTGGGAAGTCTGTTCCGGGTATCAGTATCTAGCAATTCGAAATCAAGTCTCGCTAGTTGCACCTGGATTCTGGGTTGGGGTGTGACTTCTGAAATGGTAACATAAAAGCACGGATCAGTTAGGCGTATGTGGTGCTAGCAAAAGTAGAACGCGATGGCATGATGGAGGTGATGCGCTATGTGACCTCCTGCCAGGCACCGGTTGTTGTGTGAGCACATCACCCTCCCTTAAATCGTCAACAAAACAGGCGCGTTACTCGCACCCTTAACTAGTGACTGTCTACTAGCTGTGCCTCTCATTCTCGCTCGCAGTGTGCACGTGCTCGTTTCATGCGTGCTATATTTTTTTTGTTTTTATTCTGTGTTTTGCAACAACTCCTTCCCATATGGTGGAGGAATTCGGCACACAATTGCTACGACACCACCTCGAGGACGCGCCGTTGGTTCGCGCAATAAACGATAATAAGCGGTAAGCCACCAAGGGAGGTCACGCTTAAGCACACAGGCACCCTCAATCCAAAACCCCCCCGTCCACACACACACACACACACACACACACACTAGTAGACCGAAGGAATCGACGAGAACACTACGCGATATCTGCGTCCGCGAAAAAAAAAGCCACTTGCCACCTCCAGAGATGGAGGAGGTTGAGTTGCGACTATAGCAAACAGGAGAAAAAACACATCTCGCTGATAACGCGACGTGGTTCGATGGAATGGAGATGGTTGGCAAAGGGTGGAAAGGAAGAGAGAGGGCAGAGGTGCTGGAGCACCGCCACAAAGGCCTCACAAAATGTACCCGAAAGGTTACGACGAAAGGATAAAAAAAACAACAGATAGATAAAGCACTGCAAAGCGCCACCGAAGACATCAGACTGTCACTCGGTTTGACAATTGCAGCAAAAAAAAACATTACGCTATCAGGGTAGGCCGTGTGCGTAGAAATACTAAAAAAAAGATCGCATTTTCGCCTGGCATTAGCCATTCGCGCGATCATTGGTAACTGTTGGTGGGTTTTAGTAGTTTAGTGTGCGAGTTTTGCCGCTCGTTCGTTGGCTATGTTTTTCTTTTCGCGTTTGGATATGGTTAACGTTTGTTTGAATTTCGTTAGGTGAGCTTTTTATCCCACCATGCGACACGACCTCGCTCGTTCCATCATTGATGGGTGCTAGTGTGTGGTGTTTTTTTTTGCACCGTTTTGTTTCTCCATAATGCCACCGTCATCTCGATTGCCCTGTTGCTCCCAGCACTGGGTAGCCACACAAGGGTGGCTAGAAAAGGGTAGGTAAAGATAAAGGGTGGTTGGTTTACGTCGACGGTAGGCAGTAACGAATGGCGACAAAAGTAGCAACCACTTGGTGCGTATACACCCTACACTCGAACGCGCTCACAACCGCAGTTCCACGCCGAGTTGATAATAATCACTCGAGTACACGTGCGTTTCTAGCCCGGACCACGCGAAGGTTACACGTTTCGGGGTGGCGCATGTGTTTGTGCGGTCCGTGTGCATAGTGCAGTTTATCGGCCTGGCCCTTCCCCACTCGCCCTTTTTACACCGACCCGACCCTTTGGTCGACCTTCAGATCTAACGACATCAGCAAAACATCGCTGGAACTAAGTCACGCTAGACGCGATCGAGGAATGGGTGGGAGAAAAAAAAGCACTCGAAGAGGTGGAAAGAAAATGCACAAAAAAGCACGCACGCTGGTACGCACACACCCGGGCAGCTGTCAAAAGCGCGTCGAACGCGAATCGAAACGGCTGAGCGAGCTGATAGCAGGGCCTCTGATAACAACAAAACATTCGTCCATTCCTGGCGACCCGTGGAGTGGGACGAGACTTTTTCTATCCCTTACGTAGGGTTTTTGGTTCGCTTAGAGACAACTTTGACATCGATCTTTTTCCGTAGAACGAAGACTTGCAAGTGCTTGCCACGAGGATCGTAGCACTTGTCTATTTGTTTGTTTAGATAATTCACTTTTTGTAAATATCTCTCACTCACACTCAATCAAATAAAACACGACATCGGCACCAACGAGTTCACGCAGAATCTTTGATTCTGCATTGATGCAATTTCGGCACCGTTCTCATTAGCACCGTTTCACGCGTATCGTCCGCAAATAAAAGGAAACTTTCAACTGCTTATCTGAATGTCTCAGACAGCGGGTTTAACGTTTTTTTTTGTCTCCATTTTTGTCCTTTTGAAGGACTCTCAATTGTTTCGAATAACAACACAACACGTGTATGATGCTTTTAGCTTGAGCACATTTTGTGCATCACTTTACATTCCACCCACTTAGACCATGCTGTCGTGTCCACCTTTGGCACGGAATTGTTTGCCGCTGCGCTATAAGCACAGTGGATGCTGTAGAAAATCACGCCACACTCATAACAGTACGCACCTTCTTCAGACGAACACGTCGTGCGAGAGCCAAAACACGGAGCAGCGTCACAAACGAGACGTTCCGTTTCGATTCCGAGAAAAAAACAAGACTGAAAACACCTAGCCTCACGCACAACTGCTAAGCGAGGCGGCTCTGGCGATGGGGCAGCGTTTAGTGTCGCGGTTGCAGTGCTTCGGGTTTAAGAGTGAGAGAGCGCTCTATGCCAAAGCGAGAGCGATGCTTTGAGAAACGTTCCGAATTTACCCGACAGATTTTTTCTCACCGCATCTCACTCTGGTTAATGTGGTTTCTCTCACTTTCTCGCTCTTACGCCATGCGGCGTCTCAGACTATGTTCGGATGCGATCTTGTTACTCTTTCTGGCAAAGGAACGACAAGGTTGCTCTTCGCTCTAATGATACTGCTATCGGGAGTTAAAAAATACGAGACTGTCGGCGCACAATGGGCCAACAGAGGGCATATTTCATACTCCAACCATCCCAGCATTGATCTGTTGAATGTTTGGTTTTATAGGCGGAAATGGTACACAATATTTGTTTGCTTACCCTCGGAATTACAACATTTTGTTTGTTGCTAATACTCTTCCATTATCTCACATAAATACGATCGAATAACTGATTTGTTTGATAATTAATTAATTGATGTATTATGGTTTTGCTTTCTCTATTTGTGAACCACTCGAAAATTTGAAAAATACCATTAAACAAAGATTTTTGGACAGTTTTATGCCACAGTTTCCATGCTTGGGCTTGAAGCTACCGTGTGATACAACGTACATCAGAGTGTCAAATAATAAGTCTAATAGAAGGCTTGTTAGATATATTATTTCGAAAGCTTTAGTGTGGGAATTTTTAGATGTAAATTAGATGGGCTTTCGATCCTTCGGTGAAAGCTTAGGAAGCGGCGATCCTTATTCATAGCGACCTTTGCAACGTTAATATCACTCAAACAATCTTCAGAATGTTTGAGCAATTGTGCATAATAAGCTCTGTGAATTTTAAAGTGTTTGGGCTACATCATCAGCTTAAACCTACGGAATACAGAAGTGTATGATCGTGACCGAGGATATGGTGCTTTGAACCAGATTGCTCCGAAGATTATCAATTTAACAATCAAGCAATTTTCCGTCTCACATCTGACGGATTGGAGCTATCAAGTATTTTTGCAAATTGCCTACAATTAGGAGCCATTACTACACCTGAAAAAAACGATACGAATGACAGCATCGGAACGTGGACATCAGGTCCATTCAATCGATCCACTCCCATCGATTATAAATCCAAATACCAATCACAAACATTTCGAAACACGAGGCCTTTGGTAAACTCAATTAGCTCTCCTTTCCAGCCGGAAAAGGAACTCCGACTCGTCTGCGTGTCAAAATGTCCTAGCCCCTCGCTCGCTTCCATCTCCTGGGAAAGTTACAACTCCTTAGTCGTTGGGTAAGCGGAGTAGAGGAAAAAGTCATGCGGCTTCAACGGAAGCCTCTTTCTTCTTGGTCGCTCACCGATTGCAGCCCGAAGGTGGCTTTTCCGCTCGCATTTTCCACCTCACTTGAAGTGGGGCTCGTGTATCGCACCGCGTTCGTCACTCCTACATCCCCATCTACATATCCTCTCACTTCCCATTCCTTCTTTTCTGTTTTCCTTCATCACCTCGCCTCCTACGGCCAAATCGAAATGTAATTGGTTCATTTTCCCTACCAAAGATCCCTCTTCCATTCCATATCTGGCGGCCTTGAATGTCGTCGACACCGAATTGGCTGAAAATTGCGTGTGGGGCTTTGGGTTAATATTTATATAAAGAAGCTTCACCCTCTGTTTTCCCGGCAGAATAAGATCAAGAATACTTGACGGGCACTAGGCGACAAATACATTCACCGTATTCTTGCAACGTGCGACTCTCTCGTTTACACGAATCATTAAAATTGAACTCCCGAAACATGCGCCAAAAATGAGCTGCTACCCCTTCTACCTGTATCCTGAAAGCTCTACTGTGCCAAAAGAGTATCAATTACCGACGAGTAGGCTCGAGTGCATTTTATTCGATTACAATCGGGAACGGATTGAACATCGCGATGATATTAACGTAAACAAAAATAATAAACACAATTTCCATCTAGGTGGATCCGTTCAGTCTCGTTGGTGGTGGATGGGTGCGGAGCTATGGTAGGACATGGTTGGCGAGTGGGAGGGAAAAACAGTCGCCTAACTCCCATTGTGCAACTGTCTCATTCTGTTTGCGCTCTCCGTTTCATTCTCTCGCACCTCACGCGCCGTTCCGTTTGCACAGAAGCGTCGGCGTGACGACTGCGAAAAGCTATGTGTATGCTGCGCCTCTGATAAGGGTGTCGCGGGTGTCCTGAGGGAGTCGTGGAGGGCAAGCCAAACGAGTCAACCAGCCAGCCAAGCCAGCAGGGTGAAGAGAGGATGGTCGGAAAGCGCGTTAAACACATGCGTGAGTAGAATAAAATCATCCGCAAGGGTGGTGGCGTTGGCGATGAAATCGGTTCGCGCGTGATGAAACAAAATGACAAGCGCGTGCGGTAAACCGGAACGTCTGAGCAGGATAGAGGGCGCAGGATCTCACCGAAGAACGGAAGGAAAAACTCACAACTGGCACGGTACGGCCGTGGGCAGTCTAGGAAGGGGCAAGGAAAAATCAGGAAAAATTCATTCATCACTCTCCATCCCACTTAGGGCCGCGTGGAAAGACGACTAGAAAAAGACAACCCTCTCTGGGGTGGTCTCTTTCGCTCTAACGCGAAAAGGTTGCTGCGTACGCGCGCGCGCGCCCGCTCGCGTATGGTTCTACTCCATCCCAGCAACAACCGATCGAAATGAGAACGGAGCGAACGAGGTGAGAAGAGCAAATCATCAATGTCAAACGCCGCTTCTCACCGTGGTGGGGTGCTTTTTTTCAACCCCCACAACATCGGCCAACAACATTCTGATTCAGCAGTGTGTATGTGTCGTGTGTTTCTGTGTGCTCTGGCGTGCGGTCGATAACAGCGTGTACAGCTGTGTTAGTTGGTTACTCTCCCCTTTTAGTCACCCGCTGTAATACGACCAGGCAACACACGACCGAAGTATTACAACGGCAAACGGAAGAGACCCTTGGATTAAACAGGGCTTGATGGGAGGCAGCGAGTAGAGATGAAGATGCGCAACAGTAGGGTGAAAAGAGCAAACGAGAAGGGCAACTGGAGAGCGATAGAGAAGGCGAAATAACGATCATTCGAATCGAAAAATATTTGTTGCCTGTTTTAACTTCTGCTGCTCCGTTTAGCATCCCCTTTTGTCATGTGGAAAGAGGGTGGGAATCAATAGCAAGAGTGTTGATGAGACGAAACGGCACGGTACGGCAGCAAAGGGAATAGGGTGCAGACCTTTTCATTGAGCACATCGTCCCCTCCACTAGATGAGCTGCGAGAAAACCGCGCACGGGAATGACACAAGAAATAGGAAAACGAAACTCATCTGTGCGTTGTGTGAATGAGAACAGAACAGAGCCCTATGAGCTCGGTGAGCGAGAGAGAAGAACAACAAATCAACCCAAATACCGAACGCAGTTTCATCCCCATTATCCGCCCCGCTGACTCGACCAACAGATTGTTACCGTACACGCTGGCATACTTGGTGGCGTACTAGGATTTCGTGCGAGCGAGAGTGAATGCGTTAAAGAGGAAGAAGGCATGAGCTTTAACAACAAAAAAGCAAAGAGATAACAAGGGAAACGGAGAGCCCGAAAATCGAAAACCACATAAGCGATTGGCAGCAAAAAAACAAACTCGCCACCGTGGAAAATCACGAGAGCAGAAGTATCTCTTCCATGTCGGTTAGCGAGATGACGAATGACAACGTACCCGCGAAGGAGATTTATCAGAGGAGCAAAAGAGATGACATAAATGTAGACGATTATATGAATGAGAGAGAGAGAGAAAATGAATAGGAGAGCGAAACCAGAAGATGTGTTTTTCATCATTACGATCGGAACAAACTGAGAAAATGGTCTGCACCATTTAAAAAGAGAAAGAGAATATGTGCGAGAGCGATTGCGTGCCGCGAAGGGCTTTTTGTGAGAGGATGTTTGAGATAGAGAGAGATGGGTTCAAGTTGATGCCTGAGATGGAAAATTTCACCCTTACGACAGTGAGTTGAGAGTGAGCGGGCTGGCATGCAAACAAATCTGAACGCGCTCTCTCGCTCTTACTTCCGGCATGACTAAAACGTGAGAGAGTGTGTCAGAAAGAGACAGTAAGGACGCGGAAAACAGTTTGACGTAAGGGTTGTTATTTCTCACACTCTCATTTGGAGAATTTTCTCACCACATGCTACTCACTATCATCTGCTCATCGTGAGATCGTGTGCTAGTGAGTGAGCGAATGAGGAGTAGGCCTCTGAGACGGCCGTTTATCGTTCTCATACTGGCAGCGGTTTTTGTATCCTTTTGTTTTCTCTACGTTATCGTTTCCTCCCTCCCATTCTCACCTCCCCTCGTACCCACCCTTCGCGACCCGTGCAACACAATGACAATGTTTTAAATAGCGGGCATCATCGCGCTGCCCCTGTCGATAGCGCACGTGAGATGTGGTTGGAAATCGAACGTTTGGGTTCGTGTTGGTGCGCTATATTTTCCCACACACCCGTACCCTTAGGGAGCGCCGGAGCAACAGGGAACGTGCGATATGGATGTTTGCAAGGGACGAAACGGGAACGTTGACGTGAGCGAGAAGGTGCGTCTGCGACTTCGCGTCAGGACACGGGTGTCCTGCATACGCGGTATCCCGTCAGAAGCAACACATTGGCATGGCGGGAACTGGCCTGGGTGGAAAAGACGAGTGGTCATGGGATTGGAAGTGGTTACTGCAAGGATCGTCACGGTTGTGACTCATGACGAATCGGCGTCCCAGCCTGATTCGGAGGGTTCTGCTTTGAGAGGGCAACGGGGAATCTACAAACATAAAAAAAAAACATCAATATGACTAGAGATGCGAATTGCGCTGAGGAAAAGCAACCACATATACATGCGGGGTGCGAAAAACCGTCAAGTAGGGCTGTCACGGCGAACAACAAGGGCATACCGCTTCATGGGACTGAGGTAGCAGAAGAAGCGAGACATGTCAACGTAATAATGCTGTCCACAAACAAGAAGCTTTCGTCGTTTATGGTACGCTTATTGACGAAGTTAACACAACAATTACCCACCGAAAATGTGCCTTCGCAAATCGCAAACAATGAAGAGAAGGCGAGGCGAATATTTGAGACAGCTTTTGGGTGCTAAATTACAACCGGAAAACTGATCAAAAAGGGTGAAAAATTGCCTAAACAGTAATAGCAAACATTGAATAAATGCTCACGGCAATGATTTCGAATTCTAACCCAAAAACAAATCAACAATATAGACCACCTGGCTCAAGAGACCTGGCGCTTGAACACCTGTCAGGGTGATAAAGACACCCTTGCAGAACCCGTGTATGAGGTAGAACCATCGTTAAGGCTTCTAGGTTGCAAATAAGCAACAGACAAAGCCAATTACGATTATTAACTGCACAATTTACGCACGGAGCTGGGCGAAATACCTCGGCCCACGCGCTCACCCTTCAAGCTCGTCAGAGCAAGAGAGAATCCACACACTTCCAGCAGGACGAAGGTCGTCATCTTTATTTTCGTTGTCAGCGCACTGTCATCATACTCCATCATCGTTCGTCGGTGGTTGCTGCGATTCCACTCATTGTCGTCGGCAGGAGCGTGAGCACGCGCTTAATCGTCGCGTGTGCGTATTGATTAGCTAGATCTCACCCCTCAGTCTGTCGCTCTCTCACTCTCACGTTCTTCGCTCTCTTTCTCAGCTAGTGCCCTTCGGATTATCCAATTTCTGATACATGTGCGTGGCCTCGGTATTGTTGTCCCCACCATACCACACCAGCCTAACCATCCCGGAAAGATGAACCAATCTCGTTACGCTGCCGGACTGTACATGCTTGCGTCTCTCTGTGGACCTGTTCCACTCACCCCTATGTACAGAAGCACCCAGGAAAGCCAGAAACAACCCCTGCAACAACACGACACATCGCGGTTGTGGAGCAATATGACGTCGAGCATAAGGGTGGCCGCTCTGGCAACCTTCTCCGATGGCAACATCGATGGTTCTCACTTGGCCATCTCGTGCCTCTCACACGTGTGTGTGTGCGCGATCGGAGGGGAAGTTCTTTCTCATATTCCATGACTGGATGCCGCCCACCCGCAACAACCCTCCACGGAGTACCCTTTTGGTGGTCTCGCGTATCACTTTAACGGTGGCCAACTCGTGGATGAGCTGGTCTTGGTGGTGGTGCGGTAGTGGGGATGAAGAGGGTGGGGATGCTAGGGAGCGCATCCCTCCACCCATGAAACGCAAACGACGCCGAAGATGGCGGATCACCCTTCCAGGGGTGGGGTGGGAAGGACTTGGAAGGAAAATGGTTTTTGCGGCGTGCAGCAAAGAGAACGACTGAGAGAGCTATAGAGAGATATCGAGCGAGAGAGTGAGAGTAAGTGAGCGAGAAAGAAAGAAAGAGAGATGGTTTCACATCTCTCCGTTCCGTTTGATCGTTTTGTTCGCTCTTTTGTTCACGCTTTTTATCCATCGATTGCGTCCGGAACCGCGCCAACACCCCCTTCCTCCTGCCTTACCCACTTCTTCATCTCTCACCCACCCCCACCCACTGAGGCGATGGTTTTCCATACCCGAGCCGGGCCGTTCTACGCTCGCTGTCGTCGCGGAACACCAGAAACACCCTTGCGGATGGAGCCGGGAATGGGGCCAAGGGATATGGTAAGTGGGCCCTCTCACACCCTCATACCGCCCGCGATCGTAGGCTGCTCCATCGGGCGAATGAATGGAACGCGAGCAGTGGAGGAAAACTGGGCACCCGACCGCGACCCGCAGCCTCCCTAGGGTGAGTTGATACGTCGCTGGAGCCAATCAATATCGATTATAGTGGAGAGTGGGGCTCCAAGCATTTTCCTTCGTGTTCGTTGGGCGGACATGGGTGGGCGCGACATGGGTGTGATCGAAAGAATGGGAAACTTCTTCAAATGAGGGTGGCTAGATTTATGATACATTATTAATTATCTTCCCACGGCTCGACGAAACGATTGGAAGCCGTTGAGTGATTGTCATCGGAAGAAGAATTTTCCCGAGCCTTTGTTGATTGTCGAATCCATGGCTCAGTTTAGGTTAATTTGTAAGACTTCGTTTAGAAAAAAATTAAAGATATGATGACAAACATTATCTAAGATTTGTTTCCAATACGACAAACCACTGTAAGGATGTTGTGAATTTTGAGTCTGTTCGTAAGTGTTGAAATGTAACACACAAAGACTCAATTCCAGACACTTTTCAATCCAACCAATAGCTCCGGTTTCGAGACGACTCGCGCGAGACGGAACTCCGCCCGGCAAAAGGAACCAGCACGCGGGAGCGCCTTTCGGAGACAGACGACTTCGCGTTTGGACGCGTGACCGACGCCGCCCCGGCAAAAGGAAGCGAGTGGTAGGAGGTTTCGAGAGAGAGATAGGGAGAAAGGGAAAGACGAACGAGGCTGCGAGGGGGATCCATTCGCGCGCTAGTCCGAGAATACGATTTGGCCCCCTTTTTGGCGCATATTTCTCGCTCCGTACGCGACTCCCTACTCTCGTTCGGGCTCCGGCTGTCCGTTGCGGCATTCTTCTTTCATTTTCCCAGCCTCCTCCCTTCGAACCATCCCCCCTCTCACTCGCCTTCGTCTCTTCCACCAGCCCCTTTGGCAGTGTCGAGGCGATCTCGCGCCATCAGCTGCTGCTGCACCCTTTGCGAGATTATTTCGAGCCACGGCGCGCTTGGCCGTACGTTTTTCATGCTGCCACCTAGACGGTGTGCACTCGGGGGTGGCTTTATGGATTTGTGTGCGCCCGTGTGTGTGCGCGCGTGTTTGTGTGAATATCTACCTTCCATACGGAGTTTGCTCCGGTTTTACGGGGTTTGCGTATATGGCTTAGAGCATGTACCGCCCCAGCGATGGTTCTGCCTCCCGCACCAAGCAGAAGCGATCAGCTTCCTCTTTGAAAGCATGCCGTAAGAGGAGGAAAGGAAATCCCACCCACTACCCAGTGACCCGGCCTCACGCCACCATGCGTCTCCATCGTACCCCCGAGACCAAGGTTCCGGTCGGTGTGGTGCGAGCGAAAAGAGATGAATATGGATAAAAATAATCAAAATATCAAGAACGGAGCGCAAAATAAAACGCACACGAAGCTGCTCACCCTTCAGTAATTGCCTCCCCTCACCCACATCACACCCTTCCTTACACCCCTTTGGTGATCACCGTGGCTCCTTGGCTCCATCCGACTCTGTTCGACCGCTTGGTGTTCGTTCTCTCACTTTATCTCATGTCGACACTTTGCCGCTTGCTTGACCGTCGATCTTCTGCCGACCAGCTTCCAAACAAGGACACACTTACGCATCCGCACACATACACGTGAGCACGGAGCCGTGGGACAACATCACTGCCGGTGGGTATCATGACTTTCTTTTTATTGGGGTTTATTTTCTCACCCTCGGCGTTTTGTTTTGGGCTCCAAATTTATCAAACGCACTTCCCCGAGTGATCAAGCATCTTGCTTCAAATTCCAGGCGCCCAAACTGGTCTAATAATACGGTGCAGTATGCTACGCCTCGTTCTCAGAATTCGAGAGCGCCCGAGCGAACGCGTGATAAATGTCATTCGTGGATGCTGCTGTTGTGGAAATCATGCCGTTTTCCACGTAATGCAGGTTTTTCTTAAGCACATAATAACTACCATTCATGTGCTTCGAATGTCTCGTTTTTTCAGTTTCCGTGCAGCCACGCGGCGAATAAAATGAGGGCCACAAGTTGGTGGTCGCCGAATTGATTTGATTAATTAACGAACGTCCGCCCCTTCAACAGGCTGCCGCGTCGTTCTGTCGGGCTGATTAGCTGTGGGTGTCTCTTCGCGCCGTTCCATGGCTCAGCAACGGAAGCGGCAAACGGGACAAGGCAAATAAAACCAGTAGGATATTAATTCAACATTTCCACCCACCCGAAACTGTGTATCAACAATGCTTCCCACTCACACTCAGCAGACTAAAGGAAGCAAAATTGAAAGAGCGACGCACTGCTTCGAATCACCCCTTTCCGGGCTTTCGCTTAATCAATTACAATTAATAAAAAAAATACACCGATTAGATTAGGAACGATTCGGCGACCCCCGGTCTTGACCCGTATTGCGAGGCCGGCGAGAAAGAGCATGACATATGCGTCCTGTAAGTGAGTATGTGCACTGATCGAGCTCATCGTTTCGATCATCTTCAGAATGTCTTTGTTCGATTAATTTCTTCGATCGCTTGCAATCGCCCTCTGGTCGCGGTTAGGGTTTCTTTCGCGCTACATCACAAATCGATGGAACGAATTCAACCAACTCCTTGAAGAAGCAGCCGGTGTGCCTTATGAAATCAATATATGTATGTACGTACTACCGATGTATGTATATCGCAACCGAAAGCGCATCCATGCAAACACGCCCGATCCGATCCGATACAACGGCGCAGGGTGGAATGTTCTTGTCTCCGGTCTCTGCTCACCCTTCTAGGTTACACCCCAACCCCCGGATGTCCTGGAAAACCGCTTCGTCATCCCCACGCGCTCCCGAATGCTCCCGAATGAGCACCTCTTCATTATTCGTATCATTTGGCATTGACCGAAGCGGTGCTCCATCTCGCTGAAGAGCTGGAACAAAAGCGAGCGAGCAAGAGAGAAAGAGAGACAGAAAAAGAGAAACAGATAGAGATTGAGGGAGAGAGAGAAAGATCACTTGCAATCGGATGCTGCAGCATCCGCCGGGAACGGTGAGCTGCTGATTCAAGCCAGCCGATGAACCGTATTTGACTCGTCGGTATGCCATTGACATACACACCCTCACAAACGCACACACTCACAGCCTTTCGTGAGCGAGTGGGAATGGGGAGGTGGGTGAGCATGGAACAAATGGGCAAGTTTTTTGGCGAAGGGCGCGAGCTCGCGGAACGCTGTGCCTGAGGGTGTGTTTGGGAAAGGCATGGCAATGAGGTGATACGGATGAGAGAAGTAAGTGTCGAGGAGGTGGTCAGCAGCCAAAAAGCAAACCGAAAAGAAGTGCTGCCTCCCCAAAGAGTGGAGGGGGGGAGGGGGGGTTGAAGGACGCGCGCAGGAGTGAAGGCACGGAATCGGGTGCGAATCGGAGTGAAATGGAGCGAGCAGTGGAGTTCGGGCGTTTCTGATGTTGAGTGAAAACACCCACGGTCATGGAGCAGCATCTTCTGATCTATGCTGAAAAGCTCCCCTAAAACCTGTGTGCATGTGTGTTTGCGCGTTGGTTTGAGAGCGGGAGTACTGATTTTGAATGAGAATCCAAGCGGGAAAACGAGAGAAACGGAGAGAGTAAGTTAGAATAGATTCTTTCCCTTGGAA
Organism: Anopheles nili; assembly: GCF_943737925.1. NCBI lineage: Eukaryota > Metazoa > Arthropoda > Insecta > Diptera > Culicidae > Anopheles > Anopheles nili. The sequence goes on along the minus strand of NC_071292.1, from coordinate 74,138,527 downwards.
CATGCGATCGCGAGTTGTTCATTGCCTCTTCTGGCTGTATGCCTGGTATCTGTCTGTGGGTTCGGCCCTCAAAAGCTCCCCAATTGAGGAAATCATTTCTGACCCAAAACAAACCCAAATCCTTAGCTCAAGCTAATATGCAATCGCCTGCAGCAGGTGGGTCAAAAAGAACAGGAAAGGGGACGTGTGAAACCCCCCACCCCCAGGCAGGAGGTAAATATGTACATGTCTGATGAGCGACGGTGAGAAAGAGGATAAAACCTGCCTCCTCATCTCGAACGGCCTACCGATTGAGTGAGAATACGTTTACTGAGAACTGGGGAGCTATGGCTCAAGCGGTGGTCGGAGAAGGTAATAAGGGGTGAATGGGGAAGGTGGAGACCAATGTTGGCTGTGTTTTACACTGTTAATATTTTTCTCGTGCACTTATCGTACGATTCTTTCTCATTCTTTCTTGCTCTGTTGCATGCTCCTTTTTTAACTCCGTTTTCGGCTCCTTTGGCTCCCAGCAGCAGCAGGAGACTGTGTCGCGGTTGTTCCACTTCCCAGTGGAATAAGTTGGCACATTTCTTCATCATGCTCCTTCTTTCCTTTCTCTCTCTCTCTCTCTCTCTCTCTCTCTCAATCTTCGTATCTTTCTCGCTCTCCTTTACCCTCGCAGTTATCCTCGGGCAGGACAGCGTCCGACGGCGCAGAAAGTACTTGACCTTCGCTTCGCACAAATCCGTACCACGTTGGGTCAAATTCTCATGCGCCGGTGCGCGCCTCTCGTGCCCCCTTTTCGCCCTCCTCACCCCACCCACCCCACCCTCCTACAGGACACCTCTTCTCCACCAGCAAGAGGCTGGATGTTCGATTCCAAAGAGTCCCTTTCGCTTAGGTCACTTTGCGTGAGGATCTGTCGCTCTCGTTCGCTCGCAGAACCGAAACCCAACCGTATCGAAAACGATAGCTTCTGGAAGAGTTCATTTTATCCCCGTTTCCATTTGCCCCAAACGAGGCAAGCGGACAGGAGGTCGAGCACAAACGAGGGCTTTTCCACCTTGGCGTGCTCCAGTTTTCGACGTAAGGCATTTGTCCCTTGTCGCTTTGGTTGTTTGGTTGGGTTTTGTTTTGATTTTTGATTGTGTTGGTGAAAAATGCGCCCTTACGGATGCAGGGCATGTATTATTTTCAACAAATATTTGGCCTCAGAATTACGTTAATTAAAAAGGCATTAGAAAAAGCGCGTAAGATGTCCTTGAAAATGAACCCTTTTGATATTCACATAGCCTAAAAATCTGATGAATAATTTTGCCAATTTTTCTAACAATATTTGAATGTCGAATGTTTCCTTCTGCAATATGGATTTGGTACTAATTTTGAATGAAAACCTCTCTAAAATATGGACTTTTTCTTATTCAATTGGGCCCAATTCAACCGTGGCACACGGTGCCACCGGAAATGTGGTGCTTTTTCCATATAGCAACCGATCACGCAACGCTGGCGGCCTTCGATTGGCGTACCCAAACCCCGGCTTTCATCATAGAGAGGAAGCCAATGAAAAGGCAGGAGAAAAAGGCGACCGGCAACACGCTCCCAGCCACGTGAACGTGTCGCGCAAGGCAAAAAATGGCCTCAGCCAACACACGCACGCATAACGATTGCTGCGGTGCACAGGTGTTAACTGATGATCTCATCCATCACGGGCGCCGAAAAAAGTGCCGAGTTCCCGCCAAGGTGAGCCCAGTTTCGTAACCTCTCGGCGAAAGGAGCACAGAAGAGGTGGAGACCGAAAAAGCCCACCATCAGATGAGGAGCGGGTTGAGCCATGGACGGTGAAGCGGAGGATGCAAAATCTGTCCCCAAAGCAGGTTCAATCTCGACGAATTGGCCATGCGAAGGTGTTTTACGAGGTGTCAAACCGAAGACGAATTCCGACTGAAACGGGTTGGCTCTGCAACAGTCGAAAAAGAAGGGGAAAAGGCATGGTAGACATCAAGGGGTCGGACGTTGAAGGTTGATCGATGAGAGGATGATCTATGCATAGGTACGGCAGACGGTCGAAAAGCTAAGTGCAACAATAAAGTACAATGGAAAAATGCAACAGTTTGCTCGGTGCTTGTTTGATACGAACCCATTAGAAGGAAATTCATTTTTTTCCAGACGACCCAATTAATTTCTGTCACTGCTTTAAATCAATATGCAGCTCAGCTCCTTACAAAAAGCTTATACCTTGAACGGGATAGCCACTGCACTGCGTTCGCGAGACGCCAACCAGAATGAGAGCACTGAAAAAAAAAAAAAAACAACCTCAAAATCAAATCAACCCGTAACCATTGGACACCCTTAAAAAAAGAAAGCTCCCACGTATCCGCAACACCACCATGGATAGATGGCAGGAAGATGACTTGAAGAGGATTCCCAACTCAACCCGACACAAGGCCAACCGCCAAGACAAGTGGGGATTGCATGTGGCGTTGTGGTAACGATTTTCCCACTCACTCACACGCGTCCATCCCTTCATCCTGTTTTATATCGAATCGTTCTACGCGGGGGTCAATAAACAGCCGTGCGACCCACGAGATCACGGGAATCAGGTGGCGATGGTCGTGTCCTCTCGCCAGACTTCTCCTCCAGCCGGTGCTCAGGTTCGTCCTACGAAAGCATCACCACCCAAAGGGCGCCCGGCCACGAACGACGGTGGTAGAAATAAAATAATCAATAAACCCACCCGAGACGGGCAGCGAAGAGCCACACGCGTCCGTAAAACGGCGGCGTAATGGTGGCGTTCGCCACGAAATTCCAATGCTCGCGCATTCGGTCATCCTCCACACGGTGTGTTTTTCCTCTGCCTTTTGTTCGGTTCGTTCCCGGCTGCGAGCGACAGAACCGCGGTCGGACTCGCGACCTGGACCGGGTGCTAATCGTCCTTTCTTTGTGTCCCACTCGGTGAGGGCAAAGAGACACATTTTCGCCGCACCATGGCGACTCATCGCTAGCTTGGGATAGCTTTGGAGGACAGAGGGCAGCTGAGATGCCACCGTTGTGTGGGACGTGGCCATGGGCAGGGACTGGTGATCGTAAAAAAAGTATGATTAGTTCTCGCGGGCGCACGAAGAAAAGCAAACGAAGAGGGATAAATCAAAAGCTACGCAAACGAAAGAAGATGGCTCCAGCAAACGATGGGTGCAGGTTAGGGGGAAGAAGTCCCGCGAATGGAAGGGAGCCGGTTTTCCCTCTGTTTCCCTCTGTTTCTCTCAACCAAGCGGGAGGGTGCGCTTTCGGTCCACTTGATTACAAACGATCAAAACAAATCTATTAGAAAGGGAAGCAAAACGAAAGGAGACGAAAAAGAAAAGCAGAAAAAAACGAGTCACAAAGAAGGAAGTGCGATCGGAAGAGGCCAAAGTACGCCCGGGAGAGGAGGGGGATTCGGATCGGGAACTTTGAATATCGAAACGATTCTAAAGCTCACCGTCCGCGCGTTCTGGACGAGCGAACAAGGGCCGGGTCGATGGGATTTTAATGATTTTTTGCCCTTCGAGGTTGATAAATTGATTTTACTTTCTTCACTCATTGCAGTGCGTCGCACACGTCGGTGTGTGGAAATGTAAGATATGAAAAAATACATTCGCCCTCTAAAAGGTTGCCCTTCTCACGGAAAGGTCGAAAAGGGCGCCTGCGAGCTGGGAGCTGGGAGTTTTCTACTTTATTACCCTTCGCGGACGGAATGTAGGCTTAGCTTGAAATAGACCAGCAAGAGTGAATCATTCCGGCTTCAAGCATAACGCATTCGATCACAAGAAAAACGATAAAAGTTTAATGGAATTTAAATAAGTAAAATGAAAGCGATAGGAAGATGTGAGCAGTCGACAAAAATAAGAAGCACGAGTCAAAAATAAAGCAACTGAAACAAGAACAACAGAAAATGTCAACCAACCTGCACGCTAAAGCCCTTCGCGGGCGAAAGAAAATAGCGCTCGAACGTCGGTGCAGCGCCCTCTGGGAAGGTGTGGAAGGTGTGTAAAGACCATAATTTTCCACACCGCTCTCACCCTCTCTCTTCCTGCCACAACCCCTCCCAGTCATCCTTCTCACTCGACTCACTAACACATGGTGCAATATAGTTGCATTCCGTTGAAGCCGTTCCCGGAGGCTGCCTGTGGCTGCCCGCGATCGCACATTCCGTTCCGCCGTCCATCAGAGGTTGATCCGCGAGTGGCCGGATTCCGGTAATGATCCTTAAATTCCTCGGGTGCGATCGCGAGCTGTGCTGGGAGTGCTCTCGTTCTTCTAGGCTATCGTGGCGTCGTTTTAGCTAGCCACACATCGGCGGCCTCCCAACGTGTATGTGGGGTTTGCGTCTGGATGGCACCATCGCGCCATGGATGGCCGATACGGGGAACGCGAGCGGGAGAAATGATGAATGACCAGATCAAAGAGTAGATCGTGATCGCGATCTGGGCCGGATGGGTTCGAAGCTGGGCATCTAGAACCTGCCTACGGCACCCTTGGTGGATAGCGAAGGGTAGCTCACCTAGGCCATCCGGGCGATTATCGGAAAACCGCGGGAAGGAGTCATCGACGCGTGTGGAGGAAGGGCATAGGGGTGCCTCACGAACCACGGTTCGTCTGCCTGGCGAGGGCATTGGATTTAACAGGTATTTATTTGATGATGAGTTCCTCTTTTCTTCTCTGCTCGGCTTCTACCATCCAAAGGAGGTGGATGACGACTCCGAAAGGTACCGTTTTGAGAGGGTTGTTCTTTTCCCGCGAACGCGAGAACGCATGGCATCGTCGACAAAACGGTACCGAATGCGAGCACACCCGCCCGGAAAATCGGGCGATCGCTCGAGGATTGGAGCGGCAAACACAAACCGTGCGATTCCGTGGACTGGATTAGACACCCGACCGAGATGAAGGGATACCGGGGAGAAGAAGAGGAAGGTGGATGGGTGGGGCAAATTGTTTCAACGGTACCTTGGGCGGTGTTCGCGCTCTTGGGGGCTCAAGCTAGCCCATTATGCGTACGGTAAAAACCGATCGGACGCTGGTTGCGAAATGAAAATATGGCATGCGGACAACACTAACGTAGCTGAGCCCTCGAGCGATGAAGTGCATTTTATGCTGTGTGCAGTGGAAAAGTGCATATGTAGCAGGTTCGAGACTACTGCTGTTGTTAATTTCACCAGCAGTTCTATCACAAATAATGTACATAAACAAACAGTTAACTGCTTGTTACAGTACATTTTATATCAATCTTTAACAACGCTTGCTATCAAATCAGCTGGAAAAGAAATAGCAATAAAATATGCAGATTATCCTTACGAAAACCATGAACAAACGATTAAGGTTAAATTAAACACCGATTTCCATACCCCCCGAAATTCCTGTCCGAACAATCGAGCTTACATTTGCTCACGCGACGAATCCACCTCAACCCTACGCGGGGACAACAACAGCAGCAACAACCCAACCCGAACGGAGACATAAAACGCCATCCGAGCAAAGATCACCCCCGAAGGAATGTCTGAGGGTGATAAATCTCGGCGCAAGAAGAAAACGCGCTAATCTCCGATGCGAGAAGCGAAACACCCGCAGCAAAGACGGGCCGACGCGGATGAGAGATAAGAAAAAGAAACCAAGGCACACACTCAAATAAAATATCCAAAAAATAACCCTCTTGCTACACGCGGTGGAGCGAAACACACAAAAAATAGAAGGAAAAATTGAAAAAGAAGTACACACCGATAGAGGATGGTCGTTTTCTTCTCGCGAGAAGCCGCCATCAGAAGCGCCCCGTTCGGGCAGCGAAATTCGGGCGCGATGGGCGAGCAAATAAACAAATAAACAAATTATTCTGACTCCACCCTGCGTGGGCCATCCTTCGCATCCCTCTGCCATCGTGGAAGGTGGCCACGGACGGTTCTACCTTGGTGCCGTTGGTGCGAGTTCGAGGGTGTGTTTGTGGAGTTTAGATAAGTTCCAACCGAGCCGCCAAATCGGTGAAATCTTCCAAGATGATCCAGCACTGGGAGATGAGCTTGTGGAGTCGTTAAGAACGAAGAACGTGTGTGTGAGCAGAGAGCAAGGGAGATGGTGAAGGAGAGACAAAAAAGTCTTCCAAAAGACGACGTGATCGCCGGTGCGAAGGAGGAGGTCATCCGGTTTGGGCGCAGGTTGCCATTGGGACGCCATTGATGTGTGGGAAATGCGAACGATCGAGTCGCGTTAGGTGTTGAGGAACTCGCGAGGATCGGACGGTGACCTATGTGACAGGTGTGGACGTTTTCATTCGCCAAGAAAACCGGAGTTTCCTCAAAACGATTCCAGGGCAGTTGTCGTGAAATATTTACCTGTCATGTGACGCAAACGTTAAATGTCGATCGACACCTTTTTGAAATGCCACAACCATGATAGCCCCATTGTGTGTCTGATCGACACAGCCACAGCAGCGGATATGTTCCACGTCGACTTTGGGGATGTTGTATCGACGCGATGAATTACGAAGACCAAATAAAGGTTATTCCGGCTTCAGTAGATTAGAAACATTTCCTCCATCAGACATTTATTCTCGCAAGGTTGATTCAATGGTTTAGTTTTTTTCGTTATTTCTTATTTTTAATCGATCGTTTAAATCGTTTGAATATTTTTTCATTTTTTTAAATTATCAATAAAGCCACTCAATCACAATTACCATTACAATCAATAATCAATTGGGTGTTAAATTTTCGTAAAGACTCGATTGGGAATGTTTTACTCGATCTTAAGCTTTTACACGCTTTAATACACGATCAATACAAAACTTGCTGACAAACTTTATTTTAAATGTATAATAAAAAATCTCTTTTAACATATTATAAACATTGCAAAAACTATAGTAATCTGAACAAGGTAACAAAAAAACGAACACTCGCGATGTACTGCCAATTGAACAAAGTGATCGATGGAAAAACGTCTAAATCCACGATATGCCGATCAGTTTGTCACCTTCGTTGACTCTTTTTCATTTTCGTTAACTCTCTCTCTCTCTCTCTCTCTTTCTCTTTCTCTCTCTCTCTCTCTCTCGCTATCGTTCGAATTTTCTTCCTTCTACTTTTGGTAAAATTTTGGACCGCGTCTTCGAACGCGGTTGGAAGATAAAAGTTATAACCATCGGTGAGGAGAAGCTTTACCTCCATTGAATGGGGTATTTTTAAGCGAACATAAAACAAAACGGAAAGAAAGGTGAAACAACGTGCACGAAGTGAAGCAAGTGAAACGGACAAATCCCTCGCACGTCTGTATGCGTATGAGAACAAAAAAAATAGAAACTCCCAAAGATAGCCACCCCTTGCCACCCGCTCATCCATCCCGAGCTGACACGATGAAGATCAGCGATTGAAGCGACGAACCTGGTCCGTTTCCTTAGCGAAGTGTGACACAAACGCCAAAGTCAACACACGCGCTGACCATTCAAATACCGGAGTACGTGGTCATAGCGTGCCGAGCCGTGTTGCGAAGATGCTGATCTTCCCACCGTTGGCATTGTTCGAGGCCACGCTCGTCAACCTCCAGGCCAGTACGAGGTGGAAAAGGTCAACGGGTGGAAAAGGAGAGAGCTATAAAACGAACATTGCAAATGGAATTGGAGCAGGCATGCCGGCTTTGAGGCTCGTCCTGATCGGGCTCCATCGCAGCCCACTGAGCAACAGCGTGAACCAAATTCCACCCTCTCGATCGGCGCAAGGAGCATGGAGCTACTTTCTACGCAAAAGCACCCCTTTTCGCCAAATACAGCGCGATCGTACGATGGTCAAATTCCCGCCACAAAGTCCAAAAGGGAAGGGAGAGGAGGGAGGGAAGGAGGGAGAGATGGGGGGGAGATATTTCGGGCATAGAAGCGTGAATCAAATGCGCTAAATAATATGCTTCGTGCGCACTCGGCGGTAGTAGCGCAAACAAAACGGAACAGTCAAGCAAGGAATTGGTAGAAGTGGGCCATCTTGGCGGCGAATATGTTAGATGCGAAAGAGAAGTAAAACGTCCAGCTTCCTGGGCGATTGCGATCTTCATTCGGAAAGAGACACCTGTATGTCCTAAGTCAGTGAAGGAAAAAAACTCATTGAAACGAAGATGGCAAGCATTTTGATTTATCAAAAACCAATACAAGCCTTGTTTGTGTGTGTACAGAAAAGAAAATTTTACCATTGAAAAGCAGTTGAACTTTGATCTATTTCCGACGTGCTGTGCTACCGGATTTTCATTATTCTCTTATCATATACATGTGTTGGAAAACTTAATGGCCTTGAATTTTCCAACATTCGAAGGCTATTTTTGTCGATTGATATACGTACTACAGGCCACTCATGATACTGTTGCTCGAACGTAGCATCCGAATGTATCGTCAGTAGAAATAGTCACCTGGTTACGCAGCTTTCCGGCTAACTGCACATGAGGCATCAATCAATTTGGAAGCAAAAAATCCCAGCCACCAATCGGCAGCTCACTCACCATGGAAATAGTTACAACAAAAGACTCGTCTATCCCGATTCCCTCGCAAATTCAAACCACTAACCAAACCCGAGGTCCGAAACTCCGACTCGGTGCTCGAAGTAATTTCCCGCCCCTTTTGCGGTTTTCAGCGTTAGCCAACTCAAAGCCCAAGTTGAAGGAACTGTAAATTAATTTAAATTATAAAACCCGCAAAACCCTCGCCAACCCGGACCAAGCCACACCAACCCGCAGCGGATGTGGCTTCGCCTCAAACCTAGACAAAGGTGGCCACGCCGCGTCGCGGAAACTGTCTCAACGCCCCAGCGACCTTCATGGCTCTTGGGCCGCCATTGAGGTGCCACCGTCGTGCGTTTCATTGAGGTTAGTTTGCCGGGCGCGTCCCAAGAAGAAGCAGAAGAAAACACACGCACACGAAACGATCCAGCGCAGGTTGGGCACACATCAAGCATCGTGACCGCGGCAATAGGAGAAGATCAGTTAAATTTAGTACGCACCTTTCGACGGCACCCTCATGTGCGGAAGCTGCAGTGATCGAGGTGGCGAGTAAATAGGTGGAGAGAGGGGAAGCAAAAAAAGGCAAGAAAAATGGAAAAGCACGCTGTTTGCTCCTGCTAAGGGTGGTTCGAGAGCAACAAAAAAAACCTACTCGCCACTCGGTCGCCTCCGGTCGCGCTTCCGATCGCGCGTGGTTCAGTTTACTTCTTCACGCAGCTATTCATTTCTTCACCCACCATCCTTCTCAACCCCCATTCTCTTTTCTCAAGCGGCTACTTAGCTGCGGCATGTAAGTACCGAGTTGGGTGGGGTGCGTTTTTTCCCTTTTTCGTTGGATTTTCGGAGCGAGCATAGGTTTAATCCGCAACTTTCGTGATGGTGAGCAAGGGAAGCTCCGGAGGGTCCGGTTGGCCGTTCGTACGGCTTATCCCACACAAAACAAACGCTACTCGTTTTTACCGCGTTGCCACTACTCTTAACCCCACCCTTCGACTAGGCCCATTTGGGGTTGGCTTGCTCGAAATTTGATTTCTGGCCGCGTTCGCGCGCGAGTAAAAGGGTCGGCGACCTGCGGTGCTCGCGGAAGCGCAACGTGTGCCAAAGGGAAGCTCGATTTAAATTAGCAACCTGGAAAGATATTTACAAATTTCTCTATCCAGCCGAGCAGAGCGGCGATGAAGCCAGAGTGGCCAAATCGGAGTGGCTCTGGAGCTAAACGATCGCGTCATAAGACAGGAAATCTCGCGCAAAGATCGCTAGGTCCTTCGATGGACAAATTTCAACCCAACAAATCCCCTGGCAGCTGACCAGTTGCCAGACGGAAACACACGTCCTCCCCTTTTCTCCGTGAAGCGTTATTTCTATCACTTCGCAAAACAAAGCACCCTCTCAGTAGCAAATCAAAGCAATAAGAAAATAGGGCCAAACTAAAACCATAAGACTGCCTCCATGGGTGGTGGTGTTAGTTCGTTTTTGTGGTTGCTTTCTTTTGCAGAGGCTGGTTGCTTCCATGGAAGGGGAGTGGATGAGGGAGCAGAGGGGGGAGAGAGAGAGAGAGAGAGAGAGAGTGAGGCATGAAATTTGGACACCACCCGGTATCGGGAAGCGGGTGCTGGAGTAAGAGGTCTTTCAAGGAGGGCGGATGTGAGGTCGGTTTCGGTTTTTGGCGTATTTTACTGCCGGCAAGCGGTCCAAACTCATCGTTAACCATTTTTCTTCCAGTGCGATCGAACCTCAGAGAGAAGGGTACGGCGAGGACATGGTAAAGGGTGGGAATGATGTTTGAGAAAATCCCGAAATGAAAAACCTTCCACATGCAACGGGTTTTTGGGTGAGTTCCGGAGGCCGAATCATTACTCCGTTTGGGCTGTGGAAAAAGTTTTCCATCACGTTGCCACCCTGTATTTCTTCATTTCCGCTGCTTCCACCTACCATGTAAAGTGAGCGAAAACGTTTGACTGAGAGAGAGAGACAGAGAGAGAGAGAGAGAGAGAGATAGGAAGCGAGAGCGAAGTGTGGAAGGAAACAACTAGCAACACCCTACTAATGCTGACCCCCATTTGTCAATCGGTGTGTTTTTCTACCACGTTCACGCATTCCGCCCGTTGCGTTTTCACGTTTTTCCATTTTTCCCCTCGAATGTCCCCCATTCCTTCGTTGCCTATCCCACTCGTTCCCACGGCTGCAAGGCATGAAGGGACGACATCGCTCCCGTTCGGGGTGTTCTGATCTGTGCGTCTGCTAGTCAAACGGTTGGAAAACAAAGAACCCGCGCGCGTGAATAGAGCCGCGCCTAATCCCCCCCCTTTAACTCAAGCGTCTCCTTCAAACGTTCCCATCCCCACCCGGTGTTGGAGAAAATAGAGTAGAAAGCGAACCGCAGACCGCAGACATCAGACAGCAGAAAGGGAGGGAAATTTTGTATCGAAAAATGGGTGACCAAAAATAGACATCGATCTTTGCTGCGATCCGGCCCCCGGGGCAGGTCATTTCATCCCGCGTGCCGTTTCTCCCGTGTGTGCTTGTCTATAAATATAAAATTTCCTCCCCTGCACGGTGTGCGTCTGGAAAAACGATGCCATAGTGAGCGAGGGGTGACAGTCTTCTCACACCATACTCACGCTCACGTGAGCAAGCGCTAGCTCACGGTAGCGTTGTTCCAGACACAAATTATTTCCCGGCAAATAAACAATCGTATATTTAGAATTGCGTCTACCATCAGCTGGCTTGGTCGATCTTTCGATTCTCGATCCACCACCCGGCCAGATCGGGTGGTTTACGCCCTCACCAGATCACGCTCTTAACCCCGGCACCGATTTATGATAATTCTAGGCCACGCTAAATGGCTAATATCTTTAGTACACTCACAGCCCAGAGTTGTTGAGTGGACTAAGCGACAGTGAAAGGGGAGACGTTTGTAGGATGTTAATAATGCTAAAATATGTCCTTCCTAGGGGTCGCAAATGCCATGAGCAACTGTGCCGGGTCATCACGAGCTTGCACGTCCGAATTTATGGCCCTTCATATCAAAACTTCCGATGAACCCATAGAAAATAAGGGTTTCCGCTTCAACATGCTGGTGATCTTTGCTCAAACGCACGAAATTTTAGGCGAATCGTGGAAATCGAAACATCCCACACCAAAAGTGAACGACCGAGCGTAATGGTAGAACGAGAGCGCGATCGAGTGCTACCAATTACCGATCAGACTGAGCGAGTCCAGGGGCATTGTTGGTGGGTAACTATTTATAAAACTCACCCTCCCTGAGCTGAACCGCCAGCTATGGGATTTGATTTGGGGGAACCCGGTCCGGTTGGGCGAAAGTGCAGAATATATACAAGGATTCCCTCCGATACGTGCCTAACGCGTGCTCGTATTAATAGTTGTACTCACAAAGCAGATCGATACATTTTCCAAGGTTTTTCTTTTGGGTGGGGCTTGCTTTTCGGCTTGGTGCGCCGCTCCGTTGGTGTCCTTGGTGGAAAATTACTTCCACTTTGCGCACAGGCACTCGGACTACCGATTTGCCGACCAGCAGGTGGTGAGATGGCTTTGGTGAGCTACAAACTCACGCTTCTCACTCGTTCGTGAGCCAATTTACGTGTAACACGTGCGAGTTGGTGTGAGACGGAAATAAACACCTAGCAAAAATAGATCTGCTAGTTTCTTGTTAATGTTCTTTCAAAAGCAGTTTGATGAATGTTGTTTTGTTCCATATAAACATATATTTCCCAAAAAGAATGCCAATCATTGTGTGGGTTGGAAAATGATATTCTCAAGGACTAACAGGCGTTACAATGGAGGAATTTGTTTTCACTTGTTTCAGGAGGAGCGATTGTTTTCACTTCGCGCAGCTGCTAAGCTGAGCTCAGTCTATTAAACGAACCCGGATCGTTCCAGATGATTCGGATGGTTTATCGATCTTGCTGGACCCGAATACTCGGGCCAGCTGTAATAGCCGTAATTCCAAACGCTCAACCCACCGTGCCCGGCTGCAAACACGCTAAACGGAGCGTTTACGAAGGTATGTCCTCAACGCAACTGTAAGATCGGAAGATCACCATTCGATCGGTCTGGATTGTGTCCGGCAGTCGTAAACGCACCCCGACACAACCGGAAAAGAACCGTACCGGATATGAAGGGCGGACATGGAAAAAGTAAAGACGAACAAAATATAAATATCTTCTTCTGAGCAGGTTTGCTTCGCGTGTTGGACGATCGAAGCATAAAAGAGACCGACCGGAAGGAAGCAACAGAGAGCGACCCAATTGTGACCGAAAATTGTAGGGAATGCCTCAACGTGATTTTTCTACCGCCGATGCAAGGGTATTCGTAAGGGTTTAAACAAATCAAAGTTATAAGATCTAGAGTCGAGCGTTTTAATTTTAGCAACAAATATGTTGTTTTAATTTAATAAGAAATAAATGTTAAAATCTATAGTTCCATGAAGCTATGCATTGGAACCGATGGCGCTTCTCGCAATGTTTCTGCTCTCCTTCAGACCACGTGTCCCCAATACACGCTTCTTGGGAGAACATCCATTTTCCAACGGAACAAAAAGCTAAAAAGAAAGTAGACGAAGAAAAACGAAACGCCGCCGACACTCGCCTGTCAACCCAGGTGTCGTAAATAACTTGTTAACAAGCTGCGGCGTTGCAGTGGCGTTACACTTTCCCTCTCAACATCGAAGCATAGAAGGCGGTCTGTCTTAGCTGGCGCCCTTCTCGAGCCCGGATTAAACTAATATCCGAGCGTCATCGATCATCGGCTCCATGCGCGATGAGACTTACGATCATTTGCGGGATCGTTGTCATTGCGGGTGGCCGATAAGTCGACATCATCGGTCCGGAAACAAAACGAGCGGGTTGTTCGAAGGCGTGCATAACGCATTAGAAGAGGGTTTAGAAAACGTGCACCGATTGAACGTAGCCTTAACCAAGGTGGAACAAATTCCCTCGCTATCTTAAGCACGACCAAGCCGGAAAATGACGGAACAAGAAGCATAAAAAACAGATTCGCCTCCAATTTCAAACTGGCCAGATAAATCGACATCTGGAGCACTCTGATCCGAGGTGCGCGTGGAACTTATTTATTGCGCCGAATGCGGCTTCCTGCACCGAACCGCGACCGAAGGGTCCACTCGTTCTTGTCTTAACGATTTATTCACTTCTTAGCATCCACGCCCTGCGTGACCTTCTCTCGGTGAGAGGCTGACCGAAGCCGGCCAGGAGCGTATTTATGACGGCACGATTGCAGCGTTGACGGGTGGTGAATCCCTGCATTTTTCGTTCGAATGGGTTGTGTTGTTCTCCACAAGTTTGCTTTCTCTTGGACGAAAGGATTTGCGCCTTTAAGACGTGGATTCGTCGTTGGTTGCTTGCCCCGTTCGTGCCCTTCTGAGAAACGGCATTCGCTCGAGAAACGGCAGTTCGGTGAGTTACATCCAAAGCCAAGCAAATAGTTGTCGATTTCTAGCCTATTCCTCGCACAGGGCTCAGTGAGAAGTAAGACAAAAACATCATCATATACACAGAGAGCACCATCTGACCAATGCCATTTTACTCTTTGTACTATTGTGGCCCATACCAGCTGACCTCGGTTCGCAAGGTTGTCCTCACATCCTTAGCGGGTTTCAACGAGCTTCTTTAACGTTCCGGTTTCGAGCATCTCTGTCTCCGCCGAAACAGATTGGAATGAAAAAGCGATCGTGATCCTTTGCATCGGTTAGTTATCGTGACTAATGGTATGAGATATGGTGGGCAAAGTTGTCTAATTTACAAAAGCTTCCTTTGACGCTTTGAAAAAAATGTTCTATTGGTATTGGCTTGATTATGCTGTTGATTTCTACAATATTAACATCAAGAGGAGTTTAGGATCTACAAAAGGACACTATTACAAATTCTTGTCATCAAGTGCGTGTTTACGAATGCCTTAAAAATGTTAAGAAAAGAAGACGAAACCCAAATATTCCATGAATTCCCAGAATATGAGGAACAGGTTGCAAGGTCAGTGCTAAACACAAAAATTAAACGATACCATGCGGTATCGCTACACTTTCTTGCACGTACATAAATCAACTAACTTCAACTTCATTTCTCCGCCATGCCTAGCGCCTACTCTTTCAACGGAATCTCGCCAAAAATACCCACGTAAACAAAACGATAAGAAGCTGCATGTTCTGGAGACAAACAAATTTTCGGACCCGCCAACCAGGCTGTGGTTGCCGATTTTCGAAATCAAAACTTCCCTAATTACGATAATGAACCGCTGACCTGTGTTGGTCCGTCGGACTGTCGGGGGGATGTATGCGGCGTGTGAACCGAAGTGTCACCTCCGCATTCCTACCTCCTCCTTCTTCAGGAGAAATGGTACGGGCGGTGGGGAAAAGCGCGGCATGCGGTATAGTAAAATAAAAATGATTCCGACTCGAAAGCTTCAGCTTCCTCTTGTCTGCATCCAACAACAAGTCACCTTCACCCGTCTTCGATGTGCAAAAATTAAAACCATACCAAAATGCAACAAAAAAAAACACAAAACGAGGGGGAGCATAAAGAGAAGGAAAAATCAAACGAGGTAGAGAAACTTGGCCGCGTAACTGCGCGCCAACTGCTTCGTGAACGCAAATGGACGAGTGCGCTCGCATATGTATGTATATATGTGTGTATTTATATATATTTTTATTTTTTTTTGTTTTGTTTTCGTTTTCGGACATTTCCCCGTTTCGCTCGTTTTCTTTGTTTTCGCTCGAATGATTGAGTCCGAGCTGCCGCCACAGACGGCCACCCCAGCCATCAGCCCGTGGGGAGTTGGGTGTGGAAAACGGTAAGAGGAAAGGGCCGGGGCGGCGTCCATCAACACGTCTCGTGGCCATTTCCCTACGGCCATCGCCATCACATCGGTTCCGATCGCGGATTCCGTGGCCGTGCGACGCCGAAGACGGCTTGGGCTGATGCGTTTTTCAATGCGTCCATTTTCCACCCCTAGCTCCATTTACCCGCACCCACCAGACCCTTTCCTCTCGCTTCTCCTTGCTCCCTCAGCCGTTCTCGACAAAGTCGGATGGCGTAAACGCGCGTATGCTAAAGATGAGCCCCTTTTCCGGGACCTCGGCTGGGATGGCGTTTGGTGTTCGGACCGTTTGTTCACTTGCCGTTGCTTTGCCCGGCTCGTTCCATCCGTGAGCCGTTTTTTGTTTTATTTTCTCATCATGCTTCTCCTGCTTTGTCTTCTGTTTCTCCGTGCTTGCCCTCACGGGCTCTTGCGGGTCGATTTTGTTCCTCTTTCCTACGGCCGTTCCTTCGGTTTCGTTTCGGTGTCTTTTCATTTCCATTGCGTCGTCTTTCTGTAACTATTCAGTTGCGCTGTGTTTTGTGTTTTGTTTTTAGACTTTTCACCCTTTTCTTCTCTCATTTTCGTGTGTTTAATTTTTTTTGTTTGCCAGCTCTTCTGCGCCCTCATCAACTCATCTGCCGGTCCACTTTGATTCGTTTACTTTTCGAGGTAATTTTGTTGTTGTTGTCGTTGTTGTGCTTATTGCGTGGAACCCATCTTAGCTCGGTTGACCATTTTTCACCCTCTCCGTTATTCGCTGTTTTCGGCGGCCACAGTTTATCAGCGCAGGCTTATTTTCCTGCTGCCTCCCACTGTTCAGTTCCAGCCGCACGTAGTCACCGCAGCGCATTGGATATATATTTTATGCTTCCCATTTTATTTGCCCGCACCCTTTCCCAATTCAGGAGCGCCTTCACTTTAATGCAAGTTTACAGGATCGATGATCCTGACAGAACCGAGGGAAGATGCTTTCGCGCACAGGTCCGCGCTTGAACAACTTCGTCCACTGGTGGCTTAGAACTCGAACTCACTGGCCATGGTGGAGCAGCTTTAGCGGGATTGGGGCGCAAGAAAACAGAAATCGGACGAAAACGTAACCACGAAACAAACAGAAAGTCCGAGCCCACCTTCTGGGCAGGCAAATAAAACGATATGAATATATTAATAGTATATAAATCTAAATTATGACTCCAGCAGTCCGAGGAATGAAAAAGAAAGGTGAGGCGTAATTTGAGATGTTTCCACTTCTTGCTGTAGGAGTAATCAAATGTTTTGCTAAGAAGGTTGTTTGGTTCAACGTTTCATCGAAACAAGATGTGATAATGTTTTAATTTAGTGTTATAAGGGGGCATTTTAGCATATTTCGTAAACGGGAAAGTGCACTCTTGAGCACACCTTGCTATGCTTAGCTAAGGCTTTCATGACTTTTAATTACTTGTAGTAGCTGGATAGTCAATGCTGCGTACGGGGGGGAGAAGGCACAAACGAGATTCGATCCCGATAGTATCGTGTGTTTGTGCCGCACGCTAACGTTTCGGCTATCGAGCTCCCCAATTAATTCAATTACCTCTACCCATAAAGTGCTCTGAGTTGCGGTGGAAAATTAGGCTGAATCTAAGTATCAACTTTCTGTTTTACGGGACAATGCTTGATCATTCCATATTGAGACGATGTTTCTGCGGGAGTTCTTCTTGGTAAACGCATCTCGGCGTATATGTATCACACACCTGCCTCGCGTATACCTATGTAATATATGTGCACACTCATCGCAAGCGAAACCTAGAAATTGAATAAATTTATTGTTATGCGGCGTGATCTGTCACCGATCATTAGTTGATTAGTTGATAATAAAATCAATGTCTGAACTAAGGACAGGTCGAAAAACCGCTTCATTTGCCCGACCATCATAATCAGCAGATTACGAAAAACCGATCAATCCGAATGGCACAAAGTTGGAGCATTTGTCATATGGGCACCACGCAAATTCGCTACATAGAATACAAAACAATCTGCAATACTCAGTATGAAGAAAATGGTTATAGTAACTCAAGTGGAACATTTTCAAGCTGCAGTAGTGCTGCGAACAGTATGGTTATTGCATTTATTCAATCTATTCTTGCAGTGTTATCTAGCGGCGGTTGACATCGCTTTGCCAAGCTTAACTGCTGATTTGCGGGAGAAATTCCGAGAACAACACTTAGTCGGTTCCGTTCGGGCCACTATCGTTACAAAGTTTGATATTTGCCTTAATCTTTGATGGGTAAATAATCGAGGTTTCAATATTCGACAACTGCATGCAAATCAACAGACGGTTCTCGCTAGCGACTGCTTCGTCGACACCGAACGATTTCAGCAGACCTAACTTGACCTCCGTTTCAGCAAACAGAGCGGTTAAGTACGTCTTCATCTAGAAAGAGAGACACAAATTGCATGTAGAAAGGCGTGTTGGTATTTTCTGCACTTGTAACCTTAGGAATTTGGCTTACCTGCGTGACACAGGCGTTCATGGTCGCAGTTGTTGTGATTAAATTGCACACTCCAAGCTGTGACTCGGCGTCTTCAACATCGAACACCAACAGGTCGAAGATGATGGAGAACGTGTCCTTCAGGTGCATCAGTCGGGAGTACTCCTTGTCAATACACTGCCAGCTAAGATCGAATCCATAGTCGAAGATGCCATTTACCAGATCCTTGTACTTATGGTAACAATAGCGTCCGTATTCGTCGTTGCCCATGAGCACATCAACAAGGTAATTGACAAGGTCGTTGTTTAGCACATTGACCTGTGATGTTATCGAATTCACGAACCCTTCGAGTGCAGTACCGATATGGTCAAACGCCGTTGCTAGTTCCGATACCTTTGTATTACTTCCGGTAGTGAACGTAGTGTACAAACTTTCAATCGCAGAATTCAATGCACCAATATCTGTTGCGGTAGAAATGCCTGTGTAGCCTGCAACTGCTCCGGTAAGGGCGGATACGGTATTTGATGCCGTAGTAGATCTGGAAGTTACCACTTCTTTACAGGCGTCAGTGGCCTCCTTGAGTTCAGCCTTGAAATTGGCGACTTCAGTAGTGACTCCACTACCCACCCGAGTCATTATATCTTTAATGAAAGTGTCGGCCTCTTTGACGTTTTCGTCTACAGTGACCACGATGTATTTCACAAGTGGCAGGCTTGCCTTCAAATAGTTTGCAGCTCGCAACAGATCGAACATCTTACGCGGAGCAAGGTTCGTGCGCACCATATTTACGGTGATTTCGTTCGATCCAGCCTGGGTGACGGTTGCCTTGATAGCAGTCTTTACTACCGTTAATTTAGATTTGAATTCATTCAATCCGTTCATTAAGCGAGTAAAAGCATCCATAACTTCGTCGGCAATACCGTTATAGCCAATAGTTGTGAACGCCGAATGAAGGTTTGCGGCGTTACCGATATACGTCGCTGCAGCTTCTATCGTTGTTTCCAAGTCTAAGAATGCGGCATCTACGTCTCCATCTTGGGCACTGCGCAGCTTAGTATAGGCAGTTATGATTGGTTTCCCAAGTTCATCTATTTTAGTCTGGATTTCTCCGATCTTCGTCTTCGTTTCGGTCAGTTTCGTGGCCCCAGAGGTAGGTGCGTACAAGTTTATGTTCTTAATTTCGCGCAAAATGTTATCCGTGTCGGTATTCACGGTAGCGACTCTATCGCTACTTGGGATTTCGATGAGCAAACCAAATTCTGGCTTCGGCTCCGCTGAGATTCCCTGCGGATAAATTTATAGTACTGCTACATCTAGACTCCAGACTCTGTGTCCAAAGCGATGTCAACTTTATCACCTAACTTACCTGCAGCAAGCAGACGATGCCGAACGCTAACACTAGACGATTCATTTCGTGGACGTTCTCTGCCAGGCAAGACGACAAGAAACTGATTGCATCTCGTTCGCGCACTGCATTTATATACGGTGCGTACCTTAAAGCATGCTGGAAGGTCTGCCGCGCTAACCGTAGCTGTATCTTCGCAACTTACCAGCTGTGTAAACGCCACCCATGGGAGCGAACATCTAAAACCTCTCATCGTAGTCGCCAGATTTGTTGGTGTTGGTTATTTCATCGAAAAACGCATGCCAAATTGTGCAATTTTGCAAATTGCAGACAAAGTCGCAATATCGACAAATATCGAATCATTTGCTCAGACTGTAAATGTATAAGGAATGAATATAAACTAAAGCTTAGTAGCAAACTATTCCAATCAAGAAGAATATATCGACAATGTGTCACATACAAATCGCCCAAAAGATTTAATACATACATGCCACAACACTGCAGCAAGTTCTCATTTAAACATCAAAGTTTTAGTACGATGCCCAGTATCGCGGCGCCATATTGCGCCACGTCCTTACCGCTTACAAGCGACAGATTTATCAAACAGGCCATGTCGTATGAAGCGAAGCGAAAATTCGGCAAGCCCTACTGAACAAATATGATTAGCTGTTTTTCAATTCTGTGGAAATTAGATATATCACATTGGTCTCACATACACAAAGGCAACAACAACGCAGGCTTTCATGTTGTTCTCATTTTGTGTCTTTATCTGCCGTGAATTCTAGAATATATGCAGTATATCTCATCTTGTGCTAGGCATAAACTGCTCAAGAAGGTTGATATAAGACGCATTTAGACATTTCAATATGATCGAAACTAAAAAGTGGTTGGCATTTTCTTAATAAAACATTTTATTAAATGCATCTCGAAGTGCCTGATTTGTTCAATTCTGGCGTCAATAAATATTTAACAAATGTAATGGTCAGTTATTGAGCAGCGATCATGATGTACTTTGTAAAAGAGAGAAATCTTTCTAACCTGTCCAGAACGATTAAAGTGTAACATAGTCTTCCGTTTGATTTTAACTTCCAAAAAACTCTCAAGACATTAACCTTTCCGAAAATATTCAAAATTGTAATGCATCTACCCTGTACCGGGTGATATCTTGGCTAAGTGCTCAACTAAGCTTCTGCTCATTTTAGTTTATGCTTCGTGCACAAACTTCTCCATGGATCTCAGCCATTTTGTTCATATTTGGTTTATCTGTGAAAACATTCTCAATACTTGCATAAATTATTGTGGACCGAAGGAATAGAAAACAGAACTGCATACTGCGTTTAATTAACTACGTTAAAAAAAGATTCGTAATTCAAATACATAATGATGCAAAAATGCATGGAAAGACTGGATAACCAGAGCTCCCTTTTTTGTTGTGCCATATAACCGCTGTGAAACAAAATTTCACTCTAAACCAACCTCGTTTCGTAACAATGTATCGAGTACAGAGTTACAGGACTCTATGGATATTTCGTTTGGATATCTTACCCAATTCTTGTGTGTACAGTTGGACAACACGTGTGTACACTGTTAATCTGTACTTTGCCTAAGCCGTACAGCGTGTGGCAATGACTATGCCATTGAAACGGGGGAACGAGACTTAGCGAATTTGTGAACCATATCATTGCCATATTTGTACCTGTTTCTGCGCAAGTAAGTCACGAGCAGCGAGTACGATGGGGTTTGCTATAGCCGCACTTTGCGTGCTCTCTTTGTTGCAAGTAAGTGCGAAATCAGTTGACGAATCAAACAGTTTCTAATACATTTTTCCATACAACCACAGTGTGCTTTGGCGGTTCCTCGACCGGAATTTGCCCTGGATGCGCCTGTTCCGGGGAAGAGTCGAGTGTCGATCGCCATCTCCGATGCAAATGCCGTCGTCACCCAAATAAAGGCGTCTTTAACGAACTTCGTTGTACATTCGGATAAGCCAGTGCTGCCGGCCGTTCTAAAAGTTACACGTAACGTTGCTGAACAGTTCCAACCTCTTGCTGAAGCTATTGTTACCAGCATCAATAGTCTTGCCCTTGATGCGGGGGGCAACGTTGATAACATTTATGGGATTGCATTGACTGCCGTCGAAAACGCGATCATATTTACCGACAACACTCTGCCAGAACTAACCAGCAATCTTTTGCTGCTGATCGGCAATCCGCTGATTGATAAATTCAAGGACAGCTTCCAACACATCGGTAAGGCACTGCAGGCACTAAATGTGATCCTGACGGATCTCAAGCAAGCGGCGAAGGATGCGATTACCGCAGCTGATGGTAGCATTACCGTGTCACCGGATATTGTGAGCAAAAAGCTCACCCGAGCAAAGATCACGGAGTTGGTAAGTGCGCTTCGCCTTCTGCGGGGTACCGTACCCGTGCTGAAGTACACGATAGACAGCACTCTGGCCGGCATCACCATTGCCGACCAATACCTGATTAACTTGGGTACTACGGTGGATATGACCCTTGGGGGATCGTCTCCGATCGCAGCTAACCTCGATGTAATTATCCAATCGATCGACGGGGTCTTTAATACGGCAAAGTTCAACACCAATACGGGTCTGACGAACTTACTTA
This sequence comes from Anopheles nili, assembly GCF_943737925.1. Classification (NCBI taxonomy): domain Eukaryota; kingdom Metazoa; phylum Arthropoda; class Insecta; order Diptera; family Culicidae; genus Anopheles; species Anopheles nili. Next base: position 74,116,784 of record NC_071292.1, on the reverse strand, counting down.
CGAATTACGATGCTCTAACAAAACTTGTAACAGCGCCGAGCGCGGGAGCCTTGAGTATAACCTTGGGAAAGTTGTCAACGAATGTCGATGAACTAACCAACATAAGCCCAACTGTGTTGCAAGTTCTCAATGGATTAAAGGATGCGCTCAGCGATTACTTTGATCTGGCTGGCTCGCTGTACTTCATCAACCAGAGCCCGTTGGTGGACGCTCTCATCACCACACTGGTTGCAAACGACAAGTATTCACAGTACTGCTTCTACAAGTACAGAGATCTGCTCTTCCTCATGCTAACCGACATAGAAATCGGCGCTGGCGAGTGCTTCGACAAGGAGATAGCACGATTGACGTACTACAAACGGACCGTTCTGTTAATGCTTGAGCTGCTCAATTTTGACTACGAGGACATATCCGAAACGTTGTCCATCTGCAATGGCATCAGCAATGCAGCCAATTTGGAAGAATGTATTGCTGCGGTAGGTTCATACATAGAAGCATGTTTTGAGAGACGGTGATTTTCTTATAATCTTTTCTTGTGCTTTCTCTCTTACGCATCTCTAGCTGAACACCATCTATACCGGTTTGGAGAAGGCATTCAGCGACAAGTTGGATCTTATCTACAATTCACTTCGGCATGAAATAATCGCCACAAATAACCGAGTTAAGATTTGCCTTCGTCTGTCACTTTCCGATGTACGAGACATATCCATCCCATCCGTGTTGGATCATATCAACGAGTGTGCCGAGTTTGGTCCTCTGGCCCCATCCGATTAAAACTCTTAAGCGTACGTTTCAACGATCTGTTTGTGCAAGCAAAGAATAAAACACTTCTATTTCTATTAAACCATAGAACACTTTACGATAAAAATAATATCTTTTTTTCGTCGATATGCAATGGATTATACTAAAAAGTTTTGAAAGTAGTCATACTTTTGCCTGTTCTCAGTCATTGGTATCTGAAGTTGCTTCTATTCCAAATATCAGTTGTTCTGTTCCAGAAGCATATAGCGCTTTTTCGAGTAACCCTTTGTCATTCTCCAAAACATCCACAATAAAAGTACTCTGTTTTCTCTAATTCGGTATCAAGCTGCCTGGCCGCAGTTTGACTGCAGACAGACAAACATGACAATGTGTGAGAAAAGATGTCCGTGCATCCACCAAAAGGGTCTGGCCGTCTATTTGCATGAACGTTTGCACAGCTGACACGAACCCGATCCAAAACAGCTCTGGTACTCTGCGAACTTCTTTCACAGCTGCTACGGCCTCAGTTACCACGTAGCGGTATCGTGTATCTGATTGGCGAAAATTTCCTGGTAGTTGCTAGGATATTACGTAGTTTTGGTGCCGTTAGATTTAATTCTGTTTCAACACGAGCGGTCTTGCGATGAAACACGCTCTAGTGCTAGCCTTGTGCGTGCAGTTATTGCTGCAGGTAGGCACCCAGCCAACACCCAACCTGACTAGGATCAATGAGTATCCTAACGTATTTGTAGGTTCCTTTGCCGGTTCTGGCCAAGCCCGATTTTGGCATCACCCTGACGATCACAGGTAGCTCGAAGGTTTCCTTGGCAGCCAACAATGCCAATCCGTTGCTGTTGGCAGTGGATGACAACACGCCTCTTACGACGCAGTCGAACTACGCCGGGCTTCAGGAGCTGGCAAATCTTCTGACGCAAGTTGCCAGTTTAACGAGTAATTTGGGTGGGCAGCTCGTACCACTAGTTACAACCCTCGTGTCCGATACATCAGGCGACGTGGCGGCAATGTTCACGCCCGTGCTGGACAAGATCGCGGATATCAAGAATGCTGTCTCTACCGAATTGGTAATAGCAACCAACGCCATTCAAGACCTCGTGGGTATGTACGTGCCTGATCAGCTGAATGATGGGTTCGGCCGTCTAGTTGTTGGATTGGACGACCTTATGGCAAAGCTACAAATGCTCAAGAAGGCCATTGACGATGCAATACTTATTGCGGGCACCATGGCCAATCTTACAGACGCACTGGTGAAGAAGTACGTCAAGCCGGTACTGGTGTACAATGTAGTATTTGCCATCAACCAGTTGAAGGCATACGTTCCGGTTGTAAAGTACACGATCGACAGCACGTTGGAGAACATCAAGCTGGCTGACGAATATGTGCTTCTAGTGAACAGTGCGGTAAGCACAACTAGCCCTTCCAGCTCCCAGCTGATCGGGCCAGTTAAGACCGTCACCGATGCGATCGCGAACGCCGTGATAACCGAGCTCAATAAAGAGAAGTCTGATTTCGGCAACCTGCAGACCGGTGTCGGTGATCTCACCCAACTCACCAGCGCCACCGACATTGGCAAAGTAAACAGCGCCTTGACGACGTACGGCACTAAATTCGACTCTCTCTCAACCGATCAATATCCAGCGATGAATAATGAACTGCAGGCGTTGATCAACACGATGACACAGGCCATCTCTAGTAGCACTTCTTCCGGCCCCGTTTCATCCAAGCTGCTCGACAGTCTCATTCTGACCGTAATCGAGAATGGCAAGTTCGCACAATTTTGTTTCTATAAGTACTTAGGGCTGGTGCTGGAATCGCTTAGCAGCAGTTCTGGAGGAATCGGCCCATGCATTGATAAAGAGATCAAGCGCCTCACGCACCTCCTCGAAATGTTACCGCTATTGATGGAGCTGTTACCGTTCGATTACGAAGACATCCTAGATGAGTTGAGTATCTGCAACATGCTAACGGATTCTGTGCTACTCAACGAATGCATCACTCCGGTAAGCAGCTTCGACGAGCTTCCCCAAATAACTTTCACGAACGTTTCATCAACATCTCTTCATTATGACTTTATTCTTTCTCTCTCTATCTCTCTCTCTCTATTTCTCACTATTCCCCTCTCTCTCTTTCTTTCCTGCATTGGCAGATATCCGGGTACTTTACAGATCTCGTCAATGAATTCGGCATTAAGCTGAAGTCCCTGTTCGAGGTGATTCAATCGGAAACTCTAGCTAGTGCGAATCGCTTCCTTGTGTGCTTTGAGCTGTCCAAGCTGGGTGGACCAGGTGGCAGTAATCAGAAACTAACCGATGCGATCCGACAGTGCGCCTTGAAAGGACCGACGGCGGACGACTAGGAATTTTCTTTTAGGGTACACTTCCCTATTCATTATCGTTCGAAATAAATCGATACTTAATCAGAACATATGGAAGGCATGTCTCGATCTAACAACATGATGCGACACAGCAAACCAAACTAGGCCTTTGGAATATTTAATATTAAGAATTTAATATTGAGAACTCTATGACTCTATCGTACCTCAACCTGAAAAAAAATAAAAGGTAAAATGTGTTGCGAATAAGAAGCATTAACAAGTTTAATTAAAGAGTGCCAAAATTTAAACTCGGTAAGATTTTTGTTCCCTTAAAGCAGCTTCGACTACCTACGACTACTTCAAAGTAAATAGAAATGCTACAAATCGTGACCGAAGCATTCAACATAGAGCCAATAAGGTGAGCTTATAAATAACAACTCAATAACATGGAATAACAACTCTTAGCTTATTAGATGCAAAACTGTGAAATGATAAAAATGTGTAGTAAAAAAAGAAGCAAAAAAAGGCATAAAACAAAATTTCCTTCGGTAATTTTTTGACATTAAATTTCAAATATGCTTTTTATTAAAATTTTGTATCAAACAGTGCTTCCATATTTTGGCACTAGATAGATGTAACTACTTTCCTAGTTAAACAACAATTACAAATGAACATCTTCTTCGGAGAGAGCATTTGCGTTTTAATTTTCTTCTTGATTCGATGTCGAGTTCCACGATCCTTACTGCTCAACGCACCCCTTCTGAGGATCGGTTTCTATTTCGAAGGGGCCAACCTACGCCAACTCAACTAGAAACTGCAAAGAGTAGCACCACGGCGTGATGAAACGGTGGCCCAAACGAAACAGTTTATATGATTTACAGATTATTAATAGACAATCATTTGAAGGCGTCGTCGCGGCGATCTGACCCTCTCACGATTGGTGCGAAGGCATAGGAGATTTCCCACGGCATTCGTTGAACAGCTCGACTCTCGTTTTTGGTCGGAAGGTGATCTGATTTGGAAAAGCGAGTACCGAGCACATCTTACGAAACATCACCCGTTTTCCTTGCCATGACGGAAAGAGAGAGTGAAATAGAGAGTGAGAGAGATACTGCAGGGAAGCGGTGATCCGGAAAATCGCCAACAGTGAGCTGCGCGGAATGCGGGTGCCCGCTATAAATACCCTCCTCCGTACCGCAGATGGCGAATGAGAGGCCATGCCAAGTCAGGCCTATTATTAACGTGTATTATGTTGGGAAATGTTTTAAATTTAAAATATTATTTTCACTTCACATCCTGTCCCAACCAACACCGAAACCATCCTGCCGTTACGAAAAAAACACGAATCGTAGTAAGTAATTATCAGATTTAGGAATTGGAAACCGATTCTACGCTTGTAGTCGGCTGATCTGTGGTAGACGTGGCTATCATTTTTTGACATTGTTCGTTATTCAGCACCCTCGTTCGGCCAATGTTCAAAAGATCTGATGCGAAACCAGCGAAGGAGTGTCACCGCGTAGATAAGATGAGTTAATTGAATGAGACTTTCTCAAACACCCAGCTGTGACGTGAGCATGTCAAAAGATGATACATTACAGAGGACAGTATAGGTGAGAAAGTAATAATGCCAAGTAGATAATAATGTATCAGCACATGCATTATCTTTTTCTACATCAGTTCAGTTTCGGGGAACAAACGACCAGGTGACTCCATGCAAACGAAGGTCACCAATGGAGGCGCCTGGTGCCGCTTTCGTTGGCCACGGTAAATTGACCGTTGATTCCCAAGGATGAGCACGTGAGCCGGTATTGGGTGTATTTTTGTTCTTATGATAGCCTAGGGGTGGTAGGGGTGTTCTAAGTAACGTCTACAAGGAGAGGTCCTTGGGCTTATGGGTACTATGCACACGAATTTATTTGTGATTTAGGTTTTTCAATACCTGGCATATGACCTAGGTTATTGTTTATTATATCAAAAGTAGTTTTTGGATTGGGACGTGTAATTTTTGACAAACTTTTATGATTGCGCTGCTCAGTTTGATTCGATGAATTCTTGTACACCATATAGGGTAGGTAATGGCATTTCTGAAATCTGCTTAACATCAAGGTGTGCAGCTATTAACATTCCACACCCTATCTAGCCTACGAGGTTACTTACTCTACAACACAAATACTTCTGGAATTTAATCCTACATTTAAAATTACACTTTCAATATTTTGGATGTTGAAACACTATTTGTATTCAGTCATAAATGTTCTTGTACAAATCTCACATAAAGCTGCAGCAGGAATTCTAAACGAGCTGCAAAATATTAATGCTTTTTTTCAATTCCTTCATGTTTGGTTAGAATGCAAAGATGAGGGAATTAAAATGTAGCATTGTATTTTGCAACTCATTTGTAAACTTTATCTTTAAATTCCTATAGGTGTAGTGAAGAGACGCATTTTTGGATTGGCTTACCAAATGGATTGTAACACTAACGATGTATTTTTTCTAGGCTGCCAATTGAGTCAATGTTTACGTCGCAACATATGGTAACAAAAAAATACACACACACATTTATTCTCGCCCAAAATTGCTGTTGCTGCAGGTATTACAAACAGAAGTTTGGGTTTGAAGTAATGTGAAGAACAAAAATAAAAGTATCTTTTTCTCGGGAAGCAGTTTTTTGCACTCTCATCTGTAATCCAGAATCGATCGAGAACGTTTGAGCATCAAGCGTAAGATATACGTCCAAGAGCGAATCTAACGCGTTCAGCCAACATCGATCGAACTTTAAAACGAACTTAACCCTTAGACAGGGGGTTAATTCACAGCTCAAGCTGTTACTTGCACACAAGCTGCAGCCCAACGAGTCGTTAAATGAGTCAGTAATAAATGCCACCACCGACGACGACTGCATCGTAACCTTCTCGCGTTGTTGTAACAGTTTTTTTCTTCTGTTTGTCACTGGGAATAAGTGGCTGATTACTGTTTTATGAATCCGTTTGATGCTGTATTGGCATCAAGTATTCGTAGAATTGTCGAGAGCGTGTTTTCATGTAGATATCCAACCGACATTTATCCAGCGACGGCTCAAGGTCAGGGTAATTTTCTTATACGACACACAACCTGCAACGAATTCGAATGCAACGCGGCCATTCTTTTTGAGCTTGTGATTATGCTTGCGTAATATAATACTGCCGATTTCCGTGCCCATTAAATAAACTTGGTATAAAGATTGATTACTGCCCAAGTGGTGAACTCGAGATTCGCATGCGTCAGTGTTTAGCGTTGTATAAAACACATCAGCTGGTTTCGCGCTTGCGGTGGAGGATTTGATATGTGTATTTTTTTGTTGTTTTCAGTTGTGATTAGCCAGAGTGTAAGGGATACATAGAACGTTGATCTCAAAAATGGGCCCAAAGCGGTCAAAAATTATTTACCGGATATGATTACGAACAGTGTGCTATGAGCTTTACGACGCTGTATGACGTTTTTGTATATTTTGTTTATCTGCAAAACCAGAACTGCTAGTACAATTGAATTGATTCTTGATAGTTGATAGTTTGTTTTTGTAATCGTGATTACAAAACGAAACACCCGTAGATCCTCATGCCAACTTCACCTCAATGAAACATTGAAAATCAACAAGAAATAAATTGAATTGCTGATATTTTTGCCAAAAAAAAATCGTGTTTACCTGATATTGGAATGTACCGCCGTCAAATGGACCTAAGGGTAATCGGAATAGGATCTACAAACCCCGAATAGGTCTCTCGAGACCTTCACAACGATGTGACACAAAACGATTCACGTCACCCGTTCGGTATTAACCTAAGCACGAGAGATGCGTGGAATCCAGACCGATGCCAAGAGAGAACATTCGAGGAAACGGCCAGACGATTCAAAAATTGAGCCATTTACCTAAACGGACTGGCACGTAAATTTGAGAATCCAAGAACTCAATACCTTACGTCAGTCATTTTGTTTCCGTCCATCAGCGACCGTAAAATGTGGCCATCATCACAGTTTGAATATATTTTTGTTGTATCATCCCATCCTCAACAGCAACATCGTGGATTCAATCTTTCGTTTGATTTTCCCTTTCTCTACGCGTAAGTGATATCGCTATTGGGAACTGTGAGATGGGATCAACCCCATTGCGTTTCAATTGGTGCTTCCAACCAATGGCTTTCAGAGTGCGGGTTCGGTGCCATCCAGTGTTTCGCCATCGGTATTCGATTAAGCTTTTTGAGCCTATACCTCTCTATCTCTTTTTATTTCATGCTCTCTCTGTATTGATTCGATATGCATGGTTCACTAATTTGGTGTCTACATGTGCATGTGCATAACAATAAATAAATTGTACATAAAAATAAATAATAAAATGTGAAGGAATACCTCAAACATGCTCATTTTTACTCTTTTTCAGAACTTGGTGACTGATGTAAAAACTTAATTCTATCTTCGGATCAGTGTGCAAACGGTTGAGTGTTTTTCGGAATCGGCGATTGCACAAACCAAACCAGGCAGCAAACAAAGGCTTCTAGTACGAGTTGCATCACAAGAGCTATAGCAACTGCAACACACTAATGCCTACAACGGGGACAAAAACATGGCGTGAAGTTAGAAATCAAATCGATTGCAAACTTTGCCCTGTACATGGTGAAACCAGAAGAGCGAATGTGTGAGAAAGAGTGGGAGAAAGAGTAAAATTATTTATTTATTTATTTATTTATTTATTTATAATAACAAATCTTCTGGCTCGAGTGGCCTAAAAGACAGAACTATCACTCAATCAATCAAACAAACAAAGCTTAACAATAAAACGCATATCAGACATGACGCAAAGTGTACAGACGCAAATAAATAGCTTAGCACAGAAATCACATAAATCACAAGCCGTAAAGAGCACGTAGACGCATTTTAACACTGAACATTGAGTGGTTAAAATCGATTACATGGTACATCTCGTTAAATTCCCTAGTCATTTGAACCAACGGGTCAAAGGTGCCATACTCTCTACGCCGGAAGTCAACCGCCAGCAACTGTCTGGGTCTCAACGACCTGCTGGGCGCCGTGAGATTTAACTTACTTAGGATGGCGGGAGCATCGATGTTGCCGTTCAATAGTTTAAAGACAGACAAACATTTGGCCATTTTTCTTCTGTGCTCGAGCGACTCCAAGCCAAAAAGAAGGCACCTCGTTTTATAATTGGCCTTGTTGACCCTATTAGCCCAAGTCAATCGGTTAAACATAAATTTCGTCAATCGTCTTTGGATAAGCTCAAGTCTGTTGATATGTTGTTGGTGAATGGGAGACCATACAACACAAGCAAATTCTAAGATGGGTCTCACTATAGAGCAGTATAGGCTTTTGATCGTAAATGGGTTATTTGAGAGCTCTTTGGAGACTCTCAATATGAAGCCTAGAGAACGAAGAGCTTTTGAGACGATATAGTCAAAGTGGTTTGTTAAAACTAGCTTCTGGTCAAGTAAAACACCGAGATCTCTAACTTGGACAGCACGAGGAATTGAGGACCCTGACAGTGAGTAGTTAAACGAGACGTGAGACTTTTTCCTTGAGAAAGACACAACACAACACTTGTTTACATTGATTGATAAACAGTTAGTCGCACACCACGAATTAAGCCGGTCAAGACACAGTTGTAACCTCTGGCAGTCGTCGAGTCCTTGCACATGCGAGAAAATTTTCAGGTCGTCAGCATACAGCAGCTTCGATGCGCCAGGAATCCATAACGTGATGTCATTGATGAATAACGTAAACAGGAAAGGTCCCAGTATGCTGCCCTGCGGTACTCCAGATGCGTTCGAGAAAGGAGACGAGAAGGCATCACCAATATTGACTAGAATGCGCCTATCGGACAGAAAGCTCTTGAGCCACCGCACCAGCTCAACGTTAACTCCATATTTAGTCATCTTGGCTAGGAGTAGAGCGTGGTTGACCGAGTCGAAAGCTGAATGAAAGTCGGTGTAAATGGCGTCAACCTGCAAGCCTTGGTCCAAGAAGGCGTAGCAGTGGCTCAAAAAGCTTACTAGATTTGTCTCGATAGAGCGGTTTGGCATGAATCCATGCTGGTCAGTACTTAGAGAGTGCTTGAATCCATGCATGAGGTATCTCGCAACCAAGAGCTCGAATAGTTTGCTACAGGAGCACAGCATGGAGATTCCGCGGTAGTTTGAACAAAGGCTTTGGTCCCCTTTCTTGAAAACCGGAAACATCCAAGACGATTTCCACCGGCTGGGGAAACATTCCAACTGCAAGGATTTGTTGAATAGCGACGTCAAGACTGGAATCAGAGCTTCCTTGCAGTTTATGATTATAGCGCTGGGAATGTAGTCAGGCCCAAACGCGTAGGAAAGTTTCAGGTCGTCAATAGCCATGCAGACCTGCTCTTCGGAGAACACCGGTATGGACAAGAAGATTTCTTCGCAAATGGGCTCCAGGGCAGAAGCAAGACTGTTTTGGTCCAGGCTACCATTTGAGTACATTGAAGCAAAGTGAGCTGCGAATGCATCGCAGATATTATGTTCACCGGAAACCACTGAGCCATTGAAGCTCATAGAAGAAGGTAATCCACCACGTTTGCCACCACTGCCAGCTCCTCGTTTGTTTTTGATAAACTTCCAAAATGATTTGGGATTTTTTCTGAATCCAACTTCAAGACTAGAGGTATACCGTTTATAAGCTCGCCTGTTCTCATTTTTGTAGAATCGAGCCGCCTCAAGAAACGCTAAACGGTTCCGTTCGCAGTTGTTTCGACGGAATCTTTTGTAGAAAGTAGATTTGTACCTTTTTAATCGGCGGAGAGCAGTGGTCGCCCAACGAGGTTTCTTTGGAGCACGAAACTGGGGAACATACTCATCGAAGAGGTCCACAACAGTCATGGTAAAGGAATCAACATTCACATCGAGGTCTGCAGCAGACATGATTTCATTCCAGTCAGCAAGCAATAAAGCTGACGTTAGACCAGCAAAATCCGCACGACGGAAGTTCCAACGGCGCTGCGGTAAAGCAGAGGCAGATGCTCGCGTACACTCACCGGAAGCATTTGGCAAAACAGCCTTAAGCACCAAAGCGGGATGGTAGTCATCAAGCCCGATTAGCGGATCCAAGCTGCTCTCAATTGATACCGAGTAATCGATGAGCAGATCGCACACGAAAACTAGGTCCAACAGGGTGCCGTGCCCATTCGCAGTGGAGTTTAGCTGTGTCAAACCGGAGAACTGCAATTCGTCGAACAGCATAGTGCAGGCAGGAGAAAATCGTGAACTGGCAAGGTCCAGAGCAGGAAAAGAGCCAGGTGTAGGAGTCCAGCGTATGTTAGGTTGATTGAAGTCACCCATGAGGACACACGGAACGAGAGATGAACTCTCTCTTACCTCGCGAAGCTCGGAGCAGATGGAGTTAATTGTTGCCAGATCATTTGAGTGATCCGGCGGCACGTAGATAGCACCGATCATTATTTCTTGCTGACATGTTTTCACGCGCACCCAGAGACTTTCCGTGAGAGGAGTCGGATCAGAGCAACTGAAGGCGTCAAGCCTCGAAGCCACTGCGATAAGGACACCTCCACCCCGAGATTTTTTGCTGTTTGAGGCAGACCGATCCGTACGGAAAACAGTGTATTGGCTGACATCGAAAAGCAGCGGTGAAGGAATATTGTCATCTAGCCATGTTTCAGTCAGAGTAATAATGTCGTAGTCAGCGCAGGTGGAGCTCAAGAAGAACTTAAAATTAGCATGAAAGAAGAATTAATAATTAGAAGAAAATTAGAAGAAGAAGAAAATTAGCATGAAAGAGAGAGAGAGAGAGAGAGAGAAATGTCGAGGGGAAGTGCAGCAAACTTTCATGATGCGCTCTAAACGTGATCCTTGCTGGTGAGGCGGATTCGTGATGGAGAAAAAGCAGAAAAGGACGAAAAACTAGCACTAGGAACGAGAACCCGTCTGCAAATCACCACGTGCACCACCGATATCACTATACTAAAGCGAGCGTTGGGATGGAGCCCATCAAAGCCTTGGTGCAGGACCGAGTAAACCGAGACGGGAAAGTCCGATGAAACTCCATTCCTGTGTTCGCCCGCGGCAGTCACCCGCGGTGTGTGCATTCCTGTGCATCGCGGTTCAAACTTCGTCCTGCAAAATGTCCTCCAGAGGCAACGTTACCGATCGGAACCGTACAAATGAGCTACACACAAGCCAGTCGTGGATCCTGGTTGGCTATGGAGTTTGCCGAAGTAAAGTTTACTGGATTCGGAATGCCAGAGGCGGGTTCAGTGCTAGTCCGGTACTGGGGTAGATAATAAATTGAGGTTCGCAACCGAAACAGGGATGGTCACCATTTGGTACACGAAAGGAGTTGAGCTACAGCAGACAAACACGGAGCATGCACGGACGCTGTAATTTCATCCCAAAGAAGTCCTTGGGGATATGTGGGCAAAATTTGTACTGTGAGTTGTATTACCTACAAACCGTAAAATCTGTATAATTTCAAAAGTATGGAGGTAACATACTTCAAAATGGCAAGCATCTTTCATCAACCTTCGAACATGCACAAATTATCAGTGCCGTAAACAAAACCTTAAAAAAGCAGGTGAATTGCAAAAAGACATAAAGGAGCGTGGTGTCGTCTTGCCGCAAACGGTAATAATGCAGCTTGGCGTAATAATCAACCCAACCCCACGCCTGAATGACATTACGCTAGCGTGAAAATGGCTTTTCACCACACGGGATTGTATGTTGCCGTTTATTAATTCCAATAACAAAATCCTCTTAAATCTTGCGCAAATAAATAAACAAATAGCCGGGCCCAGCAATGCGCTCTGGGCTACAGCCGAAAGTAGCAGTAACCAACACGAAGGCTTGGGAAATCGTTTTTCCCACGGGACCAGTTCAACGAGGTGGTTCGCCTTCGTTTTCCCGCGACATGGCATATGCATATGTTTCGGCTCCTGGCGAAACACTCGCTACTTGCTGTCGGAACGATGTGGGTAGGACGAACGTGAGCGAAATAGCGAGTAGAACACGAATCCTTCTGGGTGGTGTAGGGCGGTGGTAGAGTGATAGCCAAACTGGTGAAGTTTTTCTCCAAACTTATACCAAAACCGCTCTCGTCCGGACGATTCAAGGCATTCCTACGGAAGAATGAACGGGAGATAGCCAATGGGCGACTGTTAGTGAGAGCGATGGAGAGGAATGTAAGGATGCACTACGAGTAGGGAAAAAATCCTACACAATAGAGGCACCAGTGGCTTCTTGGTCGGCCGCGAGAAGGAAAAACAAATAAAATAAATACCACGAACGGAGATGCTTGTCGTCGAGCACCAGGCACCTCCATCGGGCGTGCTGAGAAGGTTGCTTTTTTTGACTGAACTTTCCGTTTCTAGCCGCTACTAGTCACTTTGCAATCAAAAAACCAAACCACTATCCTTTTCGCATTCTCTCTCTCTCTCTCTATCTTTTTTTTTCTGTCCCTTTTCTTCTTGCTCTCACTCTCTCGCTCTCTCTATCTCTCTCTCTCTATTTCTGTGTCATTGGAGTGAAAAAACGCCATATATCTAAAAATGTGTCTTTGCGATCAAACTCTCTCTTTCTTTCTCTCTCTCTCTCTCTCATATGTAATGATGCCACGAATGGCAAATACGGGCCACAAAAGCTCCACCACGGGCCCCATGCAAGCGCAACACATTATCATATCATGCGATACTTTTCATTTGCACCACCATACCCTACGAACAAAACCCGATTACACGCCATCGGAGTAAGGTACACCGGAGAGAAAAGAGTCGAAGCCATGGAGCCACCGTTTGTAGACGATTCGCCTTCTGTAGGACATTCGTCAGGACCTCCACATAGCGGTCCAGGAGCATTCGGTGCATGAAAACTCTGTGTGACAGACAGAGAAAGAATTCGCCACGTCCGCTCCACCATATTGAAAGCTTGCCCATTTGACTCTCAAGTGAAGAACAGACCGTCAACACACAAAAAAATCCACCCGACAAGAGTCGGCTGAATACAGGAAACCACCAGCATACCCCTCATGCTCTGTTGCTCTCTCAGCCCCACCCAGCCTGTCCTGACACTTTGCCCTCTCCAGGGTTGCGGGAAAAGCGAACGATTTTTGTTTGAATAAATTTAAAACCTCCTGCTGCTCCATCTCCACGATGCTGCCTCACAGAAGTGTCAAGCGACTAAAGCAAAAACATTGGTCTAACCGATCCACCCATTTGGTAGTTCGTTTTCCGAACGTTTTCTGCCATTCCGTATTCCCATTCCCGCGATCCTGCGAGGACACTGTTCGTGGGTGGGATTGTTTGGTAGATGGAAGCCGGGAAGCTTGTGCAGATTCCGATGATACGATGCCCATACTCGTGACATGGGAAAATTGTCCTCCCTCGAAGCGGGAAGCAAAAACGTAGAATGAAGATCGTCCGTCTGTAAAGTGTATCGTTCGACCCTGCCCGCACGGTGGGATCGAACAGTTCGCTATTAGGGTCACAATTAAGTGAAGCCTAAATTGAATTTCTTGACGAACTATTGTTAAAATATTGCTTAACTTTTCCACATTGCTCTATCGAAGTACTTCCCTCTAACAATCTGCCTTCTGCTATCCCTTTGTTCGTTCTTTTCAATGATAGACCATGTGTCCTTTGCTAACTACTGACAGAGAAAACAAACAAAACTTCGGACCTTGCCACCGGTCAGATCGAGGCTGCTCGTGTCCTGGCCGTTGCCACCTTTCGGTAGAGCAACACGGTGACACATTCCTCCGCCCTAGCTGCAGCTCTCTCACCCAGTCCGCCTAATCCTTCATCTGGCAGAAACCGTCGCTTCGTTGCGCAAATGGAGCTCCCGGCATCGCGTCGGTTTTCTGAACAGGGCTCGATGGTTGGACAAAAAAGCAGCCAAGCGTATGCGGGCAAAAACTCGCCCTCTCAACACACTCAAACACACTGGTTCGAACAGTCCGACAGAGGCGAATCACAGGTGTAGCCAGAAGCGGAGTCTGTGGGCAACCGGGATATGTTTTTGGGCTTCATTGTAGCCGTTACTATTGTTGGTGTCGCGGAAAGTAAAGGCTCAATGTGGTTGGTATGGGGTATGGGGAGACAATCGAGACCGATGCGAGCGTGCATATGTAAAGTGAGACAACCCAACGTTACGCTGGTTCTTCTGGTCCACCGTGACACGTCGGAAGAACTGTAGCACGTACGTACGGACGTCAGGAAATTAATGGCTAAGAGGTTGATGGGGACCTCAAAACTAATGGCTGTAGATGTTTGCCGTCATTGAAGGGCAGTAGAGAAGTTCAAGAGAACAAACCGAAATACAACGTGCGGGTGTATCGAATGAACCAAAAAAAACTAAAAAGGATTCTTAAGGAACATTGTGATAAAATGCGATGCTTAAGTTGGACTAATTTGTGCTTTTTTTCAACTGAAATAGTAAAGAAAAAACTATATGTGTCGGTCATTTTTGCAGGAGAATGGTGACAGATTGCGAAAATCGTACGATACGATGCTCAATTGCCGATTGAATCAGCTAAGAGACGGTTGTAATTTTGGCAGTTTGTTCACCAGAACGATATTCATCCGTTACGATGATACTTTCGCTCAATAAATGATACGAAGGGAGACTTTACAATTTTTAACACCTTTCATGCAATGCTAACGTGAAACCAGCAACATGCCTTTTCACTTCTGCTTTCCAATATTATGTGGCATTCGTTCTTAGTACCTCACCAACGCAAGGAGTACTAACGATCTCGCTGCTACTTACCCTCCGAGCTAATACTTGCCGATCTTTCTTTTCACTGCAGCCATCCCGAAGGAAATTCGCGAGCTTTCTTCCGCAAGCGCGCGTGATTGTGTCGTTTGTCTCGTTTGTTCAAGTGTTTTTGCGCTATGTTGGTGTCTCTCCTGACAATGTTGCGGGACGAAAGATAAACCGCACACTGCACTGGATGTGACGGTGTTTCGCAGTAAACATCATTATGCCGAGCGGCAGGCTAGCAAGGAACCGGCATTCTTACCCGATGCCGGTATCTTTCGTCCTTGTCGCGTGCCCGCGTCGGTTCTTTCACATTTTCACAATTTTTCTTCCCCTTTTAATCGACGCTTTCTCCCCTGCTGTTCCAATGAACGGCGCGTTATGGCTTCGGGCTTAGTTTAATCAGCGAATTGCTTCTTGGCAGCGACTCTCCTTTGAAAGCAGTCACCGTGCTGCAGTTCGGCACAGGTACAAGTCTCCGCTGGATGGCCATTTTCTCGGTGCGACTAATTTATGGCCAGTTCAGAAATCGAAAGCCACCCCAGGACAGGGTACCTACTTTTAGTTCCTGTTCAACACATTATCAGATAATGTCTACGGGCAGAGAAAAGCAGAGAAAAGCAAAAACAAACGTAATGGGACAGATAAAGAAAAGCAGTATCCGGTACTCCGCGGGTGTATTTGTTCAACATTTCGTGCCTGCAAATTACGCAGCTACGATTTTTCCTCAAAAACAGCAGAAACAAAACGCGAGAGAAAATTAATTCCACTTAGCACACATTTCCAAGCTTGAAGAGGAAAATTTAAACTTGCGATACGACCACACCAAAACGTGACGCATCCAAAACCGACGAACAATGCGAACAAAAATTAGTGGCCATTTGTCAGCTGTGTGCCATCCTCTTCAAGGTTTTGCTCCCCATTTCCCAAGTGGTCCGAGCCGTCCTTCGCTACACCCCTGAAGACGAAACGGCGCAAACTTCGCGCAATCCACGACAGATTGAATATATTTTGCCCTACTAATCACTAACAGTTTATCAAAACCCCACCCAAACCCTATGCGCTCACCGAACAGGCGCGCTTCCCAACCTCAAACTTTGTGTTTTTCATCACCCCTTTTCGCTGCCCTGCTACCCCACGTCAACCTTCCCTAGCTGGCACGCGTTGCGGGAGCCAAATTTAATCTTCTCACTCTTCACTCAATCTCATCAATTTCAGGGCGAACGCGTCTTCGCCAACGGCATTGGTGCGGGAATGTTTGCGAAGCCATCCCGGGTCTGCCGCTTTTCCCGTCCGGGCTTCCGGGCGCCTTCCGGGCGCGTTCCCTTAACCGGTGGAAAATTCGTTTCCTCTTGCGCGCTTCGAAAGCCGAAGGGTGTGAGAGGGCAAACGGAAGTCCCGGGGAAGGGAGCGGCTACCACCCAACACGACGGCAAGACACACCACTCGATTATTAGAAGATATAATAAATAAAAACCGATTTGCGAGCGGAGATGGCGAACGTCTTGCGTTGGTTGCCATTTCGCCAAAGCGCGTGCCAGATGGAGAGAAAGAAAGAAAGAGAAAGAGAGAGAGAGAGTGAGAGAATGTAAGATGGATAAACCAAACACTCATACACACACCCACACACTCATAAACAGGATGCGGAAACACCGAATGATGTCAACGAGAGCAGCTAGGCGTTGTAAGTCCCAAGGAACGCCACTGGTAAACCAGTGGACGGAAAAGGGCAAGGTTAAATATGCTTTGGCTTTGGCAAACTCGCATCCCCGCGAGTATCGTTGCTCGGCTTCGAGTTGAAGCAGATGGATACGGAATGCCATCGAGCCAACCAAGCCCGAGGACGTCCTATGGTGCTGCGGAGTCGACGATGGATACTTGAGCGATACCTCCGGAGTTCAGCACCACCTCGAGTACATGGGCGGCATAATCAGCATTCACCAACACCGAACCAATCTTCGTTGATTCCCTGCGCGATGGGTTCGCTTCCCTTTTGGGGCGTGCTGACGTGAGTTGATAGCAAAATTACCGACCAACCTTATCCCGCGAAATGTGCGCAGGGAGTGGGTTTTCCACGGTTTGAAAAATAAGATCCCATTCCGCTCGACTCACCACCACGTATTCAATCTTCTCCTCGCTTAGCTGCTCTACAGGCCCGCTATGGGTACTGTTGCGTTTTTCCCACACCACTTGGAGTGGGCAGGCCAAAAAAAGGAAGCGATTTCCACCCACGGTACTGGTGGAAAAGTTCGAGGAATAAATCCAAGAATGTATTCTACGAAAGAGCAAGAGACTATCTAGTTGTAAATCGGCCGGTACCTTCAAAGGCGCTTTAGAACACTTATTCTTCACTAGAAAAGGTTTTAAGTGTACTAAAATTGACAACTATCACATTGGGCAGTGGTTTTGGCTCATGCCACGGAAATTACACAACACAAACAATGAATCTTCAATATCCAATCATTAGGTGTACTTAATGATTAGACTATTAGTTTGCACCGTGTCTGCTATCAGTACAGCATATGGTGCTTAGTATGTTGTTTTCAGTTTAGCTGTCACGCAATTCTACAACAATGATTACACCGAAAAGATTTATTTTCCCCTCAAATTTGCGTTGCTTCACCGCACGCTTATCAACCCGTGACCTATCAGCACACAAACAATCGTGCATACAAATGAGCTCAGAGAGAGGACAAAGATTTGGCCCTGTTACGACGCACAAACACACCAGTGCTTATATTCATCGAAAGCCAGCTCCAGCGACACCAAAAGGTGTGGATATTCGACCCATAATAAATGGAGAAATTTTCCACTCACACTCACGACCAATTCCCAAACGCTCCATGCAACTTGTTCCCGCATTTCGTCGAGAACGTCGGTTGTGAGGGAGGGTTCGTGATTCTCCACGCAAGACGAATCCTTTTATTGTTTCCCTCGAATTTTGTTGCCATTGTTGCTTCCGTAGTACCCCGAGATGCGCCACCGGGAGATACTTTCACTCTCACGTAATCCTCCGATCGGATTCGGCATCCTGGCACGCTTGCTGCTCGCCCAACGACCAGACGATTTATATGCTCATAAACCGGTAGCGAAACGTGACCATGTACGCACACAACCAACGTACTGATCCAGAGAGAGAAAACGAGCGAGAGAGTAAGAGAAAAAGAGAGATGAAATGAAATGGTATCTAACGCCATCGGGATCGACTTTCAAATTGATTAGGTAAATAGTAAGTGACGATTAGAAAGGAAATGGGACGGCTCGGTGAGTGTCCTTCCGTGGGAGGCGATGTCATTGGGGAAAGTTTGTGCGAGAAATAGAGACAAGGGATAAGCATCGAAGCAAACCGAACATCACACGGCAATGTGGCAGCAAGGAAGCAGAAACCTAAAATGAGCTCTCGTCTTCAACTGTGGCTCTCACAGGATCCTCACGATGGGCGAGAACAGATCGGAATTGTTTCATCTGGGCGCACTATGTATGAGTCGCCAACTCTCGGGAGAACGAAATGCACACCCTACTTAACTCCATTAACGGATGGTTCGTTCGAGCAAAACAATTTTCTTCCGAGCTAGGGCAAGGATTCAGACCGCATGAGATGGTCGGTGGGATTTTTGTCTTCATTTCCATCAATCCTGCGATACCGAGGATGGTACATGTTGCACATGTGGGTGTTTGAGAACGTATCGGATCTTATAACTGTGGATGATGAGAGTCGGATAGGTTACCGCCAAACAATTGATTTTGAGGAGAACTTTAGCAACTTCGGCATGCGTAGAATTATCTGCGAGCTGTATTCGTGGTTTTGGTGTGAGTTTAAGAAACCACATCAACTAGCTGTTGCGATTATCAATTATTAAGATTCATTAACTGCCAGCGGATTTCTGGAGGACAAAAGCAAAACAATTTGCTTTATGGATGATGCCAATACAACACTTGGTAGTGCAAACATTAGCGTAACTTGCTTGAGCTGTTGCTTATACCGTACTGAATTTTTGTCGAAGAAACACAGAAAGGAATACGACTTTGGAATACATTAAAACAAGAAGCATCCTTGCCATGCGTGACTTGTGTGTATAACTCTGTTTTTCTATTACATTTTTCGTGAACATTGATAGAATGCTACTCTAAATAGTTGAATAGTAGATGCTGCAAATAATGTAGACACAGCATCATTCAACAGCATTCAAATTGAAGCAGTGTATAAAGGGAATATTATTTATTTTGATCCAGTAGCCCTAAAACTTGACACGCACTGTAAAAATGTCACAATGTGTTACTTACCATCAACTTTCGTGACCAAATGATGAAGCAATTTTTTGGCTCAGTTCGCAATGCTGCAGCACCATCTCGGTTGCTTAATCTGGAGAGTCATTCTAAATGTAAACAAGAAGCTCACACTCCAACATTTTCTTATTTTCCCCATAGTTGAGAAAGATAAACGAACGATCCGCCCCGTCACTGGCGGGCCGTATTGATTGCAATACGTACATATGCTTCATCCCCCGGGGATAAAGTGAGAAAATATACTAAAGCACTTAACCTTTTAACGGTCCCAAGCGCGGTTTGACATAATTTATGATCATCCGACGCAACCAAGCACGCGCGGCAATCGACCCCCGGACGGACTTTTGATTATTTTCCTCCAAAAAGAACAGCCGAGCAAATGGAAAAACAAAAAAACAGACACACACTTGTTCCCCAATCAAAGCCATCATACACACAATCCGTTTGAGGGGTTTTCGAAACCCCAACAAGCAGAAACCCTTCCCGATGGCGTCGGCATAATTAATATCCACCGTCGGCGCGGAGTCTTTGTTGCGCGTGGTTCCAAAGAGTGATAGTGGGGATGGGACGCATCACAACGTTCGAGCCCTTTCCTTTATTTTATTTTAGGCGGTGTGCCATCGGGACTACAATTGTTGCGAATGAGTTACATCGGCAGCACAAAATAAACATGTTTAGTCTGGCCGCGAAAAGGGCGTCCCTGCGTCGGGGTATGCAACGAACCCCACACGCACTGACGCACTAATTCCCGAATTTCAGCAGCACATGGGGCCGGAAAATGTGCCGGCAGGGACACTTTAATTGCGTTTCGGCGAATATTGCGGCACGTTCTGGAAGGACTCCACGGTACCGGGTGGCCGAAGTCGGGCGGTAATGAGTTGTGATGGTTTAAAAATAAATGCGATTTGTTTACATTGGAAAATTTCTTCCCAACTTTATTTCCACTCTCCGATGAAGCAAGCTGGTTTTACGCATCTAACTATTGCATTTTTTCGATACGGTCCGTTTTGAAATGCGTAGGCGAATGTTTGCGTCACATTGGCGCTCACTGTTTCGCATCAGTGATGGCTTGATGTTGAGAGAATCCCTTTAAAGATTGCTTTTCAAAAATATCTAAGAATAGTTGATGAAATCGTTATATAACGTGGGCATTGATATTTAATTAATTTTATATGTAGAAATTAAAATAATTGCATAATTGCTTCATTGAAAAGCTGGGAAAGAACCATAAAATCCTTTTCTAGATCATATGTTGCATTTTGAATATTTCTACTAATAATTATTACAACATCTATCTCAGTAATGACACTTATCTGTTACTCTCCGGTAAGTGTTACATTACATGCACACGTTGTAATGGTGTCAGAAGAATATGATATCATCTCGCCAGCAGTCCGTGACATGCAGTTTCTCTTACGATGGAAAACCACCCACACCACACAGCGTCTACTCAATCAGGGTTGAGATCACGGCTCGGAACATTGTCTTCGGCGTGGAAAATTAATATTTGATCAGTTACTTCCGTAACGTGCTTGACAGGACCTGCGAAAACCCCGCCAAGGCTCCAATTCCACATCATTACCCCAAGTCACCATAAACCACCCACTTATCCGGCCTTTCCCGGGATGGCTCAAACACCGTCTCGAGCTCGTTGTGCTTTCTTTTATCCTTCCAAACTCCATACGCTGCTCGTTTTATTGCCGTTCTTATGTAATCCCCTTACCTAGCCTGTAATCCTTGCGACCAACCTGTAACCATACGCCAATAATTCCACCCCTCATCGAGCAAACCGGGCCGGCCAGAAGGGTGTGTAATGATTTATTGTGCCCTGTGGCAAGTGTTTGTGCTTCCGCGGTGCGTTTTGGCTGCTCGTTTCCGGTTCTTTTCCCTTTTTCCGGCGGACGGTAATTTTCGGTCGGCAGCACCCGTCGTATTTTTCCCATTCGCCGTTTTCCTTTCTCGCAAAGGATATCGTGTCTTGGGCCGAGCCAATCAAGAGAACAAGGTCTCAACCCGAGCATCTACGTACATTTTCGACTCCCCAACGTGGGCTCGGACTTAGACCGCGGCTTCGCGTATTGATTTTTCCCACCCATTTTACCCCTTCGTGCTAAGACGAAGATTCGCTGCGACACTCTGAAGGAGCCACTCCAAACGGTGCCGATTGTTCCTGCGACCCTGGTCAGGTTGTTGGGCGTCGTTGAAGGGAAAATTCTCTCCCACTTTCCAGTGCGCCGACGGGCTAAGGTGCATCGCGTTCTCCTCTCGGTGTTTGGCCGCACTGAGTTCCGGTCGGCCTTCGCACGCCGGTGGAGAAGTGGAGAAAATTCAACGCACTCACACAGCATATTTTTCGTGGGTGGGAAAAGGTACCTGTTTGTGGTGGGCCGTACACGTTGGAAATAAAAGAAGGGGTTTTTTGCCTTCGGGAGTCCGAGGATCGTTTTTAGCGTTCCAGTCCAGGTGGGCTTTTCAGAATGCGCTTATGGGGTTTTCTTTTGCTAGAGTCGACTCTTTTATTTACGCATTATATTTGTCCTATGGAGTCTGAACCAAATTTACCTCTCTTTACCTATAATATATATGTCGATGATGTATCAGCCCAAAGCATGTTCTTGACGAATGTTTTGATGTCTTGATAAGATAGTAGAATATCAAAGTCGTTACCATATACGATACTCCAGCGAACCATTTGCAACGACCAGAATAATGTAGTCATAAAGCGCCCATCTCCGGAATCCGACGCGTCAACTCGAGGTATGAAATTAATTACCAACAAACCCCAATCGAACGCCCTGATTTACAAACTCTCTACCGTCAAAGTTTCTCCGGTGGCCATCAACCGGGAAATAGTTCGTTGGAGGTTGACTTCGTCCAGGCTAAAGTTTGCCACCCTGCAGAACGAAGGATGCACCAGTGAAAGGATGTCTAAGGAACGTTAGCTCCCATTGCCTTCGGCTGGAGTAGGACTTCACCGTATCAAAGACCGTCGCAGGCCTGTCAGCGTATAACACACCGCAACAACTGCACACACACGGTCACGCCCCGTCGCCATTGGCCTTCCGGAAAAGTACTCGCGTCGCGTAGTGCATCCGGGACTCCAAAGATGCCTACCGAATCCGAGTATGCGAACGGGGAAAACCTCGAGTCAAGCGTGCACATTCCACCGGCAGCTGGATCTGAAACGGAGACTTAGCCTGGTGGGCATTCGAGAAGCGAGTCGGTACGGTTTTGTGAAGAAAATCAGTTCCCTCTCCCTCCCGGCCCGTGCCCTGTTGGATCCGACAGAAGTGTTCCGAGATACTCCGAGAAGTTGGTCCGCAGCGTGAATGCGTTGTGTAGAAGACCGAAGCGCCACCACCAACGATGCACAGAAGAAGTTATCTCAGAAACTCGAGAAACCATTTGCCGGCATCTACTGCCACTCAGCTCTCCTCCCTTCCGCACCATATGTGTGTGTGTGTGTGTGTGTACACATACATACTCGATTCCCGACGTTCGATGTTGTGCATAGTTTCGCACCTCCTCTGACGCCCCCGGTGGCGCACCGATTGGACTGGGCGGGTGGATTCTAGCGACTCATAAACTTCCCATCGGACAACTTCTAGGGAATTCCAGAGTTTAAGCCCAAGCACTGGCACACAGCCACCGGAGATGCAAAACCCGTTTTACCCGTTTTCACTCCTTCCACAATCTGGAACCCTTTGGTTGGGATCGGACGCCCTACCAAACGTGGCCCTGGAGCGAACGATTCCGATGATGCAAATGCATCTGCTGGGTGGAACGAGCTGGACAAAGTCGCCACCCTGAAGTGGCTATTCGCTCCCACACGGACGCACCCGGACGTCTTCATCATGGCCGGTTCGTACGCGCCATCTTCAAAAAGCACCCGAACAATTGCACGCTTGTCTAGCTCGACAAAAGAATGCCAAATGGAAAGGCAAGTTTATTATTACGGTTGTAATTAAATCAACCCGAACTTGAATGGCACCAGGAAGCAGAACTTAGTACAGACGGTTTGATTCACATAGTGCGAAGGAGTGCATCTGGTGCAATCCACTCAAGGTATTTGTTTTTCACAAAATCCAGATAAAACACAGTATTAAGGAAATGGACAAAAAACGAACATTCGCGTGTTTCCGCCCGGGTTCGAACCGGGGACCTTCTGCGTGTGAAGCAGACGTGATAACCGCTACACTACGGAAACCGATGTTAGATGAATGTTCGTTGCAATCCAGCTGCCTTATGTTGTATGCATTTTATTGTTCATTCGTTATCTCATTATGCTTATCAACTTCAGCTCAATGCTATACGCTTATTTACCTCCAAGGAACCAACCTAGCTTTGAAGCAAACCTTGATTTTCTTTTCATTACAACATTCTTACGAAAAATTATTACTATCCTCAAACCTTCCATATTGTTCTTCGTTCTCAAATACCATAAGTCAACTGCTATCCGTCAGTAGTTTACCTCGAAATATCTAGCTGCAAAACTGCCAACCCCTGCCCTTGGTAAATAATATTCAGCCAAGCATAACAAACCGGTTGCGAACAACTCAATCAACCGCCTTCTGATTGATAACGATAAGAAACGCTAGCGAAACATACTAATTACCATCGATTTAGCAATTTAACGCTTTGCATACCCTTGCCCAGCAGCCTGCAACGGATGTTACAGCTCCAGAAGCATGAGGCTTTAATCACTCGATATTCTATAAATTTTGACGCGGGTTAGAGGCTTTAAAACTGCCCTCTCGGGAATTCCGCATTGATGCACCGGCGGATGCGCGAGTGAGGGCGCTAATGCGAATGGTATGTGCTTCGAAGTGTTTCATTTCGTCGACAAGGTGGTGGCATTCATCATGGTACATTTTGTTTCACATCGTGTCAATTGCATTTGAAATGCTACCTGTGTGGATGTTTATTTTTGTTTTGTTTAAGCAACTTTTAACTTTTCTCTACATGTTTCTACCATCTTTGATATGCTTTGCGCGATCTCATTACGGAGCCAGCCGTACCTGTTTACAGCAGTAATAAAAGCATATTTCACGAATAAATCACCATCCTTAACCCAATTTCCAACCGGTAGCTTTGTTTCAATCAGTTCCCGATGAGATTAAACCGTTCCCGGATGGATTGGGTCGATTGCTAATTTTCTCCTCCACCGGGACGCTTGCATCAATGGATGCATTTGATTAGTGCGAGCCTGCAACATCCGGCATAGTACTGGGTGGTTGAGTTATTTGCGACATGATGCAACGCCAAACGTCATCCGGCGTTTCGTCATGCCACCATGAGTGATTGGTTTCCGGGCATCCAGCGACGACTCAAGCCGGATCGATGGACCGCAGTCAGTCTCGTCCCGAGGTCCAGTCAAATAATAGTCAAAATCGGCTGTTTGTTTAATAGTTATGCCTATCAATTATGCAAACAATTGCCTCGGTACGGTCAGTTTCGACCGATGGTCTCTCCGGGAAACTCGACAGCCAGGTCCTGCTTGCGAGATGATTAAGACATATCGATAGCTCGCTCGTACGCCACAGCGGGCAAGGTGGAAAGAAGGTGGAAAGGTGCACCTTTTCCTGCCGTTCGCAGACCTTCCCCAAGTCAGCACTTCGCAGCAATTCACGGAACAGCGGAAGCCTTTGGGCAGTGCGGGAATCCTTTTTTTTTGTTCAGGAATTTACCACTAGCTCTATACACCTTGAGCTGAGCTTGTGGTACCTCGGTGCAGTAATCCAATAACCACTCTAATGCTCTCGAAGGCATTCGTTCGAAAACAAAGCTGATCATGAGTGTGTACGGCGCGTCACCGGCATTGACAGCAGAAGGACGACGTAATGTGCCGCAGGAGCTGTCTGTGATGGCAGAAACTATAGCGGGGAGGCTTTACACGAGTCCCCGGTTGTTCAGGATAATCGGTTCCTCCCAACTCCCCACAGCACACTGTCTCCTCTCTCTACATAGGGGTGGGTGTGCAAGAATTTCCCCGCGTCTTCTAGAGTGGCATTCACCGGAGCCTACGGCGACGGAAGTCATCGCTTGGTGCTTCCAATCAATAACCTAATAAATTAATTAGCTTCGTACCGCGGGCGCACACCTACACTCCTCTCTCGAAAAGACTCTCCGCGGGTCGGAAAACCCTAGCTCCGGTTGGGCTCCCGACGAACAAAGGATCAATTCCCGAGGACCTCGCGATTGGGGACGAGAATGGCGGCTAATGCCGGAAGTCTACCCACGATGTCACCGATGATGATTTCTGACCGCCTTGCACCTTCCGCTGGCTGTTGACAAACAGTTACAACCGAGCTTCTGGCATGTCCTTTCTCTTGACTCCCCGGTTTCCCGCCATTTGCGCACCAAGTCTGGGTAAGCGGTGCAAGAGGAAGGAATTTGATTAATGTTTTCAAACATAATCAACTGCAACGGCGGGCGCTAAATGGCCGTCTGTTGAAGTTAATGAGGAGCGAGAGTCAGAGCCTCGAGGATGAGCAGTAGCTCCTTGCTCCCACCGTGTGTCGACCGCGCCATTGCGATGCCACTGTTCGTGAGTTCATTTTTCCGCTTCCGAACGTGGGCGGTAGGAATGTGGAACGCTGGCGGAAGAGCAGGACCACCTTCACACTCACCTCGGCATCCATGGGTGGTCGCGGCGACGAGTCTCGCCTGCCGGTTGCGGAGATTGTTTAACAGCTCCAATCATTGTTTCGTGTTGATTTTACACGGAGCATGTGTGTTTGGGAAGTGATTTTCAGGTGCTAGTGAAAATCGCTTCGCACACTCTGCGGCATGGATGCGGGCCGCGAATGAAACTGTAGGGAGAATGCATAAGGGTTGAAATGCCAGAAAGAGCACACAAAAAAGCATCAAGTACGGGTATTTTTTTCAGCCCCCTTAGCACCGTTTCGGTTCAGCCATTCGGTGCTGGGGCTTTAATCAAACCAAAAACCCGTGTCGTCGCTAGGGCATATATATTATGTGTCGTTTTTTTTTCGTTCACCCTTTTTTTACTATTATTAAATCAAACATTCCGACATGGCAAGGAACGAATTCCGAAACCCCTCTTTTAACGGCGCTCCAACAGCCGCCGGGACCCACTGCGACATGATAAGCGATGATAATCAAATTTCCGCCGATTCGCTTCCCCTTTCGGAGTCAAACCGCGCTTCAACAATGCGCCAACTCACACGCACGCTGTCATGGAGCTGTCAAGAGACGCCGAGTGGATCGAAATTTGAGCTCACTTCGTCCACATGCTGCTCCAGCGTTCGGTGGGTTGTGGTGTCGGGATATTGATATTGCTAAAAGTTACACATGTTTGTCCACCAAATCATATGACCTCCTGCCTGTTCGTCTCTTTCCATCAACCGGAATGGTGCGCCGCGACAGCATCCCTTACCTTGGCGAACGAGTAGAGGCGGGCTCAGTGTGTATAGCTCAATTACACACAACCCGATTACAGATTTGTCGTCGACCGTCCGGAAGAGAGCAGCAGAAAACGGCAATCGAAATGGACAAAAATAAAAACCAGTTTATCATCGATACGGCCCGCAGTTGGGCGCGAATGTGTGTGTTTGGTTTTTGTTTTATTTTGACATTTTTCCGTCTCCCGGTTTCATCGGAGCATTGGGGAATTGGAATCGATTTGTTCTCGGGTATGCTAATGCGCAAACGTTCCACACTCACGGCCGACTCTTATCTCACCATCGTCGCGTTTCGAATAAAGCAACTCTTCATTCGCTTAGGGTCGGATATAACTCAAAACATAAACAGAGAAAGCAAAGACTCGCACTCAAGTGGCTGGTTCCCCGGGGGCGCGAGCAACAGATTTATGCCACAGCGGCGTATCGGATGAATGGAATTCCCGGTCTGGCCGGTTGGCCACCGGGACACCGGAGTGATAAATAAATTTGCCTAATTGAAACATGACAGCCTCGCACGGAACGCAACAAATGGGGCACTAGACGGAGCGGAGAGAGGCAAATATTAAAGCAAAAATTCGGGCTGGAAAACAGTGGGAGTGTCGCAGCACGAAATTTTAACCTTCCGAGCCAAATTCTAACCGCAAACGGGAACCTTATTCTCGTGACCACTTCCGTCCGGTTCGTGTTCCTGAATTCCGATGCAACAGCCTTTATTTTGTGTGGCTGTCCAAAGATTAACAGTGGTGCGCAGTTCGTTCTGATTTCGCGTTGTGATGGAACAAGGTAGGTTGCCGTGGCCTCCAGAATTCAAAGACATAGGCTCAAGATCAACCGACAGACAAAAAACAAGAGCAAAGGTCGCAACTAGGGGTGCGTGTGCGAATCCGTCTGTTTACGTGATATGGCTGATGGCTTTCTTCACCCCGACATAAGAGGCGGAAAAAACGAATAAAAAGTACTCTTCGCCCATCTCGAACCGTCGCTATTTCTCGGTAGCCTTAAAATGAATTAAAAATAGCTAAATACGAAACTCGATACCTTCCGGGACTCTCTTTAGCCGCTCACGGGATTTTCCCAGGGAAGCAAGCCCCACGCGCACACTGGGATCGGTGCAAGAATTTCGGCCGGATGATTTATGGAGTGTGGAGCGATAAAAACCCGAACCGAAGCAGCTCCGGTTCTGGATGGCGCTTGGATGGGCCCCTCGGTTGGCCGCGTGACCAGCGTCACGTACGGATATGCCAATTTTCATGACCGAAAAATAAAATAAAATACAATGCAGCGGCATGGCAAAAAAGCAAGGGCGAAAGCACGTCAACGAGTCGCTCGCTTTCCACGAAACTGTAATGGTTTGTTTTTGTTACGGGCTTACGCGCCTCTGGGCTGATTTATGACTTCTTCTCTCGCCTTCCGCCATTCCGTAATTGACCTGCTTGACGGGGTTGATCGTATGCGCGATCGCGTGGATGCTGCTGGAACGCGATCGACACACGGCCTGATCGCGACTTGGCACTGGAACGTTTAGGAGCGTCGGTGGTGTAATGGTCAGCATAGTTGCCTTCCAAGCAGTTGATCCGGGTTCGATTCCCGGCCGACGCACGAACATTTTTATAGTATCTACTAAAAAACCTGTGTATGGTATACTAAATAGAAAATGGGCGGATAACCACCTACAGGGTTTCATTTAATAGCTTTTGTATATTTTAAATTCGACCATATTTGGACCTAAAGTGTAATCGAAAACATATTTGATAATGTGTGCTAAACATTATTCATGCATTTTACATCATTTTTAGGAAAATAGTAACACACATCTTTGTGGTACATTAGCTGACATATATTGTTTTCGTCAAGACAGGGAAGCGAGAGAGCTCTCCCTTTGAAAGAAACGTTGCAAACTCTCTGTCCACTATGTCGGCCGAAGCTCACTGACCAAATGAAACGCAGACCCATCTACTGCCCAAATCGGTGAGCAGCGAAAGACGCGCCTAAGCAAATCACACTCCGGCTCTCGGCACCCGATTTTTCATTCCCAACCGGGCCAGTTCTCATCAACCCTCTAAACGTCCGATGTGCGGGTGTTCACGCTCGAACCTGAGGTTCAAATTCGCACGGGAAAACTGGTTTACTACCGCCGGCAGCCATGACCCGCGGGTGGAGCCAACCAGACGATACGCGAGTGCTTGTGTGCATGTGTGTATGTGTGTTTGTGTGTCCATGTTGGCGAGATTGTCCCGATTCGTGGCCGGGACCCGAGACCCCTGGATTATGATTAACCGGCGATAATGAGCGTCACGCGGTGCCCTCCAGGGGGATTTAACCGGTACGCGGGACATGGAGCACTGCACCTCTGTACGATGTCCGGGTTAACAATGGCGGCAATGGTTCCGTTGGTGATGATGCTGCTGCAGAAGAAGCAACCATGGCAACCGCGCCTTATGACCACGATCCTTTGCTGGATTTCCTCGCGGCTTGTTGGTGGTTTTTAAGTTAAATAGCTCAAGATTTATGCACACGTTCTCGGTCGCTACAGTGCGAACTCGCTTCGAATTCAGGGGGGCTTTGATGGGTGGGTTGGGAAGGAAAATCGCCTCCCGGTTAGCGTTCGCGATCCTACAATGTCCTCCCTCTGGTCCGGTGCCGGACAGAACCGTAGACGTGCGCGAGTTCGCGCGATATGTGCGATGATAAATTTATGAGCTATTAGTGTCCGCCAAGCGAAGGAAGCAAGGAAGGCGCAGAAGAAGGACGGAGGCTTGATGGGGAGGGGCGGGGATGATGGGAGGAGTTGAAAGGAAGAAACCTGAGAGGGAAGGATAAGTTTGGAACCAGTTTGGCCGCGTGAAGGTGGTCGATCACCGGACAAACGTGCGAGCCGAGTGTCTTGGCAGTCCCCACGAAAGGAAAAGTATTGACATCGACGATTAGACTGCGGGTCGGTTTTTAAGGTATGTTAATTCACGCGTAAATGAGGGGAGTTTGTTCATGTCAACATTACCGATTAGAGTAGAGAGTGAATGTCCCAATCTGTAACGCGAACGTGTTTTAGATTGAGCATGCTTGATGTAGATTATAAATAAGCCTTCAATCAACACATAATTGTGTCCAAACGTGAAAAAAGAACGTTGATTTGTATTGCTGTAAAAACGTATGTTAGTTTCATTATTTGAAACATGCGGACTATTGAGAAATCGTAGAAATACAGTAAAAATCCCCAAACTGTTAAAATGTTTATGTAAACTTGTTATCGTTCGTTTATTTATTTTGCATAACATTTTATGGTTTCCCTAAGCTTGAACTAAGCATGCAAAGATATCGTGTTAGCATATATAACATTTGAGTTAACTCACAGAACTCACAGAAGCTTTTATGAATCTAAAATAAACTCATAATGCATTCAAAATGGCAAAACATGACTGCTACATAATTCCTGCGAAAAAGCGATCGATTACATGGCATTAATTCAAGATCATTGCGAAAACGTTCGAAAACAACACCAGAAAAAGCGGGATAAACACGAAAAAGCAACACATTCGCAACACCAAACATAACGCCGCTCACTTCTCGCCTAATCAACTCTTCAGACCAAAAACAAATATTGCATTAGACCGTCGGTTCGCCGTCGCAATTCGTCCGTCGGAATCGAAATGAAATTATTAAGCCCAAAACCGGGGCTTTGTGCTATCGCGCCGTGGCCGTGATGCGGTTTGTATGCTCACTTTATTAACACGCCGTAACAAAATCAATAGGCATCGGAAGGCCCGCTTTGGACTCCACGGATCCGCGTTCGAATATCACCCAAAACCAGCCCAAACCAGCCACCATCCGTGTGCCGTCTCGGGGAGCTAATGATTGAATATTATTCCAATAAATCACCGCCACGAAAGAGGCGCAAAACGCACCGGATTCACCGCGTGGAATGCGCTCCCGACACGCTGGACAACGCCGGGAACCAACGACAGCACCCGACCGGGCACCGGGGATCGTAAATCAATCCTACTGAATAAAGATTCACGTTCTTGACTGGTGACCCTGAAGAAGCGCGAACGGTGGCACCGAGCCCCACACACTCGCCCCCAACGAGGTGTTTATTCCCCAGCATAGGGGAAAACATAAACTGGAGACCATCGCTGGGCGCACGCCTTTGTTCGGCCAGGACCCGGCTTGAATTCCTAACCTCCAGTTCGGTGCTCTCGATCACTCTCGTGGATGTTCGAGTGCGCCGGAACGAGAGCTAGGATAAAAATCAAATCAATCCCCAACCGTTTCTTTGCAGCTCGATTGCTTTATTTTCCAGTCCCGGGAAAGCGAGAGACAGAGAGAGATGAAACTGACAAAAAAACGCGTTTGCTGCAGGATGGCTTAGAAACGTTCAAAGCCGCGGTTGTTGCGAGATGGTTTACGACGTGGGGATTAATTATGAAAAATTGGCATCGTTCCCCTCGTAGTAATGGGATACGATGAGGCGCTAGAGCTCGTCGGTGACAGTCTCAAGATAAACATTCCAAAAACGCACGTGTCACGCACTATTTCGATTGGAAAGCGTTGATGCTTATCCTTTTTTTCATCAAAACGATCATTTACTGAGATCCAAAAAGCGTATGATGACCATATGCAGATGGTTTGTTAAACTATTGCAACTGTTTACAGTTACAATAGCCAACTTTTTCGTAACTAGAACTGTTTTTATAACGCAGCAAGTCGTTAGACATGTGTGCGCAAGAGTAAGAGTATATTGCGCAATGCATATTCGATCATTGAATGCTTTAAAGCTATCCAATAGGAAGCATTCTAATGTGAAAACAATTATTTTTACTGCATTTTGATTCTTTACGTTTTCATGCATTTCCCGTTGATGCAATTTACCTCAATTTTTTTTAAATAAACCCATTTTAACGAAGCGCTGCAAAGATCTACATTGCATTGCATTGCATTATGCATATATGCACGGAATTCAAAAACAGCCGAATGAAACAAAAGGCTTTAAATAGTTGCAAATAACGAACAAGAAGCTCCAAACAAAGATTGAGCTCTCGTTTATCGAATCATCCCCCAATCCAAATCAACAGCCAATAAATTAGCCCTGCACGAGCCACACCACCCATCGACCCCAGAACCAGTAGCTTTAACGGTTATTTAACGCCCAGACGCGTGCTCAATGCCCCCAATTTGATGCGATTTCGGACCTGCCTAGGACGAAACACACCCCCGAAGGCATCTTAGAGAGGCTTCCCTTCGGCAGGAAGCGTACAACAGATTAGTGCGGTGCTCGTAAATAGCACCAACAGCAGCAGTAGCAGCATCTGTTACCACCTTTGTTTTGTGCGAACACTCGATCCCGTATTTTCCGCATCCAAGCCGCCTGTCCCTGCAACCATGCGATTGTTTCCGAGCGACGGTTTCGGGATCGAAATGCATAAATTTCGAGCCCATTTATTATAAATGCCGGTGGCGTGCGGTGGTCCGATGGGTTTGCTGTGCAGGATACATTCGCACCCCTGCAGTAGCCGCAAGGTGCAACTGCAAAACTGCACTCGGGGCGGCAAACGGCCTGCAGCCCGACAGATAGCAGTGACTGGCGCCGATGCTGCCCCTAGCGAATGGCGTCGTTTCGCACATATGGGGACGTCCTGCTACATGCAAGCAGCAGTTCATCGATGCCACCAGGCTAGAGTGGGTGGGTTGTCTATCCCCGTACCGCACTGCACGACCCAGCTCAACCGTAGCAAAACGAGACCAGTGCACATGCACCGAACCGACGTACAAAGGCAGTTAAATCTCCGTTCACGCTCACCTCCCTTTTGCGGTCCTTTGGAGGCTCTTTCTCTCTCTCTCTCACAGTATTTCTCTCTCAATGCGCACACATTTGCTAGCGCTTCGCCTGGATTCGCTACAGACCGATCCTAACAGCGTAACGATACAAACATCATAACCCCCACCGTCGGGATGCGTTGTTTCACATAACTTTAACATCAACACATATTGGCTTCAAACATGCCGCTGGTCTAGTGCTCCCTGGAATCGCCTCCGGGGCTCGAGGACTCGATTGGAGGCTCGGGAAAAGCACATCGCCCATTCGATGGTACAATTTTCCAATAAATTTAAACAAACCCCCGGCACTCGCTTGCCTGCACATTATGCACCCTGCACTGATGCTATACCCCAACACCAGTACCAGAGCTCAACACCATGATGCAGTCTTGTTTACCTTTCGATGGGCTGAGACGAGGGGTTAATTCTTCCAAGATGCCCATGCCAGGACTCGACCTCAACCAATCAATGCAATGCTCACACGACCGGAGCCTGATGGAAGATTTATGGAAACAAGCAAGAATCCTGTTTTTTTTTTCTTCTTCGACCTCCCAACGATGCCGATCGTAATTTGTTTTGGTACATTCGATTGCAATCAAGTCATGCATAATTCATGCCAGGAGACGAGAGCCCGAGAATAAAAATAACAATTATATAATGCATGGTGCCGTTAAACAAAGCATTTTCCTTGCTCGGGACAGCAGTGTGCTGGTTGGTGGTAGAGAAAATTTAAACCACAGTACAAAATGCACGAAAAGGCCGCCTCAAGAATGATCGAAACAATGCATGAATACTAGTGGTTAGTCCAGTATCCTGGGAAAGAAATAAAAGCTCTAAATAATCTTTTAAATGTATCAGTTTTGTATCTCTAAAGCAAAAAACAAAATATCGCTTCTGTTCCCAGCAGGAGAGCACCTAATTCTCGAATCTCTGTGGAGGGAAAATTCTCCTCATCACGAGAAAGCCTTCGCGTTGGTTCTCCTTAACGAACCTCCTCATACAGCTTCCCCACGATACCGGCTTTTGCGAGAAGCAAAAACCGAAAGCTCACACACGAGCTCCCGCGACGTGAAAACCGGTGCGAGCCCTACGGAACCGGAACCGGCAGCGCACCAAGGCACGCCCGAACCATGGCTGCCCCTTTTTCGTTCGGGTTGTTCGGGCGATCATACTCCAGCATGAAGCAAACTTCAGGCACCAGGCGCCCAGCATAAAGTGGCGGATACAAATGATGGTTTTCCTCGGGCACGTGGGGAAAATCCCTTCGGTTTGCTCGGTTCCATGATCGAACGCGTGTCTGAGTGCTCGTATGAAAGAAAAACGACTCCATCCGAGATACGAACGAAAGGCAAAAAGCAGCATCAGTACCGGTCGCATCGCAAGGGGAAGCTTTGCTCCTTCCAGACGATGTGGAAAAGTGTGCGACTTTTGTGGAAATAGAAACGGTACAACTTTCCTCCGTTTGGGCCAAATTTTCCCCATTTGCTGGCAAGCTTTGTCCAAAGCTTGCTCCTGCTGAAACCCCCTCCTTTCGAGGGGAAAATTAATGCTTCGATCGAAACTCATGCCAAAATAGAAAAAAAACTACCCCTCCCAAAGCGTCAAAAAAAGACAGACAGAAGAGAATTCGTCCTTTCATTCATTTCATTTTTCAGCGACAAGCAGCCGATCCAAAGTCCTAACTCGCACAATTTCCATAAACGAACCCCGATTCCAGTGAAGGCACTTAATTACGAGCAAACTTTTGCAAGCATCCGGGGAGTTACGTTGAGTTAAAATAATTACTACAACTCCAACCACGTGAGATTGGCGTGGGAGCTTTTACAGAGAAATTAAAACAAATCCCCATTGTTGCCATGACCAACCGTTGCCTACTTTCAGGCGCTGCAGTATCAATCGATTCGCAAACTATTTGTGCCAATAAGTCAGCAAACAGCAGCGGTACTACTTCCAATAATATTTGTTGCACCAATTCCGGGCCCTCAGCAGCCCCGGCAGAAAACCCACCCGAAACGAACCACTCCCGAAATGAATTAATGATAATTGATTCGATCGGGCTGATATCGAACGTATATAAACGCGGGGATGGCTTCACGCGTACCTCTGACACAGACAATGCCACACAGATGGCAACCAGCACACGGACGAACAATGAGCATCACACCTCGCCCGTGTCTAATCCCACCCCGCCATGGGCATCTGACCACAACAACCCGTTGGAATGGGATTCTATCGTGCACGGATTCCCTTTCATCCCCATGATCTACCGGTGACCACACACCTCGCCGTACATAGCTTTCCGGACACGAATACAAGTGAAACTCGTCAAAAAGCTTCCCAACCGGATTCCCTAGATGGGGCCACGCGAAACGGGATCGAACAGGTCGAACGCATGGTCCAAGGTTTATTTACCCAGCGGCCGGTTTTCCCCCGAACACGAACGAAGCGCCGGAAAGCGTCCGTCGAGAGCCAGAGTGGCATACATTTGTAATATTTTGCCATCGTCGTCGTTATCCTTCGCGCGGGTCGAACGGGACGGCTGAATTTCCATTCCCAACCCACAATCCCGGCCCCGGACGCAGCTTCCGTTCGCCGGTGCGACACATCCGAACACATCCGGTGCACGCAAACACACACGCCACACGTGATGGAAGGATTTCCACGCAATGGCACATGGGTGTGGGTCGACCAAATCGATTTACCGACCGTTGCCGGGTGTGTCTGGGGTGATAGGGCGCAAGGCTGCAATGTGGCATAAAAAAGCATACGAGCTTCGGCTTCCCAACGGGACGACTTCGGGGCCGTATTTTTCCGCACATCACTGTCCCCGGAGCGGATAAGTGCCACATTAACCTTTTGAGCTTACCGGAGGCAACAATAAACGGAAACGGTGGAAGGGCGGCCGATAGATGGGTGGGAGTGGAAGAATTATATTAACATAAATAGTTTAACAAAACAAACACACACTATAGAGTGTGTAGTAAAAGATGGGGCATTTGCAGAAGAACGTGCTATGACATATTTCTATTCGAAAAAAGCTTCAGTTTGTGCTTTTGAAGAGTAATGAAATCTCTTGTAGGCAGTTTTGATTGTCCCATTTTTAGTACAATATGCCCTTGTAAACTATTAGCTTAACCAGTAAATATACAGTAAATAGCCCAAATTTTTTTACAATGATACCAGAACAACCGAAATTTGATTCAATACTATATAGCTATATATCAAACGGCTGTTTCATTCAAGCATTTATCAAGGTACACAACTCAGTAGCCAAATGGATGCTGCTAATAAGATGCTCACAAATTGGTGAACCAACCATCCTCCGATAATAGTCTCCACCGTTTCGCACTCATGTTGGCCAGTTGGCTGGTCCAAATTCATTCAACCCCATGTCCTCGTGTGCAACAGTCTGTCGATTCACGCTCTGTCGCACACAGAACCGTCCCTACTCGGTTCGACTCATCGAATTGGACGGTTGTACGTATGACATTCAAACGACGACCCACCAAGCACACACCGGACGACCTTCACCAGCTCACCAGGCTCACCAGGGTCGAGAGATTCCAGGTTGAACCCACGAGAGGTGAGCGATGGAAAGAAGGGAAAAAAAAGAAATGCTACCACTCGCAGCCACTTCCTGCACACGTACACATACACACACACAGACACATGCGCTATCTCTTACCAGCCGTGGGTGGTAGCTCTCGTCCACCCGGCGTGGACGAGCTGGTCGTGATCCGGGAAGGCAGGAAACGTAAAACAGCACACACCAGCTCGGGTGGATTCTGCTACACATTCCGTACGAGACGTACATAGTATGAACGGGAGCCCATTTGCCATTTGCCATAGGTGGCAACATAGGTGGACCTGGGGCAAGAGCCAACATCGATAGTCCTGCCGTTGAGGAGGACGATGATGTAGCTTCGAGACCACTGACGATGTCGATGCGAGGGTAGCCAGTGATCGGTAATCGAAGTTGATGGCTAGCCAACGACCGGCCAACGGACCGGTCGGTGCCCAAATCGCAACCCATCCTCCAAGGACTCTATAGCCCGATCGGCAGTGTGGTGGTTTGTCGGTATGAGCATTGAGTAAACAAATCCGGCGTATCCTTTTCGGTCCCGGTAGGTCTCAGGCTTTCGGTGCGATGTAAGCGCGTACTCCGTGGAGTCCGGCTTCGTTGATTGGCATTTCCGTCCGTGTGTGATTCGGACCTCCAGGGGTAGTAACTAGCTGCCAGATCGTGGGACCATGCGGCCTGGTCCGAAGACTTATGTTTGCTCTGTTGAGGAATGGATTTCGTATCACGGCACTCGTCAAACGATGGTTCGACTTTTGACTGATTTGTAATTGGTTTTTGCCGAATGGATGGAGTATGAAAATTTAATATTTTTAGCGGCTTTACACTACAGTACAATGCATGCGTATGAGAAACGTATACCGAGGAGCAGGTGGATTAAGTTAGGTATTTAGATTAACAGGTTTTTAGTAGATCTCTTATAAATGTTTCCATGACTTACTTGTTATCTATGATCAACCTACAGGACCGTGAGAATAAACCCGTTGCGGAATAAAGAAGCCGATTACCTGGGATTGATAATGTTATTCTGCTGTGCCGTAAGCTAATGTGAAAATGGTAGCTTCATCTAATTTAGTGTAACAATAATATATGCCGTCATTCTGATGAAATCTGTATGAATTCCACATGCTCATACGAGTTGCAATAAAATAATTTGCGAAAACTCACATCTCCTCTCAAAGAGCATACCGTCGAAAGGGTTTCTCGGACGTTAAAATCAATACCCTGACTTCGTCCTTTACGTGACTGGAAAAAAGCTTGATCATTTGTCCCCAAAACCGCATCAGCCAGGACGTGGGACAAAACGAACGAACAGGACACCAACCCTGAGAGTACTATCGATGCACAATCACAGCTCTGTGTACTCGAAACCCTTCCAACCTTTTTCAGAAGCAGTTCCGGTTTAAAGTGGCTGCTCTGCATTTGACACATGTATGTCCAAGCGACGACACGCGCAAGAGCACGA
The DNA here is from genome assembly GCF_943737925.1 of Anopheles nili. Classification (NCBI taxonomy): domain Eukaryota; kingdom Metazoa; phylum Arthropoda; class Insecta; order Diptera; family Culicidae; genus Anopheles; species Anopheles nili. The sequence goes on along the minus strand of NC_071292.1, from coordinate 74,079,370 downwards.
GTCCAAACCGGGAGCAATTGACCGGTACGGGGCAGCAAACAAGATGCACGCAGGACTAGAGTAAGAAGATCACAATAAATACAATTATCCTTCTCCACCAGCAAGTCCATCCACCGTCCGGGGTCGCATCCAGTCAACGCCCGTGTGGTGGCAATAGACGCGCCGTCGAGACGTCCAGACGAGCTATAGACGAGACGACCAGCGACCTGTTCGAAGGCATGCAAGTCCTCGAGAGAAATGTCGAGCTGTTTCCATCGAACAGACAATTTTGCTCCCTGGCTGGAGCAGAAAAGACAACCTCGCTGCAATTTTGGCCACGAAACGCAGCAACACATTTAACACTCCATCACGACAGTCGCCTTTTGCCGCGAGCTACGATCGCAAACCCGACCCGGTGACAGAAAGAGGAACAGCTATGCTCGTTGACTCCAAAATATGCTCCCTATCCACCCTAACCCAAACCACTGCCGTACTCCGGATCCTCTTGAGCAAGACTTTCCGCGAGGTTGCGGAAGCGACCGAGAGAATACCGTGAGACGTTCTGCAGCATCCCAGCCGCTGATAACGATCTCATATTTTGACAAAATTTATGTTACTACCGAGCGTACGAAATCGCCGCCACCAGACAATTACAGTAACCCTCGTGCTTTACGGCACTCGTAGGGAGAGTTTTTATGTGCAGAATTGGGCGAGCTTTCACTTTCACTAGCAACCCTTTATGCACGAGTAGATTGTGATTTTTTTTCTTATTCCTCGACGAAGTAATGCATCTTTCTCTCGCTCACATACATACACTTTCTCTCACTCCTTCTGTCTGCCGTCTACTTAATTCGAATTATGACCGAGTAATTCCAGAGTGTTGGGACTGGAGCGACTTTATGCGCCCTAAAGTTAATTCAGCTTCCTTGATGAATAGTTAAAAGTTGAGCGCACGTAAATGGTGTTGTCCGCTCATCCAAATCTGGTGGGAGTTGAGAATGAAGCGATAATAAAGCGTAGAAACGAGCAACAACAACAGTCGGGCAATTTGGTCAACTACGCAGAGGCGACCCGATCGAGATACCATGGGGGTAGCTTTAAATTGGCCTGTGAAACCGATGCATTTCAAGACGAGTAAATTCTCCGAAGAGATAGGAATAAAATGCGTTGTTTATGGAAACATCAGTGGTATTTAAATCAAAACAATCCAATGACAAATTAAATGTACAAGTTCTTGGAACCAGGTCCCCGCAGGACTTTGCACGGACCGTAAAATTGTACGCATTCTTGCGGGCAGTATTTGCTGCAACAACAAATAACCGGACAAAGCAACAGCGTGCGGATGTATACTTCGCCGCTTCGTTGTCCTCTGCTTTTTGCAACAGTAATATTCATAATTTATCACCCCAACGGAGCTGCAACCGACTCGGCATTAAAACGGCGGCATACGCAAAACCCGAAGAAGGCGAAAAACGGAAAAAGAAATGGTTCCTCACCGTCCAGTCAGTATGCTCGATTGGTCCGCCTGACCAGACACATTCGCCACCCCAGACGGGGTCAGACCTTGGCATCGACCGTACCGGCGCGTATTTATATATTACCATGCCCACCCCGTTTGGCGAGCCGTTCCGTGCCAATTTGCGAAACCGGCACCAATCGGCTAATCGGTTGGCCGAATAAAAATGCCCGATCGAAGTGGAATGTAAACCGACCATACCAACCGAACCAAATCGACACCCCCAATGACATCATTGAGCCGGTGCAGTAGAAGAGTGCGCGTGGCTCATAACTCTTATTGTTCCGCGGTCATTCTTGTGCCACCTAACCCCGGGGGGCTTTTTGGCGCCTTCATTCGAGGGTGAGGAGGTTTCTCGAGTCACCATTGCGAAGCATAAACAGGCTGGGACAAACGGTGACTATTGCGGAGAGATTCATTGCGTGATCGACGCGATGCACCAAAGAAGGTGTTCGAATGGCTCCGTCGTCGGACGGTACACACGCTAATGGCTGCTGTGCACCTTGGGAATGAGTAATGACTTATTTTGAGCCATTGTATCGCAACCATTCGTCGAATTAAAGGCGTTTTATTGGTGTAATTTGAATATACTTCGTACCTCTTCTTAAACAAGATAGTGGTAAAGCTATGTTACTTTCTTACATATAGAACAGGAAAAAAACGATGCAAAAACGAAGGTATGATCTTTCTGCTTCTAAGAACAGCATACCGAGAAGTGTACTTACTGCGAGTAATTAGGATATTTTCTTTTCGCATTCGATTTCCCAGAACGTGGAAAACGATTCCGTATCAACCGAGCTCAGCAATTTTGAGGAAATGCGCGTGTCTTCCCTACAAAACCCGGAACGAGAATTACCAGCTAACTTTGCCACTCGTTTCGCCGAAGGCAACATATCAGCGTAGGGAAGACGGCATCGACGATGACGTTAATTGTCATGAAAACCCACGCCAAGGTTAATTTTCCACGCGATCCGAATGGTGTAGCTTTCCCCGAAGCAAAGCCCGTTGAAGTCGAAGTTCGGCGCAGCACAAATATATTTACCCTGAAACTGTGTACGATCGGCCGAGAGAGCTGGGCGCTGCGATTTGTTGATTTGCTCCGAATACGTCGGAAAAAGCTCCCGAATTCAGGGCCAGAGAAGAAAGGACCCTGCTGGAAAATGATAGAGATCCGTTACAAGTGGAAGCGCCGTTTCGCCTCATCCCAATCCGTCGCAGAACCAACGGTAGATGTATTTTGGAACGCCATCGAGCCGTGGCCGGAGCCGCTCGTGCGTCTCCATTCTCGGAGCAACCCACCGGCGGCCATCGTGCTGACGTGAAGTACGGGTGTGTATCCTTTCCACCAGTACGCTTCCCGAACGCCTGCCAGCGAGGTAGGCACTGTTTGAACAAGGTACACCTTCGCAAGACGGTGGCGGTTGAAGAGCGAGAGAAAGAGAGACAGAGCGAGTTGGGGGGATTCGGTAGAAAATTCATTTTCCTATCACATCGCCGGCGAACGGCAAACTCCCATCTGCAGCGCTGGAAGCTGAGCCTTGGAAGGCAACCCAAAAAAGAGGAAACATAAACTTCATCCTTTCGGGTTCGCTTCCGTCCGCTAGGTTGGTTCGTCCTTCTGGTCGTGCGTCTGGCTCTTTTGGGGTTTTTTTTCGTTCACCCTCGGTTAGCTCTCGAGTGCTGGTAAGGGATGAAAACTTTTCCCCAGCATACCGACCCGCTGGGGACGGATTCTCCCATCCGCGATTTCGTCGTACCAGCAGAGCGATGTAAAGCTAACCACCGAGCGCTGCCGAAGCTCGAGCAGAACCTTTAGCTATGGTGCTAACCTCATGGTAGCCTGGCAGTACATAGCCGCGTAGTCCACGGAGACTGGAAGCCGGTTTTCCTCCACTGACTTTTGGCCCGACCGATCGTCGCCACCTTATTCCTGCCGGGGGTGGTTCGGAGACTATTTGAAGATGATTACATAATGCGAGTGCTTGTTCCACGGAAGCAAATGAACAGTGCAATATTCGTGGACGTGCAGGGAAAGGAGCGATGGAAGTACCGAAAATAAAATCCCCGACCGAACGCAAGGATGCCAACAACGAGCAAGGATGCGAAGGGTTACACCGCGATTCGTTAGACGTGGAACTGCTGGGAAGTGGAAACCGCAGAGCGAGAAGAAGAAAGAGGACCCGTAGCGGACGGGTGTGAAAGTTGTCCGAGCGAACGTTGCTATTCGGACGAAATATAAGCATTATGCAGTAATTAATTTAAACACTTCCAGCGGTAAGTTTTGCGCAGATGCACAGATTACCATTGCATTTACAGAATGTTTTGCTCGCATTTATATGTACACAAGCATGAACAAATATGGCTTCCAAGCTGACAGGACATTTCAACAGAGGTTTGGTTTTGGGATTAGAAAGTTCTTTCATTGCATAATTACGTCGAGGAACCAGTCATTAAATTGACGCTCGTGAACAAATCATCAGTTAGCAGTCATCTGAGCAATCATTACGACTCTGCAGTTCGCCGAAAATATCGATTATCTTTATCAAACTTCAACAAACCATCCGCAACTCCTGTTCCAGCGAATCGTGTTCCCGGTACAACCATTAGCAGTAGCACCGTTGCATTTAATTTACCAACTAGCGCGCGACCTCAAAACCCAGCACCATGAACATTCGCGAGCAGATGCGGTTTGCAGTTTGATGTTGTCTAAATTTTCCCACATGCGCCAGAAACCCGACACCTCCACACTCAATATGCCGATTTGGTGGCGGCAATGGATCGATTAGTGGCCAAGATGAAAGAGCTTTTTCGGAAGCTCGAATGTTCTAATGCGCTCCCGACGCTCCTAGGCCAAATAAACTAGCCGCGAAGAGAGGCAGTCCTGGAGCGAAAATTCAACCCGGATCGAATAGCAATTGCCATAAATTATCGTTACAACATATTGACGCGATTACCGCAACATTTCAGCAATTTTTCATTCACAACTCCATCAGCACCGGTCTCACCGGCAAACGAGCGGGTGTGAAGGCGTTGGCAGATGGAGATGAGGGCATCCTCACCGCAATATATGCACTGGTGCGTGGGGAGCATAGTTCGATGTATCCGGTCTGTGTTCATCGGGAAAATTCCCGCCTGGAATAACATTCCCACATAGCTGTGGGAGATGAAGCGGCACTAGAGACGGGGCGAAGCAGGCAGTGATGAAAAGGGTGGGAATTAAAATGTCGCTTATGTACTCTCTACAGGGTAATCTGTTCAATCACACCGTGTGTTTACGATTGCGTCACGTGGGAGTGTTTAAACCCCCACACGCAGTGCCGACCGAAAAAGCATTTGAAACAGTATCATTTCATCATCTTTTTTAAACAAGCACATTCCAGTATGAGAAAACGTTTGACCTGCGCTGACTTCTATTTTAACTGATTATTGAGCACAACCCATAGGAGTCCTGAACAGAACCGATTTTTGTTTCATAAGTTTAAAGTAAGCACTAGGACTAGCTTGAGTATGCAAAAAACGCCTGCGTGATGCAACACGCATTACAAATAGTAATCATTCAGACGCTTCAAATAATCATACTTAGTAAATTATACTAAGAACAGCATACTATTTAGCAAAGAGTACTTTTACTGCACTAATTTTCGTACTGTTTTATCGTTCATATCTATATACATAAAATCGTACTTTTTATATCACAATACAAGCCGTGCACGCACAGAATTTGTCCCAGAAAATTACTTTCATTATTTTTACGCCGCATCTGTGCGGGAGCTTGTTCCTTCCCATCTCACACCATATATCATTACCAAGTCTTTTCTTACGCTTCAAAGAAATTCTTCGTCTTGCCGTCAAGTATCTTCATGGGTAAAACAAACATCAACCGTACAAGACACCAAAAGCAACTTTGTAAGCCATTCCATCCATCCCGGGGCATTTAAATGACCTGCCCCTAATTCAACGACCTCTGCACAAATGTAACGACATCGGGCTACATGTGTACGCTGATCGCGGAAATCAATAGCCGGTGATTTGGGGGCAAACAGTTGCGAGCTACTTTTCGACAAAATACACCACCGGGTTTCGCCTTCAGAAGTCATCGAACCGCACAACACCTAGTTGTCAAAGTCTAGTTCCTTGTGCGATCCTAGCGGAGGCTTCAAAGGTGACGCGTTACTGCGCACGTCTTAATGTCGAAGGTTGATCATGCGTGCTTTCCCACGGCTTTCCACTCACAAACACACCCGGACCGATTCGCGGGTGCGCATGCAGCTTACAATCGTCCGTACGTACGCAGCAACGAAGCACAATGGAGCAGCATGCGGTGTCTGACGTTTAGCAGCAATATATAGAACCACCCTTGTGCATTGGGCGCTGGGAATACCGCGAGTGCAGGTCATTTGATATGGAAAATTATACACCCCGCACACAGTACGATCAAGTACGAGCGAGAGAAGCTAGACTACGGTTAGAATTCGAGCAAAACCCACCTTCTCCCAGGGACAGAGACTCTACTCATCGTTCATTCAATCGATCGTAACGAGGTAGTTGTACTACTCCAGGTGCTGTGTGTGTTTTGGTGCATTCGGGACCCATGGCTGGCGCAACACATCAGTATTCAAAACCCGGACGACCCTCAGCCGAGCCCGGTGTAGCACAGGCACGGTCAGGCTCAGTAATGCTCTAAGTTCTAACTCGTCCGGATCGGCTCGAGGCGGTAAAGTACACGTGCGCGCGCCTGGTTCACAGCGGTTCCTAGTAGCTCTAGGTTTCTAGTCTTCCAAGATGCTGGTGCTACGGTACTTGGCATCGTTCTACAATTACGTCAACTACGAAGTTAGTGGTCAGTGTCAGTGGTCGTGGCGGAGATCGGGAAGCCACGGCAGTTTGAAGAGCAATCCCTTCTTCTAGTAACGTACCGTCTTCCTCGGCAGATCCGCGGGTCAATGATTGGTTCCTGATGAAGACGCCCTGGCCCGGGGCCACCATACTCGGGCTGTATCTGATGTTCGTCCTCAAATGGGGCCCAAAGTGGATGGAACACCGGAAGCCCTTCCGCATCGACAGCATCATCAAGTACTACAATCTGGCGCAGGTGTTCATCTGCGCGTACCTGTTCGTGGAGGGCTTTCGGCTGGGATACCTGCGCGGTTACAGCTTCCTTTGCCAACCGGTCGACTACTCCCCTACGGAGGTTCCCACTGCGATCGCAGCTCGCTGTTACTACTACTTCCTGGTGAAGGTACTCGACCTGCTCGACACCATCTTCTTCGTGCTGCGTAAGAAGCAGAACCAGGTGAGCTTTCTGCACGTGTACCACCACACCGGCATGGTGATGCTGATCTGGAGCGGTGTCAAGTGGTTCCCGGGCGGTCACGGCGTCTTCATGGGCTTCATCAACTGCTTCGTGCACGTGGTCATGTACTTCTACTACTTCCTCACCTCAGTCAGCCCCAAGTACAAGGGCAACCTGTGGTGGAAGAAGTACATCACGCAGCTGCAGATCGTAAGTGAAAGTTCCCCCAAACCCAATGGTAGTGTCAATTAGAACCCAAGATCTCGATTGTTCTGCACACTCTCCTTCTTGCAGATCCAGTTCGGCATGATCTTCACGCACTGGTTCGTGCTGCTGTTCCAGCCTGGCTGCACTTTCCCGAAGTGGCCACTGTTCGTCATTTTACCCCAGAACCTGTTCATGTTCTGCCTCTTCCTCGACTTCTACTACCACGCGTACATTAAGAAGAAACCCGCCACTATCACAGCACCATCCCGGAATGGCATCCATGCAGGTCCCAGTGCCAGCTCCAATGGCAAGCTGAATGGCAGTGCGGACACCTCCGGGGCACACCTCACGAAACGCAACTCATCCAAGGAGGTCAGCACCTCCTGAACACCCCGCATTCATTTGCTCCGCCCTTTCCTTTTCCCCTTCCCCGTTTTGTCTGAGGGACATTCCAACGTTCCGCGCCAGTGTGCGTGTGTGAGTGTGTATGTGTGCGTTTGTGCTGCCAGGCTTCCTGTTCCGTTTTGCTTTGTTTCTTTTCTGTGAAAATTAGTCAATAAAATCACACCGATCTGTGCGCCTGGTTGTCGAAAAGGTTTGGCTATTTATTTCTACTTCAATTTCTTTTGGGATTCATCCTCGCACACCTCCCGCCGACGACCGTTTGGCGACCAAAGGTCAATCGGCAACCCAACCCGGTGTGGTAAAATATGCGTGTGTGTACGCGCTGTCGAAACGGTGGCGGGTGTTATTTGAATTTTCGATTAACATTTACTTTAGCGCGTGTGGCTGCCACCATGCCTCGCTCTACGGGTCGAACCGAGAAGTGCACTTCTTTCGCTCGCCAACACGACCAGGCAGTGCTTCTAATTTCAATTTGGCATCGCAAGCTGCCGGGCATTAAAACGCCGAACCTGCACTACCAACCGTTGCCGGGTGGTCGTGTATGTTGCCTACCTTCAGGCGCTTACATCGTGGAAAGCGTTCCATGTTCCGGGAGGCCAACAAATTATCGCCTCCCGACACGACACTCGCCTGGTTTCGGCTAATAAACGTCACTCATAAAGATGCAAATGCATGCATACATTCTGCACATCCACGCACCGACACCGCTACGGACCTCTCGACGTCAGATTTAGCACAGAGTCCTGCCCAACCAAACCTGCTTCCGTGCCATCCCGAATCATCGGGTCTCAACATTGTAGAGACATCATCATCCACCAGGGTGGTAATTGCATCCCCAAACACACATACACGCTCATGGATGCTCGCGCAAAACCAAAGCGAAGAGCCCGCCACATATAGCGCCGGGTGTCGGCGTCCATGTCCTGGACACTGGACTGGACATTGTTCTGCCGGTCAGGATAGTGTTTCCGACCTCCCCGTTGGTGGTGGCAATGCCAGCAGTCGGTATAGATGAATGTTTTATTTATGTACCCAACCATCCTGACCGAACCGGGTCCTGGCCGGGCGTTGCGTGTGTGCTAAAGCGGAACAGCACACACGTACACACGAGCATCCGTGCATCCGTGTTCGCATTCCGACGGCCAGATCGGAACGAGCACGGATCCGGTCGCGAGGTATGAGTGATGAGAATTTTGCCTACGTGAGCGAGTGAGCGAGCGAAATGAGACACCCGTCCTGGTGCCTCAAGTGAACGAGCCGGAAAATTATGATCCGCTTATCCGCCTGCGCCGTACCACGAGAAGCCGAGGGCATTGGGATGACGAGGGAGCTTCACCATTCACCCGGAGGTGTGATGGCCCTTTGCTCGGGAATCCAACTCGAAGCTCAATTTTCCGCCGACTCTCCGAAGGCACTGTTCGAGATTGCGATGTATGGGAGAAAGAGAGAGCTCGAGCGAACGAGAAACAGGCGTTACAGGGAAAATACAGGCCGGAAAGGGAAATGTGGGACACAGCTTTGCGTGATACGAAACGCAAACCCTGTGGCGGTGGGTGAACGCGGTGATAATGCTTGAACATAAACCGACTTGCCCGTTCCGGGCGCACATGGTACATAACCCGAGGGGGGTTTCAAGGGAAACCGCCCTATGTTCCGCGGGGGAGTGCGAAGTACGCTTTCCCAACCCAAACGCGGGCGATGGCCGGAAGTGTGCGGAACCAGGCGGATCGGCGAACAACAGAGAGCCAGCCGGCACGCATGCTGCATACAGGGAGCGATTATTTATAGGTCACTTTCCCCACCGGCTTCCGGTGAGGGTGGGGTGAAGAGGTTGAGAGGAAGGCAGTCTGCCGATGGGTGGAAGTGGGACGGTGGGAGGGAATCTGTTTTCCTTGCCATCGGCATCGCTTCTAAGCAGCCGTGATTTTCGATGCAATCGCAGCAGGCAGAAATTTGGCCAGTACATGGGAACGTTTATGCCTTCCTAGTCCGGCGCTTAAGCGTCGAAATTACGTTTGAAATATAACGAACTTTGGGCCTTTTCTTCCGTTGTTCCGCATCATGAAGCTTCTTCACAATAATATGATATTTGGCGAGAAAGAGAAACGTTGGTTTGTTAGTGGGTTATCTTCACTGAATTACTCATCAACATCCTGACAATGAGTTTGAAACTTCGCTTTATTCGTTACACTGCTTTCCGCCAGTCTGGCCACCTTTGAAACCGAATCTCCTTCACGAACTTCTTCCAAACAACGCCTCCAAACAGTTCGTCCTTAATCTATGGCTGCTTTCGGACCATCCGCGGCGCAGGCCTGAATGGCTTTCAGAACATCCTGGAACTTGACCAACGTCTGCTGCACCCTGGTCGTCCAGCACACGCTCAATCGCTGCTTGCTGGCCTTCAACTCTGTCTCGGCCAGGCTCACGAAGTCGCTCAGTTTCTTGTCAAACGCCCCCGACATGGCGGAGAAGTAGCCCGCAATCTACAAGTACCACAAGGAATTGGAAAACATATAAGCTCGGAATTCGAGTCAGACCAACGAGTAGCTTACCTCTTTGGCGCACTCGGCAGTCCGCTGGGAAACGGAGGATGGCAGGAACCGACACACCTGCGAGTATGGATTGACCACCTCCAGATCGTACGAGATCAACTCGATCTCGATCAACAGCGCCTGTTGGATCAGCTGTAGCCGGGCGTATTCGCGATCATAGCACTCAGAGGCGTAGTTCGAGACGAGCAACATGTTGTGCAATACGGCTGAGTACTTCCAGAAGCAGTACCGCGAGAAGGGCCCGTTGGCGATCAGCACCCCGACGAGCACGGCGGCTGGGTTACCGTTCGGTAGGAAAGCGAAATTTGCATCGAGCGGCAACAACTTAGACAACTCGAGGACATTCGCATCATACAGATCCTTGTATGCCTTCAAGGTTGCCGCTAACTTGGTGTTCTCGACGGCGTTGAGCCCGCTGATGGCTGCAGTCAACTCCGCCACGTTCAACTCTGTTGCCGTGCCAGTAGCTGCCGTCAGTTCCGCGGAAAAGCTCTCGATTATCGCGTTCATGCTCTGTTCGACCTGTGACGAGTAGGCGATGGTGTTCGTGTAGAAGTCACTGCCAGTGGTCGCTATCTCACCCAGAATACGGTCCGTATCCTGCTTCAGTCCATAGTAGTAATCGTCCGCCTGCTTGATGTTGGCGAGGGATGAGGTGATCGTGTACGTCAGCACCGGAATGCGATAGGCGATTTGCGTGAGTTCCTGCACCAGGTTCGTCACCAGTGCTTCGTCGACGAACTGCTGGATGAGGGCTGCAGAAACCGGACCTCCATTGGCCGCCGTATAGGCCTGCGAGATGGCTGCTTGAAGTGTCGCGAGCGAAGCACTCAGAGCCGTCAATCGCACCTGGATGTGGAAGAAGTCATCCACCAACTGATCGCGCACGTAGATCCCGAGCAGCGTCTCGAGGTTCTGGATCTGCTCTTGCAGGTTGACGCTGATGTAGTCTTCAAACTGCAACCGAGCAATGCTGACCATGGTGAACGTATTCTCGACATTGCCTCCACTGTCCTCTGAGGTCGTCGTGATCGCGTCCATCAGGCCTGGACCGAGTGTGTTCACACGCAGTCCAATCGCCTGCAGGATGGTGACGGATTCACGCAGCTTCGTGATGTCACTCTTCTGGCTCGGCATGACATAGTCGTCCACACGCAGGAAGTGCTCCTTCGCCAGGACAGCCTTCTGTTTGACCAGACTCACCTTGGGCACCGTGCCCTGAATACCGAAGTCTGGGTTAGCGATCGCGACCTGTCGAAATCAAGAGAGTGTCGAGAACGTGAGCGACGGACGATCAAATGAGATTGCGGTTTCCGGACGATGGCCTTCAACACCCTCATACCGACCTGCGCCAAGCAGGCCAGCGTAACAGATACAACGAACGCGTACATGGCGCAAATATGACTGCAAATCCGTTGCCAATCCGATCGTCAGCAACCGCGCTCGAATGAGTAGCTGCATGTTTTGGAACGATTTCGTCCAATAGCAGCTGAACAAACATTTCCTTGCCGCGGCAGAGCTTTCCGAGGTACCTTCTCTATGGCTTGCTTGAACAACTGCAAGCACCAGCACGAACAGTGGATCGTCTTTCGCAGGGTAAGCCGAATCGTGTAAGAGCCTAGAACGACGCACGGCTGTAGCATGGATGCTGTTTCAAACAACACCACAGGATACCTCTCAGAAGCGATTTCCTGAACATGAGGAACTAAACGAGGGATTTCGTCGAGAAAACGATTTCTTCTAAAATAAGTTTTAAACGGGAAACCATGTTTTGCGTCCACACAAATGAATGTACTTTTATTTCGCTGTATGTTCCCTAGAAAACCCTCCTTACTTTGCGCAATGCTTGAGCTGATCTTTTGATCGTTAACGATGAACAGGTTCAACATAATTGGAAAGAGCTGAAAGTTATTGACCAGTTACGGACACCATCAAATGAGAAATTTGACTGCATGAGATTCTGAATAGTGGCCTTGCTACATCATAAACATATCTGAATAACACGCGAGTCTGTAGACCCATGGTGCAGATGATAACAGTTTGCCCGTGGTGCAGATGATCTATCGCTACCCTTTTGTAAATGTTTGTGTGCCCTTGGCCTATTGAAAATATATTGGTTGAGATCGCCAAAATAAAAAAGACTCTGTCAATACAAAATAGAAAAAATAATCATCAAGAAATCATCTAAGTATTATAATTTGCAATAATAAAAAAATTTAAAATCACATCCTTATTTAAATTTTCCCCTTTCAAACCTATTGCGGATCTCAAAATTGACGCTCCTCTGTGTCAGCACCCTCATCACTCACAGCCAAAAGAAAAATTTTGCGGACCACCCCCATCCTACCACATCCTACACCCACTGAATGTTCTGTGTGCCTGGTGTGTGAGGACCCACCGACAGTAAAACGCGAAATGCAGGAGAACAACGCGTGTGTGATACAGGCACTCGTTCTCATTCCCCTATTGCAAACGCGTGCGCCAAAGGTCCAACACACCATCGATGGAAATTCCCGGCGAAGTTGCACAGCACTAGAGAGGCGTTTTCACCGTCACTCGCAATGAGTTGGCTATAATGCGCTAAACGTGAGTTTATCGATAAGTTGCACTCGAAGTGGATTGTTTTTTCCGCCACTGCATGCCTGGTATGTTTGAGCGATCGAGTACTTCATATGTCGGGAGAAAGTGCGAATGATGGGCTGTTAGTACCAATGACTCGGAATCATATTTGCCAGAGTGCAGAGCACTTTTAGAATAAGGTGCTCGGGAAAACAGAGGATGAGAGCATAATTCATATGCATAAGAGCATAATGTATGCTTCTCAACACTGGGAGCATTGCTAACGCCGTCTTTTCAATAGTGCCCGGCTAGCTCAGTCGGTAGAGCATGAGACTCTTAATCTCAGGGTCGTGGGTTCGAGCCCCACGTTGGGCGGAAGAGAGTTTTTTTATACTATACCGAAGAGAATAAAACCAGTTCTCTTTTTATTTTTAAACAAAAACAATTATCGGTTTTACACGTAGATATCATTTTATTAATTCAGCTTTCATGTACATGTGATGTAATCAAAGGCATGAATATCACGGCGATTATTATCCTGACAATATTACATAAGCATAATTTTCCTTTTATATATACTGCAATGGCTTGATTATGGTTGGCAAATGCCATGGACAACGAAAGAGCTGGATTTTTTTACGAATGTGAACTCCCACCTAACACGCGCCTCTTTAGCTCAGTAGGCAGAGCGCTGGTCTTGTAAACCAGCGGTCGTGAGTTCGATTCTCACAGGAGGCAGGAAAAATCTTTTTTACACTTTTTTTTCATATGTAGCAAACTTTCTTTATACTATGCGCTACAAGAGTCGTAATGTGATTACAATTTGCTTTCTTAAATTGAACCAATTTAACTTTAAATTACCTAAACGATAAGAGTGACGGGTAGGCAAAAATAAGGAAAGGAAAATAGGATATAAGGCGACAGCGGTTAATTGAAAGGGAAAGAGACAAATCGACTAACAGAATGAAGTAAAGATTATCCTTGATAATGACCGCACAATTTAGATTCGATACTTTCGATTAGTAAAATTTTTGTGACCCTTGATTAACGGTTCCAATAGTTATTTGGCTACTGATTTATTTCTCTACATGCTTGCCAAAAAACCTACATGCATACCACAAAATTGTGTTCACTCATCGTCTTTTGGTATGGAATTCGTCTAAAAGTACCAGATCCTCGGGATTTAAGAATGGTGCCACATGGTCCATGCACGAGATCTCAACTGCCCCGCTTTTTTTCTTATACGCACATTCGTGTGATGGATTCGTTTTTCCACGCGCATTCCAGTCTCAGTTTAGCATAGTGTGCCGATCGTATATATTACGTCGCTGTTCCCGCACCTGTCGCTTCCATTTATCCTGCTGGTGGCCGACCCGATTCAGCACGTTGTTTTCACGCACATGCATATCCTGCCCGTTGCCAACGGTCACTGCCGTGTCATCCTGCAAGAAAAGAAATTCAATTTTGTCATGTTTCTTCATGTGTAGAACGGAACACGAGTGCAACATGAAATGAAAATATGAGACCCTTCCGACACCAACAAATCGTGCATTCTCAAGCGTCCAGTTCCCGTCTGCCAAACAATTATTAGTAACACGTGGACGCGCAGTGGTTAGAGAATACTAGGAAATGGATGCTGACAGATACACACGAAACCCATGACAGACAGATGGTACGTAACGAAAAAAAATTATAAAACGACGAAAAAACAGATACGCTTAGATTTTATTCCGGCCATCGGAAAGAGGAAAAAGAATGGCAGTCCAAGAAGCCGGGGCTATTGGATAAGTGTAGTCCCGGTGCAGGCGTCAGTCGAGTGTGGTAGGAACAAGGACAAATGCATTCACAGCCATCGTGGGACGGCGATAAACCAGCTACGCCCCCATCAATCACTGATCAAACGCACGCGTTCGCGATCGTCACGATCGTGCGTTTGAGAGCGATGTATGGGGAGAATGTCCAGCTCACTATCGCTGTCCCTGCTGCTGCGAGCAATGGTCGTTGTTACGAAGCTACCGCTAAACTTATTTCTATATGCATCGCGGAAATGGCGCGACTGCCCGCCGTTAATGCTAGTGCTATTAATGCTAATACTATCACTGTAGATAATCACATCTTCGTTCGTGTGCTCCTGGTAGTTAGCTTTGACGCGCTTGTTTAGCAGAGGATCTAGGCACATCAGGAAGAGCATGTAGATGACGAGCAGAGAAATGATCCATATCACTATGATTACAACGACCTGCAACGGAAACACAGAAGGAAGGTTAAAAGCGAAGAATGGTAAAACGACCGTTGCATCTAACCGTAGATACGCTGTTATCATGTTGTTTAAACCTCACCTTTATGATGGTCGTGTTGCGATTCTCGTACTTGCAGTCACACCGCGGACAGATCTCCTGCCCCTTTCCCTTAATCTTGTTCGCTAGCCGGGGCAGGATGACCCCATCGCAGTTGCATTTGTTTGGGGGTACATTATCGATGATCAGCATCCGGTCGGTGCCCTCTTGCGTGGTGTTGTCTACAGTTTTGAAGCTCGGGCAGATGCATTTACACCGCTTATCTTCATAAGATTGGCCCTGAGAGAAAGCAACGAGAAAAAAAAACTATAAAACAAATATCCGATGACGTTGCCTGCTGCGTAGGGCAGCTCCCGTTCTTGTTTATTCTCATCGAAGAATTCTACATCCGCGATACTCACTTCAGTGATTGTAATATGTAAGATTATCACTATGACTATACTGTACAGGAATTTACGATACATTGTGTCGCAGAATGAGCCCTACATACGCTAAGAAATCACAGAAATACCACGATTCACACTTCCGAAAACAAATTGTTTGCAGTTTGAGTTATTATTATTTTCTTCTCGAATGTCGCGTATGTTGTTTCATCGTCTGCTTAATCGAATGAACTGTCAACCCGAGACACGTTTTCGAACATGTGGTGAATTCGAGCACGTGTCTCAGACAACAACCCGGCGGCTCCATTTTGAAAATTGGTATTTAAAATTACATTGATTTTATGTTACAATTAAAAACCATCAATTTCAGAAAGTTTTGTTTATTTTCTTTCAATTTGATACTTTTTTTCTGAGTAATTTCGTTTCTTTAACGGCCATTATTTTTAAATTGCTCAACCACATTATTTCAAATTGGCCGCCTGTGCTATTCGATCAGATCGCAGTACCTCAGCTGTCAGTTGTTTATCAACACAATAAGTGAAAAAACAACACACTTTCTAAAATATAAAACTCTGGTGGCTTCGTCAAACTCGTTAAACTTCAAGCACCTAATTACGGTTCGTTTTCTTTTGACGTCCTTTCGACGGTGCCGGTTTATTGCGGAACGCTCTCCCACGTCACCGCAGTAAGACAGAATAGAAATTCCATACGCCGTCGTAGCCCGCTTGGTCACTTTTTCAATATACAATAGTTAAAGTTTATAACGAACGCAAACATGTCCGGTAAGCTATGATTAAGAATAGAGAAAAGGTTGTGGAAAATGTCTAGTTGAAAACTATCCACATTATTAGTTTTTAATATTATTAAACTAAAGCCCTCATAAGTGGTCCGATTTAACGTACATCGGAATGTATTCAACATTACAGATAAGAGTCTATAAATTCTACAGAACCGTCTTGTATTTCTGATTCGTGCATCACATATCGCTTGAATGGTTCCTTCTGATCCCTGATAACAAATATACACGAGAAAAGCAAGCGAAGAAACGAATGGGAAGAAATTTCGTATAATTAGCATATTGCCATGGAATGATAATCGGTTGCGTAATGTCCGCTTGGAGGCTTGTCAATGAAAGTGGAAGTGCAAAGTCAGCTCCACCAGATTGTTATCTCTAATACGAAGAAAGTACATTTTTTCGATTTATCATTCGCACAGGTGGTAATCCATTCCAGAATTTACTGAAGGAAATTAACGTCAATGGAGACACATTCCATTACTTCGACATTGCCTCGTTCCCAGAGTTCCGTAAGTATTTCCTTTTTCTTGTTTTTTTTTTCAAATATTTCATATAACATGCATTTTATCGTCACAATTCGCTTTCTCTCTCTTCATAGGGGAATTGCCGTACAGTGTGCGAGTGCTGTTGGAATCGGCCGTCCGGAACTGCGACAACTTCCAGGTGCTGGAGAAGGACGTGCGTGGCATCCTGCGATGGAAGCAAACCAAGGGTACACCTTCGTCGGACGACGAGCTGGAGATTCCATTCAAGCCGGCCCGCGTAATCCTGCAGGACTTTACCGGAGTGCCGGCGGTGGTGGACTTTGCAGCAATGCGAGACGCAGTGCTGAAACTCGGTGGTGATCCGGATCGCATCAATCCGATCTGCCCATCTGATCTCGTGATCGACCATTCGGTGCAGGTGGACTTTGCGCGCAGCGAAGACGCGCTGGCCAAGAACCAGGACCTCGAGTTCGAGCGCAACCGGGAGCGGTTCACTTTCCTGAAGTGGGGCGCCAAAGCGTTCAACAATATGCTCATCATTCCGCCCGGTTCGGGCATTGTACATCAGGTCAACCTGGAGTATCTGGCACGGGTGGTGTTCCAGGATGCAAGCAAATCTAAGGATGGCTCAATGCGAATGCTCTACCCGGACAGTGTCGTCGGTACGGACTCGCACACCACCATGATCAACGGGCTGGGCGTGGTCGGGTGGGGCGTCGGTGGAATCGAAGCCGAGGCGGTGATGCTTGGTCAGGCCATCTCAATGCTGCTGCCAGAGGTTATCGGATACAAGCTGGTAGGCAAAATGAGTCCGCTCGTGACGTCGACCGATCTTGTGCTGACGATCACAAAACACCTCCGCCAGATCGGGGTTGTGGGTAAATTCGTCGAGTTCTTTGGTCCCGGGGTCAGCGAGTTGTCGATTGCTGATCGAGCGACAATCAGTAACATGTGTCCGGAGTATGGCGCGACCGTCGGTTATTTCCCAGTCGATAAGAACGCGCTCGATTACCTCCGTCAAACGAATCGTTCCGAGGAGAGAGTGCGCGTGATCGAGGCGTACCTCAAAGCGACGGATCAGCTGCGGGACTTCGGCAACGCCGAGCAGGATCCCGTGTTTACGCAGATCGTCGAACTAGACCTTGCCAGTGTGGTGACTTCAGTATCGGGTCCCAAACGGCCGCACGATCGCGTGGCAGTAAGCGAGATGCAGCACGACTTCCGCCAGTGTCTGATCAACAAGATCGGGTTCAAGGGTTTCGCCGTCCCGGAGGAGGAACTCAACACCGAGGGCAGCTTCAACTGGACCGACGGAAAGACGTACTCGTTGCGGCATGGCTCGGTTGTTATCGCGGCCATCACATCCTGCACCAATACGAGCAACCCCTCAGTGATGCTGGGAGCTGGTATGCTGGCCAAGAAAGCCGTGGAAGCAGGCCTGAAAGTTGCACCGTACATTAAGACGTCCCTGTCGCCAGGTAGCGGAGTGGTCACGTACTATCTGAAGGAGTCAGGCGTCATTCCTGCACTTGAAGAGCTGGGATTCAACGTTGTCGGATACGGATGCATGACGTGCATTGGCAATTCGGGTCCGCTCGATGATAACGTCGCGAATACTATCGAGAAGAACAACCTCGTGTGTTGTGGCGTGCTGTCCGGGAACCGCAATTTCGAAGGTCGTATTCACCCTAACACACGCGCAAACTACCTCGCCAGCCCGCTGCTAGTGATAGCGTACGCACTCGCTGGTACGGTCGATATCGATTTCGAGAAGCAACCGCTTGGCCAGCGTGCCGATGGATCAAACGTGTTCCTGCGCGACATTTGGCCTTCCCGTCAGGAGATTCAGGCCGTCGAGAAGCAGCACGTGATCCCGGCCATGTTCCGGGACGTGTACGAAAAGGTCGAACTCGGATCACCGGCCTGGCAGGGATTAAACGCACCCACGGGCAAGCTCTATCCGTGGGACACCGCCTCGACCTACATCAAGCGTCCGCCGTTCTTCGAGGGCATGACCCGCGACCTGCCCACAATCGCTAACATCGTGAACGCACGAGCTCTGCTGAACCTGGGCGATTCCGTCACGACCGATCACATCTCACCGGCTGGATCGATAGCCCGCAATAGCCCAGCAGCGCGGTTCCTCTCCGACCGAGGTCTGACGCCGCGGGACTTCAACTCGTATGGTTCACGCCGTGGAAACGACGACATCATGGCCCGAGGCACGTTCGCCAACATCCGACTGGTGAACAAGCTGGTGGCCCGGGCTGGTCCTCGCACGCTTCACATCCCAAGTGGCGAAGAGATGGACGTGTTCGATTGTGCCCAGCGTTATGCCACGGATGGAACGCCGCTGATTGCGCTCGTAGGAAAGGACTACGGTAGTGGCTCGAGCCGCGACTGGGCCGCGAAGGGCCCGTACCTGCTCGGTATTAAGGCGGTCATTGCTGAGTCGTACGAACGCATCCATCGTTCCAATCTGGTCGGAATGGGCATCGTGCCGCTGCAGTACCTTGATGGCCAGAACGCCGATAGCCTCGAACTGACGGGACGAGAGTTGTTCAGCATTGCGCTACCGGCGAACTGCAAGCCGCACGAGCGGATCACCGTCAACACCGATTGCGGCAAGCAGTTCCAGGTGATCGCGCGTTTCGACACTGAGGTCGATCTTGAGTACTTCCGCAACGGAGGCATCCTCAACTACATGATCCGGAAAATGATCGACTAAGATCTGGTTCGAAAAGCTAGGATGAGCACGTTTTATGCTGCAATTTTCCATTTTGCGATATTTTTACGAACAACTTTTTGAAACTTTTTTGAAATTTGTTAAAAAAAAAGAAGCTAAATACTTCATGTACTCACGAAACGGCAATAAAGAGAGCCTCGAAGGCTGGTTTTTGGGCGGGTATACATGCTGGTTACCGGCTTTTTATGACTTAAGCGACGAAATGATATGAGTTGAGAACAACACGCGACTTCAACAGGACACAATGCAGCAATATGATACATTAGCGCTTTCTTTGTCATCTGACTATCAAGAACATTCGACCTGGAACTAAAGAGATTCCTTTACTCCCAACCAGTTGCCGGTTTCTGAATTTCACTCGCGAATTTAAACTCGCTCACCAATACACGTCGGACCGGTGTTCTGTGTGGGTTCGGAAACGATGGAAAACTTCCCCTACATCACTGAGAGAGGAAAACGTGCGCCAGTGATAGTCAGTTGAGAATGTTTGCAGGGAAAACACACCACCAGATGGGAAAAGCGTGACACCGCACCGTTGAATCCGGCTCGCTGTCATGGCGCAACACCCGATTGAATCGTCCGTTGTATGCGTTTCCACTGGTTCTGTTCGATGCTCGCATATGTTTGAGAACCGTTCGGTCGGGACGAGGAAAACACATTTGGAAAAGTCCATCCCGACCCGAAGACACACATTCGCACATCCACCACGGTGGCACACATTCGCAGCGCATCTCGTTGTGGGGTTGGGTTGCTTTTGTTTTCGTTTGTTGCGTACCCGAGTTTTCCCGATTTTCCCACCCGATGCCACTACCACACACGCGCGGGTGTGCGGCCTCGCGCATGAACGAGAGGAAAACCTCATAACAATCATCTGTTTGGCACACGAATGCGAGCGCCCGGGAGAAGGGCAGTCGTGTGCCAAAATAAAGGTCTCCTTCCCGGTGGGATTCAATCGATAGCACGGTAACACAGCGGTTTGTTTTCCCTGGCCCGACTCCGGCAGGTTGAAAGTGAAACTGGCAGCGAACTGGTGCATTATCACTCCCCGTGCGCCCTTTTAAGGATCGACTGCCGACGCGAGAAAGGACACCGTGTTCGTGACGGTGCAGCAGGCGCAATCCAGCCTTGGATCCAGCCGGGGCCGCCTTTGGAGCCGCCGCAACCTCAGTGAAGCTGCGACACTGTGACGAGAGCGCGCGGACTTGAGTGGTGTGAGTTTTCCCGGACGGGCCCTGGCCTGGCAGGTGTGTGATCACCGCGCGTATCCGGTGTGCTGGGTGGAAAATAACTTTTCGCCACCATTCGCCCACCGTATGGAGACGCAATTTGCAGTCACACATCTTTCTGCGGCCTCCCACACATCCTCGGTTAGGGGCGGTGTGCGTTTGTGAGTGTTCGTTGGGCGGGTTGGGGACAAAATCCCGATGCCGGTGGCAAGCTGTCACCTTGCCCACCTGTGTGCGCGCTGTCACAAACCGTTGAATCCTAGCAGGCACTGGCGGGATACTCGTCAACCAGCAAGAACGAACCATCGAGAATTTGAGCGCACATCAACCAGCCAGTTCACCAGTAACAGTGTGCCTTGTCGCAAGGGTCGGTGAAGTTTTAAAATTTACCACACCGAAAGTAAAGACGCTCGTTCTTTGGCGAGGTGAGTTCTCGAGTCGCAAGTCCAGCGGGAAAAGCGCCAACGTGGTGGGGCCAGTGCTGAGGTGGGACGCACCGAGGACCGTGAAGCTCGTGCGAAGAAGATATTTCTGTACATCACCATCACGAGCATTTCAGTTCCCGAGATCGAGAAATCCAGTCGCATCCGCGCCTCCTTCGCCTCGCCACCCCCAACTCTCCCAAGTCCTCCGGGTGCATGTGCCTGTGTGTGTTTGTGTGCGCGTTTTCCGGTGTCGTCATCGGAGGTGAAGTGGATGAAGCATTTTTTTTCTTCTTCTTCGAATCGCAGTCGGGAAAACATATTGACCACAGCTGCCAATTCCACCCTGTGGCGGTGGTCGAAACCGTTCGCGTCCAGAAGGTTCTGGAAAGACGGGCGGCGTTTTGCGGCCGCGAATTTACGAAACTCGTGCGTGAATTTCCACCAACGGTTGCTGCGAACGGCCTTTGCCTGACGTCGTCGGGTGCCGCTGACGTTGTGTAAAGCAAATTGAGTAGCTCAGTAAGCCGTTACCATGCCGCCATCGTACTGCTCCGTGAAAGGGTGCACCAATAGCCGCGGCCCGTCCTGCAGCCTGTACTGCTTTCCCAAGGATGTTCTCATGTAAGTAGCACCGATTATTCCGTGTGTGGATTATTTGTCGACTAAGGCTGTTGGGGCCTTCAAAGCTGGTGGTGAGATTCTGGTTCCCAAAATCCGGGATAACCAGAACCGCACATCTCGTAGGAATTTCTGCTTCATCGGGCAGAAAGCCTGATCTCCTGGAACACTTTTCATGGCGGGAATTAACGTGGCTCCTCCTAGGAAACTGTGGCTCGGATACCGGGATCCTTGCCAGGAATTGCGCATCCCAGGATCGATAGCAAAACGTCATGACGGCCCACGCGCCCCTATTGTTGGCAGCCTTTTCGCGAGTATTCGTTCCCAACCGGTCCGGGTTTTTGGCTCCCAGCTGGAGGTTTCCGATCGGTGTGTTTCGGCACGTGCCCTAGCGCTTCCAGCAAGCCCTAAAACACCGACGTGTCGAATTCGGCGAGCGGGTCGTTGCTACGACACCCGGGAAAAATCGGTTGAGAGTTTTCACCCTCCGTTATGTATCCTTGTTCCGTTTGTTTTCCCTCGAAGTCGGATCTGAGGGTTGCTTGGTGCTTCCTTTCGGCCGTCGGAGGAAAAAGAAGTTAAGCTGGAGTCAGGCACCAGCAGGGGAGCCGTGTCTTCACGGGCAAACTCGGTGGCAGGCACGTGAAAGAAGTCCTTCTCCTTCCTTCGAGTTCCGCGAAATCCCGGGATCGCACGATGCGGGAACCAACTAGAGGGTAGAGTGGAGCTGTTGCTGGGAGTCAGGAATCCATTTTTGTCGGAGGGGTTCTTGGGTAAAGTTTTTCCAACCGTGCCGCGACAGGGATGAAAAACGCGCCCGGTTTGATGGGGGAAAAGTTTGCTTCTCTTCTTTTCTTTCAATTCGTCCATCCATCGCGGCTGGGTTTTCCTTCCGAACAACGGGCGTCCAACGTGTCCAGCATCCTGCACTTAGGGCACGAACGCGCTCAGTCCAAGTGGCCCTAATGGAGGGTGCCAGGGTGTGCGTGTGTTGGTGGTGGCCTTTTTTTTTACTAGCCCTAGCGTTTGGGAACGAAAAAAACGTTTGCGAGGGGTCGCTAGGAGCACACGGGAACTGGGAATGCTGCAGGATGCCACCGTCCAGGGCCATGCGATCGATATTTCGGGTCAGAGCCAGTTCGTGAAATTTGGCTCGACACACGTCCATCCCTGGGTTAACGGGCCGAAGAAGCGTTTTCCGCCCTGGGGAGTTCGTCCGTGATTTATCGATTGACGGGTTCCAGGATCTGGCTGGACGGGACGGGCAAATTTAAAGGGAAATGGCTGAACATTGTGAGAATGCGACATTGGGGGAACAAGAGCAGATGGGATGGGTGGTCGGAGCCGTTTATGATTTTTTTCTCGAACTTCGTTCAAACGAAACAACAGCGTCGCTACGTGGGTTAGGGGGTACTTTTTTCTGGAATGTTAATGGTATTTTCGCCTTAAACAATATGCTATACTCTGCAGGTACATAGTGTAGAAGTATATAATCGTTAAAAGTTCAAGTTGTTTAAACGAGGACGAAAATTATTTTTGCAAAATTATCTGATGTCTTTTTTAGCTGTGCAGTTATCTTCAATATTGTTCGTTTGTATATTACTGATTTCGTTTTGAACTAAATAGCATAAAAATTGTTGACTTCTTTTAATTGATGTTGTTCTTTTAAAAATGATTCGAAAATGGAGGAAACACGTGTTTAGTTTAATTTTAAATTTTTGTCTGATTAAGAATCGGTGCATGCTGCAGACCACCGTAGTGTGTAACCCGCCACTGCATTCGTTTGTTAAACAGTGGGCATTTTGCGGCTGAATAGTTGGTCAAAATTTATAATTTATGTGCTGTTTATTCGAACAAAATGTAATATATTAGTCGTAGTTAAAACCAATGATATATAAAATATGTGATGAAACTATCGTATGTAAAATCATTATAACATAAGTTTTTTGTTCATTTTTTTATTTCCTTTGCGATGTAGTATTTAATTCGACGAGCACGAGTCTTTACAGAATTCCCATATTTTTAAAAAACATTTGTCACGTACACGTAAATATGAACGATCATAAATAGCGACGATAAAATCCACGTGACCGAATGCCTTCAAAGGACAAAGGACAAACGTCTACTCGTTTGAACACGAGATATGATGAGCTCGTCAGAGAGAGAGAGAGAGAGAGAGAGCGCAAAAGAGAAAGGAAGAAAAAATGACATAGAGAGAGAGAGAGAGAGAGAGAGAAATTGACGTTCATGGTGCCTGATAGAATACTACGTCAAACAGTTTGTACTTCCGACGGATGTTTGACTGAAACCGAAGCACACCGGAATTGTCACTTGGGCACAAACGACGGCCGAACGCATGTTCGCTTCGGCATTTGCGCGGACACATGCGTTTTTCATTTAAAAATTTACTCTCGAAGCGTGTGGACGTGCGTTTGATTCGCGCTCGCGTTATCGAGTGTTTTTGTGCGTTTTTACATCGCCCAATCAAGTGTAAACAGTGTAACGTGTGTAAAGGGGAAATGTTTGTGCAAAATCGTAACGCGTCTAATTGAGAGCCCTGCTTGGCCCACGCTCTAGTGCGCGATCTGTTTGTGGGTTTTGTCCTTTTGTCTCTAAGGTAAAATAGGCGCCGTTTTCGATCGTATTTCGATACACCTGTGAGAACCGTTCAAATTCGCGTGTCCTGTGCGGTCCTCGTGACACTCACCCACCCAGCGAGAAGCCTGCAAGGTGACGCCGTGACGTATGCCGGATGCACTGCACCATCGGTGGTTGATGTTTTTCTTTTCCCCGTTTTTATTCCCCGTTACGTGCACACGCGGGCGCTTTTGTGTGTTGGGCTGTGTGAGGCATCGCGCGTGTTGCTTCGTCCTTTGCGACGTCCGTGCTTGGGGACGTTTTGTGCTTGTGCGTGCGTAGGTGTGTGTTTGCACGTGCGCTTATAGAAGCGATCTGCTCTAGGGTGTAGGAAAAAAACGCCAACCCCAAGTCCTCTCACTGCTCATCCCATCGAACGCACCCCAGGAATTAAATTATTGTTATCGATAACTCCGAGAGAAACCTTCTCCGATTGCCCGCCGGGGGGCACATCGCACACACCCGAGCTTAGTCCTTTCCCGAAAAACCTCTCCCTCCCATTAAAGGGAATTTATTCCACCCCCTTGCCTATCCTCGCCCGTTCCCCCCCCCCTTCTCCTCCCCTTTGTCCCTTGGGTTGGAAATCAAAGCCCCGGGAATCCCGCAGCAGGGCGCGAGCGTCCGAAAAGGAATTGGAACACCGAGGTGGGCGAAAAAAAAACGACGGCCCATTCGTCGTGGTGTGCGTGTGGCTGCCAGGCCAGTTTAGTGTACCGGAAACCGCAGCAGCCGCCGCCATCGGGTCGGTGGTGATATTTGGAACCCTCCGCTCGTCGCCATTACCCCTCCGGTATCGCCCGCACGGTCCGTTGGACTTGTGGTGCGTGCTTTGTTTTCGCCCTCCCTCGGGCGAGAGGTGGGAAAAGGGAAATCTGTGGATCCCAGGAAGGGGTAAGGGGTAACCCACCCTCGCCACCCTCTGGATCGGACGGAAATACACCCATACACACCAACGCCAGCTAGCCAGCTAGCCAGCCAACGGCCATTGTCACGGACGGACGGATGGATGGATGGGAGAGAGCAGCAAGAAGTGCTCCGCCTCTTACCAACCTTTACCCCCCCCCCCCCCCCCCACACCACGAAGCCTAGTGGTTTGGTGTGTGCCCGCCGTGTCACAGCAACGTTGACCCACGGCGTTGATCGGTGGCTGCGTCATCATCGGTCAGCCGCCATTGCTCGGTAGCTGTCATTCGCGGTGTTGTCCTCAGCTGCCAAACCGGTGTGTGCATCCATCCGTTCGATCAGACAAAGGCGTGTGGTGAATCCAGCCACAAAAAAAGAAACCCCACCAACGGACCGTTCCCGTCAGGAACGCATAGTGTGCGCGAGCGAGAGAGAGAGAGAGAAAGAGTGAGAGAGCGAGAGAGCTCGATTCAGGGGGGACGTAGCAGCTGCTCTGGCAATTAGCGGTCATTCGCGGCCGTGTCGCAACCGTGCAAGGTGGCCGTTTTGCAAGGACGTGCGGATTTCAGACCCAAAGCGCGCGCGAGAGAAAGAGAGTGCACGTGAATCGTGTCCTGTCTCAGGTGCAGTGCGTGCGATCGTGCGTGTGGGTGGTAATGCTAATGTTGTTATTGTTTGTGTTTACCCATTGTTTAGCCGAAGCTGTCAGTGCGTGGCGAGCTCGCGTGAGGTGACGTTTCGTCTGTTATCAGCTCGGTGCACGTTATCAGTGCGTGTGTGTGTGTGTGTTTGTGAGTGTGTAAAGAGAGTGCGTAACAAAGTCCGTGCCGGTGGACGAGAGCAGCATGGGTAAAATCTCCGGAAGCCACTGCCTCGTCCTGGGCTGTCGCAACCGGCAGCTGCTCAACCAAACCAACACACGCTCGTACTTCCGGTTCCCGCGGGATGCCGACCTGTAAGTAGCACCGTTGCCCGTTGCTCTCGTTTGTCCATCGTTTCAAGGGTTCCGGGAACGGTGGGACGGGGAGGGGGAGGTCTCTACCAGGAACCGGATGTGCCACTCCGCGTGCGTCTCCGAGGGACCGCGGGGATGGGGTTTCAACTTTAGATCCCGTCCGGGCGGATGTGAGCAAGAGCTTGGCATTTCTCTGTGTGTGTGTGTGTGTGTGCATCGCTTCGTCTTACGTTGGACTTTCCACCTGGCGGTGGTTGGAAATTGCCGAGGAAACCCAGGACTGCTACAAGAGGAAATCACACACACACACTTACACAATGAAGGGCCGTCCCGGGAGCAGCACCAGCAAGTCCTTTTTCCCCCTTTTTCCGCGACCCAACGTACCAAAGGGAGTTCGAAAACGGCCGGCGAATCCAGGCTGGATCCCTTGTGCCTTAGGCGAGTCGAGGAAGAGCGAGAGCGAGAGAGTGTGCGTGCTAGGGATGCCAGAAGTGAGCGAAAGGGATGTGAGAAAAAAAGGGCATCGAAGAGAAACCGAAACCCGGTCCTTCTCGTGGTGTCGCGTCCGGACGGATGGAAGGGAGCGCGCGAACGCGAAAACGGGACATATGCCAAGGGGAAACGGAGGGTCGTGGGTGAAAGAGACGGCTGGGGATAGGGTGCAAGACCGAGAGAAAGAGAGAAAGAGAGAGAGACCAATGAACCGGACGACGGAAAGGAAGCTCGGAAAAAGGACCATCTGCCCGTCGTCGTCGTCGTCGTCGTCGACGCCGGCACGCGGGACTTTTGGGCGAACAACTCTTGGGCGAGTCCTCCTTCCTTCCTTCACCCGTCTTCTCCCATACCCCAACATTTCCCCTCTTCCTCGAAGGAATCCCGGCTGGGTCTGGTCGCGGCGTTCGGGGCCATTTTTCGATCCGTTTTCTCCGCGGGTCTGGTGGCGTTGTTGCTGTTGCTGCTGCTCTTCTTGTTGTTGTTGTTACCGGCGATGCTCTTCGTTCGGGTGGCCTTTTTTCACTCCCGCTCCCCGCCCCCCATCCATCCTCTTCATGCTCTTCTTCTTCTTCTGCTGCGAGGTGACCGTGCGGCGCACAAAATTAAAAATTAAGAAAAAAACCCAACCCTCCTCGTCGAGCCTCTCGTCCGATCCACCCAGAAAGGAAAGCCATACGCGGGTCGCCTTTCCACGATGTCGGGGCGAGTTT
Source organism: Anopheles nili (assembly GCF_943737925.1). NCBI lineage: Eukaryota > Metazoa > Arthropoda > Insecta > Diptera > Culicidae > Anopheles > Anopheles nili. The sequence goes on along the minus strand of NC_071292.1, from coordinate 74,052,183 downwards.
TTCGGCGGCCTGGAATGCGTCCCGCCCCTTCTGGCAACCTTCTCACCCCTTCTCACCCACCCTGTCAGCCACACGCCAGCCAGCAGGTAGCCCGCAAAGAGCGCAGGTTTGGCGTACGTTCGGCCATGGGAATGCCGTGTAACCGTATGTGTGTGTATGGGAGCGTGTGTGTGTGTGCGGGTTGGGACGGCAACAGCAGCCGTGTCCGAGCGCGGTCTCTCGTCGCCCTCGTTTTGGGGTGTGCGGCTTTTGGAGGGTGAAACCAACCCCTCACCCCCCCCCCCCCCCTTCCCCACATCCCCAACCAGAGCCACCCCTCCTGAGGGTCACCCTCGGTTGTGCCAGCTCGTTCCGCAATTTATACGCTGCCAGCTGCGTGTTGTTGCGTGGCGTTGCTCGCCCAGAGGTCCGGTGGTGCGTGGGTTTGTCGGTGGCCCTTCGTACGGCACTCCACCACCCCACCCACCGTTTCGAAATTGCGTTCTCCATCGCTTCCTCCCAGTGTGTGTGTGCGTGTGTTGTGCCGCGTGGTTCCATTTTCATTTTTCCCATCCCGCTGCGATATGGTAGACGCGCGCGGGGTTGGTTCCGCTAAAGGGTGGCTTTTCCATCGCTTGGGGGAAAAAGTTGAAACGAGAAATCGGGCAGCAAAAACCCTTGATTGAACCCGCGCGGTTCGAAGGGCGCTTGTTTTTTTTTTTGCGAAAACCCGCGGATCAGACGAACCTTCTGCAAAGGGAAAGGGTAGAACGGGAGGGAGAAGGGGAGGATCCTTTTCGAAGAGAGGCACTTTTATCGCTTTCCCTTCCATCCGGCTTCTCTCCCCACCCACCGGGAAAGGGTCATTTTTGGTGTTTAAATTGATTTTTTGCTCCCTGGCGTAATCTGCCAACCGAGCGCCCTCTCGTGTGCTGGCTGAAGGGGTTGAAACGGGGGTTTTTCGTCCCTTCCAGTCCCTCCCGGATCTACCCCTATACTGCGAGGGTGGTCCGGGAATGAGCGTGGGTTTCCTCGCGTCAAAATCCGCTCCACCGCCAGCTGGGAGGCAGGAAAAAAAACCCCCATCGGTAGGGGGTGAGAGTGATGCGGGTGGTGGATGATGCGGGGGTACGAAAAACAACATCCAACCTTTTCCCCACCCAACCCGATCACCCACCAGCGTGTGGATAAAATCATCCGACCGAACGAAGAGGGCTCTCTCTCTCTCTCTCTCTCTCTCTCTCCATTTGTGCTGGTGTTCGTTCACCATCCGGCGGTGGGTTTCGTGAGATGATCGCTGCCACCGACTTCCTTCCCCCGCTTCCTCCCACCATCCTCTCACCGCAGTCCACTTCCGCCGGACCTGCCAGCGCAAGTGACTCGCTTCCATCATCATCATCATCATCATCAACGATCGCGCGTGGTTGCGTGCTCAATTCCCTCCCCATGCCCTTCGGTTTCATCCGGCTTTGTGCAGCCGGACGTACACACTCTACTGCTGTTGTTGCATTCGAAGTGGAATGATGTCTCTCACTGGGGCTTTTTTTTTTGCACACCTCAATCCAACAACGACGAACACACCCATCATCATCATCCGCATCGTGAGCATCATCATTCATCTCACCCCACATGGCGGTGAGTTTCCCCGGGGCTCCCGCAACACACACACACACACACATTCTCGTGTTGGGTTTTCCCAATCAACGCAACGGTTTTCGCTTTCGGTCAGTGCAGCTCTCGTTTGGCGTGATCGTGTGTTGCGACAAATGACACAAGCTGGGTGGTGTGTGAAGCACCAACACTCGCACACGGACACGCGCGATCCGTTCGTGTAATCGCGCTGGCAAGTCCGCGGGGTCCAAGCGAACGAATCGCTTCCAATCCCACCAACCCCATCGGTAGCTGATATCACGAAGCGTTCGCGCTTCTCTGCCACCCTTCTGGACCTTCTGATCTCACTCCTCCACCCATCCTCTCCTCGCATCAAGTGGACGCACGGTGGGGCTCACAAAACGACCAGCTAACCACACATTCCCAGCCCCAGCAGCCTCTCTGTTCGCTTCTGTTGCTGCCGGTGGTGCTACCCCTATTGCCACCCTGGTGTGCGTGCGCGGGTGTGTGTGTGTGGGGGGGTTGAACCGTTCCAGTGCGGTGGCTGCCTCCCACCCTACCTACCACCCCAACAACACGGCAAGTGGCACGTTTTTGGAGCCATCGCTCCTATGATGGGGGGGATTGAGTGCAGAGAAGGAAGAAGAGAAAAACTACACCCCAATGCCCGGTGCCCTACTGGCGCACTGGAAGGGTGCGTGTGTGTGTGTGTGTGTGTGTTGAAGAACAACCCTCGCCCGGGCGCTTAATGAGAAGCCCCTCTGCAAGCGAGTGAGGGGGGGGGGGACAGGGACTGGGTGGCAAGTGCGCGAATCACGCGACACGGGTCGTTGAAGAGAGGAGGAGGGGAATGGGGGAGCGAGCCTCACGGTTTTAGGCCCTCCATCTTCCACACAACACACACCTCGGTGGGTGCATCGGTTAAGTACGCGCGTGCCCGCAACTCGCCACCCATCTCAAAGGAGGGGTGGATGGAGTAGGGGAGGGGGGAGGGAGGGGGGGGGTGGAAAAAAAAGAACACCAGCACTCCCACCACTCAGACTGGCTGGCAGTTGGACTCGTGTGCTTTTGACCGTGTGCCCGTGGCAAGGCCATACGGTTGTTGTGGGAGGGAAAAGGATGGAAAAGGACAAGGGTGGATGCGGGTGGCCCCGGGACACATCAGGTCCAATACCGGCCAAAGCCTTTATTACCCATCACCCATGCCACCCTCCGTTGATCGGTCGTGGTTGTCGTTGTTGGTGGGTGAATTTCCGAATTTAACGTTCGCTCAACCAAAACGGTAATGAGGCGAACGCTTTGGGGTGGGTTTTGTGCAAAAACGAGCCTTATTTCCACCCCTCACGAGGGAGTGAGAGAGAGAGAGAGGTTGGATTTCCTTCACGAAACGCATCCTTCTGACTGCAACTGCAACGAACTGACATCTCAACCCCGGAGGAGTGTTTCTTTGACATCTTCATGCGTTCCAACACCTTCTTTGTCTTTGTTGGGTGGCCTCCGCGAGGGGAAGGGTGTGTTGGGAGCACAAGGTGAAAATTCCAGTACGGAAAAGCTGCACCACCGACACTTTTGGATAAAGGCGTATAGGCTTCTGTGTCATCAACTCACCTGATCTCGATATCGCTCGTTATCAGGGTCGTGTTTGAGTGCGCACGCGTGTATGGGTGTGTATGTGTGTTTGTTCCCAAAAGTCCCAACTCTCCGAGACGAGTTGGCCGAATTCGATTGCAACCCTAGCCACCCACCGGCGCTTATCGATCCCCGTCTGGGGACTTCCTGGAAGGGCATTATTGCGATCTTTGTGCGTTGCGTCGTTTTATCTCGCGGACTGCGACATTTGGCTGGCGAGCCGGCGGATTTACGTTGGCGTCATGGCCGCCATCGCTAATTGGGTTACCAACCCGTGAAGGGCTGAGGCTTCCATCCCTCATCCCTTACTGAACTCCCAAACAACCCCCAGGTGTTCGTGTGAATTCCTGGATCCGCGAGTGCGTTTTCACCTCTGGACGTTCCAAAAGGGCAACTCCCTCATTCCATGTGTGTATGCGTGCGTGTGTATTGGAGGAAACCCAAAAACCCGGTGGTCTTTTACGGCCGGTACGTGCCAGTTTGAGCATCTGCCAATTTTCATACGCCTCTGTCGAAAAGGTATGAGGGGCCTTCTAATAATGCTGTGACTCAACGCTCTCACTCGTGGTTTCTTCTCCCACGCCAAGAAGCTGCTGCGTAGTGACTTTCCCAACGTCCCATTCACACACACGCGGAGGGATGGTCCAATCGCTCGTTTTATGGCCCGTTTCCGATCGCTGAATAATGCGCCGCCTCCCTCCCGGGCTTGATTGCTTTTTCTCGCGTTCTTCTTTGACCCTGCGAAGGGGTTGGTATCTTCTTTCTACCCTTAAAATGAAAGGGGCACTAAACGGTCGGTGAGTAATGTGTACTTACAGCCACTGTACTGGGCTTTGGAGCGTTGGAACAGAACATCAAAGGCACACTAAGGTCAGTGCATTTCCGCTGGCAAAGAGTATGAAAAAGCGCCCTTTGTTCTAATGCGTCACTGGGGGTTGAATGATAGGATCCGAGGTTGTATGATTGTCAGCTACGTACAGGTATTCCAGCTCGGTTTCCTAGACCGAGTGAGGATGACTGGAACGTGAAATTTGCTCAAGTTTTTCTTCTCGCGAATGATATCCTGAAACCGCCAGAATCAATAAAAGGGAGTCAACAACCTTTCCATAGGGCTTGGGTTAGGACAGCCTACCAAAATTTGGGGAGTCTACATCTACGTGTCGCAGAACCACAAAAAGCACTCGATGTTATTGACTCCTGACTGCAACAAACTGGCTCCCTCCCAGGGCAGGTGTACATCGTACGTCCCAGGCCACCCTTATACCTCCACACACAGCGCTGAAAGGCCCTTGGGCGTTGGAAGCCCTGGTAGGGCACGCATTGCAGCTTGCGTTTGCGTTTACGAAGAAACCATCGCATAGGGACATCGTATCGGTTGGTCTCCTTCGAAGGCAGGCCAGCTGGCGTGTGCGATGACGCGATGACCCTTCGTGTGGCTCTGCCAGCGAAACCAGGAGCCAACCCCCTACGGACGGACCCTTGATCGCATATGCTGCCCTGGCTTCGTCTGGCTCGTTGGTTTTTCTCGCTTTCTCGGACGAAATTGTGAAGAAGGGCGAATAAAGAGGGAAAAAAAACCAACCTTTACACACAGGTTGCCATTCGTTTTTCGCTGCACCCGGAGGACTCACTCGTTCTCTCTCTCTCTCTCACTCTTTCACTCTCTCACACACGCATTTTACGCACTGTGTGGCTTCTCTTATGGCTCGTGGCTTGAAATATGCCGTCGTAGGGAATGCACGAAAGTCCGCCGGCATGACGTTGGTTGGCCCTCATTGGGCCTGGACCAGAACCTGGATCGTGGCTGGGGTTTTCACCCAGGAATGACTGCCGGAAGGGCGTCCCAATAATGAGAGCAAACGAAGCGTTACAGCAAAGGGCGCACGTAGGGGATATTTGCCCCACGAAGGGACACAAAAATGATGACAGCTGCTGTTCGAAACCCGGTGCCTATGTTGCCACCCTTTTTCGATCGGAGTCCCTTCGGTGCTGGGATCTGAGGTCCTTCCTTTCGATGGCTCGCCAACCCGGTCCGATGCACCTTGCACCTTGGTGTGTATGTGTGTGGGGCGTTGTAGAAGGTTGCTGAAGCACGACGAATTGGGACAGGGAGTGGTGGGGGGGGGGGGGGGAGGGGATCCCGAATGCAGGGGAGAAGTCGAGGAGACCAGCCAAAAAAACGGCCACGAGGAACCCAAAAAATAAATTACACGCACTCCAAAGCGCAGTGCTGGATGGAAGAAGACACACGCGCTCTCTCTCTCTCTCTCTCTCTCTCTCTCTCTCTCTCCTTCTCGCTCACACTGTGGTGGCGCATGTGCAAACCCCCCCACCCCCTAAGGGGAAACGGGAAGCAACAAATAAGAAGACGTGTGTGGAAGAAGAAGCCAAAAACCACACGTCGCGCGAAAACCTTCGACGAATAAATCCTCCCCACCACACTCTCGCCCTCCCCCTCCAATCTCTCTCTCCCCCTGGGTGGAGTGCTGCAGCTGGCCCCAATGGAGGGGTAGTTTTTTTTTTCTTCGGCCTTCATCAATTCCGTGCCCCAGCGATCCGCGAAGTTCGATCGATGGATGCATCGCCGCCCGGGTAGAAACCGTTGTTGGGGAGATTATGGCGAGATCTCATACGAATTTTTGTACGTGTCGTATTTTCGGTCAGCGACAGGGGGAGCACGAGAAAAGGGGGTGGTGTTTGGTGGTATTTGAAGATCCTTGAACCTTTGGCGTTGGGTCGGACACAACCAGAGGTAGATCGATGCACATTGGTGGCGAAAGATCGCAAGAGAACTAAATTCTCCGAAGGCTTTAAAGGCTCGCTTTTCACCCATCACTTGCACCCTATCCCTTACCCCCAGGGGTGGTTCGTTCCATCCTTTCCGATCCTCGCAGCCATCTGAGAGGGGCCATCTTTTTTTTTTATCGTGACTCTTCTTTCTCAAACCCAAATTGGGGACGCTCGCTGGATGGAGTTGCCATTTGGTCTCCCGCAGTTAACGCCTGCAACACGGGCATGTGTGTGTGTGTGTGTGTGTGTGCGAGAGTGGTGCCAACCAGCCATCCCTCTCGTCACACACATCAGCTGCTGCCCGAGCGAGAGCTCTCTTGGCGAGCTGGCGTCGCTGGGCGTTCCGGCGATTTTCTTATCGGTCCCGCTGGCTCAAGCTCTTTTCCACCATCCCTTAGACCCACGCCACCCCCCGAGGGACGTGTGTGTGTGTGTGTGGAAGGGGGGGGGGATGGGCTCAACCAACGTCCGGTATATCGCAGCGGTAGGGCCATTTTGCGGGCAAAGCAAACCATTCCACCGGACCTGGTCGGTGTTGATGATGACGGCGACGACGACGACGACGACAACAACGGTGCGCGTTTCTCACCCCGTAATCGCGTTTCTGCGCCCTCTTTGCGTGTGTGTGGGGGAGAGAAGAAGCCCCCCAAAGCAGTGTGGCAGGGCAAGCTCACACACGGCAACGAAAGTCGACCCCAACGACCGACAGAGCGATCCAAACGACCACGGCAGGTCCAAATCGCGACGTGCGTGGCGTGTTGCGAGACTCCTGGGTGGGGTTGAGCTCCCACCCTCTCCTTCAACCATCCTCCTCTCCCCCCCTCCCTCTCGCCTTCTCATTCCGTCTCGCTTTCGCACGTCGATTCGTCGTCACGCGCAGCAGCCGCCGCGAGTTAACTGTGTCGCGCCTTTAACCGACCAACCGACCGCGGCCTGGCGGCTTTGTCCCCTCCGCCGTGTTATCGCCCGCACTTCCACCCTCTCTCTCACCACCCTAGGGTAGGTCACACACACACACACACACACACACACACACGTCACAGCCGTCGCCAGTAGACCTGTACTAGTGGTGTGCCATGGCTCATGCATTCGGGCGTCACCCGGCGGTCATTGTGCCTCATTTCGAGCAATCACCGAGGGGTTGAGGGGCGTGCTGGGAAGGGCCCTTTCCAGCCACCAACCCCCTAAACCCCCTGGGCACACCCTCGACCCGATCGCGAGGCCGAGCTCTTTGGCCGCGAGCTGCTGGCGTCATTGTCGCGAAGGCCTCAAGCTGCTGGCGCGGGTGATACGTGCGTGTGTGTGTCTGTATGGGGGGGGGGAAGGGAGAGGAGGTGGGGGGAGAGGGTGTATGTGTGTGCACACACCCCTCGCGGGGTGTGATGTTGGGTTTTTTCATTGGCGCTGATTACGACATGCTCGCATTTTCGGTGGCATGCTCAAAAAGTGCGATCCCTGGCATGTGGCGTTGATGTTCCCGAAGGAGTCTCAGGTAACTCTGCAACTACCTTCTGTAGGGTTTCGAACCTGACCTGACTCTGGACGTCCTCCTCCGAGATGCTTCTTCTCTTACACCTTTTGCTCATGGGGCGATTGGGGGCGAGTTTGCGTTCGGTTGCTAATTACTTCTCGAGCATCTGATGATCGGTTCTGCCTCTCTCTCTCTCGCTTTGGCAACTCTTTTCACAAAGATCACCAGACAATTGGGGGGGCGTGTGTGTTGCACTCATTTTTGGGGACAATGGGAACAATGGGGTCCAGTTTGGGGTTAAGGCGAACTGCCAACTTTCCACTCGATTTTTCCCCCAAACGATGCACTAAATGAATTTCTCTCTTCTCTCTCTCTCTCTCTCTCTTTCCATGGTGTGGTGCGTGCGCAGCTGCAAGAAGTGGGTCGACTTCTGCAATCGACCGGAGCTATACAAGAAGTACGACGAGAACGGACCCGAGTATCTTTACAAGAGCTCCCGCATCTGCTCGGATCACTTCCAGCCTGCGGACTTTAACAACGCGAACCTCTTCAGCCAAGGGTAAGTTGGGTGAACCAGGGGGAGGGATCCAAGGGGCATGAAATCCTTGGGCAGGGATGCTGACAATCGCTCAGGTCGCTCTGGTGGATGGGAAGATCTGTGTTTTTTTTTTGGAAGACCTTTTCGGTGCTGCATTTTGTGAACCGTTTCGTTTTCTTTTTTGTCATCGTCGTCGTCGTCGTCGTCGTTGTTGGTTGCGTCTCGTTTCCCTTTCCCACGTCCTCGGGTGTCTTTCGCGTGTCCACTCTCTCTCTCTCCCTCTCTCTCACCCTCTTGGGAGCCCTATTTGGAACGTCGCTATGGAACGATCTCCGAAAGGCGCCCGTAACGCGCCGGGACCGGATTTCATGACCGGACGCCGCTGTTGCTGTTGCTGTTGCTGCTGCTGATGTTGATGATGATGATGATGTTGATGATGGTAATTGTGATGATGGTGATGACGGTGGACCTTTGGACCGTCCGCTGGCTGCCCTGTTGGTGCCGGTGTTGCGCTTTCCGAGGACGGTATTGCGCACATCATCACGCACCATTCCTCGCTCGCTGTCTCTCTCTCTTTCTCTCTCTCTGGGGTTGCTGCGTCTCCCGCCGACCGTGTCGAGGGGGATGTTTTTTTCCTTCCACCCCCAAAGGCAGGGGGGGTTGATCAAAATCCGATGGCCACCACCACCATCACCGCCTCTCAGGGGGTTGATTTTAGTCGAGTTGGCAGAAATTCTCTAAACCGCTTCCTGCTGCCCGCTTGCCTCTCTCATCCCAGCGTAGTTTCCTTCTCCCCTCCTCTCCCACGCCCGCGTAAGGGTTTTTCGGTTTAGGGGTAGCTGTTGGGTGTCTTTTTTTCCTCGGCGTTTTTTTTTGTTCCTTTCGAGCAGCCACCAACGCGAGGGAAGCGTGCGCTGGGTGTGTGTGATAAAAAAACACCAACCACCCAACCGAGCGATCCGAGGGTAAAACCCACCCTCTTCACCCGATCTCCCTGCATTCCCGCACGCTTCCGATCTCCCGCGGTCGTGGTCAGGCTTTTCGAACGGGGGAACCTTCCGATTTCTGAACGTGCACCTCCACGGTGTGTGTGTGTGTGTGCTTATTTATTTGCTGCCTTCGCTCCGCATGCCGCCTGCGTGCGTCCTCTACGCATCCTTCCCTCCCCCCCCCTCCCTCCATCCCTTTATCCGATTCCGAAGGGTATTCGGAGGAGACTGCTGGCTGGCTGCTGCCATCTTCTTGCTTGTTGGTGTGCTGGCTTCTTCCTTTTCTTCCTCTTCTTCTTCCTCGAGGATGTTCGGGTTCCCCGCCAAAAAAAAAACATAAGCAACACCCTCTCAGGTACACCGAAACCAACCACCACCGGCTTTCGCGAAACTCGACTCCTCGCGTTTCCTTAACCACCCTTCGGTGGCGGCTCATCATCGTCATCTCGAGCGGCTGGCATACACACACGGATGCGCGCACGTACGGGATGTCGCCTGTCGCGTCCCCTGAATCCCCCACCCCCCTCCCCTACCACACGGTGGGTGGCGATGGTGGTCCATCGGTCGTCATCTCCACCGGGCGGAACGCCCCACAAGACAAGGAGGGGAGGAGGGGGTTATGGGAGACGCTGGTGGGGTGCCGCAGGTGGCGCGATTGGGGTGCGAAAAAAAAGGCCAAATGAGAGAAAAAAAACGGAGCCAACCCTCCACGAGCCAACAACAACAACAATATCGACAGCCAGTGGGGCACCTTCCCGATGCCCGGTGGCGCGTGTGAATGAGAGCGAGAGCGAGAGAGAGAGAGAGGGTGAAAGAGAGAGAGCAAGAGTGTGCTCGTCGCTCCCCAATGAAAATAACTTACCACGGTGGCCCGTTCCGCGGTGCGAGATATATATATTCCAACAACAACCACGACGACGAACGGCGATCAACGAGACAGAGAGTGTGAGAGAGAGAGAGAAACAGAGGCCGGGTTGGTTGGGTTTTTGTCGTAAAACGAGCTTCGAGAAGAGGCGAATTTCGGAAGGCACACACCCCTGGACGAGGGTGGTGGAAATGAGGAGCTTAATGGTAATCGATTTCCTTGACTCTTTCTCGATGGGGGGGGGGGGGGAGGGGACGCGACGCCTGGAGTTTGAGGACGATCCCGGACAGGAAGGGCAGGGACTAATTTAACCGACCCTCTTCCTGCACCCTTCATCCCTCACCCTAGGGGTGGTAGGTTTTTCATCCCTCCCCCGTTGGGTAGTTGTGAAACGCCTTGGCCCTTTTTGTTGCCGTTAATACCTTTTTGGTGGAAGTCAACCTTCTTCAAAATGCCCCTCATTCCCCGTCTCCTCACCCCCACCACCCTGGAGGCGCACAGTCACCCACGCTTTTCGCCATGTTGCCTTTCGGTGGGGGTCTGCGAAGCCTCTGGAACTGATTTATTTTTGTTTTTTTTTTGCTTAATTTTTTTGTCTCAAGCTCTCATCCTCCCCTCAGGTAGGTGGGCTTTTTGTTTTCTGACCCACGGTGTATCTGGAAGTCGGTGGCCATTTTTTTTTGCTGTTGTGTGTTGCCCCACTCGCGGTTCAAATCGTCCCAAAAAGGGGTGGTTTTTTTTTGTCTCTTTTTTTTTGCTCATTTCCCTTTCCCCCCCATCGGCGTGGCAAAACGGTTTTGACAGCGTCATTTCCCACCACGCGGTCATCCTCGCTGTCGAGATGGAGGGTTTCGGGCACGCCAGACTAGCGTCAATGTCTCACGTTCCTCCTCGCCATCCCCACACCCCTCTGCCACCCCAAAAAGAGCGGTGGGGGGGAGACTTACTCGTCGAAACCATCCGAGAACGGACGCACCCCAAAAACTGAAACCGCGACCAACCGTGGACACACACAGCTACACCGGACACTCGCTGGCCTCGAGCAGGCTTCGAACGATTGAATCGAAGGTTGGCCACGGCCGGTTAGATACCCGGTTGGCCAAGCCAGGCAGTTCACGCTCTACCTGTGGGTTCGTCCATTAGTGCGTTACCTGAGCCGGCAGCTGGCCAAAACCCTCTAAATCTCGATGCCTGATCTGGCACACTCACTGTCGTTGGTATTCGTGAAGCCTCGCGGGCTGTGCGTGTATTTTCGGTCACCTTGGGTGCATGCGAAGGAACAACTTGGTTGGGTTGCATTCATCGATGCGGTTTGATGCGCCACTCCGTTTCACACACACACACACACACACGCGTACACGAGAACCCCGGTGTTCTCTATCTATCAGTACGGCGCATCCCAGCCTCCCTAGTGGCCCCGTTTTTCTTGTGTTTCTTTTTGTTTCTCACTCCGAAAGCTGGCCACGTTGGTCAGGGATCCGGGAACTTTCGCCATTTGTCAGGGAGTTGTCCCAAGAAGAGAAGATGAGGATGACACGTCCGAGGGTTTGGAGGGGAACACATATTTCGAATCCTAACAAGATGTTTTTTTTCTCCCTACTTTTCTTTCTCTCTCTCTCGCGACCCGACACGACCACCCTCCTTCGACGACGTCCTTCGGGTGTGGGGTTTGGCAAAAAAAACCTCTCCTGAACCTACACGGACACGGATGCGCTCCCCACAACCCTGGTTGACGTCATCGGCCATCCGGAATCGGGCACGAACGCTCATTAACACCTTCGTCTCCGCTGTCTCCGCTACGGTCTCCTGCAGGCTCAAGAAAGGCTCGATACCTTCAGTGAATCCGGCGAGCAAGGAAACCAAACCAAATGGCTTCACGAGTAGTACCGGCGGTGGTGGAGTCGGTGGTGGTGGTGGTGGTGCCGGTAGTGGTAGCAGCAATGGCGCCGATTCACCCATCGATGAGAAGCTACTCTCAGCCGTGGCCGCAATTCCCGTCATCCATCCCAATCTGCTGCTCATGATGGCCGCAAATCAGCTCGCGAATCCAAGCAACCGTCATAAACGCCCATCATCGGCGATGAGCGGTATGGCAGCGGCGGTAGCGAGTCTGGTTGCGGGACAAGCGGCCTCTGGTGGAGGGACAACAACGACAACAACACCGACAGCACCAACAACGCCCGTTTCGTCCTCGGGTGGTAGCAACAAACGGAACCGCGCCGTTCCACCACTGGCCGCTCCTACCGGAGCCCTTGCCAATCTCATCCAGCGGCAGCAACAGATTAAGGAGCAACAACGGAAGGCGGCCGCCCTCGCTGCCAGTGGCCTCGTCAATGGGCAGGTGTCCATCACACCCGCTGTTGTAGGACCTGCGACGTCACCAACGGGCAGCAATGGAAGCAGCAACGGTTGCGGACCGATCTCGCTTGTGACGAAAAAATCCTCCAACAACCATCACAACAACAACAACAACAACAACAATGTGAGCAATCACAACCATAATCATCACCACCAGCAGCAGCAGAGCGGAGGAGGCAAGATACGGGCGCGGGACGGTTCCCACAGCGAGTATGGCATCAACGTGGTCGATATGGATATGACGGGAGGAGGTAAGTGGCAAGGAGTCGAAGATTGTCTATCATTTTTTTCATGTTCTTAAATGACCCATAATGAATCGCCCGAAAAGGTATAGGAGGTTTATGCTTTTGGATGTTAAAATGGCGTGCCAGAGGCCAGACTGCAAAAGTCTGAAAAGGACGTCTAATAAGACACCACGTTCAAATAGGTCAAAAGTTCAACCGATGTGTGTCCTTAGGTGTATGAGAAATGATCTTCTGGTGTTCAAACACGCCAACACCTCACATAGATTGCAAGTTTCGTTGAGTACAAAAAATGGGACTTTTTTACCCCCCCGGATTCCCCACTAAGAAGACGAGTTTAACAGCTCAGGAAGTCTCGTTATTGCGACGCATCCACACACAAACGTAACCTGCACTGGCACGCGTTGACGTGATCCTGTGATCTCTAGCTGTGATCGCTCATTTACTCCAATACCTTTCGCACCCTGGTGGGTCCGCGATTCGCTAACCCGGTGTTGCTTGTCACCCCAAGGTCACCGAGGTGGCGTAGTTCTCTGGCTCGGTGTTGCTGGACGTTTTCAGCATCTCATCTCACCTGCGAGCCCTGGCTCCAGAGCGTGTGTGAGAGAGTCCGAGGAAGCCCCTGGTAACACACTGCTACCAGCGTGCGCACTGGCTGTGGCCCGGTTTCCACCAATACCTGTGGGGAGATCACGACGAACCTGCTGGCCTGGTATATACTGCTGGTAGAGCAGCTCGAGGCCCCTTCAATGGTGATCGGGGAGACCCTGTTTCGAGATACGTGGCATCGCTACAGCACACTTGGGGCTCGTTATTTTTTTTTTCCGCCTCCCCAGCTTGTGCTGACGATGTGTGAGATGTGCCCCCTTTTTTTTGCTGCCTTCTCCTTCAACGGTGGCTCCGTCGGGAACTACGCCGATCAGACGAGGTGATGTTTTTTTGCTGTCCCTACTGTACGATCGCTCGCGCTTCTTGCTCTGGTGCGCCCACTTTGAAGGGTGCGTGAGTGGAGAGAGGAGAGGTGATTTTATGGGGGAAAACCCCGCGTCCAAGATAATGGATCCCACCCTCGGAGTACGCCCGAGAAGCATGTCAGGGTGACGATGGGCGATGGCGCGACACACGTTCCAACCACCTGGTGATGAGGAAAAATAGGAAGAAGTCAGAATCCCTACGTCCCGGTAGAAGAACACGTAGTTCCGTGATCGAGCCGACGAGATGCCACATCCACATGGGTTTGTACAGCTTTGTGGGGAATCTTGAAGTCTTCTGAAAAAGGTGGGTTTGAAATATCCCTCTCCACATTCCACATGTCGTTAGCGAGCATGCCAGGAGTGTCCATGACGACACAAACACCAGTCTCAGTGACCTTCAGTCAACAGGTCGGCATAAATAACGACATACGTGTGAAACAATGGGCATCTGACGTCGAAGGATATGTTTCCTGCGAACGAGGTCAAACGCTACTCCATGATCTGGCCATGTACTCCAATCCCTCACGGAGTCAATGGAATGCGTGGACTCGCGCAGACATGTGTGTGCTCTCCCACTCAACTATCATGGCGTTTTCATTCATAAAATCCCGCCGACATGCGAGCATGCAGAGCTGTAGGAGGTTCCTAGTCCGCAAGGGTGGCGTGAGTGAGTAGATTCTAATCTAGTAGCATCTGGATCGTCTGGCCGCCTCGAGCACGTCTCGCGAGAGAGTCGTAAATGGCCTGTTTTTACTCTACTTCCTTTTGTAGGATTTTCCCACCACCTCAACTTGTTGCTGTGTGTCCATGTGTTGGACCCCAAGCAAGAAGATAACTCAGGCACTATAGTTAGGGAAAAATCACAAGAAATTAGGAGGAAGAACTACCTCGTAGAGTGTAGTTTGGTGAGCAAATTTTCACGTCCACTCGTCGCCCTTCAATACAGACAACTCCCATCTGTTGCGAAGTACACAAACGTAGTTTCTTTCGTTACGATTGGCGCCATGGAAAGAGTTGTTGCGTGAAAGTAGGAGAAGTTGTTTTGCTTTGCATTTGGTGTAGGTTTTTCTCCTTCCTTCTAAATCGTCCTCCCAGTTGGCACAACGCCGCACACACATGCACATTGTCTCCAACAGCAGATGTATTATGCATGCAACACGTGGTTCGAGCGATGTCAAGACCTTCTCCATTCACCACGTGTGTATGCGTCGCTGGTGTGTTATCCTTAAAGGATTACTCAACACAGAGACGCATCACAGAAGAGAGCTTTACGGTGAGAGATCGCAATCGAAGGATGAAAATTAATTCCACTTACCGAGAGACGCATCTCCGGGAGACGATTGAACGCCGAAGATGGCGGACGTGTTGTGTTCCAGGCGAACCGTGTGCTTTGTTTTTATCAAAACATGACCTACATAAACAACAATGGCCGCCTGCTCCCCTTTGGGCGTGTGGGTGGGTAACGCGTTTCACTTTTCTTTTGTACTCGCAACACACGATGGGGGTTAGTCGGTGGGGGAGTTTGGAGCCATAAAAGGGGTAGGTGGTACGCATGTGCAGACGAAGCTCACAAACTCTCGAAGGCGAAGGCCGTCGACCATCACGATGGGGCTCTATTCCTTCTGAGTCCCGTGCCAACGATACTCTCTCTCTTTCTTTCTCACCAACACACACACACACACACGTGGGGTGGCTACGAGGGTTGGCCGTGGCAACCATATATGTCAGCACCACCCCACGCAAGGGTGACTCTCCTTTCTCTCTGCCTGGAGGATCCTCTTTTTGCTCCACCATCCCTTGGCCAGGCCTCTACGACAAAGACCGGCCCCATGTGTGTGTGTGTGTGTGTGTGTGTGTGTGTGTGTGTGTGTTGGTGGTGGAGCTCTCTCTATCTCTCTCCCAAGCAGTTCCCAAGCGGGTGAACTTCGAGGGGTTGTGTGCTCACGTTTTGCACCCAACCAACGTCCGGTCAGCCAGTCAGCCAGCCAGCCAGAAGGAAGGCGTATGTATGTGAAGGTCAAATACAATGGCCCGATGGCGGAGACACGCACATCGCCGCTCGTGTTCCGTTTTTCCACGATCGATGCTGATTCGTTTTTTTCTATGGTCACATTTTTTCCCACTTAATCCTTTTCCACCTGCCGCGAATGCGAAATGTACTCCCGGGGATTTAGCAGCAGCAGTTCAAGCGATCTGGGAGGAAGCTGACTATGAATTAATAATGCGAAAGCAATTTTGACGGGAGTGCCAAAAAGGGAAAATATTGGGGGCCCTCTGAGCCGGCAAGTTAAATGTTAGATTTACTCATTTTCGTCAGACGGTTTCGTGTTCCAGAGAGGCTCTTCAGAGAGCACCTTTAACGTTACCGGAAAGATTAGCGCTCGAGGACGCGGCCCACCTTATCAGCACCAGAGCAACCCTTTGTTTTAGCTCCAGCACGTGCTCTTAGTCGGTGGAATTTAATCACTTTTTTTTCTTCCTCAATTCCTCCCTTTGTTGCGTGGTTGGCGTGTTCGATTTCGGTTAAAATTCGGCGCCTTTTTTGCTGTAAAATTTCCTACTCTCAGCACAGGCAAGTGTTTAGAAAAAAGTGTCATTGTTGGGCATGTGTTTTCTGCTTGCTTCTTCGGTAGTTTCAATCGCTTGGGTGTTTCGTCAACGTGTGTGCGGCCATTTACAGCCAGCTTCAGGTCATTGCTATTTTCTCGTTGAATTCTATTGACCTACTGTGGCGCCGCCTCGCATTTGGCGTGGCGCGGGTGGGGAGGGGATAAACAAAAATGAAAGGAAAAGCGCAATCGCGCGTCTTCATCTCTAGAACGTGTTGTACCGGCTCAATTTCGCACACATCGCGTAACCGAGAGTGAGAGAGCGCGAACGAAAGATCGAAGATGAAAGACGAGAAGTGGTGGAGAAAAACGACTGGTGGCGGTACGCGAAAATAGAAAACACGCGAACCACCCACCACCCACCCACCCATCGGTGTAAGGGTGTGTGGGTGACGGCGTTGCGTTTGCGCAGACACAACAGCTTTTGTTTTTGCGTGTCCTCACGCCGGTAGAGAGAACATGCGCTCGCAGCAAGTGTTTCTCTCGCCTTCGTTCTCGCCGCCACCTGTTAGGGGGTTGTGTGTTGCGTTAGGGGTTGCGTTGTGGCGTTGAAAGGGAAGCGCGAAAAACGGCACAAACAAATAGTCCAAAAACAAAGCTTATGCATACAACCACAGAGACACGGGTAAGAAGCTTGTGCGCATGACGAAGAAGCATTGCTTATCGCATCCCAATGCAAAAGCAGATCTAGAAGGGGGTTGACGATGTCGGCATCAACATCATCATCGACACACACACACACACACGTTGCTGTTCGAGAGTTTATGGTGCTCCGGTGGCGTTGAATGAAAGTGAAGCTTAGAGACGCGATCGGAGATTATTACGAGCAGAAGCGATGGGGTCAACAAAACACACCCTTTCGCGGGGTTTGTGACGGGGATGATTTCCTTTTTAGTGCTCGTGTTCTTGCGTGTGAAATTCAACCACCTCAGGCTCAGCGTGTGCCTTTGACATACATAAAAGAGGGAGCTTAAATGATTCAACACGTTACGGTTACGATTACGCTGCGGTGTCCCATTCTCTTTCTTGCGTAAAGAAACACCAAATAAACACACGCACAACATACACGAGCAAAATGAAAACGAAAGTCCTGCGTGCGGTTGTCTTTCTGCCGGTTCTTACCGGCATTCCTTTGGCCTTAACCGTCATCATCATCATCATCATCATCATAATCATTCACCATCAGCAGCTCGAAAGCAAACGAGCAAACGCAAAACGAATAGACTGATAGATGCAAGAGCGAACAGAGAGTACGAAAGAGAAGGAAAGAGTGTGAGGGAGCGAGTTGTCGATGTTTTTGTTTTGATTCATGTTTGCTTCCACGTTTTTATTGCGCTTAGTGTTTACTTCGCTATGCAACCCCTCTCCAAACGCTAGCGATGATGACGAATGATGCCGGAGTGGTGATGGGGAGGCGAGGAAACTCCTCCCAACCCACCCACCCCTCAATCTTCCCCGTGTATGCTAAACCATGGCCTCAAAACCCACGTGATTTCATCCCCATCCCGTTCCGTTACATACACGCACCGTTTCGACTTCTTCGCGCGTACGGAGTTGCGAGTTTGCTTTCGCCATTTTCGCTTGCCTTCTTCTTATGCTTTCGTCTTTCCACTTTAAATCCCCAACGCCCGGAATGGGTGGACGGGATTTGCTTTTCATGCCGTGTCGCTGAGTCGTTTCCTCGCGTCAATTGCGCTGGCTTCGGGAAAATGCAGCAGCTGATCGGACACACACAGGCACACACACACTCACATAGCGAACACTGGCGCACGTGACGTCGCATGTGGTCGTACAGAAGGGGGTGGTTCAGGGAGGCTCTCCGTCTAATGGCCACGGCTAATCACGATCAAGTCCACGGCCACGGGCAGCCAAGCAGCGCCATCGTCTGTCGATTGGTGGCACGCGAAGAGAACCGGTTTTTCTTCGTCCCGCTTTGACCTTGGCGTGAAACCGGAGGGGTGGGTTGAATGGAGGGCAAATGGTTCTCCTTTGTATGTTGTTTTTTTTTTCGCTCGTAACACCATGAGACACGCTGGTTAATTTTAGCAACGCACGACTTAGGCCACTCCGCGAAGGAACAGCAAATGCAGCAGCATAAACATGTATTTCTATTTCTATGTCGCGCATAGCTGTCTTTTTATTATTTGCACTTGCCGTGGCGCCACGAAACTCCCCCCTCTGGAGATGGGTGGTGACAGGGTCTGGGAGTGAAGGAGAAACCGGTGGATATGTGTGTGTTGCTATGCACCCCGAGCAAACCAGTTCCATTGCGGTGTTTTACGTGCGGCTGCCATTGAAGTGAAGAAAAGCCAGTGAAAAGGGACGCGCGATCACGAGATCGGTTATGTAAGCTGGGTGGAATTTGTCGATCGAATGACCGATCCGTCACCCATGTGGTTTAATGGCGTGATGAGGAGTCGAAATGGCGTGAATGGCGAGGGTTGTTTCCTGGTGGAAGTAGTTATCCCACCGAGATTAGGGCGTGGGAAGCAGAAAATCCTTTCAGAACCATTCTGCGGTGACGATCACCCCGCCCCCCCCCCCCATAGGGGCTCTTATCGGGGTATAGGTTTCAATTTTCCTTATCGTCGTTCTTGGTTAAGGTTAAAAAAGAGGAGTCTCAGAAACTCGAACCAACAACAGAAGGCAAAACCGCAATATATTGCGTTAATCGTTCGAGTTTAACGAACGTCACCGTCTCTTTGATGATAGCAACCGCTTGTAGGAATCGCAAGGGGGCTCGCTTATCTGCGTGTATCATTCTGAGAAATCAGTGAAAGAGCGCCATTGCCATGAAAAATAAAACATCATTCCCTAGTCAAACGCCGGAAGTCGTTCTAAGGAATGGAGGTGTTGACCATACGGCTTCCACTATCCTGGAAGTGGATGCCAAAAATGGACTAGTTGAGTCACCCTTTGTACAATCTGCATTTGCTTGATAAGAGCCCTGAATGCGCCCAAATTCACCAAATCGCGTGGCTGCGTGCGTTACGCTGGCTTCGGAACTGTTCAAAAAGAAGGTACGCGTGATCAAAGTTCATCGGTCGATGGACGCTCACTTTTGAAGGGAGAATTATTAAAAATGTCTCCCAGAAATGAGTCAGTCAACATAAACGAGGAATTGAAAAGTTGGATTCACCTCTGCAGCTGATGGCCGATTTCATGCATTTCACTAACGTTCACTTTGTTCTCTTTCTTCTGACGCAGAATCATCCGAAGGTGATTCAAGCTACCAAAACTCGGCGGACGAGGATTTTGCGTACCACCAAAGGTTGAAAGTTGCGAAGGTAGAAGCTGTCATACCGCCATCCCTCAAATCGCAGCTCACAGTCACGCCGGCACTGGGCGCATCCATCGTACCTTCGGTCGGCATCACCACCATCAACAACAACAGCATTCACAACGTGAACGCGAACGGGACAGCGGGTGTAACCGAGCTGAACCTCGACTACAAGGAGAAGTACGAGCAGACGCTCAAGGAGCTGTTCGCCTGCCGAAGGATCGTGAAAAACCAGAACAAGGCGATCAAGCAGCAGCAGGGTGAGATCGACTTCCTCAACCAATTGCTGAAGGAGAAATGATCCGCAGTGGTTCCGCCGTTGTCGGATCGTGGTGGAGGAGTAGGTGGTACGTTGTTGGCCTGCTAGGACGAACGCCTTGGGCACTGTAGATAAGTAGGTAGAGAGCTCGGTTCCATATTTATATCGCGGTTGGGTTGCAATCCGGCCACGCGCGCCCCAGTTACCACCTTCCATCGTCACCGTGACACCACGTGGAAGGGTTCACACAAACGAATGTTTACGGAAAGGGCATTAGTCCTCTTTAAGGACTGTAAGAAACGTTACGTTACGAAACAACATTCCAAGCCCTCGGAAACGAGGCCCGATGGCGGCAAGCAAACGTGTGGCGGCGCTGGTGTGGTTGGGTCAAAAAAAGGACGAATGGAACAGGATATTAGTATTTAATTCGCGTTGGAATATAGAATATATTGTACATAGGAAGGGCCATCGGAGACGTTTGTGGTTCTTCTCTCTTACAGGCGGGAAGACAAAAATGGTGGTGTGGCGAAATATATGCGGATAATTTTGGGATAAAAGGAGTGGAACATTAATAAATTAATTAAAAAAACACATGTAGAGCTGTAAGCTAGTGAGAATCATATATTATATAACACGTTGCCAGTACTGTTAAAGCCAATAATACACACTAGGCTTAGGTGTATTTAGTCAAATAGCAGAGAAGCGAGGATGGCAATCGCCAAACTAGCATTAGACGATAATCTGCGGTATCCTTTACGATGATGGACAGTGGAGAAATAGTACTGTACCGGTTGAGCGACCGCACAGTCGAAATTGGGCTGCTGGGTGTACTTTGAAGGGTAAAACCGCATGAAAAGATAAAACTATACAAGAAATAGATTTATATTTAGCTAAGATTAAATCAAAACACAGGGGAACTTTACTGGGAATAGTGTGTGCGTGTGTGGGGATGGTGACTTTTCGGATAGGTGTAATGTGTAATATTAGTTAAGCGATAGAGAAGGGACGATATTACAAAGGGACGCGAGGCATGAATTGCAAAGGAAATTGGAATGTTTTTGATGCATTGATAATTGATTAATCCGCACCTACACAAGACAACGTTTATGCAAGCGGCAAACGAACAGAGCGTTGAACAGAGACCACCTCTATCGCTAGATCGGCAGGAGGAAGCTATGTGGCGTTGATCGTTGAATCTACGTCCGTTCAGAGGGCATTGGCAGAAAACAAAACTTAACACAGGAACCAAAAGGCGCCTTGGATAAAATGCAAAATGAAACAGGACGAATCTAAAATGTATTTTTGTGGTGAGCGGTTTTATTTTCGTGTACATCCGTTCCGTTTGGAAGTAAGATTCTGGAAACGTAAAGACTAAAAGAAACATGTACAACCCTTTGTTTTGTTTGTTACACTTTGGGAACAATTGCCCGGTGAAGGCGGTCCAGCCACAAGTTTAGATAGGAACAACGCAACGGAACGTGGGGGCTTTATTTTACGTCCTTTCGATTTCCCTTCAATGTTTGAAGCGTTGCGTAGTTGAAGGAATACAACAACAACAAAACATTTCACTACCATCTACGCCCGTGTCAATCGCGTACCAAGAGAAAAGAATATTTAAAAACTGACGATTTCCGTCACACTAAGGCATCAAGTAAACGTATTTAGATAGGATAATGTTGGGCAAAGTGTAAAAAGTGAATGGTGAATGTTACTACGAGCTATGGAAGGATCAGCGTGCCAACACCTCTGCGTGTTGCAGTGAGTCGAATTGAGTACCATCGAAAAATAAAAATGCCATCGAAAACCATATCCGGGATCTGGTACTGGATGTTATTCCACCACAGTTGAGAACAAACGCTGAATCATTGAAAAAAGCCAAATTAAAAGAGTTCTCGTTTGTGAGTTTAATTCGTTTATTATTCTTGTGTTTTACAATTCTTCTAATTTTTTTAGATTGCCTTACTAGCAGAACGTACTTCAGTTTCATTTATATTACACTTATCGGTACCGTTTACATACAGCTATTGATACTCGATATGCTCAACTTATACATTCATCGTGATTAGGTTTTGTAAAGAACATTAAAGAACGAGTTTTTGTGTAAATTCTTACTCTAGGTAGGCATGAGCTGATTATTGCTTTCCAACCGTGAATTTCACGCCAAAATATGAATATTTTGATTTGTTTTTTATTCTCTCCCTAACCAAGACGGGATAAAGCAATTAGAAAACCTTTTCGCATCTCCAATATCATTGAAACGGTTCCGAAAATATTCTTTTCTCTCAACTGTTTTGTTTATTTTTTTCTCACTTTCCTTACAATAGTACAACTTCTTACACTTAGCAGACGTAAAATGCATTTTTCGCTTAAATATTCGTCTTTGACCGAATTCATCTTTCATCGCTTGGATGGGACCTTACCATATAACAATATCTACTTAATTTGAAATCGTTTTCCACGGCGGGATCGGTGTGATACCGCAATGAAGACTAACACATTGGGGGCTCTTGACTTCTGCGGTCAGCTCCTCACTTAACAATTACGACGGAAATATGGGGATCAAAATATGCATATTGGAAAACAAAAAAAAGGACGCCGAAGAAAAATTGAACCGTAAAGTAACAAAACGTACAAAATTAATAAACCTCAATAAATTGCCTTAACTCTTCAAAAACTACACGGTAGAGATCGCACGATCGTTGTAAAGGGCGTTACGCGTAACCCTAGAAACAGGGCAAGCTAATCAGTTCTGGGTCGCTTAAACCAACGTTACGCTGACTCTGGTGGGTGTGCAAAAATTTACTAAAAAAAGTGCTTGCTGTGGCACCGTTCACTAGTGATGTGGAGGTTTATATCGAAGCGCAATTGAGATTCAAACTAGGTTTTAAATTTGGGTATCAGCTTCGTGTACAAGCGATGAAAATAAGGCGGACAGTACAATTCACTCAACCGTCATTTTCGTTCGAAGGATCGACCTTTCCCTACATTTGGCACGGTTTGATACAACGCCGTTTCTATCACGCATGCTTTTGCACCGTAGAATTCGCTTTACACAAAAATCTACATGCAGCAGAAAGAGGATGGTGAACTCGAATAAACCGCTAAATACCTAAAAGTAAAAGGATAGCGGACGCGGAATGAAAAACAAAATATTTCTTATGTTTACAACTTACAGCGCTAGAATAGTGAGAAACAATAAGGAGAGCGATAGAATGATAGTATAAAGAGAAAGTGGGAAAACTCGTTAACCTAATGAACGATGCAAGAAAGGAACTGAAAACTGCGCGCACGGGAGGCTAATCCGAGTGGGGTCGTAAGCGATGGAATTTATGTATATCACACGCAAATGCATAAACACAAGGACACCTATCTGGGGTCCTTCGATCTAGAGGGAGATATTGGGAAATGATAGGAACGATTGCGGACACGAAAGCCATTCACTCCTTGATGTTGAGCTGATGATCGGGAATTGTGAGACCAGCGAACTCGGACCCGGAGGAGGATGTGGACGAACCGGGAACGACATTACCGGCCGTCATCGGCAGGTAGATGTCGTCACCGTCGACGAGCCGCTGCTGCTGGGACGGTGAGGATGATGATGGCGTTGGGGATGAGTTCGAGGACGAGGAGAGGTCGTTACCGAGGTGGACGTCGGTGTTGGTGCATTTGGCTTCGGCGGTTCCCACCGTTGACGGAACGGCCGGCAACAGATTCGTTCGGGGTGGTGCGGATAGATTGTTGATCGGACCGGCGTTTGCCTCTCGCAGAACATTGATCGCCTTCGGCGATCCACCCCGGGACGTTCCGGCAACGGCTCCGTTCGGTAATGGGGAACTTGGTACGCTGCTATTAACGTTGCTTCCGTCGGTCATACGGAAGTAGTGTGCCTTGTGCGAACTGCCCGGTCGCGAGTAGTCTAGGTGATCGTACTCGGTGTCTGTGAAGAGAAGAAGAATTGTAGATCAGAAGAAGTGCTAGGGAGGATGGGCATCGATTGGAAGTTTAAGCAGGTAGACCAGTAATTCGTTATATGTCGTTCACCGCGAAAACACTTACAAATGGTGGCGTAATTAGAATCCCGTGATAAAGCCGCTGCATGTATTAGAAAGTAGCTACTATTACTATACACATAATCCGTTTCATAAGCTATATATGAACTAATTTTTACTTTATTAATTTAAACTGAGGCAACGCGACCGAACAGTTAAAATCATTTAACGAAATATTTACGAACAAAGAAATTAGTTTGTTTAGCGGATTGCATACTTTTGGGAGACTAACAAATATGGTTTTCGAAAAGCAAGCAAAAATCGATTAACAGCAAACGACATTTCCTTAGCATTTTGCGTCTCAAATTAAAACTCACCAATTGAATCCTTCAGACGAATTTCATCGTACACGTGATCCTTAAAACAATTCGGATTTGTCATGTCCGCTTCTAAGTTCTTGAGACTTTCCGGCCCGTAGTGCGTGATGGAGTAGGCTGCAAAATAGACCGAACGATACAATCAACAAATCCAAAAAAATATACTTCCGCGCTCTTTCAATCTAATCGAGTCCGTATCATCTTACATTTATCAACGCCATATTCGTTGTCCGGGTAACAGTACTTGTCTTGGTTTTGTCTTCGAAGACCCGACATAGCATCGCGCAGATTGTTTGGCAAGACGTTTCTCAGCAAACCGGTACGACCTTCGATTGGTGGATATTCGGTGGAATGTCCACCGGGAGCGCCATTGGCAGCGGCAGTCCGCGTATTGTCACGCAGAATGTTGGGTAGTACATTCTTTAGCAAACCGGTACGACGTTCTACTGGTGGATAGTCGGTGTAGAGTGTACCGGCAGCTTCATTGGCACCGCCGGTCCGCGTGTACACAGGATTGTCGAAGTGACTCGGTTGCTCCTGTGTCATGTAGTTGACGACATGGTTCACTTCAGCCTTCAAGTTCGCAACTCGTCGTCGATAATGAAACAGCATTATGCCGATGATGCATACGAACACTATCGTCAGTACGACCGTCCATACAACAAAACTGCTAGAGCCTGCCAAAAAAGAAAAGTAGGTAAGTATCGAACATAGTGGAAACACGCATTACATTGTGATTGCTCAAGTGCAAAATATCAAGCACGATTTGAAGACAATAAAATAGGTGCAAAGCACATTCAAGACACACAAGTGCACCGAGTCATCCTGGATTAACAATTCGGCTCGGAATCAAGGTTATTATACCGATACTAGTCATGTTCGATCAACTGTTTATCCAGTTTTTGCGAAACGTGTATTATACAACTTGAAAGCACAAACAAACAAGAGACGAAAATACACTCAACATATCAGGTGCTTCGAGTGAAACATACTACTCCGGAACATTACCCAGCCACCCTTCTTCGACACCAATTCGCTCGGCTACCACGGATGCCGGTTCTGTCCCATTTTGAAAATGATCTTGCTCGTGATCTTCATCATGATTGTACAGCATGTGGAATATTTTCCCCAAGACAGCAAATTGGTTTACATGTGAGGATACTGTAGACTCAGATGATTCATTCCAAGAGTTGCTCCTTCCCGTCTCATTCAATTCTGCTTCCGAAAAGGATAAGTTCACACCATTTTCGGAGATGGTAGCATTATCTATGATTGGGTTTTCAAGACTCGACGATTTGTATGCTGTTGAGGTTTCATCTGATAATGATAGTTCGGTGGACATCAAATCATCCGTTGTATACCCAGAAGTACCATCAGTTTGCAGCTGGAATGCAATCCGATCGGTAGATGAATCTGTTTCTTTATGTTTTGAGACAATCATAGAGGTGGATGAAGTCGACATTTCTTTTGCGGACATTTTTATATCCGGCATTAAACTAGTGGCTCTTTGAGCTGACAATTCCACGGGGGTAGAAGAAGCTGTCGATTCTGGCGGCATAGGAGTCGTTGCAGTATCCATCCAATATATTGTGATAGGTTCAACTCCGGAAGGTTCCAACGTGGTACCGATAATTGAATTGAGATAAAAAGATTCGTTGCTTTTCTCTTTTCCCTGCTCCATTCTATCAACGTTCAAATTATTTCCTGTGCTTTCTTCTTCCATTTTAACCAACCGAATCACAATCTTCTGGTCTCCGTGCAGTAGAATAGTACGATTGTTCCTCTGAAGCTCAATTTCATTGCCAGAGGTAGCCTGCAAGTTCACATAGGACACGTTCACCTGTAAAGGCGTATCTTGTGCCACACGATAGCTGGTGCTATTGATCAACGTTTCCATGAAATTCGAGCTGCTAGTGATGGCGGATCCTCCTCTGGTTGTTTCTGATAGCGTGACGTACGAGTTCATCTGCACGAGAGTGAAATGCAGAAAGCCGTCCACGCGGTACTGCAGCGTCATTTGTTGACCCGGACGGACTGGGTGTGTCTTGTTATACACGGTCAGGAAACTGTTGCCGTACAACGGGAAAACTAACGTGACGTTGAATGTGGCTAATATGCTGGGGCGAGTTTTTCCGTTGGCCACAATAACGTTGTATTCGCCTTCGCTGCTTGAAACATCTGAGGCATTGAATACGTCTATTCGTATGCCGTAAAGCTTCGATGGCATAGATTCGATAGCTCGATTCGATGTAACATTTTCCTCATTTACTACAAACATTATCATAGAAATAATGTTCAAAAATGTTAACACGGCCCATCAACTACCCGCGAAAAGAAACATTTTTTTTAAATAATCCCGAAGCCCACCAACCAATAAAACACAAAAACCCGACTTTGGATCAGCAGAAAAAATCAGCATCTTCCTTCCCGGCCACTGTAGCTTACCTTCTTCGATGCGCTCTTGGGTGAACTTATTCGTCATTCGCTCGTCGCAGTTCCGGCCGGTGAAGCCGACCATGCAAACGCATCCCTTCGCCGCGTGGCATACGTAGTTCCCGGCAGGGCACTCGCACGCATTCATACAATGGTTGCCGTAGAACCCATCCGGGCACACTTCATCGCACCGGTGTCCCATCCAGCCAGCTTCGCAGATGCAGTTGCCATCGTTCTTGCGGCATTTTGCATTATTGTGGCAATTGCACCGTTGACTG
The DNA here is from genome assembly GCF_943737925.1 of Anopheles nili. Classification (NCBI taxonomy): domain Eukaryota; kingdom Metazoa; phylum Arthropoda; class Insecta; order Diptera; family Culicidae; genus Anopheles; species Anopheles nili. The sequence continues at coordinate 74,025,512 of NC_071292.1, read as the reverse complement.
CAATTGGTGCCATAATACATGTCCTCGCAGACTGTCTCGCACCGGGGTCCGGTCCAGCCAGGCGGACACTGGCACTGGCCGGTGACGTGCGAACATTCACCACCGTTCTTGCAACTACATGGATACTGGCAGTCCTGCCCAAACAGGCCAGTCGAGCAGGGATGTTCGCACGTCGGTCCGATATAGCCAGGAGGACAACTATAACGGCCAGTGATTGGATTGCACGTCCTGTTGTACTCCGCTGATCCGGGGCATCGTTCCATGCAACCGTGGCCGAAGAAACCCTTCGGGCAAGGATCGCTACACGTCGGGCCAGTCCATCCTCGCGAACAGATACAGGAACCCGTTATTGGATCACAGGATGAGTTGTTGTGGCAGGTGCAGATATCGCTGCAGCTCTCTCCGAAGTATCCCAGTGGGCAACGGCTCTCACAACGGACACCTGAAACCGGAAACAACTCAATATTAGAAGTGGTTTAAGACAGAGGGATACAATAAACAGAGGCTAATCAGCCATGTCGATGCTAAAACGAAACCGAACCGACACCAAGGAAGGCGCCCTCTATCCCTTATGTAGATGTCCCACTGCTTCGTATGTAAAGTATTCATCACTCACCGCCCCAGTCAGCCTTACAAATGCAGCGCCCAGTGGTTGCGTTGCAGGCCAGTGCATTTCCTATGTGGCAATCGCACGCTTGCTCGCAATTCTGTCCGAACCGGCCGGAATCGCACTTCCTATCACACACCTCGCCTGTAAAACCTGCCGGACAGATACACTGGCCGTTGATCGGGTTGCAAACACCACCATTTTGACAGCGGCACTGCTCCGTGCAGTCGTGCCCGTAATGCTGGGCATCGCAGGGCCGGTCACACTTGATGCCCTGCCAACCCGGTGCACACAGGCACTTGCCCGAGTCGCCTTCGCACGTGGCCCCGTTCAGGCACTGGCATCGTTCGCTGCAGTTCTGCCCATACGTGTTGTTGGAGCACGGTTCCTCGCAGCTTTCACCCTTAAAGCCGGCGATGCATTGGCACGATCCTGTTTAGCCCACCAGCGTGGATCAGAGATGGCGATCAAGGAGGGAAGGAAACCCCAAACATGCGGGAAATAAAACAAAATACGAAACAAAACACATCGATTAATAGAAACCATGCTACGAAACGAAAGAATTGATGCAACGCAGCGCATTTGTATGGAGCGAAACTAAAAATGAAATTAAAACAAACCGTCAATGTGCGAACAGGGGGAGGAATTTTTGCAGTTGCACGTCAGCTGGCAGTCCTGTCCGTAGCGCAGGAAACGGCACGGTCTATCACACGCGCTGTTGCTCCAGCCAGGATGGCAGAGACATTTTCCGGTCCATGGATGGCACCTGGAACCGAACACCCAGACGGAAAAGGCACGCGAAAAGTAGGAACCAAAAACAAAAAAGAAACACGAATAAACATGAGCACTAATGGGGTTAAAAAGGACTCGCACACGCATTACATTTTCGTGTTGTTCCAGTTGCAATCGCAGACGCTGGTGCAGTTGGCACCGTATCGGTTGGACGGACAGATCCGCTGTCCGCAATCGGCACCAGTCCAGCCATCCGGACACGTACAGCTTCCATCGGCCGTATCACAGGGTGCCCCGTTGAGACATCGGCACGTTTCCGTGCAGTTGACCCCGTACAAGGTGTTGGGACAGGAGTCAAGACACTTCGCGCCCATGAACCCGGGAGCGCAGATGCACTGGCCCGTCACACGGTTACAGTCGGCTCCGTTGAAGCATTCGCACCGTTGTGTACATCCGACACCGTACAACCCAGGTTGGCAACGGTTTGCGCACACCATCCCAGTGTACCCGGCCGGACAAATACACTTACCCGTCACAGGATCGCACGTTCCACCGTTTTGGCAGCGGCACTTCGACTGGCACTTGGTACCGTGTGTCCCGGCAGGGCAGCTTTCCGTACAGCTAGAAACAAAAACAAACGATTAACCCTGTGAATTCGTGAGGACACGCCAGATCCAGGTTACTTACAGAGGTCCTGTGAATCCCGCAGCGCAGAAACACGCGCCGGACTCGTGGTCACACGTTCCACCATTTTCGCACTGGCAAATTTCGGCACAATCTTGTCCAAAATGATTCTTTGGACACTTCTCCTCACAGTAGCGACCCTTGTATCCGCGCTTACACGTACAGCTACCATCTGCCGCATTGCAAACCGATCCATTCGCGCATTTACACCGTTGCGCACAATCCGAGCCCCATAGATCCGGAGGACATTCTAAAGTAGCGGAAAGATAGGACTTCTGGTTAGCGTTCTGTGGTGCGTTGAAGTTCTTGGGACTACTTCGGCGATACTCACTAATGTTGCAGGTTTTTCCAGCGTATCCTTCGTTGCAGCGACACACGTCCGGCTCGATGCATTGTCCGTTTCGACACCCAGCCTTGCATTCTGGAATGCACTGCGTTTGCTCCTCGTTTAGTGTATACCCGACACAGCACTTTTTCACGATACGCTGCTTGATGATCGTACGCGTTTCGTTGACTGTCCGGACCCGGATACGGTAGGCTGAGCATCGAAAAGGGATCCCGAGACACCACTTCTGGTACCGCTCCTGGTACGCCTCTTCGCGAGGTGTCGTTATCGTCACGGTCATGCTAAAAACGGGATGGAAAACGATGACAGGAGTTACGTTTGGTTGATCAATTTCAATGGAACGCATTATCAGTTTTCAGGAATATCTCTTCGATATTTTCGCGTAATCTACATTTCACAAGCTTTGTGAATAAATAAGTCAAGATTCTGTCTTATTTTTAAAAAGACCTTCAGAGGGTGATAAAATGCATAATTTCCTCAAACAAAGTTCACCCTTTTGCGGTCACTTCTCCTTCGAGTTAGACGCGAAAAAGCTGCACTTTGAACCATCATTAGCTACCCTCGCGTGCCCTTCCACTCTGGGAACACGCGGTTTCACCTTCATTCGGTGATTGCAAAATGGTTCAGCATGCATGGTAATTTCGTTACATCCAACAATAATGCACTTTGCTGCCCCACCACCCTTAGGTTAGTAATTATTCCCCATCCAATGCTCGATCGCGTACACGCTACGAGGGGGGACGATAGGAAGTGCACTTACTTCTCCACCTCCTTGCACACGTGCGGTCCTTCCAGGTGGTCATCCTTGATCAGCTCGGAGAGGGCCGAAACACGCCCGTCGAAACTGATGGCCAGCAGCAGTACTACGGTGATCGAAGGCAGCAGCAACATTTGCCCGCACGGTTGCGTTCGTGTCCGTGCCATGATGATGAGATGATCCCGCACTGTATCACATCCAACTCCAATCGATTTCAGCGGGAGTTGGGATTAACTAGTCCTCTTTGTGGGACGCTTCTTGCACGTATCACTAACACACCTCAATCGTTCGTCGATATGTTTCACTTTTCTTGCTGCAACGCTTGCACATGCGCGCGGACGTGAAATATCTACGGGGTTGCTTTTCTTTTTCCCTCGCCTCCGGGGTGAGGAGATTTCATTCATAAACTAACAGACGTGCTCAACTAAGACCACTTTGGCACCGTCTAGGTGTGTGTCTGTGTTTCACTCTAACACCACGTTGTTTAGAATATACTAACTGCGCGATCTGCGCGATCACGTTAGTCCACTCGTTGTTGGCACTAATCAACCAACTTCACTGATCAGATCACACCAACATGGATGATGACGTGCAAAACATCCACAGCGCACGATCTCACGTTTAACACACGATCGACGATATATACACACTTGAAGGTTTCCTAGCAGATCGTCGTCCTGCGATGCAATTGTTTTCTTTGTTCTGGACAGTTTGTATCACTGATCCATGGCAGATTTTTCATCACCCAGCAGCAGGTCTGTTGGGTAAGATCTTCACCCACTCACCCGTACGAGCTTTCTTTTGATCACATTCGCACTCAGCCTTGCGTTATTCCACTGAAAGCGCACTGAAGTTCCTGACACCGTTAGCGCAACTGCAGGTGCGGATGACGTCGTATCTGTGGAGGAAAGTGAACAAACAAAAGACACGGAATAGAAATTAGCGGGCAGCTGGGCAGGAGTAGTATGATAATTCGCTTGGTAACGGTACGCAGGCAGACTAGGACACGACTGACGACCAGCGTAAGGAAGAAGCATCTAATTAGCATAACCCTGTGTGAGGCAATCGGAGCTTCTGTTTCTACGGCACAGCGGAACCCATTTATTTTCTGTTTTGTTTTTGCATTTTTTCTGATGAATCATCGATTGTGATGATCGCGGACGCGCGAAGAATTTGGAATTGTTATGAAATTGCCTGACTCTATCAGCAATCAACGAGGTACCGGAGAAGGTACTGATAGAAGGATGAAGATCTACGTAATGCGGAAGACATGTGTCCCATCATCAAACCCGTGTATCATATTTCAAGGTGACATTACATCGCGTTGTGGTGGAGTATATCGCTCACAACGTTTTAATTCGAACTTCAGAGGGCTTTGTTGTCGTCTATCAGGTCCACCAAGCTGTGAGCTTCTCGATAAAACCTGCTATCTACAAGGTTCGCGAAGGGCAACGATAAATCACAGCCCATTGTCGATTGCAGCCTTCTTTGTTCTTTTATCCCATTCCAGCGCAATTTGTTTATATTTCACAGAAGAAATGCTTACAGGGCGAGTTCGTGGAACACGGGCACAGGAAATAGCTAATTGTTTCTCTTCTAAATGCCATTCCAGAGCTGTCGATCGAGCGATCGGAAAACAACGTCATTTGCAGCAAATTAATTACGTTCACTTGTGTTTTGACCGATCGATTACAACAAGGCGACAGGCGTGTGCTTACCAGCTTCCTAGCTTATAAGGTGTTCGCAACGATGCATTCCTTTTTCGAACAAGTTCTGATATCGTTACTGCAACGAGAAGCTGTGTCAACGTGTCGCTTTTCCAATTATCTTCGGTCCATTGCCCTAACATTTGAAGATAGTACCATTTTTGCCAATATAGGCTGGTTGTACTCTCGATGATTCACATTCCCACCCTTCTATATAAAACTGAAAAATTGCTTCCCGATTGTCCTGTCGCAATCACGTCTAAGTGTCACTTGTTTGTTTCATGTCTCCATCACCCATCCGTGCCTATGATTTCACAACACAAGGAAGGAAATGCAGCTCATATTCTTCGCAAAGCCTCACACTGAGGTTACCGTCCTGCCTCGGGGATGCACCGAGCAAAAGATAATGCATTGAAAATGTCACACCACAGCGTAGGGCTATTTGTGGGCATGCTTCGTATAAGTGGTGCAGGCAACGAATGATAAGCTCACCATCACACCCGCAATGATACAACAAACCTACAGAATTGCCTGGGTAGCTAAATCAAGATCACGACAGTTTCTCTTGCTGCTTATATTGCTTTGTTCTGCAGGGGGTTTATGGAGGTTGATTTGATGTTGTAATGCGCACCACTGTTATATGTTGGTTCCGGTTAGCATTCAGGGACCGTTACGACGAGTCATCGTCGGAAGAGAAAAGGTTTTGGTACGACCCCGAAATGCACCCCCGAGAACCCAACAGGGCAATGTTCTTAAGGGGCATGCATTGATAACGAGCATTAGAAGGTTGAATGGCAATGGACCATTTGAAAACCCAGACCCATGGGGCTATCGAGTGCGGCTGTGTGAGCTATGGACCAGGCTGACTTCTATCATATCCAACGAAGCCTCTCAAACACCGCGTTCTCTTGTTCGCGTTGTGTTATGAAAACAAAATCGTCTCTAACTGTGCGCGATCGTCGGGCATGACCGCGTGCCTGCACGACCTGAATGGCCATTGCTCCTTCTCCATCTTAATGGGCTTTAACTTTCGAGAGTCGCACTTGGCTGGCCTCATTGCAGTTTTTGGTTTTATTATGCGTTTATTATTTACGGTCGGTCATTAATTGGTACACCGCCACCGATGAGGTGGCATTGCGTCAAACACGGGTGCAATGAGGGTTCGAATTTATTGTCAGCTAAGTCAGCACATTGCCACCCGAAACGAGCCTAACCTCAATTAGGAACGGAGGGAGTCTACGTAAGCCATCAGTTCCGCCTTTCGGTAATGACAAATAACGACATAAGCACGTATCAAACGGGTCGGTTTTTTTTTAATTTTTATAGACATTTTTTACTCAAAGTTCAAGTCAAATTTCCAGTGCTTTCAGATATCCACTTCAAAGATAATGCCTTCGAGACAGCATCGGTGCGAGAAGGGGACGAGCTAAAATTTTAATTATTTAGCACCGATCTGCTCGATCTGCGGTTGACGCAAGGTGACGAAACAACGTACCGCAGCTTAGGCAAGGCACAACTGACTGTAAATTGATCCTGAAAGAAGGGTGTCAAATATCCGATGGCACGTTGGGTTCTCCTCGAGGCTAGCAAACGTACCCGATATCTGGGGTGCGCTGTCGTTTGTTGCAGACGTTACGTTGGACACGGAAAACCCAAAACAAAACAAATATTTAGCATTTGTTGCATAAAACTCAGTCGACGGCATATGCACGGTAGAACGCAAATGTATACAAGTGCGACAATCCTGAACTTCACATTCGCATTGAGTATTATGCTTTAAAGAAACCTCAAATATCGCCGATGAAATGAATAGTATCAAATGTACAGTAAACATAAATCATTCCTGGTTCTTTGGGTCTAACATACGTGGAATGGAACTCATTTTTTTACATTGTATACAGCCACAGTGATCACATATCAGTTCAGAAAGTTGTCGAGACCAGAAGTCCAAGAACAATCAATCAAACCTTATATGGTCTCACCGAGTTCCTACATGAATCCTGCTTCAATATATATAAATACAAGAAATTTATTGATAGAAAAGAACAAAAAAGCACAACCCGTAAGCCGAGACGATTTCAGATTCATCAAATTCATCGCTTCAGCTCTACGAGCATGACGAAGGTAAACTCAATGTCAACAGAGAATACTGATAAATTGCTGTTACTAAATGAGGATTTTCAGAAGATGGCACCTCATAACGACTCAGCGTGTCTTGGGATTTTCCGTTCGAAAACAATGTCCTATTGTGCGTCCGAAAGAGGTAAAAAAATACACATAATAACAGAGTTATTCTTTCGCTGTATGAAGCATGTCAAATTTCGCGGTTGTTCAAATTCATCGCGTACTCAATTAGCCTCTCAATTGAATTGGGATCATAATATTCGACAATCTTCGTTGTTTAAAAAAACATTAAAACTGATAACAAATTCAAAACGACATAACCAGCCCATGTGCTGCATACTGCCTCTGGTCTCATCTGCCGTTTTGTTCTCTGTTCAGAAAAACACATATTCTGCTTGAAATTAGTTGATTGAATCGGTGACGCATCATTCGTGTACTAAAATTCTTCTCTTCGTTCCTCTTATGTAAGCGCTTAATCACGTTCTCTCGCTCTCGTTTAGCATGACTCAGATAAACGGCCCTTGCTCTGCTACGAACCGCAGGATCCTCCATCGTCGTAGAGTACAAATTTCAACACTCAACACCCCACGCGGCTACTATCGGCGTAAGAAATGCCTAGGTTGATCCTATTACATCTGCCATGTGTGCCGTTTTTGGCAGCTGCATGTTCGCTGTACCAAGAGCCTTGAATGTGGTCGCGAGCCGTTGTCTGTTTCCGTTCTCAGAAGCGCGTTTTGGTACATCATCATTTTTTGTTTTTTTTCTTCGACCATACCACGACGCCAGAACGATGAACATGGCCCCATTCATCATAAGCCCGACGACGTAAGCTATATGTTCGACTACAACCAGACAGATCCTCCATTCACCTGCAGGTTATTCGCGTCAACCTCCAATCGACCGAGAAGTACACTCTGACTAGAACTCGCCGCCGCGACCACGTTTGTGGCGGGCTTTCTTGTTTTTTGCCCTATTTACGAGGAAATTTTACTGAATCACTATCCGATCTGGCGCCCATCGACAAGTATGAGGGCGCATGCGTGAATTGCAACCGAACATCTGTTTAATGCTCGTTGGGGACTATTGAAACGAAACCAGAGCGGGAAAGAGTTGGAGTTGGTGTGCGAGCGAACACGTGGGATGATCCAGCGAGTGTTTATATGTACGCCCTTCTAAGAACGGGAGATTTGTTAGTCTCTACACCTTAAAACACTTGTCATAGAAGCTTTTCAAACGGTGCCATAAACCACCCCGTAATATAAATGAAGCCCACAATTATCCACAACGGTGCGATCACAGCCACGGAGGTCAACAATAGGAGAAAGTACAGTACTTTCAAACTGATGGAGAATATCGTTCTGCAAATCTTCGCCAACTTTTCTTTGTAGTTTTCTGATAATTTTCTAGGAATGCACATAAGGACACTAGGCCATACGTATTTCCCAAAGTGTACGGAATGTTGATGTAACACTTCATCTGAGTACGAGATAAGCCGACAAACATTATGATCCATTTTATGATAAGATACTCTTGAGGAACACGAGCCCACTTGCAAGCGATATTTTCTGATGGCTGCTAATTGTGATCGAAACTGCAAGCAACGCATTTGAGATGTAACAGTGATAGATTTAAGCACAATAGGACAAATGCCACATCGCATCAAATCTCACCAGGTGTACGATGGTACCAATGTAACTTTTGAACGACGAGCCACAGTTACATCTAGGGTAAACACAAGGAATGATAATTGCACGACACTTGACGCAACGCGAAGAAATCATCTTGAATATTGCGTTTTGAGCGCTTAACTTTTCAACCGCATCTTGCGATTTGTTTTCTTTTAATTTATGCTACACAGATTGCTACGTTAAAACATTTGTAATAACTTGAACAAAAAGTAAGATTTAAACTTCATTGAATACCCACAACACATTTCAACTATCATTCGTAAATGATCCCTATCTGCAGCATTGTAAACGATTTTTTTTAATTTTAATGCAATTCCACAAACAAACTTCTGCTAGCATTGCCTCTAAACAACCGAAAAAACCCGCATGCGAATTCGCCCAATGTATATTATTCAATCTATTTTCATTGCATTCCGGCTATTTATACGATCGCATGGGGTAGTCAGGGATTCTCAACAGCTTCCCCATTCGCCGACCTTCATGAGAGAAGAATTGTGTACTCACGCAACGCTCTCACGCAGCTTTGAAGATGATATAGAATGTCGAAAAACCTCATAATTTCAATGGAAACTCTCACCAGCATCAGCAGCAAGTATATAAACCTGCTGATGGAGAGAAGTCGAACTGCAGCGCTCTGATCTTTCATGGAAATGAAAACTTCAACCGCGAGAAAAGCGATTGTCTGACGATTGAAAAACACGTAAGGGTGCAAGTTTCCATCAGCCAGACTTTTCCGTTTTGCCTAGTTACTTTATTAGCTCACGGAAGGAGCATGATTAATCGTTAGTTTATTAAACCATCAGAACCAAACGGATGCCCCCATCGTAGCCACATTAGAAGCAGTCTAATAGCTTCATTTATTTCCGTCCCTCGTCAATGGCACCGATTTGCTAACTATGCTGGCGTACAGAAAAGCAGGCGCTGGCGAAGACGAGATGATTCTCAGCAATTCGAATCATCCATCCAACACATCAACGCTATTCTGTTCCACGCAAACAGACCTCGTTATGGAATGGCATGAATGTTGGCCTGGACGTACCGTGATTTATGCCTCTTTACAGTTCACCGATAAAGAGGCCTCTCCTTGCCAGCATATTCCATGCCACACATTTTATCATTCCGTCTGTGCATAGCTTTCGTTCTCGTATCAGACCGCAGGGTGTTGCGTTATTTCCTGCTTTATCGAGCTCCTTTAATAAATGCTTTGTTAGACCCGATTTGATAAGTCGATGGAGACAAAAAGTCGGTTTAGAACGCCTGTCCAAGCATGACGTTGAGGGTAAATATCAACGGAGGTTTACTTGCCTTTTAAAAGAGCACGATTGACATGCTTCTCGAACAGCGAGTTTCACTTGTCGCTCGGGGTCGACATTCACGATTACGCTAAACAAAACAATTGAGCAAACATGCACCAAATGAATCATACCCTTGGATGCATATTCTATGTGGCGTTGTGTAAAAAAAACCACAATAAAGCAAAATGATAACCGACGCTGAAGGTGACCATGAGTCAGTCGAACCAGATATGGTCGTTTATTGAAAGCTTATCTCGATGTAGCGACGAAAAAAAATCCAGTTAGCCACCGAAACGCAATTTGCCCTCCTCCAAGCTACGTTTGAACGTTTGATGTACTTCTGCTGCGCCTCAATTAATGGGAGTCATTTGTCGGCGTTGCCAACACATGACATGTCACATATGCAAACGTATCCAGGTTGTCTATCGATCAACGTAATGAAGCGCTGTGTGGTCATTTCCCCACGCATCACGCCATCCAGAAGTTCAAGGTGAAAACGGTCGATATCTTCAATAAAAGCAGGACACATAGTGGAACTTTTTTTTTCTCTAAATATTACTTCCACTATTTTCCACCATTACCGATGGGATCTGGGATCACGTTGCATGTTCAAACTTCCCTACCACTACAGCACCTCAAGCATCACGGTCCCCCCTCTCACCAATTGTTCAGATGGGATTCATAATTTATGTGACCACGCTGGACGTTGTACGCGAGTGAGCGCTTCTCAATCACCCTGTGGAGTACGTCACAGTTTTTGCGAGCGGAAATGCAATGGCATCACACGGTTATCATTGTCGTTGAACAGCCATTCGGGCACTCGAGCCTGGCTACACGTTTGTTTGCGGTCGAAGTGCTGTATTTTAGATGAGATTACACGTTATCGTTATTCCCCGTCGGGTCAAACGTTTTAGTGGCGCAAACCATTATGAAATCATTCAAACACCGCTTATTTGAAGCACTATTTTGTAATTGTAGACGTTAAAAAACAAGGGATAGCGTCAACAAAAATCATTTAACAATTTAAGTTGAATAACATTCATCGCGAAATCCTTAAGACAAACCGGCGTTTATTTTTTCCTGCTCATGCAAATTAATCTCCCTTTGCTTTGCGTCAAACGCACCCTTGAAGTGGAACACTTTCATTTTCAACCGATCCTAAACGTGGACCAAAAAAAAGCTTGCAAAAAATTACCGTAGTAATCCACCCGAACCCACGACCATGAAGTTTTGCAACATAATCCAAAGCGCACTTAAATCTCTTTTCCACGCACGCTTTAGCGCTCGTTAAATTTGTTCCACAACTGGGGGGTCGTTTTTTTATTGATGCATCGTTTGCTAATTTCCCTTCACGCGTCCCTCAACACTGCACGCACGATCATCGTTTGCGTGATAAATGGATGGGGCTGTTTCATCCCCTACTTCACATATACCGCAAAGGATGATGCAAAGAGTATGATTTTATTATTTTAAAACCCCACCTTCGTGCGCCGTCGCGTGGTAAATATTGACCCACATTCCCATCCCCCCAGCGCATGCGGAAGGGCTTAACTGGGTTTACTCTCGGTAACTAGTCACACTTTCACTGCGAAGCATTTCAGCCTTGCCTCATGCAAGCAAGAGACACCCGCGGCTTGATTCCTAAGCGAATCAAATAAAAAGAAGCCGACCCTTACCGGCCGGAACCGATACGAACGCACGCAACCGGTGGTGCGTCTTGATGTTAGATAATTTTCCCTCCCAGCCCACTGGCGGGCGCGCGATCGCGTAGGGTTTCCTAATGCGCCATCGCGTACGCTTTCCCGAGCGCGAGAAAACAATGGCCGGTTACTGGCACACGCGAGCCGCTATTTCACCCAGTGTTATTAGCTTCCCACATGTGTTCATGTTTACATGTGCAGTAGGTCCGGCGGTGAGTTGGAACAGAGGGAGCTTAGCAACCGCTGCATATGTAGGAAAACTGCACACACGTCACCTTACGATGGGCGCACGCGTGCTGGGATAGAGGAAAAAATGCGCCACTCTTCTAAGAGGAATGACGTTCGAAACTATTCCACTATCAGCGGAGGAATCAAACGGCTGCAGGAGCACTGTTTGTAGGCATCCACATCCGATGGACATGACTAATGGAAGCACCCAATAGAAGCGTGTTAGATTGGTATTCGAAGGTAATCGAAAAATTGATTTCACCCTGGAGGTCTTCTCAGAATGGAGCTTCAAAGAAAGTCTGCCACTTCAGCAGGGCATGCATGCATATTTAACACCCTTTTAAACGGCAATTTACCACACGGCAATACACATCGACCGAAAGCGGTGGAAGCCCAACCGTGGTGCCTTTGGTGGCTTATGAAATAGAACACCCCAGGTCATGGCGGAAAGGACACCCCAGGTCATTCAGACGACGCCAGCCAGCAGACCAGAGGTAGAAACCATCGAAAAACTGCCAACTCGCGTGAATATCTATGACACCGGTGGATGTGCAATTGCCTCAAATCGACTAGCCCACGGGTACCAGTTCCAAAAGGGATAATTACCCGCACCGTCAGTCGCGTACAGACAGGCTACCCTTGGTGACCCTGCGACAGTCTGAGCCAGGAATAACCGCCATGTTGACGCCCTTTATGGACAATACCCGCATCTGTAACGGCGGAAAGTCCAAATTTTGTTTTTACTCACCGTTCGAATCGCTTGAAAACAAAACAAGAAACGAACAACAAGGCGTGATCATAAAATTATGGCAATGCATCTCTGCATCATATCCGCTATGATGCACAATCTGGCAGGCGTTTATTGAACTGCATTGATTTGAATTGGTTTGCCCTGTGCGAACTTCGATACTCGGCTCGAAGTCATCGCCGCACGAAAGCGATTCAATAATTCACCGATCCATCAATTGATTTCGCACATCAACATCTCCTCTCGAAGTTGCAGCGGGGTCGGGCAGCATGATCGAATCAAGGCGGTGACAATCTAGGTCAGCTCCGACAGGCGAAAGGAGAAAGTACGTACTTTGAGGCGCTTTGGTGCTATCAAATGGAGAAAGTATCGCGTCCTCGTTCGGGGGTAATATTTAGTTTTTGACAAACATAATGCAATTCATTTCGTTATACTAGTGGACGAAAACTTGTGAGAAACCATAGGGAAATGTACATTGCAGATTAGGTTAAGCCACACTTAGCAGATCGTGAACAACTTTATCCTACAATTTACAGAAAAAACGCCACTTTTTCGCAGTATCCAGCACCGATAACTTGGTCATCAGGAGTGTTGTTTTCATCGCAAAACGTTGCTAAACCCGTGGCTTTCCTAGACTTGCACTCGTTTTAGTCGCAGGTTTTTCTCCGAAAACGTAACACTGCTTGAAATCACGTCCACCAGTAATCAAAGTGTAGCTTGACTCAACTAGAACATAAACATCAGCAAGGTAGCATGCATTAAGGAATGTCTCTCGATGGTGGCTAGTTTTACGACGAACTCTTACGATGGCGTGCCACGTGCAAAAATAGATCGATCGTGTTCCCATTCCAAGGCAAACACTGGCTTGTTTTATTGTCCGATGAGCTGTGTAGCGATAGTGGATATAGGTGTATTGCAAAATGCACCATGCATCTAACGCTGCATCGATTACTGCCATAATATCATTATCGTGCTCTAGGCTTCCACTTTTACACTATTCTCTCTGAATCTTTGATGGCTGATAATTGAAATAATTTATCGAAATAACTCATTGATTACTTTATTAACTTTCATTGGAATAGCTTCAAAGTTACCCTATTCGTTTAATACGATTATTTCTCCTCAACTAGCTAGCATTGATCATTTGAATTGGTAACAAATGCTTGCATAAGCCAATCAGGTGGGTGAGACGGGCATATAATATGCAACAATGTGAATGTAGTTCAGTTTGAACAAGCCGTTTCTTTCAGCAACCTGCAATCACTTATAAGATAATGCACGGTTTCTCTAGGAATCTCTAGCACACGAGTATTAGATTCTTCACAGCACGAGCAAGAGCGTTAGTATTGTGGCTCTTGTCTTATTGCTTATTGAAGCGTTCGTAGAGGCCCTTGAAGAGCTCCCAGAATGTGAGATTCAGCATGGTGTGTGGGGCGACACGCAGGTACATCGGAAAGAAACCTTTGTAGAATCCGTGGACCCCCTCAGATCGGTAGATCTTTGCGAAACAGTCGAAGATGTTGCTGTACAGTAAACCCTTGCCGGTAGCGGACACGGCTGCTCGAGAGTCGCATCGATCATTCCAACAGTATGATTTCCATCCCAGGAAGTAAAGAAAGCCAAGCGAGAGAGAGAGAAAATTAAGCGATTGGTTGAGCAGAGCCCAGTACAGAACGCTGTAGCGCACACCTTGGTTGGTTATTCTTGTCGTCACGACATCACAGGGAGACATCAAGACGCTGGTGAAAAATCCTGCGACAGTGCTGCTAGCCAGCGCCGTTAGCACGATCGACTCTTGGAAGACTTCATAGCGCCAGAGAAACTTTTTGCACAAGCTAAACGTAGACATTTCAGCAGCAGATCCAACAACCAGCCGAGCCACAGAGGCTGGATACCCACGGAACAATCCTCGTATGCCACTTTGCCGGTATATATTGCCAAAGGCCACCCAGGTTCCACTGTGATGGTGCTGATATCGGGCCGTGTATGAACCAGCTGTGACGGCTTGAAGTTGCGTCTTTACTACATAAAAAGGGCAGGATACTGTAGCACTAGCCAGTCCTGCAAAACCACCCCAGAACACCGAGAGAAGTGGATTCAGCAAGGGATGCGTCGGGTTCCTTGTCCATCCGAGATTCTCAGCAGTTTGGTACGTTCCCAAACGCACACTATTCATTGAGAATTGAAACAGAATTGCAGCCGGAAGTCCTTTTTGCAGACCTCGTAGTCCATCGGTGCGGAGCACTGTGATCAAAGACTGGCGGATGCCTTTGTAAGCCCGCTCCTTGAGATTATGTTTCGCTATCAGTTCACCCTCGAGCTGTTGGCGGGTTTTTAAAACGTCCAGCGGGTTCGTGAATACTACCGCACACATGGAAGAAGCACCACCAAATAGAAACTCCATCGTTAAGTAACAAGAACTTCTCACGTCAGGAGAAGGAAACACCTGAAAACTATCACGATCTTCCGTAAGAGACGTTACTCGGAAAGATGCTGATATATATGCAAAGACGTTAGCATTCACTTAAAAACTGGTCTGTGGTGCTACGATAACAAATTGAGTATGAGGATCAAGATCTTACTGACGATACGAAAGTCCCCAACCCAGGTCTTCATTGCACCTTGGCTTATCACTTTATCACTTGTCTATTTGATGGTTATTTTTAGCAAACAAACCGAAAGTGATAATAAATAATGAGACAGGTGGGTTTAGAAATGGAAAATCATGCTTGAGATAAAAGTATTCTGCTACAAAGACATTGACGAATTTGTTTGAATTATTTGTTTATATATTATACAAAACTCCGTGAGTTGTTAGACGATCTTTCGACTGATTTGAGAACCAATTTTCTCCTCAAATATTGTTTCTTTTGCCATATTCTTCCCGGATAGCCTGTTGTAATTATTTCCTTGTTTAGGTTAGAGTTTATAAATTTCTCATCAAGCCAATGAACAGCAAGAAATTTTTATAATGAAGCTTCTTTCTTATCTCGCAAGGCATAGTTTCAGGTATCATCAGTGTAAAATACATGTAGCTATATTTTTGGTGCACCATTCAATCGTTGCTCGTGTCCTGACTGGACAAGTTGACTTCTGCGATAGTTGTACTATGTATTGGAAGGTCCTGAAAGAACATAATCGTTTAACGATCTCGTTGCGGTTTCAAGGGATCATTGCTTATCTGAAACCTGCCCATTTGCAGAAAGCATTTGCTATTTGATAGCACAGGTAGGATAGCACAGGTAGTTACTATTTGATAGCATAGCATAAGAAGGAAAGTGAAGCAATGAAGTAACATCGTATCTCTGAAAGCCAAGCGATTGTTGACTCCTGCTGATAAGATAAAGTGCGCGCATTTGATACGCTTCATATGTCGTGCTACGACGGAGTATTAACTCGGTTGTCAGATTCTTCATGTCAGACGGGAGAAAATTGTATGTGGCGTCCTTAAGGTGACTGCTTAACGTAGCGTTCGTGGAGGCCCTTGAAGAACTCCCAGAAGGTGAGGTTTAACATGGTGTGTGGGGCGACACGCAGGTACATCGGAACAAAGCCCTTGTAGTAACCGTGGATTCCTTCGGATCGGTAGATCTTCACAAAGCAATCGAAGATGTTGCTGTACAGCAAACCCTTGCCAGTGGCGGATACGGCTAGTTGGGAAAGGATGCCAAAGCCACATCGCATCATAGATACCGCATTGGGAAAAGAGGAAATGCAAACAAGGAAGACAGTTAGTTTTGGACGTTGGGAATTGAGCAGGCTTGACTAGAGCACACCTTGGTTGGTCATTCGTGTCGTGACGACATCACACGGAGACATTAGGATGCTGGTAAGGAATCCTGCCACCGTACTGCTTGCTAGCGCCGTTAGCACGATCGAATCTTGGAAGACTTCGTAGCGTAGGAAGAACTCCTTGCAGGCACTAAATGAGGACATCTGGGCGGACGAACCGACGATAAGTCGCGCCAGTGTTGCCGTATATCCGCGGAACAATCCGCGAACTCCACTCTGCTGATAGATGTTCCTGAATGCCGACAAGGTCCCAGTGTGATGGTGCTGATACCGAGCCGTGTATGAACCTGCTGTGACGGCTTGGAGCTGTGTCTTCACCACGTAGAAGGGACAGGAAGCCGTTGCACTCGCCAACCCTGCACAACCTCCCCAAAATAGCGACAGAAGTGGTGTCATCGATGGATGCGATTGGCTTTTCGTCCATCCGAGATTCTCGGCCGTCTGGTACGTTCCCAACCGGACGCCGTTCATCGAAAACTGGTACATCAATGCAGCCGGAAGT
Source organism: Anopheles nili (assembly GCF_943737925.1). Lineage (NCBI taxonomy): Eukaryota > Metazoa > Arthropoda > Insecta > Diptera > Culicidae > Anopheles > Anopheles nili. Next base: position 74,008,603 of record NC_071292.1, on the reverse strand, counting down.
CCCTTCTGGAGTCCTCGCAGTCCATCGGTGCGGACCACTGTGATCAAGGACTGGCGGATGCCCTTGTAAGACCGTTCCTTGAGATTCTGCTTCGCTATCAGCTCGCCCTCGAGCTGCTGGCGTGTTTTCAGTACATCGAACGGGTTCGTAAACAGCACGGCACACATAGAGGACGCACCGCCCAGCAGGAACTCCATCGTTGACTGGAAGCTGCCTGTGAACCACACGCACCAGTTGAGTAAGGGGCCGCAACTGCGGCCAACCGATGGTTCTGAAGGTTGAAATAGAAGTTTTTGAGCGGGGTTTCCTGCTCGGCTTCGCGGTTCGCACTGGCCAGCGGCCATACGATAAGCAGCTGGATAGCTATTTCGTACGGAGGAATCTCGACGGCATGTCATTCTTGAGCGCTTCATATCTTATCTTATGTGACTGTTTGACGGAGGTCGCTTACAAATATGGCCTTATCACGTGGAACGGCCAGCTCATTATGTCATATCAGACTCGTATAATAGATTAATTCCTCGAGCGTTTTGTTTTGAACTCAGTTTCGAGAAATTTTTAACTTTTTTGATATTTTCACACAGGTTTTACGCATACTATTGTAAAGCTGCTTTTGTAAATGAGATTCAAAAAAAGGGGAGTAACCACAATTTTCTAAGGTCTAAAAGCCCTCTTTCCCACAAAAATTTTCCCCCGATAATGCTTTACTTCCATGTTCGTTTCCGCACATAAACCTAGGTCAATAATGTTAATGTCTCTATATAAAAAGGCTTAAAATTCCTTTTCGCTTCAGGTTTTTGATTCCGTTAACGTATTCGAAAAATTGTGCCTTTTGGTAGAGACTCTGCCGAAAAAACTCCCAAACGAACACGCATCAACACGAAAAGAAAAGGTCTAACACGCATGAACAAAGACCCCGAATCTATCCTAAACTACCAGGGGTTAACGTTCGTGCATGTTAGGACTGGATTTTCTTTTGTCGCCTCTCCTCGTTGATTTTTCTGTGTTCTGTGGGCTTCGAGACAAGATCCTTTTTTTCTTGCTTTTGTCGGTGCATGACTTTTCCGTTTCATTTTCAACATTCTCTTGGCAGCATCTTCTAGACGATGCACAGCTAAAACCGGTTCTCAAGTAACCTGTCGATGGTTCGTTGATAATGGTTGCCAGATTACGTTCACGCATAATGTTGTTACTGTAGGGCTGGAACAAACTTCATTCCAATACTACAGCCAGCACACGAGCAAACAATGCAAACCGACCTCAGCTAATTCAGTTGTCTTATAATTACTGTCTTAGCTAGATTGAAATAAATTCCAAAACGTACATCAGACACGGCAATATTTTGGATTAAAAAAAAGATAAATAAAATAGTGCGAAAGTCATGCCAACTTTTGCCAGAAAACGCCCTTTCCCCTTTTGCAGCCCAGTTGTAAAAATAAGGTTTATTAGCCCACGCTTTAAATAAACACCGCGCGTGTAGTGCATCATTAATACTTGTTCTTTTTTTCACTTCGACCCACTCCAGAAACAGCGACCCTCCTTTCATACTCGTGTCTGTCTGGGTTGCAGAAGCAAAACGACTCTACCTACGAGATGGAAACCAAGCGTGCATCCTTCAGGGCTCTTTCGTGTGTATAATACGGGGCATTCTTCTCGCAGAAGGACGGACATGATTTAGGAGGCAATCTCTTCACATCCTACGATTCACACGCCCAGATGCGTGCGCTCCCTATTTGCATGCCAATGGCTGGATGTCGTTGCATTGCCATTACTTGGCACAGTGGGGCCTCGGAAAAAGGCCAGTGTGTCAAAACAACACGACGGACCAAAGGAAAGGCCGTTGCCCAAGCTACTCCGACACATTGTCACGGACGAATATGGCGCGAATGTCTCATAGTGCGATAAGCACGAGGCGTGTCTTATCACGTTCTGGGAGAGTATTTTCCAACTAATGCGTCGAAGCGGGAATTGACAACACTTGCCAGTCCATGGTCAGGTCCGCGGTTGATGAACTGAAACGTTCCAAATGCGTCATACTAAAAAATCGAGCTTCAGTATGATGTTGTGCTTAGAGCGGATGTAGAATGAAATCTTAATTCATATAGTGCAGAAGGTAAACGGTTAATCACCTTTAAGACTGTTATTGGATTCTAATTGAATTAAGTACATACGACCAAAAACCCATTTTTGGGCACTTGATATCACACAATCTGTCCTGGTGTGCGGCGTTAAATAACAAAACCAGAATTTCTGGTTCTCGGCGGGTTCTTATTTTTATTTTTCCTTTCCTGACACAAAACAAGATCCATCGTTGTCCATGGTTGTGACAGTGGGGCGAAACCGCGAACGTTGTAGCGTGTATTTGTGTCTAACTTATGTTTTCTAAGCTACCCTTCAAGAAAGGGGAAAATGGAAATGGGAGGACTGGTGCAAACGCGGAAAGCCGGCTTTGTTACGGCAATTTTTCTCGTTATCTCTCTCGCTCGCTGCCCCAATTAGCGCGCAAGGTTAAACACATCCCGAGCGGTATGTAAATGGAGACAAAACGTGGCAACACACACATGTGCTTCAACCCCGGGAGCACGTTTCAGCAACGCCATCGCAGCAATGCGAATAGTATCACGAACGAAAATAAAGGGGTAAAGGTAAACCTGACGACAGACAAAGCGCTTCGTTTCGGTTGGATGCTGCGATAATCTGTCCCGCTCGAGTGTGCAATCAAAAGGGCCACAACAAAAAAGGGCTACTGGTGAAAGAGACCAACTGACAGTGACATTGGCTTTCGCGCGTCGGAATTGCATCACGATGGCGTACGATGCACTTTCCGGCCGTTAGCCCAGCATCCGCAATCTCCATCATCAGGGTTCGGTAATAGTGCAGGATGCTGAGAGAAAGAGAGATAGAGCGAGCTCCTCTCTCATACGATGCCGACAAGGTCGATGCGAGCTTTCAGCGGACTTTGACACCTCGAAGGATGCAAGTGAAAGAAGCTCCGTATCATAAGCTCCATTTGCGCATCCTTTCCCAAATGAGTCCTGGGGGAATAGCGGGTATGAGTTTACTTACCTTTTAACCACCGTCGACCGGGTGTTCGGCGTTTGTTGACCGAGCGCCACTATTCCGTTGACCTTCAGTGATGTTTATCTGTCAAAAGTTATGCGCGAAACTTATGCTCTGCAACAAACGAAAGGCGTTGATAGAATACTATGCCTGTCTAGCAACAGGACATCTAACGAACAGAATGGCAGAGTTTTGGCGTTAACGCTATTCTAACGTACATGTGCACGCGCGGCGATGATGCTAGCCGTGAAATATTTGCCGTCTAATAAACGAACCGCCACTGGGTGTTATGTGACACACATCTTTCCTTCACCCCACACACGCTGCGTGCACACGTACACACGTACGCCGCTTACCCACCCACGGACAGACACTTTAGCACTCTAGCGCTTGCTTCACTGTTGTTTCTCGTTTTATTTACGCCTTTTATTTATTTTATTGTTAGCGTATTCCGCAAACGCAACTCGAACCAGCTGCGATCACATTTGAAAGGCGAGCGTGTCGCTCCATACAGGACGTTCTTCCTCCAATCAAGTTAGACTCGACACACGCATACTATGAACGCTGACGCAAAACGGTGGGGAAATCGAGAACGCAAAGCAACCCCCGGAATGCTCCAACCCTTCGCGGTTCTTCGCGCTACCCTTCACTCGATCGCGTTGCGTGGATACGAGTCGGATTCTTCATATGCTACTTGACGCACGCATACACTCGCCGTACTGAACGATGCAGCATAACAGGGAGCAAAATAAAAGGAAACAAAACAACAACGAAGCACCGCGGAATAAAAGATATTCGGGAAGGTTCGTAATAGACAGGAAAACTTGCGAGAGAAAGTGATTTGTGCTACTTTCGTTTGCGAAAACGAAATGATGAAACAAAAATAATCCTTTCTAGCATAACACCTGTGTAATGTAAGGATTTTTTTAAATTTTCTTTTGACGCTTACTCCTCACCGTCCACTTGAGGGCCACTTGTTGGGTCACAAACACTCTCGAAAACTTCGCGAAACAACAGCAGCATAATGTTGCAATGAGCGGGTGTCGAATTGCACTAACTTCTTGCAATACCTGCGGCAAACATGAAAACCGACAAATGGCACGTCACAGGGACAAGGTGCACGTTCGAGGGAAGGGTGTTTTAGCTATGGAAATGCATGCCGACTGAATGTGGAACACTTTCGCACTTTTGCACGAACCGTAACGCCTCGCACGGACTGCTGCTAGGATGTCAAGCCAACCGTTTTCGAATGAACGCCAGCAAACTGGAGGATCGTAGCCAATGCGTATATGAATTCTAATAGAAAATTAACACGACACATCAGGAAGTACCGTTCCGTACGGACGACACTTCACACGAACCCGGAGTTTTTGTTGTTTTGGCACGATCTTTTTCATCGACATCAACGGTTGGTTGACTGCGCCGCACGAAGCGATAAATATTTTAGCGAGTTGGTAAACAAAGCGTACGAGAGTACAGCCCAACAGTTCGTTAACCGAGCGAGAACAGCGTACGTGGGATGCTGCTAAGATGTCCTAATCTGCGGTTGGACATTGCACCGCTGCAAATGCGAAGAGGTATGGTATCTGAACTAACATGTTAGATGCTATAAAGATGAAACACAAATCACAAACCACTAACCACTCGATATCGCGGTTGCGAACGACGCACATCCGAACGCATCGAAGGGAGATTTCGAAATGAACAACAACGCACACCCCCGGGTGGGTCTTGGCATAACACAACGGTATTCATACGATATATCTTCGAACGTTGCTAGCAAATATAGGTTAAATAGTGATAAAGGTCAAATATTATTATCATAAACCATAACTATGAGAATAACTAACGGTGTATTGTCATAGATTGTGTATTTATGCATTAATTCACAAAGTTTTCATATTGAAATAGTCGCATGCAAAACAGTCGCCACACCGTTTTATTTTATAGCGATATTAAAGATGTTATGAGCGATTTTAAGAGATTTTGTTTATCAATTTGGCAAAGAAAATATTACCTAAATTTCAATAGCTTGCAAAAACCACTGGAAATTCGCACGAGATGGAATATAAAATTGGCTTTATGGAGATAATGATCAGTTCATGGATCACCGTATAATGTTATAATGTTACTGAAGGGTGGCAGTCGAATGACGTTTCTGAAAATGCACGTTGCTGAAGGGAAATTTGAATAAAAATCATTTTGCCTCAATGAAGAGGTACTACACCAATTTTATCCATATAGATTCTGTTTCTTGAATCTGTAACATTACTTCAATGATTTTAAATCATCGATCTGCACAAAATATCCCTCTATTTGTCACAGTCTAATCTATCGATTTATCAATCGGTAGAAGTCGACAAAGCCAAGTCAACCGACCACTGTCACATTAACGTCAACCGAATAAACACGCCGATTCGTCTGGTAAACACGTGCATTTTTGTTTTTTCCTCACAGTAGATATTTTCTCCTTAAAATGAAATTAAAAACGGTCAAAAACAAGGCTTCATCTGATAAAACACTAGTGGGCATAAAGAAAACAAAAAACGGCATACAGAAGGCAAAGAAATCGAAAAAAACGCTGAAAGAGTCTACCGTTAATGCTACAGCAGCAGGTACCGGCACGAGTACTCCGCTCACGTTTGCCGAAAAGAAGGTACTCTCCGTGAAGCGTAAATCTAATGCTGCGAAAAATCCCGATGAATCAAAGCCAACGCTCAGTTCGGCAGATTCAGTGTTGGTGACGAAAAAATCAAAGAAGCAGATTAATAAGGCATCAGAAAAGTCGAAAAACACCGATGAAAATTCTTCCAAGCAGGAAACTAATTCGGATTGGAATACAAAAGCATGGACATTGATAAAAGAGTTGAAGAAAAAGGAGAAAAAAGAGGGAGGAAATGTAGCTACAACAGTTTCAGAAGAAACGATGGCACTGGTGCCAACGCAATTGATTTCGAAGGACAGTTTTAAAAAGGTTTTTAAAGTTCTTCAATCACAAGTCGAGAAGAACCCTAACAAGCTGTTCGGTGGTGATCTGAAGTACAGTATTCAGATTACTGCGGCAAAGATCCCTCGTTGCCCACTGCGAAACAGCCGCATGTAAGTATGGGCGTATTGCAATGACGAGCATTTTACAATTGAAAATTTTAAATTTTTTTTGCTTTCAGCACTCTTCCATTTCCGGTACTTCGCGACGTGGACGAAATTTGTCTGATAGTGGCCGATTTAAAGCGAGGTCGCACTGTTGACTTCCAGCCCACGCAGGAGCATTGGGAGGATAAGTTGCGTGAGCTCGGTGTTACTAATCCGATACAAATCATGCCGTTCCAACAGCTGAAGCAGGATTATCGCGCATTTGATATGAAACGTAAGCTAGTGCACCGCTTTGAGCGTTTCCTTGTTGATGCGCGTATCGATGGTCACGTGTTTAGTTTTCTCGGGTCGCATTTTGCTAAGCGGTGCAAAAATCCCGTCGCTGTTAAGCTGGACAAAGAGGAAAACATTAAGAAAAACATCGAGAAAGCTTTGCATGTCCAAACGTACCGTCAGGGTAATTCAGGAACGACAACCGACATTAAAATCGGTGCCCAATGGATGCCGGCGGATCAGGTAGTCGAGAATGGGATGAACATGCTGGAACAGCTCAAGACAGTCTACCCGGGCGGATGGTTAAACATTCTCGCACTTCATCTGTGCACATGCTCGGAAAAGATGTCAACCTTCCCGCTGTATGTAAGCGTGATCGATCCGAACCTCATCCCAACACCAATGGTGATAGGACCGAAGGAGAAATTTATCAAGAAACAAAAGGACCTGATAAAAAAGCGCACTGGTGGCATGTATGAAGTAGATGACGATGGTATTGTCCAGAAGGCCCGCAAGATGAACGACGATGGAACACTGGAGTCGGAAGAGGAGTTGGTTATGGATGAGCTCGAGAATGAACAAGATGATAACTGGCTACCATACGACGATGAACCAAGCAATAAGGAGAGGGGAGGACGTGTACGCCACCGGCACGACATAAAAATTAGAGTCAAATAATACAACATGTATGTTGATTGAAATAAAGGTAAAATTTACCACTTTCTTTTCTTTATGGAAAATTTTGTAAATCATTTAATTACGTAAAGTTTTAGTATTATTGTAAGTTGTTTCATTGACACCTAATAGAATGAAATTATGTCATACCGGAAGAAGTACCGGGACGTATGGCGAATAAACAGAGTAGAATTGATCAACTCTTGAGAGATTTCATTTTCATATTGCTTCCCCATTTCCTTGAGATTTACAACGGCAATCATCTGTTTTAATCCGCTTAGGTTTATTCTTGCTCGATACAAACATGACTAGATGGAAAACTATTTAAGCGTTGAAGACGAGTTCTGAAGGGTTCACTTTCGATTGAGATCTCGTCCCGAGTACAATTTAGAAATTAAATGGCGTCACGTTTCTGTTATACCACGTTAATGGTCGTATTGTGTATTAGGGTTCTTGCGGCTCACTCTCCAACTGTGGCTATAGACAAAGGTTTAGTGTTATCGTCTGTGTATGACGCTATTAAAGAAAATGGCATTGACCATACTAGCAGTCTTGTTTCTGATAGTGATGATACGCGAAATAAACGAAACGTGCGTTATTACACCTATGATGATCCTCAAGCCGATGAGTACGTTATATGTGTTTAAACTAAATGATCGTGACTCACTAATCTATCGTTATAAAGTCTGTTTCCAGCCTACGGTGAAATTGTGCATCCTGCTGCATCTGCTGGAGGAGTATCGACAAAGAACTGCAAACCGGAACCGCCACCCTCAGTGCAATCCATAAGTATTTCCGACCACAGCTGGAGCAGTATCGGATCATCCATTATTCAATTGCTGAAGTATCTGATCGCGGGATTGGCCGTGCTGACGCTCCCCGTTCTGTTGCTGCAGGCATTTATTTTACCGTTGAAAATTCTAATGGGATTAAAATCGGTGGCCGTGGCTAATACGCTCGTTCTGGGGACTTTCCTTTGGAAGTATCTCAATCGGGATCGATCGACGGGAGAAGATGACGATGAGGATGGTGACGAGCAGTCGGGTTCCGGTACTGGAGTGGCGGATGCCGGTGGGAACGGTCCGACCAACGGTAACGATAATCGGTTCTTCCCCTTTCGCGCGGAAGATTTCGAAAACATGACCGAAGAAGAGATTAAAACGGCGCTGAAATTGTTGCTCAAACGAAATAAACGTTGGTAAAATTTGAATTTCTAAATATGCATTACAAGACGACGCATTTATAGGTTTTTCAACCAAAAAAGTAATTGAGTATTTTTTCCGCTTAGAATAACGTAGTCGTACATGTAGTTTCTAATATGTAGACTATGTAGTTAAATATATGGTCGTTATGCCATCAAGATTCCATTATCAACGTTCTTTTATTCCGAAATCAACAATTCTGACTCAACATAAATTAATCATTTTTCGATTAATTCAATATGATGTGATACTCAAAAATAAATGAATGCATGTGTTTTAAATTATAAATCAATGTCGAGGAACAGACGATTTGTAGTATTTTTCAATGAGCGGAGTTTTACATCGTTTGATAATTTTGATAGCATCGCTTGAAATGGGTCTTTTAAAGGTTAGGCCATGCAAAGTACAATCAACTGAAATGCCAATTGTGGATACATTTTTCATGGAAGTACGGCATTTTTAATAATTTTACACAATGGTAAACGTTGTAGTATATTTTTTCAAAGTTATATTTAGATAAAGTTATAAAGCATCACCCTGATTTAGATTCAAACATAAATGTTTACTGAGAGATTTCTCGATGTTCATACTGTTGAGCTGTCAAGTAGATACGTCTGATCTAACCCGTCCAGTAGATTGTTCAACGCTTCCGTCCAAGTGGCGAGAGCGAGACAGCAAGCGTGGATGGGAAAAAACCCAACGCGCGACACGGGCAAATATCACCGAACGGGCGAAATAAAAAGAAATAAGTGCGCGCTGGCAAAAAAACGAAGGTATTTGCACCCGTCGAAGGCAAACGGGAATTCGCAGGTTAGTTCGCTTATTTTTCCTATGTTCGCCGCTCACCCCAAAGTGGTACGGTCGTGTCAGTGAAACAATATTTCGACGCACGTATTCCGCAACATCCACGACATAGTAGCAAACAAACCGTCCGAACCGAACTCGATACCCTGGAGCGAGCGTAAACTAAATGGATCCACCGTAGGGCTGACGCTGGAGCTTTTTACGGCCTTGGCGGCTCTGTTGCGCGTTCTCGATCGTTGTGTTGTCGTTGACATTATTTTCTAGAAGTTCTGGTGGTGCGCGCTCGATTCTACACACGGAACCCCGAGGAAGTGACGCGAGTCGGCAGTGCCACCGATAGGCACCATCGCAATTTCGTTCGAATGCTACGATTAGTGATTTATGGCGGAATTCCTGCCTAGCTGCACGGTGCACCGTGAGGCACCCTCTCAAGTGGTGGAAAATACCAACCCCCCACTCGTCCAGTCGAAGTTGCCAAGAATCGAGCGGTTCCGTTTCGAGTGGTGAAACAGGTGGAATGCTCTCCCGGTCCGTATCGCAAACTGTCACGTCAGTCTCCCGGTAATAAACGGTCATAGACAAACAGCACTCCGGTGGGAAGCGAACGCATCGGTTCCGCGAGTTCGAACCACGGGCTAGGAAGTGAATCATTCATATCCGGTCGCGGAATTCACTCCGTACACGTGGAGAGGGGGATCAAAGAGAGGGGAGTCAGGAAGCGAAAACAGACGTGGCTCTTTGGGGTCCGGCGTACGTATGTACACAGGTGTGCGATAGATTTCAAGTGCTTTTAACATCACACAGTGGGCCGGTTGACCCCATCGAGGGGTAAAGTGATCGAAACAGGCGCGAGTGACGTGGGAATTTTCGAGCGGCCACAGAGTCCTCCTCCAGCGCCACAATTGGTCTCGACAGGATCGGGCTGCTCGAGCACGGGCAGGACACGCTTCACGGTGGACCGACTGGACCGGGCAAATCCAACATGACGAAGAAATCCCTCAGAAGGCCCATCATGGTGCTCCGGAGTCGTAAGACGGCCATCATCAAGGACGGCGTGATAACGGTAAGGCATGGGTTTGTTTTTGGTTAAAGTCACTAATGTCATATTTGGGGGTTGATTTATTCCGCTGTGGCTTTGTAAATGAAACGATCTGATGCATCCGGGCTCTAGGAGGAATAGAATTTGGGTTGTCAAAGTTGCGCGAGGCTGGCAGCCAACGTACAAAAAATAAGAACCCAATGCAACAGTTTTTGAACTCCTAAGCGCAATCTTTCCTTCTCACCGATCGGCCCAAAGCGGCCCTTCTTTTGTTTGGCTTAACGTTCTTTTCCGATTTCTGGACCGTTGGACGGTTGGACAATCGAATTAATAGCCCCAGCGGTAAAACATTGCGTTTTGTCGTGTGTGCGAAGCGGTGCTGGAGCCTTTGCAAAAAGTTATCCACTTCGCTACGTTTTCGTTTGCTGTTTTTGTACAGCCCAGTCGAGGATATAATCGAGGTTTACGTGTGCGGTACGTGAGGAACATGCCTTCCGACCGAGCACCTTGGTCCCGAGCTCGGTACGTAGGTGAACTAATGCAATTTGCATGGAACCGCGACCACGAGACAATGAACGAAACGGTCATGTGAAAAAAACAACGCATCGTCCAAAAAACAAAAAAAAAAAATATAGGAAAGAGGCACACATTCCCCTTCGTAGGTTCACCTTCAAAAGAAAGAGAAACTGTCCGGCTGGGGAAGACATTCATTCGGAAAATCAATGCCTACAGGCATCGGAGTGCCCGTTCTGTGTTTCACGTGTATTATGCTTTCCACCTGCCACAGGAAGAGCAGATACTGAGTTTTCAAAGCTCATTTTTTGTGCCCTCGGAACCACATTCCGGATAACCCCACAACTCTCCATCTGGCCATCCAGGCTAATTGTAATTAAACCACAATCAGCGCAAGCAATAATAACCACCGACGGTTTTGGTCGGGAGGGCGTACGATTGGCGGTTAATTGATGCATCGCATCACAGTTGATGATCTTCGACACGATTCGATCCGCTGCGTTCCGGTGTATGTGCTGAAGTCCGCGTGGTTGTGGTTGTATTTTTTAATGGAACCGGTTTTTTATATTGAACTTCACGGTGACGCCCCCGACCGCAAAGCGATGACGGTGGTCAGTAACGGAGGCTGACTGCTTTCCCAAAAAAAGCAAAACAACACCTTAAAACAATCTCCACTCCTCGAGTAGTTCGCTATGGCGCGGAACCTCGTGGTGAAGATCTTGAAGATGGAGCAAGGAGAATTGGAAAAAAGCGGACTGTGCAAAAATGGCATGCGGGAGAGAAGGAAATACTCGCAGCCTCGCGGATCGGTTGTTGCCACTGGCAGGCTCGTATGTGCACGTAAACCGCTTACTTTCTACTTGTCGACGCGAACGCACAGCTGATCAGCAGTCGGAACCTTCGATTGCCAGCCGGAAAGGTGGGGAGATGTAGGACGTGCTTTGAACTTGACCGTGATAGTTAGCTGCGGGTTTAACAGCTTCTACCGCTTGCCCACAGCTCGCAGGTCGAAACCGGAGGTCCGTAATGATAGTAGATTATCGCGCCTGGTCCCAAGTCGGCTTATTGCGCTCACCCTACGTGCACGCTCGCTTTTGATTGCTGGCCGTGCCGGTAGCTACTTAAACACATTCTCGCGATCCATTGTGCTTTTTTTAAACGTCCTATGGAAATCAGATAACCGAACGGAAATAGTACGTTAGAACGTTCCCCTTCTCAAGCAGGCGGCATCATCTTCGAGCGTTTTTTTTGTCGCCGACGTAACACCTACCGTTTTTGGGAGTGCGAACCTTTTTCGGACCTGCCAGAAATCCGGTTTTTCTGTGGTATTTCTCATGCAGCAGCACTCTGTCCCGTAGGTCAGTTCCATGCGAAATCGAAATGGGAGAACGTCACCGGTTTGTTGGTGTTACAATTTGCTCGTAGCAGAACTCGTTGTTGGCTGCAGTTTTTGCTTTTCTATCCTATTTTACTTTCACACTGTCACACTGTGGCGCGCGACTTTTGCGGATCCACGGGACGGATATGTTTTTTAAAGATGATTTGTTCGACTCGTTTGGTGGAAGGTGTAAGGATATATTTACTTTGTTTTGCATGTTTCCCATGTGTGTTGCCATTTCTAAAGTAATAATAACCCGGTTATAGCCCAGCAACAAATATCTGCAGTCATTAAGTTCAATGGATATTCGAGCGGCTATGGCAGAATGGCGTCATGAAACAGTCACGACAGTGTAAGGCTTTTTTTATTTGTTTTGAAGCGAACCAGTCTGGAAATAGCTCGTCGGAGGGTGACTGTTGCTTCTGCCGGCCATCATCTTGCAGCTGGCCACGCCAAACAAACAAACAAACAAAGACGATATGGTTTACTGTTGGATCCGAGGATACCTCGCCGACGGTCATCATAAGGCTTAGCCAAGGCGGTCTTATGCGGTTGTTACGTAAACGTACCGCATACTTTCTTTTCGGGCACCATTTTGCTATTATTAAAAAAAGCGAAGGATTGTGTGTACCGTATGTGACCCATTTCCGGCGGCGTTATGTTATGGTTCTCGTGGGATGAAGATTTGGCACTTCCTGAAGCGTGCGGTTTTGTTCCGCTATGAGATTTTAAACATGTTCGTAACATGTTTGAAATTATTCACCAGAGGCCTCGAGGTTTACCATCCATAGCTTATGTTAGTGGTCGAATTAAGATGCAACATATATTAATTTCAGATATATAACGAATGAATGTTCAACATGAATATTTTCATGTTTTTTAATTGTGAATGAATAACAGCAGACAATACCCGCGGTAATTACCTGCACATGGTATAAAAGCTTTAGACTATTGCACGAAATAAGAAACCTGTGCAAAAATGTTGAAATCCAACATTTTTCAACGTTCCATGGTTGGTGGCAGAACTCCGCAATCGTTTACAAATTAATTGTTCATCAAGTGCATGGCTGATAGCTTTGCAGTGTTGCAGACCGGATGGATCCAGGAAAAGGCCAGATGTATTTTTGAAGAGATTTCTATATGTGACCCATTTGTGGGTTTTACGCTACATGTTACCTATATTGAGATGGGATAGAATTTCCACCCTGTCCACCATCAGCTGTTGATTAACACTCACCTGGCAGCACGTTTTCCGACGTTTCAGTGACGTTATGAAATTCCGCCATCTCGCGGATGGCTTCACTTTTCTTACTATCTTTCGTCTGAAATTTCAATTATCAACCTCGTGATAAGACGTTATCAGCATCGGGAGCATATAAGGGAAAATCGGATAGCGAGAGCGAACTCAACACCCTATCGTCCGCGCTAGCGACGACATCTTTTGCCCTGTCACGATGGGTTGTTGGATTGGCCAGCACGAGCTACGAATATGCCGCTATATGACGCTCACAGCAATCGGAGTGCCCTGGCATGTATCTAACATGGCGATAAGCCAGCTTGCTGGTTATCTTGTTTTTTGGAGTCTTGTTATTCCCTCGAGAATTGTTCGATAAACCGAGTGTTGCGAAACTTGGCCGGTTTGAAATCTACCGAACTGATAGATGAGTGTTTATGTTTTTGCGATAATGATTTAGTTTACTATGCGCGATTTCGCCCAAATGATAGTGTAAAGCAATATGACGTTAATAAGTATATTTTAATCACGATTAACGTTAAATTTCATATCTTGATGTGGACGATATTTTCACGGCTCTGATGTTTTTTGATCTCTTTGGAGCGTAACAGGGTGCTAATTTTTGCACTGCTTTCCTAATGTACATCCTTATAACATGTAGTTAGTTGCGGCAGGTGGCTGAATGTGTGAACTTTTGTGGCAGTTATTTTTCTAGGGCAAGGAAAAGTGTGAAAATTTGCATCACACGTTGTTGATGTAAATGTTTTTTTTTTCAACATGCAGATCAATTTTTAAACTTTGTTCTCCGGTATGAAACAACCCAATCGAACACTGTATTCTGTATTGTTCTCGAGCACGGGAAATAAGTCTTATTAAAATCTATAGCTTCATATCCGTTCAGCTGCAACTTTTTCATTTGTCTAATGTTTCCGAAAATTTAATTCATTATTTCTTGGAACCGAAACATTATAGATTTAGATAACATTCTGCGACCATCGCTCGCCAAAGACAAGAGAGAAACTATTACAGGGGCTAACTTTAAGGTAATTTCCAACTGTCAGCATGCAACTATTGCCAGCAGTCGACTTTAATTTAACAGATGCGGGGCGTTGAGTTTAAAGTGGCAGACCGATGACACGGATGGGAGGCTGCCTTCTTGAAGGATTGCGGGAGAAGCTGTGGAGCGTTCGTTTGATTAATTCTATGCAACCAGCAGCGCGTTTTCGCCCACCCGAGCCGGCGAAATGAAGCCAACACGCGGGTGCGTCTTGGCCCGTGCCAGTTCCAATAAACCGAGTTGATCGAGCAAACAAGAAAAAAAGCTCGCGATGGCGCTGGGACAGGCAAGCGAAATCGAATGGATCGCAGTTTTGCATCTTCTCCGGTATCTGTGCTGCCGAGAGACATGAGGAGTTGCTTATGATCACTTTATTTATTTCCAGTCCGCGCCACCATTGCCGTGGCGAACCGGAGCCAGCTAATTTATTGTCACCCCATTCCGACGTTGCGTCTCTGACGTCAATTGTGTTTGCCTCCTTTCTTTTGGGATTTGATTGTTGTGGCTCTTTTCCGTTGTACCGTTCGGTGTCGAATGGGCTAGTCTTTTCGTTCTGATTGTGGATATGGTGACGCGTGGTTTTCCACATTGTTTTGGCGCGCGTTGTTCCAGCACGCGACAGCGATCAGCGTGGACGACCGTATGGACTGGACAGGTGTTTTGAAGATTATTTATTTTGGTATTGTTCCGTGCCATCGACAACGACCCACATGCGTTGGTATTTTTCCACAAATAAATTATGGTGGAATTTCTTAGGGTTTCCTGTGTAAAACACACTGCGTAGGGTTTCGTTCATTCGGACCTACTTACAGTAGCGCATATTGTCGTGAATTGGCCATATACGCACTAACGTGTTATCTCGTATTTTTCCGGTGCCATTCGGTGTCGCACATGCTCATGCTGGGTTTGTGGGAACAATTAAACGCGATGAGATCACTGCGTACGGCCGAAGCGCCTATTTGCTCCAGGGATTTTTCTGAAAATGCTTAAACGTGCTGCGTGGGCAGCACGATAATCATGGCGCATGGTAGAGCCAGTTCCTGCCCTATCGAGGCTTTGTGGC
Source organism: Anopheles nili (assembly GCF_943737925.1). Classification (NCBI taxonomy): domain Eukaryota; kingdom Metazoa; phylum Arthropoda; class Insecta; order Diptera; family Culicidae; genus Anopheles; species Anopheles nili. Next base: position 73,993,212 of record NC_071292.1, on the reverse strand, counting down.
GTTCCTATTTGCATAAAATGACGCGTATCGTGTGACGGAGCGGTCCAGGAGCGGTGTAATTATTCGGACAAATTTACTGCTATTAAATAAACCCGATAAAGAGATTTAGGGAACGCGAGAAATATGAATGGGGGTATCAGGCTGACTAAACCGGTTCAGATGACGTAATACACTCGGTAAAGTGATTTGTGCATTTGATAAATACCACGGATAGTACGGTCGATGCAATGTTTCATTAATATATTGTATTCTTTTTTTCTTTCCAGGTAAACTATCTTTAGGAGGAACCCCAATTTTAATCCCCATGGTGACGAAAGCGCAGTAAGAAAATAGATTATGATTTTGAAATAGCTAAAGCACAAAACCTAACGCATTATCGTGGATTATTAGAAGGCTCGTGGATCGAGAATACAGTCAATATCCTCATACTGCGGTGTCCTTAGCGGCTACCGACCGATTTCTGATGTCACGTGGCCGGGCAAAATCCGTCACAATACCGGGCGATTGTAAGCGGCATGTTTGCGCTGTTTAACACGTTTTCATAAAGTGCTCAAACGTGAAGAATTTAATAACAGCTCGTTTAACAACACCATGCATCGGTTAGTCGACAGAAGAGATATGTGCGTACCGCAACGTGTTTGTCTTGTTGCACAGAAGTTCTTCTGCTACGCGATTGTGTTAAATTTATGTTCTAGTCAGAGGGTATTGCTTTTCGCGATAACGAACGTATTGATAACTTCCACTCTATACTGCGTCTGATCAGGCTAATAGCAGGATGGAGGAATATTTGAAGTCTTTTTCAAAACTCATCATTTTAAAGCAGATAAATTTATGTGAATCATTGATTGAACGAAGAAAATTACATTCTTACATGAGTTGTTTAGAGGAGATACAATATAGCCTCTTGCAAAAACAATATCATTTCCAAAACAGCCAGAACAACCCTGTAGGCTCCACCTGACTTGTCAGCCGACGTTCATGAGTACCGCAACCGATGAGTTTCTCACTTAGTGCCAAGTCAGTACACTGCCATTTGCTTCGAGAGAGCGTCGAACAGCGATGCACCATTCAAATAGCCACTCAGCTGCAAGCCGTTGCGTTCTCGGATCCTCTCGATGGTAGCGTGAGCAGACCGCAATCGCATCCGGAGCTCGCACTTTAGTTCACTCTCGTTTTTGGGGATCAGGGTGAGCTAATGGCCACGGAACGTAAACAGATGCCCCATCCACGAGCCGTGTTTGTGTGTCAGCTGTGTGTTCCGACGGTAGCGGCGTTGTGGCCACTTAGTAGCGGTTCCCGCGAGCGAAACGGTTCCCGCTCCGTCAGGAGAGCTGCCATGGGAGGACATTTATGCTCCCGCTCCGAACCGAAACACACTCCAAGTTGGGGGTAGCGTCAGCTTCCGAGACAACCTTTGGGTGCCAGTTCGTGGGTTACCATCGAACGCGCATGAAGTTGTCCGTCGGTGTTTTTGGTTTCTTATTTTTTTCGGTGAACAAACATGGTGGAATCTAGTGGGGGTAGAGCATTGTTGGTGCTGTCGCTCGTTGGGTGAAACTTGGTGAAGCGTGCACATTAATACCCATTTACGGCGATCGAAATCGACAATCGAGACCGTGGAAAATCTGTCCCTACATCAAAGCAACTACCATTGTGTGGCCCTGTCGCAATCGCAATTGCAGTGGGCGCAGGATTTTGGCAGTAGTGAAAAATGGCACTATTTAACGATTGAGATCGCAGCAGGCACAGGCGCATCGAGCGTCAGTGGAGGGACGAATTTTCATATGTATTTCAGGGGAATTTCATTTTGAAGTTGAAAGTTCGAACCAGGGGGCTGTTTGTTGCTAAACGTTTACATCTTGTGGCTGTGGAAAATAAAGAAAAAAGGGAAAGAGCATAAAACAAAACACGAAAGAAAAAAATTCACATTGGTCTGCGTCATCAACTGCAGGTGTTGTCATATGCTCAAGCGTGTTTTCGGTTTTCGTTTGGTCAGCCAGTGCGACAATTATAGGTATTGCTCGGTCAAGAGCTCTTCAGTCTGGGAAACATCCGGTCGTGCAAGTGACAGTGCGTGTATACATTGCGTTACCCCTTGCGTAAGGGCGATATCCTTTTCTATCTGAGCACCCGCGGAAAAATATGCGCAAAGTGCGCGATATATGCCGAGCATTAGCCAACGAAGAAGAGTGTGCGAATCCCTCGTTCAATTAGCATATCGGACGCGATCAATCCTCTTTGAAATCGTACCGTGATCGAAGGAGTTGTCTATCAAAGGTACCGTGGAGACAAGAAACGGCCAGCGTGATGCAAAGTGCTGTCGTATCGCGTCAGCTTACACGGCAACAACCCTGCCCGAAAGGGAAACAACAACCTTCCAGAGTATGTACAAACCCAATCTAATTGTATTGTCGACAAAAAGGGTATGCAACTATGTCCTCCGTTGGGTGTGATACAGAAGCAACATAAGGTCGATGGTTCCTGTTAGTCAATCGAGTCATTTACATCGATTAGGACCTTGGTGCTATAACGAATAGTAGACAATCTCGAAAAAGGTTCAGTGAGGCTTTCGTTATGGTTTCTAAAGCGCTATTAGCCTAGAGACCACCAAAAGATGGAGCACATCCATCCAAGAGTACTATCGACAAATTCGTCGTCTTTGAACTCCAACCAAACCCAACCAGTAACGAATGAAAGGAGCGCCCATCGCTAGAACATCACAAGAGAGCCTGATGCGAAACGAGAGGGAGAAAGAGATCCTTTCCGTTTTCGTAGATCCTTGAGCGCTCTCCTTCTGCGCTTGTGAGACAATTGACAACTTGCAATCTTTTTTCGCTTCTCCACTTGCTAACGACGACGGAAAAGCGCTTTCGCGTTCCGGTTCTGTGTCCCTCAAGGTTTCTTGCATGTTTTTTCGCATTTCTTTTCCAGCCCCAATCGTACTATCTAAACTGGTGTGTGGATAAAAAGATAGAAAACAGGACGGCACAGTGTAATGAAGAACCGGGCCGCGAAGGGTTGACAGACACGGCAACGGACAACAGAACGACATTTGAGTTCGATTTCGAGTGGCAAGGGAAACTCCACAGCTCGAACATCCGGTGTTGGGGAGACGAAAAAGAAATAGTTCAAGCTCTGGCGCGACGTCGTGAGGCCATCCATGTAGCGGCATTTTCTCGATTCAATTATGTAACATCGTCGGCACCGGTTTCACTGAAGCCCCGGTTTGTAGTGAGAGGAACAGGAAGCGGACGTGTCTCTCCATCCTCGCAACCACAGTGGGTTTTGAAGTGGATGGAGGGAGTGTGGCTTGTTTCGGTTTTTATTTTGCTCTTGATATTGATTCTGGCCTCTTTCTAGGCTTGCTCGATTGATAAACAATGCTGCGCTGGTGAGCTTCGAACGGATCACCTAGCGTTGCAGAAGGTTATTACGTAATGGAACCGCTGCCAGCAAGCCGCCGTGATGAACTTATGATCTCATACAGAAGGTGGCCGTTGCACAGCGAAATGACGGTCGAACTAACCACGAGGGCCGGCGGCGAGGTCGTGTTGTGTTGTCATCATGCTCGGTTCGATGATTTGTTGCTCGCCGTCGTTCCACAGTCCACGTTCTATGTGATGGCGGTCACCTTACTCCGTCTCCGACACTGATAGTGGTGGACGTTGCCAGGTGCCTCACACTGTAGAGGTCTAGGTCAACCGGTTTTGAGCTGCTGGCACGATGCTGATGAGCAGATCTAACCGTACCGAAAGGGTCGAGAGGCGAGCTGATGCATCTCAAGCCAAATCCGGGAAGATATATATGTAGGCTCAATCAAGAATCGCTTTGGAACATTGCCCTATGAAGGAGGAGCAAACGTTTTTTTATTTCCCGTAACGAAACGCTGTTGAAATAGACGATAGATAGCTTACGGAGGTATCGATCTTGGCACCATTTTTATTACTCTACCATGTTAAAAAGCTTAGAATTTTTTTTGGTGCAAAAAAAAACACGACTGCGCGATTTTCTCAGACATCGTGACGGCATGCGGGCAGTGCAAAAAGAAAATCCTCATACTGTTTTGTATTTCGAGCCCCTGATTTGTACAGCACAATTCGGAAGGGAATCGATACACCAACAGTACACAGGCGCTGTGTTGCCTTTTTCGTGCTTTCGTTGTGTGGAGAAACACACGGATGGGATTAATTTCGATTGATTGGGCGACACGTGCCCGACTGAGAATGCTAATGCCCGTTCGCCGATGAATTGTGACGGTTGGTTTGTACGAAACAGCAGTCAAATTGTGGGGCCTTTGGGCTAATGAATGGAATCATTATGGAGAAGCTCGGACGATACGATCGGTTGGGTCTTTGTTTTCCAAGAACAAGCTCGAATTTCTGGCAGGGATATAGCTTTTTTTGTGTTTGTTGATAAAACACCGCATTGGTGCAAGGTATTGTGAGTGTTTGGATTTGTTGCATATTTCATGAACCATTTTATACCTGAGGACAAGTACGAGGTTTATGTAATTATGTTTTCCATAAATTGGTAACATGGACCATCGTACCTAGAGGAGTTCTCGCCTGACCTTTGCATCAGCTCAGTATGTCAGAACACCTCGTCCTACGCGGGTTCGAAGACTAATAATCGACTTAATTTTTGGTGGTTTTGCGGCTAGAAATTAGTTTAATGTCCCTTGTACTTGAGGTCTTTATGGGTGAAGTGTGAAATGATCGATTGAAACATGCCAAAAACTCCAGTTTTTATAGGATTTTTAAGCATTCCATTGAAGGCTCAGGATAGTGAAGTCACCGTAGTTCGCCTGTTCGGTGTTTTCGCGTCAGGGCGCGAACCACTAGCCGTGCTCGCCTAGAGGTTGGATGACGCATGGGTCAATATTGACAAAACTCTTAGCACCACCGCTATCATGCGTTCGTGACTGCACTACAGCAGACCGGCGGCGATCCACTTCCTGCCTATCACCGGCGGGAGTTGATAGAAACGATAATGATAACGGGTGGGCAGACTCTGTGGTCCAGCGGATGTGAATGTTTGAGTAGCCATTGAAAGGAAAGTGCTAAATTGGCACCCTTTCGGTCGGACGCCTGTCCTAATTGTGGCTGAACATTTAAGCCTCAAATACCTCTGCTGATCGTAAAATTGTAACGGGCTTGAAGTGAATTTTCTTTATACATGCGTTTATTAGCAGCCAGAAAACATGGCAACGTCAGATTCATAAAAGTCTATGATCTTTAATAAACGTAACATTTGTCTTTATCAAGCTGAATTTGTTACAAGGTATTTTTGAGGTAGACTTGATAAATATAGTATGAACATGAGTTAAGAATATTTTTCCAATTTATGCACCCAAACCACTCAAACGCCTTTTAGAGTTCGTTTCCCTAGCCATTCCTTAGATTTGAAGTGCAGTTAGCTTCAATTCTTGGGCTATTATTAGGCATGGAAGACGTCCTCTCGAGCAAACCATTATGATGATGACGACGGTATACTTGAGGATGAAAAGAGGAAAAAAGGTATTCTTTCAAAATTTACCAACCGCACGGGACTGGTAAACACGCGGTCGAGAAATCTTCGCTATACCGCTACGGTAATTAACAATTGGTGAAGGAGCCGTAAAGTAAGAATGATTTCTTCATTGTTTAGTGCAAAAAAAATCTTGGCCCTAAAAATAAAATCAATGCAGAGAAATAGTTGGTTACTGTGCGATGGAGACGCCTGGTGGCGGGAATCATGAAGCAAAACCCATCTCACATACTTGACATGCTGTTACAGGTTTTTCTTTTTGTAGGTAGTTAAAAGCCTTTTTTTCTTGAAAAACATATATCCTCTCTTTCGCTCTGGCCTCGAGTATATCTCTGCAAAAGTCACGCCCCAGCCATTAATCAAATAATTCATATCGGGATGATTTTTGTGCATCTTGTGCTTCTTTCTCGAGAGCTTTCAGCTTTATTATTCCGTGCTTCATCGAATGTCACAGAACCGAACGTCTCCAAAGCACATCATTACGGAGAGGTTTGTGGTTTCACTGCAAAGGCAAACTTTATTGTACATTGTTTTGTTGCAAAAAATACAGGAAAAAAAAGTCTGCTGCTGACACTACCCGTGCATGAGTATCCGTTTCCCAGGATATTGTTTTTGTTGCTTGTCTTGTGCAAAATACATGCAAAAATGATGATGTATGTGTTTTTGGTTAGCAGCATTGCTCTTGGTGTTTTTATTATGCTTTGAAGCACCTCGTTGCTCGTTAACCAAGAGCGATCCGAGGACAGAAACGTCTTGAAACGATTTCGATGATGTACGGCTGCCGTGTCCTTATTTTGTATGTGTGTGTGTGTTTTTTATCCATTCGCTACCGTGTAGAAAGCGGATGTTGGTCGTTGGTTCGATCGGTCGATAAACGCTGGCCCTGGGTTGGCTTATGCGTGGCGCAGTATCTCTGTCTGTGTATGTGAATGTTTCAATGGAAAATGTTAGCATTTAGTGGCACAGGGGACTCGGGTCCTCACGGGTCGTTGTACTCGTTTGTCGAGGACATGTGTCGTTAGATTCTACGTTATTGGAATGCGATTTCTCGAGGAATGTACTGGCCCACTACGTATTCATAGACTGCTTTATTGGAATTGAGATGATTTCACTGACTAGTTACCATAGGGGATATATACTGTGAATGTTTTAGGTGCATTCGAGAAGCGTTTAATTTGGCAAGCTTTTATGCAGCAGTAATGTTTAGCTATGCCAATGGAAAATTACAAAAACATTCGATTTGTAATGATTACCATTTCAAATTGAATGTTATCCTTTCGCTTGGTTAGTAAGCAGTATTGTAAAAAGTACATCAGCAGTTTGGTGAATAATATAGCCACCATTGGTAGTGTTGCGGCTCATGACAAGTTTCCATTGGGTTAACCCCACGATAGCGTCATCATTGAAAGCATACTAGTGCGGAAAGAAGAAAAAAGCAACAAAATCAACCACCATCCTGATGGGTGTTTCACTCGGCTGTCCTGTGGCGAGTGCACGTGCACCGAAAGGTGCTGCTAGACCTTGAGAAAATCGCTATCGACAGCTGTTGTAAATTACTGCCCCTCGGCCGTGCGTGAGATGGCGTTCGTGGCGAGCGCCGCGTGTGGAAAAACGCTAGTACGCGCTCTCACATTTGTCGAATGGTCGGTGTTGTGCTCTATAATGCTGCTATTGGTCTAGCACAACCGGAACCAGCTTACCCGCTGCCACTGAGTTTCCACCCGTTTCGCCCGTTCCCGCGAGAGCCAGCATGATTGGGGGCATACGAAAGGGAAAGCCGAGGGAATTTTCCAGCGGACCGACGAAATCGTCGGAATGTGCCGACCGTTTTCCTTAGGGACATGCGCATTAAAAGCAAACTCCGTGCTCTCGTGTTTCGTTTTGGTTGCCATTACGAAGAGGACTCCGATATTGGTGAGAAAAGCCATACGTAAGAATGCGAGTTTGGGAGACCGGAGCGCCGAAACACTCCGGTCCTTCCTCCCCTTTTGCATCGCCTCATAGTTTCGGGCTGCCGGCGGTTGTTGAGGTTTGTTGATTTTTTTTGGAGAAAAGGAAACTCACGTCGCTCCCATGTCCTAGGCGGCTTTGGTGAGGCTTTTCCACTGTTCAGGCAAGAGGATGTGATATGTTCTCTGTTCAAAGCGTACCATTTACGGGTCTGCCTAAAATGAATTTTCGTAACAAGCAGAACTTTCGAGCAGAAAACTTTTCAACGAGAACAACGCTGTTGTACCGTGCAATTAGTTTGATTACTGTGGTGCCTTATTCTACGATCTGTGTCAAATTTGATGATCTCAGTCAGATTAGAGTTAGACTGATTGTTTTATTTTGGGCTTCGGTTCTTGAGTTTGAAGCGGGAGTGTAAGCATTTCTTTGGTTGCATTTCATCATTGCAACACTAATATCGTAAGAAAACATGTGTGAAATATATCATCTTTTTCAGAACAACACACACAGTAATCCACGCACAGTAATCCATAAAATTGCATCCCATTTTTCCTTTTCAAACGCCACCTAAACGGAGCAGTTAATTAACGGCGATATGTAACTGGCAATGAATCATCTTCCATGTTGGTTTCGGTACGGCATGATAAACGACCATGCTGTTGGGGTGACTCGCGCTGAGCTTCTGGTTTTACCGCTGCTAGTAGTTAATGCGAACTCATTCATTCGATCGTACTCCCCATTTGCCCCATCATCACTATCCATCATCATCATCATCATCAACATCATCAACAGCCATTTTGCGTCAATTTGTTGCAACGATCCCGCTCCCATTGCATGCTGCACGAAATGGCATGGTTTTTTCTTAATCATCGCCTTGCACGCGCCTTGGAAAATGGACGTCTTTCCAGTCCGCTGTCAGGCAGGTGGATGCTCGCCTCGCATTTGACCCCGCCATTGTGTGGATGTGCGTGTTCCGTAAAATGTAACTCCCAAACGTTGGCGAAATTGCTCGGATAATGGCGCTCTCGGTTGGGGGTCCCTGGAGTATCGTAAAACTTCATCCCGTGCCGCTTCAGCAGTATAAATCGCTTATCGCATCTTTGCTTTGACTGGACGGGCTTTTTTAGGTCAAGGATGGTGAAATTTGATCCTTCTTTCGGATGTATGCGGCCGTGTTCTTGGCCGTCGATACGCATTTCAGCGACTCGTCTCCATTTGCAGCTTCTGAGGGTCACCAGCGGGTCATCGTATTTCTTTTCTTTCGTTTTACTGGCTCACCGAATGCTGCGCGGTAAGTTGGCAAAGGCGGTTCAATGAAGAAGCTGCTCTCACGAGTGTTTGCGCTACCAAATGGGATGAGCCAATTGAGACCAGACCGCAGTTGGCCTTCGGATTGCATGACATTGCTTTGAAACAAACACATGCATTCACGTGCTACTGTAAAATCGCTTTTATTAAAGATGAAACGGATTTTAAACTGCATATAATCCGATTGGATTTTTTAAACAAATATTGAGGTTGCAATTTGGGTATGTTGAGCAGTTTGTATTAAACATTACTTACATGAAAGAAAGGCACCTAAAACATAGCCTCAACTTTAATCAAACCATAAACGTTAGAGCCCTTCTAAATCATACGGCCCATAGAGAGAGGTTCTCCTCGTGGGTTTTTGGTCTACATGGCAGTAGTTCCGCGACTGCCGTCAATTATTCACCTGTGTGCGCCCCTGCGGGCAGTAAATCAAAGCTTCACCGTTGTAAATAATCGATCCGAAGAGCGCGACATTTCGTGACGGTTTTCGTTCAGTTCTCGCGTTTGGAAAATTGCGAGTCACGAAGATTCAAAGACCGAAGAGGTTTTGCACGGGGATGTAGAGCAAGTGTTCTGGAGCAAATCAGGGGACCACTCTGGTGCAACGGCGTGTGACTCGCATCCTGCGGACTTCCAATGAGACCCATCTCGTGCAGCACGATGCAGCGCAATGCATTGGGGTTTAGTGGTACTTTATCGTCGTAGTCTGCCCGTACTGCAGCAAGCTTTTGGCCCGCAAAAAATGTTTGGCAAGCGACCCCGTGGTCCGCTTAGTGCTCGGGACACGATATATTGTAGACTGCACAGCAGTAATGGGAGCTCTTTCGTTACTTGATCCATTTTTGGGTATGAAGCTTCACGTTTCCTTATCGATCGATGTCCTTTACCGTATGGTTTTTCCAGTACAGGTACCTTGGCTCGGGCCTTCCGGTCCCTCAACGCACCTAGGCATGATTACACCGTTTGGTTTCTCTCTTAGCTCCCTGTGGTTCCCATCAGTCGACCAAAGGTTTTCGCTACAACGAACCATCGCTGTTTGCGTTTGGCAACGTGCCTTTTTTTGGTTTGGAGTTTGGAGCAGGGAAACGCCCAGTAGACGACGCCTTGTGAGGTTGCTGATGGTTGCGAATTTTTGCCAGTACTAATGTTTGTGCAGGATCTGGATAACTTTTTCGCAACAAATTTACTTATTAAACGGGCGGCATGTGGCAATGATTTCGAGTACAAAAACACGTGTGCTTACACTGGCCACATCCAATCTTACTTTTTTTAGCTTTCAGTTGAGTGAGCTAAGCTACTTTTCGCTGAACGAGGGTCGTGTTTGAAGCGAGATTATTTGTTCGTATTTGCTTTTGATGAATCATGAATCTCTTTTTTATTTGAGAAAGGTATATTCAGGGCTACGTTTGATGTATTCTTGGTTCCGTTTTCTAGTCAATCTTTCTTCACAGTTCTTCGTTATGTATATGATTATGGATATTTTTACAATGGTTATGTGCAAGCTTTGTAATTCTTTACTGATTACTTTGTAATTCCTTACTTATATAAAGATACATAAATTATTTTGTACATTGTTGAAATACTTAAAAAACGTATGTTTGCCTTTTTTGTCGCTCATCCTTATGAAAGTGTTCACTTTTTTCATTATATAATAGGTTCTCAGATACCTTCAAGAGCATGCTTTGTAAGGTTATGTTTTATGTATCGAGGTACGAAAATATTATACGACCGGGCGGTGCCTTTTGAATCTCATCCTTTCATGTTAAACATTTTGTTTTGACCTTTCATTAGCCCCAGCGTCGTGCAGCCACTAATGACGTTTTATTCGACGATCTTAGTAAGATACTCTGTGCAAGATTTCTGTGTTGTATTTTTAGTCCTTTTACAGTCAATCACCTTCCAGTTTTATCATGCTCTCTCGGTAGTTTTGTAGGGTGTGGTGGTCGATGGCCGACGGCAGTTTCTTTTGAGCTATGCATCGTAATTGCTTTTGAGCTTTACTGAATGTGGTCTCCAGAAAGCTGAACACCGTATACCAAGCGTTCATCGTGAGATACGAAAAAAGAACGAAAGAAAAGGTCCAAAACTCCTTCCCCAGATACGAAGAATGTACGGAAGAAAATAGAACCTGGCAGCGTGCTCCAAGTGTTTGTTTATCCCATACATTGCGAAATCCCGTTCTGCCCGGATAGATGGTTGTTTTTCTTCATCACCAGTCCTTTCAAGGCTAGGGTGCTCCATTCGATAGGGATTTATTTGTTGATGGATAGAAAACCTTTTATTGCTATTCTAAAGATGCTGTATGACAGTTTAAAAATAGTTGCTCTGGTTTCTTTGGCTAAGCCTTTTATTCAGAAAGAAAGATTCAATCTTGTAAACGAATTTCTCAAAAATGAACGCTGTACCAAAGATGTTTAAAGTATCAGAAACCTAGACGGATATCGTTGCATACTCTTTTGACAAATATAATGGTGCCCATGTTTTCACTAACCATTACTGATCCAACATCCACTTGTAGGTGAGCAATTTGAGCGTTTGAATCAAGACTATTCAGTGTAAGAAGCATAACACTGTCGAAAAACAATTGTAAAGAAATTAATTCTCAATTCAGTGCCTCTCAAAATCAATAAAGTTACAAGCAAATCAACAAAACATCCGTTCAATTTCGCACCAACTCAAATGTGGAAACGCAGATCACATACGTCCTGACGAGATTCCCGCAAGAATACATGCATTGACGGGCCAGCTGAAAAAACAGGCCTTTCCGGGCAACCACATAGAGTCAATGTCCTCATTTGACTGAGCTTTACCTGATAACGGTGAACACGAGCAACATCCAGACCACAATTGGACCGGGAGTGAAAAATATACGGCCTATATGAAACGAAGAAATATATTTTTATGTGAGCGGTAGGTGTCTGTGCAAATTAAGACGTCTGAAATTTCCCCGCATAAGGACGATACGAGCGTACAACTTTCCTCATACCTCAGCATTCAACTCTACGACTGGCAGTCAGAGAAAAAAAAACATTTATTTTTGCATCGATAGTATTTAACGAGTTCCTAGAACCGGTGAGGCGTTTATTTTCGTGCCGCACCGGAGGTAGCGACAGAGTACATTAAAACAGCAGCACAAATCATCTTCCCGACTTCTGCAAGCGCAATACAAGTCGAAGCCGCGATTGTCGAGTGGCAATAAACAGGCTTTTATTTGAAAATCCCATTTGAAAGTCGCGTAGGAGAGGATAAAAAAAGCGGAAAGAGAAACGCATTTTATCGCTGGCTTCGGCTCTGGTGCAGGACACCACGTGCGTCGTTCATTCAGCCGCAGTCGAACCGCCAATCCGTCCGTCCGGTTCGATTTATTCAGCGTGCTAACGTCTCAACCAAGCGCGCAAATGCGCGTTTCCCGACAGCTCCAAGTAACACCCGTGTGCTACGTTGAGTGACCGCGCCTGGTGTTAATTTTAGACGCGTTTTCTTCCGCTGGCACACCCCAAGGCAAGGGACGGGAATCTTTCGCGCACATCCCTGCGGGTGGCCGGGACCTCCACCCCTGCTATCCGTCGATTGGCACAGCTGTGCTATTTGAGGGCGACGAAGCAAAAGTCACGCCGCCGGCAGATGGACGGAATCGATTTCGTTACCTACTGAAGGTCACTAAGCAGATCGGAGAAGCGCAGCGCATAAGAGGCACTTTTTGTGGCACAGATCTGGGTGCTAAAAATTACACCCCAACTACTCCCTCAAAAAGTAGCAAACAGAAAGGAAAAGAAGTCTCTCTTCCGTACACGTAACACACACAGGCGCGTGTTGAGACGAAGTCTTTTGCGAGACGGTACAAGCTATATAGACGTAGGCTGCTGCTAGTTAAATGAGCCCTAATCGGTGCCATTATTGTTATCATTGTTGTTGTTGCGGTAGTGGTAGTAGACGTAAAATTAGCGCCAGCGGAGCCCAAATCGGTGGCAGGGGTCCGCTCGACTGGATGCAACTGTGGCAGCGCAAAGTAACGATCGCCGGTAGCCGAGAAGCGTTTGTGAAATAACGGTGCTGCGGCGCGACGAAATCAACCCTCCCGAGACGTTACCAGCAGTAACGCTACCGCTACGCCAGACGCATTGGCAGAAGGTCAATTCGTTCGGGAACGGTAGGAAACGGCATAGTACAAGTGATGGAGCACTCCTCTAAGTTCTTGGTCGGGGATGGTACCGGTGATAGCAGCCACGAGGTCACTTCTGGTTTCGGACCGGTCCATCCCGCGCGGCCAGCTGGCGGGAATGCGTGTGATGCGGATGTCTGTGATAGAAGTAACGTGGTTACTATGGATGATGGTGACGAGATGCGGCTGATGAAGATCGGTGCGGGTTCGCCGCAGACCTCCAGGCTGCCATTGGAAGCGGGAATGAACGAGGACAACTGCACGGATACGGACGATCAGAATAGTAATTATCTAAGCATTAGCAACAGTCGTAGCAGCAGCTGCTTCGACCTGCCCGGCGAATCGGCACCGATGATGGTGCACGCGATCGAAGTTGATGAAAGCAGGGTGACGTTAGTGAACGAGCGATATGTTCAGTCGCAGGGTGCCACACCTGTGGTGACACCGGAGATGAAACTCGCGGGAGCTACTGGACTGGGTGGAAGCAATAAAACCAACGCCACTAATTCGTTACCCGGGGAACGCGAGTACGACGGCGCCGATGGGGATGAGGACGAGGACGAGGACTCGTCCATGCTGACTCATTCGGCAGCAACGACGGCCACAGTTTCCTCGAACAAATCGCGGCTGTTCGTTGGTGGCGAGCAGCAACCGCGTAGTAGCGATCCGGAAGCTGGCATTTGTTGTAACATCGTAGACAATCCGGTGAGCGAGGCGACAACGCTGGACATCGGACGTGGTACGGTGGCTACCAGTGAGCAGGATGGTTCGCATCGTCCAGGTTCTGCTGGTGTACCCAACGGTGGAGGTAACTCGCATGCCCGAGTTACAACCACACCTTCGAACCTGAGCAACTGCAGCGGATTACCGACCGTGACTATGGTGCAGTTGAAGCAGAGCAAAAATGTCATCTATTTCCTGCGATTGATCTTCAATCACTGCAAGGTTGGTAGAGGAGGTTTGAGTTTTAAATTGGCATATATTGCTTTCGGACATATCCCATTCAAGAGTGGCTTTAATAACACAAAATTATGAAAATTTGCTTAAGTTGTATTTTTTGGTATTATGCTCTGAATCTCCAGCAATTCTTGTATCTGATTTTTATGTCCAACATATACTTCGTTACGAATTGGAACATTATCGATCGATATCCTTCCATGTCTCATGTTGTAAACATACCCATGAACATGATGATCTGTCGATGAGTTTTATACGCATGTACGGTAGCTTAATTTCGTGTAGGACTGTCAACACTTATTAACCTTCACATTTGTTTATGGGTGCTACGTGAGTTACGTGGGCGATATGAATGTGCAACATGATAGTTCTGTATGTACATAACATATTACGACCGTGGTATGCATAATTTATATCACAAACAACGTTCACATTATGGGAACAAAGGACAACGCTAAGCTTTTTGATCAAAATTTTGTCAAATCACTATAGTTATCGCGCAAATATCTAATTGTTGGTCAAGCTCTTACTGCCTTCGTCACTAGTGGGGCTTAATTTTGGTTTGTGTGAATCAAATTCTGTTCAGATTTTTTATTATTGTTTGTCAACCTTTATCAATCATTTTTCCAGAGTTCCGGAATAGGAGAACCGAGCGTTTATCATGCCTTAGTAGTAATATTTTTGGAATTCTTCGCCTGGGGTCTTTTAACGATGCCCGTCATAAACGTAAGTAATAATTGGTGACATATTTGTAGCTTATTACGAATAGAAAGAAACAGGAAACATAACTGTAGTTACTTCATTATGCAATGCCAGACATTTGAACGTTTGTAACTGGGAGGCATTGCTAATTCTTGAAGACCGTCATTCGACGTGCTAAATTGTATTAGACATAACGCAATAGTGTGCCAAAAATAGACTCCTTGCGTAACGTGATCCGCAACTACTCGTCTGGCCTGTCTGGTGGAGCGATTCCTAGCACGTTGCTGGGTGAATTCTTAAGTATGTTTTAGTTTCTATTTAATTCATTCTTTTCATTCTATGCTTTCCGCAGGTTCTTAATCAAACCTTCCCAGATCACACCTTCCTAATGAATGGCCTTGTAATGGGCATCAAGGGTATACTATCATTCCTGAGCGCCCCCCTGATTGGGGCCCTTTCGGACGTGTGGGGCCGAAAGTTCTTCTTACTAATTACGGTATTTTTCACCTGCGCCCCTATACCACTCATGTCGATCAACTCGTGGTAAGTAAACACTGACTCCATAACACTAGCCTGATTGTAACTGACGAAAAACTTTGCACTGATTATGCTTGCGTCCATTTTTTTCCTCTCAATTTATTGCAGGTGGTTCTTTGCAATGATCTCAATCAGTGGTGTGTTTGCGGTAACGTTTTCCGTCGTGTTCGCGTACGTTGCTGACGTGACGACGGTGGAGGATAGATCCCGAGCGTACGGTTTGGTGTCGGCCACCTTTGCCGCCAGCTTGGTAGGTATCGCGGGTTGTTAGGACATAATCGTTTTATCATTCCACATGAATCGAATTAATTTCATCTCTCATCCATTAGGTAATTTCACCCGCCCTTGGAGCTTACCTGAACGACAAATACTCGGAACCGCTAATCGTAGCGCTTGCTACGGCAATCGCAGTGTTGGATGTGTTTTTCATATTGGTTGCGGTTCCAGAAAGTTTGCCGGAAAAGGTGCGCCCCAGCTCTTGGGGTGCGCCGATCAGCTGGGAGCAGGCAGATCCGTTTGCGGTAAGTCACTCGTTTGTTGTTGCGGAGCGTTACATGAAACATAACCTTCAATCGGCTTTCGTTATTTTTCAGGCACTCCGTAAGGTTGGTCTGGATCAAACGATTCTGATGCAGTGTGTTACGGTGCTTCTCTCCTATCTGCCGGAAGCAGGACAATATTCTTGCATTTTCGTCTATCTCAAACTGAAAATGCATTTCAGCTCGATCGACGTGTCGATCTTCATTGCAGTCGTCGGTATACTAAGTATACTGACACAGGTCATCTTGGGTGATCTGATGAAGTAAGTTTTGTTAAGCAAACCCTCTCTGAGAAAGTGAAGCATATTAACTTGGTGTTTCGTTTGACAGGGCACTTGGTGCGAAGCGTACAATAATAATAGGATTACTGTTCGAAATGTTGCAACTGCTTTGGTATGGTTTTGGCAGTCAAACTTGGTAAGTTGTAGGGCTGCTGCGGAGCGCTAGTCGAACGCTAATTTATCCGCGATCCTTTTTCATGGCTTCCGTTGTTTTTTTTTCAGGATGATGTGGGCAGCGGGTATCCTTGCTTCGTTAGCGTCAATTACGTATCCGGCAATTAGTGCATTCGTGTCGATACACTCCAACCCGGACCAACAAGGTATGTCGAAAGGTTATTTTAAGCATCAGTGGAGAAGGGAGGGTTGATTGAAAGGATTTCTACTAACGCATCATTGCCCATTGTTTTTTTAGGTGTGGTTCAGGGTATGGTGACGGGAATGCGCGGTTTGTGCAACGGTCTAGGGCCAGCGATGTTCGGCGTCATTTTCTACGTGTTCCACGTGGATCTGAACGATGAGCACAACGCAGCGAGTCACGGTTTGAACGGTGGTGCCATGGGTGCTGTTGCTGGCGGTGGAGTTTTTGACGGGTCTGATGCGAAGTTTGTCCGCAACGAAACGTTGCTTGGAGGCTCAGTTCACCATCACATCGAGGACGAGTACTCGCAACTAATGCCGGGTCCCCCATTCGTTTTCGGTGCACTGATGGTCATCTGCGCGATCGCTGTTGCGGCCTTTATTCCTGAGGCACCGAGCGACAACATTCGGCGGCCATCGGGTGAGAAAAAAAGTAGTTATTCCAAAATCTTTCTTTTCTAGTTCTTAGTTGTTTGTTTTCAATGTTGAACTGCGGTGGATGGTTACACGATCTCATAAGGAACTGCAGTTCTTTGGTTGAATTACTATTTTCTATAGCCTAACATTAACTTTGTACCGTTTCCACCAATCTACTAGTACCGTTCTGAGTTGAAACTTGCACCAGTGCAGAGGGTGTTGGGATATTATACATCGATCTTCTGTTTGTGAATGTTGTATTACCTATGGAGATGTTATGTAATTCATTGTTCTTATCATTATCATTGAGATCGGTTAGTTCTACCGGGCATAACGTTATTTGATGTGTGTAAGGTTATGCGTTTTGCAAACTGTCCCATATTTGGAAATCAAGCAGCTATGCGTTGCCATGTTTCAGTATTCCCACTATTTCTTTTTTTACTTCTTTTTTCTGCCATTTCCAGAGAGCGGCTATCGGAGCCAAGACAGATTAACCGTTCTTATTGGAGACTGATTAGTACGGTGATAAATGGGATAAGCACCGGGCGATCCATCAATTTCTTCGCCAAATGAAAAGGGGAACCGAAAGAAACTTGTAGAAGGCAGTGTGGGCAGCTTTGATTTTTTCTTCATTCGCTCATAAATATGTGCGGAAATTGTACACACACTTTCACTTCTTCGCTACCGAACTCATCGAAATAGTTTAAAATTCTTAGAGCTTCCATCCTGCCTCTGATCTGTTGATTAGAGTTGTCCTTTTTGAAATACCGTAACTCTGATTTTTGTCATGGTGTCTACACCCGGAGAGAATGCTCATCCCAGCAGGCGCCGTATTAGTTAAAAGTAATTATATTTTTGTTTAAACATAGTCAAAATAAATTCTCCTTTCTGTACTATTTGAATTTTTGTACATTTTATTGCATTACTCGCACAGATTTTTAGTGGCGATGTCGAGCTATGTTCTTTATCCCTCTCTCTGATATTTTCTTGCAATCACTATTTTTTCCATCGCTAAATTAGTCTAAGACGCCTTCTTATGATACCATTTTAAATAAAATATTATAGTTTCCGGCACACTAGTTGCTAAAACATAGGATAGAATTAATTAAATATTTATGCATAAAAATGTCAAGAACTTCTCTTCACGATTATTATCTACAATTATTGCAAACCATTGTAGAACTAAGTTTGTGTTTTTGATGATTTCTTTAGATCGATACCTTAACTTATTTGTTTCAACTGATGCATTAACAAATCTAACTATTTTTCGAGCAAATTCTACACCGATCCATGCCATTGATGACATTTCTCACCTTGCAATAGATAGAACCAGTTGTGCTTAACAATCAAATCATAGTGCTCTTTACCAATATGCTTAAACATTGTGCTGCCTATTGAGTTTTTTCGAATCATTTTTTTTGAGTACGAATAATTTTTTTTTGTGTAGTGTCTTTATCAAAAAGAGTGTGATTATCCACGTAGAAAAATAGATATTCTTTAGTAACATTTAAATTGCCTAACAGATTATAACACATTTTCCTGTTTTATGCTCTGGTCATTCTGTAGGGCTTTCGTTGGATGGTGACTACGAGTACGAGCGTGGACGAAAAGTTGCTGGCCCATTATCACCACTGATGCACCAAGATTCTGCTCAGCTATAGTTCTGTTACTGGTCAGTCGCACAGCGTAAGATCAGCAGGCTTGGTTAAGTGATGGTGTTGCGCACGACGTAATCTAAATCGTCATCAATATGGACTAGTTTGTATAATCTAGCATAAGACGCATTGTGTTGAAGCCGGAGATATGGTTACACACGATGTGAATAAACCAAGGTCAAGGCAGGGAATGTGCGATTTGGTAGGGTTAGCGTTGTTGGATAATACAATAGCGTGTAGAGGCGGATATATCGAAAGAAAGTATTGTAAAAATGTGTAAGTTTAGTCTGTTTATGTTGTCTGTCATTCATTGCGATGATCCTAAACAAGCGGTTGTTAATTTGGTCGTCTTAACGAATGAGTTGTATGGATCGGTTCAAAAAATGTTAAAAGTACTGCATCATTCGACGAAAGTAATTTTTGTTTACAATGTTTGACTGTATTTTTATCGTATCCGGTATCTTATTTTCTTCTGAAAGTTTACCGAATCCGGTAGTTTACGGCTGTTTTTACGCATTGAATTTGAGAGCCTTTTGGTAAACAATGATCGGGCGTAACATTTTTTTCTAATTCTGTTTTCTATTGGGATGGAAAGCTTTAAACTAATCGGAACTGTGTGCGGTTCAGACATTTGGAACGCATAAACCTTCCCCAGTTGTGGCACAACGAACGTGAAAAGAAACAGACAGTACCATATGGTCCGCCGTCGGAGTTTGTTCATTATTTTCCTTAGTCTAGTCAGTTGACGGACACACTGAAAAGCTGATTATGCTCTGGTAGGAACGGGTTAGGATTCTCGCCGTTAATAAATCTTGCGTTGTTTTCTAGCGGACGGATATTTTAGTGTTGAATGACGAGTAGTTTATGGCGGTGTCGAGGCTTGTAAATTAGGACTGGAAGGAAGCAAATGAAACCGCATGCTGGATGCGAATTTTTTGTCCGTGGTTCCGCTTAGTCAGTGGCAGAATAATCGAGTGATAGTAGAATTAGATTACTGTTTAGAGCGTGAAAGTAAACAAAAAAAGTAAGCAGTTGTTGAGAATGGACCGTAGCCGCAACACATGGGCTGCTGCAACTTGGAAATAATCACAATACAACAGAAGAAGTAAGAAACAATCTCTCACGACCACCCGTAGTAACAACCAATTAGTTTTGTCGCTGCCGAGTGATATATTAAGCGTATTTTGTAAGTTATGTTTGAATTAGCATGTTTGAAAAATGTAAAGGCAGCCGATTGACTATAATTCGAATTTACGACTTTGCTAAAAATCCTTAGGGTTCCGGCTGTGGTTCGAATTCGTTAAACATAACCAAGATCAATGGCGTCTGTCTTTTTCCTTAAATTCAAATTTTAAGCTTCGTTGAGCTGAGCGAAGCCTAAATATTGCCTATGTTAGCAAAAGTGTGTTGAGTGTGGTGTTTTTACGCCGCCAGAAGCATTTTACTCACGAGCAACAAAATACACTTATCAAAAGATTTTCTTTACACTATACGGCAAATACATGAAATAAAAGTGAGATAACTGCTGAAATGAATAGCAAGAAAAGCATCTTGCTTTGGCTCAATGTGACATGCGAACCACAAGAAAAAAGGGTCCGTGTCCTGTATCCAACTTAAAGATAATGCCATATCTATCCACAATTGACAATGGACACGGATTTCGAGTGTATTATAAAACAAACATGCTAATTTGTAAATGGCAGTTAAGAGAAAACAGAAGGCAAACAAAATTAATAATACCAGGATAAATGCAACAGAAAATCGTAAAGGTCGCGATCGCTGCAGCAGCGCCGAAACATCATATAACTACTAGACGAGACACTGTTAGTCCAAAGATTATGAATTAACTTGAACTACACTAGTGCTAGACAGTTAGTATTAAACACAAAGAAAAAAAAATCGTGTGGCGATAGGAAATGGGCACGCTTGACGGAATGAAAGTTGTAAAGAAGGCAAATGTGTCAAACAGCGATCAAAAAGTCGCCCAGTCGATCTGGGTTTGGGCATAGGCATGGAAGCAAAAAACCACAATAAATACAAGTATAAGTAATGGAAACTAACCTTACACGATTAGGGCCCTAGTAGGTAGTTTCGTTTTGGCCCCAAATTTCTCTGTTTGTAATATAGGGGAGCGGTCCGAGAGGGCATTTGCGGCTAGTACAGGTACGTGCTGGATTGCGTACTCTGTAGCGAGGCCTACAAACGGGCGATTAAGCTAATCATTTTCACAGGGAGCTTAGATCCCTAATGCATTGTTTCGGTTCATAGCGATGTAGCAACGTTCCCCGGTGTTCCGATGCGCAAACGACTATAATCCGTTGACAAACCGTTCTGCCCTAATTCTGCCTTTTTAATTCTTCACGATCGTCACCGAATCGTTTATTTCGGAAATGGAAATGAAAAGCAAAATAGTATACAAATCAAATAACGACATATGCCACACACACACATCCATACACAATATCAACGTTGTACTGAAATATTGTTGGCCTATCCTATGCGTGTGCCGCTATGAATCATTTTTCTATGACTATGTGTTAACTAGTTTTGTGTTCGTAACCCGGAATGAAGTACCACAGAGGACTTCATCAGAAACGTGTAGTGTCCAGGATGAGGTCCACAGAAAAACAGTGAACCAGAAGTATCAAAAAGATTCTTTTTTCTCCTCTCAGCCTCACTCGCTCTTCTTTTTCCGGTACTTTTTTAAGTGTGACCGGAAGCGAGAAGGGTAAACGTAACTGTAGGGCAGCCCAGTTCAGTAAATTTGTAAATTTTAAGCCAACACAGAATAAAAGAAAGAAAAACAAAACGTATAAAGAAACATAGACACAAAGCGAACCCGTAAGCAAAATACGCAAAAAAAACCAAACAAAACTACAGCATATAGTGTTCGATCGATCAGCCATCGTTTTTGAGAGGAGCGAATTAAGTGGGCAAACATTACTGAGAGAGTGAATGTGAAAAAATTAACAGCGAATATGCGAGATGAAATGAATGGAAATGGTTTGTAGCGAGCGACCTCGTGGTGGTAGGTAAATGAAAACCGTGAATCGTTGACCGTTAGGAAAAGGAGAGAAAGTAGGCAAACGAATGATAGAACGAATGGTGAAATGAAAAGAAATAAATATTGATAAAATAATTTGAAGAAAAAGTGCATTCGTATCCTTGAGTTCGGTGCTGAGACGACGTGAAGCAAGACTGCGTACGGTGGATGTTACTTTATGTAATCGTTACGTATATTTGTCTTTCTTTATTACGATAGTTGGGAAATTACGGCAGCAGGACAACGTCAGAGTTCTCCTCGATCCAGGTCAGGAAGGAAGTGGTGCGGGCGAACACGGACGGCCAGTTAAGCTCGCATCCGAGAGCAAGACCGAACGATACGACACCGAGCTGGACAGTGGTACCGTCACGGATGATCGTGAGCGGGCCACCGGAATCACCCTGGCAGGCGCCACGGCCCGCATCTCCCGACAGGCAGATGTTCTCCGGCTGCACAACTCCCGGGAAGCGCAACGAGCAGGCCAGATTCGTCTGGATCGGGTTGTTGACGTAGCGCAGCACAGTCGAGGCCTCCTGGACGGCGTCCGAGAAGCGGCCGAAGCCAGACACGGTTCCGATCAGTCCGGCAAAGTCATTACCGATGTCGCTGAGGCGAGGCAGCGTGACGGGCTGGATGCGGGCAGAGTAGGTGACGGGCGAGACGACTCGTACGGTGGCAATATCGTAGCGGATCAGAGCAGGGTTCCAGTTCGGGTGCAGCCGGATACCGTCCTGGTTGAAGGCAATGCGTACCTGGCTCGGTTCGTTGGCGTTGGTGCGGTCCTCAGCTCCGTAGATGACGAGACCACCGGTCGCGACGTCCACGCAGTGAGCCGCCGTCAGGACGTAGTTGTTGGTGAGGACCGATCCACCGCACAGGCCGGCGCCGCCGGCGAAGTTGCTCAACATGGCAACCTGGTACGGGAACTGGCCGGGCTGGGCGATGTAGCCGTTTACGATGCGGCCATTGCCGCGGGAGCTCGTGTTCAGGGTGCGCACTTCGGTCAGGTACTGCTTGAGGATGTCCTTCGGCAGGCGGCGCCAGTATTGCGGCATACGGGACATTGGGCGAACCTTCGACCAGTCGATATCGTCGGTGGCCAGGACGGCACACGCGAGCGCGAGCAACGCCAACAGGGAGAGCTTCATCTTTGATCACACAAATACACTAGTGTGCCGGTGGACTTGCGAAGGAGTTGTATATATAGCCAATGCATGCGAACACCACGAGGTACCGAGGAACTGGTGGGTAGTAATAAAATGCCTATCGGGTTGGATTCTAGAACCGGGGGCACTTTGTTCGCGTATCATTGCGGTTTCTCAAGATAAGGTCCATTTCGATGGATCGTTCGATAGCAGCTGAGACAGTGGGACCTTACGCACCAAGAAAGTCGCTGGAAAAATACGGCTATCGTTTCGTTGGACGTAAACTACAGAAATCGATCTACCAAAGGGAGAAACCAGGCAGGAAGAACGGGACAAAAATGTATAAGTAGCATTATTAGGGTACTTTAAAAATGTCTCGATAACGTATAATCTCGCCGATAAGTGTTTGGCCCGTACGATATTAAAAGTTAGGACTAGGATCTCTTGACGTAAATGTCGCAAGAAATCTCTCTTACTGGTTATTCCCATTGATAAGCGGTTAGGCTATCCAGCAGAAGCAACAGCAAAATGTAACTTGTTGAAGTTGTTGACTACCAATGTTACGATTGTGCCAATACTTTTTGTGCAAAAAGGGCCATAATGACCTTAGTAGCTTTTGATTGATTTCAATAGATTTGAATTCAACGGCCATTGTAGGAGTGATGTTTTGGCTTCGATCAACTAAAATCAATCTCTATAAATGATGTAGCAAAATTGATAACCGCTCCATGTTATTGTTCAGATCAATTGTAACCGTAGCTTCAAAAAATGTAATGGTTACCGCACCCGCCGTCAACGGCGCTGGCGCACAACAGTATTTCGAGCAGTTGTTCGATGTAGAACAGTGCACATAGTGGAAATTGCTCGATTTTTGTCCAACATCGTATAAAAGCTGTACGATTGCAAGGATAATGCACGTGTAAGCTTTTTATCTTTAGAACGACCTTCTACACAATTGCAGATTTAAATAATTATAAAGAAAATTGGGTTCATAAAATAATCAGAATATCTTCAAAAAATAATCAGAATTAACGACTTTGTGTAATTTTTTCATAGTTTTCCATTTTTAGTCAAAATTTAAAACAAATCTTTCATAATTCAACATCTGAAAAAAAATGTTTTTTAATCCCTCAGCTCAATTCAACCAGTGTTATCTGGGTTACTGGAATACAGATATCTTGTGGTCGGTTCAATTCGCTATGATTACCATTATCGACCTTGAATGTAAGCTTGGTTTTGGAATATCAATCTACCCCCAGTGGGAGCAATGACACCCGGAATTGAATCGCACGGTGAAGCGCAAAATCAAACCCATTTCCACGAATTCCAGCCCTGATAATCCGGACTATTACGTATCCCTAGACGTTAATGCAGGTGCAGTTTTTGTTCGTTTTGTTTTGCTGATATACCTTATCAAACCAACATGTTTGGTATCAGATAGATCGAACATTATCGCACCGGGAACGCAGTCCTCGCGGTATAAAACGGCCGCCATTCCTAATGGAGCGCTTTAGTAGTTTGTTGCGTATTAATTCGTGCATCATGACTGCCGTGGCGTTGCTTTTCGTAGCGGTTTTGACCACTGCAGTGGCAGATACGATCGATTGGGCGCGCGTGCAACCGGTTGAAGAGTTAGACCACTACTGGGCTCGATTGCCACCGGCATTACACGCTTTCCGGAACACGTCCCGAATCACCAACGGACAGGAAGCCGAGCCGGGCCAGTTCCCCCACCAGACGCTCGTGTTGAGCGAGTATGGCGTGCTGACAACCATGTGTGGAGGTTCGCTGTTAACGCAACACTTCGTCCTCACGGCGGGTCATTGCGTGATGCTGGATCAGAGCACTCTTGCCAGTGGTGGCACCGTCATCCTCGGCGCACACAACCGACTTGAGGTCGAACCGACGCAACAGCGAATTCGTTACGGCCGCAGTGGCATCGTTGTGCATCCACAGTACGCCGTCACCAACTACCGCTTTGACGTGGCGCTCGTTCAGCTCAACTCGGCAGCGATCTACACTGTGGCGGTTCAACCAGTACGTTTGCCGGCCAGAAGCGATCCACGGCAATTCGAGGGATTCATCGGCACTGTCAGTGGGTTTGGCAGAACGAGTGACACTGAGACGGTGTTTGCCCCAGTACTCCGTTATACCGTCAATCCTGTCATGGCGAACGTCGATTGTCTCGGGTTTTGGAGTGTGTTGCTCGTAGAACCTCAAAACGTGTGCCTTTCCGGTGAGGGCGGTCGGTCATCGTGTAACGGGGACTCGGGTGGTCCACTGACTGTGCAGGAATCGGGATCGTCATTGCTGATCGGTGTGACGTCGTTTGGATCCGGAAGCGGGTGCACACGTGGTATGCCGACGGTCTACGCGCGAACTTCCTTTTTCATGGACTGGATCAGTGCCAACTCGGATTACGTCGATGGTTGAGTGTGGTGAGAAGCATTTCTAGTTCACACCGCAGTGCCCGTTGCGGCAGCAATCGGATTCAGATAACGCCGGTAACTTGTGATAACTTGAGCCCTGTTCCTTACCATGCGGTTCTTACTCAACAGGCAGGCCTACGGAGCCTCATACGCAGGTGTATGACGTAAACGTCAAACGTTGCATCTTTCAATCTGCTTGGAATAAGCTTGTACCTTCTAGAAAGGCTACATGTACTGCGTATCTCGCTCATATGCTCGATAAGTAGCTGTGCATGATGTAATGTATTTAATTTGAAAAAACAAAAATACCATAAAGTAATCTATGCAGTAATAAAGTAATTCTATCAACTATCAAATTTCAATGAATACTTTTGTCATTTGCTCAGAATACGTCCTTATTGCAAAATTCAAAGGATTATATCAAAAAATGCTTTCGATAAAATGTACTCGTGCTTTTGTAATATTTCGTGTGTTTGTTGGCGTGGTGTCATGTTTTATTTTGATACGGTCGGAACTGATGCCGTAGAAACTTGGCTATCTTGCGAATTCTCGTAGCATGAACTGGCTCACGGGCCACTACGAATGCGAGCACGCTCTATTTCAGGTGCAAGAACCGATAGCCAGCAGCCATGTGAACATCTTGTCGGGGCAAAAGAAGGGAAAAATAAAATAAAACCTCATCAAAACCTCGGACAAGCGAACGTCACCGTCAATGCCGAAACGCTTCTTCATAAAACGTCGTTCCAAGGGCACGGCACAAATAGTCCGAGTATTGCCAGGGCAAGATGGAGCAGCCAGAGCGTCGTATTCGTCTCTCGGGAAGCTGTTTTCTTCCTCACTCATCGTACCAATCCCGCATAGCGTGGAGCAACCCAACGAGTATGACTATTTTTAACGTCATTCTCAATATTTCCAAAAAAGAATCGTTCCGTTTCGCGGCCAACGATCAGATCCATCTGACGGAAGCGATTCGGCATGTGGAAGTACCTCGAAACTAGGTTGGTTGGAGGGCAAAATGGAGTTCCGTTTGAGATTGTGCTTATATTAATCACCGGAAGCATGGATTGTACGCGCTATTGACGATTTATTGACGCGTCGTGATTATTTTCCCACGCGGTGATATCACTGCTCGAGCGATACATTTGATAACGGGTGAAATAAAAAAGACAAATTATACCTTGTTTTTACTGATAAATTAACTCCGAGTGAGACTACCAGCTCAACGTTATCGTGCTCACGAAGTCAATTTCTCAAGAGAGTGATCGAGTTTAATGGAGTCCTTCTCTCCGTGTTTTGGTCATCCGCCCGCGTTACGCATTAACGTGCAGTCGCGTAAGAGCGTGTTCTCGTAAAACCGCATGCCAAGCAGAACGTACGAGTCAGAGCGCACTGTATCGACTCTAACCGTATGGCGTATGCGCAAACCACGCCGATTGACTTGCGCAAGTGCGCTCACGCATCGATCGCTCGCCGGCACCGGGCCCGGAACGACGTCTTCATAAAACTGTCGCCACGTGAACCGGGCAACTTCAGTCGAAACACAGGGCTTGAACTGGGATAGTGTGACAGGTTAGGTGAACTCACGAAGGTGACTTTTGGTGGTGGATTGAATCAATTGCATTTGTATTTGTCGCTGGCAGGTGTGCAACCGAGTGCAGTACGTGAACGTGTACGGATCCACATCTCGAATATCGCGTCCAAAAGTGACCCAACCGGTGGGAGATCGATCGTGCAGCAAGTGTAGCGTTTAGTTTTGCAAACGTTTGCAAACACCGTAGGTAGGTTTTGCGAGTGAGTCGCCAGCGAGTTGCGTCTTTTTCGTGCATTACACATTCCATAAGTAGAAGCGGGAGTCAGTTGATTAAAACAACCACAACAAAAGCCGTCATACAAAACCGGTTACAAAAAGCCGAAACACGATCGAATCGACGCGCGCATCGTTAAATTCGTCCAAATTTTCAAACGCGTTTGGCAGTGTGACTTTCAACTGGGAGTGCAAACAGCAGAAAATGGTCCGGCCGGATTCTAGTGGTCATGTAATATTTTTAATTTATGACCTCACAAAAAAGCATCGCAATCGAGATGGGTTGGCGCTCGGTTTGATTTGGCAATGGAGCGGAGCTCATACAATCGGGCATTTCCACCCCTGCTGTGTATTTCATGATATCGAAGACAATATTCGCTGCTGGCCGATCGGTGCTAGAGATCGGCTATATTGAAGCCGCTTTGAACGCCCTCTGGTAATGGAACATTTACCAGATGTGTACCAAGTAAATGGTGTTAGGTAGCCATGGGAAAGATTGCCAAATGGGTGGTCGAATTCTATTTTTGCTGTGCAACTTGGGAGGCCACCTGTACACCAATTTTGCGCTTTGTTTTATTAACACAGAAAGATGAAAAAATTGCACGATGGAGACGCCTGGTCTTTTACTCCGACCTTGATGGAGGCGCATGGTAGTTCACAGTTCAAAACGACGAACTGACAAACGACTGGATTGCAAACATTCCATGCCCATTTCGGCTTTTAGAGTACAGTTGCTGATGAAATTTCTACTAGAAACAAATATGAAATGACTTCTGAACACGTATTTCACGCACTCAACATGCACGTCGGTTACTCATAAACACACACCATCAACCAAAAGCAGGGGTTTTCCCATTAAACTCGGTGCAAATATTGGACATCCAATTATATTTTATTGGCTTCTGTTCACGTGAAACCGAACGCGCATCCCGAGCAATTACTCGTCACCCTCTTACTAATTTTAGGCTGGGTTCACCCGTGACGCACCCGTTTTCCCCCATCGGCCGCACCATAATGACCCGTCGGTTGGGAGAGGTTAGGAAAATATACCCTCAAAACAGCCCCAAGCCGCAACTGGTTGTGGTTTCGGTGTAGCGCTTACGTTCCTCCGCCATAATGACGGCCAACCTGTACGGGGAAAATTGAATGGGTTCGAGAAGTTTTCAAGAGAACCACAGGAAAATGAAGGGATACCGTTCGGGAGGTGCGTACGTGTGTCCGATTCGAGAGCGTGTCGCTGTGGCGTTGATGAGTGTCTATTTTCGATGTGACTAAAATATGCCTCCGGTGACCGCACTGGCCCCTCTACAACCGGTACCATAAACGGGTCTCACTCGGTCCTCCGTATCAGACCAGGCAGAGCAGGGGATCTAAGTCAAGGTTTACGGTGCTCGTTGTGGAGCAACCACAGCACCGTCGCGTTGTCCTAAATTATGCCGCACCTTCGCATCCACGATGTGTGAAGCCGAGCTCTGCAGGTGTGTGTGTGTGTGTGTGTTGCAATGGGCAGCGTGCCTTTTTGGCTTGAAAATGCAGCGCGCTTTTCGGGTGCCCTAATTAAGTGCTCGAGTGTCAGCTGTCCGAACGACGAAATGACTGACGGAGTGATCACTTTTACCCCCTTTTGCTTCAACTCCTCGAGGCGAGTGACTAGCGATCTAGAGCTCTTTCTAGATGTGATTTTCCTGGGATGCAGCGCCGGCGACGCGAGTCGTCGTCTGTAGAAATTCTTTTACGCAAAGTTCTTCCACCACATTCTTCCCCCACAAAGGGCTGCGCAATGGCGATGAGGCTTTAAATAGCCGGGAAAAAGAAGATAATTCACCCGGACGCAGGCACGGTGCCCAAAGTTTACCGGTTCGGTACGAAGGAATGTTCATTAATTAGAACGCGTCCGCATAAACAATCGCTCTCTAATCGGCCGTAGAGTGGGACGTCAAGCTGTGTATTTGAGGTGAATGCAGCATTACTAATGCTGGTCCCGGATTTGTGTTACTGTGTCCGCCTCAGGGTGCATTATCTTCATGGCAGCGTGTCGTGAAACTTCGTTTATTTATTCTATCACGTTTATTTTATACCCACCCCGCTCGTTGATCCTCAGTGATCATTAAAGGAGCGAGAATATGCGAACAAACACCGGCAAGAGTGTGACCGGAACGAAACAAAAAGTTAAAGTCGCTTCTACGATGCACAAGATATTGAAAGCTTTGCGCAGGAACCGACACGTATTCAAAACGCGTTTAACGACTGGCGCAAAAACTGAAACGGTTTTAACTTTATTTGCGCGCAAATATTCGGCAACCATAATAATCACTTCCAGAATCCGTGACGCCACGTGTTGATGCCACGATCACCAGGTGGTTGTTTATGCGAGCGTGGGGTGGATTTACTCGCCATTAAAAACAACCGCGCGGTGTACGATGGGTGTGCTTGGTCGTGAAATTGCTGCCACCGGACCACACGTTCAGGGTCCACGGTAAAGGCACGGAATGTAGACGATGGTGGACGCCATCGTAAAATAGGGGTGATTGTTTATGCGTTAAAAAAATGCGACCACCTAACGTGGGTTGCCGTTTGACCATTTATTCGATATCATCACGTTTATTTAATGATTTTGCAAACATCAGCTGAACAAATATGTCTTTTCTTGTTGTCTTCGGAGCAATCAAACCTCGTTCAAGAAGTCGCTTAGAGCCGGTTGCACTTGAAAAGTGTCCGGAAACTACTTGATTCACGAATTTCCCGTGCCAGATTCTGCTATTAATAGATTTGTTATTACTCGCGTAGGTTTTGTTTACATTTGACATGTGTCACGGGTTTGTTTGGCCAAGCTTACAAATTGCTTGATTCAAACGTTAGATGACGCAAACGAAGAGCAAACCCCTACCGAGACTTACCAGTTCTATACTTTTTATCTCACAGCCTATAGTGCTTGATGGGATACTTATTTGATTGTTTTTTATGGCCCAAGGACGGAGAGTTTGCTGCATCAATGGTTCCTGACAGTTTGACAGTTTTGAAATTATTTAAGTTACGATAAAGGTCCACCGTTTAATGCTTCGGACTGCTGTCGTCGTTCATTGGCAATTTGGGGGACCAGAACGTGTCTATCAATCGAACAACGATTAGTGTCATGTCATTTATTGATTGTCAAGTTAAGATCAAAGACTTGCGTTTGAGGCTCATGAACATTTGAGGAAAAGCTTTATCTTCTCATTATCGAGCGTTTGAAAAGCATCAGTACAGAACTTATCGGTGGTATTGGTCTGTGTCCATCATTTTTGGCTTTTTGATAGATGTCACAATTCACTTCACCCGAAATTACCTGTAGAAGATCGAAAACTGACAGCAAGATTTTCTCTGCTCCACTTTCCCATTTGTAGGTAAACTAAAAGCAGGCTTCTCCAACTCCCAAAACAAGTCATCATGAGCGCTCGCCGAGGACTTCGCACTCGCGTCTACGATGCCAACATGAGCATGGTCGAAAACAACTACCGTGCCGCTCTGGATCGTCTCGAGAAGAGCCGCCGTGCGCCGTAAGTTACCAAATGGCATTCTGCACTCGTTCCCGAGACATACCACAGTCCAGCTGTCCAAACCGATCAGCTCTCTGTCGGTTGACGTCAACGTTCGGAACTGCTGTCCGTTCGGTGTAGACATTAATTTCTCCGGAGTTTGATCTTGAACTGACGCATTTTTCCGGTGTTTCTTTCCTTGACCCTCGCAGGTCACTCGATCGCGAGGCACGTCCACGTGCTTCGCCTTTCGCGGCTCGGACTCGGTACGACTTCAACGGAGCGGAACTGGACGATGAGCTGCAAGTCGCTCGTAGCCGTGCCGCCAAGGTGATCCACGAGAAGTCAACCATCGACCACAGGGCGGAGCAGTTCCGTAGTTCGAGTCTTGCTCCGGCTCCGGTCAGCTCGGCGCTCGCACTTGAGAGCGAGTTCGACGATCAGGTGAGCTTCCGGCGGTTTCTGTTGCGCCGCTCGTGGGTCAACCACAACAACAGCGTCATTTACGTAGTGCCACTGCCGAGCGACGCGAGCTACTTCCCGCGCTGCTACTACGACTACTACTACAGCTGCTGCTGAGTGGTCCCACCACTCCACCCTCTTCCTGCCTCACACACTTCTACCCCTCTCCTGATGATCCTTTCGACGACCCACAGCCGTTTGGTCGGTTGGTTTGGAACGAGGTCCGTCCGTGTCCTTGTTTAGACACAGCACGTGTAGGTGTTTTTCAATGATGTTTGGAAAGCACGAAGACTATCGGATGAGGTCGGACGATCCTCGTCCTGCTAACCCTGACCACCCTTGTATCCAGAATCCCTCACTCTCGATGTACTAATGATACTACCATACCTCAACGAGATTACAATATGTTTCCAAACGGGCTCCTTTTTTCATTCGTCAATTCGTTCACCTCCTTTTGACGCCGAGGAGAACGTGGGTTTGAAAATCTTCGTCTTTTTGTTTTGTTTTGAGCCGGATTGTTAACAAATGTTCACCTGAGTACAATTGCCCGATGGTCAGAATATCAGTGTTAGAGTTAGCCTCTTTGTATTACTATCTATCCAACTCAACAAATCTAACCAACAAATTTCGTTACTGGCCACCGTTAGGGAAATCGAAAACTAACAACCGTGTTGCTTTTGGAATGGAATGTTCTAAGAGTGTGTATGTTTTTTGGTATCTAGTTCGGAATGGAGGAAGACGGAAATATTTATCAACGACACCCTTTCCCGGGATGATTTTAGCTTAGTCTGCGAACGAAACGAGTCCCCAGTGGCTCGTGTAAAAGTACAGAAATGTTTAAGGAGAACATGATACGCTTCAAAATGTTGCCTTTCGTAGTATTATTTTTTTTATACCCCTTTTTTCGATGTTATGTAGTAGCAAAGAACTAGTTATTCATTTTGTACAAGCGACACCAAATTTAACGCGAAAATGCGTCGATATTTATATTGCTTTACAAATTTACAAATTATACTCTTCTCTAGACTGTAAGTAATGAAATCAAAAACCGGATGTGACGTTTCGTTGAGAGTAAAATTGCGATTGCTCTCAAAGGAGCGCTTTTGAACTGATCGGTAGGGGTTAGATGTTTGTTTCGCTTGTTTGGTATATAAAACCTGTCATGGAAAGTGGTTAGGCAAAACAAAAAAATACAACAAAAATAGGCTGTTTCCATGTTCCGTTCGTATCGCGTTGCGCGAATCAAACGTTTGTAAACTAACATTGTTGCACTTCCCCATTCGTCCGCCCCATATGGGTCCTTCCACATCGCCCAAGCACTGCATCCAAGACGAACGTGAATAAAAATGTGTTAAGATTCGGATAGCGTCGTCCGTATCCACGAGAATACGCCGTTTAGTTGTTTGTTATTTGTTGTTGGTATTTTTGATGTTTTCGTTGGAGTCCTCATCGAGCCGACGATCGTAAGTTCGTAAGTTGATGGCTTATGCTTGGTATCGATCGCGCCCGAGTCACCATTTGCCATTTGCAACACGCTCATTTTTTCCCATTTTGTTGTAATACGTTCTCATCGATCAGCAGCTTTCGAGTGCCGTTTGAGTGAATGTGGTGAACTGAACCCAAACTAACGGTAACTCTCTTGTCTTTTGAGCTCATTCTTTCGGAACTCTAGCAACAACAAAAATCGCGGAACTTTGTATTAAGGTCATACGAATCAGCTGGTGGAAACATATTTAATCAAAATGTTAAAAAGCTCAACACGTACGGCATGCGAATGCTTTCAAACTAATGTCTAACAAAATTCAACTAACAGCATGATATTTGGTTAATTCCATTTTATAATGCATCAAATAATATTACATTTCGTTCATTGTAACGACATGATCGCAAACGGCGTTATTTCACGTTTCAGATGTATAATATAACAATTTATTACTTTTTAATAGTGCTATATTTTGCTTCGTGCATTTCCTGCATTCATTTTGCTCCTTTAATTTTGCTGAACAAGTAGATTATTATTATAGAAACTGCCTCCCAAATGTAATACGTACTGGCTATTTTGGCAACTGACAAAAAACACTATCTTTTTGTTGTGTATAATAGAATTCTCTAGGGAATTTTCCATAGCAACACCACTTCAATTAGCTCGCATTTTCCAAATGACAAGCGCGCATAGAAATACCACCAAAAACTTGTAACGGCTTGTTCAAGTCCATCAAGCAACCCACCTGAAATGGTAATGTTGCTGTGATTGATAAAGAAGAGAGATGTTGAGAACATCGCGATGGGCGAATGGTCTCTAGAAAAAGAAGCGGTTTTCCCGTTGGTCGAAGCGCTTAATTTGCCCGTGGTGATCTCATCTCGTCCGTGACTTTGTTGCTGCGATTGCTTACGGCCACAACAAAAAAAAAGGTCAACACCGGGATTGATGATGGCAGTGTTTTGGGTTCGGGGTTTTTGTTAAACAAGTATCACGACGCCGCTCTGCCTGCAGACAGTTGCCTTGGCAAGTTTCTGGCGGCTCAACGGTGTTTACTTGGCGGCTTTTCCTTCGACACAAATATTGTTATCATCGCACCGGATCCGAATGTCAACCTGCTTGCGACACGAGAAAAGAAGGCCAGTTTATTCTACAGAGCTAAGGAATGTGTGGGTCGATTATTTCGAGTGATAATTTTTGCATTTTTCCTTCCTTTTGGAATACATTGCGACAGCGTGGCATGATAAATGTGCATTCTTCACTTTTGCACCGCAACAGCAGCCCAATAACTCTCTCACCACATCACGCTGCATCGGTGTCCGCGATCAGCTGATTGATGGGTGGCGAAGAGGAAAACCAAACATGAGAGGCGGAAAAACAAATGAAAAAATGTCACACGATGTGACTGAACCTTGAAGCTGTCTGCACGGACCGGCACAAAACGGGTCCACTGCTCGTTAGAAGTTTATGAGGATGTTCCCGTATTTCGGTACATTTGTCGATTACCTTCGCGCTGAGTCAACTGCGGCGGATGGCGGATATTTTTGGGGTTACGCCCGAAACGCCACCGCCTAGCACTAGCCATCTCGGACCCGGACCGTCCTCAGCAGCGATGAGTAAGGTTTTATTTTCATTTGCCCGCACTTACGTTTATCGCAAACGGCTAAGGAAAAAAATTGCGGTCTAACTGCGCGGGCAGGGCTCGCTTCCCAGGACTCCTGAGTTTGTGGTTGCGTTCGCACCGTCGTTTTGGTGGGTTTTGTTAAAAATATCTCCCCATCTCGTACGCGTGAAGCCGCGTGCCATCGTACCGACGCGGAATCGCGTCCCTTTGGGGCGAACTGGCCATGTCTGCCAGTGACGGCTTCATTTTGCCCGGTGGAAAGCCGTCCGGAAGGGATGTGGAGCCAGCTTTCGGATCTCTTTTTCCTTCTCTCTCCCGTTCTCTCACTCACTCTCTCTTTCTCTCTGTTTGATTTGAGAGTTTTCCACCTCAGGGTTCGTGGCATGGGCATCGAACTGTTCTCGAAAACCCCGGTACGTTGGGTGGAGCGGGTGTGCGATAAAAATAAAATCTCGCAAAATGGCAAAATGGCAACCGCCTGCCGCTAATTATACGACGGAGGATGGTTGCGCAAGCGAGACAGGGGAACCAACGGAAAGGGAAAGATCCACCGATCCGCTCGAAACGTCAACATTCTTGCGGGCACTCGAGTTTTGTTTGCCTTCATGTCCTCCCTTCTTTGGCCGTTAGAATGTGAGCCGCCTTCGAGAGGGCTTTTGATTTCTTTGTTTTTTGGGTGATTTGTTTTTATTTCTCTCCCCATGAAGTTGATCTGAATGAGTGACTAATTTAAAAGACATAACCGCGCGTGTGGTTGCACCGGGAAGTGGATGATTATTGAGGTTACTCAACAAGTTGCCGTTTTAACGGTCGATTGTTGAATTGCTTCTTTTGGACCGTATGAAGGACCACGATGAAATCTTGTTTGAATCAGTTCGGTATGGCGTAGCACGCCGCAACGATTCAAAGCATGAGTGTTGCAACGGAGTGGTAGGTTAGCATAAGGAAAATCAGTAGTTTTAATTGAAACGCACAGATTGAGCTATTTTTTCAGATTTCTTATCGTTATAACGCTCTAAATGCGGATGGTCTGATGGCTGGTTGAATTTATTTTCCAATTTCCTACATCGCAATTGATGAGATTGATGGGCATCTTATTTATTGTCATTAAAGTACAGTGTCATCGTTATTCGTCATCATTATATTATCTGATTTGAGCAAACCATGTACATGTTAAATAACACATTGTTATACATTTCCATCACGAATGTTTGGAGAGTTTTCCCAAAGCATGAAACCTCAACTTAGGGCCATTTAATTTCATTATCAATTTAAAGCCATCTGAAATTGCGCAAAAATAATGGGCAAAAACTTCTCCTGCTTAAGCACGCTTATAACCAACGCAGCAGCAATGTAGCAACCGGGCCAAGCTTTTTAGCATCTCTCAGCACATTTCGTCCAACTATATCGAAACAAAGCTGGCCCTCTCGGTAGCCTACCCTCATCAGCACGTAATAATTGGCTGCTGGATTAACCCCGGCAAAAGATGCAAATTAAAGTTTTCCTCGAGCTCCGGGAAAACTTACACCCACCGTAACGAATAGATTTTCATGCTCTGTCTTCGCTCTCCAGGTCCAGGCCACGCTCGATCGGATCCGGGCCAGCAAGAGCCTGCTCAGTCAGCTGCAGTCGGACGACGCGCTGGAATCGTACCGCACCGAGGCCCGCTCGAAGCTGAGCGAACAGACGGCCCGCAAACTGGCGGACAAACTGGCCATGGTTCACAGCGACGAGGACGAACAGTTCGCCTCGACCGGCATGACCGCGCGCAAGGCGCTCAAGGTAAGGATGCTTCAGCATGCCCCGCACAGCTGAAAACCCGCTCGCTATTCCGACATTCATTCCAAGATTAATCCCCCCGAAGGGATTAAGTTTCCCCTCATGCTCGGCTACTGCGCTGACGTACGCTTCGACTCGGGAAATTCGCCTCATGTCACGTTTCTATGGGCTTGCACAGTGTGCTATGTTAATTGGAGTAGCTGGTCATACTTCATATGATGTCTTGGGAACAGCTCAACAGAGTCAAAATCAACAGTATCTCAAATTGCCTTCACTTAAAACTTTATGCCCTTCCGTTGGCACTAAGGTGTACCCTGTTCCCTTCTGGAGCGTTGGCTCTAAACAAGTAAACGTTTGGCTTTTGTGTGACAGACGGCAGGACCTGTTGTGTGGTCATTGAGAGATATTGCTAGCAAAGTTTTTGACTAAGCTCTCCAGCGATAGAAACGTTTATGAGGTTTCGAGCGAATCCTTCCCAATTCCCATTCCCTTTTCTCCAGCCCCTCCCATGCGACTCATATCCGATAAATGCTAAACCGCTTCTAAAACACCGCCGCTTCTTCCATCACTTTCTGCATCGGTTTCCTGCTGTCCCGTTCATTCACCGGCCGCATCGCTTACCGCTTTCGGTATCCTTCACGATCGGATCTCGTGCTGCCGCTCGGTACATCCTTCAGTACAAATACCGCAAATACTTCGCCGACTAAGGACGGACCGATGCCCGGATTGCCTTGGCCACTGCCTCTCGTTGCTCTGGAATGTGGTCGCAGGTGTGTTGAGCCACATCCACATCCCACGAGGCAGCATAGTGCAACCAAGGCGACCAAGCTCGAGGAGTCCGCGAGTTCCTTCCAAAAAAAAAAAGACCAAAAAAGAAAAGACCTCGAGTGACCCATGTGCGTGTTCCGTATTTTTCCATCCTATGTTTCTCTCCCATCTTACCCGGTCCAACAAATGCCGAAATGTCATCACGGCAGGTTCGGGCCAGCACCGAGACGTCGTCGCAGATGAAGAGCTCCCAGGCGCTTAAGTGGAAGGACGAAACGGCCGAAACGTTCGCGTGCAAGCGAGCGAGCGCGACAAAGGCGCGCCTGCAGGACATTGATCAGGAGATTGAAGAGTTCGAGTTGAAGCAGGCGGCTCGAGCCAGGCGCAACGCCCAGCTGAAACAGCTGCTGGCCGAAACGGCGGCTCAGGACCTGGTGCCGGCCAGCCTCACGGAGCACGGCGATGGCATGAAGGTCACGACGGGCGTCGTCAAGGTGACGACCAAGCAGAAGAAGATGGTTAGCTTTTGAGCAAGTGAAGGATGCCGGAGGATGTGAAAGACAGCCGTAGAGAGAGAGAGAGAGAGAGAGAGAGAGAGAGAGAACAAGAGAAGAAGAAGTGTAAGAGAAGGTCCCTACGGGGAGCACGTGTGTTGCGTTTCGTTTAATTTTACTTTACATACGTCTCTCGTGTAATAATTCTCGTGTAATACGTACAGGTGTAGGCACTACTAGCTGGTAAGGTTCTAGGTTTCTATCAAACCGAGTCCCGCCGCCGGGCGGGCAAAGTCTCTATAGTGTAAAAGGAAAACAAGAGCAAGGAACGAGGAACCACGCGCCATAGATTGTCCTTCTTTAAAGACAATCCATTGCAGTGGCGTCAAACCGTGGGTCGACCATTTGCGTAGTCCCACACGCGCATTGGGGCGTGTATTTCGTTTTCTTTTTGTTAGCCCCCCGTATCGTCTCAAAAAATCTTCCTGCACGGTGAATGCATACAGGCACCAAGTAAGCTAAGGTTTTACCGACGTGAAAACATGCTGAATAATAAATGATGTTTATTTACTTGTGGCGTGTGCCGGTGTTTTGATTGTGAGAGACGGGGGACAGTTCATGCACTGTGCGGATTGTGATTAGCGGAAATGGGTGGTGATTTGGATGGGTGGGAGGATTTGAAGGAAATATGAATCCATTAGTGAGGAGCGATGGTCACGATGGGCTCGATGTCAACGAGGGAATAAAATTACTCAGAGTTCTCCTCTTGCAGCACGCTTCTACATAGTGTCTCGTCACCATTTCGGTACCGCTAGTACAGAGGATATTTATAAAAGAGCAGCGTGTTCTCGGTGGTCATATTTATTCGCAATTTGTCGTTTTTTGTTGTACTCATTTGAAAGAACCACGTACGTGCTACTGAGAAAACATGCTTGTACTTTTATGAACTTTGCAGTAATAGTACATTCCTGCATTTAGTACCATGCGACAACTGATATAGCGTTGCTTGGGTTGAAAGGTATAATGTAGTGAATAAGATATTGCCCATCCAATAGAAACTCTAGCAGAAAGATTAATGTTCTTCGTACTTTCATTTGTTTTGTGTAGGCTGCAGATGTGTATTTACATTGTAAATCGGTGTAAATCTGATCACGTTCCACGAAACATTCCAATCATGGGTGATTCTGATGATTGTTGCTCTGATATAAATCATACATACGATGAACTTTTATATAACGATGAAATTTTATATAATTGGATTATAATAATTAGCAGTGATGCTATCAACACTCTCAGTTGATTATTAGAAAACATAAAATAGATTCTCAGCTGTGAGAAAAATAAGCTATACCGCCATTTTCCTATAAAAATCGTTCAAATCCGGTTCGCTCAAGCGTATTGCATGTTGCATACTTTCACGGCGTTTATACTGAGACACACCGTTCCTACAAAGTTTGCCTCGTTATACTTACTGGGATATGTTCACCATCAGCACAACTGGTATTTAACAAATAAAACACACTTTCAAGAGTACGAACGTATATTTCTCGACAAACTGATCTATTTCACATCCAAGAACGAGGGTCGTCGACCACTGCCATGCGAGCTAGAGACAAATGCGGCGCTTACAAGCTGTCCGGGATTGCAAAGCGTGTGCAGACGGTAATGCTCACTTTACGCCAAAAACCCGGCCGGTGGATTAACAATGTTTATGACAATGTGCGGGACAAATCGCACGGCTTGGGGTAAACATGAGCTATATTTGTCTAGCGCCAGTCAGCAAGAAACTGGTCGTACTTGCATAGTGCGCGTCTGCACAAGTGCAATCAATAATTTACCTTCCCACCGGCACCTGTATCGGTGGATGGTCGTATCGTTGAGGGTCGTACCGTATTTTTGCGTCGTTCTCCTCTACCAAATAGATGAATCACCTTGCCGAGAGTCTTCTGTAAAGTGCACGGGGCATGTGGGATGCCATTTGGTGTCAATAATTCATCTCTAAAAGATTTAGCTTATACGGACTCAGTAGGCAAGAGGGAGCAATGAGCGGGAAATAAGAATGCTATTTTTAATGGACCTGAAAAGTAAAACAAATTCCGTCGAACTAGACCAGGTGTACCCGTGTGAGCGGCTTTGACGAAACCTCAGCGTCCTATCTCATCGTTTGGGAAGATAATTTGTAGCTTCATTAGACTGGTGTAGAAAGGCTGACTGATCTTGACCGATCTTCGAAAGGGGTGGCGTTCGTTTTCCAGTCTGATCTACGATCAAGATCGTCCCTGTGAGTGATGACGTATGAGATGCGCAATACATACCGGATCTAAACACTGGGAACACTTTCGGATCATTTTGGAAAGTAATGTGATTTAATATTAATAATTTAATAATGTCAATAACGAAATTTAAATTGTTTTGCGAGATCCAAACGCTTAAGGGCCCTTACGGTTTTATTTCTAATGAGTTTTCTTCAAAGCGGCAGTTAAGAGGACTTTATGCTCTAATGGAAGTGCGATCGGGTTTGAACTCATGGTTAAAGCGCCAGCTGCCAGCTGTCACGTGTCAAGTCGTACGTCTCACATCTCCCGGCACGTAAACTCTACAACAAGCATGCTTCTGTAGGCCCATCGGATCGTTTTCAGGTGTTCAACAGTGATCAGTGCGAAGAAATGAACCAATGGCCAACATTCAAGATTCTATCCCTGACCGCGAGATAGAGGACAATTGCGCTCGACTCAGCTGGTGATTTTCCTTTCCTTGACACTGACGAAAAGAACGGGGCTGTGGGCTTGGTAGTTGAGCTGTGTCCTCCAAAAATAGGATGTTCTGGTGTAACATTCCGTGCGCATGAGATGAGGTTATATGAATTCAAAATTAAAAAAGTAAAAAGAAGACCCAACCGAAACAATATCGACCGCGTTAGTGGTTCAACTGTTTCCGGAGTTAACTAATGGACGCGAAAAACGTACGGGTTTTGCGAGCAAGAGAGAAAGGCAGCGTTCTATAAGAGCTGTTTTTTTAAATGATGTTTTTTTTCCTGTTGCATATGTTTTGACAGCAGCTACATGTTCGGTTAAGGTGTCCGGTTTTTCGTCAGCCTCACGAATGAGCACACAAGCAGCGTGCGAATGAAGTTGTATTGTATTTCGTGTGGCATGGATTAATATACCTGGCGACGGAAAAGGATGGCTTTGTTTTGCTTTGGTAAAATGAATACAATAACACTGAGCTTGATTACATGTGGCAAATAAATCACATACTTTTTTGACCAACTTTAAGCATCAGAATTGAATTCCACTGTAAGGCTTGACATCGAGCATGATGCGTTTATTTTGGACAAAAAAAATCTAATGTAAGGCAGCATATATTTAAAACCCTGGTTGAACGTATCGACCAATGGTTTCTTTCAGCTCATAAACTTTTGAGGAAACTTTTCAGCGCAACGATTTTGAGTAAAAAATATCACATGCTAGAAGTAATTGTTTTTTATGATATAAAAAATTGATGTTTAATTTTTTATCTTGCTGAGTTGAAGATAGCTCCCGTGATGGAGGCGCCTGGTAGTTGACTTACAATGCTGGGCATCAGCTGGCAAAAACGATGATAAAACGGCAATAAATCCTTCCATCCTTCACCCCTCTACAACACAATTGTTGAGTGCATTTTGAACTGCAGACGAAACTTATCGCTTGCTCATGGAGGAAATATTCACACAATCAGCTCGAAAGGAAACGAACTATGTCGCGCATTCAACGCACATCGATTGCAGTCTATTTTTCACAATTAACTCTCATCGCATCCCTCCTTCTTTTTGCTATGAGCAAATAAAAAACGATAGTGCTGAAAATGTTCGCCTGGCGACACCTTTGTCCTAGCAAGGCATGGCCGAATCCAATGCAGGGACACCCTCGGGTTTGATAGCTGCCGACACCGAGACCGACAAAAAAGCAAAACTACTTCAGAGCCCATGCAATCGGAGGGAATTCGGTGTGTATGCGCATGAAGCCAGCGAACCGTGAGGTTCCCTATTTGAAGGGAAATAAAAATAAAGGCAGTTAATTTTATTGCACCGCACACACGGTGGCCAAAAAGAGGTGCATCGGAAAGTGTGTTTATGGGCCAGCTACCGGTCGGCGGGCAAATTCCTCGCATAACCAAGGCACGGTCCACTTATATCATCGGACTCAAGCCCTGAACAGTGGCAGAGGTGCTTTGTGACGCAGGCCGCTTCCTTGGGACGAGGGACAAATGGGGCTGGTGATTAGATGAAAATGCACTACTCTCGGGGATCGCTCACAAGTCTGACTGATTTCGAAAATTTAAACAATTTCTCGCCATTTGGCGGCTTTCAAGGGGTGCTAATTAGTCGATAACTGGCACGGGTAGGAATGCAATGAAAGATTGATGGAACAAATGTAGTAGTTTTGTGTATCCTTACCATAGAGATTGCTCAGTTTGAATCAACTCATGCGGTGTATCTATGGCGGGTAACATTTTGGCAACGAAACCATATGCGAACATTGTTCAGCCGTTTTTATAAGAGAAAATAAATTACACATTGAAGACGAATCTTTAAATCCTTTTTCTTCTGTAAGGAATCTCAGAATTAGCCGTTGATTGTCGATAACACCCAGCTGCGTAGCAGAATGTGGTTAAAGTTGATATAGCTTCGATTACTCATCCTTTGCAAAATTTGACCGAAATCAGCGGTGCAAATTGTGGCTCATTGTGCGTTCACACATTAACCGGACTCGGATGGATTCGCTTCTGCTTCCGAAAGCCGACGGTCCGAATCGGAAGATCAGTTACGGTGACCGGGGAATGCTTTATGGCGTGCTGCCCATTGACAGATGCCCGAACGTGGCAAAAAGGTGTTTTCACTCGTACGCGCGAAAATGGTCTCCTATACTTTCCCTTCTTTTTCCTCTTCTCACCACCCACGTGTCACTACCATTCCGCGCACGCGTTCACGATCGTCGGAGGAGTGAGCTTTCCTTAGCGAGGAGGGGCGACGATCGAAGGTATTCACGTTAATGAGGAGTAGTAGGAAAAAAATGGCGTAGTTTCCTCCCTCTGGGTGAGGAGAAGTAGCGGTGCCGAACGCCCGACAACCGTGTCGATTTCGATACCGGTCCGGTTCGGGAAGCAGTCAGTCTCTCTGTTCATTCCACCGGATTAACAAGTCAATTTTCTTAAAGGTACGCTGCGCAAGTGATTGAACGTGTGTTAAGTTGGTTCATTCTGTTGGCTTGAGTTGTCGTTGTATTCAGCAAATCGAGGGGAAACGCTTGGCAAGGTGCTGGTGTAGGTGGTGGTTTTGTAGCTAAGTGTTGACTATAGTTTCATAACTTTGTGGAATTGTTACCAAGAGGATATGGAGTGGACTATGGCATTAAACAATTTTACACACAATTATATCGTTTTGAATCCTGACTCATGTGAATGAAATAAGTGAATGTACATTTTTTCAGTTTTGGTCAAGCTTGCTCATCAACATTTGAAACCGCTTTAATTTTTGATGGTTGTGAACAAATCGTCGTCAAAGTTATGACAAATGGTATCTTTTTGAGTAGTAAAGAATGTATCACAAAAGCTGTCATTTACAGATTGTATAAATACTAAGACTTTTCATTTCAAGGAAAAACCTATAGTATACATCAAAACTAACTTCACGCACCACTGCATGAGCTGCCGACGGTTGGTATGTTACCTTGCCCGCTCTGGCAGCGGTTCAATGCTTTAACCACAAGGGTTTTTGTTCGCTGATTTCATCGTTCCAACGGTACGAAGATCGTCGTTGATGCTAAAATTGGTCCGCGAAGATCATTTATTATTTGCAGGCCTCGTGCTAGGGCACTGTGCTATTGAAATTAACTACGCACGATCAATCTTCGGATCGATCGATCGTACGGTGGTGAGTAAGATTCAAAGAGGCATGGACCGAACATGCTTGTAGCTACCAACCCTGATACCTATTGCTCGCTCATGCTTGATGGTCATTGACTGTGCGATATACTTCTACAATGTCACGACATCGTACGAAATGCCAAGACAGAAAGAAAAAGAAAAAGAATAAATACTGGCCCGTCAAAGACACCTCACATAAATCATTCGTCAACCTCCGACCTCAGGCGCATAAAGAACAAACCCCTCGCTGATCATGCTTTCGGGAGAGATTTCATCACAAATCATCAACCCATAACTCTTTGAGCTCCTTCGCGGAGGACAGCAGGAAAGAATAAAATGTCAAATAGCCTCCAAAACGAAAACACTTTAACAGATGTCACTCTCGCTAGTCCAAGATCATGTGGAATTTCGCCAAAAAGAAAAGCCACGCTTTTCAAACGAACCGAAGCGGCTGTCGCTGATCGTAGTTTTCCCTTTTTGTGTTTGTTTCCGAGCCAATGCCTAGGCAAAGTCGTTCCCTTGCCTTTATTTGACTGTTTTTTACTCTTTTCGTGTATCGATCATTGCACCACCGCAGAAAAACGCAAGCAGGCATTGAGAGTGGGTACTAGAAATGGTGTCTAATTTTAATCACCGACATTAAACGCCAGCCTCTATTCTGAGGGCGTGTTACGTCGAGCGTTTAGGGTGTGATTGTCATCAGCCGACCAGGTGAAGGAACGATTTCGCGAACGTTCTGTTGAAGGGGTTTTGCAGGGCTTTACCATGGTGCTACAGTGCATTCGAGTGATGTGTTGTATGTTGTTGGCTTTTCCTTCGTAGGTACGTTTACGCTAGCAACGAACGCAACCCAGCCTAACAATGGATGATGGTGCTGCATCCACCGGCGTCATTGTGAAGAACAAGCCAGGCGCGAAACCGCTTAACATCGTCGACGACTTCCAGCGTCGTAAGATGCCTCTCTACAAGCACTGGGTTCGGTACGTAATTGAAATGTGATCGGTAAAAACATTTATCCGGTAATTGAATCAATGTGATTGAGTGGAAATTATTTTTTTGTTATTCCATCTGCCGCGTTTGCAGCCCACAATTCTTGCAGTACAACTACATGTACGACTACCGCGTCAACTACTACGATGATGTCATCAATTATCTGGATCGACGATCGCGTGGCGTTGCTTCGGAAATCCCTCGCCCTCAGACCTGGGCCGAGCGCGTCCTGAGAACTCAGAGAACGTAAGCAGCCGACGGTGGGATGCGTTTGAAGATGTTTATCAGCTCCATCCCTTTTTTTTCTCCATAATTTAATTTACTTCTAGCACGCCCCGCGACATCAATGACGTGTATAACTACACCAGCATCGGCCTCAAGAAGGACGACCGGAAGCTTATGTACACCCTAAGTAATCAGATCAAGTCGTACAACTGCCACTCGAAGGCTTACACTAACAGAAAGTACCGCAAGATCCTCTAAGGCGCGTCGCTTTCGCATTCTCTCTCTCTCTCCTGAAAACGAGCACAAAGGGGAGCACCGCAACGCTAACCCGATGCTAAGGATAACGCTTACTGAAGGCTTTTTTTATATTCTCTCATTTTCTACCCACCAACCCACGGCCACCTAACCAAACAGTAACAGCAAACAATGGAGGGAAAAAATCGGAAAAAAATCGAAAAAAAATCGAAGAGTAACAAGATTGTGAAAAGATAAAAGAAAACTATCTCCTCCTGAAAACAAATAACAGAACTGTGCCTGTGAAAATTCATATAAAAATTGTGTAAAAATGGCAACCTAAACAAAACCGATCCTATTCGTACCATACGTCCTTCACCTTTACCAAACGGTAGAAGATGCTGTAAGAAGTTGAACTGAGGACGAGTACGTCCTTGTCGCACAACAACACA
Source organism: Anopheles nili (assembly GCF_943737925.1). Lineage (NCBI taxonomy): Eukaryota > Metazoa > Arthropoda > Insecta > Diptera > Culicidae > Anopheles > Anopheles nili. The sequence goes on along the minus strand of NC_071292.1, from coordinate 73,948,470 downwards.
GAGAGACTCGAACGAAAACGAACGCCCCGCCCTTCCTCAACTCTCCCCTTTTTCGTCCTACCTGATCGACACTCTCCACGGCGAGAAATGTCCTTCCTCGCGCCCACTTAGGTTCTCTTTCGAAGTTTGCTGTACGCGTTTGCGGAAAAGGATGCTAGAATCCTTGGCAGCACTTGAAGCGGAAGTACAGAGTCCGTGTGATGCGTTTTTACTATTTTTTGTACTTACTTTTCTTAATTCGCTTTGCTTTGACTTAGATTAATACACGCTAGGTAGTACTCGGTGTGGACCTGCGAGCACAGCAGAACCGATCGAGCGCGCGCGTCAACACATTGAAACCTGTTTAGATATCGACCGGCTGGGTCGTTGGTGCTCTAGTGCTCTGATGCGGCTGAGTGACGTGGTCCAGGATGTGGAAAAAGGGTTTTCCCAAACGAACGAGTTCACTTTTTTTTTAAATTAATTTTCCACTGCCCCGAGCACCACAATCGGTCCCACGGAGCCCACAGCCCAGCGCCCAGCAATGCTGTTTTAGTTTGCAGTTATTTTCGCTTTTGAAATGAGCCGCTTTCATTTTCCTCACCCCAACTTTCTGCTTTTCACGTCCAGCGGGTTCCGTTAATTTGTTTTTCCCGCCTAACATGTGCAAGTAACTCGCTTTTCCGAGGGTGATTCCGAAGCTTCCCACTGTTGATTGTTGTCGGTGTGTACCATGTTTTTTCGTACGTTTTCTGTTTTCTTCTCTTTCTTCGACCCACCCACCCCATCGCCCGTTGTGGTGTAGGAAAAAGCCGACCCCTAGTGCGGCTCTACCTGAGCTCGACCTACCGAGGCTGGTGATCGGTCCACAGGCTGTGAACCGATCACGCACGTTTTCTTCCAGGCTTCTATCGCTGCTGCCGGTGGCGATCGGCGTATGGCCGCAACGGTCCGCTCGGAATAATAGCAGGAAAATTCACCACCACCGAACAGTCCCAATGACACTCAACTTTCCCTTTTCCCGACCCAAAGTGATCAGCACTCGAGCGCTCTGAGAACGATAAAATTTCAATAAACGAAAGTAACTCCGAAACTACATGGCACGTGTCTCTTTATTTTGATTGCTTTTCAGCGCACTGGGGCTGCTGGGGAGCTTTTCGAATTCAAGCAATGATAAATCACCCAGCAATCGTGTGGAATTGTAAGCGTATATAATACGTGAAGGATATATTGAGCTACATAAGGGCTAATTCGTTCCATTATCGAAACAAATCGTTCAGAATTGATCAAAATGTAGGTAAAATGATGATGAAATATACGGGTGAACATACATCCGAGTGTAAATTGTTACCTGCGGAGTGGTTTAACGCATTAAAAAGAAATTACCTGCAATGTTTTCAAAGTATCACTATTTTAAAGGAGAATCAAGAAACAATTTCTTTGTTTAAAAGTACCCAGAAAGAACAGTCCAACGAGATAGCAAGTTCAAGCGGCGTCATATAAGCAGACTCGCCACGCTGAACTGAAAAAGCACGCCAGCGACGTTTGCGCCGTCGTCGACCAGGCGCGAATTTCACATATGGGTTGCATGAAAGTGATACCAGGAGATCATGCACGTAGGAAGCTGCAAACAAGCGAATTCCCCTCGGTCGTAGTTACTATATTTCACCACGCTTTAACCGTCGTGTCGATTCGCTTCAGCATTTAGCCGATCTATGGTGTCTCTCTTTCTGGCATGTTAAGAGATGGGTAGCTCTGTTTTGCATGTGATCTCCTGTAGTGCTGGTTAGACTATGGGTGGTATGTGGTGGCCATAATTTGAGTGCAAAAATCTGAGCATTAACGCAAGACGTGAAATTTCAACACAAACTCGATAGCCCATTGTCGAAATCATATTCATTTGAATTGGAATATTATTTTCCGAGGCATTGAGTGGATTTTGTCGCGGCATTGGGTGGATTTTTTTCGATAATGTGTAAAGAAATCGAAATGTTAATGCGATGACCTTTTGATGTGCGTAGTTCCATAGTGCAGCGTTTCTCCAAACCATCCAATCACGGCGCGTCGCGTAAGAGAGAGTCATTTGCTTTCTCGCTTTACCGCGCAGCTTCACGCGCTGCCGGGAACACGCAATCGAATAACGGCGCAAGTGGTTCAGTGCGCGTCATGCCTTCGTAGTCGACGGATGGGGCGTCGCAAAATGTCCTCAGGTTTCTTAAGGTGCGAGTGAGACCGCTATAGTAGCAAACGGCGATACGGCGCCTGATAGAGGCAACCTCCTAGACGTTCTGCGACCCTGTTACAAAAGCGACAAATTTTGCTCGTTTTCGAAAGTTGCTTTTTTGCCCGCAACGGCGCGATTTCAGCCGCGCGGGATCATGCCGTTGAAAATGAACGTTGCCTATGGTTTTGCGTATTTCAACGATTTAAACAGTTGTTTTGTACTACTTTTAACGTAAATTTTAACTCTGTGATTTTCTCAACATTTTTCTATCATTATAGTTACTTAATTTTTCGTTTTTCTATCAGCAAACGATGTAGCATTTAATTTGAAAAGTATAATTCGATGAAAGGAGCAAATATTCTGTAGAGATATAGATCGACTACCTATACTAATATGCCCAAAATGCTATAAAGTATATTCCCTGTTCTCATTTGCCCGTGCTTGGGTAGTTTTTTCGTTAATAATCCTTGATTTTTTAGTGAATTATTTACCCGCGAGGATGTTAAACTATGTTCTTTCGGAAATAAACTTACCTCTTGACAAGCTCAATGTTTCAGATGTTTGAAATAATAGGAAACAGGTACGAATACGTTTTGAAGGCATTTTTTACCTCTTACTAATGTTTTATTCAATATACAAAATACATGACTTGGGGAACGGAACGCATAACAATATTTTTTTTGGGAAAAACCAATGAATGTTGTACAGGTACTTCGTTTCATTTCTTAGCTACATCGCGAGGTAATCGAGCTCTAATCCTAGCAGCCGTTGTGATGTAAAACACCCTGCTCGTCCATAAATAGTCACACATTCCTGATGGTTCAGCACAATTGTTATACGCCAGCTATCGAGTTAACAACACATTCATCCTTGTCGAAAAATCGTACTATGGATTCTTTTGCGCAAACGAGTGACAAGCGGTTCAGCATAATATCCTTCGACCAACGTTCGCAGCAAATCCGTGGCAAAGTGGACAGCGTTTGGTGCAGTTCGCGTTCGATCGGGGAAAACGGCGCCTCCAGCAAACTTCCGCAGCATCAGAATCGTCCTGCAGCAAGAAGCACACATCAACTCAGCTACGCAGATCTCCTCGAGAAAGCCCTTGGCCAGAAGTCACACGTGGTGAACATTCGTCGGACACTCTAATCCTTAAGCTCTGTGACGAAATTAAAACAAATATGTATTTACCCCCTCTGGGCAGGCAGCGAGTCAACGAGACTCAATCAAGTACATAGTGCATGAAAACGAAACCGAAACTTACTTCCCTATTCAATTAAAAGGGGGGCATTTCCTTACCTAGCTGTAGTTATGCAAATAAACGTAAAATAGTAAAACTCCAAAACACGCGTATCACACTTTGTTCATCTTCCAACACGTTATATGAGTTTATTGGTTTTCGCCGTTATTTTATTTAACATAGTCGATTTGTTCGCACCATTCGTGTGGTTCGTCCTTCCAGCGCGGCATGCACCTTGCTTCGTCTTTTCCGCGTTCAGTTCTCGGTTGTTTGGAAACGTTCCTTTTCCGTCGTCCTGCACACGGAACCGCCCGTTTGGAGTGTAGCTTTCTAAGAATCCCTAAAATCCCACCTGGAAATTTGCTTCTAAAATACCTCCATAGCTAGTTGTTTTGTCCAAAAAGTAACCATTCAAAAAATCTACTTGTAACGAACGTCATTTTACAATCGTTTTGAGTATTTGCTATTGATTGAGGCTTAAAGTTGAGATTAACGACGAGAAGTTTCATTTCAGTTTCTTACCACAGTCTGGACAGCGGCAGCAGCTCTCTCTCTTTCTGCAAAACTTCTTTCAAGTGCGGGAGTGGAGTATCGATCGCGCCTTTTCATTTGCATAGGCCACAACAGGGAGCAACTTTTGTTCGTTTTCCCCAATTCAAATGGCTTCATCGCTTATATCCAATTCCTCGGAATATGTAAATTCTCAATTGATCCCCCGTCATAGCCCCCAAAAACCCGAACCCCGTTTCACAGTCGCAAATTGCTTTCAAAGGGACACGAACTGACCAGACGCATAGCATGTGGACCCTTCGTTACGCTTCGTTCGTTCGCTTCGCGAGGTCCGTTTGAGTTTGGAAAGGGAAACGAACTTTTCTCGCATTTGTGTGTGTGTGTGTGTGTAGGAGGGATAGGAAAATCCTGTGATGAAATATTCACACCGGTTCACTTCACCACTCGAGCGGTTCCGTGTGCTGGAACCTTGGCATTCGCATTTCGGCAACGTCCATCCATTTCTTCAGGCTGCTTCAGGCGTACAGCTCTAATGTTTCGGTATTTATGTTTTATTTTCCGCCACCAGTGCCTTAGCGCGTTTGCGGCGGGTCGGGATCAGCAGATGTCTCGGTTACATCGTTCTGTGTCCATGGCGTCACTCCTAAACAATACGGCACCAGCCAGCACTTGAGGCAGATCTCTTCTATTTTCTCTCGTGCCTACCGACTGACGGCTACCATGTGTATCTGCACGTGGATCAAGTATCCTGTCCATCTTCTTTCGCATCATCATTCTTCGGTCGTTGCTTTGTTTTCGTGAGAGCGTTACCGTTTTTCTTTAGTAGCATTATTTGAAAATATGTCTGCTTTCGGTAAACTGTCACACTATGATTAGTTCGTTTTGCTCATGTTTTGTTTTGATATCTTTTATTAAGTGTTTTTTGTTTCTTTAATCCTCTGCCATGCCTCTGCTACTCAATGCTTCATCTCGCAACGTTAGTTTTAGCTAGTATAGTTAGTTTTTGAAAAGTTTCGGAAGAGCTGTGCCTTAGATATTGTGCAAGTAAATATTGAGAGTTTGTTAGTTTTTGTTTGTTTGCATCGTTTCTCCGTGTCGGGACATTCCTTCGCGATTTGTTCTGTCTTCGGGTTTTGTTCGAGATTTTTTACATTACATTACCAAGTGGCTTATCGCTGCTCCACGTTATACATCCTGACTGGAACCAGATAAATCGTTTCCCTTTCCATTTCGTTTGGTTTCGGCCTGCAATACTATTCTCAAGTTTGATTTATTTGTCGTTCATGTGTACCGTGTAATGTTGTCTTATTATTCTTCTTCTTCTATTTCTTCCTTTCTGCTCTCACCCACTTCCTCCAACTCCACCTCTTACATGTTCGCTGTTATGCTTTGTTTTCGTTTCATTAATCTAAAGTTTGTTGTGTAACAATAATCGAGAAACGGGATAAAATGTAGAGGTAAAATGAGTTTCCGTGCTTCAAAAAGGTTTAGATATTATCGATAAGTCGAGCATATTTTGTGTTCCTACCATCATTGCAAGAGTTTTCCCGCTCGTCTTCATTTCGATCTCCCTCTCCCAGAAAAGGAGGCTTTTTATCGAAAAAGATGTTTTTAATTCGGTTAAATCGCCTGGTAGAAGGGCTCCGGTATTGGACCCTGCTTTGGCAAAGTTTGCTAAGCACTACTCGGCTTGAAACTCGTGTGATAATAGCGAGATTTCTTTCTGCGTGTGTCGTTTTTGTGTACATTTTTTTCATGCGCCGCTTTTATCTTCGAACCGCTCAAGTTGATGATAGTTAGGGTACCTTCGATTCGATGAGCAATAGCGTACACACACAAGCCCGTCGTTTGCTAGGTAGGTGTCGTAAGTAGGCGGTGTTTAAAAATCTCCGATGCAGGCACCGATATATAGATCCCTTAAATGCCCCTTTACTGCAGTTGCAGCACGAGTGTAATGTGCAGTTTGCATTTGAACGATGTTCAGTTTCGATTTACCCAATTGGACTTAAAATATAATAGTACCTTAACGTCGTACGCCTATCTAGCTTGTGAAACGTGTGTAGCTAAGGGATATAGAACGAGAAAGAGAGAATGATGGAGCAAATGTTATGCAACGGGCGCATACAAGACTAAAACTAAGCACGACCTAAATCGTGTGTTTGCATTACGTTGTAGTACGAGAAATTTTGCTCGCATTGCTCAAAAATGTAGTTAAAAAAAAAGAATAATTTATTATGCAGACGATACGTTTGCGTACAATGCACAAATCCCATACAAAATCACGTTTCCTTCAATATTCCGATACCGGAAGTTTTGTGGGTTTTAGGAAAGTAAGAAGTGAAAAGAGAAGTGACTAGAATTTCTTGCATCAACGTTTGCTGTTTTGTGCCAACAACATTGCACACCTCTGCTGCGCTGCTGACGTCAGTAACGGTTTAGATGTACCTCTTAATTTCTAGTAGTGTTAAGTATTCCGCTAGCCCACCTTTTGGATCGGACAATATAAAATATAGATAATAATGAGTAGCCAACAGCTAGTGGTGCGCTAATAAATCAGGTAGTTTGTGTCTCATTTACCGTTGATAACTTGTCTCCTTTTCCGTTCTGCCTTTCGTTTCGTACTGGATGCTGGTTGCTTTGCTGCTTGGCTGCTAGCAATTGCTGTGGGTCTATTTGTATTCGCTAATGTTACTTCCAAAATACTATCTAACTGCACCCCACGTATGCACCCATGCGCGAACACACTCACAGCTGGGAATAGGCTTTTACGATCCTTACGTCCGAGGATGCGACTTCAGTCCTAGCGAACGATAATGGTTTGAAACTGTTGCTCAGCTTCGTCCTTTCATTCGTTCTCAGCAAACGTAAGTATGTGTGCAAGTTTGTGCTTTGGGGTGCGCTTGGTTTTTATCTATGTCAGTTTTAGTTTTCTTTTCTATCTGCCTTTTATGCTATAGGTTTTTCTTTTTATGTGTATATATAATATATATATTTGTTTCTAGCGTTAGGTTTCCTCGGTGCTGATCGTTTACCATTTATTCCACGTTGTTGTAAAGATTATATAACAGTTCGTCCAGAGCTTTCCGGCATTTGCTAGATGCAAGTTCTAATCCTATAATTTCCAACCTGTGTGTGTCTCACAGCTTGCTCTAGCGATCAGGGAATCCAAACTGAGCTTACCACCTACCGGGAGACTTGAGCGCAAACAAGTGTGTACACCACCGGTTCTTGCATTTTATCCACTGTTTTCGTTTCATTTCATGTTTCTTCGACAGGTTACAGTTTTTTCACGTTTACACACTCTCTTTAATACGTAAATTTAATATCGCACATTTTAGCCATTTGTCCATAATTGTAAACGTTTTTCCAGTAATATTTTTTGTTCAATTTCAATGCTCTTCATTTATGTTTTTCTTCTTTCCTTTGTTAAGTAATATGTTTTCACTTATGTTAGAGCACACGGCACCCGCCATGAATGCTTGCAGATCTTTACATTACGTTTCTACACTTGTTTATAGATCCTATTTTTCGATATATTCGACCCGGGCATTAGGCGATGGAGCGGTACTTGCGCGGTTTGCTCGATGTACTTAATTAGTAGCGTGTTTCAACGACAGCATATCTGGAGGTACATTCAATTCAATGGTATGGCTTAAGCTATTACTTATCCATTTCTTCCTCCCCAGGGTCGGGCAGTTTGAAGTGTATTAATTCCTTCACGAACGGTAACGTCAAACATAAACCACTGCTCTACCGTTAAATCATGTTTATGCCGATCGTAAGACGCTTGCTGTTGCTCCATTGGTTGGCGTTACCGATGGATTCATCAAAAGGTGCCTTAGCTGCAAACGACGACATCGACAACGGAATGTGCCCGATGTAGTCTTTGGAGTGGCTTGGATGTTTAGCATAAAAAATAATGACAAAAATGCATGATAATTCGGAACGGCCACTGGAAATCCTGAGGGAGAAACCGTTCAAAAACAGCTTCGGAATCGTGGGGTGGTAGTTAAAAAAACAATTACTTCTACGATGGTTAAAACTTGGGAGCACTGTTATCAGTAAACTTCCATACGTTTCGTTGAAGCAAGAAGCTTAGAAGTAGAAGAGGAAGGAACACTCGGAAAACACGCGTACGTATGTATCGATATGTGATAATGTAAAAGCTCTACGTAATTGATAGATTTGTTTTCTTTAATCGCCATTTGAATGATTAACTATTTTACCCAATTTTATGTCAACAACAACGTTTAGTTGGAAGTTAGGCAGAGCTAGAAACGCTAACGATTAGCATGTTGTGAATACACTAACTAGAAGAAATCAACTATAATGACCGAAATTTCCAAGATAGCAAGCGTATCGTTTATGAACCGAAACCAACGCGGTTTCTTGCTTATGCCTCTGTTACATGTGTTCATTGTATACGCTACGATATGAATACAAGAAGGAATGAAACGCTACAATAGTGTGGATAGGAATATTTTGATGTTGCTAATGTACAGGAGGATATGAGATGAGTGTTGAATCAACTGCTATAAGCGGCATAATAAAAATGAAGAAAAAACAACATTTCTTTCACTATTTGTTTGCCCTAAATAAAAAATCAAAAAAGGACTAAAAGTAAATAGTAACAAAAATACAACATCAAAAACTCATCAAGAATTTAAATAAAATAAAAAGTTTTAATATGTAATCAAAAGACTGTACAAACTTATATACGATCATACCATTCTCGTTATTTTACGTTTCTCATTGTTTGCAGTATGGATGTGTGTTAACGTCAATGCACTCAAAATAGGGAATTGCTTAGTTTTGTAATTTTAGTCGCTGCTCCTTCTCAGTGACATTTGATTATCTTACTGTAAGTTTATCTTTTTTCATCGATAGTGTCATTTATTGTGTCATTTACGGATCAAGAAATGTCTATATTAGATTGGGAGGAACGATCAACTAGATGCGAGGGCTAAATGAATTTTAGATAATCTACTCTGAGAAGGACAACATTTTCCTATTCATGAGCAAAAACTGAGAGGTTACACGTGGTAAATTCATAAATTTGTCGTATTTATTTTTGTGTTTTTCTATCGACAAAAAGATTACAAGTGTGTAAAGTTCAGATCTGTCTGGTTAATTGTTCAACAAGCGCCAAATGGCAAACTTATTATAACATTTAACGAATTTCTGTTTAGCCAGTACAGCCTATAGAATTTGCACTGTCGTGAGAATACTGCCACAACAATGTACTCCCTCAAATGATCGAGACAGTTTCTTCGTATAGCGTAAAGTACAAATTGTGAAACATTAAATCATGGCGTGAAACACTACACACATTTTCGGTGCTGTCCACGATTGGTGTGCATACCATTTTTCATGAAATAGTTTCTTTTGCAATCAAGGCAAATTTAAATAGTGAATGTTTCATAACACATGTAAACACAAAAGCAAAAGAACTGTGTTTAAATAGAGAACGACAAAACAAATTGGGAATAAGTTTAATAAATTCGCAATATTGGGTGTAACGTACCAATTCATGGCTAAATATAATAAATAATGTTTACGACAGATGCGTCAAACCAACTTGCGCAGAAATCAATAGCGACAATAATATAATAATAATAATAATAATGATAATAATAATATAAAACACGATAATGTTTATGTACGTTATGAACCAGTCTCTTAACTGGGAGGTTGATGTGCTGTTGAACGAACCGCATCGTTATGCTGACGCATAGCAACGGTTACGATGAAGGTATAATACATAATGGAGGGAAGCAACAAATACTTTCATAAGCCCTATGTGAACTATTGGGTCGGCTGGATAATATGGCGTTCTGCGCAATGTAGGTTCCTGATCTTTAAAACGAACATCTTTAAATCAGCCAGCGCTAGTTGTTGTTTGCATTTGTTGCTGTGTGGTTTGGATCGACGAAACAAAAATTGAAAATACGCCTAAATGGAAAGCAACTCCCATTATTGAAAGAACCTTCTGTTTTCCGTGCGTTCATTTGCGTTGGGCTTATCAGTATTTTCTTACTATTTTCGTTCGAGCGTTTCGTATTGATCGCATCACATTGCGCCGTGAATCCACGATCTCAGTGTTGAATATGTTGGTACGCTAGCATAATAGCTCAATTCCATCCGATTATACATTCCGTTTTTCACCGATAACCGATTTAGCTACTCTATGGCGTCTGACGTTCCTGCGTACAAAAATCTGCCTTTCAATTGGTTACATTTGGTACGAATTGGAGTCGTTATCAACACCTTTCAGACGTTCAGGATATACTATACTACAGTGTACACTCGCTATTGCTTATGCTACGCTGATGTATTACCGTGAGAAAGTTTGATTGAGATTGAATGTCTTGTGTATCATCTCATCACATCGGGCGTTTGCCAGGTGAGTTCGCGGAGGCAGCAAAAAATTCCATTTCCATTCGTGTATGGTTCGAACGGTCGAGTGTGAGATTGCGTATTACTGTGCGTGTGTGAAAGGGAAGGCGAATGTATGTTTGTGGGTATATATACGTATTTGTGTGATACGCTTTTCAACTATACTGCAAATATTAGCCGTATGCTCAATTCGTTACATATCTTGTTCCTGTTTAGACGCTTTCAATTATTCTGTTTGAAGCGCTTTCGAGAAACGTCGAACTTCGGTTGGGCCGATGCCATTTGCAGCCGATCAGCACACGGTGTTGTGCAATCAATCATACCATAGCGGTAGGCCAACTAACAAGACACTTCAAAAACAAATGGCCGTGCGACAACAGGCTCCCTCTAGGATATTAAAGACATCGTGAAAATTCAAGATAAACCCGCAACAATGTCTTCAAATATTAATCTACTGCCGGTGGTCGCAAAACCAATTTGTTAGCTTTAATGTGGCATTGATCGTTTTTGCGTCCTACTATCTCTCGGAAGGTACAGAGGGCTTTACGGGCCGGGATGTCGGGTGTGATCTCTGGAGCTAAAATCACACCCGCCACCCACCCACGGACGCTAATCTCGCCCAATGGCTTTGGCTCAACGCAATGTAACCGAAAAGCGGCGACAAACAGCGGGGCAACAGGAACAAAATGGAAGCTATTTTAATGCATTTGTGAGTGCGTGTTCGTTAGCTCGATTGCTATTCATTTTGCTTTCTAGTGTTCGACAGAGTGGCACATGACGGTGATCCAATTATGATGTGGAGAGAGTTTAGTAAAAAACCCTCTTAATAAGTGAATTGAACGTTAACGTCGACGCACGAATGTGTTTGGAAATCATTACAAATCCTGAGAATATCGCGACTTACAGGGAAAGGAACCGAATTGGAGGGATCGAAAATCGAACGAGATTGCGGAAGGTAATCTAGTTTTACACGCGACAAGAGATTATACAAATAGAATGCGCTTATTGCGCAATTTACGCAAGAAACCGTAATATAAAATAACGATAACTCTATGCAAAAGCTAAAACGAAGATTCAAATACAAAATGACGGCAAATGTACCTTTTTGGGCGGTTTCACAAGTTGACTATCGATTTGTTGTTTATACATCGGATCTCTCCATTCCAGAGATAGGGTAATTTTTTCACTTCGAATTCGCCCATTTTATCGGTGTTAAAATGCTTTTTTATCTTTAGTTACCTGTAATTCTACTGAAGCCCCGAGGTCAAACATCACAAACCGCAGTCGAAAAAATGAGATTGATTTTATAGCCTTTTTAAATCTCTTAAGGAACGGTTTGCGCGAACCGGTACGTTTGCATTTCAGCCCATAAAATGACACAAATTCTGATTTCCGATAAGTGTGATCGACATGACACGGTTTGTCCAGGTTGATCAAGTCAAGCTTGTCAGCCTGATTAAACATATAGCAATCGGTAGTTGGTAGCATTTCATTTATGTTAACCCTCAACATAGGCAGGCTTCTTCGTTTAAACTCGTGTTCCAATAGTTTCTCTTTTTTGTTACTACCATTTACAATATATTAAAACGTTGAGGAATTTTGATGGATTTTAGCTAGTTTTTGCATGACGTGTTTTTTATCAACTCGTACTTTAAGGATGTTTTTACTTTAAGTTTTGAGTGTGTAAAGGAAAAAATATAAGTATATTAATATGGTTGTATATATATTTGTTTTTTTTTTTGTCTAATAAGGGTTTGTTGGTTTTAAACGCTTTCAAACGTTTTGTTTGCATCGAGCTTCTTTCTTTCGTGCAGCAAAGGTGCCACCCGAGTTTGTGGATCAGGTCTTGGTGAAAGTGCTCTGCATCTGTCTTGTGTGTTGGTTTGTTTGTTGCTTTGTTAAATGTGTTGTTTTGTGTGCATATTATTGTAGCGCGATGTAGGATATTTTTAGCATGGAATTGCTCACTGCGCCTGCGGATCACATTGCAACAGCCGCACGATCGACGGATCACTCTTTGCGCCTTCGATGAACTCCTCCAGGCTCAGCTTGCCGTCCTTGTTGCGATCCATCTGACGGAAGATTTTGTCCGTCCGTTTCTCTGGTGTGCTCTCGTCTTCTGGCATCTTCATCACCGAGCCGACCATTTTATAGATGGCCTGTTGAACATTCCGGAGAGGAACACCACAAGACAGACCAAAAAACACAAATACACGAGGAAAAGATAGCGAAGAGAGAAAGAGATAAAAAAAGAAAGCGAGAGAGAAAAAAACCATAAAACGAACGAACGGGTAATAAAATTGAAACAAATGGAGTCCGAAAGCATGGGTAACCTTGGGAAGGTAGCACGCTCGTGAATGGCAAGGACTTGCATCCTTTCCATAGCCGCCCCATTTCGGTGCGGGTTGTTACGGGTAATTGTATTTCCGGCAGAGTTTGCCGACCGACTTACGGTAACAATTTCCAGCATTTCCTGGCGAGAGATGTATCCGTTACCGTCCAGGTCGTACATCGAGAACGCCCATTTCAGCTTCTGCTCCAATTTACCGCGCGATGTGACGCTCAGTGCACACAGGAACTCCCGGAAGTCAATCGTGCCATCACCGTTGGCGTCAAACGTCCTGAACACGTGCTCGGCGAACTAAGTTGGAAACGGTTTGGAAGAGTGATAGCACGTGTGGCGAGAATGCGGAAATGAGAAACAAAAAGAAAACAATATTTCCATTTTATATTTAGCAGATCAATCATCATTAATGAGGCCCGATTCTCATAGATTTTCATTTAAGAAAAAGAAGCGTCGCTTCCGAAATGTTTTCATCGTGCAGGCATTATTTCAATGGATTGAAATGGGACTCGTGAGCAACGGTGTTTCCACACCTACGTCTTATATTCAGTGGCATTGAAGGTGAACCATTTTTCATTGCCTGGCATAGAGAAAGCATTAACACTGAAAATATCCTATAGAGAAGAGAAAGAAAAGGAAAAAAGAATGGAGAATAAAATTCCCCTAAACCCTACCGCCAGAAGGGGGATCTAACGTGGACAAGTAATGCCAAATCCCTGAAGGTCATTTGTAACAAGGTCAAATCTAGCGTGTAAAAGCAAAACAGCGAGCGAATAAAACTATAAAAAAGCTAGACGTTTACAAAACAAATGAACCGAAAAATCAAACAACAATCGGCAGAAAAAAAATCCGCTGACCCGTGACCGCCAGATTTATTATTTTATTTTTGCCCTTTCGGTCAAATCTGGTTTCCCTTTCTAGGACCCGACCAGCAATTGGCAGCAAATTGAGCTCCACTAATGATGGCGAGGAAGTTAGGGATGGGTTTTGGTACCGTCGGGTGGGTAATGGCCGGAAGGCAATCAGGTTGATGCGGACACACGCAACACTTGATGAAACGTGGATAGAAATGATTGATTGTTCCTAATGTTTTATGCTCGATCAGTACTTGCGCGTATCGTTACTTTTACTGTTAATTAATATTATGGTAATTGGTTTCTGACGATGGTTTGCAAAGAGAATTTTGAAAGCAATCATTAAAAAAAATGGAAATTCTATACTATTGAAATTATAGACTCTGAGTAAAATTAGTGATCTTAATTGAATATAAAAATGCTAATAATAATAATTCGTTATTAACAATGTTATCTAACAGATAAAACTATTTGCTTTCTATCAAATATCTGAAAAAAGACATAAAAGTACACGTTTGATTAAAGGGCATGGCAAATGGAGGCGCCTGGTGTTTTACAGTAAAATCAATAGTTATGGGCTGGGAGGGATGTTAATTGCTTAAAAAGATTGATCAGTGACAATCATTCGTTATTAATTATATTGCCTAACAGGCAAAACCGTCTATCTTCTATCATAAATTTGACAAAAGTTACGAAACTACACGTTTGATGGAGACGCCTGGTGTTTTGTAGTAATATCTACAAAAACACAACCGCAACTAATGAAAAATTACAGTTAACTAGAAACACATTAAAAAGCTGTTACGCCATCCAGCGAGTGGTGACTTTTAATGAAAGATGAAACAATTCGCAACGCACCTGACCGGGCTCAGGAGAAAATATAAATAAATTTAATCTCAAACACTCCCAAAGCTCGAGCTAATTACGCGACGTCCGGTTGCATACAGATTGGATTGGCATAGCCCACGCGACGAGAACAAACGCTGGACGGCATCGCATGGGGATTAGAACTTTGCCGGTATCTTTCAAGGCGTTCGGTTGCCACGGTGCGCTCGAGAACCTGCGTACCCTCGACGAAGCTCTTCGATACGCGTTTCAGACAATCACTCCCATCCTAATCCACTCAGCTGGAATGAGCCTGGCGTTTTCCAATGAAACGTACAAACATGTGCGAGAAAACAGAGTTAAAAAAACTCTCACACATTCAACGAAAGTTGATTCAATTTCAAACAACTCCCGCCGAGAGACAAGCGTTCCTGCTTGTACGAGGACGACCACCTGCTGCTGTTGATGACGATGCCGGTTTGGACGACATGGAGCAGGAAAAAAACAAAAGCTTCAACGATAAGGATCAAACGATGCCTTTGCATAGTGGCATGCGCACGACGGCGTGTGCTTGTATAGCAACAATCGCGCCAATGTTGGATATTAGAGTTTGAATATTTTATCTGTTGTTGCCACATTTCAACATCAGCCCACTTTGCCAACGGCGAGTGTGAGCGTATGATTGGTGTCCGGTGCTGTTCATCTCCGAGGGATAGCTTATCCCCTTTTTTTAAAAGACCAGCATTTACATTAAACCCAAAATAAAAGGTAGCAATGCTGCTGATGCCAATTGAAAGGGAAGCAAAATCGGGAATACTCACCTTGCTCGCGTCGCCATACGGGAAAAAGTTACCATAGATTTTTTTGAACTCCTCTACCGATAGATGGCCGCTTGGGCAATCTTTGAGGAACCCTTTGTACCATTCCTGTATCTCAGCGTCTGTAAATGTAGAAAAATTTGAGTGTAAAATTATGCCGAAAGCCACGTGCATGTGATTTAAATGATAAATCGAAATTCAACAGCCGGATGCATATTGATTGCTAATGACAAAGGGAGCAACTGTGCTAGAAGATGATGGTGCAATGTCAATACGAACCGCGAATGCTCGAGCGACGTGTGTCAAAAACATATTTCATCTAAATCGCTGCTGTTTAGCTCTTAGACGGCTTCTTTGTCTACTGAACGGTGCTAAATAACAACAGAAAAACAAAAACCCCGATCCACCTATCTGTATACAAAGATCGCTATACAAACATTCCATCGCGAGGAAAATTTTCGAGCACACATCGCCGAAATCGAATAACGATTTGCTACCGGACCAGTGAATGACGGAACCATTGCTCGGGTGAGGCGAAATGAAAGATAGTACAATAATGCTGTATTAAGACGTTTGGGAAATCGTTCCGGAGCGGAAATTTATTGTTTCGAATTTGATTATTTATTTATCCGCATTCGTAAGCGGGCACACAAAATCGCGAGATGAAGGAAGGGGCTGAGACTGAAAAAAATCGAACAGCTTCACTAAAAGAATGAAACGAAGCGAAGAAAAGACCGTGCCACAACGGTAGGATGTTTTTGGGATTCGATCTAAAAGCCCTACAAAATGGGCACCAGCGGCAAACTGAGCCAGATGGTGAAAGAAGGACGTGGCGAAAAAGAAAAAAAAAACGATACGAACATGCACAAAAACACACACAAACCAAATGGCTAAGGAAGGAAGTTCTCTCTAGGTAGGCTGGGATAAATTCTTTTGAGATTTTTCGGCCAGCCATTTGTTGTTTTGTACTTTGTTATGGTACGGTTGTTGTTTTCGATTCGATCGCCCATTGGAGCATGATGCTGCAAAAGAAGAGTAATCGAATCGAACGGAACGAATGGAATGGAAATAAATATGTTATGTCCTCGAAAGTCAGAATTTCAGATGGTGGGTTCTGACGCTTGATGTTTTATTTCTCCCCCAAACGAGATGCCTATTCTAAATGATCCGCTTACCATTGATGGTAAATGGTTTATTATGTATCGATTCGACTAAATGGAACTCATCGGCTCAATTTCGATTAATATGAAGCACGGTTGAAAAACCTTTGCCTCGTTTTTGGGAGTTAGAAATTGGAAGCACGATGAATGGTGTATGTTTAGGGTTTTAAGATTTAAAGTAATACTGACTTATTTTAACTAGTTGAATAGAAATTTAGTGTTGACAATTGTGACTAAGTATTTTACAACAATGTGAGGCTTTCATTCAATCTACTCCACTTCACAATTTTCTCCAATACGGCGTTACTTCATTTGTTGTATTATTCAGTTCCATTGTTGTCCAGCCGTAACCTTTTGCCCGATCTCCGAAAATATGATAAACATTCCAATAATTTTTAAAAAAATGAAATAAACTCACGTGCAAATCTACATCTGTTCAAGAGAAGAGTCGATAGCATTTTGATAGCCATGATGGCATGTGTAGCTTAGAAGCAGCAAGTATATCAACGGCGTCCTCAACCTTCGAAACCGGAACTCAGACGATCGACAGCAAAATTGCACACAACATCGTTCACACAAATTAACGCTTCTCCGGTTTGGAGTTCCCCTTAGAAGGTTCTACGACGCGTACACTAAACGTGGTGCTGAAGATGGTCGAAGGTTTTCGTGGAATCTCGATCCTAATGAAAACGTGTCGAAAAAACATACCGGCCAAAGAAAACAGACACCCAGGCGTGATTTATCCCTTTCGCAGAGAAACGGATTAGCCGACCGAAATAGAGTCCCTTCCGGGCGATACCGTCCCAGTGGACCTTTTCCTCGTGCAGCGTTTCGTATCCGTTTCATTAACTTTGACCCACGGTTAATTCCGTACCCATCCCGTGGGAAAACCGGATTTCATGCGGCACATGAAGCAAAACCAAAACCAAAATACAAGGCATAGATTACTCTTCCACATTAGCCGCATTCAACGCAATGTGAGCGTGTTGCACCTTTTTTGCAGAGCGAGGATTTTTCCGGATCCGGAGGCATGGGATGGAAAATTCGTCTCTTGGTGGATAATATTTTCCTCGCCACACCTTACTTTACTTAGGTACATAAGTTCCATTTGGGGGAAAACCCAACGAGACCATGGGATGTAATTTTGTTTACCAAGCCGATGATTTTGAGTACCCTCTTTTCTTAGTCCCATCTCGCTCTCTTGAACGATCGCCTTATGAAGCGATAGAAGCTAATTAAGTTCGTGCCCATCGAGCCCTTGTTTCCAGCTATTACATCCCTGTGTTGAAGGCGTTGAAAGACTCTGTTTGTCTGAGCACCGCTGTTATCCATCTATCAGGACCAGGCGATAGAATTGATTGATAAATCGTCAAAAATATTAGTTCCTGAAATATGCCGCTCAACATTTCAGCCTGATTGAAATTGATAAAGGGCCAACGATCGCATCGCGATGATGGAATCGATTAATAATGGAGCTTCGCGTCGTGCCGGTTATCAGCGGCACGAGACGATGATTCAGCTTAATCATAAATAGGCCAAATCCGTCGAAGCGAGCTTTTATCATCTACTAAAAGGGCCCACGTCGTCTTCAGAGCAAATAATTGTCCAACTCACCTCCCTCTCCCTCCTCCGCCCACGCCATTACCGGCATGAACGTAACAAATACCAACCCCGACAGCTCTGTTATCTTCCCTTGAAGCTCCATTTGGGCAGCGACGCAATAAGCCACAATAACAAGAACGTCGTAAAAGCGCGCGCTGCGACGCATTGGGCAGAAAGAATCGTTAAGGGAATGGCCGATGCATCGCATACCATGACACGACCCTGTCAAACCCGGTGTGGACTTTTATGAGCCCCCGAAGCGTTCGATTTAATGAGCCATACGCTGAGACTCGAATAATCAGGCCCAGCCAAGGCCGAGGAGTGTGGAGTACGGGTCAACATGGGCCGCCGAAGCAGTCCGGGATTAATGGAAGGAGTGCTGGCCCCCGTGGGCTGTCCGAAATCCTTCGTCCACCAGGGTGCGTGGACCTTGATTGATGATCGAGGTTTGCCTCGACCATTCCACAACCGTCCAACCTATGCGTGTGTGGTGGAGCTTCTGGGGCTTGGTATATTGACCCGATGAAAGAAGAAACGAAAACACCTCCTGCAAAAGGACACCTCCCGTGCCAGGGAGAGTGCGTGTGAGTTCAGCTTGAAGCTTTCACTGACGGAATAATTTACGCTGCTGAAGGTCGTTTCGATAGTGCACAGGCTTTCGGGGTTGCTGTTAAAGGATGCATGAACGTGGTGGTGCAGGATACTGGGTTCGCTTTTGAAATGTAGTTTTTTTTTTTCACGGCGCACCGGAACGGAAACTGGATTTATTTGATTGAAGAAGATGTCGACAGTGCCGCGACCAAGGGCGAACCGAACGATAGTGATCGAAACACAGCGAGCATCACGTGGAGGAAGAATGGCAAGCGAAAACGTACAGGAAAAGGAAGCAGGAAATGTATTTCCTGTTGAACGAGCCATGTATCTGCTATTGACGCGGTTTCATTCGAGCATCCGATGCCGTTTTGGTTGAATTTCCTTTCCTTTTTTTTATTGTTTCAACCAGACCATTTTGCGTTTTTACTTTAAGGTGACCATTAAAACGAGACTTTACACGAACAGATTTCAACTTTCGTAAATGATTTAGGATTGAACATGTATTAAAACAATTTTCTTTTATAACAACATTGCATGGGAATCCTATTTTCGCAGATCTCTACCGAATGAAGCAACAGAAAATTTAAAAAAAATGACTGGATAAAACACATCAAATGATTTCTCGAGCTCATGATTACGTAGATTGTGTCAATTAACGGAAAATAATTGATAAATCAATACTCTAACGCTGGTCGAACATTGTCGTTCGCAGTGTAAAAGGTGATTGCTCCAATTTGAATAAATATCAATTTGATCAGATCTTAATCTGATGACTATATGATTGCATATCATGTTTAATTAAATTGATCATCAAATGAAATGTTTACAAATTGAAGCCATAGGAACATTTTGTCAAATACTACACATCAAAATATAGGCAAATGAAGGCGTTTCTCTGTAGCAATTGCCTTCAAAGATAATAAGTGTTACAATCACTTTCTCAATGCAATCCAATTGCTCATTGTGTAACATGGAACAGTATTAACGTGGCGTATTACTATTTCGAAAAATAAACTTCCGACTAATGGTACAGTGTGAGGATAATAATATGCTAAAAGCAGTACCACGACATGTTATGCACATTTATATAATTAAATATGTTTGCTACCTCCAATTACGGAGCGCACCACATCCGTGGGAAGAGGCAAACAGGGCTCCGATAATTAAGTTGTGCATTGGAATAAAAACATCGAAATGCCACATTGCGGATGGTAGATAACGGTTCTGCCCCATGTCAGGTCGCATTTTAGGAAACTTTCCGTTTTTCCTTTTTACGACAGCGTTTGTCAATTAATGCCTCTCCGATCCGCTCCATTTCACGCTCTCAACGAACGGACATTTTTCTTTTCGCGTTCCCTCTGTTCTTGACCACCATGTCTGTGTTGCGAATCCCTGCAAGGAACGCCAACAGAGTGTGGTTTAAGGACGATGAATGAGTCTCCGAGTGCGATAAAAAACGCGGCGTCGCGCACTTCAAGAACCCGTAATGAATAATAATATCCGGCAATGATAACGTCCACCGTGCCTTCAGTCCGGATGTTTGCTAAGATACTCTAAGATACTGCTAAGATGCTCGCACATGAGCGAGGGAACGCAAAAATACCCGACCTATCCACCGTGTCTTGGTCCACCTGCCGTGCCAACGTACCTGAGAATTCTGTGTTCTGCTTCAGATCCTCCAGCACCTCCGGCTTCAGTTTGCTGTTTTGCTTGCCCATTTTGTGATTGTGTGTACGAGTCCGGGAAGCGCTGTTTGGTGGATGGGGTCGGATTTGGTGTTTCCGAAGCTGCTCGCTTGTGGTTCGAGGAATCTAACCGAGGAATAGCTGCGTTGTTCGAACTCAGCGGGCAAAACGCTCTTCTTGGTTGGATCTGCCGTCGGCTCAAATATAAATGATTAAAGCACTCGACGGATGCCACGTCGCCTCTGGTGGCTTCCTTTCGTGGCGGTTCGGTTACGGTGTCGTATTTTTTCCTTCCTTCTTGCTATCCGCAATGTTTTGCTGTCTTTTAATGAGGTTTTGTGTGTTACGTCCGTGTTTCGTGTATCACACTCGCACTCTGGAATGCACTCCTTCGGCGGAGTTACACTTTTCAATTTCTTAATTAGAAAAGAATGGCAACGATTTAGATCATCCACACCACCACCCTGTGAGGTCTGGTGCTTCGTCCGGTGACGTCAATTGCGTCCCAAGTTAAGCCTGCCGTTACAAGATGAAACTCCGATTGGGATTAGATTACGAGGATGCGAAGCTGTGAAGCCAATCCCCGGGTTTCTGTGGTGCCGGCACCGGAGCTACGTTTCAGTTGGCGCTTTCTTGATCCTCTGTTCTGAGATGGGGGAGCCGTCTTCGTTGCTGAATGCTGTACGATGCGGAATGCCGGAAACATTAGCCAGGAAATGGAGGAAAAAGAAAAGAAAAAAGAAATTAAATAACCTAGCTTGATCGGTGCTTTTCTGTTATTACTCTGGTTATTAATGATTTTCCCACTTCAACCTCGATTGCCAAGCGGATTTTTCGCACATCAACGTGATGGTCCGTTCGTTACACGCTTTAAGATTAAGACGCTCGAGCGTAGCGTTCACTTGCTGCTTTGTGGTTCTGGCAACTCAAACACACTTATGTTTTAATTTTTTTCTCTCTACATTGCTTCTTAAATTCTATTTCAACTTCTGAAGGTAGACATTTCTTTCGTATGGATGTGCGGGTTTTGCAAAATCCGTGAGTTCTTGCTTAGGGAATCATTCAACAACTTCACCCAAAATTAAGCAATTCGATTGCCCCAGTCCGTAATTGACCTTTTCGCGTTTAATCATCGTTCAGTTTGAAGATTATACTGGTACGAAATGGTGCTCCCGAGTGGTGGCTCATTGCCAATCGACATTACCGTTCGCAGATCCTTCAGATCCGCAGATCTACAATGTTTCTGGAAAAAAGGATTTATTGCTAATTGTGCGCAAGCAAACGATAAAAGCACGGTGCGGGCTAAAAATAGTTGTTTTTTCAAAGGTTGCGGAAACCATCACTTCTCGTAAGCCTTGTCGAGTTCAATTTCCCACGTAACTGATAACGACACGGTTACATAAAAGCTGAGATACAACCTAATTCAACAGCAATAAGAACGAACAAACAATACTATTCTTCGATTTGAGTATATTGCGCAAGATTATTTGCAGCTGGAAACAGAAAATCGACATTACATTTATTCTGGACGCTTTTGAGAACAAAAAAATTATTATGCACCTCGTATTTCAAGTTTTTAATATTCATCAAGAAAAATAAAATTGAAAAAAATAGAAATTTTAAAGAATATACTATTGTTTGCAAACTATCAACAATTATTTTAACAGTTCTGCAAAGGAAGCAAATGATTAAAATAAGGATTTTCTCAATGGAAAAGGCCAGCTGGCCTATAGAAGTTAATACACCATAGCTTTAAGATAAATCGATTTAGTACAGAATGTCGATTTTTTTCGCCCTTCAACACCTAATATGAAACAGATGGATTGAAACAAAGTGGCAATGGTGGTTCCCTCATGGCAAAATACATACACTGACTGATGATGGATCGGATGTCGCATCCGTTCGAGCATACTATTGTTTCCTGACCATATTTCCCCACGGCATGTGATGGTCTCCCTTGATCTTCCCTCTAGAGCATTTATTCCGCGGTGCAGGCAATGGTAGACTAATTGAATCTTAACATCGCTTCTTTTCTCCCCATAAAGACTCCTAACGCAGTGACTCTGGAAGCGGCATCGAGCTTGTGTATTCCAGGCCATCCGGTAAAACGCATCTTCCTCATCCGCCTGCAACCGGAAAGTGTGGCAAACTTCACAGCAGCTGTGGTGCTTTCGCTGATGAGGTTATATACTAGTCGACTAGAGCATTGTGCAGGTCAAATTCAATTTCCACTAATACCGAACGGACGCTGCTGCATCAGCGGATCCTTAGGGGGAAAGCTGATGTATCATTTGTTAATGCATTTGCAAAAGCCTTCAAGAGAATTTTATCCCACTTTGTGCTAAACGCACTGTTGTCTTCACTGCATCTGGGACTGACAGTGATGTGGGGGCAGAATGTTTTACAAAGCAAATGCTGAAGCTCCCTCGCCTCGATAAGTTAAGGCTTTCTTCTAACATTTACAGCTTTTGTTTGATGCATCCGATACAAAACATGTGGTGGAATTTGTGAGTAAAGAAAACTTTTCTTTTTCACGAAAGTAAAGCGTTTATGGTTTCCCTCAGAGCTACATTATTTATGCAAAGCAGAAGTTTTATTGAATACTGTGAACATACGAACATGCCAAGTCGTCTAATAAACATGATGTCAGTCGAATAGTGACACGTGTTCCGTCCCATAAGCCACGAAATAAGGGCTATCCATTTAGCTTGTTTGTTCTAGTGCTTCGGTTGTTTGTTCGTTTTGATGCTTGGGTTGTTAGTTCTCTTGTGTAGCATTGTAGGTTGTGAAAACATTTCTTAATGATGGTTTTCTGGGTTAGATTTTCGCTAGCTTGATTACCAACGTCGTTGGCATCAACCGCGGATGTCATATCGATGACGTTTAGCAATAAACTTCGTCCACGATTCCAATCCACATTTGCTTATTTTTTAGCTATTGCCGTAGTTAAATTTGAGTAGATGTTAAGCATTAATTACTCAACCGATTGTTGAATATTACTATATATTACCTCGAGAAAACAAACTAGTTTATGATGCACAAATTATGTGCAACATAAAGAAGTGAAGTTTTCATTGTCCCTTCTCACAAGCTCTCCCAATTTTGACAAAGCAATTTTAAACACAAAACGTGTAAGCGTATACAGAAATCTTCAAGATGAAAGTAAATTCATCGATGTTGCGTTCGTTTAAAGTTAAAACATGAATTTTATTTCGAAAACGATTGAAAACAGGCTTTTATTCTGAAAAGGGGATGTTCATACAGGCGACGACAATAACGACGAGATCCGGGGGAATCTAGGAAGGGTGCTTTTTTTTGTTTGTTTTGAATTTTGTTTCCGTCAAAACACTTTTCAATTTCTTTGCCGGATATCGATGGTTATGTGTTTGTGTGTGTGTTGTGAGAAAATTGTCCTTTAAAGGTTAATGATTTAAGTCACGAAAAATAAACTAAACACAGCCAGTAGAAAAATGTAAAAAACTAGCGAAAGCGCATATTACTTTGTTTTTCTTCATCTAGGAAAGATTTTCCTTACCATTTTAAGCTTTTTTTGCTTAGTAGTAATGTTTGTTTTGTTTTGTTTATTCTTGTTTACAAATGCATGAACTTTGCATCGTTTGTGTACCTGTCTGCAGTAATGCTTTGTTTTCCTTGATTTTTTGTATTATTATTCTTCAATGAAAAATGAAATCATCCCATAACGAAGTCACACTTGCGCTATGTTATAATTTTGTAGCATTTCCACACCGTCGCGTGAACACGGCTTGCGAGTGCATACTAGTTCTCACTATTTCGTAAAAAGGAATCAGGTAGAACTGCATAAGGTTGCATTCTCTGTGTGTATGTGTAAGTGTACGTGTATTATTATAAGTATAAGTTTTTTTTCTGATTTGGATTTTGCGGGTTTGCGATTTACGCTAGCGTTTAAATTTATAGTTTATACGTGTACAATCTTTGCTCTATTCCTCGGACATAGTACCATACGCTATCGAAAACTATCGTTTGCTTATCGTTCCAAAGTACCGCGATACATTCTCGAATGGAATTTTACACATTTAGAGTGAAGAGTGTGCTGCGATTAAATTGTTTGAATATTTCGGAGTCTTCCACCACTACCGATTGTGCCGTTTTGCTTCATACTCCTGCGCTGGCTAACAGGCGGCCTACACCCTGGGGGAATGGGGAATGATTTGTTTCGCGTATGAGGCGTGTACCAAGGAGGAAAATATTTTGCTGCTCCTGGTGCGCGCACGCGTTATGTTTTCTTTGTGCTAGTAGACACCAGTTGAACTTGTGCAAAAATGACTATTTTGTTGTCATGCTTATCCATTCGTTTTTCTTCTCTTTATTTATTAATTATGAGTTTTTTTCTCGAATTTGACATCTAGTATTTGTTTGTTTGTTTGGTTGCTTTCGTATGTGAGTGCAAGTTTTTCATAATGCCGTGTTGTTGTTCACTTATTTGTAACGCTTTTTTCATTAGCTGTCGGACTACTTACCATCCCAATATCGCTATGTGGAATAATGCTTTGATTTAGTTTCCTAATGCTCTATGCATTTTGTTAGGACTGGGGCGTGTGTTTGGGTTACTCTTTTTGTCTCATTTGTATTATATAAATGTATCAACAGTAGTGCTCTTAGCTTCAATCAGCGGGATTTTTCAGGTGCAACTTTGCGTTTGTTCTGGATTCGGTTGCAGGGGATTCAGCTACATTGTTTAAGATTTCCATGTTTGCTTGTAAGCGATTTTGGTCAATTCAACTCGGTTAAAGTGTATGTTGTAGATCCATATCTAAATAGCTGCTGTTATTGCTAGGAGTCATTGTATCCCTTATTTCATACCTTCATCCCACCCATCAAACAATTAAGTTCATTCTTCCGATAAACAATTCTTGCATAATAGAACAACAGCTCGAGAAATGATATGATCGACGAATCAATCAAATGAAACCAAAACATACTAAATCGATAACCCAAGATTCAGTGTTTGATTAAACTGTAGACAAAAATGTAAAACCATGAAATGAATGTGTTTGTCAACATGAAATATACACATCTGTTGTGCGATCACCCCATTTAGGATGTATGGAACATATGCATCATGGGAATAAAATCGGTTTGTGGAACTAAGACCACAAATTTAATACATTGTATAATATCTGAACTAAATTTCTCCCTTTGTTTACCCATTGAAAAAGAAATTCACGAAATGCTCGGAGCAATTTAATAAGTAAATTCGCATCGAACAACAAGCCTATTAGGCACAGCTTGGAAAAAAAGAAAAGTCATTCGTAGTATGAACATTGTGATCGTTTACCATGCAGCCCTTGATTGAGCACCAAAAAGAAGCATTGAAACGACGGTTGAATAAAGACAAGGGAAAATATAGAATTACCCCTTAGGCCCTTAAAACCTAGCATCGTAGCTCATCTTTGCCTACATAGAACAAGTTATGATCCTGCTCACCTCATAAAGAGACTAGGAGAGAGAGAGAGAGAGAGAGAGAGAGAGAGAGAGCGAGAGAGAGGGGAGGGGGAGAGGAGAGAGATATAGAGAAAAGAAAGCGACAACGGACGAACATTTGTATTGACTATCAAATGGCTTGCATAATCCGATTATTTGAAAACTGCAAATCACTTTTGCCGATGGTTGATTCAATAGCGAACATAAATGTAAAAAGATCCCTTTACACAATATTTGGCATAGTAAAAACACCATGATGGAATCGTAGCGTTGCCGCCGTACTATATGACGATGGACGTATTATCGAGGTTAACATACAGAATTTTACTGATCGACGACGATAATATGGTTTGGCGTTTTTCCATACCCAAGGACCTTTACCTCACATTACGATACTTTCCCCCTTGGTCGTAGAATGATTTATCGCGCACGTTTCATTGCCATTTTATGCTACGCGATTGGCCATGGCGCTCTCGATTCCATATGCTCGTCCAAGATTATGGGTAAACGGTATTTGCATTTTATTTGTTAACCAATAAGAATGACACCAGTGACCTTGGCATGAGATTGTGCTTATTCTAGCGAAATGCGTTACGGTTAACTCTTAAAACAACGTATCGACGGTTATGAACGGTAAACATAAACGCCCGAATCGTTTGTTTGGAAGAAAGTATCCAATATTTAATATTCCCACAATAAGAGAGCACATACATTCAGGTTAAAGCGTTAGTATTTTAAACATGTTGTTCGTGGTTTCAAGAAGTATATGATAATGCACGAAAACTAAACAGCACATGATTTGATCAAAAAGTAAAGGAAACATATGTGATTCGATCGAAAATATGTTACAAATTAAAAATATCAATTGTTCTCTTGCTACTTGATATAAAATACATCAGAAAATAGTGATGAAAATCTCTAAAAACAGCTTATACATGCCTCTATGGCAATAGCAAGCCATTGCAACTCATATTCAACTAGAATCATATATAAAACAATTCAAGAAATATAAATCCTTTTCTTGGTATAAAAGAAAACACAATAAGAACACAACAAAAACAAAATTCAACAACAACAAAAATTTTTACAAACAAATTTCCATCCGTAACCACTAAATAGAAAAGAGTAAGAATAATTTTTTTCCCTTTATAGAGTAATCTCGATGTAGGAATGAAGCATTTATAATGGTAAACGTTCTAAAAATAAGCCAAAATACGAGTCCTGCACGAATCCACGGTTCTGTACGGTTCCACAAGAATATATATGAACACGCACACATACTGGTAAGGGAAGAAGAAGGCGTTTGCCATTAATGGTATTGACTGCTCATGAGTCCGAACTCATTGTCAGTTGAATGGCAAAAGATAAATCAAATATCCAGGTCATATATCTCGAATTTCGTCAAATGATTTCATGCCAGTTAGTCAGATCTTTTATTTAACTAAATGTATGAATCTTCAAAATACTACTTTCCGGACCAATGGTCTGTGATTTATCTTCCAAAGATAAAATCCCAGCCAGTAACACTGTTATATGTTCCAAGCATTTTGTCATGTCCTCAGAACGTCGGAACCAGAATCTAGCAGCTGGCGATAGAAAGCGAAAATGCTTGTTTATTCTCACCCCAACTACCCCAATGTTCCCAAGAGTGGTATGAAGCTCTTGTTATTCGCTTATGTTATACTTTGTTGCGTTCTCTATATATTCCTTACACCTAGCATCCATCTCCACACTCGTACACACGCGATATACGAAGCTCTATCGACAAATCCGATGCCTAGGTGTTAGCACTTTGAAAACAATATACTCTGGAATTCTTTGTTTCACTCATTCCAACAAAATATATCTCCAGTATGGAACAATTGAAAACATTCGAATGTTTCTTTCCAAGCGTGCATACGTAACCGCGCATACATACTAAATACTCCATTACATTGGCCTGGTTCTTCGTTATCGAAAGAAAAATAGAACAAAATAGTTCGCTGAAGATACAATGTGCCATACAAATTCGAATTAAGCCCATACACTACTCATGAGCTATAGCTCCAAAGCAACGACTTTTCCTTTACAGTCCGACAATTTACCCTAGATTAGATCTTAGCTCTTGTAGAGAGGCATTACATACCCTTCGATTGACTCGCGCTGAGATGGCGCCTGTGCAGCTATTATGTGAATCTGTCTGTTCGTGGACATGCATTCTTACATGTGCACACACACACACGTTCACATATAGCAACACGCAACCACTCTGTATCAAATTCTCATCAATATATCATTACATCGTAGCATCAACATCAGCAATGGTAAGGTTTTGGACGCTTGGCAGGACGTGAGTACTATTACAGCTAAATGTGGTTACGCGCACGCATAAATTCCCTAAAGGTTGTCTTCCTCCGCCTCATCTACAACGCCACAGCTCTACGCTCCTTCGCTCGAGCATTGGGCTTTCCATTTTCATATTAAATTTGCATCGACCGCGAGAAATACCCATCCCCCTCCACTGATCCATGCAAAAATGTACGCGGCAAATATGATCCCGACATTTCTTCGTCCCATCGAAGACAAAGCCAGTCGTGTGCCCAGCGTTCGTCGTTCATCTTCAACGGAAAATTAGACTCGGTTGCCGATGAAAGTTTCTGTGTAATGCGCGGTTCCGCTGTCTAATGATGCACGGTTTATGGTCGCCATCTCTATCGGAAGCATCGCATCAGCAATGCTAGACGGAGTGGTTGGAACGAAATGTACGCCACATTACGTTCACTTCGATCACAATCGAGCGCGAATTCTTGTACCCAATTCTAATCGCAGTCATCATAAACGCTTGTGCCGCTAGTGTCTGATACCAAACAGTGGTTGCTGGTAACGGGACATTTTGTTCTATCATTTCGTATGATGGTTCGTATGATCGTTGCCCTTCCTTATATTCTTCTAAATATATATCTCTATATAGTACTTGATCTTTTGTTTAAATTATGCTCCACCTCCTCTTTCACGATCCTTGTAAACCATTCCTAAATGATCTCTGAAATTGATTCAACTCGCTCAATCGTGCCTTTATTTGTTGCTTGGTTTTTCCTGCCTGGCTTGTGTGAGTGTATTTTTTCTTCTTTGCGCTAGGATGTGTGCAAAAAGTAATGATTGTATGGTGTCTTGTATATGGCAATGATGGAGTCGTGTCTGAGACACGCGCCACTTAAGGTGCCAGCATTTTGGACAGTTCCTCGTCCTGCAGGCAACCCTTCAGGAACTCGTCCTGCGTCAGCTGACCGTCGTTATTTTCATCCATCTTAGCAAAGATGTTTTTCGCGCGCTCCTCTGCCGAATCGGCCGGTTTGTTCGATGAACATGCGCCGAGCATGTCGTATATTGCCTGTAAAATAAAGCAAAAAAAGGCCATGAATATTAATTATATTGCCGTGTATACTTTTCTTGTGAATCATCGATCGCATCCATGTTTATCAGGGTTTTGTTTGAAGTTTCGGCACACACAAATCCATCACTGTCGAGAGATTGGGACACAGGCTTGTCCACAGCGTCTAATGGTTTTATTTTCTTTCACCCAAGAGGTTGTGGTGACCTATGGCGTTCTGCTAATGACGCCGAGTTGTTTGGAAGTTGAGAGGAATCAAACTTCAGCCCGTCAAACTCAGATTCGGCCCTAGGCAGATCTGAACGGAGGAGATCATCAATCACAGGTCCCCGGGGAGCGAATCGAGGGACGATGAAATCCTTCACACGCAAATCTCTCCTTGCAGAACGCCAACTAAATCATGCACTGCCGCGCCGAATACACGACTCACCATGCACGTGATCGATTGTAACAGTTTTTCACGGTTCACCCAGTAGCGCAACTTCTGCGGTGCTTGCCAACACACAAAATCGCTCCAGGAGACGCCGCCCGGCACGGCTTCAAAGTCACCCATGGATAAGAGAACAGGTTGGGAAAGGTTTGGCAAACTTTTACAAACCTTCATAACTTCCAACCGGTTTAGCCTGACGTCGGCGCCAGCTCGGAAGACAGTTGGGACCTTGCTTCCGACAGTGGCGCTCCAGGCGTTGTGTCGTATGACGCCATCGGTCGTTATCCTTGCAGCACAACCTGAGCTAAGTTACGCGACGTTAGCAGGACTAGCTATTTTGCTACAGCTTGGGTAAGAGATTTTTTTGCTTTATTCCTAAAAGGGCACTAGCTACAATAATTCATCGCAAGGCACACAAGACAAAGAGGCCACACCGGGAGACGCCAAGTAGTCATCTTGGCGGATTGGGAATTCCTATAAACTGGAGAGTTTAACAGAGCAGAAAATCATTCCCCTTGGCAGGAAGGAGGAAATGCAGAGAGAAGGTAACTAATATTATGCAGTCGCACACCATTCTAGTACACGTTATTTACTCGGTGAGACGTCGATGTTCGCGCTTTTAAAGCACTTCGACACAGGAAGTATAAATGCTGGACTGAACTGAGCATAACAGAAGGAAAATGTTATTTTTCCATTATTTTGGAACAATTCAGTTGGGTACTATTGAAAGGCTAATGTTAAGATGTAATTTATGTTCCGTGCTATTTTATTTAAAAAAAACACGCATACGTGATTGGGCAAAGCCGTTTTAACGGGTCACCGACAAATCCAAGATCTCTTGTTACGAAGAGCGCACGAGAATGTGGAATCTATTTGTGATTTATCACGTATGAAGTAGCACTACCTGGAGCTGTGTCGAGTGTTCGGACAAAACGAGAACCATGATTTACGATCGCTGTTTATCTTAATTATAGCTCCGTGACGGTGTCGGCATTAGAGAAAGGAAAGACCAACCGTATCGGTACCCATGCGTTTACCGTTCTTTAGAAAATGCGATTGGGGGAAGTCTGAGGCGCTCTCGTAATAAATTTTCAACGTTCTCGTCGAATCGTAGAACAAGCAAGAGAGCGCAACACACTAACCGGTAAAGGATTTCGTTGCATAGCATCGAATTATTAGCGGCGATAGTGCGGGGAAATTTTCTAGCAGCCCACAAACAAGTTCCGAGGTTAAATTACAACCCATTAAAATGTTTCGTACATAAATTCATTCGTAAGCAAGAGAGCCGACCATCAAATACGTGTGAGTAATAATGCCGAACCAAAATGTGGTATGGGAAGCAAAACGCGAGTGGTGAGTCGTGAAGAGCACACGATGAAATATGTATGCGTTATGGATTTTGTAGGGCGACGCTCGTAATGAGCTGTGAATAGATTATGATGCTTGTTACAAATGTATAAAATACATTAAGGCTGCAGATCTGGTAGATAAGCAGGGGCGTTTCAGGTATGAAAAACCAAATGTGTCATTATCGTATGCTCAAACATTTGCAAGCATGTTCATTGTTGCTCAATTTATTATCTTTAAATTTGAATCAAGCTTCAAGCGAGTAAAAAATAATGCTCTCTAACGTCGATTTGATTTATTTTGAAGCAGATATTATTTTAATGCATTTCATGAAGATGTCGAAATGCGAAAGGCCGCCGTGCTGCATCCATAATGGTCGCACGTTTAGCCTTGAGCGCATTTGTATATAACATTAGCCAGACAATCATTTCAAAAATGCCAGTATATCAAACTGGCACGTTTATCATCTTCACAGAAACGATGATTGGATTGCAGTTGTAGATTGCAATATGCACAAGTGTTTTTTATAGTTACTGTCTCACCGTAACCATAATCAAAGGTAAAGGGCAAAACAGTGATAAATGAACATATTGGTGATTCTTCTGCAAAGACATTACAAGAGGATTATATTTCAATCAGGCATCGGTCAAAATATTAACCCTCCACTTCCGAATGCCCTCTTCTGAGTTCGTTGAGGCAATCGTGTTCGAGACGCATATTTTAAAATCGATTGAACGACAAACGATTCGTACGAAATTAAAAGCGCATATCGTGCAATTTGTTCGTGCACTTTTCACCGTTGTAATAACGACCTGCAGGAGCATGCTGCTCTCGTATTCTAGCAGCGAAAGTAAAAGCTTGCCCCGCATACACCATACTCCTGTCGAACATGCACAAACGTACGAGCTGAACGCAGGACGACTGATGCAAAAAAAAACACTCACACAGCACACAGCACAAACCATACACATTTTAAGAGGTTCGTAATACTCGGTCGGTCCAATCGTGCCTTGTCATGAAAACAGCGTCAAACGGAAGCTACCCCCTCTCGTGCTCTTGCGACGGGAACGCAATGGGATAGAGGAATTAGCTTTTAAAGGGTACGGTCCACTCAGCACCAGAGCGAGAGCCACCTTTTTGTTCCGTTCATCCTCTCGGCTACATGCGGTATATTTATTTCGATTTTTTTCTCGTAAGCTTTCTATGCCCGTGGCAGTTCCATTTCGCAAACCGAACATCTTTCCACTTTCCTCCGGGATTGGCCGAGGTGGTGTCGGAGGGAGCGACAGGCCCGAGCTTTATGTCGTCATGCTATCTTGCATGACCGGTGCAATTACAGGCCGATGGCCTGCGGGGATGACATGCTCGCTCTACCTATCACGGTGCTCGGTGCTCGGTTTTATTTGGCGAATGGGAATTTAGATGCACCTGCCAACAACCGAAGGCGGCGACCTGCTCCGGCCCAATAGCATTCCCGATAGAACGTGTCAGTGGGCAGCGAAATATGGATGTACAACAAAATCAGAGCAAAAAACAAACCTTGTTCAAGAGCGGTTTTGATAAGATAGCCTATATGATACAGGTGAACTAGGCGGCAAGATCACTATGCTTGAGGGCCATTCAAGGACTGCTGACTAATTCGTGAACAGACTGAAAATGAGCACGCTTAATTTATTAACATTTTTTATGCGCCTGCCAGGTGAAGAAGCTCTTGATCATTGATATTTCAAGGAGCTCTACAAATTGAGCTCTCGAAAATCAACTAACATTCAAGCATCCTTGCAATTTTACGGTTGTCAAGGGCATGCTACAGAACGGATGCTTAAGGAAAAGACAGAGAAGGACGAGCTCACTAATCAACGTTTCATTGATTTGCTATAGTGTTCTTTTAATAATTGCCGACCGTTAACCAGATTGTGCTAAAAAAAATACCAACCCTTGCTATGATGTTTGATGTATGATAGAATCTTACACAGCGCCACGGTTTTCGAGTTTAAAAAAAATATTTGTTTCCATCACACACGAGGTCGTTCTTACTACCCACGTTTATGCCTCAAAACGGATCGGTTCAGACAAATCTTAAACAAACTCCAAAACTCACAAAAATAGCCTTCACATACAAACAAATTGTTAAAAGAAAAAAAATCCAACCAATCGCTCAAACCACCTAGCATAGCTCAAACCAGTCCGCACGGGATGTTGGTATGTATGGTAGAAAAATCGATACATTTCCACCCGGGGGGCTCCACGCTGGTCGAATGGACCTTCGTCATCGAGAGGACCTTCGCACAAAAGGACCTTCTGATAAAGACGAAATGGGACTCGCCTTCATGCGTCCCGTAGCGCCTGATTTCGTTTCTTGATCCGGCTTCGAAAAGCGGGTGTGTGGATTTTACATTCTTTTCACTATTTCGCTAGGTTCACCTTTTAAGCTGCCACCACAAGCCGCACCTTGCCAGGGGCGACAGGACATTCCCGGCGTTCTGATAGATGAAATCAGGATATCATCTACCACGCTTCTCTCGGTTCCACGATGCACTCGGAACGAACGCAATCGCCGGGTTCTCCATGTTTTTTTCTTCCTTTCCACCTGAAGAGCCATAAATTTAATCCAACAAAGAAACAGGCACGCAATCGAATACAGAAATATGCTGGTCGATGTTCAGATGCTAACGGCATGGTGACTGGCACTGCAGCAGGCATGTGTTTGGATGTCAACAGCGAGTCGACTTTCCGATTGCGGCGACCGGTGCGGTCGCTTGTCCGCACATCACGGTGTATTGATGAAATTGTTACCCATTTCCCTCATGTCGTGGGGATATATTATGTCTGATCCTTCTCCGAGATATGGTGTTGAAAATTAAATTGCTTTGCCGCACCGGTTTCCCCATCTGATGTGCGAAGAAATCTTTGCTATGTGTAGAATGGAATGTATAAACAAAATAATCACTCAAAAAAGGGAAACAGCGTGACGAAACCCTTTTCTTTTTGCGCACGTAGCCTCAGGGTCGGCAAAGGATAAAGCCTCTCAATCTACAGAGCACTGATTTGCAGTGCTCCCTTCCAGATAGCTGGCTGGTTAAATTAAATTATCTTCCTCCATTCGTGCGCTGAATAATGTCCTGATTCGAATGCAAAATTGTGCCGCAGACTGCAAAAAAAAAATACACGGTGCGTCTTTCGGATCGTGGATTCAAATTTGTTTTCCTCATCTTTCTCACTCGCTGCTTTCCGGTCACCAGTTTTTTTTTTTCGTTTTTTGCTACGGCTCTTTTTTGCCCTGCTTCACTTACGAGCTTCTCAGGAAAGCGTTTTCGGTTTACCCGGAGTGGAGCGGTAGAGCTCCGACCAACAGAAAGCGATATGGATCCGCAAAGGAAGTCAATCTAAATGGACGATTTTCGCTCTATAACGAGCGACCGGATGACGGAAATCGTAGCAAAAGCAATAAACTAATGAATGTTATACGATTTCAATCACGGTCGCATCAAACGGTAGTAAGGATTCCGAGGTTTCGAGCATACGAATGAAAAAATCTGAAGATATGAATTGAATCCTTCATATAGCACCCATTGAAAGGAAGCTTCCGACGTACTTGAAGTAACTGGAATTTATATGAAAAATAATGTTGATCACCATTCCCCACGAGAAGGAACGCTTTTATCACCTTAATTTCGAACCCTCCGTCTCCTGGCCTTAACGTACTCCAAGCAGCGCACCGGAGCACGTAAAATTCAATCCAACCCTCATTGCGCATGCAAATGTTATGCGTTAGAGTGCATTCTAGTGTACCGCGGCTGCGACCTTCTCGTTTTCCCGCTGTGGGGCTTTGCTTTATCAGCAACCGTCCGTGGTTCTGCAGCCAGTAAAACCACCTTTACCGACACCACCAGCTCGTGCACTTATTATTCCCCTAGGGGACGGGAGTTACAATTGCGCCACGAGAACGCATAAATTTTGCAATCAGCTTTACTGTGGCCGGGTCGGGCGTAATCGGACTTTTCATTGCAGGTTCCATACGATCCGAACACCGAAGTGGGCGCGTCTTGAATGTTGCGAGGTCAACGTGGATTGAAGGTTGGGTTTGGCCAGGGCTTTTCCTTCAATTTTTGCGAACAAAGCGGGTGTAAAACCGACTCAAAAGGTGCCAGATAACGGATCGGTGTTCTGGTTCCTTCACTTTTCCGCGATGGTAGCTACACTTTTCCGGAAGCCATTTTCCTCTCTTCCCAAAAAACGGGCACTACCCCTGTCCAAGTGGCGCCAAAATGTCTCCCCTCCCTACTCGACAGGACCTCCTATCGGCTCATCTGGTACGGCTTTTCCGTTATACCGTTCAGCGTTCTTGGGCTGAATTCACACAACCAGTGCATACTGCTGCACCACATCGCTCAGACCGTCACGTGTTCATGGCGTGCGAAAGGGGGATTGATTTTAATGGCCCGAAGGCTCGTCTCCCCTGCCGCTGGTGACCGTAATCTTTTACGATCGCAACACCTATGGACGGGGACCGCTTTTTGGATGGGTGGAACCCATTTAATTGAGCCACAGTGAGTTAATTTTTTGTTTGCACCACAAATGGACGTTCATTATTAGGTTCCCAGTGTTCTTTCTCCACTTTTTTTCCACTGCTACACAATTACATCCCTCCCAAGCGATCCCCTGGGGAAACCGTAATTACTGTATTACCTCCCTAGCGGATGGTATAGTGTGTGCCGTTCTTTTTGCCTTACATGGTTGGAAATAGAGAACGAGGAGTTTTAGAACTTACCTGTACTATTTTAGTCATTTCTTGAATGTCTATTACGCCGTTACCGTCTACATCGTACATCCTAAACGCCCATTTTAGTTTCTCCTCCGGTGTGCCACTCGAGGTTACATCAATAGCTAACAAAAATTCCTGAAACGGTAGCCCAAGCGTAAGGAGAACATTAGTTGCTGTTCCGAGGTGGAAGATTTAAGTGGTTTGTTTATTTTTGGTGAGATGTTATACACTTTTAAATTGAATATGTAATATGCATTTATAATTATCAATTTTCCCTTCCCTGCTTCATGGCGGAACGAGCAACGACCAATTTGAAACGTAATGAAATTTAATTCCCCGAAAACATCGTCCTCCTGATTAAAGCACTCAATTATGCAGATGTTATTTCTTCATCGCGCGTTCTTTTTGGTGCACTCTACGGGCAAACTTAAGACAAGGTGAAAAGCGGATCTTTCCATTAACGAAATCTGCCTCGATGCTCCCAGTAGTGCCGCCGTCATTTCTTGAATTGTAGAAGCGTGTCATCGGGAGGAGTGGCGCGTGGCCGTGATTTAATTCTAGCGCAAACCAATCCCACCAATCCACCAACGAAAGCGAGAAATCCTTTTCCACACGCCAAGCCCTATTTTTCTCGACGGCGATGGAGGCGAAGCGAACGCACAGTATAACGCAAACAACGCACGCCACCGTTCCAAGTGTTTGGTGGGTCTAGTGGTTCTTGTCTGAGAATGGCTTCATCCATCCGCCCTTACGAGCCGAGATGCAAGCGCGAACCCGCAAGCAATATTTGACCCGCAGCGGTTTGCTTGAAGGGGTTTTTGTGGTCGATGAAGCTTCTCGCATAGAACCGCCGCTTCCTCAATAGAGGTTGGTTTTTATTTTCGCAACCTCACCATTGGCAAGCGTCTTCCAGTGACACATCTTCAATATGCTAATGTGCCGGCGCTCGACATCGAGCCAATCGACTTGTGCGCCACGAATGCGAAGCATAATGCTGCCATTGTGTCCGTCCGGCCGGTGGGTAGGGCGTGATTTGCCAGCAAATCGATTGCGAAACTTCGGGATCGGGTCGAGAAAATGTTGGAGCAAACATTAAGGCAACACCACCATCGCCGATGGCAGGGGTTATGGCGCTATTTGATCTTCTCGCGGGGTGGTCGCTATGTTGGAGCAGATTTTTCCAATTTCCTGACAAAGCTTGCCTTGCACAAACAAACGAGCGAGGAGATAGCGTGTAGCGGGATCGGTACAGGTTGGTCTTTGGTTGCTTTTCGTCTATCATTTTTTTCCTTCTGCTTCTTTTGTTTGGAAAACCAACTCACTACTTCCGGAAACGGCAATTCAGTTCAGTTGCCGGAGAAATGAAATGGGAACGTGCTGTTTGAACGTCCGTCTGGCATCCTGCTTGGATCTCTGTGTCATGGAACCAGCTTCATATCGAATTAAACATCAGGTGCATAATTTTGAACAGTAAATAAAATGCATCAAAACCAACGTACAGAAAAAGGAAAGGTGCACATACACATGCACGAAAATAGGAGCAGAATCTGAACGAAACCGGTACACGCTGTGATGGTGGCAGCATTGGAAGCTCAATGAGGAAAGCAAACAGCGGGAGCCTGGGTGGTTCACCGTTGCATATTTAACGTTCACATTTTCCATCGTATGAATATATATTCCAGCACCACGCTGCCATTTTCGCTTTTATTACTGAACGAAACAGAAGAGTAAGAAGACGATAAAACGAACCAACACAGAATGTTCCGTTCTTCAGCGCTAAACCAGAGCAAAGTTTAGCGATGTCTCCACGAATCTCCGAGGTTCATGTTGAGTCCCGATTCTCTCCGCGCTCCTTCGAGAGCAGTCGGGACTTCATGTCCCATTTTGCTTTTCCAACCACGGTGTGTGCGGTGCCGTGAGCAGGGTAGTTATGTTTGTATCCTTACCCGAAACACATGCCCCTCGTTTCCTGGAATTCCTTCATCGTTCGAGGGAAGATTGCAAAAGTTGAGATATTTTATCCAGCATTTTTATTTTTCTTCTCCTCTTCCTACTATTCCTGATTGTTTTGTCCATCAGGCGAGAGTCGCGAGAGCTACTACTGCTGCGGCGAACAGAACTAGGACACAGCTAAACTAGGTCCACGCCGGTTAGTTTATTTACTCAATTTCTTTTCATATTTTAACCTCTCCTCCGGCGAGGTACCACCGCCTCGGGGATACCGTGCAGGTTTCGTTGTATCTTTCGCGTGAAACCCATAAGCATGATGTACGAGGACGAGCCCGGTGCTATAGCCACACCGCAGATACATTCCACCGGGTCCGTATTCGAAACAATATGCCTTTCGTGGGGGTTTTCACGGACCGTACCGTGGGGATTCCGAAGGGCTAGCGGGCGAACCATAACCTCGATGATGTCGATGTGAGCTTGCGTCTCAAAATCCACCACATACATGCCATTGGAGCGTTTCCTCGCACGCTTCCGCTTCTTTCTGCTACCTTCCTATCGCACACATGTTGCCCCACATGGAAACTCAGCGATGGGATGAAGGAAAAAGAGAGATAGAAAAGAGTTGTAGCAGCATATAACACACATTTTGATGCCACATCGGCCACTTTGGGCGCCATTTCGTAAATGATGGCGCCGGTTTACGATCATTCCTAAACTATTTGTCAACCGTCGGCGAGCGCACGTTTATGGTGCGGTGGTTCAGAAGCTGGTACGATGTGTCGTTTTTTAAGAACCGGCACGATCAAAGCTTATTGAGGCTGACAAATGCAAGACGCTTCGAGAAAACACATATTCCACACTCCATCAAGCCATTGTTAAGCCAGCGTTTCCAGAGCTTCCTTGTTGCCCATCTCCGTCTGCAATGTTTCACCGTCAGCCAGTGGTGAAATTGTGTGTTTTCGCGGCCGGAGGTCGACAGATCAAGCGGCTTGGTAAAAGACCTTCTTTGCATGGTTTGTGGGAAACAAAAGCACCGGCGTGCGCTACACGAAAGGATAACAAACATGCTCAAGAGGACATTCTTCCCGCTCCGGGTGGGGCTCAACGTGCCGGCGGGTTGTGATGGAGGGATTTTTGGAGCAGTGGTTAAGGAATCTCGGCCATTCCATGGTCTGCCCGACTCAGCGTGACTGTCGCGCTCCGGAAGGCATGTGCAACATCACACCAGAAAGCTGGCGACATCGGGAGATGCTTATTAGCGTCGAGTTGTTACGGCATTTGCATGCACGCAAATGAAAGGGCCAAGAAGGCCAACACCGAGGGAAATGGGACGGCACGAAGGCAAGCATAAGAAATCCAACACACACATTGGCTTCTTTTCTTTTGCGCGTTCGCTTGTGGATGCGCGGGTAAAAATGTCGGAAAAACTCGCAGCCTCATTTACAGGGAACGTAAAAATGCTCACAGTATTCATGGCCGCCTTCACCCGACACCCCGACGGCTTCGGAGCACTTGGCAAGGAAAAAAGGCACAAAATTCGTGGCTGCTGTTTTGTTTTCTTTCATACACGCGGGCTGGCTGGCATGCTCAGAAAAGTGGTTTCGCTTGTTTTTCATTTTCTTCGGTTGGGCCACGGAGGTGGCCCCGGTTTCTGCTCGCTTGTTATAATCTGTCCACAGGCTGTTCGGCAAGGGCACACAAAAGAGCCATACACAGAAGACGTTGCCGCAACTTTCGAGAAACGGAATAGAAAAGCACCGGCGAGTGTGTGCCTGCTATGCTGCAGCAGTTCAAGATGTTAAGGGAAAATTCTTCTTGAGTAATATCAACTATATGCTATTCGAATGTGTTTATATTTAATTCATCTTTCTACCACCGTTTCTATTTTTTGGGCATGTCTAAAACGGTCTAGCCATAAAAGAATTGATCCATAGTAATATTAACGTTGG
The DNA here is from genome assembly GCF_943737925.1 of Anopheles nili. NCBI lineage: Eukaryota > Metazoa > Arthropoda > Insecta > Diptera > Culicidae > Anopheles > Anopheles nili. The sequence goes on along the minus strand of NC_071292.1, from coordinate 73,908,968 downwards.
AAAAATATATGATCATTTAAAACACATAAACCAACATTCTTTCTCACATTCTTCAGCATAAACATATACCTTAAAGCATGCAGGAAGACCGATACAGTATGCACCAATTAACATATATGCGGTTTGCGTTTTCCAATGCGAGAAAATCACACTTAATTTAGAACGGCGGAACGGATGTGCACCGTATAAAACCAATCATGTTGTTCGTAATTTCAACCCAGCATGGTACGGGTTATCCGCACTTAAACACTTCATACACGTATGCCATCATCTCCACTGGAAGCGCGAAATCCGCCGCCTAAAGCATCCCACCCAGGGGAAAGTGAAGATTCAAATTTATCGCCCACCATTACGACCGGATCGACCTAGACCTGAAAAAAACACACCTACAACGAACTGGTAAGGATCCAAAGCGCATGTAAACGGAATCTAACTGACCTTCGTGTCGTTATTTCGTCGTAATGCGAAACGCATACAAACCGACGACCTGCCCTATGGGGAACAGCATGGAGAGAGAGCCAAGCAGAGGTGAAGAAAATCCGTCCGATTCTGATTTCATTTTCAACACGACGGCATAGTCAGTAACTCTGAGAGATAAAAAAATATCATCCCTCTTTCTCGCTTTCGCTCAACGAGCCCCCGAGAGTCACGAGAAAGGTTCTTGTTATTCCTTCTCCGATTTCCCGAGATTTTCTAATCCAAAGGAACCGTGACTAAAGGGACGAAATTCCAACCCCTGAGTAGCTACCCACACGAGTACCCGCAGCGTAACGGGCGAATACGTATCTTCATTTACGCCGTCCCTGTCCCTTTTTTAATGGGCACGAGCGGCAGAATTTTGAACCACCAAAAATGTTGGCGGCGGGTGCTTTCGTGTCGTTAGCGTCACTAAATATGCAAAATTTGATACCTTTTCCAGTCCCACGCCACCCGTGTTTAAACACCCACACAAGCAACCTTAGCCACAGCTGAAACAATCTCACAGACCAGGTCTGGAGGTCGGTGCAACCGACGATGGCTGAAAGATTACTGTGCGTAGCTCAAAATTAAGACCGGATTTTGGGGACCGAAAGCACGAGGACCGAGGATATCGCCATTTTTGAATGGCGCTAAACCATCTTGAGCTCACCTCAGAGTGGTTGCATGCGCCCTCTAGGTTGGAATTGAAAATTATTTCGGATTTGGTTCCGCCTGGAAACGCCACATTTTGCTGCCGTTTGGCTTCCTGAAAACAGGGCTTTAGGGTAGCCTTATCGGCCAAATAGCGCGCAAGTATGTTGGTAATTAATTGGGGAAGAAATCTTTCTTCCGGGTAATGGTGGCCCCCAATCTTGCGAGTAACAGCCACCATTGTCAACACCGGCATAAGGACGAGAATAAATTAAAACCGCACAACCGGCAGTGTAGCAACCCTTTTTACAGCGACGCAAACAAAACTCAATCCAGCCTCAGGTTGGATGGTGTGCAAACATTTCTCTATTCCGGAGCTCCTTGACTCAAAAAGGAAGGTTATACAGCGCGTTTCCTTTACAGCACTATGGGTGAGTGTGTACGTGGTCATAATGACGCAGTGTCTTGATTGAGCAACAAGCAACAGCACGGCGGAATAGACCTACCGTATGCGTGTGCCTTCGTGCCGTGTAGAAATTTGCCCAACTTTCGCAACGGGAAAATGAAATTAAATACCTTTCCAGTGAGTAACTTCCTAACTACCACCCACTATTTACTAAAGCGCAACAAACGAAACACGGTCCTTGTGTGCAAAAGACTCATGCGCTATTTTTATGAGCTTCCAACACGCCTATTGTCCATCCAGTCTTGGTTCCGCAAAACAATAACCCTGAAATACGGGTGCCAGGTGAGGATAGCCTTTGCAAAGATGCTCCAATCACAATAACGCCGAGGATCCTGGAGTTGTAAACCAAGCCACACACACAGGGGCACGTTTCCATGTTCCGGTCGATTTCCGTTTCACCGCGTGGATATTAACCACTCCTTCACGTTTCAGGCCCGTTCTAGGGTTCCCTCCGCCCCGGAAGCTTATCGAAAAGCAATAAAACTTTCCTAATCAAAGATTCCTCTGGAGTGGGGTGGTTTGATAGGGGCGTAGCTCAGGTTTAGTTTGGTTTGGAAGTCTACGACGCTCTGGGCATGCGAACAGTCGATTGGTTCTCGACTCCTTGTGTTGGGCGCACTTTAAGACGCCACCGAGCGACAAAACTTTGCTGTTGCTTCTAGGCGCTGTAAGCAATCGCGAAAGAAATAATGCAAACGAACCGTACGGGAGACGGAAAAGTTCCATTTCTACCTCTAAAAGCTAGAAAAGAGAAAAAGAATGGCAAACTTGTTCTCGATTATGTCGTTCGGCAAGTGTCGTTGCCAACCCCGTCGGGCCTTTTTATCGACCATTCGCTATTCCTCCCTCTGTTGGGCACCGAAATCCGTTGGCGGATTAGGATTGCGGGTAAAACTATTAGCAAACTACCGGCAACTTGTTAAACTTTGTGTCCGTGGAGACGGCGCGCGCGAAAGTTGCCGATAAGTTGCGACGGTTTGTGGGCGTAATGAAGACGACACTCTCCGGCGGTTTGATCGGAAATTATCTCCTATGGGCGCGTCAGACATGGATGCTACTCTCTGAGGACTAACTGGGGTAGTTTTCCGGATTATATAAGCAAGAAAAAAACACCCGATTCATAGGTATATTTTTCATTAGACATGATATTTTCAGCCCATTGTAGACTCAAAAAATAGCTTTCTATTGCAATGAATATAATGATATTCACTATCGGTTCCAACTACGAATTTTCATACATTGTCTTACTGTGTGTTAAGACGATTGTGTGCGATATATTATTTGCCAACATTGTATTATACTTCAAGAAAACCATCCATTATAACCCATTCCGATTTGATTACAGTATGCCAAACTTTTCGCTAAAGCAACAGCGCCTTTTACCATGAAAAGACAACATTTTGATTTCTTTTTGCACTCGACGAACGTTGATTTCATTCGAAAGTTTGCGCATTAAACAAACTCAACATTCTGTGGCGTAAATCGAACGGAGTGGTAAGGAAAATAGTCTCATAAAACCAAACCGACGTTGTCGGAGGAAAGATAATCGACCCACTCGTGCTGTACGCTTTCCTGCCGTACCGTCGTTCGACATTCACTGTAGCCGGTACATTTATTACCCGGCAAAGGCTCTGGAACGACGCGCTCGTGTACAGTCGTTTGTCATTATAATTTGTACCCAGCTGAAATTTGGTCTACAGAAATATGAATCCAACTCGATCGGTGTCATGTTACAAACCGGCGGACATAACCGCGAGAGAAGCGAATCAACCATCCGAGGGTCATTTGTTTCACAAAACGTGAATCAGCGACCGAACGCCACTAACGGTCCTTTTTTGTGCTTTTCAATGACAAAAATCCGAACCGATACACAGGAAGAAAAAAATGGCTAGCGAGTAATCGTAGAAGGGCTGCTGGAAGAAGAGAAACAACTCTTAAAGAGACCCACGAGACCGTTTGCTGGCAATTTCGGGGCCATGGAGGAATTAGCTCGCGACTGTTCCGCATTACGGCGGCGATAGATCTAGGAAATAATTTACGACATTCCGGTCCACCCGGCAGTGGAATATTCCATCGGATTTTCATCCACCCATCACGCAGCAGGGAGGCCCTTACCACACGATCGGTATTTTCAGTCACGCACAAAAATCGACCATTTAACAGCGACCGAGCGATCTGGGCGCGAGCGTGCGCGCGTGCTTTTCATTTTTTAGCAGCGTATCCTTTCGTGCTGGCGTCATCGTCGTCAGTGTCTTCATCGTCATCATCACCGGCGTCGTGATCGTTAAGCCCGCCGTCGTATCTTACGGTGAATTGAATAAATTAAAAGCCCATCCGTGAGATAATAAATAGCGATACGCCGTGCGCCCTGAGTGAGGGGCGCGATAGCGTTTGTTTTACCCAAGCCCTGCAGGACGAAAAATGGCCGTCATTCTTCGCCATTTTTGAGACTACGAACACGAAAACAACACTCATACACACTAACACACAAGCGCGCGGCTGATGGGAATGCGAACGGGCTGGAGGCTTCAGCGAAAAGCCTACGCACGGAGCATAAAATTTCCTTTGATGTCCCACTGGGGATGCGAGCTGTCGGTAAAAGGCGAGAGAACGCTTCTTGTTCTGTAACACAGCTTCGACACAGAGTGCTTGGGGTTTTTGCAAACGAGAACATTTAGCACCGTCCGCGAGCCCCGTTATCTTTAAAATGATGGCTTTTTGATCGATGTGTCTCTGAAAGCCACATTATCATGCCACACTCAGGGAATGGCTTGTGTTCGGGCGCGCTGACAAGGGAAAAGCTACTGTCGGGATAGGGAAAAGATGAACACAGCGAAAACGAAACCAAAACGTGGTGGGAGCTCGACATTTTGTCACAAAAACGTGATGCTGTGAAAGAAAGTAAAACGTTACCATTACATCCACGACGCGCCAAGAGATCCACGATTCATTCATTTCGCACCGAAGCGTTAGAGCATCTTTTGTATGCTTCCGTTGCGAACTCTTCCATTACACTGGGGTGCATCTCTGTGGAAGCGTGTGGGGCACCATTGTGGGTTTGCATGTTCGCAATGAGATAAGCTACGGCTTAATCACCCTGTTCGAGCATATAAATCCCGACTAATTGAAAGGATTCAATTAATTTTGAAACACGCTACATTCGAGTTGACACGATTAGGCTTGACATATGATGATCAAGAATTATATTTGCCATCAAGTTTGCCATCTTACATGAAGGTACGATTGCACAACAGAGCATGTAACCAACGAAAATTTTTCATTAAGTTTTTGCAATAAACACGACGCTATAAATTGAGACCTAAATCTGACAAACATTACACTCAAATCCACAATCACATTTTAGGAAATAAAATGAATATCATTTAACCTAAACAAGAATGTCACCCAAACATTGGAAATATCAATCAAATATCTCCATAACACTTGAGTCACAGTTCAAATTCAGTATTTTAACCTTCCGATTATACTCGTCAATGTCACAAATGGTTAGCTTACTGAACAATTCTCGACAAGACGGTTACTAGCAGAGCTAAGAAAAATAGAGCGAAACATTGAGACCCTAATTGAAACATTTCACAGAAATCATCAATTATTCATCCTTTATTGCATAAAGATGAGCGCTCCCGCCAATTGCTGAATAAATTTTGCACGAGTCCCATCAGTGCCGTGACATTTTCGACTCCACATCGCTCCAATCAAGCGGAATTCTAAGTGCAGAGATAGAGAGAGGTTGAAAACACTCTCACACAACATCGAAGACTAGAGAACATCAAACCGAACAATGTAGTCGACCACCGATTGCCTACAACAGTACAAGAAAATATTTACACGTGCAATGGAGAAGATGGGAAAAACTTTTATTTTATGCCAGATGATTTTTCACTCCAAGATGATAAAAAAATTGAAGCACAATTGGTCTGCTTACGTAATAACTTTTGCAGCCATTCACAATTATTAACAGGTAAGACTTTTTCCATTCGCTGACGCACTTAAGATTCCAGTATTCATACTGATCGGGAACAAGGCTACACGAGCTGCTGAAAGTAGCACGTCATGGAAAACACTGCCCTTGGCGGTGGGGAAAATAAGATTGATTGTTCTCTCGTTCCGGTGACGTGCAATTTCAAGACGAGCGAGATTCGGGAACACTTGTGCGTGCGGACGTTCATCGACCAATGCTGGATATTGTTATGTCGATAGAAAACAGAGAGGAGATCCGATATGGTTCCATCTTTTGCGCACTATGTTTCACCAATCCTTTGACATGTGCCCAAATCTTTTTTAGAGTCGTGTGTTATCTTCCGTGTGATATATGAATCTTCACATATGCAACAATTCTTGAGGCTGAGAATACATTTTTTTTTCTGCGCAAGATACTGTTTCGATGAGTTTTAAGCCTTGCAGTGAATACCGTTCCCATCTAACTATTTTAAGGCAAAGTGGTGGAACAAGAAAAGCAACTTCTTAAACAGTCTTTAACAATTCGTTGTCTACGGCAAGCACATGGAGGGAGTTTGCGCCAAATGGAAAATCGTATTATTGTTTTGTTGCAGGCGACCACAAAATTAATTAAACTTTGCCTCGAGTGGAGCCTACAAGCAGAGGATTAGCTTTCAGTCGGTTTCGCGACAACAACCTGCGGCTCCTTTCGTCCTTCGGGATCCAAAAAACGAATCTACTTTCACTCTCGGTCACCCGCCCTACCATTCTGGTAGCCGTTTCTTTGTGGTCACTTCCGACAGTCATCTAACTCGAATTTCGTTCACTTGGACGAGAGGTTTTGCCCACTTGTTTGCTTGGTGTTAGTTGTTGTTTGAGAAAATGTGCAGTAGGTCTCTTCGGTGGAAAATGTTATAGCGATACCCATCTGGCATACGGTTAGCACAGGCGAGAGAGGAACTGCTACTGCGAGAAGACCAACCACAAAGATGTAAGCAAGCGAGTTCTCACCATCGATACCGAAAAGGACGATGGAAACTTTGTGCTCCAAAACCATGTTTGGCGAAACGTATTTTAATAAATAACCCTTAAGAAATGTTCGAGGAAGGTTGAGTGTTTTAAGCTTCGCAAAGAAATGTAAACAATCTGATACAATAAATGATAGAAAGAAGCAACATTTTACGGCTCAGGCTCAGTACTCAGATTATTTTTCTGTGAGAATATATTCGTGCGGCGGAGGAGTGAAAATTTCCCACGTTTTCAACTTTAATATTTGTTTTCCAGAATTCCGTTTCGACAGATATTTGCGTTCATAATATGTCTATAAACCAAAAAAACATAGTTCCTAAAAATCCAGCAACCATTTTTCGTGAATGCGAAGCACACTGCAGGTTTTACAATTTTTTTTCATCGTTCAACTAACCGCAACCGCTATCACACACATACACACACTGTGGACGAGTGTCGAAAATTCAGCAAAATGCAAAACCACCGTGACATCAGCGAGATGACATTTTCGTACGACATAGTGGACGCGAGAACTTGACAAATTAATGGCCCGAACCGTACCACCCAATCCACGCGCTTTAGCGTTCGGGTAGAGGAGTGTGCGACATTTTTTATCATCGCAGAATTGGTTTTCCTTGGACACTTTGACGCCACATAGAAGATGATCGGTGAGTAGTTTTTGCTACTAGTGTGGTGTGAAAATTGTCACTCAATTTCACAGCTGGAGGAAGTCAATTTTGTTCATGCACGAACCGCTATTGCGCGTTCGTTTTTATCGAGAACCTTGTCATTGCGAAAACATACATATAGACTGCAGAGGTAAACTTTATCCAGTTAAAAAAATCACAAACAAAGAGAGAAAAAAGAAAAAAGAAAACACTAGTTTGGCTTTTTTTTTTAAAGCGCCTCAATTTCTTAAAAATCAGCTTTTTGCCGAAATAATTTGAAATTTTTGAACATTGGTACTTATATATTTTTAATATTTTTATCATAACTTTTCATTCCTACTGAAGCCATGAACCCATTTTTCAGAGGACTCATGGCGTGTGCAGGATCCCGCTTCCTCCAATAATTCCCAATTTGAGCGAGTGAGCGCTAACGAGGAAAATGTCGCATAAACTTTTATTGCATTTTGCACCTTGACAGCTTGACCTATTTATATTTCCACCCACGATGTCCGTGTTACCATGTTGCCTGCGTTTTGGAAAAACTTTCAGCAGGGAAATGCACACACATTTGCCAAATAGGATAGAAAGGAGCGAGGGAATGAAGGGAGAGAAAAATGGCAACAATCTCTAAACCTATTATGAATAATGGGCAAACGGCCGAAGCGTAACCGACCGAGTAGACTCCTTTGCACGGAGGTCGACATCGCGCAGGACGACTGAAAATATCGCGAATATTAGCAAGAACTCCAATGCAGTCCACGTGCACCTATACTCATTTCCCACCTCCCAAGCACTAGAATAGCGCTTCCAGTTATCAAGCATGTTGTAGCTCGTTTCTTATCCCTCATCGGTATAAGCGTTTTTTTTTGCTTCGGTTACCACAAAACGAGGTATAAATTCAAGGTGTTGTCATGATATCGGACTCAGTTGATGGATTTGGAACTTTAGGCATAATGCCACTCCCGGTTAGCCCGTCGGGCCGATTGCGTCGTTTGTTTCCACATGGTGCGAGAAGATATATGCCACCCATGTATATAAATATCCATTTTTTTCCGGAAAGGCTAAATTTAGTTCTAGCCTTTTGATGGATGGCATTAATCAACGCGGTTGGCGTCGTCTTCCGGTGCGATGACGACCCGATCAGCGAGGGACTTTGCGATGTTTGTCGTAATCGTCTGCTTTAGTTCAAATTTTCGGCCGTTTCTGGGCAATATTTCAACGACTCGGAAAAAGCACCGAGGACCAGACATTGCTTGGGAGTGAAGAAAACGCGTTGCATTATGACACTTTAAAAGAATATTTAAAGCTTTAACTGAGTTAAGTTTAAGGTTTTTTGATTATGATCCACATATTCAAAAGTATAAAATACATTACGAATTGTCAAAAACACTTAAAAAAATTTAACGATTATGGGACGTCAATGATCTAAATATAAAAAAGACTAATAATACGTCTTTGCAAATATTTTACAAACTATAATCAAAAACTCGTTTGGTGATGGATAGCATGCATTGCGTTTTAATTTGTGTCTGGTGGTATTATACATACCACATCTACATTATATTATTAGACAAATCAAAACATTTTACTTATTTTTTCCGCATGCTACAAGACATACTTGAAAACACCCACTTCATCAATAAAAAATACACGTGAAATCGCTAGGTGCCATAGAATAATTTAGTAGTAAAAAATTCATATTAAAAACTGGATGAGATCTTTTTTTTTCTATCCATGGGATGATAAAATTTTATTAGCCACACTCGGATTGGGTATGCTCAGCTAATCCGCAACAAATTTCATAAACAAGAACCAAACGGTCGAGCGGAAGTACGAGATCGAAGTGAAAGCATATAAAACGCGCTCGCCGTTACGGTGTATCATGCCACGACCGAGAACAAAGGACCGGCGGCAATTAAAAATCATTATTCGTTAAAAGCGAGCCCACGACTGGCAAATTTACAATTTTCGCTTCATTTCCGCTGCACGCCAGAGCACGGACTGGCTGAGAGATGAAACGTGGACTTCCAAAACACAGAGTAGGTGCGGGTATTTTCCGCTTTAATGCCCCCCTGCTTTTAATGTTGTGTCGCACGGAAGTGAAAACATTTCATGGCCATGGTCATATTCTGTAGGTTTTGTATTTCCATCGTTTGGTTTTATATGCGATGTGGTTCTCTCGTTTCTTTTGCTTTGAATATATTCTCAAAAGTTACGCCGGCAAGAGATGAGATTACACTCAGAGCTGATGCTGCGGTGCTCTTTCTTCTAGAGCTGAACATCGATTCACCATCGACCGCATCGACAGATGTCGACGATGGGATATTCATGCGTCGCAAACCCTGGATGGGAGTCCCGCTCCGGATGGCCGACGATGAAGTCACCTGCCGTCGCGCTGCAGAATGGTACCTCTATTTTTACGACCTCAGCACACATGCTACAACCAAAATCTACCATTTTTACGGTCTCCAGAAAAACTTCCTCGCCCGCCAAAACTCACCATGGTCGGGGGTTGTGTTTGTGACAAGGCGAAAATGGTTTTTTGAAAACGACGACAAAGGCTACGCGACCAGTGCCAAACACGACGCGCGCGCGTAACTGCTCGCAAAACGCGATCTCTGTTATCATTCGTGAGCGCTACGTAGCTTCATTTTTATAGCTTCCTTTCTCAGCGCGGAAAAGCGAACCCAGCGACGGAAGTCGTAAAAAACTTTCCAGATCATGTGTTGCCGGGTGCCTTTATTCGTTCACACTGCACTGCCCATAGCGGCAAAGGTGTTGTTTTGATATTTAAAACTCCACCATTCGGGCCAGATGGTGAGCTTTTCCTGAGCTGGGTTCGCTGGACGGAATATGAAGGCCACATCCTTGGAGGCAAAATTAGAGAGCTCAAACTAATTTATAGAATATATTCGTATATATATGAAGATTTTTGCAAGTACAATTAAAAAAGAACTTCAATCAAGATGACTTACCTTAAAATCGATATAACCATTCTTATCCATATCGAACGTTCGAAAAACGTGATCGCAAAACTCTTCTGCGTTTCCAGACGGGAAGAACATTTTGTACATATCTACAAACTTCGCGGGCGTTAGCTTGCCGTTTGGACAATCTTGCTGCACAGACGAATGAAAAGAAGAATACAAAAGAGAGAAAAACATTAATACTAGTTCATTTTGAGGCGTTGTATAATAAACCGGGCGTTGTTATTACTGACTTCTTCATAGCGCGGTTTGTCGTAAGCCCAAAACAGTCTTATTTAAAAGCCACCGAATGTCCTAAGATGGTGAACCAGGAGAAAAACAGACGAACATTTTATGACCTCTATTTTGCACGAAACAGATTTTGACACTTGCGGAATTTTCCTTCTCCTAGCAGCACAGGCTTGAGTAATCTACCCCCTTTAAGCAGCATAAGGAGATACCAAAGCTGCGATCAAGCAATTTCCGTAGAAAGCTGGAAGGTACAAACATTTTCTACCGCTGCACGGCGAAACTTTCACTTCTCGAACAAAAAGCTCGCCACGCGGAACTGAGGAAGAATGTCACTGATGGTGGAAAAGGAGTGAAAAGAGCCAACGTGGAAACAAAAATTCCCAAAGCAAGCGGAAATTATAGCCAAACCAGCAGTGCGAGACGCCCGGCAATCAGGAAAGTTTTCCCAGTTAAAACAACATTTTCAAAACAACTCCAAGCACATGAAATTGTATTTTTTTTCCTTTAAATACAAATTTTAAACCTCGTCAGTGTTCGTTTATATTTATTTTTCATTCCCTTTTGGCGTTGCGTAAAATATTAAGACAAAATGGAAGAATGGAAGACCATTCTGAGCGGCTAGACTTTTCGATTTGTTTTTCGTGCGTCAAAGTTTTTCCCCATCGTTGTTCCGATGCGGTCAGTCGTGGTGTAAGAGAGCAGTAGAAGAGAACGAGACGTGCGATATCGTGGTACAGAAGGCCCCACGGGTCTAGGCTGCCATCAGACTTCTCCCTGGAGCCAGAATCAATGCTGGCAGGTTGATGAACGCCTTGTTCCCTTGTAGTTTATAGTTTTCCTTCACGCGTGAGCTTTCCAGCGCGTCTCGGTAAAAAAATACCTTCAGGCGTAACCGCATAGCCTGAGTAACCGAGGAGTGCGAAGGATAGACGACCGAGTCGTGGATGTGATATAATATTTGGCCAAAACTAGTCGACTTCATAAGCTCTGGTGGGATAGCAATTATCTCCAACCTTAATGTCATAATAAATCAATGCTTACATCAGACGACAGGGGAAATGGACGGAAATCCTAGAATGGCGACCGGGAGTGACGACGTAAATTTAACCTAGCCAAAATAAACTGGCAAGCAATTAAGAAAAGCCCTACAGACGCAACCGTGGCACGCGGGTAGCCAACTTAGCTGGTTGAAAGTTTTTGATGAGCATACCACCATCAGTAGAGGATGAGGAAATGCTGTTTATGGGTGTACGAGAACTTTTAACGCTTTTCTTTCCTACCCTTGTTCCAGAAGCAATGACAATTTTGTCCTTTACAACGTGGGACTGTCACCACAAGCAGCAGAAATGGGCCGGAAACTCATAGCTGAGCTAATTAACATTCGCTGCAATGGTTAATCGATAACAGCGTAATACCTTAAGGTTTAAGAAGTTACGATCAACTATGACCCAAACAACATTTTGAATATACAATAGAAGAACATTTTTTCACCTACATAACCGCAACATTTCAGCCAATTGTTCTTGTGATAAGAATATATCTACTCGCAACTGTATGTAAAAGACATATTTATCTGAATAAATATGGAAACATATTCAATAAATTACATATGTAACAATCATTTGAACATTTGATCTCAAGTGTCTAGCAAAAGTATACATAATTATACCATGTATTTGGTGTCATTGTGACTGACAACGCAATGTACCGTGCGAGTACATTTTTATGTACCGAGGGTGTCCTTTTCTTTGTTCACGGCTTGCACGAAACGGTCCAAAAACGCAATATAGATTAAAACACTCCCTGTTGAGGCGGTGCATAGACTAAAAAAATCAACTACGGTATCAGTTTACCAGGAAAAACGACAGCTCCTCGCTCCCAGTTTAGAAATAAGGAAAACTCGAACTGGAAATAAAAAAACTCATAACGTGCCGTAACACACATGTTTAACAAGGCCATCAATCAAGAACATACGCTAAGTTTCCCGAGATGTGAGACAATTTGTTCCTCTTCCCGTCACTCATACTATGATGTACAACTTTCCACCTGTATTCTTCGTGGAAAGTACCTGAAAATTTCAGGCACCGGGAAAGGAAATTCAACCGGATATTGATGACGTTGTGCGATATACATTGATAGCAAGAATGCCCGCAATGATGATGGATTGCATAGGAAACATGGTTACTAAATTTACCACATTCTTTGAGCTTTAAGTCTAAAAAATAATCGTTTTAATTTTACAAAAAAAAAATGGCCTTCGTAAGCTACCACACACTTTTATGACCGTTTTTAAGTATTCCGCAATGGCGAGGTCATGCTTGGAAGTTTCCACCTTCATGCCAGAGGCGAAACTTTGAAAAACCTACAGGTCATTAATTATTTACATATAAATTACACGTTTTATTATTATGTTTCCTCCATCTAACCCAAACCGCTACAAGCACTGGTAGAAAAATCGCAATCTTACCCTCATCATTTACCACAACGATGAAATCCACGTCAATGGGCCGCGTCAATCATGCGCGCCTAAAGCTAGGGAAAACTTTGGCAAGAGCAGCAACAGCAAAAAACACCAATTCCAGCCTAAGCCCTTGATTTCCATTCTTTGCGTTTTTGAGTTAGTGTGTGTTTTTGTATATAAATGCGTACGTGTGCCGTATTGTGTAGCTCAAGCCAGGAAGATGCAGAACCCGAGAAGGAGAAACAATCCTTTCAGCAGGGGTTGCACTTTTGTGTACAATTTTCAACCATCTAACAAACGAACACATACATAACAGGTTTTCAGTTAGTACTACCACCACGGAAGCGTTGGAATTGATTAATGAAATGCCACCTGCTGCCTGTTCATCAATTTCCGCTCTGTAGAGGCCTCAGCAGTGAGAGTGAGGAATTGACGCAAATTTTCAAACCGAAGGGAGGCAGAAAAAATAGAGTATTTCATTTTGTTTTATGGTCGATAACCGTCATTGTTAGGTCGTACGATGAACGAATACCAATAATGATGTTCTCTATACTTTTACCTTTCGTACCGTCGTTCACTCACTCTAGACGTTCCACAGGTGCTTTAAAATCTTGCTTAAAAGATTCATTGTGTGTCTACCACTAACCATCATGTTTCTGATTCGTTCAGAAACTAGAACAAAAATATCACATTGTTGTTCTCGCATATGCTCAAACACCGACATTCAAACCGGAGTCGGAACGAGTACCTTGCGAATTACTTGTACTTCAACCACGCAATTTTATCGACAAGTCGCGTCTATAAAAATGTCACGAATGACGAACGAACGAAATCAAGAGATATAGCGAAAGGGAAAAAATGTATAAAATGACTCTATAGCACGATTGCTACACGTCACACAGAAAAGGACGGTAGCAACATTCCGTTCACAACAATTCGTTCAATCGAGCTTTGAGCGAGCGGTGTTTGCTCACATGCCGGTGAGATGCGAGCTTTCCGCAACGTGGTACCGATACGAAAGGTGCGCGAGAGCTGCTCTCTATTTTGTGTATCGATTTTATTCTAATTTTATTCCAAGTATCAGCTCCCAACTTTCCACGTCCGCCTTGACTGCTGCCGTTATTCAATTCCTACAACATTCAGATCCATTCGACCGCGATTCGTCGAAAATATTAACCAGCTTGAAGATATTTCCAACGAAGGGAACAACAAAGAACGCGATCGAGTGTTCAAACTTTGAAATTAAGCATAACATTCACCAAATACGTGTCAAGTTACCCGGGGTTTTACGACTGGCGCTCTGTGGGAAACTCGCTTTCACATTCGAGCAAAACCGTACCAACGAAAATATTAGGCAAGAACAACCTCAAAAATACACACAAATACCAACGCGCAGCGACATAAAATATCCTAACCAGCCAAAACCGCTTGAACCCATCCAAATAAAGGCATTCAAGATGGTGTGCGAAATGTGCGTAAGCAAATGAGACGTTTACACCGATCGAGTATCGTCGCAAAAACACACGTCATCAGGCATCGACGAAGGACGTCATGGACCTGCCCCCGATATCGCGGGTGAGTATTGTGAAAAGATATTTCGGAAAGCTACCAAAACCATCGTCAATACGCTTCCCCGTGTATCTCCAATGCAAGTTTTCACTTCTTTGCTTCAAACGACCGTTCGTTGGTGAACAATTCGACCCATCGATTCAGGTAAGAATCTTGCAAAAGCCCATTGTTATGTATATTTTTGGGTAGAGAACGCTTTTCCATCGATGAGCGTAACGAGGAAAGGCGGAGGTGCCAACGAAGGAAGCCGTGCGCTCTTCCAAAAAGTAAGCAGTCCTGGGTTTTCCTTTCATTTTTTGGCTTTCTCCAACATACTACCACGGTCACCATAGAAATTTGGAACCTGTCTGCCATAGATTATGTCCACCATTTTGATGTAGGACCAACATTCCAGCATCGCCAACAATCGAGAAAGTTACAACGATGAAGAAAAACATCCCTTTTATTGGCCACTTTACCCAGCATCGGGATCGGGTATGCCAGAAGATGATTAACTCGTTAATTAAAATTTGCTTCGACACACAACAACGTTCTTTTCCAGGCGAGCTCTTTAATAAGCTGCTGAGGGACATCATGGAACGCGATTTTTTAAGCTGCTTTTCAACACTTCAATCATGAGAGGTGTTTTAGGGTATTTTCCGTCAAGCTCTAATTCGAATGAAAATTACATTTAGTCCGTTAAATTGTGGTACATGTGGTACTTCAACTGAACAAGATATTTTATCTCAATGAGAGAACAAATTTTAACACGTGTTAACTGTCGTAACACAAAACATTAAATTAGTAAAGTTTTCTACTTCATGTTTAAAAACCTACTTTATCAGAAAATTGCTAACAAAGACTACTCCCGGACAAATTTAATATTCCAAGCAGAGCGCTTCTGATTTATTTTGCCATACACAAGTTTGAACAAGCTAATGCATCTAAAAATCCATTACAAATTCAAGTGCCTTATGTTTTGGAGATAGTAAAGAACGCAATCACGCGCACCTTTCGACGCAAACATACTCACGCTCACGAGAAGCATGATGTAAAACCGAGTAAAGCACCGTCACGGATGGGAATGGGGTTAAATTTAGTAAGCTTTGTTCCGGTTTGCACGTTTATCGGTGTACGACCATGTCGTTCGAGGACGAATCAGGTCCTGTGAGGCGCGGGCATAACCAGTATCCCTCCAGCTGGTTGACTGCCATATAAATTGGATTCCGAAATGACCGTGGATGCGACCCGAACGAGCTAGCTGCCGGAGTCTGAGAAAGTTTCAACCCACGCGGATGCTTCGTATTTCTCCTGCTGGAGACCGTCCAGGAGCTGTCAGTGATCAGAAACCATATCGTGCACATATTCCTCGTTACCGAGTGCCCACAGCACACAGATGAGCGTTGTTTGCTCGACGTGCATATGTATGTGTTGGCTGTGGCTGACGAGTCTCAGCGCACTCCTTACGACAAGGAAACGTTACCGGAAGTGGAAAGCTATCGTGACGTCTCGTATTCAACGCCACTATCTCCACTACGGTATGCCAATTACACCGAGGCACGGCCGTATTCAACCAGTCGGTGGATAAAGTTTACATTGCTATTTTCTCTCAGAAAAACAATGGAGGCGCACGGTCCACGATAGCCTGGACTTTGACGTTTATGACCATCATTGTTTTCGCTCGTTGATTCTGCGCCGGATGCGCACAGAAAAGCGATACCAGTAAAGCGCTTTTTGAAAATTATATGATATAAATTAAATAAATCTATAATAATGTTCTCCAAAACGTTACCACAAAGAAAGCCACAAACGAGATTTGTGGTAACGGCCACCCTGCAGCCGTGATTGGTTCGAAAACATCGAAAAAATCTCGTCCAAGTGGATACTCTTTTCTGGAAACTGTTCTACCCTGCCTATTTCGTCAAGAAATTATATAAAAACTAACACTTGCTAGCCACGGACACTATTCTGATTGACACCACAAACTTTTCCTTGCACAACGAATGAATGTCATTTCGATTATGAAACATTCAACAACGTTTATCGAATGAATTATCATCACCTGCTCCATTCTGCAGCATTATATTGTGCATTCCTTGCGGGCACATCTTCAGGCGACATGGCCATAGCTTGCGCGCCAACAACAAGTGTGAAAGCTCCATGTCAAGACAAAGTTGAAAACAGCAATTGGCATGTCTCCACCCAGTTCCGGCAGCTCCACCTCGTTGTGGAATGGTTTCGAGCGTTAGCCCACGTAATGAAATCTAATTTCCAGCCCATGCACACAAGCCAAGTCTTAGATGACTCGCTCGGTTGTTGAACGCTTATCCCAACAATGCAATTGAAATTTCACACAAGATTATTGTAAACGTGAGGATAACGCATTCGATCTTCCAACCCATACGAGCGAAGGGTCGTTAAGGACGAACATCCTGTTACGCTCGATCACAGTGTTAAGCTAACTATGCTAATTCCCGTTCCTACAAAGGCACTGTGGGTTTTGCTTCGTTGTATGGTCTTATTTGTGAGGCATGACCTTACACGTAGCCGTTCGGGCGCTGAACCGTGCTCTAGTTCCACTGGATTGGTACGTGTGGTGCGGTTTTGTCCTGTCTAACCGATAAATTATGCCATCTGAACAAGGGCGACGGTTTGACCGAGCTTCGTGTATACACCCGCTCGAGTGCGGTTGATTAAGCAAACAAACCAACCGGCCAGCAACCAAACGGTGTAATGCATTGCAACATGGAATGAATACATTGTTTCGTGTTTTGCATTCGAAACAGAACCATGGACCGCAGCGATCGTAAAATAATCAGCGTTCAGATTGTTTGAAAACCCACCATTAAAACATAGCGAGCGTACATCCTTTTGATTCATGTTCTGCTGAGCTAATGGTATCATTATCAAGCTTCAAAGGGTTATGTTTGATTGGGGGAGTAAATAATCAAACACAGTATCTGACTCAGCAAAACTGTAAAATTTTCGTTAAACATTCCTCAAAAAGTGACCTTCAATCAAAAGGAAGCGTGCACTGAAGTAGGCAAATAGCAGGAATAATATTATCGAAAAAGAAATTTTCAATCTAACAATCTATAACAAACTAAAAATAATTATAAAAAATTTAAAATAAACTTAAGAATTCAGGTAGTAAATCGAGAGCAACGTATACCTTGAAAACGCCGTGATAATGACTAGACGCCGTTATTATGCTTAGACAACAAAACAAAAAAAAACAAAATTGCTTTTCCCAACAATAAAGAATCGTCCTTTTCAAACATTTTATAATGTTGTTGGAGCCGAATTGTTTGTATACCACTATTCAACCTACCACTCAAATACCGTTTATTTTTTCATTATTATTGGAACTCGATCCAAGGAAATGTCATGCATAAGAAGAAAGGTCTATTGACTTTAAAGCAAAAACGTGTTTAATAAATCATTCAAAGAGCAATTTTGTTATCAAACAAAATGATAAAAAATATCTTGGCTTCTAATTTAAAGCTTTGCGAACCTTCATTGAACAAGAAAAGGCAATCAATGGACATACGCATTAGTATCGTACGGTTTTGGTTCACACTCGAACATAGCCTGAATAGCCGAGCAACTCCAAAGGCGACCGATGTTCAGATAAATACCCAATGATATCGTCTCACAATCAGCTATAATTAGCCACCGCATCGGTCAGTCGCACCACCGGTTGGGCACTTCTTAATTAGCCTACCGTAACACGAGCCCATCTTGGGGTTGAATAAAATAAACAGAACCCTTCAGCCGCTCTTTGTTTCGCTTCGTTCGAGTCCACTTTTAGCTTAGCCAAAGGACGTTATTTCCATATGACGAACAGCAAGAGATTAAAGCTAGCTAAGACTAGGGAACAAACACACAGCTGGGACAACTGGCATATGTTGGAACGCACACTGGCTATCCCTGGACGTTATAGTAAGAGGTCAAATCAACAACAACAACATCCACAAATGGATGATTTGTTTTTCCAGGGGAACATTTTCTTGGGTCGGGGAGATAATGCAACAAGCGGAATAATTCGTTGATGTTGAAGTATCAAATTACAGTTAATGCTTTCTATAAACACGCTTCTACCTCACTGATGCACACCTACCAGCTCTGCTCGGGTTTTTGTGCCAAGCTGAGTTGCGCAATTCAGCCCAACTAAGCACGGTATGGTTATAGGATAGTATTTATTTTTTCATCCACACAAAAGAAATAAATGTAACCTTCATGGCTCCGAAAATCGCCACGCATCGCTACACAAGCATAGAAAAAGGCTCCTTTTTTGCCATGTATTTGAGAATTCTTTTTTCTCCAAAGACCGTCGTCTTATTTTCATTCACCTTTCAGCCGATCGTGTGAACGTAAACCCAGCAAAGAAGGATTAACGGATTATCTTAATTGATCCGAAATTACATCTGCTGTCCCACGAATTGATTTCGGCTGAAATGCGGCTCATGTTCAACCCACCAGCATTATTCCTCATTTGCGAGTGCTGTTCATTTATTTATGCATTTCGTATTAATTGTTCACCAATCATTGTACATCATCCTGGTCAGGAAATCTCTTGATGGTGTTGTTAAAAAAATATTCCATACCCATCGCTGAATAACAAACTCATTGCACTTCTTAAATTCATTATTTCAATGTAACTAAAGGCTTTCAAATTTATTAAAATCCCAATAGCCATTATGGTGCGTGCGCAATGGACAAGAGAAAAACAAATGCAAAATCCAACGAATACGGCGGCAGTATGGGTGAAAAATTAAATTTTCATTATTGAACAGCACAGTGGTCATGGGGCGGCGGACTCAACAGTTTGCCATCTAATAGCAGGGCCCAAATGGTTCATCCTCGCTCACGCAAACTTGTCAATCGATCGGAATCGTTCATCATCCCAACACAAAAGAACTCGCAACAGGAAGGGATACCATCCGGACAATCGATCCAGTGGATATGAAAATTTAATCATTATGTATATCGCCCTCCGGCGGCAGTATCGCACTTGTCGATCAATCGATACCCCGATCGATTCATATCTCGGCCGCTTGAAAAGGAAAATGTCACCAGATTTGAGCTCGCTTTCGACAAATCAAGAACTGTACTGGCAACGTCCCAAAACGCGGACTTGATAAAACCGTAACACACCTTAAAGTAGCTCCCTTCGTTAGCTAAAAATGCCGAAAGAAGAAAGAACCTTTGAAATGAGCTACTCAACATCCCAAACCCATATAAGCTTTGCTGCTTAGTACATTTAAAAGTAGAATAAAAAATCACGAACATTCTTCAATCACCTCAACGGATGGTGATACTCTCATGAACAAGGAACAAAACTCTCTGAATTTTCCGACATAAAGAAAATAAAAAAACATATGCAATAGTCAAAGTATAAAAACTCGTCACAAAACTGGATCGCATAAAGAGAACAAATATAATACCCATCTTTGCTTTACTATATCGGGTATAAGTGTGCCTCTTCAGAGGAAGATGGAAAAACTTTTGACTATTAAACGTTTGCATACACACGTGAAAAGCTGTGGTAGCCGAGATTTTTCTTTTCATCGAAATTGCATTATAGTTGATCTTTCCACACGGGTTGAAAGAATAGGCAACAAAATCATTTCGCATTCTCTCTCAGGCACTAAATGATGGAAATAGATGGAAATGAATGCGATTCAAACACCAAAGCCATCGGGTGAATCAGCCTTGAATTGCGAATGAGGGTAGATGAAATAAAAAAAGAGATCACACATTTGAATTTGTGCTCATAGAGACAGAGAAAAAAGAACTTGAAATGATGAGGAGCTAAGATCCATGTTGGCATAATGAAATGGAAAAGTGTTAAACTTCTAGCCACCACACTAGCGTCCTACAAACCCAAAAGCGCCTTCATTGTTAGACTTACACGCAAATTATGGAAGAAGGGAAATACAAAAAAATAGCTCATATATTTCAGTCTTATAAGACGGAGACCATACACGATGGAGATAGAAGCCGCCGTTTTTGCTACGAATACAAGCTAAGACAAAGAGAGACTTAAAATCAGCATAATAACTGCCGCTCAGTATATAAATGCAAGCAAAACTTTGCCTACAGTCGCCTGAAATTATAAAAAAACTGAATCATATCCTATAAGAAATGGCAGAATAGGGTGCTATCTAGAGGGACTTTCATGATAGAGTGAGGAGGTTCTACTCGCTATTATGTCGAACAAAAACTTACTAACGTAAAAGCCAACTTTGCCTGGCACAATGAATTTTTCTCAACTACAGCTCGATTCACATAGCCAGTTTCTAGCTAGTACACTGAGTAATCGCCGATCCTAATGCCGTGCAGTAACGAAAATGCGACCTCGTTTGCAAAAGGTCTCTCTCTTTTTCTTTTGGACCACTGTATGTAAACCACATACGTCACATACTACCCGTAATACAGCTTTTTGCAGCAGGTCTCCCTCCGGTGCTAGCTACCGGGAGGAAACTTTACTAATTGAATATGAGTAGATGGTTCTTCTGCGGTGTACCGTCCCAGGTTCGGTACGCCTGATTGCAGCTGATTATGTTTGCCGTACCAAAGGACCTAGATGCAATAGTTACAACAGCCTACACAGGAATACGAAGTCTAACGGAGCACGGAGGCGCTCCAAACAGCGAATCGACTACAGTCTACTCTTCGGTACACTGTGATCTCTCAGTTTCAATGCAACGAAGGACTGATATACTCGCGCGTGCATTAGCGGGTTGCAAGGTTTATGCGTGTGGGTGTGTAATTTGATTTATGGTTTCAATTAAATGATACCGTAAGGATTAGACAGCTATCGGTCTAATGGGAGAGCGCTACAAGGATGCCTCTTTAGTGGGAGAAGAAGCAAGGGAAAATTAATTATTGAAGCTGGAAGATTTCAGTACGAAAACGATCATGTGAGGGCATGGATGCCCATCACTTGAGGAACGGAACTTATATTTTTCTACCGCAAGATCAGCGTTGTGGGGCTTGTCCAACAAACGAAGAAGCACTATCTCCCCAACTGAAGACACTAATAAGTCTTCGATTAGATTTTTCCATCCGACACACACGAGCGACAAACAGTGGAGGCACAGATGTTCTGTCTCTGGTACTCTCAAAGTGATTTTCCTTGAAACCAAGCAGCTTTGGACAACGGAAGGAGGATATTATGCTCACGAATTCGGCCGCTTCACGCAAGGATGGACGTTTTGCGCGACTTGCTTCCTTTCACTTTATGCCAAATTCAATTACACGACCACCCTAAGACGAGCGCTCTATTCAAACACAATAAAAATCAAATGAAATTCATTAACAGACCCTGCGAGAGAGAAAATTGAATCTCTGGAAAGGTGGTGAGTTAGTGCGCGGTGTCAAAGACAATGGAAAATACCAAGAAACGATCACTAAACAGGACTTTGATCTGTCAACGTTTGCCCGCGAGGTGCCCTCAAATTAGGATAGCTCAACCGTAAGAACCAAGAAACCCACAGCATCATTGCCGACGCTGAGGCTGAAGATGAAAAATATTCAATTTAAAAGCTAAAGACACCCGTCCACCTGGAAACGCAAAAACGCGCACGTCTTGTAATATTACTTTCGGGTCCGTCAGTAAATGCGTTATATTGGAAAGCCACTCACCTTGAAGCCTTTGTACCATTCCTTGATTGTGGACTCGTCGTATCTGGTGTGCGATTTGAGAAAGTCCATGTCCTCTTTGGACAGACGGTCTTTACTACCTAGGCAGCCCATGTCCTGGGAAAGAAGAATCCAAATGGTTATTGTAGAAGGCTCAAATGCTACACTTTATAATTGATGTAAAAACCGTAAAATGCGCACATAAACATGAAAAACATTCATAAGAAAATGCAAACTAAGCTTTTATACCATGTAATAGGCGCAAACATAATAAATATACCATATGCATTGCCACAAATGTACAGATTATTAAAATATATAATGCTTTTTAAATATGTAATCGAAACAAAGGAAACTAAAAAAAAACATTAATTACACTCCATACGTCCTTAAACCAAATGCTAACCCTATTTCCCAACATACATATTGACGCCGTTTGTAAAGCAGAATACATCAACCCAATTCGTGACTAAGCCTGAAGTAACGAGCGAGTACGTTAACCATGCAAACATGCCAAAACGGATCCAATGGCAAAACCCGACGTCGGGTTTTGTACGCGAAAGCTCCGAATTTTTGCTCCTAAACCAAACAGCTCAGCTTTCATTTCCCACCTTCACGCACAACAAGGTATCATCGTCCTCGCGTGTGAACGGATTAGTGTACTGATCGCCAACCGACGCCTCGGTCACGATCTCGCCGACAAGGAACAAAATTATCACGCAACGGAACAGCGATAGCACCGCTTGAGATGCCTGTATCGACATCGGTGACTCATACCATCTTCCGTGATCATCATGACGAGCGTGCCTGACATACGGGTAGAACATTGCGTTCTCAGGTGTTGATGGTGGTGAATGTGGTTAGTGTGCTGTGAGTGAAGTATGTTGAGGATGGTTTTCAAACGCAGTGCACACTGTAGCTATGTTAGTTGAGCTCTTTGTGGTGAAAAGAAGATGGAACAGTGTGCGAGCGTTAAGCAAAACGAAAATTCATCTCACTGCAAGAGGATGAGAAAAAGAAAGACAAAGTAGAGAAATAGAGAGTTATGGAATAAGAGAAAGCAGAAACAAATAGGAAAGTGGCAGGATATATAACAATAGCTAATGTTAGAAGAACCAAACCCAAAATGCAGTGCACATTAATAGGAAACTAGAAAAATTCAGTTCATTTCAACGCACAAGTAATCCCATTTGAAATTATGAACATGACCGATGTCATTTTAAACATGACTTTTGTTCAATTCGCTTCAAAAATTGTATTTTAAATGTTACATCGATTGCCTAACTCTAGGCGCATATAAACTAGACATGGTTAGACCGTATAACAAAGTATGTAGTGTAACTTCAAAGTAAGCATTATAAGAGTAGTATCCATTTCTTCATTTCATTCACGTTCAACATGATCAAAAAAACAACAGTTTGTGAAACATCGCTTCCCTCAACGTGACAAATGGGTCGAATAATATAGAAACGGAACCAAGCTATCTGTCTTTCAACCGAAGGATTGTTTTCCCTCGAAAGACGCAAAATTCAATGAACTGAAACAGTATAATGGCTCCGTTTATGTGTCCCATCGAAAACCGGATCATTTCTGAAGCGTCTGTGCAGGTAGTTTCCTTTTTGAGCAAGGTACACAAGATAGGTCATGCCCTTGTCAAGGCTTACGCTTGCGTGTATTTGTTAGTAGGAAAATAGACGGAAACGGGGTGTCGTAAAAATAGTAGCAACCAGCATCCTGATACGGTCACAGTGCACCTTTCGACAGTGCTCCTTACCTCACCTAATCCGATTACGAGAAAAGTGTGTTCTACTGTTCTATCAATTCTATTCCAAACACCAAACAACTCGTTAGTGTGAACAAAACAGGGATGAGTATGAGCCTTATTTGCAGGAAACAATCTGACATCACCCTCGGATTCACAGGATGAAACAATGTATGACGGGGCAATAGGGAAGCAAAGCCATGTTCACACAAAAATAGAACGTTGGTCCGATCGAAGCAATCAATAAAGCGTGTTTGTAGTATTGTGTCAATCAGATAAAATCCGGTTTTTCTGTCCCGCA
This sequence comes from Anopheles nili, assembly GCF_943737925.1. Classification (NCBI taxonomy): domain Eukaryota; kingdom Metazoa; phylum Arthropoda; class Insecta; order Diptera; family Culicidae; genus Anopheles; species Anopheles nili. The sequence goes on along the minus strand of NC_071292.1, from coordinate 73,884,819 downwards.
CTTTGCAGTATGTTTTTTCAGAGATCGATTTCGTTGTTGCAGACACAGTGTTATCGAATCTCGTCCCAATCTAAGGAACAATTCCAAGAGGAATCGAATCGACTGTATAAAGGCACTATTTTAAGACCCGTTTTATCCGTCCTACCTGCCATTACTTCACATTGTAACGTAGAAAAAAGCAGACTTTCTTCCGTTTCCTTAACGAAGAATACTCGCATGAACATCACATAAAATGAATAGAAGATGTTAAACCATCTTCATCAGGTTAAGAATACTCAGCAAGAGCATTGAGAAACTCTAAGCTCCTTACACAAACAATACAATGGTCTGAAAAATCAAAGCTAAGGGTAATTATCAGTGCATTTTCTAGTAAATAGAACAATACAAAATAGCTGTCAATGATCCCGTAAAAGTGATGCTCAATTTATCGAAACCACTCTCTTCAATCCTGATTTCATGTTGGACAGGTATACGGAATATGTTACAACTAATAAAATACGCAAACCTAACGCAATGTGGGATTGACGGTGGAAAGGAAAATTTTGCAATTTAGAAGGATTAGAACAAAATGCAACGCAAACACGTAACACTCACACAATCAATTTGCGATTGCACCAATCTGTCACGCTCGGGTTAAAACTCTCGAACAAGCTACAAAGCCACTGTCCAATACCAAAATAACTGCTCTGGAACACTAGCTAGAAATTCTCTATCTAATTCATTTCGGGCTCCGTAACGACCTGTTCGTTGAGGATTTGCAAACGAAATATGTTTTGAATGGTAAATCGAAACGAACCTCAACAAGCATCGCCTCTTCCCAACCCACAAAACACCCAGCCTGGATCACCGTTCCCTTGCTTCTCTGATGCGCAGGGATTGTGGTTTCGAATGGTGACGGAAGAGAGAAATCACTGCTGGCGCTTCGTCGACCACTAGTTTGAAAACTGTTGCAAAATTGAAAAACGATTTCCCGTCAATCCCATCCTACGAAGTTCCCGCTCCTGATACGCCACTGGCACACGGGCTCTTCCCATCTGCAATCGGAAGCTTTGGTCAACCATATCCATTCTTTCGCATTCCCTACAGGCCGGGGATAATCGTTCTCATCGTACCCGTACCGGGGAGTATTGGTCAAACCCATTTGCGAATTTCGTAACGGCCCCGCGCAAACGTACATGAAGGTTTTTCCAATTTCCAAAACTGAACACCAATGTCCCGCGAGGAGTGGGATGAATAAGACGGGGTAGGAGTCGACCAACGCCTAAACCACCACCATTGCATGCAACCCGATGGTAGAAGGAAAGGGTAGTGATACGATATTAGGCAAGTACTGCACTAGCATCAACAAACCCTACGAACATTTATTCGCTTACTAGTGTGTCCAAATAAAAATCAGCAGCTTGATGATTCGATGAAGAGTGCACGTTTTTGATTTACTGATGTAGATAAAAATTCAATTTACTTGCATCAATACACAGAACTAACTGTGCATGCATCGTCCCGGACCCAATAGATAGCCTGCTTCGCACCGTTTTATCAATTATGAATGCGAGCAATCACAGCAAGCCTCAAAGAACTCGAAGGAAATAATTCCATTAATTTGTCAGACAATAAGCTGCGAGCAAGAAACACGCTTACCATATGGTGTAGTCCACATAAAATTATAAAACGCTACAATATGTCAGTCACTGGGCGTCTCCGTTTAAAGTGAGAAATTCAAGAATAATTCAATTCAATTCCAAAAAAACCCTAATTAGGTCTTTATCCTACATTTCTCTTGCAAAATAACACATTAAAACAAGCTTATGAAACTTTAAGGCTATCCTTCTATAGACATTCGAAATAAAATACACACCAGCTACCAGGCGCCTCCATTTGCTCTTGCCACGGTATAAATCGTTTTCAAATTGAATTAAACCTTCTCTTTTCCATATTCAGTGGCTTTTTGATTCAAGTTATAATAGCGGCTCATTCGATAAATATTTCCGAAAAATGTTCATTTATATCCGACACAACGATACTACCTGAGCACAAACAATAGCGCAGAAAAGCTTACCTAGTAGAATCAACAAAAATAAATTGAAATCGAATGTATGAATGTTTTACTTTTTAGCATAGCCATGACGTGGCCAGGAAAGCTCAACAAACGTTCGCGATTATAATGAACACCAATAAACAAAGGGGTGAATTGGGAATTAAATTAAGCAGCGTGGTCTTCCTCTCCTAGCCCTTTCCCACAATAGAATAAGAGCAAGCATAAATTTAGTGCTTTTGTACATCATTTCGGGAAATTGAGAATGTTTTCAAAATACAATTGGTTGCGAATGTGAAACTTTTTCTTTTTACAAAGCTGATGATTTTGAACACGAATATAATGAAACCAATTTCAATAAAAGTTAGCGCAACAAAAGTTTGTTGTTTTGTTAAATCTTAAACATAAATAAACAAGATTCAAACATATATTTTGATAATCTGAAATGTGTAGTAAAACTTGTATGGATGCTACATACGCGTCTGTTGCCCTTTTCATGCAAACTGCTACCATAAGAATCTCGAAACGAAGTTTCGCATAATCGAGACAGTAAATAAATAATCTATGCAAATACCGATGAAACATCCATCTTGATTATCACTTCACTCACCACTCTTCTCATCATTCTCAATCCCCGGGGTAAGACAGTCTCTGGTTTTGCTGCTTTCGTTACCGAAAAACCCTGTAAGCTATTTCTGCCACCAAAACCGACTCCTGAGCATCGAAAAGAGATAACGCATCATGCCAACAATTTGCACAGTTTGATTCATCTCCAACAGTGTTCCTACACTCAGTGCTCTTCTGGTAGAAAATCACGTCCATATACCGAAAGTAATCCTTTTCCTGCCTCAGGGACCTAGGGAAATAGCCATCCTTTGTCTTGCACACACGGACATACCAATTCCGCCGGGTGTCGAACCGGGTGTGATTAGTTAAGGTCGGTATACTAGGCAACTGAAACCGAAACATAAATAACTGAAGCCAATGGGGCGTTCCAATAAATAGCATATTCTTGTGGTTGTCCTGGCCAAGGACAACATTCCCGACGAGAGAGATCTACTCCTTCCCTATCTTTCTTGGATAACCTCACCCTAACTTTACGAAAGGCGTTGGTCTTTGGTTTGCTACGCTACATCCCAACGGTGCGGCGGTTTCGGTCTCGACAACCTACTTCATGGTTGGTGGCAAGGCAAGACGTTTTTATTTCCCGTTCAAGTTCGAATAGCTACACACCCTTACGTTGTTTCTTTTCGTCTCATGAAATCGCGCAGAGTTCCCTCGCAGTGTCGATGATTGTACGTGAGTTGAATTAAACATACCATTCGTCGGCAAAAGAGCAGTGAGTAAGCGGGTGAAAAACTTCCACTATCTCGATGTTCCCATCAGCGTCAGCCCGGTCAAACGCAGATGAGGATCGAGATTAAAACAATGTACAAAACAAGTCTCTACAACGCCAACAAATGGCATATCCGGGAAATGGTCACCCTATCAACATGCATAAACACAACTATGGCACATAGGCTCGGGATCTGAGCATAAAAAATATGTAGGATGTTGATGGTGTTTCGTGAATTGAGCGCTAAAAATTTGCTGTATTTCAATTTTTAAAATCTCCATATTACATCCTAAATGAAAATTATGCGCATATAATTCAATTCCAAATATATTCAAAGTAGATTTTTCTAATTCAAAATTTGAATCATGCAGATGGACTGATGTTTTCATAAGAGAATGTCTTTTAGAATGAAAAAGACAATGAAATTTATCTCTTACGTGAAACTGATGCATTACGACTATTCTTAGAAAACCTTCTATCATAAAACTGCTGATAACAGGATTAAAAAAAGACACAAATCTGTCGCACGTAGCATCACACCACACCGGTTTAAACATTTGAAAAAGGGGATTATATATATATGATCGGAGTTTATCTCCCTATGGACAACTGGACGCCGGATTTTGTGTTCTCTGTTATTCTAATACTTTTTTATGAATAAACAAACTAGCTAGTGATAATTAAACATGAATCACATTGCATGGTTTCCTTTTCAACGACAAACATATTTCAACAACGTCGTCCCATCATAATTGAATAAAAAATACCATTGTTTGGTGCAGTATGAGATCATGAAATTTAATCTTCAGGAGAGATTTATTAAAAAATCGTTGTAAATAAAAGTGTACTGAGGTTTTTATGTACAAAATGAAATCAAACCTATTTTACATTTATGATTAAAAAAGCATATTACATCACATTTTCAGTGTATTTAAACCACATAAAAATCGATTTTGTAGCATAATCGATAGAAGATACTATTTAAGTTCTGAATACAGTAAAAACCTGAAAATCTTGCATCTACTGCCTCACCGAACACCACCACTTCGATATGGATATGTAATCCCAAACGGAAATATTGCACACCACAAGCACACAAACAAATTGTCTTCGTTCATGGCCGTTTTAAAAACCCGCGTGGGAAACTACCCTGGGTGAACAGGTGCGGGTATGTGTTTTCTTTTTTCCCACTCTCCATTGATTTTTTTTCATTCCTAGAGCATCCAACCGAAGCATATCCCATCTGCTTCCAAAGCGAAAACTAATAAAAAAATATATGCTGATAACTATCAGCGGCGGATACTATCTTTCCCGAATGGAAACCATCTGCCAGCGAACTGATTCACGGTTCGAGAAACACAGGTTGCATCTGGAGTCTGGAATGACAGGCGCGTGAAAGGGGATGATAGGATGAGCACAGGTTCCGCGATTCATCTGGCAAACTTCGATCGACGGTTAAATTAAATTTGAAGCAATTTTCGGCGCATTTACCATGCTGCAACCATGAGACTAGGTAAAGGAACATTATTTTTGAATTGACTCGGACGTTGCTCGCCCTATCCAGTGTACCATTGTAACGCTATGAGGCAACTAGACCTAAACCATTCACCAGAGCATACCCTCAGTGGCTCGATACTTGCTATGACAGAAAGATCTGGCGGAAACAGCACACTCATTTCACACCCTTTTTGCTTTGACAAAGGGGTGACTAAGTTCACTTTTGCGCCAAGATGTATCGTTAAGCTTGGAGAGAAAGATACGTTTTCATATTATTTATTTATTTCTTCATGCATCGTGTTTATGTTTTCATCCGTTCTTGCATAAACGACCCGCAGCCGCTATAGCAGAACTGCGACGTTTTGGATGTTTACCGAGCGAAAGGTTAAACAATTTTTTTCATGCATAAATAGGTTTGCTCACGTTATACGAGACGAAGATAAATCCCAGTGAATGGAAATCAAAGCTCACGAATAGTATATAAATGAAATCATCTAGAAAACATCATCGTCCGTGTTTGTCGTCCGAAACATTTAACAACTTAAAAAGGTTTTAATGAAGATCTTTTTTAAGTTCAACAACCGGTATTTATTAGTCTTGTAATAACCTTCATATTTAGGTGCGTTTCCATCATCGTTTGAAACTGACTCGCTTCCTTGATCGTTCAAATTTGTTTCCGTTTGTTTTGCTGTCTACTTCGCAGATAATGCGCACGATTGCAGGAAAAAGTTGTAATAGATTTATGATATGTTTTCCTCTTTAGTGTGTGGTTGCGGTGGGTTTACTACCCGAGCTCTTGCAACTTGAAACCAAGCACGAGGTAGCAACATTGTCGCTCTACCTACTATAAGAAGCTGTTGCTAAATGTATCCTAAAATTTGCGAGAGCAGCAAAATCAGAGCTGTACTGTTGGCGGATCGATCACCGTCCATCAACAATTGGACCGCATGGGTAGTGACAAGAGGGTTGGCGCAAGGCCAATACAAGCCAAGTTTCGAAGTGTTTGGAAAGCCGTAAGATTACAACACCCTGACCGGGCAGCCATATTTGTTGATTCGTTCGTTTTTGCACGATGCACCTAGAAATGTTGTTGAACGGTGGAATCGGAATGTTTTCGGAAAAAGATGGAAAAATAAAAGTGTTAGAATCAACACCTTTTGAGTATACATTACACGGTTTGGCAATTGTAGACTGTAGAATAACGTGAATTTTCCTCAATTTTTCAGCTTTTTTTCAAGAATAACCACTTTAAATGGGGTGATGAGAAATGCAGATATTTTTAATATTTATAAGAGCAAATGTTCCGCCTACTGTTGGGTTGCATTGAAATGCAGCATTGCTTACACTGTTATCAGGCAACCCTTCATTCACCACAAAAGTAACATTAACATTTATGGACAAACTTTCAGAGTGCTACCAAATGTACCGGAATGACCATTTCATGACAAAAACCATCTGGCTCAACCAAACTTTAATGACACTCTCACTAAGGCAAAGGGATGGTAATTACAGCTTCGACAACTAACAACAAAATAAGTCAAAAAAGCGGATGATCCACTAAGTATAATTTTGCCCGACAGTACGGGGAGTTGTGTTTTTTAAAAAAATTCTGTACAACCATCACAACTAATTAGTAGAACGGAAGCAAAGAAGTTAAGATGATGATGATGATCATCATGCTGCTGTTGAACATTCCAGGTGCGGAGACAAATACACCTTAATATCGGACACTTGCCCCGCTGCCCCACTGGGTCCCGAGTCTTCATTTCCTTTGCCGTTGAAATTACATTTATGCTTCCTCTGTCCGCCTGATGTGGGCTAGCAATGGCCAGCAAGCGTTAGGAGCTACGGACGCCATTTAAAATTAATTATCCTTCGTTGGTCCGGCTGGAGCCGGTGGTGAAATAGGGCAAACACATCGACAGCAGGCCCGCGAGAGGGGGTTGCAACCGGAGGTTCGATGCCTTTGAGCAGTGGAAAACATACACACATAAAAAGCCCAGTGGCGTGCAGGAGACTCCAGCGAAGCACGAACATGCTTTCGAGAGGAGAACCCATGTCCAGCCGTGGGTGGTTGTACGCTTCGGAAGGATATTTTCGAGCCAACAGACGGGTTAGATTTCTGATGCGGGTTCACAAACTCCTACACCGGTCGGCGTATGGTTTTGGAGCGGTCTGTATCAAGTGCAGACCTCCAACAGCTTTATCAGTAGCGCCCATGGAAAGCATTCGGTGCTCAGTGCGGCTAAGTCCGCAACAGCTGCGACACCATCGTTCGCTCTGTGCAAGTACATCTCGGTTCGACTGCTACGACAGGTTGAAGTTAATTTCAGCGGCCACAAAAGTACGTCACTTCACACCCTCAGATGGACGTGGGCTTCGTGATGATGCTTGTATTCGCTAGCAAGACCAACTAAGAGCACTTTCGACACTGTGTCATCATCGGCATTGGGTAGGATTTATCGATTCTCTTTGAAACCAATCGAGCAGGGCGTTTTTCAATGTACATTGCAGTTTAAAAATCTGCGTGAACGTCCAATAAACGATTTATACTTTTAAAATATTAAATCCCACAAATAAAAAATATGATAATTTTTCCAACCTTTTTCTGCATAAAGTTTGGCTCGTTTAATTTTTCAACATTGTCATGTTCTAAATTTGCATAAAATTTACATTACTTACAATAAAGATAACCGAGAAATATATACTCCCTTTAACCCTTCTTCGCTGTGTGTTTTTGAGCTGGTTATGGTTACATTTGATTGGTAAAACGAAAGCCAAAATAATTACACACCACAACTGAAGGCACCAAGAAAGGAAATAAAATTTCGACCCCAATAAGAAATTTATTCTGGGTTCATCCAACAGAACAAACTTTTATATTTGTGCTTTTGCACACCAGTGTGTAAGCGGCAGAGAAAAACCCAAATAACCCTAGGCTTTTTCTAATCCTTGAAGTTGTTCAACCTAATTGAATTAAAAAGCGTTTGATTCACAAAATCTCTCCATCTGAGTTGTACTTATTCCTTTCTTTCTATGATTTTAACGACTCAATGATGACAAGATTCGAGTAGCCCATCCTTAACAACCGTCCGCTTGTTTAACTACGACATAATTTCGCAGCACTGATTACGCATCTCAAATCGAGAATCACCATCAACAAAACATCGATGAGGATTAGAATATAAAAATGAAATCATTATTTTCGTTATTCCGTAAACCTTTCAAAGGAATTTCAACCAAATTTGAGGTAAACCGTTCAGGCAAACGTAATTGAATGGTTTATCACAACGACACATACGCGATTTCTAAAAATATTTCACCTTCAAACGACAACCATTGCTCATTATCTAGAAATTTTTTGATGCAGAACCCATTTTCGACACGCTCACGAGGGTTTTGCAAAAACCTTTTTTTGGGTTGAAGCAATCAAAATGCAAAAAACAAGAAAAATCCTGCGCTGGTGCACCTACTTTGGAGAACTCAAGAATTTGCGACTCTGGCACGTTTATGCCGAGGACCTACGGAAATGCTCGCAGGCAAACGCAAAACTCTTACTCGTTAGAAACGAAGGCAAAGTTGTTAATTAAGGAGCGTAACAACAGCAAACCAAAAAAAAACGAAAAGATTGCATAAGCCTAAAAGTTGCACACAGTGCGACACATGTTCGGTCATAGAGAGAAGGAAAAAGGTCGTGACGTTGAAAACAAATTATTCTAATGAGGTTGTTTTTTAGCGGTATCATTACATAGGTAATTTGTAATTTGAATATGGCGATACTCGAGGAGAAAAATAAGCTGAACGAGCAGGCCCACAGGATGCTCTATTGTGTCACCAAGGACACATTTAAAATTCTTAAAAAGGAAGCTATAATGTAGGAGTTACGATAATCGATTTCATGGTGGAGTGTCATATACACGAGCGGCGTCTTTCAAAGGAATGAGGTTAATGATAAATAAATCATACATGCATCGTTTGCGTGGCATTCAATGACATAACACTTCATAATGATATAACAAAAGTTCATGAAATTACATCTATGTATTAATAAAATTACCGATTTGTTGTGCTTTTTCGTCCGAAACAGGAAGCGAACGCTTTCCTAAAAAGGAACTGCTTTAAATGTGCACACAGCAGCACACTTCTCGGTCGGCAAGATCAAAATGGCTACCGACGCAACCACGAACCGCGATCTCACTTGTAATGCACCGTTTTCTATTTGCTTCTTTGAAAATTTCACCACTAATTTCCACAAAAAAATACTCCGTTTCACTTGCGGCACATCAACGAATGCACTGGAAATAAAACGTATTTTATCAACCACTGTTTCACCGATTAATGCAGGCTATAACAAAAGGGCATATTTTCCTATTCTGCGGTATCTGTTCGATTCAAATGACAACGTCTTCCCATTTTTTGTCTTCACAGCGTATCACACTGCGCAATCTCTAACCCAGCACTTAATTTCAGAACTATTAGTGTAAATTTCCTTGTTACACCTTATATATTCTTTATTTTTATTTTTATTCGATCATCATACGATATTTATTACAATGCATCGCCGTGCACAATATCACGAAACTTCGACTAGTTTGCTTCGTGCATCGCATTAAAAGTAACAGCAAAAAACAATAACGTATACAAACGACGAAATCGAAAACGGACCAAAAAGAAGCACAAAAATGAAACCATCGATGGGAATGAAAAATGTGCTGCTGTGTTTGGCAAATTGTTTCGATTTTGCTACTGCTCTGCCACGAATTATTAGGTCTTTCCAGCATAAGAAAGTGAGAGGATGGAAAAAGAAGGAGAAAGCGGCAAACAATGTGCCTGAAAATGGGAGCTAGTGGCTTGCTCTCAAGCCATCAATGCTCACCTCACCAATAGCCGGCAATGCCGCCGACATGGCGACTAAAATAGATGAAACTCGTTACGCTTTTCGCTCCAGCGTACGTTGTCGCCTGCCAGAATGCGATCTGCCAATCGGACACAACACGGTGTTGCAGAAGCAGCTAAACCAAACGGAGGGCTATGGAGGATTTTCTAGGGTCGCTTTCTATCCGGAATGCGTCCGAAAATTTGAACCCCGTGAACTTTGACCGAAGTCTTGGCAGCGACCGGCTCCGATCATGACCTCATATCGGAGCGCACACGTCCTGCAGGATTCGAGCACGTTCGAAGAGAAGAAATAAATGCACCCCGTTTCCCGTTAACGTGCTTTCAGTTGGCATTCGGAGTCCATTTCAGTTGATGCCCAAGCGCAGCAGCGAAATATATTTATCCGCAGCAATAGAGCACAAACACGGGCCAGGCTTTGGTGGTACGGGATTCTTTTAACATGCTTCACGGCATAACCTCGTGAGGTCACATCCGTCCCAAGCTTCTCTTCTCGAGGATTCCCAATGAACCGGCGCCTAAGCTTTTACCCCTTTTCGTGTCCTATCCCCGTGGGTCGCAACGGACCGCAGAGCTGCGGCAATGTGGCTAGCGCACACAACAGCAAACGTCCATTCTGTAGCCGTTATAGTCCAGATGAAGTGGAACAACCAAAGAAGGAAGCGTAGAGTAGAACGACAAATTCAATTTCGTAAGACGCACAAGATAACGATTGCCGATTAAGAAGGCAGCACGATGAAAGCAACTACGCCGGTCGAGTTGACGGCAGATATTAGCTCGATTATCGGTGAGCTGGTGGTGGTTTGAAGTGGACCGCCGATTCGAGCATGTCCAGAGCAAACATACCTCGAGACCACCGGCAAAAAAGCCATTCTGTCGACTATTTATCCAACGTTCTTGCCTTCATTTCGGACAATGTCGCCAGCTTCCGTGCGATAACGCGGCAACCTTTCACGGCCAGTTTTTGGCAGATTGAAAGGAACTTTCCTCCCAATCCTTGGCACCACATAAGCCGTTGAAGAACGTCCTACGCGTGCGAAGCTGAGCTGCGGTGCCATTGCGGCCAAGCAAGCTCCCCATTAGTGGAGATCGGTTCTGGCGAGTTTGACGACGTTTTAGTGCGATTAAGTTGAATTGCGCTCGTTCGATGGCCAGTGCACAATAGTCTCAGGGATCGTTTATCCGGATGAATGTGTGCTTCTTCATGTGGCTCCCTTCGATGGCCCTTTAACTCACATCCGACGTTGGCCGTTGATAAAAGGCGTGATATTATTTCGGTTTACTTATAAACGACCTCAACGCGAGCCAGTTCGCTCCTTTGTATCGTAACCTCTATACGGTGGTCGCTTTTCAAAATTAAAAATACCTTTTCTGGGTACCTGTCAACTGCTCCCGAGCAATCGCAGCCTTCATACACTATGTCAAACCACACGCACGCCTTGGCCCATCTGTAATCCCTCCGAGACCCACCCAAGCCGTAACTCTGTCAATCATCCGTGTCTAACTTCGAGTCTTTGAGCAGCTCCTGAAGTCCTGTGGACTTCAACACGGAGAAACCTGCTGGAACATTGCCTAAATGAGCGGAATCGAGCGTCTCCAACCGCAACCTTTTCACTTCCCTAAGGGCTTGCGGATTGAGATGAAATTCGTGACGACGAGGAATCACGGGAACTACATTACATGCACAGGTAGGCACCGTAACCCCGTCCCCGACGAGACCCCAGCCACAGCGAATGGGAGAGATTATGCAATCGCCCCCGGTGTCCCATCCTTTATCTCGGATGGGCAGAAATTCCACGACATGGAAGAATGCGCTCGCGTGGGCCGATGTAGAGTGAAAATAAGTGAAAAGAGCCACCCGGCAGCGCTACAGGGAGATCTGTGACCCGTCCAGGCCAGAGTGGAACCGCTTCACATACTCCTTGACACAGGCTATCCCGAGGAGCCTCTGTACGCCCGAGCTGGTCCTGAATATCCCTGCGCAATAAATCGCTGCAGAGTTGTACGGACGTTGCCGATGTCGATGGAGTTTCTTTCGGGAGCTTTCTGTCACCCGAGACACCTTCAGCTAGAGGTCACAGAGAAGAGGAAAGAGAGCGCACAACTAGTGTGCCACCATCTTCACCCAGTCTCGGGCCCCGTCCGTGGGTATGCAAATAATGGCAGAAACACTCAACCTGACGGTGACACACTCCTGTTCCTCCTGGGTCTCCCTTGTTACCGCTGGGGGCGGTCGAATGATGTGGACGATTCCATCATCATTCTTACCGAGCTGGCGACACCTTGCCGTGCTCGAGGCACGTGCGAAAACGCGGCACCACTTTGTCACACACATAGGCCCGACCGGAGAAGGCGGCTGAAACCGTTTTCTTCATGAGCCGAAAGTCGAGCAGGAGTCAACGGTGGCGTCAACTTCCAGAAAAGAACGAAACACATCAAGAGCAACACGCCACAGCAGAAAGCTTGATTTTTTTTGTGCTTCCTCATCTTCCTTCGTGCTTTTCTCACGCTACCGCAACAGAGGAACGCTGACGGGGCATTAATGCAAATTTGCCACCGTACCGCGGAAGAGGAAAAGCAAAAATACTCACAACCTCGCCATCAATCCAAGGGGTGAGTATTGGCAACTGTAGTGAGGAATGTTTCCCAGTCGATACCGGGATTTTCGGCAGCTTGGGATTTTTTTTTCTAACTTTTAACATTCTCTACCATTCGTCCTTTCCATGAATTCGTGCATTCCAAGTCCTTTGCATGAAGCCAAGGTAAAATTCAACAACACACAGAGAATACCGACTGAATCGACCTGCTCCGTTGGGAACGAATGAAATTCCGTATGATATGTACTGCTTCGAGGCATTTGTCATGGGCACGTCCAGGAGCGGACCAGCTCTCAGCCCTCAGTATCAAAGGTTCTACGATGTGTTCCACATACAGGCTTGGCCGAGAATATACTAGCAAAGTATCGATCTAATTTTCGCTCTGAAAGTGACGAAATTTGTATTCTTTTTTTGACTTATATTAATGCACAACAAGTGAGCTTTTACAGATGTAATAGGTTACAGATAGTATAAATTAGGGAAGCAAGGCCAAATTTACGATCCAGTGGATGTATCTCATATACTTTTGCTCACTTCAGAAAGAGAGAGAAAGAATGAGGCGAAACCAGGAGAACAGCACCATTCATCATCCCTAATAAGAGGCGATCCGATCCGGTTCATTTGGCCATTTTTTTTCAATGTTACAAAATACATGCTACTCGTGGCAAAACACTATTCTTCCATCGTCCATTCAAAAAACTAGTGAATCAAATCTTTAACTAAAAACGCACACGGTTTGAGTAAAGGCGTCGCTAATGAAACTAAACATTATCATCTTTCACCGCCAATCACAGCTGTTTGCCATCAAATTCGACACTGTTTGACGGGAACGCACACGCTGTTAGCTGAATTCAGAAAGGTCACCGTAATGGTTGTCTTGCCACGGCACTGAAGGATCGACGGACAGCTACAAAAAATCGAATCCAACCTATGGTAGGTGAAGTAAAAGTCGTGCCCGTACGATGCAATGAAGGTGGAGAGCACCATTGGCGCGACAAAGTAAAGCAGTCAAGGACGGAGTTGGCTTGAGCCAGCTCCTGGTCTGGACGCGTACGCTTTAACGGTGGTTAACTTTCAACTCGCTAACATTGGAACCGGTAACAGCGTGCAGCAGAGAGGGAGATATGCTTGCCTCCTGGAATGAGAAGGTAGAGGCGATCCAATCGACCAGTTTCAAACATCGCAAGCATGCAGTTCAGGTTCAACTGCCCCATTCCAAGTCACCCTCGCGGAATCGATGTCGGATTAAGAACTTCCAATTGGTTTCGGAGTAACAAGTCTTCACCATGCGGCAGCCGTTCTGAAATTGATTGCTGTTTACTTAATGCCATGCCCTTGCCGTTTCACAAGCATTGCCAGAAGCGATCGTTTGACCTTTCGGTCAAATTTTCTGACCCGCCGAAATGAATTCGAGGAGTGTACTGTAAAGAGGCAACGACGTTTCTGTTGCGTTCTTTTGAATGTTCCGATGATAACCCGAGACGCATGCCTTACAAGCCGCATATCAACAGGATTAACGTCTACCGATACCATCGCTGATTTCTCCAATCAGTAGCCGATCTCCAGGATGGGTTGTTGTTCTGTTCTTTACCATTACAACTTACAACGAGCCTTTTACTGAACACCCTTGTTTGCGTTTCCAGGAAGCATAGCATCTTTGCAATCATTTTATCCAATAAAAACGATGAACAGACATGTCTTCTTCGTTTTTTTTTAGTTTTCTATTATATCCACCCAAACATGCTGCATGTATGGTGATCTCGAAAAAAAACTAACTTAACACGAGAGTAACGAGAAAGATACGTGGAACTGTAGAGCAACTGAACCAATATGATACATGAAAAAAGTCAATTTCAATAACTCAACCCGCGCGGGGACTGGTAACAGCTATGGCTACCATATGTTTCAAGACCTCCGTGCACTCTCGCTCTGGTGCACAAACCTGTGTACGGGTTTCGCCTTTCATTTTTAATAGCAAGTACAGCGCCTAAACGGCGGCCATCAACGATGGATGGAAAAATGTACAACGTCCACCAGAGCCGTCCGAATCACAAATATGGTGGCTTAGTGTGGAAAGAGTGCTCGGTAACCGGTATTACGATGTACGTGAGGAACGATATGACGGGTTTGAAGCATACAGCACGATATGGCATTCGTAATGGCCTTTCGAAAACACTACCTAGCATGTCACGTTATAGAGCGCGGTGTGAGATATTCCTGGCTTGAAACAGGATAAAACTGTTGAAACAGGATTAAAAAAAGCAAAAAAACACACTAACAGAACAAAATTTTATTCGACGTTTTCAATCGCCGTTAAAGGTATGCACTGCAACACACGGCACAAGAAGGAAAATTCCGACCGGCAGACACACATCAGCGTATCTAGCTAACATAGAAAGCCTTGGCCTCCGTTTATCTGGGCGTGGAAAACATAAAAGTCAAAGGCAAAATATGCTTTTCATTTCAACTGATAGTCATCATCGGAGCACGATTCTACCCGCATTCAACCGGTCCGTAACCCAGTTCGTCCCAACTCCAAGCCGTGTAGTTGAGAGAAAGGACATCAGAATCTGCCATGGACTGGTCAACTCGCAAGCCACACCCATAACACCCACCCACCTGCAGCTGGTCTTCGGGAATAAATTCTACTTCTCTATCTAGTTGTGAGTTGCACCATTTTATCTGCGCGCAGCTGACTGAGTAGAACATATCATGTGCAGGCTCTTACAGGCACATAACTCGAGTGTTGTTCCCTAGCCATCTGCTAGAGGCAGCGCTTATACCATCCGTATGAGAAGACCTGCCTCTCGTGTGTTGTATGGTAAGCCAAAAAAGACTTCCGGAAAATGAATTGTTTCCGTTGATGAACTGTTCGGTGAAGCCGTCCATCGGAGTACGTCATAACAAAATCTACATCCACTCCACACAGGCTCCTTCACCAAGGTGCTAATGAAGGCCGTTACACAT
Source organism: Anopheles nili (assembly GCF_943737925.1). Taxonomy (NCBI): domain Eukaryota; kingdom Metazoa; phylum Arthropoda; class Insecta; order Diptera; family Culicidae; genus Anopheles; species Anopheles nili. Next base: position 73,869,494 of record NC_071292.1, on the reverse strand, counting down.
ACCAGGCATTAGATTCTCCATCGATTGCACCATTATTCGATCAAGGAATGATGCGGCAGGCCAGAAAGAACCGACTTTAATAGACAACGCATCACCTGCTGATCTAGATTGGTCAAAGTTGATGTACACGCGGTGCACGAAGCGGTAACAACGCAAGTACACATACACACACAACTCAGAAAAATGCATCAAACCCATGTGTTGGGGAAATTAAAAAAAACACCAACGCCGGTGGCGACGCTTCTCCGCACCATGTGCGTTTACCAAACACACGCGCAACGGTAGACAATAGCGCGGAAAGTGAGGTTAATTGAGGTTACTTTTCTCAGCCAGCCCCACTCTCGCCAAAAGCCCTACAGTGCCTGCAGTTGGGCGTGCTTCCTAACCTCGCACCTAGCCACTATCGCGAAGGGTTAATTTACTACCGGCATGGAGGAACGTCACAAAAAAATGAAATAGCGACCGTAGCAAAAAAACTGCGATAATGTAAAGCAACTTGTTGGGGAGAGTTTTTTTGCTTGCTTCAAACTACACTACTCTGTAGTGTCAAAAAGACACCTATTTGCCAGGGGTAAACTTTTATAGAACAATGCTGCCAACTATCGACACCTGGTAAGACCAATTAAATCTAAAATAGCAATAGCAACATCATATAAACAAATAAAAAACAGTGCATGAAAAAATAGGCACAGACTTTTGTGTAGGTATAAGGTTTTTCGTAACCTTACGAGATTAATTCCAATCAAGTGATCAGGGTGGCGCAAAAGACATCACACTCTTTCACTCGCGCCCAAAGTCACGTACGTAGCACCGACGTGTACATGCCACGAGGTGCTTCAATTATTCATGGAGCTCTCCCTTCACCAGCCTAAGCTCTCTCTGGAGCTATCGGTATACTGGTAATGTGCGCCGCGATGTGCTATTTTTAACCAGATAGAGGTCAAGCGCGGGTGTACCAGTGGCAGCGTATGTAAATTGGCCGGATACTTTGAACCAATCCGTTCGGTTCGATTTGTAATCATGGCGGCATGTATCGAGCAACGGGATTGCCAGGCGGCTATGCCAGACAAAGCGGCCAGGAACGCCTCGTCCAATGACCACATCTGGCCGGAAAGGTAAGACTCAACGTGTGAGGCGGCTTTATATTGACACAGATGTCAGCGATGCTGGTGCGTCTCTCAAATGAGTATCACGTTGGAGATGAAAAAAAGGAATGAAACAAATCAGAACCAGAACACAAGAACACAAGTAGAACAACAAGTAAACAAGGACACGTGAATTTTTCGAAGAAACTGGTCCGACTGGTTTAAAAACATGAATTAAAAATCAGTTGAAAAACATTTTGAATTGCATTTCATTAAATGTACTGCAAATGTGCACTATTTAAAATCACATCAGTGGCGGAAGTTTCCACAATAATGACAACTCAAATTGCATTGGCAGATAACTCGATTACTTCATCGATTATACGGTATACATGACCACTGCGTGGCGATAGTACTAGAAAATATAGACTACAACACAATGAGAGCATCGCGAGGTACAATCATGATTGCCGGGAGAGTGATTTGATTCGGCTGACCCACGTCACGTTCAATTACAGGCGAGTAGAAGCGCAACCTATGGACCTCTTTTAGCACCTAACCATGATGTGACAATAATGTGAGGGCTGCCTCCTGTAGAGATCGCGATGAACGAAATATAGTGAATAACGGAGATGGATGTGACACCCTTACCGAAGGTCTATGAATCACCGAGTCGATTACGCTCTCCAGGGCCTATACCGCCTCTGTCACCGAGCGCCTATGGTATACTGTGGATTATCCAATATGTGCCAAAAATAGGCCTATCTATACAAAACTAAATTCGATTGACAATTTTCGTGTAAAACCCGCACCGTTTCTTTGGTGACTGTTTTTTGGAGGCATAATTCGGAGGCACTCCAGTAGCATAATTTACTAATTAACTTGCGGGTAGGTCGCGCACGCGTATATGTGTAGGTCTCTATTGGCCAGAGTCGGTCTGAAGTTTGCCTTTCCGGGAATGGCCGAAATAAGTTTTGCGAAATCTGTCAGTTTCAGCGCGGTGGACAAACTTTTGTCCCTAAAACGAAAAGCCCCGTAAAAACCAAGCAATTGACACACAAAGTTTTATCGAACTCAAAGACATGAAAAAGAAGACAAATAAAGAGGCAACAAACGAACAAACGTTCACGAAAAATACACCACGCGGTACGTTCAAGGCGCGCACAAGATGGCGTACGGATAGAGCGCTAAATATTCGCCTGCTATCACGCCGCTGAGCCACGTACACATGCATCATCGTTGGGTCATTAGATAAGCACTCCAAGGGTGGTCCAAGTCAGCCTATTCTTCCAATTCCGACAAAAAAGAGAGAGCACGAAACAAAAAAACAATCCGCCGATTATCATCTTTTTATAACTCAGGCTGCTCCTTATCGATAACCTTCCGACAACCATTCTTGCTCGTCGACTGTTATGGAACATAATCGATTAAACAATTAATAATGCTACCCGCCATTGAGCTCGCAGCCTACCTGACTAGAAGGACCCCCGGTCAATATCAATCCAAATAAGAGGAAGAAAGTACGAAAAAGTGAAAGAAAATCCTATGGTCGTTTCAACGACGGGACGAAGAACTGTCACGACAGCGACAAAGACGATCGTGAGGGTGGACGAAAGCATATCGACGGCATAAAAATAACAACCATCCGAATGAGAAGCGAAAGGACGCAGCAGAAAACAGGAGTCTACGTCACGAAAGGCTATCAGGACTGCTTCGCGTCCGTACATGCTCTCGAAGTAGCATGTGCGAAGCAAATTAAAACACTTTATACCAACGAATGGGAAGGGGCGGCCCGACAGGAATTGCAGCATTAATTTATCCACACATACACACACACATACACGTACACGTGCACACACCACAAAGTGATTTAATTTCTACACCCGCCACGTTACACCGCAGGGGAGAAAAAGGAAAGCACATTAATTTTCCACTCCATCGAAAAATGAGCCGCACACTCATCGCCCACCCACTCTGGCAGCAGCGACAGATAAGAGGTACGCGGCAAAACTAACAACATATCACGCCCGATAATTAACAACATAAGGCGACCGCCCCGCCCTCTCAACCAACTCCCTTGAACGCAGGGGGCTTGGTAATAAAATATTTATCGATGTCCAACCGAGGGACAAGCTCGGCACTATTGACTTCAATCGGGTGCATCTCACGGGCTCCGTTTGCCATGGTTGGTTCGTGTTATTCATCATCGGGCACCAGGGCGCGAACGCCCACCAGACAGGGGTGGAGCGAACAATCAACTTCCGGCAGCTGTCACCATTGTCACCGGTGAGAATGGTGGGGATGGAAACGTTTCCTTAGCCCATCCTAGAGTTCGGCCCAACCCGCGGGTTGCCACCGGAAGAGAAACGTCACAAATCACGCGCGAAACAGGAAAGGAAGGCCGCCACCAAGCGCCTCCATCGGAGGCAGTGGTGTTTGAAGGAAAAAGTTTCTTTTCAAAATGTTTCCAATTCCTGCTCGTTAGAAGACACACTGAATTTGCTGAGAATCCTTGCAACCAAACAGCCGAGCAGGACAATTGTTATGGAGCCCTTATCAAACACTCGCACTAGGCACGTCGATACAGCAGCAAAGATGTATTGTATCGCAAAGATAACAACTGTTGCAAAGCTCACGCGGAGTGGCACAGGTAGATGATGCGGGTGCACAATGTTTTCCGCGAACGAAATCTAACTTTCGAAGTCTTCCAATTTCGGTTCCCAACGACCCATCCGACACCAACGTACGGAATGTAACGCTACGGAAGGGATTTCTTCTCACAACACCACACCTGTTAGAGAGCACCAACGGAACCAGATTTCGGACCCGGAGAAATAACTAGTGATCACGGCACACAGCAAACAACCGAAACACCGATTCGGCGAGACACACACAATGCACGGCGTTCCAGCGCGCTGCAGCAGAGCTCCGTACGGTGCGAAACCTCCTCAAAGACTAAAAATAAAGTGCGTGTCTCTCGAGCGCCGCGAACGCCGTCCGTAAACCTGCTCTGGCTGTATGTGCGCGTACGGTTTGCATTGGTGTCGGCAATACGCGTGTGTTTGTGCGCACTCGCTGGAAGAGAATCCCTTCTCAGTACGTCGCCCTCTCGGTACACTCGTGCCATTGTGTAATGGGTGAGCTTTCGGAGAGCGAACAAACAGGAACCCCCACCATATTGTTTTCAAAGCGTACCAAGCTTTCGTGAGTAAAACTGCTTGCGAACGTGCTCACGGAGTGATAAAAACCCAAAGTTGCATGTGATGAGATTGAGCTCTCGTACACTTTGCTCCCACGTTTTGTTAACGCTCGCACTAACACCACCGCGCCAACAGGATAATCACCCGGACAGAATGGGAAACACTGCCACGAGCTCTCCTTCACAACTTACGGGAACTGTCCTGCCGAACGGCTGTATTTGCACCTGTTCGTCTCAACCCAGCCTTTCCATCACGGGAAGCTTTCCCGAAACGAAGCAGATGAAGAAGAAAAGAGAAACCAAGCCGCACCACCTGTGCGACATGCACTACTTAAAAATGGAGTCATACCTTTATGTCTGGTGTGTAGCGATGTTCTATTGAAGCGATGAAATGGTTTCTGTAGGTCCTGGGACCAATGCCGACAACTTCCAGCCCAAACCAGACGCAAGAAAATCACCACCAGCGGTATGAAATGCAAACCTCCTTCTAGCACTCTGTTCTCAGTCGAAAGCTTTTCTTCAACTAGCTCTGTTTGCCGACCGAGCCGCGCCAAAGTGTCGTCGAAAGGCAATCAAGCGCACATACTATCCCAAACACACACGCTCAACAAACCATCATCGTCATCATCATCGTCGTCATTACGATCCTTGGAGACTCCACGCTGGTGGCACTACTACAGTAACAAGAGCGTGAACACAGGCTCCCGACAAGGTCTCGGGAGACGGAAATACAGAGGGTTGTCCTGTGCGGAGCTCCTTCCAAAATGGACAGAGAAAGCTCGACTCGGAAAATTGAGCGGTCCGAGAAATCGACGTGCAGCTGATGTGCTCCCAATGCGGCTGCGCGCAAACACTGTGCGAGTACGAAGTTCCTACTCGACACGAGTTCTCGGAAAGAAGGATAACAAAAAGACGAAAAAACACATGGAGGGTCGGGAATGGCAAACGAGGAAGCAAAAAAAGCATCAACAGGACATTAAAAAAGCTATTGATGAGTGACGTTCCACGCGAACTGTAGCTTGAGAAAACGTTGAGAACCGAAGAGGCCCTTCACTAGGGAAAAGCTTCCACAACACGCCACAAATGGAGCTTTTCCAAATGGAGAGAAAGGCCTTTACGGGTGCTTTTAATGTCAGCCAAACCAACTGCAAAAAAAACTCAAAAAGGATAAGCTGAACCAGTTTTACTTTTTCCACAAACAAAAACAAATATCTAAATTTATTTGAAGTTCCCAAAGCATAATTAAATTCATCTAAAGTACCGACAACAAGAGTGAGAAGGGCTCCAAATAAAATGAAGACCGCAATTGAATTGTAAATTAAATTACAAAACGTAAACACATACCACTACCAGAACATACCAACGATTCGACTACCCATCGACATAAGCCGCCAGTCGACTTGGGAAATAATTCAAACAGAAATATAATTATGCGTAATTTGTGAACTCCCTTCTCGTACTCTGACCGACAGTTGTTCTCCATTCAAAACACCTAACGGGAGCGCAGCACCATCTGCTGCTCGGAAACACTCCTTTAAACGCCCAAACCGACAGTCGTCCCTTCGAATGCTGTACTTCATTCCGGGAGGCAAATGTCTCTAGCTACCCGGTAATGAGCGTTCTGCACAAAAGTTGCTCCAGAACGAGATCCTAGCCGTACACCAGGAGATAGCTGGAAATGCTGGGCAACTTTCGACAGGAATGGGCCTGAATGAGAAGGCATTGCAAACTTTGCTAATATGTCTCCGGTGGGCACTGGTGGTATTAATTTTATTAGTGCCGGTCCAGGCCGGACCCGCCAGGCCAATCGACGAACGTGGCCATATCCGAACGTTCATCGTCCGAACAAGTCCATGCAAAGATGTCCCCTGGGACGGCCCAAGTTCAGTGTTCTTCCACACCCAACTGTTGGTTTTGCTGACCACGGAGAAATTTCCAACACCTCCCCAAAATGACTGTAAAAGTAGTGTGCACGGAAAATGGTGGAAGAATGAAGCTAAAAATGACTAACACTACTTGCAATCATTGTCTTATGGTAACGTTGTCGAGCATGCCTAATTTTCTTGGCAAATAACTAATTTCATGCGAAACCTGAACAACATAACCAATTATAAGAAGTTTTAGTCATGATTGTGTAAGTAAAATAAAAAAATATTAAACAGTTTTAGCATCATTTCGTGCAAAGATACACTATGAAAACAAAATTAAATGAGCCATGCATAGTTACCCATTGTCTAAGTTGTTCTGCATACATCCGAAGCTTACCTGTGAAAACAAAACAAGAATAAAATAGTCAAAAATGTATAAGAATGAAATGAAATGAAATTAAAGATTAAAATGAAAGTATGATAATGTGAGTAATGCGAGGTCAGCATACTTTTCCTGATTTAATTTTCATCGCGCCTTGATGTATGCAATGCTAAATAAACTGCGTACGCTTTCCATACTTGGTAATCACACAAATAGACCGCGATGCGAATAGATGCGTGATGAACCGGAAAAGTGAGCATCGTTTTCTGATAATGCGCCACACACAATCATTAGCGCATTAGGTCGCGAATGATGAACGATGATATCGATATTCATTGTCTCTCTTTCGCTCCCATCCCGGCTAAGCATCCATACGGCGTTCGACCTTCGTACCACGGTTCCTATGGCTAATTTCATCGTCAAGGGACACCCCACAAGGAATGGCGCCATCCTTCTGGGGCCAGAGTCTACATGATCGGCTCCCAGCAGCGAAGCGGTTCGTATGCGACTGCGGTTTGGGCAGATAATGATGTCATCGGGAGACCGTACGCTGTGCATATCGGATCAATGCAACCACCTCGTGCAGGAACCTTCCGGCGGCACGTCGTCAAGAGCAAGGCAGAGCGTGGAGAGCCCGGTAATGGATTGCGATGTCCGCAACCAAACAAGACGCCGTCCTCAGGGCGACCGACAATAGCCATCGTGTGCGATAATGTCCAACGCATCGCAGCTGATTGATATTCATAACGGCAAGAAACCTCGACGAGGGCGCTGTTGTTAGCGCAACCGAACTCGAGCACGCCAGGACCGTGCGGGAATAAAGTCGAAGCGCTTCCGTTTTCTTCTCCTTGCCCAAAACCATGCACGATGGAGGAAAAGGCACTGATTGCGAGAAGGCGCGCGTCAATCGTCGAACGACACGCATTCTCTAATTACGATGCGTGTCACCGCATTTCGCCGACATTAGTCCAGTGCTGACCTCAGCCAAAGGACGAAGGCGAATCGTGGTGGCTTGAAGGGCGTCGTTGAACAAACACACCGTCACCATTTTGACCGCACCGGAAAGCCCCACTGCCTGTGGGCTGCATTTTATAACATGATGTAATTATGGCCGGCACAAAGAGAGATTATTTTACAGCTCGTTAATGGACGGTATGTTCTGTGCCGGAGTACGCTGCATGGTGTGAGGTTCCGTCGACCTCGATTGCGCTCCGGGTGGAAAACAACCAGGGACGAATCGATTGACCGGCCTTCCAGCGATGACCAAATGATGGAATGCAAAGTTAATATTTGTTCGCTTTTATCGTCAGGTCGTGATAAGTTAAGCGATAGTACCGTGTTTGGCACGAAAAAAAAACCCTGAATACAAGGTCGTTTGAAAAAACTCCCTGGGCTAGGCATGTTATTAACATAAATGTTTAATACTTATTACTCAACCACTTTTTCATATCAGTTTATCGATTTTGGTGTTTTATAGATCAATTTTTGGCATACCAATCACATCATAGTCTAAAAAATGAATAAATGCAATGCAGTTAGAACAATTGAATTGAATGATTCCAATGTCAAGGTACCATGTTCCTGGAGCAGGGATTGCAAAGCTCGTTGAACCACTCGATTCAAACTACATCAACATTTAAGCTTTGCAACCATCGCACATAAACCGTGCGTCCATAAATTATGCTGCGCACAACGTGAACACGAAACAAAACCACGATAGAACAAACCGCACTAGTCATTTATGCAGGCGATCGATCTTACAATTTCAGTTAACCGATCCGAACCGATCCGTGAGCGAATGAACGATTACCGATTGGCAATAATTAACATCCCTCCCATGAAGCGAGCACGTGCGAGGATGGAGCCCATCCTGCCCCCCACACAACAGAACTCTGCCATGCTGGAGGTTGTGATAGAATTATGGGAAAATAAATAACCGGATCCAGCCGACTTTAAATGTCATCCACACTGAACGTGCGCCCGGTGGTCGTGGTTATATCACCCTCCATAAATCGTCATAATACATTGGGAGCTGGGAGGGAAAATAAAAACAAAACTGAATGCCTCCTATCGGCAATTAAAGTTCTAGCGTCGGCATTCAGAGACATGATGTAAAGCGTATAATTAAGGCGAAATCCGTGCGCCGAGAAGGAGACGAAAGAACCCATCGCGATCATACCAAGCTTTACATGGGAAACGTGGAGTTGGCCTTAAAGCTTCGCAAAACATGTTCGCCACACATAGGAGGAAGAGCCCGTCTCGCTACAGGCTATGGAATGTCAACAGAACACGCAACGCTATCAACGGTTGATAAATTTTCATGTAGACATTAAAAACGCATATTTCAAGCGCCACGTGGTTGAGCGAAAAATAGCGAGCTTTAGGCGCGACAGGATAAATTAGATCAAATTAGGCGTAGAGAGCGGGAGCGCGAAAGAAATAACATTAGTTATTCTTATCCGTCCGGAGTGGGATATCGTAAAAAAAACCTCCACATCCATTTGCTTCCGGTGTGTGGGACGTGGAAAAAATATCCACCATCTCCCGCGTCCTTCGACACGGGACACGAACCCTACTGCAGTGCAAAGGATGGCGCGTCGAAGGGTTTTCACGACCCATGTTCCGACACTAATTAACATTCCGTTTGTTCCGCGAGCCCGGGCAATCAGTGCTGGTGTGGTTGTGCGTGCTTTCTTCGACCTCTGCCCGATGAAGGGACTTTTCACGGATTCAGCGGCACATCAAGACGGAGAAGCCGAACCACGGCCCCGCAAAACCATCATTTGGGAAGAGTAATTAAAATCATCAAGCTCCGTGCCCTGGAACCTCCACAAAGAGAGTGTTTAGCTCGTGGCCAGCCTGACCTGAATTCGGAACGTGAAGCTGTGTGGAACAGGTTACTTGATTCCAGCACTTCAACTTAACTTCAACCCCCTTCACACAAACTACCCCTGGCGGACTGAGAGTGGAATACGGAAAAACCCGCTCGCAATAACAATTATGCTCCAGCGGCAGCGAAAGGATATGCCCTCGCTTCGCAGCAGCCACAAGAAACAAAGCACAACCCCAGCCAAACCGGGCGTCTTTTCGAGCCCAGCCTTGTAGGAAGCACAATTAATCCATCAACTATTCGCCAACGGAGCTTACAGTGCTCGAGTGGAGCGATCCGTCAAACGCCGGAGAACCGCCACCCAAGTCCTTTTGGAGCCCGACCAGTCGAGGGTTTCACAGCAGCACCCAATGATGGTGACAATATTTATCGCCACCCGACATGAAACATCAATAATCCTGCTATCCTTTCAGTGTGGCCTCCAACAATCTGCCCGTCAACACGTCCATACGTCGATGGGCTAGTTACTCGGCGCTCCGTTCTTTGTGCTGAACGTTTTCCATTTTCCAGCCTGTGAATGTATGGTGGTTTCAAAATAGAGCTCCGTAGCAAAAATCCACCACGGTCTGTTGCCGAAGGGCTTGTAAAGCTCAACATCGAGGACGAGAACGTGTATCTCTCACCGTCGACGAGCCCCGCCAACGTCACCAGCCAACACGCTTGATTAGCGTCATCAGCGGCACCGGAAATGGACAACGGCGTTGAAACGATAAAATCTACATCAACCCCCAAATCCAAGGCACAGACTCGTTTGCTCGTTCGAGAAACACGCGCATGTGACGACCACACCTGCCACAGAGGCACACATCGCGTGAACATGGGGACGACGGCCCGGAAAGCAAACCGGAAGTCATCAACAGCATTCGCTCCCCGATGACCAACGTCAGTCGCCTTACAGAAACAGGAGCCCTTTCTTTTACAGGACTTGTGCGAATCGGACCTCCGACCAAACACGTTGGCCTAATCGAACGATTCCCACTCGAAACGGCCGCTTTGCCATTCATGGTGCACATGAACGGCTCACCATTCAGTTCAACGGGTGTGAAAGTGGTTCCCACCACCCATCACTCGGTGGTGTTGAGTTTTTTTTTTGTTTCGAGCGAATCACCATGATGCACCCAGCTACTAGGTGCGCAATTTCGCAAGCAACAAATGCACGATGCGTACGCAAATGCAAATGTGGGCACATTGGGTTGTGGGATGGGGCGAAACGGCCAGGGTTGCCAATGACGTACTGAATTGCTGCACGTCGAGCTTCACGATGATGATGATGATGATGATGATGCAAGCGGACCCGTATCCGTTCACGTTCACGTAGCTGCCATCGTATGATGGGGCGGGCATAATGGAGCGATTAAAAGCACCCGAATACGAGAGCTCCACGGACGACAATGAATTCGCGGGGTGCGTTTCGTCGCAGCACCACCCCTCTTTCAGCTTAAAATTGTTTCTTCCGTCACGGCCAGGAAGTGCGCAGTTACGGAGAGCCACATCGTATAATCGCATTCAGCTCGTGTCATCAAGTACCGTCATTACTGCAAACGCTACTGGGAGGGGATTCACGGGGAATACCGCACCAAAAGTCCACAGAAAGGGCGGAGGAAAGGGCAGCGGAGAAATGGAGTGTAAAATGGCCCTTATTCCGAGCTGTCCTCATTGTACACGTCGACGTACCGAAACGCATCCGATACCCATCATTAATGAGGAGCGAAATTCGATTTAAACTAATTTTCCTTACCACCCGCCCACACACGCACACACACAAACGCTTACCATGGCTCGCGGCAAATGAAATCACTCCGATTATGACTGGTGGTACGTGTGATGGCTCTCAAATGAAGTCCAACGCAACGGAACCAGTGGGTTCACCGCAAGGAAAAAACTGCCTCAAAAGGTTCGCAAAACACTCCCAAAGCAAGGCGCACTTAAATGAAAATCTGTTCCAACTGACCCACGAGGAGAGAGGAAAATCCGACCCGATCCTGGGCACCGTGTGGGTGAGCAACGTAACGGGCTGGAGCACTGTTGGGGCAGCACACTGAAGCTGTCAGATCAACCGAACTAACTAAGCCTCCGGCTGGGGCTCGCGAGCCTGCTGGCTGAACAACACACGAACAAAAGCGAAAAACACCAAGCTGCTGCTTGAAATTCCTGGATAAAAGCCGTCTCCATTGCTCTCCTCTCGTTCCTCGTTCTGGGTGAGGAAAATCGTCATCCAAACACGCACCGAGCCCCTGTTGCTGATGGAATGAGAGCCCCACTGGGCGGACATACTTTTGCCATTTTCCCGCGAACGATCTCCACGATCCGCCGCAGGGGGGATGCCATTTGGAGCTACGCCTCACACATACATACACACGCGGTGGAGATTTTCCACACCACCCTTCGCCCACTGCCGGAACCGATCATATCGGTCGATTGTTTCGAACGATGTATCCAGCTACGGGGTGTCTCGAAGTTGAACCGCTTCCCATGCGGTGCAAGTGCGAGCCCATTACGTTCCTTGTCCCTCTCGCGTTTTCCATCCCTCCCAGCCGGAGACGATACATCATACGTCTGGTGGTGACGTCCGCCAGACTCACCTAGCCTACAAATGAGCATCAGGTACTGCACATACTCCGACCGCTGCTCGTTAGAGCAATATTCGCGAACCACCCCAAGCCGGAGAGGCGACATTTTAAGCTCAATACGGCGCAATATGGACGTTTTGTTCCATCACACCGCTAAGGGAAATAAGGAAAGGAAAAAGGGCGCACATATGACACACGATGAGCCATTTATCCTCCTCAAACTACGCAACACAACGAGCGATCATCGGCGCCTCGTTCAATGCCACCCATCGGAGGAATAATCGACGGGTGATTAATTGGACACCAGCAGAAGCCAACCGATCAAGGTATGGATCGGTAACATTCAGGACGATGAGGAAACCCATACGAGATGGCCATTAATTATCGGATTAACGGTGAGGCCACGCGCATTCGGGGCAGCAATGGTCACGGATCAGGAATAGGATCCCTTATGTGTGTACGCGCGCGCGCGTGATTGTGAACGGGAAATTACTAATGGCGCACCGGTCGTGACACGCATCGACGGTCGCGTATCATATCATCCGTTCCAAATTATCGTTATAATCATCATCCCTCTCTCGACCAAGGTCACCGAGGGACGTGAGGGTCCATAAACGGAGCATCTTATCGCGTCTCGTGTTCGCCGCTCTAGTCTGGAGGTGTGCTTTGGTTTTTGGGGAATAATTACCAGGGAAGAAAACCGGGCAGCGACCGGTACCTGCCCAAAGCTAGTGTATGTGTGGGTGCGTGTGGGTGGGAGCAAAATATTTACATCAGACAAATACCAATCAGCCAGCGATTCCAGCGGTATCCGGCGAAGGCACGACGGGGCTATATAATCTGGAGTGCCCGGGCACGCAGCAAAACAAAACTTCTCCCAACGAAAACGCGGCGAACAAAAAAAAACATCACCACAAACCGCAACGAGTAACGCCGCCACGAATGCGAAAGATAAATTATTTATTTTTCTCTCAACACACGCGTCCCACCCAGCTTCACTCGGTCTTCGCATGGGAAGCTAGATAAGCGTACTATGGAAGGAAGCGGGTCACGGAAAATGGTGCGGAATATGGCATTCCAGTGGGTTCAGACGTTACGGCTCGCCGGCACATTCCGATGGAAGCTGTGCACCCATTTTCCACCTATTCCACTAGAGAAGAATGGGACCTTGTACGACGCACGATATAGTTCTAGCTGGGCCAGATTAAAACCACCACCAGGTGGTCCCGAAACGATCAACGTAGGGCGCGAGAACGAACGTGCGGTGTGGTTGTGGCAGAACAATGGATAAGCAGGATCCGACACTCGCCGCTTGAAACGTGATCGGGAAATAGCTCGAAAGTTTAAAGCTGCTAATGCGATGGCTGTGTCGATAATTATTTCCCAGCCCTGTGACGTTCGTGGGTTGCATTTCGTAATGCAACGGCACACAGGGGCAACTTGAGTATGACGGGCGTTATTGATAAGGAGGAACCGGTATCGGTCGATTTCGTTTCTTGCCACAAGCAATAATCCATTGGGTTGGGCAATCAATTTCAACCGCAGGCATCTTCGACAAGAGACCTATCGAACCGATATTGCTAGTGTTCGGGGTATCATTTTGGGGCCGCTGGTAATCAGTCGTTTCCTATCAAGTTATGGCAACCTTGATAGAGTACAGTTCCAATGAAATCGGCTTTAACTGTTACGAAATAGCTTTCATCCTGTTTGCCTTCCTGGAACCACGTACTTGTTTTTTGATTTTACAATAAAAATTGCTCTTGTTTCCCACACATAGAAAGAAAATAAGGATTCTTCTTCTTAATGGGCTCGACGACAACTGCTGTACGATCAAAGCCTAGTCTACCTTGCTATGCTTATAGCCAAGGCTTTCATGACTTGGAATGACTCGTAGCTGGCCGCCAATAGCCAAGGCTTTCATGACTTGGAATGACTCGTAGCTGGATAGTCAGCCCTGCATACGGAGGAGGATCAGATGAGATTTTAACCCGATACCATCGTGTGTATTTGCGGCATGTTAATACTTCGGCTATTGAGCCCCTCCAAGCTTAAGGATAAAATAGATTATTTGATTCATACATATTTGAATAAAACACATCAGTTTTATCAAAAATCACAAAGCATGGGGAAAATATATACAACATTCAAGCTCTGCTGAATTGATTGCGGATGCTGAATTCAAATGCAGACCCAGGAAACTGACTGTGCAATCTGTGCGAGCTAACAGCGAACGAACGAACTGGTGACACGCGATCCGGATGCGAATCCACACCACAGATCATCCAACCAACAGAATGTCCTCCAAAACAGCCAGTTCTGTGGACAAACGGAATCTAAAAATACCGAAAACCGTCAAACTGCGGCTGTAAGTGGCCGGCCGCAGCTCATTGTGTGGTGGGACTCGTGATTCACAGGGTTTATTTTCGTCACCGAATAACGAAAAAACAGACACCATGACGTGCACGCCTGCATCGGCATGCAAAGGAGGTAGCAATGCAAGTTGCAATCATTTCCCAACCCTGTTGTACATTTCCGAATTTGCATTTGCATCCTTCGGTTGGAAAATGAAATATTTTTGTATGAAATCGTTTTCGTATTGGATCGGAACAATTTCAACCCAGTGGTAGCATCGATGGAAAACTTCTCTGACTCTTCTTTTAACTTCAGCACATCTTATCCCGTCACTCCGTGACGAGTACATGTATCTAATTACCCTCGTTAATCGTACATTGTAGTCCAAAGCAATGCAACCGTTGGCAGGATTTTTTCGTTCACCTCCCAACCCCCTCACAGATCGACTGGTGTGCGTGTGTATCTCTGCATTTGTGGTTTTAAAAATAGTCAACAATTAATTTTCACCTACTTTTTACTGCGGTTGCATCTTTCGTAACGTTGCTAAAAATACACTTTCTTCACATCTTGAATCATTACTGATGCGATGTTGGCTCGGTGCTACGCTCACCACTCTTGCTACCTATGGAACAGCAAGTGGGTTTGATAGGTGATTAATATGATTCATCAAATCAGAACAAAAAACAACACAATGCACAAGCGACAAGAGACTTAGAACGTTCTTAGGTTGCATTAGTTTAGTTAGGAGTTTATATAAATCATCGCGGATGGTTTGATGATTGATGATTCTATTTTCGACCAAACTTAATGTTGGATTAAACAAGAGGTCGGCAAGTTAGAGAGTGGAAGAATTACGAATGTGAAAGCGATAATTTTTATCTTCAAATAATGATATAAAAGATCCTTGAATTACGGAAAACATCGCAAAAAGTTAAAATAAAATACCTGGCAAATTCGGTTTGATAAACATTGTCGAACGTCAGTTTTTTTTTATTGTTACACTAAACATTCGTTATCTTGCACGATGTATTTGCCTTATGCAATGGATAGAAAAGGTGAAGCAATGTCGCGAAACAATCACCCAACGAGATATTACACGTAGCGGCGATAAATACGTTGGTTGGGCACTGCCACCTGGAA
Organism: Anopheles nili; assembly: GCF_943737925.1. Taxonomy (NCBI): domain Eukaryota; kingdom Metazoa; phylum Arthropoda; class Insecta; order Diptera; family Culicidae; genus Anopheles; species Anopheles nili. Next base: position 73,854,008 of record NC_071292.1, on the reverse strand, counting down.
CTAAAGAGTGTTTGTGTGTTGTTCGTGGCAATTCATCATTTCGTTTACCGCAAGTGATAACAGATTGGTTTGCAAACGAAGGCTTCGAATGAGACGAGAACCCCGATAGACCTCCTCGAGAACCTTCAGGAGGCTCCCAAAAAGATTCACAGGTGCGCCCGACCGCAAAGCTACTTGTGGCCAAATAATCTACAAATTGCTTTCGACTGTAAAATCGGCGCGCGAACAAACGTTGCAAACACTGGATACTGGAACAGTATATTATGGGAAACGCAACAATACCGGGAGCAAATTGTAAGTTCCCGAATGTATGGCTACGGTTGGACAAACGCTGAAGACTTCCTAACGGGAAAGTTTTTCTAGCAGCTGTGGTCAAATGGCTTTCCTGCTATAAGCAATATTTGCCTGCGATTTCCAACGACAACGTACCATGATCCTTCTAGCAAACACTGGCGTACGTGTGCATGACGGAGAATTTATGAGGAAAGTGCTCAAAACTATCCTCTGTCCAAGCCACTTCCAATTTAATTACGACCCACCATCGGAACCACCCAGGCCAACGTTCCTCATGGAGTCGAAAACCACGACCCTAGAAACCCTAGAGTCAGTGTCCATCCACCGAAACGAAGGGCATACCGTAGCAGTGCACACGCATCGCCCCCGGGGCATTGTTGATGAGAAATTCGTATCTCCACGTACCATCGATAGCAGAACGGGTGCAATGTAACGCCATAGCCAAAGTCCAAGTCGGTCCAAACACGAATTTTCCTATCCCGAGAGACACACCGGAAACACTCCGCCCATCCAGTGAAGCCATAGGGCAAGGTGATGATTATGATAATGGCGGGAGGGTTCGAATTGTTGGCAATTTTCATCGACCTACCGTAGCGATCCTGTCCGCCCAACCGAGTGGGAGTATAATTTATCGATGGTTCAAACGGATTGCACATTCCGGGCTCACGAAATTATACACGTGAAATTAGCATTCGTCCGCCTCCAGGTCAGACGATTCGAAGCCGAAAAGGATACGCATTCGAGCACAAGCATTTGTGGTGCTGAACGTGCGCGATGGGTAAATATAAATACTGCTTAGTTAAACAGGGCGGTTTGCCCAACAAATCAACGCCATCGCAACAGTGGCTTGGTTCGGTTCTAATATGCGTTTCACGGGGTTTGATTTATGCCATCACGGTGCATTCAGGCGATAGGGAATGCAACCTGCATGATCGAATGCACCGGCAGGAGGCGGGCCATCGAAAGCCGACAATAATTACCATCTGTCGTGCAACAAATTGAATCCCATTACCGCGCCAATGATGCACAAGTTGCTTTTGGGTAATTGAAAACTATGATGCATCCCATTGTGGAATGTTCTAAACGCCAGGAAACGTTACAAATGATGTTTATTTCTTCAAATGGTGGAAATGCTCCCTTTCAATCGTTAATCGAAATAAATCGCAAAAAAGTTCAAAACAATGCATGTCATCTTGAAATATATTAATATTAAGGCTCCATGCCGATTGGTACGATAAATTTTACCCTCTCAAGAGGATGGAAAGTTTGTTAAGCGATTGTATCATAACGACCACAAAGTTCCTCGTTGCTTCATTCATCCAGCCAGTTTCCGAGTCGTACAAATTATCAATAAAACTGCCATGCATGTGTCGGATCTAATTACTGCTGCTCATCAAACCTAACTCACTGACGAAAGAATGGCGAGGCACACTACCGACAGCGCGGGATAGCCTAGATAACCGATGGCAAGCCAAGCACACCTCTCGTCGCGCCGTATGTGTGTACAGATTGAGACATGCCTGCCAGGCAAACGAGCAAGGACCTCCCGACGGCCGTCGACAAAAAGGTTGCCGCTTCTAAATTACTCACTTAAAAATTCATTCGTGACTACCAACCCTACCTCCAGTTTGAAGCTTTCGGTAAAAGGGTGGCAAAATAAAACCAACTCGCGTACTCGACCGCGGTGCATACTCATCGCGGTGCCATTTCGTGGTGCCCCATCGGTCGGCGAAGCGCACGCAAATGGCAACACACACACACATACAAAGTAGGACGAACACGTGTGTGTGTGTGTGTTTGCATGTGGTGTGCAACAACACCGCCAGAACAGCTCTCGGGGTGCCAGTTCGGTCAAGCAGCGGAAAACAAGGATGAGAGAAGGACATAAGCGTGAAGTGTCCTTTATCATGCTTGCACATGCACCGTGAGCCGCGGACGCCCCGGGGTCGGTTTCCCACGGGCAGGTGGTGGGTTGTGAAGGGCGCACACGCTAAGTTGACTCACACCTCCTGCCGAGGAAGGCGAAAGTCCCGCGCGCGCGAGCTTCCAAGTACTATAATTGTGACGAACCTCGCGGGAATCCGTTGGACGGTTAGAAGTCCTGGGTACCGCGGGGTTGCCCTTAGGAAGCGCGCGCGGATTATAGAAGTGGTAAAAATAAAGCCCTTTCCCCGCTCGCGTGACAGTCGCGCTTTCGTCATTTTGATTGTTTGGCTGTTGTGCCATGGTTCGAGCGCACGGGCGCGAAAAAAAGGATTCCATTGTTGTTCCGCTCTCGTTGACCCTCCCGTCACTTTGGTTCCTGTGAATGAAAAGCAAGGGTGAGAGATACTTCAACGAGCGGGTGTTTTTCTCTCTGTTTTATTTTTTTTCACGTTCTCCCGAACAAAGTCAGCAAAGAAGCGACGAGTTTCAGGGTTCTTGTCAGTGAAAGTGCGCTGCGCTTATTGTGATACTGGCTGGTGTATGACAGTTGCCTGTTATTTGCGCAGCCTAAAAACGTGAATTCTCAGAGGAAATGATAATTACGAATCCTATTCTAGGTACCGCAAACAAGTGCTCTCCTACTTCAACTGGTACAGCGTAATCTACGCACGTAGAATCTTGCGTTTTTTAAAGTCGCCAGGCGGAGTTTTGTGTCGCAAAAATCTCTTTCGCAGGGAAAAAGGCTGGCACGTTGTGGGATGTTTCATAAGCAAACGAGCGTGCAAATGCCAAAGCTGGACGGTAGGTGGTGGTCACAAAGGACGATGAGCAAAGGGACGTTCATCGTTCCAGATCCTCGTTCCAGTGGTTCGAGTCAGCATTCCTAGACTGCGGCTGACTGGAACGTCACCAGGGTTTGTTAGCTCCAGGGAATCCGTGGAATGGCACAACAACAAGAGAACCTCGAGCTCCTGTCAAAAGAACAGCAGGACTCGTTCGTCCCCAATTCCGGACCTTCGTTGTGGGTTGGATTTCATTGATTTCTCGGCAGTAGCATGTCGCATATCCACACCGACCTGATCCCGTCTACCCAAGCACCCACCCAGGAAGCATTACGGAAAATATGCTCATGAATAACGATTATTAAATTCGGGTTTCATTTGCTCGTTTTTATTGCATCTTTCACCCGCCGGGAGGGTGGGCTTTGGTTCTCCAACAGCAGGCGCTCTTCCATTTTCTGAGCCCGGTAGCTAGGTCGCAACATTCGACGTCATTTGCATGCGAAATGGCAACGGGGCGGTACTGCCTTCGGCTACTGCTGCTGTTGCTGCTGCGGTGGACACTCTGCTAGAGGCGCTCAAAATTCTTCATCATTCCCCAAGTCTTGGGACAACTTTAGAGCCAAAATGGTTTCAATATTTTCATGCTAAGCCGCCCTATCGTGTCCCCCGCGCGTCATCTTAGCTCCATCAATCACAAACCCAAAGGTCATTTCACAGCTTATGCGGCCACAGGCAAGCATTGTCAAGGTGTACCCATCGATAGCCATGTTGAACGGACTGTCGTTCTCCAAAAACGACCAAACAGGGAGCCACATTCCATGCTGGCAAATTATATCGATTATGAAAAGTTTTTTCCCCTCGCACGGGCAGGCAGAAATAGTGCGCAGGGTAGCTCTCTGTTTAAAGTTGTGTTGCCAATCTGTGTGCGGCAGCGGTAAACCGAGAACAAAACCATCGCAAATGAACTCCGCAAGCCGAAACGATGGAGAAGCATCGAAACATCGCATCCGATTATGTGCCTGCCGGTGGGTTATAAGGATTTTTCCGTGTGTCTGTTTTTTCTTCCTTTTCTTCAATTGCTTTACCTCCTGCAACGAAACGACGTTGGCTTTGGTTGCGAAAGTTTCTTCAATACGTTCGCAGAGTTCACCAGGCCGTTCAGCGCCTTTACTCATGTTGTTTTTTTATGTTTTGCGAGCATGAACAACCAAGGCAGCGAACGTAAGTACATATAACAACGTGACTACAAAAGGCAAACTTTAATTTACTGCAACTTCGTTGCAATTTTCTGCACATATGACGGGTGAAGCCTACGACACGAGATAACTTGATTTTATTAATGAAGCGAGAGCCACGCGAATAAAGTGGATCTGGTTATGGTGTCTAACGCGACCAAGTCGTTCAACAACAATAGCTTTGGTGTGTATTCCATTATTCCTTTTATATTTTCCACTAGATATTTTTGGAAATTTTATCGATAGAATAGCGAATTTACAATCAAAAAGGAATGTTGACTTTGTGCAAAATGTGCAAGGAAAAAACTATTGAACGAACAGGAACCCTATGGCGTGGATTACACATCAGTGGATGCGCGTGCATCATGCCAACAAGATATTGCGGGCTGCGGCTGGAACGCATCGCCAAGGCCTTCACGTTATGGTGATATGCATGATAGTAACGCACAAGACAGCGTGCGGGCATACAAAAGACGCTCAATCTCGGCCTTCAAGAAGAAGTCACCGTATGGATTCATTTGGACGTGCTCCAAAGGGCGTGGTACGGCGTAAAGCACTCGCAAGCTCAACGGTGGCTCAAAAGAGCAACGGCTCTGTTATCTTCCTGCATCGGAACAACCAGCAAGGACCAGTGGGGAGCCATCCTCGGTAGAACCATTGACAGGAAAGCCGACAAAACGGAAGTCTGCCAGTCGTGCGGATGAAACCGCGGCGCCACGGTACGCCCCAGAGCGTCGCATAATCTGCGCCTCATGCCAAGATCAACAACACACCGTGCAAACGACCCAAGGTCGTCCGTTGGAACAAGCTTCAGCAAACACGCCCCAGCCAGTGGCAGCGTGCGGGAAATTTTCGAGCGAACAAGGCACATTGCCCAAACAGGAGGACGTTACTGTCATCATGCCGTTTTAATTACGAATGGAGAAATCCAACAAATTATTTAGCTTACTTCCGCAATTACCCTTTCTTGGTCCTAATGTCTCACGTGGCCTGGAATTGACATTCAAAGCTAAGCGAGTTTATTGCAACGTTTTTATTAGGAGACTTTCGCGGAACACGTTGGTTCGCTATTCTTTTAACATGCGTTTGCTAATGCAATACAGCTGTCGTGAAGCAGAAAATTCATTGCTTACTTTGTTGCATACATCTAGGCGACAAAGGTAGCGTAAGGACGAATTAATGGCAGTACACATAGAAAATAAAAATAGATTTTTATTTTATTAATCTGATTCTTTTCCTGAATTATGATAAAACACAGATAAAACAAACAATATTTGGACATCAAGTTACTGCTTGATTTGTATATGAGAACTAAATGTTCCTTATTTAATCCTTATTTATTCAAAAGACGTTCCAAAACTCACTGGAATTGAGTTCGCTTAAGATTTAAACAAACATTATTAACATGAGCAAATCAATGGATCCATAATTATAAAACTGTTTGTTATAATTTGCCACACAACAATTACTATATTGTGCACTGGTAATCACATTTAAATGTATGCCACGCAACGCTGTTTGACCGTGGCGACCAGTGCATGCTTCAACGCCTCAGGGTCGGCATGTGCGAGTCGGAATCAATTCTAACAGCCAGAACATACTGGTTCAATCATTACGACGGTGCGCTGGAAAACTTCCGATCCATACGGGATGGCATGAAAGTAATTGCAATTCACGGGGCAATCTCGTGTAATTGCCACCACTACAAACCACGTGAAAAACTATGAGGATCTGCAGCAAACTGCCACGTTGACGCAGCGGAAAAATATGCAAATAACCAATCAGCATGCATGCACTCTCTCAACGGAGCTTCGGTACCACAAAAACCATGCAATTGTGAACGTTGCGTGTAGAAAGAAAAGCACACCCAGCGGCTTTCACGCACCATCGCCGTTACACGCACCCAAAACCAACCTGTGCGACCTTTCAAACCAAGCGAAACAATGCCAGGCCAACGCGTGAAGCACAAAGCAGGGCTTCCGCTCGCACCAGGAAAGAAAGCTTACATCAACGAACACGAGATGGGAATTCGGGTTTCTCGGTTGCGTGAGTGCGTCCCTCTCCGTCTCTCTTGGTTCCTGCGAGTCTCGCCGAACGTTACGTGTTGGATGATGCTTTCCCACTTTTCCCCCTTCCCAGGTCTTTCGGTCCATCGAAAGGCGCATCACGCGGCTTCAAGGATTCTGCTGTTATGATGGAGGCACCACGGGAATTCCCTGCACGACCGGTGCTCGATGCACGCGGCCACAAGCGCAGCGTAACGGCACACATTTTAGGGTAGAACAAAAAGCAAACATACCGAAAACTCACACCCTTCGCACCGCACACATCAACCCTTTGCTTGCCTTTGCAGAACAAGGGTTTCATCGCAGGTCCTGCGCCACACGTGGCCACGAGAATCCATAAACGGCGGGCGGTAAAAAGTTGGATTAATTTTCTGAATTATAGCGCCCATTAATTTCCATATTACATAATTATACGTCGGGCACGAGGGGAGCGCGATGGAGATGAAGAGGGGCGAGTGCTTTGGAGCATTTGCACGTACGAGCATAATACGCGGTTTGACCTCGCCTTTCACACACGTGCGCACGCCATTCGCTTTTGCGACTTGTTCGAACGTTCAGCACAGGTAAGAAGACTTCACTGGATCTGGCTCCATCGCCTAACTGCATACTCGGCGAACTCGTGCGTACGGTGGTTCGCAAGGAGACGTACAAGGCCGTACGAGGGCGGTCGTCTTGGGAGTCGATCCTTAGGAGCCAGTGAGGATTATTTTCGATAACGCCACGGAATGGGAATTTTGGGACCATTTTACATAAGCAACAAGCAAGCCCAGTGGGAGCATTCTCTTCTTTTCATAACGATAGATGATAATTGACTTTAAGGAACAATCTATTTATAAGTCATTTTCAACTCATTTAAGGCGTCAGCAAATGCTCAGCTTATTGAAAATCTGAGACGCTACAGAGGCAAACTGACACTGATGGACAATTTTAAAATAAAAAACCGTCCCACTTCGTCAAATGCAATCTAGTCGCATTTTCTCGGAAGTAGATCCTTAATTTAAATAAAAATAAATATTCAAACACCAATCGAAACGATTTCTAGCTTCTAAAAATTCACACAAAAACGTGCATCACTCCAAACATCCACTTCTTTCTCGGAAAGGCAGGTGAATGTATTGAAAGCATCCGATGTGGAAATTCAACACTCAATCGTAAAATATAAAGCTTGGCCAAAAGGGGTCCAAAATTGAGTTTCCGTCCAGTGAAGCACATCCTACACGACACATCCTTCCCGGACGTACGGTCGACCGTCCACCGGCTTCGATATGGCATGTTGCACATTCTAATGAAATTGTCATTCAATTAGAAACTGCAGCATTGGCCGGTCCGGTTCAACGTCACAGTTCATCGGGAGAGTGGTTGACCGAATGAAAAAGAACAACACCCAAAAAAAAAGCGAGAGAAAAGGCCGGTAGCATTTCGGTTTCTGTTTTATGGACCATATTGGGCAATCGAAACACAGAACGCTCTGACACACAATTATTGGCAATCCGAGCGACTGTACCGGCATATGTTTCCCGCAAACCGAAACGGCGTTGATAAAAGACTTGCTCGGGTGGAGTGAAAATTCCAATAAGCAAGGACGTTTCTATAACCGCCACCGAAGCGGTTAGTTGCGTGAGAAATGTTTCATTTCAAAGCAGCCATTTACGACGACCGACTTGAAGATCGCTGAAATGAACGATGGGATTAAACTATAATATTTAAATGGAAACATATATTTTTCGTTTGCTTTTCCGTTCGTTCCCGGCTCGGCCGAAATCAACCCGCAAGCATAATCGAATCATTAATCAACAGCTCCTCGACCGGAATCTCTCCTTTTTTCTTCTACGAGTAAGGAACTTTGCAAACGACATAAATAAAACACCACCACGAGCGGTGGGTCCAAAGACAATCTTGATTAGCGACACGCAAAAATACACACACACACATACAGGCCAAGCCGGAAGGCGAGGGAGAAATGAACTTGAAGAAAATAATGTTCTCACAAAAGGTTTTGTTGGAGCTTTGGCCGGGCTGTAGTCGGTACCTTTGCCAAAAGGCCCATAACGGTCCAAATATGCGCTGAGCACGCGTCCACGCGGTTGAACACCGTGTGGCATTCCGTGCGCCGAAACGTTAGCTTCCCCTTTGGCCAACCCCTTTTCAAAAGGAACCACAATTCCAAACGAGCGCGGATAGAATCCTTAAGAAAAGAAAAATAACATAGCCCCCTCGACCACTATCGGAGCTTCAGTTTGTTCTTTAGCTTTTCCGTTTAAGCTCAAGAAGGCGATATAGGAAGTAGATAGATACACAACAACAAGACCACATGCGCCACAGAGACCTGCAACAAGGACATCCGAGGCCTTCTCAACGCCCGACCACAGGATTACGCGCTGGTTCGCTGCTTTGTTGATGAAGCATTAATTTGCATATGCCCCGGACGCCCAAAAATCCGCGCACAGCGTCGTGATGTTGGCGAATTTGCGGTATGATTTCGCCGTTTTTTTTCTCTCCATACTTCCCGGCGACCTTTGACCTCGTAATGAGGTACCAATGGAAAGAAACGGAGTGCGAGGCGGAATCTCCCACTGCTTCTACTTAAGAAAATTACATTCTCCTTCCGCAAGTTTTTTTATTCGATAGAATAAAAGCGACATATTTAGCGTACAATATCGCCAGGAATGTCTTTATTCATGAAACTTGCTACAGTGTGGGGGAAAAAATGTGTAGAAATGGAAGCTTCTGCACAGTTTTTGTTTGACTCAAAATATTACAGAACAATTTGTCGTAAAGTATTGCAGGACACGTCAAAAAATAAATGAAGAACAATATATGGACAAAAAAAATGCTATGGCACAACTTGTTCATTATTTTATAACATTTTCTTGTTACAGAAATATTTTTTTTAACAATTTCCCACTTGCAGGTCTTGATATAAATAAATTTTGGTTTCCGCAACGGCCTCCCCCATCAACTTAAAGGCGCGTGGAAAAGAAATCATGTTTAAACCGATGCAAGAAGCCGGTTGAAGTTACCGGAAAGCGGGTGGTGTGAATAATGATTACGATGAAACGGGCGTAAAGGCATGTAAAACTATTAACTCACCTGTGCGAACTGACGGTGGCAGCAGACGGTGGCATCCTTCGAAAACGGCGGAACGGCGCACTCGACGATAGACGGATGGATGAAAATAAACGACGGCCTCGTAAATCAGAAGCCGGGAAAGTGTACACTGCCAGATCGACCCTCCCCTCGCCCAGGTGAGACTGGGGGAGAGATGTGATCGTTGCAGGCACACCGACGACTCCTTTGCTCGATGAACTACGTAACTGGAACATGTCGGAGCTGGCGAGCTGATGAGGAACTGTCCAAACGACAGCACGATGCGACGACGTTGCATTTCGCGTGTTTATTTGATTTTTAATTCGCTTACACTCTTCGACTGGTGTTTTTTCTACCTATCTCTTTTTTTGACCTCTCTATTTCTCTATCTCTCTCTCTCTCCTGCTTTTAACGACCTAAATGCCTTGTTCGTCACAATTTTTAATTCGTGTAATGGATGCTTACTAAAGAACGTACCGCTCTTCCATACATTACTCGAGCTAAGACATTTTCCCGGTCTCTGTTCGTCTCGACCGTATCAACATGACGTTTCCGTTTTTTTGCTTTGGGATATGATCACTACTACGAGCAAGCGGCAACCCGGAGGAAAAGGTTCACGAACGACTAACGGACCAGCCGAACAGCCACGATGGGGAAATTATTCAATAAAGTATTTTAATTGGCATCAGACGCGCTCAAGCCCTTGTCCGGCGTGTCCGTGTCCGGATGAACCCTTCTTTTTTTATTCAAAACTCAACCAACTGAAGTACCATATGGAATGCGACCTGAGCAAAAAAAAAGGACGAAGCTTGGGATTTTTGAGAAATTAAATCCAACTGGTCCGCAATACGCCAAACCCTTCAACAAAGCGCGACCGAAAGCCGAGGTGCCATTGTAGGCAAGCAGAAGAGGGGATTACTTTTTTCACAGCCCTTGATTTTGTGCATCCACTGATTTATAATCCTCGGAAGCGGAGCAAACCCATCGCTTCTGAGCTTGGCAGTGGGCCCAATACAGCGAACCTTGCCAGCAAAATAACGTAAAAGGAGAGAAAATTTAAAGTCGGAAACGACACCAAAGCGTGGTAGATTCAAAAATTAAAATGCGCACATGTGCGACGAGAAAGGACGAAAAACTGCACCAAAAAGCCATCACTCGCAGGAAGAGGAGTCCGTCGAATTGAACGAGCCAAAAAAAACATTCAACTCGTTCCGTTGGTTTTATTCCTCACGCCAGGTTCCAAAGGAGCCGACCACAGACGGAACCCGAAACTCACCCGGTCCGAGGGCGCTTAACGCAATTAAAACACATTTCACCTTTTTCACCCCAGGACTCGATAATGATCGACCGTTTCCAGGACTCCTCACCTGCGAAGGCGATGGAAAGGTCGCGAGATGAGCGCGCGAGTGCAATTAAGAAATTAGATCTCCCGACGGTTGTGGGTGGCGCTGCGAGCAATTAGTGAAGTTTTACTCCCCTACGCTAGGCTAGGGATTGCGAATGAAAATGCATGCCCACGCGGATAACAAAGCAGAGTAGTGAAAAGTCCTCACTCTTTTTCCCAATGCCGCGAGGCGCAACTCGCAAACCGGACAATTGCCGCACTAATTGTCTTTCGAGGAAAAACTTTTCTCCCGGTTTGCCCAAGAGAAGCGGCGTGAAACGCATCGCAAAAATGTGCCACCCGAGTTTTCTCGCCCACCAAAGCCTTCACACCAAACCTTTGCCAGGACTCGCGGATGCGAAAACAGACCTAGATCAAGGAAGAGCAAAAAAAAGGATTTAACCGGTACGATTTTCGTTCGACCGAGTCTGATCCTTGATCCTTCTCTGGCCCACCAGACCCATCCAATAATCGCTCGAACGCACTGGCACAGAAATTTGGACCGACAGGACAAGGTAAGGCAACAAAAAAAAGCCAAACCAACAAACAAAAAACCAACCAACAATAATAAAATAGACCACTTCCGAAGAAAATCATCGATCGCTGCGGAACGAACGGAATGACACGGGTGGTCCGGGTAAACTCGGGTTAGCCCTAGTGAGCCAGGGTTCCTTCGGACCGTTTGGAAAGAATAAGAGGCTCCACACAGCAGGATATATTAGGCGGATATGGCTCCATCCATGCAAGGATGACGAAAAATGGACAAAACGATCAATAAAACCGTCCGCCGGACGACGACACGGTCTCGTTGACACGGACGCCCGCGTCCGGGACGGTCCGCACCGAACCGGCCCTTCTCCCCGAGCCCAACGAGGATGTTGGGCCAAACCACCCCAATTCACCGGCGACCCCTTCGCCCCGAGCCCCAATCGCGGACGGAATTAGAATGCCACTGATTGGAGCCGGATTATTGATGTTAACTGCGATGCGAGTGGATAGGGAGAGGAAAGTGTGGGAAGAAGAATGGTGAGAGGGCGGGAAGAAGGCGGAGGTCACCGTTCGATGTTGGCCCGGGTTTTTAGCACGGCTCGTAAAGATGACAAAACGGAAGCGGCCCGGGCCAGCAACTCAAGCGTCTATTCGAATCCGTGTTTCTTTTTTTTTCAAGAGGATGTGCGAAACGGCATGAGATAAAGGAAACCAGAGGTGAGATGCAAGGTGGTGAAGAAAATCCGTAGGAGGATTTGCAGATCCCAAGCCCGCACCACATCCATCCCAATCCATTTCATAGAAGCGACCCTCACCCACGTAGGTCTCTCGTTTAACGAAAAAGGGGAAAAGCGAAACAGACAACGAAGAAGAAGAAGAAACGCGAAAACGAAGCATCCGAATAGGACCACCCAGGACAGCGCAACAACAACACGGAAAAATCAATTCGCTTTTCACACATGTGATATGATTTACGTGCGTGTACAAAATACACACCACCCAGCGTCACCTTCCTCGGCAGCCACCAAAAGCCTCAAAGGAATTGAGGAGCCTACCCTCTTTTCCGATCCCCGCACCATTCGCTCGTGTTCATAAATTATTGATTGATTATTTAAATTCGCAACAAATCATTTTTCGAGCGCGCGCACACACACACGCAAACACCGCTGCTCGTTACCAGGAGCGTTACATGGCATTTGCATGACGGAAATGAGCTCTAATAGGAAACCGGGAGGGACGATAAACAATTGATTGGAGTTGATTGTTGCGTGTGTCGGAGATGAAAAATGGTGTGAAAAGTTTTTATACAATTTTTATCCTCCTCGCCCACAAGGCGGGTGGGTGTAAAGTTGGCTTTTTAACCACGTCACTCTTTTTAAGATATGACTCAAAATCACACGTAACGTAATCTATAGTTGATCGAGCTAAATTGTCATTCCGTTCTGATAATACAAAAATTCATTCATTCCGCGAAACTTTCGCAAGCTTAGGACCAGAAGCAGAAGAGCTTCATTACTAAAACCAGGTTCGCGCCCGTTTTATGGACCCATTTCCTAATTATGCCCCGCTATTTTAAATCAATACCGCACCGCTTTCCGGCGCCTATCCGATAGGGGATCGAAATGAAAGTTTTTCACGTATCCACGCCCTCATCAAGGGCTCGTTTGCTCATCAGTGGATGGGATCGTTCCATGGTTCATCTCGCCATCGGGAAGCTAAAATCCCTTGCGTTAGCGAAGAACTTTGGCGCAAAAATGCTCCGAGCCAACCTTTAGACAGCTCATCCAAGAGCAGGAGTTCCGCCGCCCGGTGGTTGGGAAGGATAGACGACCCGACAACCACCACAGGATCCACGTCCACTTACGAACCTAATTACCCAGCAAAACCCATTAACCGTTAGACCGGTACTAATGAAACGTCAACATACGTACCGCGGGTGCGAATGAGTATCTCACACGGACTCTATGCGGGAAAGGACTAGGCCAGGGTGGGTGCAGGAATGGACGTAGAGTGGAAAGCGGCTCTCACCTGTACACGGCCGGTTCCTAATCAGTAAACATTGATGGAAAATCCCAACAAACTTCCATTTGCCTCTTACCGATCCCGAAAGTCCTTTGCTCCTTTGTTTCCTTGTTCTCTCCCTCTCTCGCTATCTCTCTCTTGTAGAAGAAGGGTAAGTCAGAAAGCTGCCCACGTTCCCAATTTGACATACAAAATTAAACAGAAAGAAAATTCTCCCTCCATCCTCCTCCGACCATAAGTGACAAACGGTGCTCCGTAACCGACCGCAGTATCCTTATCCCGCCGTTGCCGCTTGCAAGCTCGATTTGATCCGTTGGTTTTAGTTGTTGTTTTCCACATTTTCATTTCTATTTGTAGCCATTTTGTATTACTCTTTGCAGCGCCTATCTCGTTTTTTGTTTTCGTTTTATCTCATCAACTTTTGTTTACAGTTCTGTGCTCTTTTCATTTCGTTTCTTACTTTCTAGACTGATTTATGTCATTAGCTACGGCTGTGTTTAGCTTTTTGCTTTCTTTGTTTTGACAGATTTTTGGTTTCTTCTTGCGTTGTATGTAATATTGAACATGTTCTCAAATTTGAAATTAAAAACCTTAGTTTTGTTAAAAAAAATAAAAAAAATAATCCTCTCCCTCTTTGTATCTTCCCCCAATAATGTCCATTCGTTTCATATCTGTTTTTATCATCGCTTACCATCCTCGTGATTATTTCCAACTCGTTTGAACACTGTCGCTTGTTCGGTTTGTTTTTTTTTTCTTGAAAGTATCGCAGTGAATAAAACGATAAATTTCATTTGTTTTCCTTTCGCAACATCGTCCTGGCGTGGGGTATGTGTCGCGCAAATCGGTTTGCTTTAAATTTGATACTCCTTTGCCGCGTTAGTGAACCGAGCTTTGCCTACATTTCGTTTCGGGTGCGCTGCTGTGACCGGTCTTTGGCCGCGAATTTCCCGGGCATTCTCAGCCGGCCGGCGGAGTGGCGGTGGAAGAAAATTATATCATTCCTGACGCTTCTCCTCCTCCACCATCGGTTTCCCCACAGGGCCACCAATACCCGGCCTACCCACCCACTCAGTGCCCCATGGGTTTCCTTTTCTTCTTCATTCCCAAGCCTACGGGCGGGCGATTTTCCAATGTGTAGTTGAGCGCGAGCGACCGAGCACCATTTGCCCCCTCGCGGAATTAAATGGTCGAAAGGAAAATTCGCTTCCTCACCTATTCCATTCCCCTTCTCCACGGGGAGGTTGGTCGTGCGCTTCTTTTGCACAAGAGAAACACACTGTTTCGATTTCATTCCCGCCTTTGGAGAGGTTGTCGCCATCGTCTTGGTCTCTACTGTGCTGTCCCCCGACGGCTAAGTTTAATGTGCACTCTCATGTTGTATTTTTGTTCTTTTTTCCACCCACTTTTTCCGCCAACCCGAACCTCTGGTGTTTTTCTTCGTAACACCCGCTTCCGCACCATGGCGAGGTTGGAGGTTGTGTTTCTATATGTGTGTGAGTGTGCCTTTTTTTAATTCTACTGCTTGTTTGGCATGTCACTTCCTCGGGGAGGGCAAGAAGGAGGTGACCGACCAACGACAGAAATCGACTATGATGAGGATGATGTTGATGATGATGATGATGATGAGGTTAGCGAAGAGCGGCACGGCAGCTCGTTCGTATGTCGGAGGTTGACGGTGGTTAAAAAGCAAATACCACCCACCACAGTCCTCTCGCATGATTTCCCCATTCCCATGCGACACACTCACACACATTTTCCCGGCAATGGGGAGGAGGCGCCAATGGGTCGTGGCTAAGGCACGAATTTTCCCCTGATAATTATAGAATTGAGCGAAAATTTCTCGGTGACATTTTGGCATTTTCGATAGCGCACAACCCACCGTTGCACGGTTCTCCTTTCGGTCACCGGCTGCACCGGCCAGAGGTGTACCCAAGCGACCCGTGCCGAGGGGAGATACCCCTTGATACACACCCCCATTCAACTTCCCACTCAACCAACAGCGGAGATATAAACCGCCCACCGAACCGAGCAGGGCAAATAGTGTGGGATTGGTTTCAAATTTTTGATGTTTTCATTTGCGCTGCTTTGGTTGATTTGCCGTTTTGGTCGTGCCTTTGCCCAAAAGCAACATAAAGGTGGGCTATGAAAAAGCAGCCTGTCCCGGCAGAAGTGCAAGGAGCAAGAACTAATAAGGAAATGCGCACGGTTCACGGTTTGCCGGACAAAACACACACGAGCTCAAGTCGTGTCAATGTGGGATGATCAACATTGCAGCGACCGAAACGAAGCTATTTTTCCCGGCTCTATGGTTGATTATGCATACGATCGTGGTTATTCGATACAACAGACGATGCAACGAATGGAATGTATTTCGATATAGCGTTTTGAAGGCACATCGACCATGTGCCTTAATTATTAGGTAATTTTGTGCAACAAATCCCCGATGCACTTCCCATGCAAGGCTCGGGAAAACCCCGCCACAGAACAAATCGACGATCTAAAAAACTTACGCTGCACACCGCAATCAGCAATCTGGGGTAAGGTTGTTGGTTTAACTCTCTCACTCTCTCTCTCTCTCCCTCTCTTTCTCTTGTTTTTAATACTTCACAACATCTGTTTGCCGCAGCGTTGCACACGAACTGCAGCCGGCACTGGGGCTGGTTGTCGGAACCACCTGGGGATTCTTACACTCGCGGCCTGCTTTGGCGGAGTTTTCACGCCGATGCTGTTTGATGTCACACCGGGAAGGACACACGGGTTCGCACACTCACGCACACACGCACCGATCAAAACTGTGCCAAACGAAGGTAAAAAAAACCGCCGAACGATTCGCACACTTACGCGGGCGTCGGTGAAGGAAGGGAAAACACTCGCGATGCACTTACCGGGAGGTGCAGGGTTGGGACGGTGCGGTCACACAACGCAATCGTGCACTAGCACTCGCACACTCGCGCACAAACACCGATGCTCGAGGGGTGGACGAGGGACAAAACGGGGGATGAGCCGCCGCGAAAGGGGGATTTGAGTACGCAAACACTGCAGCAGCCTGTGAAAAAAAGGGAAAAGAGAAGCGAATAAACAACGCGGGGTTATCGCAAACGACATCCGTCCGAATTCCCAATATGGGCTTTCCTTCAACCACCCCCAAGGAGACGGAAAATCGCGGTCAAATGGGGGATGAGAAAAATGCTTTGTTCCGTGATTCAATTCGAGTGCCCACTTTTCACGAGCCCTTAATGTTGCCGAACTGTTCCGGTCGCTGCACGCACGAAGCGGTCATTTCAAAACGGCCAGCCAGCGGATTTTGGTGGGGTGAGTTTGTCGCACACATCGAGATGATTTTGCCGTTTCATCTCGCTCACAGCTCACGCACTTCGCTCACTCAGTTCACTCGTTCTCACTCGACACACTACGGTTGCTCCGGGGGTTTTTCTCACCGACCGTACGGTCCTCGTGTTCGTCGGGGAAATGGGACCACGTTGGTGGAAGGGTGGTTCACAGGAAGCACGGGATACGGGATGCTGCGGCGGAACCACCCGGTAGCATCTTGTGGGAGATGGTTTTACGAAAAGAAGCATAAAAAAGGCATCGCTCTGCCCGGGAAAATCAGCTGAAGCTGATTCCCAGAATCCTGGCTGACGAGATTTCCCGCGGATGAGCCACCCCGCCCCACACTTCCCATTCCCCAGTACGGTGCGATGTGAATGTGTATGAGCACGGTGTTTGTGTGTGCAGATCACTCTCCTTCTGCAGAAGGAACAACACACGACGCGAGACACGCACGGTATTCGATGGCTGGCCGGGATACGCGAGCGAGAATATCTTCTGCAGACACACGGTTGCTGCTACTGCTGGTAAGGCTGGTATCAACTACGAGAACGCGAGTGCGCCTCATCTCAGCAACCCGCGAGCGCGCGCAAGCTGTCAAAGTGCCCCGCGAGAACCGGGACTACGAGAGAGCAGCTGAAAGGGAAAAGCACCAGGGGGTGTCTCGGGGTTGGTGTAGTAGGCGGCCCCGACCGGACGGGATTTACGTTCGTCCCGTCTACTACGGCGCGTGGAGGTGAAGCGGGAGTCACTAGGCTGACGGGATTCCGGTGACACGACCCCAAAACCGAGGGTAATTGAAGGGCTCCATATCGCAGCAGTTGACAGTGCTCCATCGTCCTCGATCTCAGCAGGCTCCCGGAGGCGCGTGTGCCTGGGGATTCGATGTCACCTCTACCATCTGCCTTTCTTCGTGGCTTTACACGAGGGTTTTTTATTCTCTTCACCCCTCGGTGGGATCACCAAGGAGGTTCGATTAAAGATGATGAGATGAGAAGAACGCAGATAGTGGGACACCTGCTTTGGACCCTTGTAGGCTGGATTGCGCGTGTGATGGTTGCCTTGTTTCGTTAGTTTGTTTTCCTTTCCTGGTGGGCTGGCAGTTCTCACCCAGTACGGCTTACCAGCTAGCGCAAAATCTCGCGGAAAAACGCGGAGCCATACAAACACGCATGCACATACACGAGGCACACGCACCATCCCTTATAAAGCGTGTTCCTCTCTACGCAATGCTTCTGGCAGCCTCCCCACCAGTACGATGGATGGGGACGAAATCCTCCTAAAAGAGGCCGGCCCTTCCACTTCTCCCTACCACACCATCTGCCTCACGCTTCAAGCGACGTCTCGCCAAGGCCAGCGAGAAAGAACTCGGTCAAAAAAGCGAACCACAACCAACTTCTTGCCTGCACACCGCACACCGGGGACACTTTTTCGCACGGCGTCACGGACGGTAACTTTAAACGTGTGCGTGGGAAGGGGAGCGACAGGCTACGGTTCCTTTCCGGGACGGATTTTCAGACTCCCGCGACGCGTTTTGCGGTCACCTTTCTGGCTGGTTCGAATCGCAACCCCGTAGCTCAGACAATCGCAAAACTCAGCCCGTGAAAACGCGCCACACGCACAGGGTACAGAACGGTCGACTTTTGTGGCCACCCGGGCAAACAGACACTGACACACACCACACGGTCAAGCACGGGCTGAGTCGGAGTAGCTCGCGTACGAATTGCTGCACTGAGGAACCCGTCGTGTCGTCGTCGGTCCTGGCCGTTTTGTTGTGTCGTGGGGCGCGAGCAGCGAGCCTCGACACTCGAACTGTCCGTTGTTTAGCGGGTGCGTACCTACCACGCGATACTACCCGGGAACGATGCAGCTCTTATCGGGAATTTCGCAGCGAGGCTCGGAAACTGGATGTAGATAAATTTTATTGTATATATTGCATATTGCAATACGATCAAGCTAGTCTTTCCTTCAAAGTATCTGCGAGCTAGGTCGGGTCATGAGGGTTTTTCTTTCCGCCATGTTGGTCTGTGCTTTGACAATCGCCAGATGAGTCAATTGCTTAAATACTTGCTCTAAAAATCGGTTGTGATAGAGCGAATGAACAAAAGAATGAAAAATATATCAAAACAATAGATATGAGTTAACTATTCTTTTCGATAGTGATCACGTCATCTAGAGAATGTAACTTCCTGAGATGAACAAACGCTTCTACGAATATAAATCGGTAGAGGAAAGCAAAATTATAGTTTCTTTTTCCTTTTATAATACTAAAAATTATTGCAATGCGTAATTCTTTTTAAAAGTGTATTTCAGCAATGCTAAATAAATATGAAATCAATTTAATGCATCAAATTATAGGTTAAACACAATTTAGATCATTTGTACTAATCGATCAATGTTTTTATCGTTTTCACCGTATGTTGGATATTCATACAATGCCGACAGCTGTCAAAAACGGTGTTTATTCTCAAAGAAAAAAAAAAGAACGCGCGTTCTTTTTCGATTAATAGGAGCGAAAAGTGTATGTACGGCATTTAATTGTTTTCATCACTTAAACAAGCCGACTAGTGCATTTCAATATGAAGCTGGTCAGGTAAGCTTTCCAAGAGCATTGTGCGCTAGCGCAAAGTGTGTTATTTGTCGCGATTTACACCGTCCGTTCAAAGGACGCGCATTATAACCTCAATAGAATTTCACTGAACCGGTGTTGATTTGTTTGCAGATTTTTGATGAAACTCAGTCACGAAACAGTGACCATTGAGCTCAAGAATGGAACACAAGTTCACGGCACCATAACAGGGGTAGATGTTGCGATGAACACACATTTAAAGGCAGTGAAGATGACGATCAAAAATCGTGACCCAGTGACACTGGATTCGCTCAGCATCCGCGGCAATAACATTCGTTACTACATTCTGCCAGACAGTTTACCACTGGAAACGCTGCTGATCGATGATGCTCCAAAGACGAGAGCAAAGAAACGTGAAGCTAATCGCGGAGGACCCCGTGGTCGGGGAAGGGGAACGCGCGGTGGTCGAGGCGGCCCTCGGGGTGGTCGTGGTGGTGGTCGAGGACGTGGAAGACGCTAGATGTGATCACTGGTTGGATCAAAACCACCGCACGCATTAGCCATAAGAGATGAGATCGAAAACATTTACGTTAGGAATAACTTTCATTTGTGTGGATATTACAAACACAAAAGGAATACAGTTGTAACACGAATAAGGATTACTTCTCATCAGCCGGAATGTGTAGTTTACTATGCTATTTTCAGTTAGTCACACTCCGTTTACTAAAACGTACAGACCGTAAACAAGAAAGCAAATAAAAAATAAACATGCTGCCACTACGAATGTTTTGGAATTTTCCTTGTGCATCAGCTTCAACTGCTCTTCGTTAGTTTCAAGTAGCTTGTTGATTTCTTTTAGCTCAAGCGACATTTCACGTCTTCGATCTTCGGGAAGTGCGGGATCATTCAACTTCTGCTCCATGCGTCGTAGGCGCTCTCGCAAGGAAGCAATCGTGTCGTTCGTGACATCAATCTGTAACGAAATTACGATATAATAATCATGCTCACTATTCTTACACAGCAGTTTTTGCGCTACCTGTTTTTGATATGAACAATGCTCCATGTCAAATGTAAATAAATACCTTTAACTTTTACTTTGCCTAACGCTGTTTGCGTTTGAGTTTCTTTGATATGAATATACACTAAATCGGGCCATTCCATGCAACACACAATGGCAATTCTTGACAACACGTGCGCTAACCTTGCACGTTGTAAAGGTTTCGCCATGCACGCACTATGGCACTGTCACTTTCTGTTGTCAAAGCGGAAGCGTAAATACAAAAGTGTGCTTTCAAAACGATTGATCTTAAGTATTAAAGTACACAAAGTTTTTACGTCTGGTGGCATCAATTTTGTTACAATGTCGCTGCAAATCACCAGTTCCACAGAAGGCCAGCTTCAGCTACATTTGACCACTAAGCAGAAACAGTATGTATTAATCTTTGCCAACGTCTTCGATGAGCTATAACCGGCTTCAATTACGATGCGGTGTTCATTATAGGTATGCTGTTCCGGACGTTCCGTACTCGATTCGAGCGAATGTAGGGTGCAACGAATTGAATATACTCCTTGACACACTGCTGAAGGATTCCGGTAAACAAGATACCGGCAAAGTGCAGTTTGATTTTCTGTTCAACGGGGAGTTTGTAAAATCCACACTTGCGCAGCATTTAAAAGAACGTGACATCTCGTTCGAAGATGCAATTGAACTTGAGTATGTAGAGCGTTATCCAGCTCCGGAACCACAGGACTGTTTACTGCACGACGATTGGGTATCAGCGGTGCAAGCGAAGGATGGTTGGATACTCACTGGAACGTATGATAACACTGTTAATCTGTGGAACACTAAAGGCAAGCACAAACTCACTATTCCGGGTCACGTTGCACCCGTCAAAGGGGTGGCGTGGATCTCACTAAATGATCAAACAGGAGTGTTTGCCACTGCCAGTCATGACCAAACCGTTATGCTCTGGGAATGGAATGTCGCCGCAAATTCCGTAGAATGCGTACACGTTTGCAAAGGACATGAACGTGGGGTCGGCTGTGTTTCCGCGAATCCTTCGAAAACGCAGATGGCAACAGGCAGCATGGACACGATGTTAAAAATTTGGTCTACTGAGCTCCAAAGCGACAAGAGCGAACCGTCGGCTAATAAAAAGGCAAAATTAGAGCAAAATAACGTTCGCACGCCGGTTTGTACCCTGGCGGGACATCGAGAATTCGTCTCCGGTGTACAATGGATCGATGATTCAACGGTGGTCACCTGTTCATGGGATCATACGATCAAGCTTTGGGATCTTGCACTTGGTGGTATCAAGTCCGAGTTCAGTGGAAACAAGTCATTTTTTGATTTGAGCTATTCTCCATTAAATGGAATGATTATAACGGCCTCACCCGACAAGAATCTTCGCTTGTACGATCCGCGATCTAAACGTAAGTTCCTTAGTGTAGCTTTACGTACACGCTATAGCAATTAACGCTACATTTGAATGTTTTCAGATGGTAATTTGGTTAAAAACACATACCTTGGACATTCACAATGGGTTCAAACATGTTGCTGGTCGACAACTAACGAGTACCTATTTGTTTCTGGAGCCTACGACAATCGCGTCAAAATGTGGGATTATCGCTCTCCAAAGGCACCGGTGTTCGAGCTGATCGGCCATGAAGATAAAGTACTTGCCTGCGACTGGTCGAATCCGAAGTATATCCTATCTGGCGGATCGGATAACGCGGTACGCGTTTTCAAGTCGAAAATTGCGGTTAACAATAAGAATGATTAACCAGTTTGCTAATATTTACAAAGTACGTAATAATTCTACAAAATAAACCGAAAGAATATGTAAAACATTAACGCATCCCTTGATTCTGCATTTTAACCTTCTCAGCGAGATGTCTCACTATGAATCGCGCGATTCAATCTGTCACATGAGAAAGCAAGCCAATTTGACGTTTCTTCTCTCAATGAGGTTGCAACAATTCGTAGGAAAGAAACATATTTTACAAAAAATCATCGCGGTGAACAAGTAAATATCTTCGCGGGTGTGTAACTTAGCATTTCTGTATAATAGCTTGTGGTTTTCAGGACGAAATGCGTGATATCAGTTCCATGGACGTCGACCCCCCGCGAGGGGAAGGATTTCGGTCGTACTATGTACAAAAAATCGAAGAGCTACAGCTAGTCGTGGCGGAGAAGAACCAGAACCTGCGTCGCCTCCAGGCTCAGCGTAATGAACTCAACGCTAAGGTTCGAATGCTCCGCGAGGAACTGCAACTGTTGCAAGAGCAGGGTAGCTACGTGGGTGAGGTGGTCAAGCCGATGGATAAGAAAAAGGTCCTCGTCAAGGTACATCCGGAGGGCAAGTTTGTTGTCGATATCGATAAAAACATCGACATCAACGACGTGACGCCAAACTGCCGTGTGGCGCTACGCAACGAAAGCTACACCCTGCACAAAATTTTGCCAAACAAGGTTGATCCGCTGGTGTCGCTGATGATGGTAGAAAAGGTCCCCGATTCCACCTACGAAATGGTTGGAGGTTTGGACAAGCAGATCAAGGAAATCAAGGAAGTGATCGAGCTGCCAGTCAAACATCCGGAACTGTTCGATGCTCTCGGAATCGCCCAACCGAAGGGAGTATTGTTATACGGTCCTCCAGGTACGGGCAAGACTTTGTTAGCTCGTGCCGTAGCACATCACACCGAGTGCACGTTCATTCGAGTATCAGGCTCAGAACTGGTGCAGAAATTCATCGGTGAAGGGTCGCGTATGGTGCGCGAACTGTTCGTGATGGCCCGAGAGCATGCGCCCTCCATCATATTTATGGACGAAATAGATTCTATCGGCTCGTCACGTATCGAATCTGGCAGCGGTGGTGATTCAGAAGTACAAAGAACCATGCTGGAACTTCTAAATCAACTAGATGGATTCGAGGCAACAAAGAACATCAAAGTCATCATGGCGACCAATCGCATTGACATCCTTGATCCGGCCCTTCTGCGTCCAGGACGCATTGATCGCAAGATCGAGTTCCCTCCACCAAATGAGGAAGCTCGCTTGGACATTCTGAAGATCCATTCGCGCAAGATGAACCTTACTAGAGGAATAAATCTGCGCAAAATAGCAGAGCTAATGCCTGGAGCTTCTGGCGCTGAAGTGAAAGGTGTCTGCACGGAGGCCGGTATGTATGCGTTGCGCGAACGCCGTGTGCACGTTACTCAGGAAGACTTTGAAATGGCTGTGGCGAAGGTGATGCAGAAAGACTCGGAGAAGAACATGTCCATTAAGAAATTGTGGAAATAATCTCCATTTCGGTGTTCTTTTAATCCCGGCATGTTGCGAATTGTCGCTTTTCATTGTAACCACTAATAAAATATAACTGGTTGTTTATGACCAGCCTGTGAATACTTATTTACTTACATATCAAGCATAACGCCCGCCGGTTGCTACCGCAGGAGAATCCGAAACACGATCGAGGCCGTCCGCATCCACTCAAATATCACAGCACCAACACTTTCTTTTCATCTCAATTTGATTCCAAACTTCCGCAAGAGAATAAGTTAAAAAGGCTCGATGGGTTGGATCCTTTGGTGCCATTTTAGTAACATGGCCAATTCATTGGAGCCTGGTGATACTAATACGGTGCACAATAGTAAGGCTATCTTACAAC